>NC_057850.1:65718154-66918154 GCF_015237465.2 Chelonia mydas | reverse complement strand
TGGAGATATAGTAAGTAGTACAGTATGCCTTGAATAGTTTGTTATAGACATTCACAAAATACCAGTTTGTTTCCCAAAACCAAATTTGGGTATGAAATGCTTGGCTCTTAAAGAGATTGGCTGTATAAAAACCCGAAGATAGATATTGATAAAGCGCATTTCACAAACCAGAATTTTATTAATAAAGAGACAATACATTAAACAGTCTACTTGTATATTTTAGTTTGGACTGTAAATGACTATTTTGCGCCTAATCCTGGCCCATACGAACATCTCTTTGCACTCCCAGAGCAATACAAATGAGCAGCCAAGGATTTCCTCGTGATGGAGGGAATTTTTGGCTGCCGTAAATCTGGCCTATTTGTCTCTATGTCATCTCCTCTGGCACAGAGGCAATGGATGAAATAGGAGGGGTCGGAGAGGTTGAGATTAGAGTGCACAGGGGTGCGGCTGTCCTTTCCGGCATATTGGCCTCCGGGGCCCACTGCAAGGGTGCACAAGTTAGAGCAGCCTGAAGGCCAGTTCAGCCCCCCACGATCTCCAGAATCAGAAGGGTAGAAAAGTAGTTTGGAGACACCTTTGCCTTCCATACTTTCTACTTTGTTCCAGTACAACTGAAGATTTAATACCCTTTAGTATTTTTTTAAACTATTGCATATGTGTTGACACACATGAAAATTCCTGTTCTGGTGGCATTGTTGGCTACAACATAGGAAGATCTTCCTTTTTCCCTCTTCTCTTCTCATCATATTTTTCTCCCTTATTTCTATCACCCCTTTTCATTTGCTTCCCTTTAATATTTCCTTCATCTCCCCTTTTTTACCTTTCTCCCTGTCCCCCTCTTCCTCTTTCTTCTCTCTTTCCACATTTCTTTCCTTCTCCACTTTTCTCTTTGCTCTTCATTTCTCTTCCCTGCTTTTTCCTTTCTCCCTTTTTCTTCCTTGCTGTCTCTTTTCCTCTTTCTCCTTTTCAACCTTCATTTCTTCTGCTTCCTTTCCCCCTGTACTAGGCTGCAACCACTAGAGGGAGGTATGATCACAGTCACTTGAAGAGCTTCAACAGTGGCATTCCAGTGAAAAGAAAAGAAGTACTTGTGGCACCTTAGAGACTAACCAATTTATTTGAGCATAAGCTTTCGTGAGCTACAGCTCACTTCATCGGATGCATACTGTGGAAAGTGTAGAAGATCTTTTTATACACACAAAGCATGAAAAAATACCTCCCCCCACCCCACTCTCCTGCTGGTAATAGCTTATCTAAAGTGATCACTCTCCTTACAAT
Source organism: Chelonia mydas (assembly GCF_015237465.2). NCBI lineage: Eukaryota > Metazoa > Chordata > Testudines > Cheloniidae > Chelonia > Chelonia mydas. The sequence continues at coordinate 66,916,873 of NC_057850.1, read as the reverse complement.
GTGTATGATAATCAAGTTGGGCCATTTCCAGCATACATACATACACATTGTAAGGAGAGTGATCACTTTAGTTAAGCTATTACCAGCAGGAGAGTGGGGTGGGGGGAGGTATTTTTTCATGCTTTGTGTGTATAAAAAGATCTTCTACACTTTCCACAGTATGCATCCGATGAAGTGAGCTGTAGCTCACGAAAGCTTATGCTCAAATAAATTGGTTAGTCTCTAAGGTGCGACAAGTACTCCTTTTCTTTTTGCGAATACAGACTAACACGGCTGTTACTCTGATTCCAGTGAAAGGCAGTGTTTGGAAGGGTGGACAGTGACACATTCTCAGAGCCTACACTACATATTGCTACATGGATCCTGTGCTGGAGGAAGGGATTAGTGTTATGACAGACTGGAATTGGTGAACGAGGTGCTTCACAGACATGTAAGAAAGCAGGTTCCCTGCCCCCAAACAGCTTATAGTTTATAGCATAACAGCTGGCAATCTAAATAACAAGGTGATGAAAGATGCTCTTATTAAGGCACAAGATATGCAGCCCTGGTTTCATCACAGACTTAACAAGCAACCTTGGGCAACTCACTGTAATCTCTTTGTGTCTGTGTCTTCATCTGCAAAGTGAGGATAATACTTACCTGCCTTACAGGTGATCTGTGAAGGGAATGTTTGTAATCCATACTCTAATCATTAGGCAGAAGATACAATATAATTGCTAAGAACTGCTATTGTTTATTTTATTTGATACTTTCCCTAAATGGCTTAGCAATCTCCCAATATAGGTGCACACAAAAATTTGATATACTAGACTCCTTCCTGTGGTCTCATCCCCACTCCATTGGATGAGCCATTCATTTGGGGAAGGACAAAATCAAATGCTGTATACAGGATAGTTACTGAATATTATATCTATCAATCATTTCTATGTCCTATAAATACACTTTAAGAAATAATTAAAATAAAAATATGAAAGCAAGTAGACAAACAGAGACATGCCACCAAGTAGAGTGTACAGTGTTGCTTGTCGCGGCCAGTAATGACATGTGTGTATGTGTAAGGGGACTGTTGTCCCCTTACTAACATTCAGAGGGGGTGTTTTAGTTGCTAGCTCCCAGTACTCAAAGGGGGAAGGGTTGATGGGGAATCAGGACCCTGAGACTGACAGCCCCCAGGAACAATGGGGAGAGGCCAATGCTCCAAGTCAGCATGAATGACAGGGTGGGCAGGCTAATCAGGTAGTCAGGAGGCCAGGGAGGTCCCATCCTCCGTGTGAGCTGGAATTGCCTGGGTCAGACAGAGTGGGGCCGAGCTAAGGAGAAAGCAGGGCCCAAGCTGAGCTGGGGAGCAGAGCTGTGCCAGATCCAGAGGGACCAGAAAAGCAGCCCAGAGAGAGCAGACCCTGTGCTGGGAGCAGAGCTGCAGCCCCAAAGCCAGAGGCACAGCCCAGAGAGAGCAGACTTGCCCTGGGAGGAGAGCTGCAGCAACCAGAGCCAGAGGGGCCAGAGAAGCAGCCCATGAAGCAGGTCAGTGCTGGGATCAGATTCACAGAAGCAGCCTGCAGAGCAGACCTGTCCTGGGAGGAGAGCTGCAGCAACCAGAGCCAGAGGGGCCAGAGAAACAACCCAGGGAGCTGGAGGCAGAGCAGCAGTCATGCTGAGGCAGAGTGGGGCTGGAGCAGTCCAGGGCCAAGTGTCGTGAGCAGCTGGGGAGAGCAAGGGGAGACCTGGGCAGTGGGCCCAGCACAGGGAGACGCCTCAGCCAGGAAGCTCTGCAGGCCAGACTCAGTGGGGGATTGGTAACCCCGACAGGGAGGGGGCAACACTGGGAAGAAGGGCCCTACCACCTAGAGCCTGAGAGTGTGTGGCCACCACCAGAGCGAGTGTCCAACCCATAGCATCTCTCCAGCACAGCCAGGGCCTGAGAAGGGGGCCTGAGACTTACAAGAAACAGACTGTGAACTGCCCTGACATTCCAGAGACACTGTTTGTGATGTTCCCTGCCGCAGAGCGGGTTGATGTGTTTTCCTTTAACCTTTCCCATTTTTCCTTATTCTTTTTTATATTAATTGTTGATTAAATAACTTGCATTTGCTTTAAATTGTATGTAATGATCAGTGGGTCAGAGAAGTGCCCAGTGCAGAGAGAGTACCCTGGAATGGGGATACCCTAGCCCCTGTCCTAAGTGACCACAGCAGGGTTGGGGGTCGAGCCCCCCAGGAATCCTGGGCCCAGCCTTGTTGGGGTTACAAGGACTCTGCCAGACAGGAGAGTGAAAGGGGAGTCCTCAAGGGCAGGGAGGCCTCTGGGTAAAGGAAGTGGGAGCAAGGACTCAGATCCTTTCGCTAGCCCGCTTCACCGGGGTAGTGCAGAAGCCAGAAAAGTTCCCCACAATAGCGGGACTATTCCCCCGCTTACATATGCACTGTATTGTGCTGTTTCTTTTCAGTGGAAATAAACAGCAAAAAATGCTACATTTCTTTTGCTGACATGATATAAGCGATAGCTCTGGTTGACATTAAGGGCTAAATTTTAAGCCATGAGGCCCCTCTAGTGAAATGCAGTTTGCATGTCTATGTTCTTGTATACACTCCCTGCAGCTGGCCACTCCAAGTAAACAACTGAGCACAAAATAGGATGCTGAGATATTTGCATCAAGGATTTTGGCCTTACAGGTGTCTGATGAGTGTGTGCAGTTATGGCAAATGAATGCATTCATTTACCACCATTGCTATTTCTTGTGTTACAGGAATCCCTAGAGGACCCAACCATGTTTGGGTCCCCATTGTGCTTGGCATTGAATATGAACATTGTAGGAGCTAGTCCCTTCCCCAAAGAGCATGGAATCTTAACAGACAAGACAAGGAATTGGAGGGAGACTTGCCAGAGGTCAAACAGGAGGTCTGGGACAGAACCAGGAAATGAACTTGAATTGCTCACGTCCCAACTCAGTGCCTCAACTATAAAACCTTATGTTAGGTATAAAACTTCTTTGTAGGTGAAGTGTCCTTCTTGTGGGTTCACCTAAGAAATCATTTTTTCTACATTTGACCTTTAGCATTATAAATCAGATTAGCAGTTGAGATTCACCAACAAATGAGCAAAAGTTCTGCAACATTTCTATTTATTTTATACTTATAAGAAACAGTGATTTGAACATTTTTGGTTACTCTTAATCTGAACAGAATAGTCCTGCACTTCTGTATAATATTTATTCCCAATCTTTGTTTCGAGCGCCTGCACCACTGCCTCCTCGCTTCAAGCTCCTATTCCTCCTGGGTCATGCAATGAGTTTCCTGATGCGCATTCCTAGAAACATAGGCTATGAGAAGTCTAGCTCCCAGAACATCTTGCAAGAAGCTTTGCCCCTTTTCCAAGTGAATTGTTGTCATTAAGGAGGGAGCAGGTTAAGTGATGTTTCTGGAAGTTAAAGAGCAGCAAGGAAATAAAGCCATAGGTAGATGTTTTGACGGGGGAGAATTGTGGTCTACTCCTAGAACTTACTTGTCATTCCCAAAATCCCAGCATCCCACCTGCCTCTTAGTGCCTATCTCTCAGCTTCATGTGCAAGCCAAGCAGCAGTGTTAATTTGACAGTTAGCTATATTTGCATGACTGTAAATTTCTCTTTGCAATTTCACATGAATATTGAGCATGGAGAAATCTAGAAAATGTGCCCATACTCCAGGTGTAGCCAAACTGTGGCTCGCCAGCCACATGCAGCTCTTTTACCATTAAAGTATGGCTCACGGACCCCCACTCCCCATGCCACCCCCATTCCCCATCTACCAGACTTAGCCGGGGGGGAAGCTCGGGAGCTCTGCCTTGCTTTGGGGTGGTGGGGTAGGGGCTTCTGTCCAGCATGGAAGGGGGTCTCGGGCTTCTGTCCAGTGGGGAAGGGGGTCTCGGGGCTTCAAGCCCAGCAGGGCATACCTGCTGGGGCTTGGGGCTTCAGCAGGAGTGAGGCTGAAGCCCGAACCCCATCAGGCACCTCCCGCGGGGCTGAAGCTCTGAGCCCCAGACCCCCGTAGGTGTGCCCCAGCTCTCGAACTTCTGAAGATTGTTGCACGAGGCTCAGAGAGCCAGTAAGTTTGGCCACCCCGCCATACTCTTTACTGAAGAGTACTAACCTGTTTTGATCTCCGAAAAAAGCCCTGTTTGAACAAGTCTGTACAGATCGGTTTAGATGTTGTCAGGGGTGTAGCACAACATTCTACTTACACACACTCACAATTCATCTGTTAGCAAACCAGTCAAAGCACTTGTTTCAACAGTTTTGAGATCACTTTCTGATTATGCTCCACCAAATATAAACCTGTTCTGTTTCTTTAGCAGTGCCAGGGTTCCTCCCTTGTTGCTACATAAATTCAAACATACAAGAGTGCCTTTCTAGTCAGGATTACAGTAACACATGTGAGCTGTCAAAAACCACATATTTGGCAACTATGTTTTATATCATGTGCTGCTTCTCAATGGTAGTTGTTCTTTTGTTTTGTTTTTTTTTACTGTCTTTTGATTCTGACGAACCCGTGTCTTTCCAAACACACACAAGTGGAAACCCTGAGGCTTCTATTGTTAAACAATGGTGTTTCCCATTTATATGTTGTCAGGGAGTCTAAATACAGCCCTTAAATTACAGCATGTAGAAGCCCTAAACAGTATCTGTGAATCTCTCCATATTCTTTATTGTTTGGGTCCATCTTTTGATTGACATTTGGCTGAATGCTTCCTGCTTATCAGTAACGTCTGAGTCCGCAAAAGTAGAAAAATTGTAAGAAAGCTAGAAATCTTTGAAACTGGAAAAGGACCCAGAGTGCTGTGGCTTATATTTTCATCCGTGTACTTATTTTTCTCCTCTCTCATGGTTTGTCTATTAAAAATAAAGATTCATACATTTGATTGCTGTTCAGTGGCCTATAGGAAATGAGTATTGGAGGCACAATCAGATTCCCAGAGTATCCAATGTATGAATCCACATCATAATAGCCACCACTATAATTGGCACACTTATTGGCAGGCCCAGCATAGAGGCCAAGGACTGAACCAGCTTGAAAAGTTGACTGCCCTCTTAACCTTAGACATGACTTTTTGTGCTGTTTCCCCCTCTCATTCCTGTGTGGTGGATACAGGGACTACAGATTCCAGAGATATCAAGATCTGGCTGGAAAATGGAAATCCCTTCTTGCAAAAAAAAAAAAGTCTTGTTTTTGAGAAATGTTTTGTCCTGAATTCAGATGAAAACTCAGAACTGCAGAAGTTTTCACATGAAGGTGATTTTCAGAACCATTCTATTTCTGGGAGAACTGAAATGGATATTTTTTTCACTTGCCAGTTGTCTATCTGGGAGGCTATTGTCAATTTCACTTCATACCTGCAGGCCAAAAGTGAAATTGACAAGAGCTTTCCAGGCAGACTCCACTGGCTGAGCACCCAGGCTCTCTTCCTTGCCCCCAGAGAGGCAGAAGTGGGAGAGGAGGAGGTGAGAAAAGAGCAGCCACTCAGCGTTCCAGCCCCCACCCCCGCCCCAGTTTGGCTGTAGCTCTCTGCATCTCTTATGAGGATGTTATGTGAGACAGTGCCAAAAGCCTTACTCAAGTCCAAATATATCATGTCTACTGCTTCTCCCAATTACCCTGTCAAAGAAGGAAATTAGATTGGTTTGGTATGATTTGTTCTTGATAAATCCATGTTGGCTATTACTTATCTCCCTAGTATCCTCCAGATTTGAATAAATTGACTGTTCAGTAATTTGTCACAGCGTCTTTCTGGATATCAAAATTAGGCCGGCTGGTATATAATTCCTTTGTTTTCCTTTTTCCCTTTTCCAGAGACAGGTACTACATTTGCCCATCTCCAGTCCTCTAGGACTATAACCATCTTCCACAAGTTCTCAAAGATAATTGTTAATGGTTCAGAATTTGCTTCAGCTGGTTTGTTAAGTATTCTGGGGTAAACTTTATCAGGCCCTGTCGAATTGACTACGTCTAACTTATTTAAGTATTCTTTTACTTGTTCTTTCCCTATTCTGACAGAAGATCCTTCTCCCTTGTTGTTAATATTATTTGTATTAAGCATCTGGTTACAAATAACTTCTTTAGTGAAGAATGAAATTTTAAAAAAGCATTAAACATGCATCCTTCTTTGTGTTGTCCATTATTAACTTTCCTTCCCGACAAAGTAGTGGACCTATACTTTGCTTCATCATTCTCTTACTTCTAATGTAGTTATAGAACCGCTTTTTATTTTCTTTTATGTCCCTTGCTAGTCATAATTTATTTTGTGCTTTATCCTTTCTGATTTTGTCCATACATACCTGAGTTATTCTTTTGTACTCATTCTTAGCAATTTGTCCTTTTTTCCACTTTTTATATGATTTCTACTTGATCTTCAGATATTTAAAGAGTTCCTGATACAGCCGTGTTCATCTCTTACTTTCTTTCCATCTTTTCTTGGCATCAGGATAGTTTGTTATTGTGCCTTTAATGTTGTCTGTTTTAGAAATTGCCAGCTCTTCTGAACACCCATTTCCCTGAAATGTCCTTCCCATGGAACCATATTTACCAGTTCCCTGGGTTTGTTGAAGTCTGCATTTTTGAAATCCACCATCTTTATTCTTTTGCTGTCATTTTTTCCTTTGCTTAGAATTATGAACTTTAACATTCTGTGAACACTTTTACCCAAGCTGCCTTCCACCTTCAAACTCTCAACCAGTTCTTCCCTTTTTGTCAAAATCAAATCTAAAATAGTTGCTCCCCCATTACATCCTCCACCTTCTGAAACAAAAAGTTTCCCCCAAAACATTCGAAGAACATGCTTTCATGCTTTGGCTTAATAGGGATGGGTTTATTTAGTTGTTTAAAGATAGACATGTGCTTTAGTGCATTGCAGAATGGGATGGCCTTAGCTGTTATTGTTAACTGGTGGGGGATGTATAATTAAATGACTTTTAAGCACATCTTTTGGACAGAAAGTATTAATTTTTTATTTTACAGATGCCTTTTTCTTCATGTTTTTGTTCAGAAGCTTTAGCCCTGTCAAAACAGGAAGTGTACATCTTTCAGGTAACAGTAGTCTCTGATCATTAAAATGAAATAGCTGAAACCCCAAAAACTACTTCACACAGAGATCCACAGACAACAATAAGTAAATTATTTTCAAAGCCTCATTCTATTGTGTGTTTGTTCAGACTAGGAAAGCGAAAGATATTGTCATTCAAAACTCCTTCCTAGTTGGTGGAGAGAGAAAATCTGATTTAATGGGAAAACCGTGTTAGTTAAATATGACCAGGTTCATATAAAGATTTAATCATCAAATACAAAATCACCTGAATTATATTTTAGTATATCAATGTTTGAAACCAAAAGCTCATATTTCAGAAATAACCCATTTTGTTGTAATTATGAGAGGCAAAAGAAGATACCTTGATATTCAGTAATGTCTCTTTTATTGATGCGGGATTATAACTCTTTAATTTTATTCTTCTGGAGCGTACTTGGGATATATGGGAGTTAGAAGCTGAAGTTAGAAGACGATCAGTTGCTTATTTCAGGTGGGGGGGTGTTTTACTCTTTATGAACTGGTTTCTTGTATGTCCAATGGGATGGTTTGGTTTTGTAATTTATGTTGTTTGTTATTCATTAAGGAAAAACCAGCCATTTTCTTATTAGTGGCTCAGAGAGATCAGCCAGAATGTAAGTCTTGAAATCGAAGCCTGGACCTGATCTGAACTGAACTTTGTCTTTATAATAGATTTAGCCAAAAACTGGATCCAAACTTCCCTGAACTTTTGGGAAGTTTGAAATCTAGATCCAAATTGGTACCTTGTGCCCATCTCTAGTGATCTATATGTAATTCAGGAGTGGTTAGGGAGTAGGATAGTTTGGAGACTTACGCATAACACTCTGAGTCAGGAATTCCTGAGTGCTAGTACTATATCCACCACTGAGTCACTCTGAAGCCTTGTGCTAATCTCCTAACTTCTGAGACTTATTTTCCCCAATATAAAATGAGGGTGGTAACTTTAGCCACTGTATTTACCCTGCCTAAACATGTGTACTGCACAGTAGTATCTGGTGTTGCAAGGATTAATTATTCTATACAGCACTTTGAAGATTAGCACGATTTCAGTGCTAATTGTCACAGCTGCAGGGCAAGCTGTGCTTTACATCACTTTTAGTCCTTCTGAAGAGCACCCTTCATACGACCAGCTTAACTTCTTTCATCTACTTTCAAGGTGAAAGCTTCTTTCACTCCCACAACCCAACCGCTTTGAGACTGAATCTCTGGGTAGCAGCCACCCAGTTTCTCAATTGTGTTAACATGACAGGCTCAGCAGTGTTTGGCAGCTGTAAGCCCCTTTCCCCTGAGAGTCTGTGATAGTGGCGGATAAAAGTGACTCAAACATAGCTTATTCCAAATAAAGCATTATTTCTCCTTCAAGCGGTGTCCCTGTGGATGCGCCACGCTCGGTGTCGGTGCGTCCCTGCGCCAGAGATTGGAGATTTTTCTGTGGCAGTGCTTGGTTGGGTCATGTTTGCGCAGTAGCCATCTGAAAGCACTGTTGACACCCTAAGCTGTGCTTGCGACCCAACCCCCCTCTGTTCCTTCTCCACCGTCCTTGGCTGCAGATGGAGCCCAGTGCAGTTCTACATCTTCACCCTTTTTTCTGAAAGAAAACAACAATATTGAGCAGTTAATCACCATCCCTATTCCCTAAACCCCTCCTAAACAAAAAACAAAACAAAAATACAACATTTTTCCTTTTCCTCACGTGGAAGCACACTATGCTGGGGTCCCCTGGCTTTAAAAAGTGTAAATCTTGTCAGGAGCCTGTGCCAGTCTCTGACAGCCATTCATCCTGCATACGATGTCTGGGAGAAACCCGTGTCTCCCAAAAATGCACACACTGGGCTAATTTAACAATGAGGGCGAGATGTGACAGGGACCTGTGTCTGAAAATGATCTTCATGGAGAGGTCATTACAGCCACCTCAGGAGAGATCTTCCTCAGGGTCTCACAAACCCCGCTGCAGAGATAAGGCTCCGACTTCCAGATCTGACAGGAAGTGAGCTGCGTCTCCTCTGAGCCAAGACACTCACAGAAAGAGAGCTTCTTCGGCAAAATCTCTGCCCACGGTGCCGAGCTTATTCAGAGAGAGCTCCTTTGGCACTCAGCATGACTCCAGCACCGTCCTGCTGCAGATCTTTGCCGAACTCTCTGGCACCATCCTGCTGCGGATCTCTGCTGAACCCAAAGGCACCAGAACGGAGCCGAGACAACAAGTCTCCTCAGCGGCACCAATGACAAAGCCACCCTCGCCGGCACCGACTTTGCTTTCCACTCAGGCGGTTAGATCAAACGCCACCAGCACCAGCGTCCACTGTTAAAGCTCACCATGGACCTGCAGCGGTGCTGACCTCACCAGCATCGGTCCAGTTCCTCCGCCAGCGGGACATAGTTGTCTCCTTGGTACCGCAGTCTCCCCTGCTTGGGTCTGAATGATCTCTGAGCCACAGATCACAAAGACCCCTTCTGTTCCCTGCCCTCTCCACACACAACAATGTGGGAACAGAGGGAAGAGGAAGCCATTTCTCCTCTCAGCACTCCTCCCCAACACAGAGGAGACCCCCATGGGGCATATACAGCCTGGGTATGGGCAACCTTGGCCCTACTCACCACCACATTACCCAGTGCAATGGGCCACATGGGATCCGTGGGCACATTACAGGAGCCACCATGCTCTCCCAACCACTCCAGCGTAACGAGCAGTTAGATCACCCCCGCCCGTGCCAAGCAATGCAATCTCTGACATTCCAGGTGAGGAATTTGAAGAAGAGGAGGTAATCGCTCAATTAGACCAAGAAAACCCTGACAATCACACTTCTTCCTTGCCAGACGATGCTGTTATACCACTAACCCCTGCACCACCTGATGACCTAAACCAGTGCCAGGAACTTTTCAAAAGAGTAACCTCTAGTCAGGACATCGCTCTACAGGAGGTGCAAGAGAAACAACACAAGTTACTGCGGATCCTTCAACCTTCCACTGCTACAAAGATCCTCCCTATCAATGAGGTTATAATGGAGTCCACTGAAACCATATGGCAAATGCCCGCTTCCACACTGCCCACCAATAAATGGGCTGACAGAAAATATTTCATCACAGTGAAGGGACTGGACATCTTATTCTCCCATCCACAACCAAATTCTCTGGTGGTTGAGGCTGCCAATCAGTATACCAAACAACCACAGTTCTGCTCTACAAACAAGGAACACAAACGACTAGACCTATTCAGATGCAAAATATACTCGTCTGCCACTCTTCATTTTAGAATTGCTAATTATTCAGCTCTAGTGGCAAACTATGATTATTTCAACTATTCCAAATTGCAGGGACACATGGGCGATCTCCAGGAGCACAAACACCCCCAGTTGCAATCCATCATCAAGGAGGGCCAATTAATAGCTCATACAGCCCTTCAAGCTTCTATGGATGTAGCAGATACCGCTGCCCAAGCAACTGCCACAGCCATTGTCATGCGGAGGGTGTCCTGGCTACAGGCCTCTGGTATCACTGAAGAGCTGCAGATCAAAGTGGAAGACCTTCCCTTTGATAGGGAGAAGCTCTTGAGGCACAAGTTGTATTCTCGTCCATCCTCCCTGTTAAGGAAAAGGCCCAGGTAAGGACCGTCGAATTGTGGAGGTGAATGAGTGGTTACGCAGGTGGTGTTGGAGAGAATTCTTTGGTTGGATTCTTTGACCGTGGGACGTTGTTCTGGGAAGAAGAATTGCTAGGAAGAGATGGGATCCACCTAACAAAGAGAGGGAAGAGCATCTTTGCAGGCAGGCTTGCTAACCTAGTGAGGAGGGCTTTAAACTAGGTTCGCTGGGGGTTGGTGACCTAAGCCCAGAGATAAGCGGGGAAGTGGGATACCGGGAGGAAACCCAAGGAGGAGGGTACAAGATGGGAAGCCTCATGATCCCTACTGAGAAAGTAGGGCAATCAGCTAGTTATCTTAGGTGCATGTACACAAACTCAAGAAGCCTGGGAAACAAGCCAGAAGAATTGGAAGTCCTGGCACAATCAAGGAACTATGGTGTGATTGGAATAACAGAAACTTGGTGGGGCAGTTCACATGACTCGAGCACTGTCATGGATGGGTATAAATTGTTCAGGAAGGACAGGTACAGGAGGAAAGGTGGAGGAGTTGCACTCTATGTAAGAGAGTGGCATGATTGCTCAGAGCTCCAGTATGAAACTGGAGAAAAGCCTGTTGAGAGTCTTTGGGTTAAGTTTAGAGGCGAGAGCAACAAGGGTGATGTTGTGGTGGGCGTGTGCTATAGACCACCGGATCAGAAGGATGAGGTAGACAAGGCTTTCTTTGGACAACTAACAGAAGTTTCCAGATCACAGTCCCTGGTTCTAATGGGGGACTTCAATCACAGTGACATCTGCTCGGAGAGCAATACAGCAATGCACAGACAATTCAGGAAGTTTTTGGAGAGTGTTGGGGACAACTTCCTGGTACAAGTGCTGGAGGAACCAACTAGGGGGCATGCTCCTCTTGACCTGCTGCTTACAAAACAGGGAAGAATTGGTAGGGGAAGTAGAAGTGGGTGGCAATGTAGGCAGCAGTGACCATGAGATGGTTGAGTTCAGAATCCTCACAAAAGGAAGAAAGGAGAGTAGCAAAATACAGACCCTGAACTTCAGAAAAGCAGACTTAGACTCCTTTAAGGAACTGATGGGCAGGATCCCCTGGGAGGCTAATATGAGGGGGAAAGGAGTCCAGGAGAGCTGGCTGTATTTTAAAGAAGCCTTATTGAGGGCACAGGAACAAACCATCCCGATGTGCAGAAAGAATAGCAAATATGGCAGGCGACCAGCTTGGCTTAACAGTGAAATCTTTGGTGAGCTTAAACTCAAAAAGGAAGCTTACAAGAAGTGGAAATTTGGACAGATGACTAGGGGGGAGTATAAAAATATTGCTAACGCATGCAGGGGTGTAATCAGGAAGGCCAAGGCACAATTGGAGTTGCAGGTTACAGGTATGTTAGCAACAAGAAGAAGGTCAGAGAAAGTGTGGCACCCTTACTAAATGGGGGAGGCAATATAGTGACAGATGATGTGGAAAAAGCTGAAGTACTCCATGCTTTTTTTGCCTCGGTCTTCACAGACAAGGCCAGCTCCCAGACTGCTGCACTAGGCAACACAGTATGGGGAGGAGGTGAGCAGCCCTCAGTTGTGAAAGAACAGGTTAAGGACTATTTCTGATCCACGCCCTCCCCCCCAGTCGTGCCACGTCCTCACTCCTGCCCCTATCCTCCCACCCCCAGCCTCCTGAATGCCACGAAACAGCTGATTGCTGCTGGAGGGAGGGGGGAGGCTGCACACCATGTCCTCGCTCCTCCCCTCTTCCCCCCCAGAGCCTCCTGAATGCCGCAAAACAGCTGATTGTTGCAGGGAGAAGCACGGGGAGAGAAGGAGGAGTTGCTGATCCTCGGGGCAGCCTCCAGGCAGGAGGCATTGCAGGGGGGAGGTGGAGGGGAGCTGATAGGGTGGCAGCTGGCCACCTTGGTTCCAAGCCCCCACGGCCAATCAACATTATAAGCAAACGTGCAACTTTAAATGAGTATGTTAATAGATCAGCAATGTAGCAATGAAACAACATTAACTGGGACAACATTAAGTGAGGAGTTACTGTATTCTTACAGAACCTGATTTCAGGCCTCTGTACAAGAAACCATCACCTAATGCTGACAATCTTGGTAACTGTTGACCTGTTCCTAACCTCTCTTTTTAGGAGAGATCATTAAGATGGTGATGCCAAGGCAACTCTGACTTCTGGCAGATATCAGACTTTCTTGTTTAAATCAGTCTCTGTACCAGATGACTGTAAGATAATGTAATACCAATTATTTAAAAATGCTCCTGAGGCAATCCCGGCAATTAGAGGTCAATAAGACTAACTTCAGTACCAGGCAAATTGGTTGAAACCATAGTAAATAACAGAATTATCAAACACTTAGATGAAAAAGACAAGTTGGGGAAGAGTCAACATGGTTTTTTAAAAGAGAAATCATACCTCACCAATCTATTGGAATTCTTACGTCAACAAAAATGTGGCAAGGTGACTTAGTGGATGTAGTGTATTCGGACTTTCAGAAAGTCTTTAACAAGATCATATGGAAGCTGTTCTATAGCCCCAATCATTTTTGTTGCCCTTCCCTGAACCTTTTCCAATTCTAGTATATCTTTTTCTGAGATGGGGCGACCAGAACGGCACACGCTATTTAAGGTATAGGTGTATCATGGATTTATACAGTGGCATTATGATATTTTCTGTCTTATTATCTATCCCTTTTCTAATGGTTCCTAACCTTCTGTTAGCTTTTTTTGACTGCCACTGAATATTGAGTGATGGTTTTCAGAGAACTATCCACAATGACTCCAAGATCTCTTTGTTGAGTGGGAACAGCTAATTTAGATCCTATCATTTTGAATGTATAGTTGGGATTTTTGTTTTCCCATGTGCATTACTTTGCATTTATCAACACTGAATTTCATCTGCCATTTTGTTGCCCAGTCATCCAATTTTGTGAGATCCTTTTGTACCTTCTCACAGTCTACTTTGGACTTAACTATCCTGAGTAATTTTGTTTCATATGCAAATTTTGCCACCTCACTGATTATCCCTTTTTTGCCAAATCACTTATGAATATGTTGAACAGCACTAGTCCCAGGACAGCTCCATGGGGGACACCACTATTTACCTCTCTATAGTCTGAAAACTGTCCATCTAACCTTTGTTTCCTGTCTTTTAAGCAGTTACTGATCCATGAGAGGCCCTTCCCTCTTATGCCAAGACAGCTTATTTTGATTAGGAACCTTTGGTGAGAGATCTTGTCAAAGTCTTTCTGAAAGTCCAAGTACACTATATCCACTGGATCACTCTTGTCCACGTCTTTGTTGACCTCCTCAGGGAAGGAGGAAGTACTTCTTCACACAACACACAGTGAACCTGTGGAACTCATTGCCAAGGGATGTTGTGAAGGCCAAAAGTATAACTGGGTTCAAAAAAGAATGAGAAGTTCATGGAGCATAGGTCCATCGATAGCTATTAGGGAAGATGGCTAGGGATGAAACTCCATGCTTCGGGTGTCCCTAAACCTCTGAGTGCCAAAAGCTGGAACTGGACAACATGGGATGGATCATTCAATTGCCCTCTTCTGAAGCACCTGGCGTCTGGCACTGGCCATGATTCGAAAACATGAACCTAAGGTAGTATGCCAACATTTTTATGGCTGACTTAGAATAACGTTTCCTTAGCTCTTGTCCCCTAGTGCCCCTCCTTTACTTCTGCTACATTGATGACATCTTCATCATGTGGACCCACAGGAAGAAGGCCCTTGAAGAATTCCACCAGGATTTCAACAATTTCCACCCCACCATCAAGCTCAGCCTAGATCAGTCCACACAAGAGATCCACTTCCTGGACACTACAGTGCAAATAAGTGATGGTGACATAAACACCACCCTATACCGGAAACCTACTGACCGCTATACTTACCTACATGCCTCCAGCTTCCATCCCGGACACATCTCACAATTCATTGTCTACAGCCAAGCCCTAAGATACAACCGCATTTGCTCCAACACCTCAGACAGAGACAAACATCTACAAGATCTTTATCAATCATTCTTAAAACACAATACCCACCTGGGGAAGTGAGGAAACAGATTGACAGAGTGAGACAGGTACCCAGAAGTCACCTACTACAGGACAGGCCCCACAAGGAAAATAATAGAACACCACTGGCCATCATGTACAGCCCCCAGCTAAAATCTCTCCAGCACATCATCAACGATCTACAACACATCCTGGAAAATGATCCCGCACTCTCACAGACCTTGGGAGGCAGGCCAGTCCTCGCTTACAGACAGCCCTCCAACCTGAAGCAAATACTGACCAGCAGCTACACTACACACCACAGAACCACTAACCCAGGAACCAATCCCTGTAACAAACCCCATTGCCTACTCTGTCCCCATATCTACTCTAGCGACACCATCATAGGACCCAAGCACATCAGCCGCACCATCAGGGGCTCATTCACCTTCATATGTCACCTAATGTCATATATGCCATCATGTGCCAGCAATGCCCCTCTGCCATGTACATTGGCCAAACCGGACAGTCTCTATGTAAAAGAATAAATGGACACAAATCAGACATCAGCAATGGTAACATACAAAAGCCAGTAGGAGAACACTTCAGTCTCCAGGGACATTCAGTAACAGATTTAAAAGTAGCCATTCTTCAACAAAAAAACTTCAAAAACAGACTTCAAAGAGAAACTGCAAACCTACAATTCATTTGCAAACTTAACACCATTAATTTGGGCTTGAATAGAGACTGGGAGTGGCTGGCTCACTACAAACACAATTTGCCCTCTCTTGGTATTGACACCTCCCCATCAATTATTGTGAGTGGACCACATCTAACTGACTGAATTGGCCTTGTCAACACTGGTTCTCCACTTGTAAGGTAACACTCTTCATGTGCCAGTATATTTATGCCTGTGTCTGTAATTTTCACTACATGCATCTGAAGAAGTGGGTTTTTTACCCGTGAAAGCTTATGCCCAAATAAATCTGTTAGTCTTTAAGGTGCCACCGGACTCCTCATTGTTTTTGTGGATAGAGACTAACACGGCTACCCCTCTGATACTAAGGTAGATGGACCATTGATCTGACCCAGTATGGACATTCTTATGTTCTTGATTAGCATGTAAACCTGGGTATGAAGGAGAAATTGCACTGGTTGCGTTAGCTGATTATCAGTTCTGGCAATGGCAGGAGGAAAGTGTTCTGCTCTGATTCTTTTGGATCCATCAGCAGCCTTTGATATCAGTCACCAAAAGGTATTGTTGCAGACACTAATGGGATGAACAGCATTGCCCTTGAGTTGTTGTGTTGTTGTTTTCTGAGCTGACCAAACAAGTAACTGCAGGCAATTGCTTTTCTGTCCTGAGTGCTCTTGTGTGAGGGGACTATTTTATCACTCCCTTCTGTTCTGTGTTTTAGGAGGCATTTTCTGAGTCAATCCAGATAAGACTGTGTTAATGTTAGTCAGTCCAGGGAAGCTGCTGAAGAAGTTGACAAAGGTTATACTGAAGTCCCTAACTGAGGAAAAGTGATGTGATATGTAACATAGGTGAACTTCCTGAGTTCTATTACTTGATCCTAGGGCTGCTTCTGGATTCTCAGATAGTGGCAATAGCCAAGTGCATGCACTTTCTTTCTTTTGGGACTGGCCAAAAGAAGGTGATCTCTACTCATCATGGTGTACCTTCTCTCTGTTATCGATGGGCTGGTCACCTCAGACTAGAGTGCTGTAATGTGTGGCTGCACCTTGAGACCACTCAGAAATTAAACTGCCTGCCCGTTAAGTAGCATCTCATGCCAGAACCATATTACACCAATGCTCCAGGATCTCCACTGATTCCCTGTAAGTTTGGTGCCTGGGTACCTGAACAACCCACTCCATCCTTCTGCAGGTGACAGCAGCAGAAACACTAGTCCTCCCTCGATAGATGAGTGGGCACTGTCTTCAGGATGTTCTTCATGAACAAGAACATGAAGGGTCCTTAACTTTGGAATACATTTCTTACTTGGTCCACCAGGGTCTAGATTTAGTAATCTTCTGAGCTCACTGCAAAGCCTGTCTTTGCTCCGATGCATTTGTGTAGGAGATGGGATAAGGGTTGAAGGGATTTTATTATTATGCCTGTTGTGGAGAGAATTTATTTAATTATTATTTATGCCAGGGCATTTTTATTTGCTGATGGAATGGGATTATAATAATTGTAAAATTAAATTATGTAGGAACACCCCACGCATGGATGAAAAGTTGTTTGTATTATAAATCTAAATAAAGAAAATAATAAGTAAAGAAAATATGAAAATATAGCCTTGAACAATGCTTACATTTTTGCCAATTATAACAATGTACAATTCCTCTTACTGAAATATGCTTTATATCCCTTTGAATCAGAGCTGTCATAGTTTTCAACTACTGGCAAATGTGGAGATGCTGTAAAAGTAACTTCTCTAAAAGATATATACAGTGCAGATATTTATGAATGTTTCAGAACTGATTTAAAAATGATCTAAACCTCTTTTAATACATGACGAGGCATCATACAGAGTGAAAAGATAGAGCCCTGTGTAGATACAAAATTTGTATCCGCATCCAATTCGCAATCTGCAAAAATTGTCTGATATCCATGGATTTGCAGGGCTCTATTAACAGCTCCACAGGTCACAGTGTGCCTGTGATGCAGGGCTGTTCCAAATCCCTGACCTCCAACTGCTCCCCACTTCTCGCCACCATACCTCCTTACCCTCTCCAGGAAGGGAGGCTACACTCCTGGGCCCTCATGTGCAGAACCACCCTCCCATTGTGGGGATCAGACACCCCTACACAGTCACAGCAACTCTTGCCCACATAGCTCTTGACTCACTATGCAGGAACACACGGTCACACTCCCTTCTGGGGGTTGTAGTTTACTTCCTCAATCTGAGCAAGCTGCGGACTACAACTCCCACAATGCCCAACAACCCAATGCCACATATCACTGTCAGCTGCTGAGTAATTAAGAGAGAGCCAAGCTTGAGACTGAGGGCTGGGTAACAGCCAAGGGTCCTGCGTGGATACAAAATTTGCATCCACATCTGAGCCATGATCCGCAAAAATGGTCTGCAGATATAAAGCGGAGATCCATGGATTTGCAGGGCTCTAGAAAATGCACTGAATGTCCCAGTTACTCACTTAGCATATATGTCGACTCATAAAGGATAGAACTTCAGGAATTAGGGAGCGAGAAAACATCCCCTGTGTCACCTAGTACATTCCCCTGCCAATGTAGCAAGAGCAGAAAAAGGTCCTTTAGCATTTTTAGAGCCTTTTGTTTCTTTATTACAAGCAAACTAATGTGCTGTGTTTATTATAGTGGGAATGTCTGCTTTAATAAAGAGTACATAATGGTTTTTATTCAAACAATAAATCATTCAGACGTCATACAATGGGAAATGAATGATGTTGTAAATTCT
This sequence comes from Chelonia mydas, assembly GCF_015237465.2. NCBI lineage: Eukaryota > Metazoa > Chordata > Testudines > Cheloniidae > Chelonia > Chelonia mydas. The sequence continues at coordinate 66,898,763 of NC_057850.1, read as the reverse complement.
GAGTGTCAGGTGCTTTTTCTGAATTTAAGACAAGGTTTTCTGAGGTAAGTGGTATTCTATACTTTACTGTAGCTATCCATAGTCTCACCACATTATTTCACACAACATGCATACTAGTGTATGACTATGTAAGTTGTTCATATGGCATGACAAAGGTACTATTAAGTTGCAATGAAATTCTGCAAAATATATTAAAAAAAATATAAAAAGTTGCCCACAGTAGGCCTTAGCACAAAAACAGTGACTATTCCAGAATAACATTATAGTTATATCCCCTAGGCAAATTAATCAGTGAATTTCCAAAGCAGCACTCACAGCAGGACTGTGATAAAAAATAACAATTGTTATCTGAAAGAAAAGGAGTACTTGTGGCACCTTAGAGACTAACCAATTTATTTGAGAATAAGCTTTCGTGAGCTACAGCTCACTTCATCCGATGAAGTGAGCTGTAGCTCACGAAAGCTTATGCTCAAATAAATTGGTTAGTCTCTAAGGTGCCACAAGTACTCCTTTTTTTTTTTTTTGCGAATACAGACTAACACGGCTGCTACTCTGAAAGCAATTGTTACCTGAGTTGCATGGACCACACTAAAAACAGACACCTGCGCCTTTCAAGACCATTCCCTACTGGAGAATGCAACTGCATGACTCTTCAGGGGCTTACACCGACAACAGCAGCATAATTGCCAATACATGACAAATGTTTCCAGGGACAATTGTCAAAATAAGCCACAGTTTGGTGACTTTGTAACCCCAGCAGCTGTAGGGATTTGTGGACATTCTGATGGCCTTACCAGGTCCTTCAGCCTTCCTCAACATAACCATCCATCTTGCAAGCAGCCATTAACTTCCTTTTACTCTTTCTTGGAGAGAAATCTAGTGGCCAGCCTCTTCCTCTAGTCTATAGCAGCCCAATTCTCTTTCTGGTGTCATCGTGGGAGGTGGGCATGCTTGCTGTCTTTTCTACAACTTGGAATCTCTGTAGATGTCTTTTCCTTTTTCTCAATGCTTCCACCTCCTAGTACTGTCTTCGCCCACCTTTCTAGCTCCTGGACTATGACCACCAATCTTGCCACCCTTTGTTTCCCTGCCAAAATGGAAAAGACTGGATTGAATCAGTCTGGATTGAACTCAAACTCCAAACCTTTGGAGATTCACCAATTACGTATGCTTTATTAGCTGTTGCTCTTATGCTAGAAAAAAAAAAAACAATCAGAATGCTTTACTCATCCAAGCTTCGAGAGCTCAACTAAATTCAAAAGAAGGAATGTTAATAAGAATAAAGGGATCAACAGAGCAATCACTTCTGCAGCTGTAGTTCACAGACAAAGAAGGAAAAAATTTGAAAGCAACATTATTAATTTCAGTTTCACCAATCATGATCATTTGCTGACTTCTTAAGTGATAGGGCTGAATATAGTTTATTATTCAATTTTTATTTATTTTTATTTAATTTGTCTTTAAAGTGTGGTTATGGTCAAAAGTCTGTTACTCAACAAACCTACTGAAAAGGCTCTTTAATAAACTATTTCCCCATGTTTATTCCCAGCCACCCACACACACTGTTCCTCACACGTTCTTGTCAACTGCTGGAAATGGCCCACCTTGATTATCACTACAAAAGGGTTTTTTTCTTTCCTGCTGGTAATAGCTCACCTTACCTGATCACTGTCGTTAAAGTGTGTATGGTAACACCCATTGTTTCATGTTCTCTGTGTATATAAAATCTCCCCACTGTATTTTCCACTGCATGCATCCGATGAAGTGAGCTGTAGCTCACGCAAGCTTATGCTCAAATAAATTTGTTAGTCTCTAAGGTGCCACAAGTCCTCCTTTTCTTTTTGTGGATACAAACTAACACAGCTGCTTCTCTGAAACCTGTCATTGAGAGAGAGAGCAGTGATGTACTGGCATTGTTGAGTATGAGGATGGTATCTATCTATCATGCAGAAAGATCTTCTAGTGCCCATAATTTCCATTGATTTCAATAGGAGTTCTGCATGCACAGGGACTGTAGAATTGTAACAACATTTTACCCAGGTTTGTTTTGCTTGAGTGCTTCTTTCCAAAGAAGGGTGGCTTGGCTTGAAGAGATACCTAGAGTTGGCTGTTTGAGTTTCTTCACTAAATAACATGTTATATTGAATGTCAAGTGTGTTGATTCAAGCATGAGGGAGGGCACTTCTGTTAACAGGTACAGAACCATCCATAGTCAGCACAAACTTGATGTCTCCGTTAACTATTGGTAAAAGTGATTAAGTAATAATTCTCTTGCCTGTTGAAGAAGGAATATTTTGCTGCAGATTTAAGGTAAGAAGTAATTATATATATATATATATATACACACACAAGCACATATGGCAATCGACACTGTGTCATTTCAGAGGTGTCTGTTAAGAGTACAGAAAAACATACAAGCAGCACACCACAATTTTTGCCAAGAAGCAACTTTCCCCTCTTCAGAATTTAGAATAGGATTTAGTGTTTTGGTTTTTTAGCTGACATTCCTTTGGAGTCCTATACATGGTTTTGTCTGTAGATCTGAGATAGATGCATTGTAGCTAAAAAATCCAGTTCACATTTGCTTAGTGTCCGTGAAAACTGTGGTTAATCACATTTGTTGATAAAAGAAGTAGAAGTTCAAAGAATTCTATTTGTATCTAGATCAGTGGTTCCCAAACTTGTTCCGCCGCTTGTGCAGGGAAAGCCCCTGGCGGGCAGGCTGGCCAGTTTGTTTACCTGCCACGTCCGCAGGTTCGGCCGATCGCAGCTCCCAGGTTCGCTGCTCCAGGCCAATGAGAGCTGCTGGAAGCGGCGGCCAGTACGTCCCTCAGCCCACGCCGCTTCCAGCAGCTCCCATTGGCTTTCCCTGCACAAGCAGCGGAACAAGTTTGGGAACCACCGATCTAGGTAAATCACAAAGTACCTAATTCTCCACTGCCTTGCATCTTGTTCCGTCACTTACACTGCTGCTAAATTGGTGGGAAACATTACTATTTTGATCTGGTAGCATATTGCATGGTACATATCTTTGCACAAGGGAAAATAATTATAGTAACACTACCAAATCAAAATGGTAATATTTTACACCCACTTAGCACCCATGCAGATGACTTCACAAGAGGCAAGGCAGTGAAAAGTGTGGGGTTCCTTTTTAATATAGTGAATTTAATAAAAAAAAAAAGAGACAAAGTCTGCTCTGAACCACAGAAGGCTCATCAGGCTGATATGGTTTAAGGCATGTCCATTTCCATAGCTAATGGTACATAAGAGAATGATGTGGTTAGCATCATAGCTGACTTCCCTAATCCTATGGATCAGGTATTCATTTTGCATTCATTTGCTTTAACCACTCAGTCACCACACCTCTCTAATATAGCATATAGCTGGTTTAAAATCAATTAAACGAATTTAACCTATCACTTATAAGATTAATACTTAGCACTCACATAATCCTTTCCATTCTGAAAGTACTGTACTAATGTTAATCTTATCAACACTCCTTTGAGGCAGATAAATTATTATCCTCATTTTACAGAGGGGAAAAGTAAGCCACAGAGATGAATTTCATGCATGAAATCAGTGGTAGAGATCGGATTAGAACTCATGAGTCCTACCTCAGTACCTGATCCTACAGACCCTACTGCCTTCATGTATGAAGATGGTAATTTTTCAGATTTTGAACCAAGTAATGTTACAGAAAGTGGTAAAGGAATGTACACTTGTGTTTCAACCTGGTCATAAAAAAATAAAAAGAATAAGCAAACTGGTGTTGTGGGTTTGTTATTTTGTTTTTATTTAGTATTTTTCCTATTTCAAAACTGGGCCTGAATTATAACTTTATTGAATTGAAAAATACATACAAAGATGGAGGCTCTCTGAGCAAATGTGGCACATACCCACATCTCCACTGCTTTCCACCTTGGGTAGTCATTTACATATGAGCAAAGGTGGCCTAAAACACACTCAAAATAGAATGGCAGTATTTTGCACCTACTTTGCACAGATATAAATAACTTGCCCAATGTAGAAGGCAGTGGAGAATTAGGCTCAAAGCACGTAACACTCAACCCTTGGTACAACACCAGTGATAACTCACAATTAAATTGCCTACACAATTCATTTGCTGGAACTCTATAGTTCCAGTCCAACAGCCTGTCGCTATGTTTAACTCATACAGTAAAGATGGTTATTCACAGAAGAAGATAGAATTGTTAGGGGCAGGAACAGAAAGTCTAGTAATGGAAGATGTTCAGAAGGAGAAATTTTGGATAGGGCTAATAGCCTCTTTCTGCCTTCTGATCAAAACAGTTGGTTGAGCAAAAGAACAGGCTCAAACTTTTAACTTCTCTCTTCATTTGTTGTGACTCCTCTTAAATAATATTGTTCAATGCCTCTATAGCACCAGGACGTAAATTGAAGAGGGATTATATTTCATTAACAGCCTGCATCCAAACTCATCTCTCTGCATATTAGCACTGTTCTAATAATTGCATAGACAACAGAAAAGAAAATAAGAAAGCCCCAAAACAAAATAAATTCATGTCAGTCTGCAGCGAGAACTTGAACTGGGATGAATTGGAAAGGCTACCTGGTAGTCTTTAAGACTGGCATCTTATTCTTCAGAACCTTGGTTTACTTTTATTTTAAATGGAAGTCTCTAGCCCACATGATTGTGAAGAAAACCAACCATGAAACTAGCATAAACCGATGAAGTGATGTCTGCCTGAGAATGCAGAGGACCTGAAACAATAACACTGAGAGGTGTGAAATGTCCTCTTCATATCACTGTTGTAGTAACCCAGATGCTCCGTGATGATTATTTAAATGACAACATTAACTGTTTCACTGAGGATCACAGCATGGAAGAAAGGAGAAGGTGATCATATTATGAGCATCTGTACCATGTATTGTGCATGACATTTCATTTTGGTCCTATGACTCTAGGTGGCGGTTGGGGAGAGTAGTACTCCTTCTTTTCCCTCCTCTATCTGATCTGAACCTAGAAGCCAGAGGAAGGATCAGAGCCTGGCATTTATCTGAGTCCTACCCAGGAAAAGTCAATCCTGCTGAGCCCAGTGGGATAGCCGAACTCCTGCCCTGACCCAAGGTGCCTATTCTGCTCTAATGGTGTGTATGAGGCTGGCTGCTTCTCCTCCCTCTGCTGGTGCATGTTAGCAGACTCAAATGTCACTGCATCGGTAACACACACATCATGTTTGCAGCCTTTCCTTCACAACCATGAACTATAGCCACATTTTTTTAATGAAAGCTCAGATTACAGATTCACAACATGTCTCTAGGAGTCAGAGTCCAACGCATGTGCCTGTTGTGTCTATGCCTTAATTCAGTCCTGCCTGTGGGTGTAGCTTCTTTTGAGAAGGAGCCAGCCCTGTGGAGCCCAGCAAATCATATGTGATCAAGTTTTGAATATCATCTGTACATTCTACCACAAGTCGTGTCTCATTTTGGCGTCCCAACTGGGAGACGCTTGGAACATATTTTCCCCCCTTCTCAAATTGAAACCATGGTAGCAGCAGCCACCAGTATCCTGTCTTTTCCTCTGAATCTCTGCCTTATAGCTCCCTAGTATAGCAGGAATACTCTCCTCTGCTGCTTTTGATTCAGTTTTCTCACCTAAAGTTAATACCTACTGTAATGTTAGCACCCTTGTGGCCAAGATGGAGTCTGCTTTTTCTTGGCCTAAGCTGCCTGCAAGGCGTGTACAGGCATGCAGCAGGGGCACCTTCCACCCCAGGGGCACCTGTTCCACACTCCCTGGAGTAAACACACACACACACACACACCAGAATAGTACAATGAATATAGGAAATGGAAATATTTATTTATAGAGAGATGAACAAAGAAAAACAGGGGGCAAGATAGGGGGAGTGGTAAAATAGGGTTACATTAATCACAAGGCCCACAGACCCAGTTGTACCACAATGTGAGAGGGCAGACACCAAGCAATGAGTCTGCACGCAGGGTTCCAACGGCAGTCAGTCTTAGGTGTTCCTGGTCATCTTCGGTGCCAGTAAACAGTCAACCACCACCACCTCTGGTGCCCTCTTCTGCTGCTCTCTGCAAACCCACACAAAGAGACAATCTCCATACTTAGCTAGTTACAGCCTCCCTCCTTATTCCCAATGCAAAGTCACAAGCCTCAGTACTCACAGCCCCCTGCAACAGTGGTACAGTGCCCAGCTCTGGTTTGTCCTTCTCCGGTGATTCCTACCGGGCACAGTGCTCCTCCTGGCTCCTGTCCTGAAGCATCCCCAGTCAGCTGCTTTGTCCCTCACAGGTTTCAGAGTGGTAGCCATGTTAGTCTGTATTAGCAAAAATCAACAAGGAGTCCTTGTGGCACCTTAGAGACTAACAAATTTGTTTGGGCATAAGCTTTCATGGGTTCTCAGCTACTCAACATTGTGAGAGCCTTAGCTAGGGTAACCCGATGTCCCATTTTTATAGGGACAGTCCTGTTTTTTGGGACTTTTTCTTACATAGCCACAAATTACCTCACACCCCCTGTCTCATTTTTTCACAGTTGCCATCTGGTCACCCTAGCCTTAGCCCTCTTGTCCGAAGCTACATACACATACCCTGTTGCTCTCCCTCTCTCCATGCCCCTGGAACAACCAGCACTCCCTCCACCTCAGGACAAGGTTTTAAAGAGGCCATGCTCTCTAAACCCCAAGGCAGTTACAATACCAACCCCACTGCCTATGGCACAGGATCTGCTAAAGGGCAGATTTTAATTTTTATTCCTCTTAGAAAACTTTGGCCACATTATTCACAGTACACAGAAAATTGTCCTTGAATTTCTCAGGTTGGTGTCTTCGTCTTGTTATACCCCACATCTGTTTATGTTGGTGTTATAGGAGCACACCCACCCTTAGAACACCCACTGGCATCAGGGTGTAACATCACCATTTTCCTCAGCTCCGGCACCTCCTGCAGACCATATGCCTCTCGCTGGGTCATCCGTGGCTGGCCCTCCCACCACATCACATAAAAGTTCAGGCCGCTTATGGGGTAACAGAAAGGTCCAATGAAAGACCAAAAATAAATCTGCAAACTAATAACTTGTCTTCTGCCTTTAGACTACTAAAGTCTTCTGCTTCCCTTCCCCATAGCCTCTGGCTGTTTATCTCTGGGGTCTCCCAATGTCCACTTATAAGTCCTATCTTCCCCGAGAGGAGCCTAATCTGCTCCTCATGAGTTTTTCCCTACTCATTCTAGACCGGGGCAGGCAAACTTTTTGGCCTGAGGGCCACATCGGGTTTCCAAAATAGTGTGGAGGGCCATTCAGGGGAGGCTGTCTCTCCCCAGACAGCCAAGCATGGCCCAGCCCCTGCCTCCTATCCAACCCCCCTGCTTCTCGCCCCCTGACGGCTCCCCCGGGACGCCTGAACCATCCACCACCCCCTGCTCTCTGTCACCTGATCACTCCCGGACCTCCCACCCCTGACTGCCCCAAGCCGCCCCTCATTCCTGACTTGCCCCCCCAGGACCCCTGTCCCATCCAACCCCCCTGTTCCCCGCCCTCTGACTGCCCTGCCCCCTAGCCAGACCCCTGCCCCCTGACCTCTATCCAACTCTCCCGCTCCCTGCTCCCTTCCCCCTTACCGTGCTCCCTGGAGCACCGGTGGCTGGCGGCGCTACAGCCGCGCTGCCCAGAGCACCGGGTCAGGCCATGGCTCTGCAGCTGGGCTGCCCGGCCACCCAGAGCGTTGCACGGCAGCACGGTGCACTGAGGCTGCGGGGGAGGGGGAACAGCAGGGGAGAGGCCCATCTCTGTTGTAGACCCTAAGCCTGCTCCACTACCTGGGGGGTCTTTCTGCTCCCTTCCCAGGAGCCAGCCTCAAACCTTAGGCTTCAGCTCTGTCATGTACAGGCAGACTCCAGCTCTCTTCCCAGAGCTTATTGACAGGAGCTTTCCATTGTCTCCCTTCCCCAGGGATGCTGATCGTTTGCATAGGGCTCTTAGTGTCACCTCTGAACCCTCATCCAGTGGGTCCTCCAGTCTGCAAACCCCCGAGGCTTCTCTAGAAGGAGCTCCCTTTCTCTCCCCTTTCCTGCTATACAACTTTTTCTTTATACTGCTCTAGCGGCCTCTTTCTAGCTCCATTACTAATTAGCTAAAGAGCACCCCTTGGAGCACCTGATTGCTCCCACGTGTAGCCTACAGTACCATCAAGGACCAGGTAGGCTCAAATTTTCCTGAAGGATGACAGCACTTGGTCATATCTTTTTAAAAGACTTATGCCATAGAACTTTTTGAATTGGGGTGAGCAGATAGTGAAAAAAACCATACACTAAACACTGGCTAGTAAGATGATGACTGAGTTGTTGGGAGCTGTACTCTCCAGAGGTACCAATCACGTAATAAAAACAAAGGCAATGCAATCTGCCCCATTTTATACATGTTCGATACAACCTTTGGGTTCCTTACAGTTTTCCAGTGAGATGCTTAGCGTGGAAAAACTTGCCTGCACCCATCCTATAGGTGTGTGTAAGACTTAAAAGAAAAAGATTGAAACATTTGTGCACCAAATAGCTGATAGTGTGGATCAGTGACACTCAGCCTTGTGTTCTACCTTTGTCACACTGACTGGGGTTTGGTAGGTGTTGCGGGGGTTTTACTTCAAAGGAAACTTCCCTCCTATTGGGAAGGGAAATGGGGAACACCAACATTTTAATGTAGTTAAATCTGAAATGTAAAATCTTCCTCATTTTTTATTAATGGATTAACAAAACTTTTAATTTTGCCATGGGACTATAAACAATGTTAAAATAAGGAGTCTGCATCAAAGCACAGCTGTTGTTAGATACTTTGAAGAGCGTTTTATAAATTTTGAAATAATTATACAACTTGTTAAATTAACAAGTATTATTTTTCTAATATTTCTATTAACTAGATATGCAAATATCTACTTCCATAGCACTTGTGGGTGCACCACACCTCTCAGAATAAAGCCCTTGTTTTCTGAAGGTGTTTAATTTAAGGAATATAGTTTCTATGATATTTTCAGAAGATAGGAAGGCTGCCTTTGGAAATTATGGCTTGATCCTCAGGCAAGGCAACGGCCCACGTGGTTCAAGTAAGGGGGAGGGCAAATGTAGTTTTATGCCACTTTCCCCCCAGTGCCCACACAGCCAAGGACCAGTTTGGACACCAGCACAAGTTAGAACAGTCTGCTGTAATTCTGTTGAGTTTAACAACCCCCTAATGTCTATTATGCCAGCAAGAATCGCTAGAGAACAGTACTCACCCTTAACACCTTTACTAAGCCTGTGCTGGATCTACCCACCTACGTAATCCTCTACCTCAGAGGAATAGAAAGCTGCTCCTTTATGGACTTGAAATAGGGCAGAATGGAGCCCTTAGGAAACATCACCAAGCAAAGCAGCAATTATTGAAAATGGACTTTGTAATAACTATAGTGAATAAAAGAAAAAATATTATCTCTTTCAGACACACATTTTCTTAAATAAAACAGGGAACAATTTCTTGAAAATCTCTGTTAAGACTTTTTTCCACATTTTTAGCATGCTAAAAAATCCTACAGAGAGAAAAAGGTCTGCATTTTAAAAGCAACTTCATGGTTTTAATGTATATGTAGTTTTAAATGTATGTATGTGAAGGTGATTTTTTCATAAACACCCATGTCTCTCAAGGAGTAGTTGTTTTCCCTCCTAGCATGCTTGATGATGCTTTTACCTCAGCTTTATTTTTTTTAATTTTGCTGATCAAACAGACGCTGCAGTACAGCAGAAAAGCAATGACCTTTTCAAGTTCACATATGCTGGTTAAATTTCACCCAGACAATTCCAGCAGATAGTAAATAACCACATCACTCTGACAATATCTCTGGCAGGGAAATATTGTGCAAGCACAAACCATTCCACGTAGTTTACAACAGATATGGACACAACATATTCACAAATACTTAACATTAAGAGCTAAATCTACCCAGTGTGAAGTGGTGCCCAAAAGGAGAAGAGGGCATATGGACATGGATACGCACCTACAACAATATGGAACCTCTTCTTCACCCCATGGAAGCAGCAGAGCAGGCTCTCTTAGTAGCATTCAAGAGTATTGGGAGAGACCTGGCCTTAAGGGATTTAGTTTGAGGGGTAGGGAATTTGCCTCACTCCCAGCCACATAGTGGATATGTCTTCAGCAAGGGTATTTGCTGCTTCTGTTCAGTGCATCAGCAAGATACATTCCAAAATCCATTCACCTTCTCAACTTGAAGAATATTTCCCTGACTGGGAGGATTCCTCTAACAGAGGATGCAGCGGACAGAGAATCTGTTCCCCTGATTGTACAAATCACAGCAGGATTTGGCTTTAAACAATTAGTGATCGAGGAGTTATTGTTTAATATGGTGCAAAGTATGGATAGAAATTCATTGTCTATTACAGCAGAACACACTGGATAGAAGTTAGGCACAGAAGCGAAGTCTCAGGTGAGTAGCCATATTTACAGATAGTCAGGAAATTTATGGTCAAAATTTCAAAAGCACCCAAGTCCCATTTACAAAAATGAATTAGGCACTTAGGAGCCTACAGGTATGCCTGCTGCAATCAGAGGAGTGGCTGCAGCACAAGTAGACATACTTGGGCTAACTTTGATCTACTTCGCTCAAATAACAATAGCTGTGAAGGTACAAGGTTAACCACTTGAGAACACTTCCAGGTCTCAGGCACGATTATACAGTCCATGCTGCTGCCCGTATTGCCATGGCTTCAAGCTAGACAGATCAAAGCTAGCTCAAGTATATCTACGCATGCTGCAGGCACACCTCCAATCATGGTATAAGATGCCTCCTAAATCTCACTAGAAGTCAATTGGACTTAGATCCCTAAGGGCTAGATTCACAAGGGGGACTTAAAGCACTGCGAAGATCAGCACATGACCAGCCACTGAAATTTAGGCATCTCGGGGACTTTAACAGTGGAAACTTAGGCGCCTAGGGGCTTGAGATACCTACAAGATTAGATGGCAGCTGAACAGGGGTTTTGTGAATGCCCATGGCACCAAAATGTTGGACTTAGGCAGGTAGATACTGAAGCCCCCTTATGAACCCACCCCTAGGTGCCCAAGTTACTTTTGAAATGGGACTGAGGCTCTTAAGTCACTTAGCTGCTTTTTAAAATTTTACCCTTAGTCAAGATCTTGCCTCTAAAAAAGGTTTTACACTTTTTAACATTACAGCTTAAATCCTGCAATGACCAGTGGCTATTTTGTGCCTAACTACTAGAGCAGAGCAGCCCTTGTGCCAGTGTAGTGGCCGTAGGAGGAACTACCAATGTACAACACCAGCACAGGGAGCTTGGCTGGGGAAAAGTAGATGTGGCAGACACATCGCTACCCTTTTTGAAGCCAAGCTGCCTAGTCAACCATTAGATATGTGGCATGACCTAGAACAGTGGTTCTCAAAGCCGGTCTGCCGCTTGTTCAGGGAAAGCCCCTGGCGGGCCGGACCGGTTTGTTTACCTGCCGTGTCCACAGGTTTGGCCAATCGCAGCTCCCAGTGTCCGCAGTTCGCCGCTCCAGGCCAATGGGGTCTGTGGGAAGCAGCGCAGGTCAAGGGAGCCACGATTGGCAGAACCTGCAGATGCGGCAGGTAAACAAACCAGTCCGGCCTGCCAGGGGCTTTCCCTGAACAAGCGGCGGACCGGCTTTGAGAACCACTGACCTAGAACACCCATCAAACTGCTCTGATTTATTGCAGGAGACCAGAATGACACATGTCCCCTTTCTCTTCTCTGGCTGTAGTCCAGGATCACGGCCTATGTTTTCTATGAAATATAATTATTATTGTTTACCACTAGATAGGTGTGCATGGTGCTTTAATAAGTTTCTTCCAGAGAAACATCAAATATAATTCCAATAAATAAATGTTTGCTACAACTGATGGAGACAGCAGTTTGCTTTTTTGTATAGAAGGTGTCAGTACCATGTGCTTAGCAGCCTAAAGTTTGGGAATCACATTTTTTCCCAGCTCTGTTTGCAGGCATGGTTCTTTAAGCCATTTATTACATAAATTGATTACTTCAAGCCTGTCAAGATTCATTCCCCACTCTGAACTCTAGGGTACAGATGTGGGGACCTGCATGAAAAACCCCTAAGCTTATTCTTACCAGCTTAGGTTAAAACTTCCCCAAGGCACAAACTATTTTCCTTTTCCCCTTGGACTTTATTGCTGCCACGACCAAGCGTCTAACAGATATATAACAGGGAAAGAGCCCGCTTGGAAACGTCTTTCCCCCCAAAATCCTCCCCCAACCCTACACCCCCTTTCCTGGGGAAGGCTTGATAAAAATCCTCACCAATTTGCATAGGTGAACACAGACCCAAACCCTTGGATCTTAAGAACAATGAAGAAGCAATCAGGTTCTTAAAAGAAGAATTTTAATAGAAGAAAAAATAAAAGAATCACCTCTGTAAAATCAGGATGGTAAATACCTTACAGGGTAATCAGATTCAAAACATAGAGAATCCCTCTAGGCAAAACCTTAAGTTACAAAAAGACACAAAAACAGGAATATACATTCCATTCAGCACAGCTTATTTTGTCAGCCATTTAAACAAAACAGAATCTAACGCATATCTAGCTAGATTACTTACTAAGTTCTAAGATTCCATTCCTTTTCTGTTCCTGGCAAAAGCCTCACACAGACAGAGAGAACCTTTGTTTCTCCCCCCTCCAGCTTTGAAAGTATCTTGTCTCCTCATTGGTCATTTTGGTCAGGTGCCAGCGAGGTTATCCTAGCTTCTTAACCCTTTACAAGTGAAAGGGTTTTTCCTCTGACCAGGAGAGATTTTAAAGGTGTTTACCCTTCCCTTTATATTTATGACAAAGCCACACACCGGATGGTGTTTCTAAGTCTGAAACACAGGGTAGGGTGACAGTCTGAAATTAAATTATCTTCAGTTATCACTCAAAGTGACTGCCTGCCTTGATTCCCCAGGGGTTTAAAAAATCTCTCACAGTGTAACTGCCAGTCAAGCTTACTAACAGGCCACCAACAGGTGAACTGCCAAGCCTGAAATAGTCTCCTCTTGCTGCAGTTTATACACTCTGCAGAGAAACATTTGTATGATGCTCTTGCATATATTTTGGCAGTTTAAGCACTTACATTATATACTGTTATTCTGAGGTCCTTATTACTCTGAAATTAAAATTCAGTTCAGGATGACACCTACCATACATTTATTTTTGTGGGGTAAGGGAAATCTTTGGTATTTGATCTATTAAAAATGTTGATAAAGTAGCAATTTAGTGGTCATGGTGATTTCTGTTCTAATGCAAAAAATTTTTTTTTGGAAACATGTAATAAATGTTTGGCCCACAATAGGATCCAATTATTTTGGCTGGCTTGGAAAACATGTGTCAGGAAATGCTACTTTTAAACTGCTATCTAAACAGTGTAGCTATTACAGCTACAAACATGGGTGACTGCATTGTAAAGTGACATCAGCCAAAATGCATCGATTCAGTACATGATGTTGAGTTATGTAATTTTGCAAAATTTATAAAGCAGGAGATTTTCAAAAGCACCCCAGGTGATGGAGGGGAAAAAAATTCCATTGATTTTTTTTCCATTGGACTTGTACTTCTAAATACTTAGGGATTCTTAAAAATCTCCTGCTAAAAGTCTGGGCCTGTAATTGAAATAAATAGAATTGCACTGGTGTAAGACTGATGTAAGTGATTGAGGAATTAGGTCTCTTGTCTTCTCTTTTTAAATTTTCATTACTTCTGGATGACAAAACCTAATATTGGATTGAAATTAGATCACAAGGCACACAGAGCTGCCTACTACCTGGGGACAGGTGAATAAACTCAGTTAACAATCATGGCCACCAACTAAAAGTGGAAACCATTGGACACTTGTTTGGATGGGGGTATAATCTTGAACAAATCTAGCCTTGTCAAGATAGTCTTGTAAACTACAACTAAAGTTAGGAAAACTGGTGAGGTGTGACTCTGAAAGCATCTCTGAGGCTCATTTTCAAGGTGCTAGCAGCACTAACAATGACCATTCAACTGTCTAATAGGCCTTGACATATTCCAAAAATAGTAATCAAAATCTATCTCGGCTGTGCAGACACGCACAACCTGTGTGTGACGGGGTTCGACCTCACCACTCCAGCGCCTCCTGCTGGCTGTCATAGGAATTAGCTCTTCTCACCAGTGCGCTCTCTTCTGGTGATGTCTTGCCACCATCACTTCTTCTCCAGGGACTCACATCACGCCCAGGACGGTGACGTCCTCTTCAGGACACAGCTCTCCAGCTGTGCCTCACTCTGTGCACCTCCCTTCCAGGGAACTGTGTCTTAGTCCCTCAGTCCAGATACTTCCTCAGTGGCAAGTGGGGGCAGAGGGGACCCAGGCCCTCCCACTACTCCAGGTCCCAGCCCAAGGACCCTAAAGTTGACCACCATTTGCTGTGTCCCCTCCGACTCCTCAGTAGATTTCCCTGGGCCACTTCTCTGGGGCCCCAGCACTCTCTTTGTCCTGGCCTCAGGGCCTCACTCTGCAGATCCCTGCAGCCTGCCAGGAGCTGGCTTTAGCTCCCCCGGTCTCTGCAAGCAGTAGTGCTCTGTCCAGGGTGCTTGCTGCCTTCAGCCTGCAAGGCAGCCAGTCCACCTCCCTTCTCAAGCTCCAGGGAATGACTGATGCTGTTCTGAACTGAAGCTCTTATATGGGCCTGCCCGACCGTGACTGGTTGCTCCTATAAGCCCTTCTGTGATTGGCTGCCTCCTGCGCAGCCTTCCTTGGGCTCTATTAACCTTTGAGAACCCAGAGTGGGACAAGCGCCCCATCACACTGTGTCACACACATAAGGAACTACCACCATTCTTTCTGATCTAGCATAGGGTGTGGAGGCCCACAGAAAGAAGAGAAAGTTGTGTGTGATATAGTTCCCTGGAACAACTAGTCAGGAATGCTCTGAACTCTAATTGCAATACCCAGGTAACTTGGTGCTTGTGGCAAAACAGTCTTTATCATACCACAGCACTGCTGGACAGCTAATTCATGAACATTTTGTCCTAGTTACTCTGACCTATTTTCAAAGCTTGACCACTTTCTGTAAAGTGAGCTGGACTCAGGTGGCAGTAGCTCCCAAATATAAGGGCCATTTGTCTTTTTAATAAGCTGGTCTGCCAGCATGTAGCCCTGCAAAGATCCAAATGCACAGAGAGGCTCTACTACTACAGAACAGACACAAACTGTATTCCAGTCTGAACTCACTGACTGTAGTGCTTGATTATGGAGAGAAAACTGATGCAGATCAATCTGCTTTGCACTAAAATTGCTAGACAGTTTTATCAAAGATTCTGCTTTGAAATCCCAGTTATTCAAGATGGCAAAATCATACTGAACTCTAATACCCAAATGGAAAAGTGTACGCAGTGATTAGAACAATGGCCTCTGATTTAGAAAGCCTGGTTTCTACACCTGAGTTGGATATAGACTTGCTCTGTGACTTCGGGCACATCAGTTAACCAATCGTTGCCTCAATTTACCCATCAGTACAATTGGTCTAATACTCACCTACCTCAGTGGGCTGCTGTGAGACTAACTAACTCAATGATTGCAGACCACTTTCAGATCCTTGAATGAAAGGTGCTAGAATTAAAATCACACTATATCCAAGCAGCATGTTTATGGAAGTCGGACACATTCTGTGAGGATTATAATGTTGCCAACCAAGAAGGAGTTAAAGCAGATGTGGGCAAACTATGGCCTACGGGCCACATCCAGCCCCGCGGGACCCTCCTACCCGGCCCCTGAGCTCCTGGCCCGGGAGGCTAGTCCCTGGCCCCTCCCATGCTGTTCCCCCTCCCCCACAGCCTCAGTGCACCACACCGCCGGCACAACACTCTGGGCGGCCAGGCAGCACAGTTGCAGAGCCGCAGCCTGACCCGGTGCTCTGGGTGGCACAGCTGTAGCACCACCAGCCACCGGTGCTCCAGGCAGCCCGGTAAGGGGGCAGGGAGCAGGGGGAGTTGGATAGAGGTCAGGAGCCAGGGGTGTGGATGGGGTCAGGGCGGTCAGAGGGCGGGGAACAGGGGGTTGGATGGGGCAGGGGTCCCAGGGGGCAAGTCAGGAATGAGAGGGGGGATTGAATGGGGTGGCAGGGGGCAGTCAGGGGTGGAGAGTCCCAGGGGGGCTGTCAGGGGACAGGGAGCAGGGGGTGGTGGGGCAGGAGTCCTGGGGGAGCCATCAGGGGGCGAGAAGTTTGGGGGGGACTGTCGGGGGGGGGGGGCGGGGGCCAGGCCATGCCTGGCTGTTTGGGGAGACACAGACTCCCCTAACCGGCCCACCATACAATTTTGGAAACCCAATGTGGCCCTCAGGCCAAAAAGTTTGCCCGCCCCTGAGTTAAAGGAATGTAATATGGATGTCAAGGGAAACATTGTCATCTTAGGCTACACCTATACTACAAGCTAGGGGTGTGAGTCCCCCACTTGTGTACATATACTCGTGCTAGCGCTCATTAAGCTAGCACAGGTATAAATAGCAGTGTAGCTGCATCAGCATGGGTAGCAGCAGGGGAGGCATGGCTTAGCTATGCCAAGTACAACCCCGCCTGAAACCGGTGGGTACTGTTGTATTAAGGCAGATGGAATATATGGGCCAAAGGTGTAAACATAACCCAGTCACTGCCCAACATTAAACAGTGTTAAACAAAGTTCGGGGTTTGGCATCCAGAGACCTCAGCCTCAGTGGCGTAGCTAGGGGGGCAGCGGTTGCTCCCAAACTGAGCACAAGTGGCGCCTTGTCAATGTGTTGGCCCCTTTTAAATTTTCTCCTGCTGCAGCGCTTTAACTCACCCGGCGGCGTTCCGGGTCTTCGGCGGGACCTTCACTCGCTCCGGGTCTTCGGCGGCACCTTGGCGGTGGGACCTTCAGTGCCGAAGACACCTGGCGCGAGTGAGGGCCTGCCGCCGGCGCACCACTGGGTGAGTAAAAGCGCTGCCGCGGGTGGTGCCTTTTTTTTGGATCGCTCCCCCTGTTCCCTCCACTTGGCTACGCTGCTGCTCAGCCTACTTAGTAACCATGGCAAACACACCACTAAAATCCTGTAACCTTTTATTAGCAATGCAGAAGAGAAGGGAAAAGAGCTAAAGCATTTGAACTGCAAAGTATTAAGTAAGGCTTTCATTTTAACAACAAACCTTTTTTCCTTTTCCCTTCAGCTGAAGAGTGTTTTTAGAAGGAAAAAAACCCTTGTTTGAGAGTCTTTTAGATGGTAACAAAGAGAGTAATAACCGTCCTTTGTGGGGAAGAAGTTAGTTGAGATGGACTGGAGCTGTCGCTGTCACTGTTGTTGTTAAAGTCCGATCCCCTTTCCCAGGAGACAAAACAAGACAAATACACACAAAAGGGGAGAGAAAAGAAAAGCAAATGCATCTGTCACTGGTGTTGACATTCACTTGCAACCTCACTGCTGCACGAACACAGGCAAGGCACACCGTCCTATCAGGCATATCAGATATGGTAAATTCATACCAGCATCAGGCTGTTTAGGACATTGCTTTTAGCCTTTTGGGGGTCACAGGCTTAGAGGAGTGTTACAAAATATAGTCTTGGCCGGCTAAACCAGACTCTCATTAGACAGAAGGAAAAAGCAGAAGGGTAGGACCGAGAAGGGATGGGGTAGAGAAAGGACACAAGGGTGGAGAGGCAGGTGGCTGTGATGAAGTCTGCCATCCCAGGTGGTGTGTGGATTCAGCCAGAGCAGGCTGTGTCATCTGGTATGGGGGGTCACCCCCACTGCCCCTGGAAGGAGCCACTCTCCCTTCCTCCTCAACTGCTGCTGCTGTTCTAGGCTTCCCTTCCCCGCCCCCACATATGTTTCCTTTCCCACCACTGCAATCCCCTAGTCCACTAAGGGGTCCACTCACCCTCACCTGGCCTAATTATGCACTCTACTGTAAGAGGAGTGTAAATTCATAAGATGTCGTAATAACCTATAACAACAAATGTCGATGGGAAAGGGTATGAAAGGGAGACAGAAAGACTGAATTAGTCCAAACAAGAAGTCTGGCTGATATAATTAAAGGACTGCCCTGGGTGGAGGGCCAAAGCCTGAGCCCCACCGCTCTGGGTGGGGGCAGACAAAGCTGAAGCTCAAGGGCTTCAGCCCCAGGCAGGGGACCTGAAACCTGAGTCCTGCTGCCCAGGGCTGAAGCCCTCGGGCTTTGGCTTTGGCCCTGGGGCTCAGGCTTCAGCAAATCTAAGCTAGCCCTGGCAACCCCATTCAAAGGGGGCTGTGACCCACTTTGGGATCCTGACCCACAGCTAGAGAACAGCTGACCTAGAAGGATGTGAGTATAACTACACCAATAAACTGTGCATAGATCTGTATGGAATTTCGATATGGTTGGGTATTCATAACTTTGCTGGTAACTTTAATAAAACTTGTAAAACAGACTAGACCGTGTTCTTGTGACTGTATGTGTGGTCACTATCATTGGTCTTTGTGTTCCCAGAGACTGTAAATCTGAAGCAACTACTGGAGGTGACTTTCACTGTAGCCACCAGAGCCGAACCCAGGAAGGTGTAATACCACATTACTAAATTCACTTTAAATAAAATAAAAGGCTACAAATGGGAGCCCAACAAATCAGGCATGTCAGTAGGTGACATCTAAATACATACATGGTTAGAACCTTCTGATAAGGAGGGGAATTCTAAGATTTTTATGTGCAAAACTCATAGTGTTTATTCCTGCCTTCAGGCTCATGTGAACAGGCACAGGAATTTGTACCCAGATGTGTGGGCATAATAGTGTGCATTTGGCCCACAGTTTCACTGCTGGGGCTCAGTGTTGAGACAGCTCTGAGTTGGCCTGGATGGAGGGAGCAAAGGAATGGATCAAGGAGCAGCATGCTCTGGGAACAGCCGAGGGTCCTTGTACCATCTTTAGCAAACATTGGATGGGATTTATTTTTTCACCGCAGTGAAAACAATTTAGGAATGTGTAAGGGGACTGAATTGATGATCAGAGCTAAGGGAGATTTGGGGAGATCCATGATTTTTCTTGGGGGTTCATTATTTGGTTTGAAGTGTTGCAATGAAAGGTATGATGGAGAGCCATGGAACCTCCTCAGGTTGATAGGGTAGGGGGGCCACATGAAGAGGAAGGTAGCTAGATTCATATGTAACCAAGGAGGGTTAAGCAATTACTCATCTGGACATATCTTACTGGACACCCAGGTTATTCAGGGAGGATGGGGTACACCTATCCAATGAGGGAGCAGATATATTTGTGTCCAATATTAAGTAAGGAATCAGTAAATATCCAGGAACCTGGTGAGTGAGCCAGCCAAACTAAATTGCTGGCACCTCCTTGTGGCACATGTCCAGTGCAGGTACTCATTATGGAAAGGATATGGTTATTGGACAAAATGGATTGGAAGAGGATTTAGAAGAAAGCATCCCATAAGGGAGCCGAGGAAGGAAGGTTTGGAGCTCCCACAACTGGAACAGCAGGGAGTCGCCCCTCCTTTTATAAAGCCCCCCTAAACCTTATACAAGGGAGGGCGATGGGGTCCCAGGTAACGGACAGCTGGGACCAGGTTGTGCATTTTGTGGAA
Source organism: Chelonia mydas (assembly GCF_015237465.2). Classification (NCBI taxonomy): domain Eukaryota; kingdom Metazoa; phylum Chordata; order Testudines; family Cheloniidae; genus Chelonia; species Chelonia mydas. The sequence goes on along the minus strand of NC_057850.1, from coordinate 66,879,137 downwards.
ATAATTAAGGAAAGGGCTCTGACCTGCACTGTATTGCCAGGTACTTCCAGATATTTTATGTGAATAAAGTTGTGGCCTAATTAAACCATATCCATTGGATCTGGTATTTCTTCTGGTGTGGCTGGAATATACTTCTTACTGCATTGTGAATGGAGGCCATGTATTGTTACACATGCCAAAGACTATAAAGATTTTAAGAGGAACAGCAACCCCAAAAAACATTTGCAGCGAGAGCAACCCATCCACCAAAGCCACCCAAGTCAGAGAGCTGGTCAGTGGTCTCTCTCTCTTCATGAGGACAACACCAGAGAGATGCATGAAAGAAGACTGTTGGTCTACTGGGCTCTTCCATGGGTTTAGAGTTACTTTTCGGAGCTCTTTCTTCCATAGTTTCCCATCACTTTATTAATGGCTGCTGTTATTAGTATAGTGCTAGTGATTTACTATATTTAACCTGTAGTTGATTTGTTTTCTAGCGTGGTTTGGACTTTTTATTTTAGTCCACTTGTTAGACAGTACCAGTGATGAGACTTGGACCCGCTGTAGGGGCTTTGAAAGAAACACGCTGGCTTATCTGCTGTCACACCTTAAAAACATACATTGTGTCTACAACCTCAGACTCCCCTTCCTCATTTTGTCTATGCAAATTTTGGTTTAAAGTCACATTGCTCTTCTACTGGCTTCCATCTTTCCCACTGAGGATCACTGGTAGGGTCAGATTAGAAGGCCACTGTTTTCACTGCAGCATAAAGAGTGCCCACAATGGCGGTTTTCTGCTTCATGACTATCCTGACCCCTTGCACTGTAGGCAAAGCTGGTTCTGCTGTACAGTGGCAGAATGGTCCTGTGTCTTCTGTCCTATAATTCGAGCATGCCGTCATTCAAACCCCCAGCCACACTGACTGAGAGAAGTTCCAAAGTGATAGGAAAGTGCTGCTGCCCGTTCTCTCTGGTAGAAAGACCCAGCAGACGCTGCCACTCCTTGTGCACCCACCACCATCTTGGAACTTCAGATTAGTGCTCCACTATGACTGGACCTTGTGGTGTAGAATCTTTGGGGCACAGAGCTCGCTACTGAACTGTTCTTTGCTAGAGGTCATTTCAGCATGCATACATCGTCCTTGGCTGCCTCTGTCCCAACCTATTTGGTGCAAGTCTGGGCACATGATGTGGTCATGACTACAGATCTCTGTCCTCTAGCCACAAACTAAAATTGTCCAACATGGCTGCTGCCCGGATTCTCCCAGGTGAAATTCTGAATGTCCAAATTAGACATTCAGACAAGAGTTTTGCAGGGCAGTTTGTGTAAAAGTTTGGGGTCCTGCACAGTGTTGAGTACTTCAAGCTGATCAAAAGTAAGAATTATGGAAACTAGGGCTGTCAATTAATCACAGTTAATGCCTGCGATTAACTGAACGCAAAATTAACATGTTAATTGCATACCTGTGGATGGGGCACGAGGCACTGGCAGTAGAGGGGCTGAAGCAGCCCCTGGCTGCCGCTCCCTGGGCAGCAGGGTGGCTGGAGCCCTTTGCCCTGAGAGCAGCTGAAGCCCTGAGCAAGGCTGAAACCCAGAGCCCCCAGCTGTGACCCTATATTTGAAAATATAGAAAATGCCCAAAAATATTTAAATAAATGGTATTCTAATATTAACAGTGTGGTTAAAACTGCAATTAATCATGATTAGTTTCTTTAATCTTGCAATTAGTTTTTTGTAATTGACAGCCCTAATAGAAACATGTCACAATGTATTATAACAAATATCTCCCCACCCTAATAATAACTCCAACTGGTCACAAGCTAAGTGTTAATGAAACAACCAAAACCATGTGGAAAATTAGAGTATAAGTTAGGTTATAAGGTATTGACAGTATAAGGTTAATCTTTCCACCATCTGTTTACTAGGAAGTGTATTCTGTTACCTGCGTGAGAGCACGTAGGTTAAGAGTGAATTTTATGCAGCTAGTACCATGGTTCCTCTCCTAATATTTAGTCACTGGCCTCTCCTTAGCTCCTGTTTCCAAACTGATCTGATCATTCCCTGCTTCCAAAACCCTCTTGCACAATCTCAGTTGTGGGTCAAGGAGCTCCATTTATCTATTAAGTCACTTATATTCCAATTTTTACCAACTGAGAGGTATGTTCAGATTGCAAGAGAATCAATAGTATGAAAAAGGTGTTTGAAGTTCTTTGAAGAGATACAGCAGAAAGACATGAGAACTGTGATGCTGTAGAACATTAGAAGCAAATAACATCATGTACTAAACAAATAAAACCCACTATAAACAGCTCTGGTTTTTCCTCCATTAAGCAGAGTTATACAAATGTTATATTGACTCCTGTTCATAATAATAATGTCTTTGATTCCTAAACACCATATAAGTTTTAGCATGAATTCAGAGTCCATTATGTGCATGTTATTGCAGCATGTATGCACAAACCAGTGAATGCCTCACCACTTGCATTTGTAGTGTTGGAGAGGCAAGTTTAAAGGCTGATTTTTGAAAGTTCCCTCCCATATGTTCCTTATACTACACAATGACAGCATTATAATCTATTTACAGCAGACACACTTTTTCAGAGTAGTTTAATACAGTATCTCAGAGGACCTGTCACTGTCCTAGAAAGACTTTTATTCATTCTACCTACAATGACTCAAGGTGGCAGGAAAAAGTGATGTTGTTCAGCGGGTCTTGCTTAGGTCAGCTATCCTGGTACCTCTAAACTGGAAAATGCTGATTGATTCTGGGACTGTTCTGGAGGCAGTACTTCTCAAAATCAGGAAAGAGAAAGAGTAGACACAGCGTGCAAAGATGAATCTTCAGAGCACAAGAAGATTATGCTGTTCAAGTGTCTCATTATCCATGACAGTAGAAGTTGAGAAGAATAACCAATTGTCAGGTTGTTGGACTGGCTGAATTGTGATAAAAGACTAACAGATAAAAAAAATGTAGTTTGACTAAGCAATGACTAAAGGGCATGATAACGGTCTATGAATGCTTGGTGGATGTTTACACCTAGAAGAAAGAGGAAAAATTTAGTATATTAAGTCAGTATGACTAGGATGGATGTGATGAAATTTTAAAAGAGATATTTAGGCTACCAAGAAAGTCTCAGTCAGATATATTAACCCATCAAACAATTTGATAAAGGAAGGGACAGAGGAGCCACCACCTGACACAACGAGGCAGGACAAAATACTAGAAAGGGAGATGAACTTGACGGCTAAGTGGGACTTTCCCCATCTTTAGACTCCATGATCATCACAGAACTGAAGGAGCGCTTCTGTGATTGGCACTCAGCTCCCCACACTTCACATCATACAGAGTGGAGGACTGATCTGAGATGGCACTTCTACAACATAGAACAAAGAACAGAATTACAAGAGCGGAGAGATCGGAGTAGGAAGAAAAGTAAGGGATAAAGGGGTCAGGTAGAAGGAGCACTGACTATGTGAGAAGAAAGGGTGAAATGGGGACAGTGACCTAGGAGAAGAAGCACAAAGGAGAGAGAGGAGGAGAGAGTAACTAGATAAGGTGTAGACAAAGCAGAGGTGGCCGTGGAAGAGGGGAAGGGTGACAAAGAGCTCTATTGCAAATCACTGAATTTTGTGAATTAGCAAGTCACCAGACATGTTGGAAAGGCAAAGATAATGTGTCACAGGATATTTTTTGTTTAGGTTGTCAACTCTAGTTTAATTGCACTCATTGTAACATGTGATGGTACACAAGCAACTATAATGCAGTCCACTTTGTAAAAACATGAAATCTCAGTAATATGAGATCTGTCCCTAACTGACTGTTGAGCAATTGGGATACCGTTTGAATTTTTTGTGTTAATTATGAAGGGTGCGGTTTAGCACAATGTGATTATGGAGGTTCTGCTGTATTTTCACTGGCTCCAACCAAGTTCTAATGCACTAATTAACCCTTTACTGCATCTCCTATTTTTTCTAGGTCTTACAGCTGCAGCATCTCTTGTGTCCCTGGCTTGGGCTTTGGCTTCCTACCAGAAAGCCCTTCGTGACTCCCGCGATGACAAGAAACCCATCAGTTATATGGCTGTTATAATCCAGTTTTGCTGGCATTTCTTCACAATTGCAGCTAGGGTCATTACTTTTGCTCTCTTTGCCTCAGTTTTCCAGCTGTACTTTGGGATCTTCATAGTCCTCCACTGGTGTATCATGACCTTCTGGATTGTTCATTGTGAAACAGAGTTCTGTATCACTAAATGGGAAGAGATAGTGTTTGATATGGTTGTTGGGATTATCTATATCTTTAGCTGGTTCAATGTCAAGGAAGGAAGGACACGTTGCAGGCTCTTCATATACTACTTCGTGATCCTTTTGGAAAACACTGCCTTGAGTGCTCTCTGGTATCTGTACAAGGCCCCACTGATCTCTGATGCTTTCGCCATACCAGCACTGTGTGTGGTGTTCAGCAGCTTTTTAACCGGCATTGTTTTTATGCTGATGTACTATGCCTTCTTTCATCCCAATGGACCAAGATTTGGGCAGTCACCAAGCTGTGCTTGTGAGGACCCTGTTGCTGCCTTCACCATGCCCCCAGAAGTGGCAACAAACACTCTAAGGTCTATCTCTAACAATCGGAGTGTCACAAGTGATCGGGATCAGAAATTGGCCGAGAGGGATGGGTGCGTGCCTGTCTTCCAGGTAAGGCCCACTGCACCTTCAACACCTTCATCCCGGCCGCCAAGGATTGAAGAGTCAGTCATTAAAATTGATCTGTTCAGGAACAGATACCCAGCCTGGGAGAGACACGTGTTGGACAGAAGCCTGAGGAAGGCTATCTTAGCTTTTGAATGTTCCCCCGCTCCTCCACGGCTACAGTATAAAGACGATGCCCTTATTCAGGAGCGTTTGGAATATGAAACCACTTTATAAAAAATAATAAAGACTTGAAGAAGCTACAAAGTTACAGTCCAAATTAAGGGTTGACAGTAGGGCTGTGGCAATAACTAAACTGCATACTACAACAGAGCAGCAAGCGGTAGTTTTCATAGTCTGGCTATCATCATGATTATCATTTGATCCTCTGTCTGCAGTCTGTCTGCAGTTCACTTATAAAGCAGCATCACCTGAGAGCCTCAAAAAACCTATTACTTTACCTGGGAAATAGACCCAGCTCATGACTCCTTGCTGCTATGAAACTCTGCTATACCATACTTACGATCAACAGGAAGATTCTGATGAGAGCTTTCAACTTTAACCAGTAGTGCATTTTACTTTAGAAATGAATGATTGATATTTGCTTATTTAATGACAAAAAAAATTGTCAAAATAGCTTAGCTGTACCAGGCAGTGTTGCTGTTATAGAAACTCTGGTTTCTGCAAAAATGATAGGAGTATAATCCTTAAATCTCCAGCTGATACACCATTCAGTTTAGAATAGATTTGCAAAATAGTTCTCAATCAAAAAAGTACACTGTCATGTTTGCAAGCCTATCAAAGGAGAGTAAACTAGAGTCTGATTAATCAGGTAATAAGCATTAGTACCAACAGAACTGCTAGTTTTCTATAGAATTCAAGATTCATTTTAATTAAAATTTCAGTTACTTTTGACAGAAATCCTATGCAGGTCACCTCTGGCTTTCAGCAGGAACAAGGAGCTCTAGCCCTTAGTGATGTAAATTAAATGATAATCATGATTCAGTGTTCAATTTGCAAAAACTGGAACAAAGAAAAGAAAGAACAAGGAAAGTGTAGGTTTCATACTCTGAACTTTTGAGGATGATGTTCAGATTCTGAGAGGAAGGCATCAGGATATGAACACATTGTAACTTAAATCTGTTTCAAGACTCAGAATGCATGGCTCTGTGTGTGAATGTATGCAGGTGTGATAAGAGACGCAACATGCCATATCCTTCTAGTGCCAAACACTGTATAACTACAAGATTGATATTGTTGCCTGAGGGACAGAAAATGAATGGCATGAGGCCTACTAACAGCAGGAAGCAGGAAAGAACAATCAAGTTCTCCACATGTACAGACAGCTCTGTTTTTTTCCCCCACCCAAGGTGAAAGTGATGTCTTTTAGAGGCTTTCAGCCACCTGTTAGTAAGTATATACAGTCAAGTACAATTAAACCAAGCTACGTGGAAGACCCTCTTGAAACTATTCAAGACATGGTTCCATATCTATCTAAAAATGATGTTGACTCACTTGTAAAATGAGTGTTTTTGCTGCAAGCTTCTGGGTTTTAAATACTGTACCTCCCTAGGGTATGATCAAGTCAATGGTATCCTTCTTTCTGTTAAAAGTATCCCCTGATGGTGCTTTCAGTTGCATTAAAGATGCAAGTCAAAATTTGATAGTATTTTTTTTAAAGCTGGTGCAGAGTGAATAACTCATGGATTATTTCAATATTTTTGTAAAGTAAAAATATGGTATATAACGGTGTTACTTTTTATAAACCGCAAATCTTTTAATACATCTCATTCTCTTTAATAAGATAGAATTTAAGAACTGGTCCACAAATTATATCAACTGGCCTCCACAGGTTGATGTAAACATGTTTTTCACACATTATGGATTTATTTTGCAGTGTAATGCCATATGAAAGCCTACATGGGTACTTTTAGAATATTCCATAAAAAGTGAATCCTGTTTCAAGTATAGGTGGGTTATAAAGACACCAAAGGGTTTCCATGAGAAACAACTCGGTATAACTATGTCCATCCATTTTAGGAAAGTGGAGCACAACTGTTTTAAGCAGCATTGTCAGAGTGGAGAAGAGCTGTGATTTTGATATTTTAACCACTGTCAGGTATATTAAGTGTAGTCACTGCTGTATATGTTCCTGGATACGTTCAGTCTTTCCTGTTATAATATTTGTAATATGAAATAACAGAAGTTACATCGCATATGGTTTCTTTGTATATATTCAATTAGCCATTTTCAGTACTTACATAATTTTTTTATTGCTGAAATGTTCAAAATCTGTTGTTCTTTGGTAGGGGCAAGATCCTCAAAACAAAATATCTCTGAAAGGGCAGGAATCTGCAAGAGAGAAAAATAGCAAAATTTTACTGTGACCAGAAAAATTGCCCAGGTTCGAAGATTTGCATAGATGTTTGCAAATTAAGCAGTAGCCAGTTGCATGCATGGTCATTTTTAAATGAAATGATCATTTGATAGTTAGAACATGAAATCTTATAAGAAGTGATTTCCCCCTTCCACAGGGGTTCACCTGATTATTCAGTAGACATTATTCTGAATTTGTCAGAAAATACACTGCTGCTACAACCAATTAAAAACTTTTGGGGAATCAAGTCCTTTGTCTAATCAAATTCAGTAGAGCTTTCATTCCATAAGCACACACCAGATCAACACGTAAAAGAAATGGTGTCTATACAAACCAAGCAGCCCAAGTTTTTCTTACCTGAAACATCAGGGACTAGATTCACAATGGCTATGTCCAGCCTTTAAGCCCCACTGGCATTCACAAAACCACAGTTCAGCTACCATTTAGTCCTGAAGGTGCTAAAATCCCTAAGTACCTACATTTCAGCTATTAAAGTCCCTGAGGTCCCTCACGTTCTTCTGCTGGGCATGCAAACAGTCACCTAAGTTCTGACACCACTGAGCAGCTTGGCATCATAAGCCCTAGTGGGATTCATAAACTAGGCTCTCCCCAGCTGACTCAAGCTGGCAGGCATGTTCAGCGTATGCCTAACCTCACAAAAAAGACAACCTGTGGAGGAGGTGGTTCCCCCTACTTTTACCAGTAGTCAGCACGCTCACTTTGCGTGTGTGAGACCAAGGTTCAAATCCGTGCTCTACCTGCTGTAGAGCAGGGATTTGAACACAGGTCTTCACTCTTCCAGATGAGAGCCCTAACCACTGGACTATAGGGTATTCTGGGATGAGTCTGTCAATTTCTTCTATTGGACCTGTTCCACCACCTTTCCCTCCTCCTGGGTTATTCCTGAGAAAGGACTAATCTGGTTTAAGTGCCTAACTCAAGGAGAGGGCTCACAGTTGTAAATCCCAAGTGGAGACAGGCACCTTCCTCTTGCCCAGAGTTAGGTGCCTAAGTCTCTCTGAAGCCCCACCCCTCTCCTTAGCATTTCCTTCTGGCTATCTTCGGCAGCTCCCTGCTCTGCTTGCTGGCTTCTATTAATCTCTTCTTTAGGCGCCTAACTCTCCCCATTCATTGAATAAGTGCCTACCATGGGATTGTGCATTCCACTAGGTGGCAGGGTGCCTAAAAGTTAGGTGTTGCAATGCTGAGCATTTTAACTCCTAAGTCTGCCTTGTGAATCTAGTTCCAGGTCTTTTGAAAACGATACTAGATATTGACATTTACTGGAATAATTAAAAACCTGCACATGTGAAAACAGTGTACCGTGCTTTTCCAGATCCTAAATCTAAGTTTTGGTGAGGCTTACAGAAGCACTTTGTTTAAAGGAACTTTGTCAAAGTCCAAACTTTGCATCACAAGATTTTTGCTTTGGGTTTTTTTACTTTCTAGAGTTCAGTTTCTCCAGTCTGCCACCCATTTTTTTTTCTAGCATGTATAGCCTCTCTCTAGAAATAAATCCAGTTGTGTTCATGGAGAAAGAAGTGTTTTATAGTAAGTAAAATTTTGATCCCCCAAAACTTCATTTGTCACATTCGTCAATATCACTGATAGTTGGAAAGCGATCAGAATACACATTAAAATCTATCTTTGCAATGAACTACATAGACTGACTGTTTTGCCATGAACAGTCAAGCTAAATAGTGGTAAGAACATTTTTTTAGGAGTTCTCTCTGTTAAACACAGCCCATTCCAGAAACCTTAGTACACCTTATGCATAGTTAATAATGGATATGCACTATTCTTTTTACCACAAATGATAGTTTTAGGATTAACCAATAAAGTTCAAGTAGGATGGCAATAGGAAAAATGAAATGTTAAAACTTAAGTTTTTGCTTTTGAAGTAATCAAAAATCAATTCTTTAACATTCCATTGCAGAATAACAGGAAAATGACATAAAACACATAAATAAATGAAAGCTCAAAATTATGCTCTGGTGGAGGAAAAGTATTGTATTGTCTCTGTGTGTTAGAAATTAATTTCACATTAGCCTTGTCTAGTGAGCTGTGCACATTTACCAGTAGATCTAAATGAAATGGAGCAGTTTAAACACTGTCCTGAAACATGGGCATTTTAAAGTTTGTAGGTTTATATGTTTCAGAAAAGACAATTTAAATAACTGCAAACCAGTCATTTAAGCACTAACACTGATCTTTGAAAGGGATTCTTTATCATTTTAACATGCAGTCTTTTATATAAATATTTAGTTTTCATTGTTATCATAAATATTCACCATTTGCCTATTTGTTTCTAAAAAAGCTTTTCAAGTGATTCTTCATTGTTCATCTTTCCTTGAAGCTCATCAAAAGCCTTAAAAAAAACCAACACACTTCCTGGAGTGGTACTTGGCTACATCATTGCTTCAGCTAACAAAGTTGCTATTGTTTTGCTGCTCACTTTCTGAAGTGGTGCAGTTCAATGTGACTGAGATGCCGCAATTTACCCTGTGACTGTCCCGCCTCTTGCACTGGCCTGCACAATGCCAAGGAAATGACTTCAGCAGAGTGCTGGGGTTGTCGTGCTGCCTCTGTTGCCCCTGTGCGTGGTAGGAAGCGGAGTAAATTGCATTCATCCAAACTGAACGGACAGACAAGAATCCATCTGAACAAGCTTATTTCGGCTGAGCTGCTGCAGAAGGTGCATGACGAAAATAATCACAACATGTGCCCGTGAATTAACAGGCTCAACACTGTAATTACTATTCTATAGTACAACAGCACAGAATGTGGGAAGAATTATATAAAACACAATGAGCCATTTAAATGTTGCTAATTGTAGCAATTAGGCTAACTCACATGAAGCCTGCGCTCTCAGCAGAAAGCCAAATGGAATAAGTGGCAAACATACATTTATACACTATAAACAACATGTTATGAAATTCATCCTCAATTGTTTATAGAAAAAATGTCTGTTTATTATACATATGGATCCTTTCCTCTTTATTCTGCTACAACAGATAACATTTAAACTGAGAACAGATCAGTTTAAATCTAAGAACAGTCAGATCTGAATACGCAATTCTGCATTTGCACTGTTCCCATATTTCTTCGTGTTCACTTTGGTTTTTTTTAAACAGGTTACTGCAATTAGTATGAATGAATAAATTTTTAGAGAAATTCTGTATCAGTTTTACTCATTTCTAAAATGCTGCAGTGATCTGTTTCCAAGATGATTTACCTGTTCAATCAAACGCAAATTTCACCGTAGAACTGAGGGCATGATCCTGCAAAAACTTGTTTATGCAAATCGTCCTTATAGGAATAATCTCACTGAATTAAATTCTATGTTGATATTTTGCAAAGACTTTTGTAGCCCATTGGACCCGATTCTGATCTCACTTGTTTTACAGTGGTAACCTCATTGTCTTTCGTGGAATTTCTCCTGATATGCATTGATGTAAAAGAGATCAGAATTAGGGCCATTGACTTCAGTGGACAATTTGCATGAGTAAGGATGACTTTTCTGGGTAAGGATTTGCAGGATCAGGCCCTCAGTCTGCATTATTGGCTCCACTCTGAAGTCAGCTGGAGCTTTGCTGCGGACTCTGATGACAGCAAGATCAGGACTTAATATCGCTCAACTATGGCAGAAAACTGCACTCTAGATTTAGTGATGCTTATCATTTTTCTCTTTTCAGTGCTGACACTAATATAGCTGTAGTTTGTCTGGTTGACATTTTTTTATTTGTTGATCTATTCCTGTTAAGTGGACTTTGAAAAATGTCTATCCAACTTCAGTCATTTCAAATTAACATTGTACGGTTTACTCTGGAACAGAACTAACAAATTTATCAAAAGTAACTTCATGTAAATATTGGAGTTCAAGCCTGCAGTTAGGTTTTAGATTTCATTATTAGGAGTTACTTACTTGTGCTGGGAAAATCTAGTACACACTAGTAAGCCACATGTCTAGTCTGGATCCTGGAGGGAAGATGCCAGATACACAAATAAGTATAAAGAATAGGAGTACTTGTGGCACCTTAGAGTCTAACAAATTTATTTGAGCCTAAGCTTTCGTGAGCTACAGCTCACTTCATCGGATGCATCAGACTAACATGGCTGCTACTCTGAAACAAATAAGTATCTGGCTGATGGAGGGACACAAGGGGGCTGAAAGAGATGTCTGTCGGTAAGCTCTGCGGGCACGGAAAGATGCATTCTCCAGCATGTGTACGGAGTAATTTGTGCCATCCACACGTCTAGAATTTATGGTATGGGGTAATTTTGGGACCAAGGCATTTTAGCTATATTATAGAAGAGTTGTGGGTATCACATTTGGGGGTTAGGGGGTTGCTAGGATTTGGTAAGATAAATTACCAAATAACAGAAAATTCACATGTAATAGATAAAAACAATTCACTATTCATAAAAAACACTTAGCCAAAACTTTGTTCTTCAGAAATGATTAGGACAAGGTCAATTTAAAATGTACCTGCTAATACATGTGGAAACTACAGTAGCGGAGCACTAGCTATGCCTAAAATAGATATGCCCTTCAATTGTACAGGTATATTGCATCCCCTTACTTCAGCCCCTGGACAGGGATATTGGCTTCTGGTCTCTTAGTCCATGGGCAGTTACTCATGGTCTGGGAGCAAAAAAACCTCCAGATCCAATCAGTGGCTATTATGCAACTGTTCTGCATTTCCAGCAGGCGGAACAAGTTAGCTGGAGCTCTGATGTACTTCCACTCCAGCCACAATGTGCCCACTTTGCTGCTTTGCTGGCAGCGGTCAGAAAGGTTTACCTGGTTTAAAGGTAAACAGACCCTGTACAGTCTAGTGCAGCATGTGGAATAGTCACTGCTCCACTGGGAAGTCTGCCTATGGCCTGTGGAAGTTGCGTGCAAATGACTCACTCCATGAGTATGTAATAAATAGGCCTGAATATTTACCCTGAACAATACTGTTTATGAAGATTTTTTGTTTGTTTTTCTTACACAAACAATGGGCTCACATTGGGGCTATATCAAACACACAAGTATAAATTTTTTTTTTGGATTATACATGTGGGGATAACGAGTGTATACACACACACACACTTTCTGTTCTGCAATTCCCAAAGTGTTGGATGGGAACATTTGTCAATGGAAATAGATTTACACACAGAATTTGTAATAGAATTACACTTTTTTTTTTCTTCCTTGATGTTGTATTTTTTACTCACTGTAAAAACGCTCTTTAGCACAAGTGTGTGCTATAGGAAGTCACTGAAGTGTTTCTGGCAAACTGAAGAGCTACAGGGTATGAATTGGCTGGTAACTAGCATCTGAAAACATTTTATGTTTCTCCTGGACCTCAGCATTTGACATAACAAACTAATTTTAATGCTCCAGCACTCTTACCTTTGCCTGAGCACTAAGGACCTTATCCAGCTTCCCCTGAAATCAGTGGGAGGCGTTTGGCTAATTTCAGTGGCCTTTGGATCAGGTCCGAAAGATTCAATCCCACAGAGTACTGCTCAATCCTGAGAAGTGCTCAACCCCCTCAATTCCCATGGAAGTCAGCAGGAGCTGAGAGCACACAGCAGGATGTGCTCAGAATCGTGCTGGATCACACCCTACATTTAAAATGATGGTAACTGTGAATTTAGTTATCTGGGAGATCTTAATGCCGTTATATGTTTAGATTATATTAAACATATATATAACATATAGACAAGCCCTCACAAATCCTTGGTTTCCTTGAAAGTTCAAATAGCCATCCTAAGCTTCCTAATATATAGATTATATTAAATACAAATGTGAAAGCATTATGTATACATTAGTGGCAATATTCTGTCTGCACACCAACAGTGTACAGTCTGTGCAACTGAGAGTAGAAGTTGCCCCTTAGGACTCAATCCTGCTCTGACTGATGTCAATCGTAAAAGTTGTGCATTGTGCAGGCTTTTGCACAGCAATGAATTTCTCCCTCTGTATTTACAACATCATCGTCTTCTTATTAATGATTATGATTATTTCTGTTTTACAAATTGTAGAATATGTGGGGGGGAAATCCAGGGCCTGATTCTCATTTACACTAAGGCCGTTTTATGCAGTGTAAGGGGGCCTGAATGTAAATGAGACTCAGGCCCTAAGGCTCTGACAGCTCGTTGTTTTTGATCTATATTAAATTCTAAGTCTAGGAATAATAAAGTGATAACTGCAACAGAGAGAGCATAGTTCACTTTTAGCGTTTTGGGGAGACTGTTGTACAATATCTAATGCTGGTAGTTTAATAAAAAAGATGGGGAATAGAAGATGCCTCCAGTTATAGTTAATCATCTAAAATGCTAAGTAAAATAAAATGCACACTAACCTGTAGAAAACAGTGAAAGAATCAAAAATACTCCTGCAAGCTGTCCATGCACACAACTCCCATGCAGGGGTTGCAGGATTAGGCGCTAAATATAAATATTAAATTTGGTTAGTCAAAGAAAACAGGACAAATATCAGCAGAGACATTAGGAGGCCCAATTCCCCACTGCATTGCTCCAGTAAATGCCCCTGGAATGCCACTAAAATCAATAGAGCTACAGTGCATAACTGGAGTAACCAGTGGTGAATGAGGCCCAGTGTGTTTTTAGTTTAATTTTGATTGCAGAATACTATAAGGATTTGTTGTCAAACGCAGATACTGTTGCCAGACATACATGTTTTAAAAGGAGAGAGGTGCTAGTCTATGCATTATGTAGTATGGAAAATATCAGATGCATATATTTTAAGGGAATGGTACATCTGCCAATTTAAATGCAACACAAGTGCACATTAGGGGATATTTCAAAAATATTTTTAATGTCTTACTATTGCATCTATGTATAACTAATATAATTAAGCCACAGGTCACTAACATATCAAAGAGCCATGTCTTTATTCTCTCTTATTCTGCATTATTTTCAGCGCACCCCTGTGTCTTAACCTGTTTGATGAGAATTAAAACACATATTATAAAGCTAAGGAGGAAACCACTGGCATGCTCGCTAAAGACTCTTGAGTCTGCAGTTACATTATGTATATCAAGAAAGCCCTTACACGAGTAGGCCTATTGTCTTCTTGAAGGCATGGGATAACTCATGCTTAAAGTTAAGTGCATGCTTAAGAGCTTTGCTGCATTGAGTTTTATGTGTACAATACCTATGAGTTCCAGATCTGAATGGTCATATTAATGACAGAGTTGAAAAGATGTTGTAGCTTTCCAATGAGATCTGAATTATATATATATGAAAGGTGAAAGTGGCCCAATACTGCTGTAACATGCAAGGGAAGGAAAAGGGCAAAAGAAGGAGGCCCCAACCTCCTCTCGCGCACACACGTGCACTCACAAACAGAGAGGCAGAATCTCTGTAGCAGAACTCAACAGAGCACAAGGGGAAAAACTGGCTAACACACCAGCCTGCACACCATAACACACAGAAGCATGGAGGTGTCCATTTTAGGTAGCCTTTTCCCCTCCAGCCAGTTAATGCATGTGCTGTGGTCAGCAGCAAATACTAGCCATAGGCACACTTTGCTCCTGCTCATAGGAAAATCAAGGTATATTTCATAGCTCATTCCCTGCCCCAAAACTCCTCATGGAGTACTTCCCTGGCCAGCTGGAGACATTTCACTGACGACACAAGACGTTCCTCTGTGCTTCCTCTCTCTGCCCTGGTCAGGGCAGGGTTTAGCCCAGAGTCAGCGCTATGTGAACAATAAAAAAATCTTCTTTATCTCAGCAGCAAGGGCACCCGTCACTATTAATACACTCATGGTGCCAGCATGTATTGATCCCCGCTTTTCTATTTTTACAGAAACACCTTGGAACTTGTCAAGTGTTACTCAAGGTGATTTGCAGTTAATTAATTCAAGAGACATTTTAATTTTGCAGATTTATGACTTTTAATAACGTAATCAAGTTACTGCAAGCAAACATTAATCAGTTAGGAGGAAAGAACACCATTGTTAGTTTTGTGCCATACTGTGCCTAGGGCTGGAGAGAGAAAGAAGCCTACAAGAAATATGTTAATAAATTCATACTGCCTAATTTCGCATCATTCATCTTATGAATCATTCAGCCATTTGATTTGTTTCATACACGTAAGAAGTTGTATTAAAAATGGATTGGTGGGAATGGCTCAGGGTACTCGGAATGAGACACACAACCTTGCCACTAGATCATCTGTTCAACTATGGCCAAGCTCAACAATGACCAAAAAGGCATTTCTAGCTCATGACTTCATCAGCCTTTGTGAAGTGATCAGTTCCTAGTGGAGAAAAGTCCACATAACAGAAGTACGTGGCAACCTCAGCACTGAGGCCAAGGATTGAATGGACCTGGGGAGAATATACTTTCAGCCCAGCAGTGGTAACACCAGATCAGGATGTAGGCACTTTGGTATGGGGCAGAGTGGGGAAAGTCTCTACCGGTGCCTTTACCATACCTGTTCTGTGAATAAGCAAAGACGTTTACTCAGCAAAGTGCTTACTCTAGTACCTTTCACAAGCACTGAAATGGTAGGATGGTAAATTTTCAATGCAATTTGTAAAAAGAGCATTGATGAAACTAGCACAAATCAGTAGTGACTGAAAATGTTCATTACTATTTGCTGATTTAAAGTTGGTCTCACCTCAATCTAGTTTATTGCGGAAACATACCCACATCATAACTGACACTCTCAGCAGAGAGACATAGGATTGAAAGGACATAGAGGAAGACAAATGCTCTCTCCATTCAAGATAAAGGCACATTTGTAGAGCAGTGTGGGGAAGATGGCACTGCTGCTTTCAGTGAATAAAGAGAGGAGTTCAGTCTCTAGAGCTCTCAAATTGGTCCCCTTCATTAGACCTAGGCTTTAGGTACACTGCCGTGCAGTTTGGACTATGGACGTGCGAATAGCAGTGTGCACCGAAGTGCTGCACTGTCACTCCCCCGTGTGGATGCAAATTAAAAGGTTCCCAGCTGACATTCAGGTAGTCCTGTTGGAAGAGGCCTATATTAATGCGAGCTAGGAACCTTTTAGTTCACTCCTGCGGCAGCCTGATGGGGAGGAAGGGGCGGGTTACAGTACAACGCTTTCTTGCGCACTACTATTCACACACCCATAGGCGAAAACTGCGGGGCAATGTAGAGAAGCACCTAGATTCTCTGAACAGCAATAAAAAATGGCCCCAGTACCAAAAGGTTATTTATTTTAAGATGCAACTGCTGCTTCCTCTGCTAATTTCAATTTGAGGAAATCGCTAGGTTTCTAAATGTTTGTAATTAATTTGCACAAGAAAGACAGGATATAAAATATAGCCTTTAAAATGTCACTTTATTTCTATAGACAGTGGTTACTTATTAACAATAAAATGCAACACTGTCCTTGCAAACCATGCTCATTAGCAGCAAAGATTTTGTGTGGGTGTGTTGATTATTGCTAAATGTAAAAATCAAAGATTTACAGAAAACTAAGAGATCACATTAAGTTAAAGGTCAATAAAAAAGTTGTTATTGTTTCTTTTACTGAGAAGAGATTCAAGATGGCTTCTGCCATCTCATAATTTTAAGCTAGACTGCTAAAATGGACTTTTCCTTTCATGAGACACTATAGGCTGAATGCATCCGATGAAGTGAGCTGTAGCTCATGAAAGCTTATGCTCAACTAACTTAGTTAGTCTCTAAGGTGCCACAAGTCCTCCTTTTCTTTTTGCGGATACAGACTAACACGGCTGCTACTCTGAAACCTATAGGCTCAATGTTTTTCAAGTGCTTGTGCATTTTTATGCTTCTAGTTACACATGCTGTACCCAATGTGTGCTTTTAGGTTCTGAATTTGCACATGCACATATCTTGTTTGAGCACAATCCTCACTTTCACACTTACATCAGCTTGTTTTCTGTGTACAGCTCAGGAGAATGTAAAAGTGTGCATGCACTTTTAAGTGTATAGGCCAAAAAGAATAACAAAACATATCAATTATGGAGTTCAATGGAATAAGAAGTTAGATGGTAATGGCCTTATTATGGTTAGGTGATAGCCTTATCGTCTTATAGGGTAGGTGGCCCTTAATGATATTTCTCCTTTCTCTTTGATGTTCTGCTGCTTGGTCAGCTCAGCGTGGAAAGCACTGCTGAAGAATTTTGCAGCATGTTATTCTGTGTCACGAGGTCTTTCTTTCATAAAATGAGCAATTGAATCATCCCAGCCTGAACCAGCAATTCGCTTCAGGGTACCACAGCTTTATGCACCACCTTCCTCTAAGTTTGCAGTGCTGTCATCACAAGTCTGTTTTGTTTACAAATTCACAAAAACAAGATCACAAGATTTATCAGTTATTATTTTGACTTCTTTGGGAGGTTTTGTTCCTGCAAAACACACAATCTACATATCCCCAACCTGGTTAGAAATATCACATAAACGCATGTTGATGAGAGAATGAGAAAACAAGTTATGCCATTGACAATACTTTGCTTTCTTATAACTTACTGCTGAATATACCATGGTTACCCTTACAAACTTGCCAGTTGCCTTAGATGATGCCTTAGTTATTTTGATAGCTTTGCCTCAGTATTTGTAGTAGTTGAGGTAATGAGAATAGGAAAGTTTAGTTAATCCTACAAATACTGAAGTAATTGTAGTTATTTTATTCAAGGCAAAAACCAGCAAGTTTTTAAAGAGAACAACTGTACCTTAATGCACCACATCTGTTTTGTATTATATAGAGAGAAAGAAAGAAAGAAAGAAAGAAAGAAAGAAAGAAAGAAAGAAAGAAAGAAAGATGCTCATAGCAAATGGCTTTTGTCTCTGAGATCATTTTTACAACCACAGAACAGCAAAGAAAGGTTCAATAAACAAAGATAATATTTGATCAGCAAACCTTGCCTCACGATGGTTCCAATTTAGCACTGATGTGGGTACAGTTCCCGCTGAATCCAATGGGATGGCTGACTCTGGCCCTGTAAATTTTGTCCTATAAATAAAGTTCAGCCAGACTAGAGCTTTTGCTGTTCAGTCTTCAAGTCATATATTGTTCACAGGTGACTAACAATATGACCATTGCTTAAAGTTGGTCTTTTCCCCTGGATGGTATTTCCCCTGGATGGTATTCCAAGTTCAAAAACATTTGAACAGTGGCAGCATTGTTAAGGAAATACTAGTTTTAGAATCACTATGTTTATGATGACGAACCCAGTTTGACTTTTCAGATCCCAAGCTGAGCTAATCCGCCACTGCCTGTAGCCCTCTACAATCTTCTTATATTAGAATCATATCATAGAATCATAGAATATCGGGGTTGGAAGGGACCTCAGGAGGTCATCTAGTCCAACCCCCTGCTCAAAGCCTGACCGATGTATAGATACCATTCTCTTGAAATAAATTGACAAGTACAGTATAACTAGTCAATTCATACTGGAATACTAGTATTTCCTTTGTAGGCAGTTCAAATTGGCCCATACAGAAAAATCCAGTAATAAGTGTCCAAAAAGTTCATTATCCAAATGTGACATTTAAACTCATGCACAGAATTCAATATTTCCTTAACTGGTTTGTGCCTGCTTCTCCCATGTATATCCTGAAACCTGCATCCTACAGTTTTGCTGTTCAGATTGAACTTTTGGGTTCTGTTTTGCTTTAGTGTATACTTGTGTGTATGTTTCTAGCTTAGCAGTAAGACAGGCGTGCCTTCCAAAGCAGCTCGTAATTTGAGGCAGTTGATTTTGTAAGAGTTTGAGACCTGGATATGTTGCATGCATACACAGGCTTCTTGAATGGTTTTCAACTATGCAAAAATAGCTGAATTGCTTGAGAAATGCTGTTTGGTAGGCACGTAAGTACTGTTTCACTTACTGTACCGTGGTAGGATTTGCATGCATTGTAAGACAGCAACAGATTTGCCAGGCAATTTAGGGCCTGACCCAAAGCTGACTGAAATAAATGGATGTCTTTCCATTGACTTCAATGAGCACTGGATCAGATCCTAAATAAGGATTTGTTTGTTTTTAAATCCACTATGTCTTCAAATTAATTTTATTTATATGGGATCTTTTAAGTAAAATCTTTTCCAAAAACCAGCTCACTTTAATTTTACCAACAGGTGAAACCAGACAGTAGTCAGGTTTCATTATGGGCCCCATTCCTGACTTCTGCTGACGTCAATGGGAATTTTACATTGCCTTCTATGGAAGAAGGGATTGGTCTCTATATCATCAAGGGTCAGTTGTAAATATAATTGAAACATTTGGGGAAAGATGTTCTTTTAATAGCTGGATAAATGGTAATTGGGTGGACTTCAGAGTTTTGTAGTAAATTAAAATTCTTGATCAAAATTGAAAACTTTTTTTTGGTAAGGATTATGTTTTCAACTATAAGCTTCTCTTTCAAGAGGAATCCAAGTCTCCTATCTAAAGCCTGAATTAATGGGCTCTAGGCAGGAGAAGGTTGGGCAAGTTGGAGGTAAAATTCTGCCCTCACCCAGGGCCATGCACCCCACAGCCAAACGTCAGCCTCTGAGTTGGCGAAGCAGCTGTAGCCCTCCACACTACTTGCACAGGACATTGGAGGCACCAGAGTCACATGAACGTGTATCCAGTACTCTGACCCTGATCCGCTCCATCATAACTCTTTGTGCTAGATTACGCAAGGTGGGCACAGAGGTCCCTGCTGTGGTGCACTTTGTGGCTGGGCCACAAACCCGTATGAGACTTAAATGGTGTGGAGGGCCCAAGGGAATTTTACTTTCAGTGCAGAAGCCTACATTAAACTCTATTAAACTCTAATGGAAGTTATGTAATGGCACTGAGGGCAGAATAGACCCCCATGTGAGATTTCAGTGGGCTTTGTGGGTAACACAAGAGCAATAATGTATCAAACAAAGACTACCTTCTTTAATAGTAACTTACTGATATTAAAACCTCTTTTTATTGGGCTGGGAAAATAACAAGTAAAAAGCAAAGAAATCATCCTTTTCACATTAGTCTTCATTGGCACACCAGCATTTCATGTAACTGTAATTTCAACTTGTAATCAAACCTGAATGCAAGGGGGAGGGAATGGAACACCATGCTTTAAATCTATATAATGTGTAAAAAGCTCTGTTCTCCCCGTGGAGGCGTGGGGAATTCACACGCATAGCTCCCATTAACGTTTTTAACAGAGCGTGGCATAGCAACATAATGCGGGAATTAGGGTCATGAGTATAAACATTTCCAAGTCACTGTTTTTTCTTGGTTCACAGAATTAGGCTAAATTCTGTTCCCAGTTACACCCATGATCCATGGAGTAATATGGAGATGGAATGTGGCCTGCCCTATTAAAATTACTGAAGGAACCAACATACTGTAATTAGTTCATCTGAGCTCAGAAGCAACAATGAGTTCTTTTTTAAATTAAGGCATTCTCAATAAGGGTTCAGTTGTATAAGGCCCTGACCAGCTCTTAAGAACTTTTCTGAGGTCTATGGAAGCACCTTCCAGGAGTGTTCTCTAATGAATGCAAAGCAGCATTTGCTGTCTATTATTCCTGAATAAGTTAATTGTCTTTTTATTAATATGTTTCAAATGAGCATAACAGATCTTTAGAGTTTGCATTAAGGGTGTCTGTACAATTGTAGAAAAAGAGAATAGAACCAGAAAAGGGGTATAGAGTGATAGTTAAACCCACTTTGTGAAATAAGTGGTTCCAGAAGGTAGTGTAGTATATCGAGCATGGTTTTTCTATGTTATTTCCTAAATTTAGATTGGTATGGTAACATGTTAGAGTAACCACATAGCTATCAATACAGTAATGCATTACAGTAGAAATTCCTGGGGAATATACTGTTTCTTTAAGTCAATACACAATTACTTCATCTGATTAATCAATGAATGATGCTAAGCCAGTTACTTTACGGGGTTAATCTATCAACATTGACACTTTAATGCCCAAAACTCAGCTGAACACCAGACCGCTGAATTTACATAGGAAAGTTGGATTTGTACGACATTTATAGCTTTGTGTGCATAGGAGTAATGTTGCATCAAAGTGAATATTATGCATTATACCTCAGCTGGTGTAAACTGGCATGTCATGGAGCTATGCCAGTTTTTACTAGCTGAGGCTTTGGCACAATGAATCCAATCTGTAATTTTAAAAATTGCTGAGAGGTACTTTTCACTGTGTACTTTCAATTCTGAGAGTCAAACATAAATAGCCCTAAACCACTGAGAAGAATTATCTAGCTCAGTAGAGTCTGTCCATTTGTTTGCCTGGCATTTTAGTCCCATAGTATAGAACATTGACCTACCCTAGAAGAATGAGTTTTCCATCCTGCCATCAGTCGGGACGCCAAACTTTCTTTGTCTTTGTCTACACTGGTAGAAATGGGCCCAGTGATGCATCACTGGTGGTAGCAACAGTGGAACCCATAGAACCCAAGCATTTTTACCACCATCTAAATCTGCCCAGAGCAAGGTTAAATGACATAGTAGTAAAAATGTTTGAACGTGCCTGAGCTTCTCTACCCTTTGTCTGTCTTAATGTTTCTAGTATGGCTACCACTGGTAAAGTTTGGATCCATGGTGAATGAAGGATCCCATTTTTCCCTGGGTAGATGTTACTTTTGAGTTCTGGGCCTTAAGGCATGGGCTAGTGTCATGCTATAACCTTTAATATGACTTTGTGAAAAGCGAAAGAATGGAACTGAAATTATGAAGCATTGTTTTAAGAGGATGCTTACAACACGTTAGTTAATGAATGGCAGGCTCTACTATAGTAAAATGTCAAGCTGGATACTAGTCTTTGCATCTAGACCTTGGTGATAGCAACTGGAAAACATCTACTGCCTGGTAAGTGATCACATAATATAGCCTACAAAGATGCAGTTGATCTTTTTTCTTCTTTTGCAAATTCATACTTATATGGACGAGAATATAGAAAAACTATAAAACCAGAGCCTCATGCTCAGGATTGTTTCATGATGGGAAAAAGATCTTGATTTCTCCATTTGTGACATCTGTCAGTTTTAAAGGTGTGTCCATTTGCTTCTTTGTGATTTGAAAGGTGAGGAATTTTCTTCTCCCCCACAACCCCAAAAAAGGATTTTTTTCCTGCTTGTTTTTACATTAGACATATCAAGTCTTGACTTCTCTGTATTTGCTGAACAACTGAAAAAAATAATGAGCTTAGTGGAGCATCACAAGAAAATGAAAACTGAATAACTGAGAAAGAACTCCTGACAAACTGCTGAGAGAATGTGTCAACACTCCACTCTTTCATTTGACAGCTAAGCTATATCACACTCCGGTTCTCAAGGATTCCACTGAATCTTCTGGCAATAGCAGGAAAGTTTTAGAGCCAAAATTTGCAAAAGCAATTGGTGATTTTTGATTCCTCCATTTGTGGGAGCCCAACTTGAAACACCTTAAAGAGCCTTGAGTTTCAGAGGGGTAGGGGGATTCAGCACATTGTGAAAATTAGGGCCTTTTAAGGTGCCTCCAGTTAGGCAGCCAAAAGTGGAGGTACGCTTTGAAAATCTTGGCCTGTAGTCCTAACATTTTGAAGGTAAAAACTAGCCGCGGGGGGCGGGAAGAGACCCTTTTCAGGTTTTCCTTATTCATCAAAAAGCAAACAAAAAGGGCACAAACATGTTTTTCTCCCTGCATAGGTTACCTTTAAACCTTATGTACTGAATTTATGGCTAAGGTCAATGATAAACATTCTCAGAAGTATAAAACATATATTCTTGCAGGTCAAATACTCTCATCCCAAGCACCTTCAACTTCCACTTAAGCTTATGTGCTTTACTGAACTGGGGCTCCTCTCCCAATTATTTTTTATTTGGATTGAAAGTTTGTGCTAACTGCCATTGTAACGAACGAGCATCATTGCAGAAACATTAATTACATAAATGACCATTTGGGTTATTGGGGTTCAGTCAGTAATATAGTGAGGATCCATAACAAATCAGAAGAATAGGCCACATTTGTTAATTAGGTCTGTGCATGTTTCACACAAACCCATACAAAGCTGAACATGGTTATTATTTAATATGATTAATCATTTGTATTGCTATAGCACCTGGAGTCCCCAGTCAGGGATTAGATGCCCCTTTGTGCAAGGCAGTGTACACACTGAAAATGACAATATGGTCCCTGCCACAGAGAGCTTCCAGTCTGGTCCAGTACCCCTGAATATCTCAGTGTTTGCGTTTCTGTATGTTTATCACTGGTACTTTTAATAGTTTAAAGAACCACTTATGAAACCAGAATAACATGAGATCTGGTGGGCTTGTGATATTTCTGCCATTCAGGAACTGAAGTCCCAGAAGACGACAAGACATGTCAGCCGCAAAAAATGGCTCCCTGAGATAAAAAGCCTGTGAAAAATGTACATGAAAATAGACACAAATACTTGAAATTTAAATAGAATAGTCCATGCTCACTCTGTTAACATACTAGGAACCTTTTCATTTAGAAATTATATAGATTCTTGCTTGGCATTCAGTCATTGCATGATATAAAACTAATTCCAAATGAGTGGGATTTTTTATTTTCTATGTCCTAGTTTTGGTTCTCTGATTATTTTAGGTAAATGAATTTTACATCTAACTACCTCAGCTGCCTTCAGTTTCGTTTTGGAGCATGTTAAGTCAAGCACTTTGTAATTTGCAGGGTTTGTTTGCTTTCCATTTTGCAAAAAGCTGGTTCAAACAAAGCCATGTTGATCAATTTATAGAAGACATTTAGCAAAACATAATTGCTGACGGTTGCAGGGCATGCACTTTATTTCTAGGTTTTGTTGGGGTGTTAGCTAAGTATCCAGAAAAAAAAAACCCATATAAGCTGCTTATATTTGCTTAATTTGCCTTAAAAGATTTGTGCTCTTTCCTGTTCAAGTTGTATTCTTTAGCTCTATCTTGTACACATTTAAACCACAAAAACTAAAGTAACAGTTGGCAAATGAATAGCAAAAGGAACAGAATGGACCAATAGTTTCTCAGTTGTCTGTTGTAAACTGTTGCATTATACACTGATTGTGCTAAATAAGTGTTACTGTGCTTCTATTCCTTAGCCACCATTACAGAAGTAAGTTATGAAAAATCACATTTATGTTTATGGAACAGTGTAGATATTCCCCCCAGTACAAGCACAGTGACTTGAGTTGACTGATAATCATGGCAGTACTTGTGCTTTGACTTGTAAACATTGTACAAATGTATTTGGTATTTTATTTGAAATGAAGAATCAAAATAGTTATTTAAAAAAAAATCTTCCTGTAAATATATATATTCAGATTCCATGTATACAAACATTCCTTTAGAGTCCAGATTGTGAAGAGTGTCTTTATTGGCTAGAGACTGCTGTCTCACGTGGCAGTGGTTACATGTGCTATAGTAAAGAACACAGTGTGTGAAGTATTTGATGTACTACAGTACCATAGTTCTTTTGGTCTGTTAAGTAAGTTGCAATTTGTGATGAAATGAATTTGAAAGTAGTGCTTCATACTAACAAATTTCCTTGGTTACAACTTGATTTTTCTTGTAAAACTTAAAAGAAAAACTTGAAAATTTTATATATTTGGATTTTGTAGATTTTTTTTTATTTTATTGCAACACAAGGTACCAAAATCATTAAATAAAGTACACTGTGGTCATTTTACCAGGCCTCCTGCGTCTTCTTTTTCTTTTTTTAAAAAGTACTATGTTTCAGTTTAATGCATGTCTTATTTGATTTATGATGGGGCAGTGGCAATGCACCATAGTTTGGACTCAATCTTGCAGTTCTCACTGAAGCAAAACTCCCGTGGGGCCAAAATCTGCTCTGTTACATCTGTATAAATCCAGAATAACTGAATTGACATCAGTGGACTTATTCTGCAATTACACCAAGTAACTGAGAACAGAATACAGACCATTGAAGTCGGAGGGTTTTCTTCAGTATGGATTGTAAGATCTGGCCCTTATTAATAATAATTTAGTACAACTTCCATACAAGTGTCCCTATGCTCTTTCAAAACATTAATGAATTAAACCTCATAACATGTGTAAGGTAGGTGATATTATTCCTATTCTGCAGATGGGGATGTTCGGGCACAAATGGGCTAAAGGCCAGATTTTTAAAGATATTTAGGTGCCTACTGGGATTTTCAAAAGCACCTAGGCACTTAACTCTCATTGCTTTCAAGTAAATCCCACAAGGTGCCTAAATAGTTTTTAAAATCTGGCACTTAGGCTACATCTACACTTCAGACCACTTCTGGCAGCGGATAGGTACATGCCGCAGAAAAAAGCCAACTGTGTCCATACTGTGGCATGTCATTACATGTGTCAGTGAAAGACACAGGTAATGGGAAAAGGCAGCTCCCCACTGCTGGTGCCTTTCCTGGTGAAGGAAACTGTCAGACCCTGTCAGAGCTTTTCCCTGCTGCTGGGGTCATTCCCTGAGGAGGGGAAAGACTCCAGCAGCAGGGAGCTAGCGGAGACTTTCTCCACGGCCTCCGTCATGCCTGAGCCTTTCCTCGCTGCTAGAGTCTTTCCCTGAGGGGATAGGCTCCAGCAGTGGGAAGGCAGCCAGACACTGCACTGCTAAAAATAGCAGTGTAGACAGGGAGGTACGGCTTGGGTCTGGACAGAGCTGTGTAGGATATGTACTCACATACATAGCCGCATCCTTCGGGCATGTCTTTACTCACCTATGCCATGCCTCACCAGCTACACTGCTATTTTTGGCTGTGCTAGACGGGGCTACGCGCTCAGGGACACGACACACCACCAAAAGAAGCATGGAGTGTAGACATACCTTTAGAGACTGGCCCAAAGTAACACAGGATGTCTGTGGCAGAACAAAGGACTAGAACCCAAATCTCCAAGCCTTCATATGCTTTAACCACTAGAATACACCATGTTACCTCTCTTCCTACATGGTTCGTGCTTTTAATGTCACTGGACAGCACTGCATAAAAGAAGGCAGAGAGCTAGACAGCCCAATCTAGGTGGAGTCCAACGAGAAAAGAAGCCTAAAAAATAATCAGGGGGTGGTGGGGTTGACTTATTTGGAAAGATTTTTGAAAAGCTTCAAAATGGCTACATGACAATGGAGGAAAATAGTAACAATATTACCAACCCTCATGAGTCTAGCAGAAATCTTGTGATATTTGGAATTTTTCTTAAAGCCTCAGCTCCCAGAATCCTATGATTTACAAGGCAGTCTCTGCCTTTTTAAAATAATTTTCTAGCCCATTTGGTTACCAGGAAAAGCTTGAAAGTGTGACCAGCGTGCACCCTAAAGGCTCAAAGAGGTCAATAAAAAGAGCCCAACGTTATTTTTAATCTCCTGATTTTTGAACACTTGAGGTTATATACTAATTCGCCATAAGTGTGTGAACACCCAAGCCAAGATCATCTCCATGAGCTCAACACACAGATCCTCAATATGCCTATCCCGCTCCTACCATGCAAATGGAGCACAGCCACCGCATTATTGCCCACCCCCACTAAGAACCAAAAGTGATCTGTGGTAGCACAAGGCCTCCACGTCAACTGCCCTGACTGCCCCTCGATTTGCTTGGATCATCCAGGTCTGGAGGTGACCACAGGGTGAAAACCCTACATCTCCCATAGGATTAATAAAGATAAACTGCATGAGAGAAGTCTCATGGGGCGCTTTCCTCGAGACGGCTTGATTGGTACACAAAATACAGTGTGTGGTACACAACGTGCAGCAGCCTCCCCTTTCCAAGGAATAGCTTCCTTTATAATAGACTAGTTCCTAATGTACGGTTGCCCTTGTGTAGGAATTTTTTCCCAGCACACCTTTCTGGAAGCTAGCCACTTAAATTTGGCAGAGACAGACAGCAGCAGGCCTGAGGTGGCTGTCTGGTAACTTTGGCTTGCTGCATCACCCTCTCTTTCAGATGGTTCTTAATTCCTTTGATGTCTCCCCTCCGTTTTTCCCTCCTTATCGCTATGGCGATGGCACATTCTCAGAGCATTTTACCACAGAGGGAATGACCTGGACCCAACAATAAAGAGAAATTATTTAGAGCCCACTAAGATCAGTAAGTGGAGGGGATTCGCCACATACAGACCTTACCCTATATGTATGGGTTTGTGTGAAAGGGAGTGCAACCCAGACCCTCAACGGTAGTTAGGTACCTAACTCCCATTAAAATCAGTGGGAATTGGGTGTGTAAACCTTTGGGGCTCTGGGCCTGGGTGGCTGCTGCCTTCATGACACTATCTTCCACCCATTTCTGGACCCAATAGCAAGCATTCAGCTGGTCTGGGGTTCTGTCAGGGGGAAAAACAGGCTTCCTGGGAGGAGGAGGCATTCCTGAGACTATAGTAACTTCTGAACAGGGTCTTCTTGAGAAAATATTTCAACATGATGCTAGTCCTCTGTTCTTAATGTGTACTTCCCACATAGAAGGAAGTTAAACTTGTCCCCTGCTCTGGACCAACCAAAGGCAGCAGGCCATTTATCCAAATACATGAGAAAAAAAAAGCAGAGAAAGCAGGGTAGTGAGCTTATGTTATTCATGCCACTGCTCATCTGAGTCACTCCTAAGGGGGAGTATCAAGGCATGCTTATGGGTGAAGCCAAAAACAACCAAGCCAAAAATGAAAAAAGTAAATATCAATGCACCTAGGAACCTGTCTGAAACTAGGCCAAGCAAAATTATTCACCTATTTTACACATCTCACAGAAGTGTCATGGGGTCTAAATAATTACTTCTGGTATAGCACCTGGAGATATTTCAATGCAAGGTATTGTAAGTGGAAGCAGTGCATAGATACCATGGCAGTGGTTCTCAAACTTTTTTTTCCACGGACCACTTGAAAATTGCTGAGGGTCTTGGCGGACCACTTAATGAGCTTTCCAAATGTTGTTTGTACCATTAGCTAACTGTTGTAAAGCACTTTGGATAAAAGTGCTATATAAAAAAAACTTAATAATAAACAACATTTTTTGTTCTACAAATAAAAGCACACAACTCATATTTTAATATCAGTAGTCTTACCTTTCTAATGCAATGGAAGTGCCCTTTCTCCCCCGCCGCCGCAGCCTCTGAGCTGGGGCTGGGAAGGAGGGGGGGCATCTCTCCCTCTCTCCCCTGCCCCAGTGGCCCCTGAGCTGGGACTGGGAAGGAGGGGAGGGTCTCTCCCCCATCACAGCAGCCACAGAGCTGGAGCTGGGAAGGAGGGCCATCTGTCCAGCAGCCGCAGCCCTGGAGCTGAGGAAAGTTGCCGCTTTCTCTGGCCGCTGCAGCCCTTCACGTCCCAAATTCCGCCCCCCTTTTCACCCCACTTCCCCCTCCCACCTACCCCTTATTCCTCCCAAGGCCACCACCTCACCTCACATGTGCGTTTTCTCCAGGGTCCAGGCACCTAATTAGTGGAGCCACACCTGCACGGCTCCACTAATTAGGTGGATAGTCCTTTGTTATCTTGTGTGCAGCCGCCCAGACATGCACCTTCGAGGGAACTATCTGTGGACCACCTGAATGGAGCTCATGGACCACTGGTGGTCTGTGGACCACAGTTTGAGAACCTCTGTAATATGGTGATAGTTACTTTACAATTGCTTCAGTGAAGACAGATGGGAAATTATCTTTTGTTCATTATGTCTAGGTTCACCTATGTGTTGTGTATGTATAAAACCTATCTGTTTAGCGACTTCTGCAATATGTAAATACAATGAGATACGAAGGACTGGGCTGATCTCAGAATCTGACCAATGTACTGAGCACAGGAATGTTGATTAGTTTTTGGGTTTTTTTGGTTTTTTTTTTTTACAAGCAAGAGCAGTTATTTTGCTTACTTGTATCTGCATGTGAGATTGAAGACAAAGAGCTGTATTTATATACTGGGCTTTGCAACAATTAGTCATTTATTTTTAATTCATATTTCTGATAATATGTTGTCATATCATATACTAGCCTCCTGCGGGAACACCCAATAAATGTGTAAAGCTAACCAGCCCCAAGATTTCCCAATGCTGTTGAGCTGCTTGGCCCTGAGTATGTTTATATGATGAAAAGCCAATAACATCTATGTAAATTCAGTTTTACTTCTGTTCTCCCAGGAATATATTATTACCCAAGAAGACCCTCTCATTCAAGCAAGATCATGGAATGTCTCCTAAAATCCAGGGAAACAAAATTTGGAGTTACAATGAAATGAAACAGGACATGCAATTAATCAAAGCTGAATCTACTTGAAACCAAGACAGCACTGGAGGAGGAGGAGATGGGGGAGTGGAGCATGAAATAAGTTTAAGTCAATTTGCCAATTCCTGGATTTAGAATTGGAATCTATTTAATTTTGAATCCGCCCAAATTTGAAATTAGAGCTACTCATGATTTGTAAGTCAAGCTCATGCTTTTCTTAGGCTTGGTTCATGATTTTTGAATGGTTGGGACTGACAGTACTGGATTTTGCAGACACTGGTATGGGGAGAAAGGGCCTCCTCTTTCCTCCAGCATTGCCATAACATAAGAATTCAAAAAGTCTTTATAAAGCTACTGGTCAGAATTGTCCTGAAGTCTCCACCACCATTGCTCTGGCCAGCTGCTCTCATGCCTGTTGCAGGCAAAACAAAAGTGACCAATAAGTGTTGAGCTGTAGAAGAAGGTCCACCCTATTGATGGTGAAGGATAAAAGATTATTATAAAATCCAACCAAACCTTCAATAGAGTGGAGGAACCATAATTTCCCTCAAGTCCATCTGGAAGCACTATGGTCCCATTGCCTGATGGTATCGACTACACTAAAATCAGCCCAAGAGTGTCATCCAACCAGGATTCTTTTATACATGCAAGACCAGGGGCCTTGTTTATTCTTAACTCATGGTCTGCTGACACAGTAATCACTCATCTTGCATTTAACTACACAAATCCAAAAGAACTGACATCTGCTGACACCCATGCCTCTCAAGAATTAACCACAGGTGAAACCCATATTGTTGAAATTAAACTCCTTGATTGTCACAGATTCTTCCTACCTGGTCACCTGCTCGCCATTACAAGAGAGAATGAAGAACCACAACCATCACCACCATTCCCCGGGCCTTCGGATGCTACAGTGGCCACAACCACTGGGCACCACAGTTTCCTCTCAGGGAAGGTACAAAATTCATCCTAAAAATACCCCTCTTACACATCAGTAGAAGGCATAAACACGCGACTACAAACAAAGGGTGCTTCTATACTGCAGCTGGGCGGTGTAAGTCCTGTTTTGGGTGGATGTACACTCACTACCTCTTCTCAGTTAGTGTGCTGAAAACAACAGTATGGCTACAGCACCACACGCACTGGCTCGGGCTTACCACCCCAGTATGTACCCAGGAAGTTGCTGAAGTTTTATAAAGTTGTCCATTCACCAAAACCATTGCAAAAGGCATGCTCCTGTCACTGTCTTGTGGCTGGCTGATTGTTATTTTTATTAAATGTGTCAAATTATATTTTTATTTCAAATAAACAGTGACATTTTTCTTTGCCCTGTTAGATGCAAGGTGACAGTGAGCATCTTTTGCAGACATAACTAATGACTGATTAAACTTTCCTACCTACTCTCCAGCAAAGCAAAGACAGACATAAATATAAATCAGGCACACGCGCTCTCATTCCACTGCTTAGTAAAACTGAAGGCTGCAACAGCATGATACTCAGAAATTTTTCAGACATCATGTGCAATAAAAACGGTTCTACGGGGCAGACACCTATGTGGAAGCCCACTGAAGTCAATGGGGCTCTGTGGCGGTGAAGGCGTCTGCCTGCATGTGTTATACCAATAAAATAAAAACCAGCAGGATCTTATTAAAGGGGAAAAGGCAAAATGCCACATTTATTGTGAATACAGAAGGAATCATAGTAAGCAGTTAGTTATAGCTATAACATTCCATTCAATTTCATATTTATTCACACATTCATTCATACACACACACACAGGTTCTGCAAGGTTTTTATCATAGTCACCAGCCTTAGAGTTGCTCACGCCAAGCCACTGGCCAGGTGGCCTGGACATGAGGAGGGAGCAGGGCCTTGTCAGATGCTCATCTGATGCTCCTGGAAGTTGGTTTGCAGAATCAGACCCCAAAGTTCTCACTTTCTAGAGTCCATTTTTATAGGAATTTCTTCCTATGCCAGTCTATGGGAATTGCTTCATCATGCTGTTGCTGAATCAATCAGCAGATGGCACATTCCTGACAGCTGCCAGATGTTATCTTGTTCTTTGGTTCTCCCATTCTTGAGGCTGTTGGGTGGATTCCAGTCTGCCCTCCGGGGGTCCTCTGGTTATTTCCACTTGACGCCTTCTTCAGCCAATGGACACTGGATTCTTAGGCTGGCACCTCCCTGATCATTCAGTTATTATCCACACCAAGCATCCATCCACATACATCCTCTATCTCTATTTTAATCACAATTGTTAACAAAGCGAGATGAATAAAACAAAAGGGCGGGGAGTCTCTGGGTGCTGTTTCTGTTGTTACAGAGTATTGCTTTGAGTATCTCTCTGTTTGAGTAGTTGTTGTTACAAAGAATTGCTTTGAGAACAGACTCTGTCTTAGAATGTACTAACACAATTAGCAGCTTGCAAGTTTCATGCATAGAGGGAGAGAAATGGTACCAAAAACCAAGAGACCTCTTAATTAGTAATACCCTGGAATTTAAACTATGGGGAATCAAACTCATTTGTGATTTTAATACAGAACTTCTTTAATATGATCCAACACATGGAACAAGTTGCAGGATCAGGACCAGAGGCTTAAATTTTCACGTGTCCACTAATTTTGGGTTCCCTCTATCTTGAGATGGACACCTAGAGATTGCTAGGGCTGGATTTTTCAGAGGTACTGAGTGCCTGTAGCTCAAGTTGACTGGGGGTGCTCAGTAACTTTGGAAAATCTGGCCCTAATTGTCTCAGATTAGACACCCAGAAATTGAAGCATCCAGCATTGCCTCAGAACACTTGTGAAAATATAAGTCATTGACCTTTATGTGCCTTAGCCCCAGTCTTCCGAAGTGCAAATTCATATTTACCTATGAAACAGGATATTGCCAGAAATAGTTAGTTAATATTTGTAACATGGTCTGAAGAAAAATCCTTATTGTGAAGAATTTTATTTTTATTATTATACCTGGGGATTGTCTTGCTCCTCTATTTATCACCTAGAATATAGACTGCATAATCTTGGGCAGAAGGTTAATTCTTTTTCTTTTGCAATACAAATGAAGAATAACTATTTGATAACTTATCTCAAGTACAATTAACGACTCCTTCATATTAAATGAGCAGCATTGTGCGCTTCAACATTCCTAATTACACGTGGCCATTCTTATTGGTCTTTTTTGCTTGTCTGATAATGTTTGTAATTCTCTGCCAAGAGTTCTCCTTTAGTTTCTTTATAGATTCCAAAAGTACGCTTGTCTCTTATTTTATTCTGGTTTTGCTTTTGTGATTTGTTGTTGCTTTGAGTTGTATTTTGCCATCTGGAGTGTTTGATGAGACTAAATTTCAATTACTGTAACCTATTTGTGCTGACTTTGAATCTAATGGACTGTGACAATGCCACAGCTGAATAAAAACTGACTTAACAGTTACATGATGTCTTTCCAAGTTGTCATTTACTTCTTATCAGAGGCATAAAGTCCTTTTTGTTTTCATGGTTACTACAAACCAAACCTGAACCAATTTGTTTGATCATGTTTTACCACATCCATTGTTTAATCTGCTTGCTGTGTTATCTTCTGCCAGCAGTTTTGTATGGGCTCTTGTAATCACTCTGAGTCTATAGTCCCACGAAAGGGGGGGCAGGTGTGGCTCCTTTGCAGCTTCCCCTGTCATGTAGGGGTGTGGAAAAGTGTTTGAAGTCAGGGAGCAAAGATAATAAGTGGGGAGTAAGGGTGATTGTGTGGGACAGAAATAACCCTGTACTATGTGGGTACTGGTCAGAAATAGAAAGTAGGTCACTTCTGGTTTTGGCTGTACCAAAGAACGATAGCCATAGGGGTCACATCTAGACATTTAACCCCAATGCTTCCCTACCTCCTCGTCCAGGAAACCAAAGGGTTCAGATTCCAAGTTTCTAGTTTGGGATGCCCTGTGCTCATATGGCCAATGTTTAGTCTATTTTACTGCTAGCTCTGGCATTCCTCGTATATATGGACTTTGCTTATTCCATTTTACAGGATAAAATCTTTTGGGGATTGAATATCTGCTTGGTATATCACAAAATGCTGAAATTCTTAGCTTCTGGACATCAGGATCAGTAGTCCACTGGTAGGTTTAAAGCTAAATTAAGGTCTTATTTTTCTGTTACTTTATATCTGGGAAAGCACTTTTCAAAATTCTATAAATCATTTTGAGATTGTCTGCTTATCAAATATGCTCAGTAAATACAGGTTTGGGGTTTTGTTTTTTTTTGTGGGGGGGGGTTTGGTTTCTCACCTCACATGCCTCATCTCCCCAGACTTTGCAAAGAAATGTAATTTACATTCATGTCATCAGCTCCCTGCAGGAATTCATTTGGGGAGCACCCCCTCTCCCAAAATTCCTGTTTTATTGGAAACCTTGCAACCAACATTGAATTTCCTTTCTGTTGTATCTGTTTCATACTGTCCTTGATACATGTGTATGCATAGAGATTCTGTTAGTTCCTATAAGTGGAGGACATGGCAAACTGATGCTAAAATTCTGCAGTTCTATTCTATTCAATCCCCTGTCAAAATTGCCTTTGTTGAAAATTTTGGATATAAGTGAATGTGGAAGGGAAAAAAAATAATATTTTCATCTGATTTATGTGTTGTTCCTGATTAACTGAAACTAATTCCGTGACTGGCTTTGCATTTTTAACAACTGAGTACATATGCAGATTCATATCAAGCAGCTGTGCATACCAGTTACTCCAGCAGTCATTCTACAAAGTACAGGACCTTGTACTTCAGCTTCTGCTACAATTAGACTGAACAAACAACTATGTAATTATTCTGGAACCTGTTGAACTGTCATCTGCTATCAATGTCGATTCATTCAAGCCCAATTCAGGATGAATTTCCTGTGAACTCCGCTGATTAAATTACCAAGGGTACATTTAGTTTGACATAACTTTCTCATGCGACATGCTGATTCCGGGAGTCTCCAGGCCAATCCTGGAGGGTTAGTAACCCTATGGACAACAGGACAGTGAGGTGCCTCCCCAGAGCCAAGACATGAGACATGACGCTAAGATTGGCTATGCTTCTGAGTCAATAGGCAAGGATCCACTGGTGATGGTGCGTATTGGAACTAACAACACTGTCACAGGATATCTCACAAATAATTGATGACATGAGGGAACCTGGAATGACACTGAAAAAGAAGAATATCAAAGTGATCTCAGAGATCCTTCCTGTTTTGTGAGCGAAGGGAAACAGAAGGCAAAAGATTCTGGAAGTGAAGGGCTGGCTAGGTAAGTGGCGTAAGGTAGTTGTAATGATCTTGAGGTTCATTAAACAACTAACCAGGGAATAAGGAGGAGTAAAACTTACAGAACTAGACAGCATACATGGTGAACTGCTGCACATAGTTTCCTTTGGTTTCAACCCCCTGCTTCCAGGGCACATCTCAAAATTCCTATATTCATAATACTCTCCCTTATGAGGGAGCCTCTCTAAATTATAATCTTTGATAAACATATTTCTACATCTCTCTTCCTGAAAAATATATATAAACTACTAACAACTATCTAATAGTACATACATTAAATTCTCAACCCAGCTAGAACGTTTCCATAAACTACCATCCATATACCCAACAGGTCAATTACCTAGGGAGGAGAGGTTACCAGCACATCACTCTGGAATGAGTCTTTACCCCTCACTTTCTTCTAAGACCCCTTCTCTGGGCAGGATAGCAAGTCTCTCTGCTGTGGCAAAATACCTTGTTCGCCTGAGTAGGCTCAGCCCTTTTTAGCCTTGGAGACTCAGGTTTGGGGCAAGGCAAATCCTTATAGGTGGCACAGGGTCCTGCTAACTCCTCTCCTCAGTCAGTCTCTTGTGCTTGTTTTCCTTCCCTTCTGGGGAGCGAGGGCAGCCTCCCTACTGGGAAGGTCTGGTGTCTTGCTGCAAACAGCCTACTGGCAACTTCCCTGCTCCCCTCACTCCCTCACTCTCCCCCTCCTACCACCTGGGGAGGGTTTAAAAAGGTCCCAAGTAGTTGGAGTCAGCTGAACCTAATTGGTTCCCTAGCAACCCCTTTTCCAGCTGAACCTTATTGCCCCATGGTTCTCTCTCCTCAGTAGATAGGGAGGGGCCTTTTAATCCCCTGGGACTAATTACTACCCCCCTTTTGTAGCTGTTTGTCCTGGGTTTACCACTTATCCTTCCCCCCCGCCCGCTCAACACTACGGGGTTGGGCTACTTGAGTCGGCAAACAGTGCACTCTCAACAGGCCATCCGCATTGCCATGTTGGATTCCAGACCTATGTTGTAGTCTGAAGTGGAAGAGTTGAAGCGACAGGAACCATCTCGTCACTCTGGCATTTTTGTCTTTATTTTGGTGCATCCACTGCAGAAGGGCATGGTCCGTGACAAGGGTAATGACCTGACCTGATGACCCCAGGCTGACTTCTCCAGTGGCCCTACTAGATCCATAGCTATTCGCTCGAATGGGATTTCAATAATTGGTAGAGGTACCAAAGGGGCCCTTAGGTGTGGTCGGGGCCCCTGTAACTGACATTCTGGACAGGAGGTACAATATCGCCAGACAGCCACATAAATGCCGGGCCAAAAAAACCTCTGCAGAATCCGATCAAGGGTCTTATCTACCCCTAGATGGCCCCCAAACAGATGGCTGTGGGCCAGATCCATCACGCCCCTCTGATGCTTCTGTGGGACCAAGAGTTGTTCTATGACTTGTTCTTGGACCTGGACTACTCTGTATAGCAGATCACCCTTAATCACATAATATGGCCCTGGGCCCTTGACTCTCCCCTCCACGGGGACCCCATTTACCTCGACTACTTCTTTACGAATATTGCTGTATATTGGATCATTGGCCTGATCCTGACCAAAATTACCGAATGAGGTCCCCATTTGTCCAAACTCAGGGGGATCTACCGCTTTGTCTCCCCCTCAGGGAAAACCCCCGAGGAACAAGGTCCGGCTATTAGGTCGTTGATCTCCTGCCCCACCCCGCTGTCTGCTGAGCCACCTCTTTCGCCTACAAGCATAGATTTCTGGTACTGGGTCAAGATCCTTGTTCCCCTCCTTTTATCCACCCTCTGTTCCCTCCGAGTCTTCCGGGACTTTCCCGGCAGGGAGAGCAAATCCTGGCCAAATTCGTGGAAGGCTGGGGTGGGGTTATCTATCTGGGCCACCCCCTGGGTCCCAGGTTCATTATTTTCTTCCACCTTCTCCCCAGGGAGTAGGCTATCAAAACCTGGGAAGTCTCGTCCAATAAGAACTGGGTAGGGGAGTTTCGAAACTACTCCCACCGTCATCTTAGTGGGGTTTCCGAGAACTTCTATTTTTACGGGAATGGTCGGGTAGTAACTGACATCCCCATGCACATAGGATATTCCTGAGCATTTGGCCCGGGATGGTTGGTCCTGCCCGACCAGCTTTCCCGAGACCAGCGTGATTGCACTTCCCGAGTCTACTAACGCGGTGGTCTCTATACCATTCATCTTAACAGGTCTAGTGTATCTATGAGGGACCATTGCAACCCCCTTAGACTTATTAGATCACATGGTCCCCCTATATCTCCCAGTTCGCATTGCATGGGCTCTTCTAGATATGGGCATTGGGCAGCGATATGCCCCAATTCGCCACATGCATAACATCGGTACCCAGCTCGGGGCAGCCCCCGATTTTTTGGGCTACTGGGCTTTATCCCCTGAGCCTTTCTCCCCCCGTCCTCAAGTCTCTCCGGGACCTCTGGCTGCTCTTCAGCCTCCTTCCTCCCCTCCATAGTCCGGCCTGGTGCTAGGGCAAACCGGGGCCTCGGTGTAGAGACTTGTCTCCGATTCTGGCACCTTCCTTCCCCGGTGGTCCGCGAAAGTTCTTGGGCTGCTAGGTGTCTCTCTACTAGGGCAACTAGTTCTTCATAGGAGGAGGGATCATTTTGGCGGACCCACCCCCGTATGTCCGGCAGCAACTCCCTCATGTACCTGTCCAACACGAGGATTTCCACTATCTTCTCTGGCCCATGGGTCTCAGGGCTATTAAATCAAATAGCTGGGATCTCGGCAGTTTGCTGTCCCAGTATTTCCACTCATGGAAGTGCTGGGCCCGTATGGCTGATGTCACACCTGACCTTGCCAGGATTTCCACCTTCAGCTGCGGGTAATCCATAGCTGTCTCTGTGGTCATGTCGAAATACGCCTTCTGGGGTTCCCCACACAGAAAAGGAGCCAGGATACCTGCCCACTGGTCTTGGGGCCAGGCCTCCCATAGTGCCGTCCTCTCAAAGGCGAGGAGATATGCCTCTCTATCGTCATCCGTAGTCATCTTCTGTAAATAGTTGCTTGCCCGCAGCGGCCGGATCCCCTGGGGCCAGTGTGTCAGCGTTGTCAGGGCTTTTAACTGGTTCACTATTTCATTCAGGGTGGCTCAATCTTGGGCCACCTGATTCATCAGTAATTGGTTCGTCTCCTGTTGGAAGTGTACTGACTCTTGCTGGGCAAGCATCTACACCCTGGTAGCCTCTTGTTGGGCCGCAGTGGCCTCTATCAATGCCTTTACTACATCCTCCATTTTTGTTTGATTTACCCTGCCCTGAGATGGCTTTCCACAGAGCCTTACTCACTCACCACTTCCCACTTCTGACACCACGTGTGGCAAAATACCTTGTTCGCCTCAGTAGGCTCAGCCCTTTTTAGCCTTGCAGCAAAGCGAATCCTTATAGGTGGCACAGGGTCCTGCTACTCCTCTCCTTAGTCAGTCCCTTGTGCTTGTTTTCCTTCCCTTCTGGGGAGTGAGTGCAGCCTCCCTACTGGGAAGGTCTGGTGTCTTGCTGCAAACAGCCTACTGGCAACTTCCCTGCTCCTCTCACTCCCTCACTCTCCCCCTCCTACCACCTGGGGAGGGTTTAAAAAGGTCCCAAGTAGTTGGAGTCAGCTGAACCTAATTGGTTCCCTAGCAACCCCTTTTCCAGCTGAACCTTATTGCCCAGTGGTTCTCTCTCCTCAGTGGATAGGGAGGGGCCTTTTAATCCCCTGGGACTAATTACTACCCCCCTTTTGTAGCTGTTTGTCCTGGGTTTACCACACTGCGTATTTCAGGACTATTGATCTCCTTCTCTGATCTGCTCAGCATCAGCCTTTCATCAGACTCTGAATTGCTCTCTTGTTGCTTGCCAGTTTCTCTTTTGTCCATTGATGATAAAGGATCAGTCAGTTGCTAAATGCCAGAGTCCACATCTACTGTCAATACTTTGGAACTTTCTGGGAGTACTCTTAGATCCCGTCAGTTATGCCAGAATGTGTTCCCTTGTCTGCCTGGAAAACATTAGACTTTGGATGCAGCTATTCTTTAATGGTTTCCCCTTTGGCCCCAAGTATTAGAGGTGTGATTCCTCAGGAACACTCTATCATATGGGTTAAGAGACGGGAGATCATGGGCCCTTGTGTCAAAATGATATTTTTGCTTCCACTTCTGATTTTCTTTCATATTCCATAGTCATGAGATTTCATCAAGTTATCAGTGATAGGTAAATTAGTCCTAATCTTTATTTCCAATAATAGCTAAGCTGGATTGTTAGGGGGCTTATTCCTTCACCCACTTACTTCCCTGGTCCTTCTCGCATGAACAGAGAGCAACAATACCCGAAGTCCAAAGGTGCAAACAATTCAATGTTTATTGGGGTGAACTTCCAGCAAGCATGATTCCAGTTTCCTTCGTTAGTGTCCCCCTTCCCAGCTCTGACACCACAGAGCCTTACCTGTGTTCCTGTTCCCATTCCCCCCCTTAGCAAAACATGATTCCAATTTCCCCACCCCCATTCCCTGTTCCCATTCCCCCCCCCAGCTTACTTCCTGATTGACTTCAGACTTAAATTCTGCTTAGCTATACCTTAACCAATCATTTTCCTGAAATTTAACTAACCAATCCAAACATATTGTAACATGATTATTTAACCAATTATATCCCACCACCTTAATTAGTTTACACCCAGCAAAATTAATTATACAGCAGACAGAAACAATCACAGAACCAGACAGAGATTATACAGACAAACAATAGGGAAATGAGGACTACAGTGATAGGACAACACAGAGGATTTCACATCCCAATGAGGATTTCACATCCCAGCTATTGATAAGTGAGTTCTTGCCAGACAGGATGCTATCAAACTAAGTTTCCTTTTACTTCTTCTAGGCACTTCCCTTTCTCTGGAGGTGATAGGCATTATCAGGACAGGATTATATTCCTAACAGCCCAATAGCACCTTATTTCAATGTGACTAGTTTAGAATGTAAGGATGTGACCATTCGCTTCCCAGCTTATGGCTGCCTCTGCTGCTTAGCCAAAGATCTTAGCCTAAGAACAGGGCCTCAGACTGTCACAGTAGGAGAAGGACCTTACACCGGCAGACAGTGATTTTGATTCTTTCTTTTATACGTCTATAACTAGCTAAGTGATAAGAACACACCTAAATTCTTAGAGTATAGGCCTTTACAGACAGGCCTGAATATCTATATCCTAACATGGATAAAAAACATTCTCTAGATATGTACTTCGGTAAACCCATAAAGCTTTATCCAAATACCCCCACTGTTGAAAGTCTTTTTCGTAAGCTTATTTACTATATGTATAGACCTTCTACAAATCCATTCAATTGGGAGTAATTTGGACTTGATGTTTTGTGATGAATCCCAATCTATGGCAAATTGTCTACAATCTGTGCTGGAAAATTGCATCTCATTATCACTAAAAACTTCATCTGGAATTCCATGTCTGGAAAACATCCCCTTCATGCTGGGTATCATTGACTTACTACTAGTACCGTGCAGTGGGCGAATTTCAGGATGCAGAGAATAATAATCTGGGACTATTACATAGTCCTTTGATAGCCAGGTAAATAAATCAGTGCCTAACGTCTCACAAGACCTTTGTGAAGCTGGCTGAGGTCTCAGCAGCTCTGTGTGTTGGCATGACTTGTATTTCTAGCATGAAAAGCCGTTTCCTACCACTTTCATAAAGCTGTTATTGATCCACAATCAATACATCATCTCTCATGCGCATTGCTTGCACTTCTCAATTCCTAAATGACCCTTGTAGATCTTCTGTAGTATTTCTTTCTGAAGGCTCCTTGGTGTTAAAACCTTGCTGCCCTTGAAAATCACCCCATCTCCCACAGTAAGTTCATGTCTGCAGTTCCAATAGTTGCTTATGCTTGAACATCAACTGCTTATTTCTTCAGGCCACCCTTTAATTATCACTTCTTTAAGGATTCGCAATGATTTGTCTTTCTCCATTTCCGCGCTTATTTGTTGTAGTTTTGTGTTAGCTACAGGAATTGATATTACACTTAGATCTACATAGACTTGCATCTCTATCTCCAAAGTCTTCTCTGGTTGCATAGTGGGAGTCACCACTCTAGAGAGTATATCTGCATTAAACATTAATTTACCAGGCATGTAGATCATAACCAAATAATACTTTTGCAGTTTTATCATCCCTCTTCGAATCTGTAAGGTACAGTCATTTAGTGGTTTGCCAAATAATGCTATCAGGGGCTTTTGGTCTGTTTCAACATCCACTGTCTGACTGTAAATATATTGATTGAGTTGCTCAGGCAAACAATATTCCTAAAAGTTCCTTCTCAGTTTGTTCATATGTGTTTTCCTCATCAGTCAGTGATTTGGATGCATACCCCACTGTTTGCCAACCATCATTTTATTTCTGTAAAATTACGGCACCTAACCCAGACTGTGAAGCATCTGCTGAAATTTTAATAGGCCTTCATGGTGTGTAAAACTTCAGCACTGGCTCTTGCATCAGTTGTTTCAAACCTTCCCATGATTCCAACTGTTCTGTACCCCAGTATCATTCATTTTTATTATCTAGGACTTTCCACAAAGCTGCTACTCTTGTAGATACATATGGTTCTGAGAGATTATAATTTAGAGAGGCTTCCTCATAAGGGACAGTATTATGAATAAAAGAATTTTGAGATGTGCCCCCGAATCAGAGGATTATTCTGTATTTTGGGGGGGAAAGGATGTAGTCATGTTATGACTGATGTCATGGTAATGAAACAGTTTTCAATAGTAACTCAGGAGAATGTTAAACAGCAGCTACTAAAGTGAGATATTGTTTAAATCAGCAGGTCCGAGTAACTTGCATTCATGAGTTTTAAAAGAACTGGCCAAGGAACTCTCAGTACAGTCAATGTTGATATTCAGTGGAACAATGGGGAAGTTGCAGAAGACTACACGAAAGCTAATATTGAGCCAATATTTTAACAGGGTAAACAGGACAACCTGGGTAATGGTAGGCATGTCAGCCTGGCATTGATCATTAGCCAAATAGTGGAATAGCTGATATGGGATTCGATTAATAAAAAATTAGAGGGGTAATATAATTAATGTCAGTCAACATGAGTTTATGGAAAATAGATTGTGTTAAACTAATTAGATATCTTTTATTGAAGAGGTTACAAGTTTGGTTGATAATGGTAACAGTGTTGATGTAATATGCTTAGATTTCTATAAAGCATTTAACCTGGTACTACCTGACATTTTGATTAGAAAACTTGATACAAAATTAACATTACACACATTAAATGGATTAAAACTGGCTAACTGACAGTTCTCAAAATATAATTGTAAATGGGGAATCATCACTGAGCGAGTGTGTTTCTAGTGTGGTCCTGCAGGGATTAATTATTGGCCCTAAGCAATCTAGCATTTTTTTAAAATCAATGACCTGGAATAAAACAGTTTGCAGATGACACAAAGCTTGGTGAAATGGTAAATAATGAATAGGACAGATTCCTGATACAAAGCGTTCAGGTGCAAACAAATGATATATATAGATTCATAGATTTCAAGGCCAGAAGGGACCATTGTGATCTAGTCTAGTCTAGTCAGAACTTCCCCAAAATGCTCAAATGTAAAAGTCATATCTAGAAACAAAGAATATAGGCCATACTTACAGGATGAGGGACTCTACCCAGGGAAACAATGACACTGAAAAAGATTTGGATTTGGTGGTGGATACTCCCAGTATGATGCTGTAGCCAAAAGGGCTAATGCAATCCTGGGATGCATACACAGGAGAATATCAAATAGGAATAAAGAGGTTGTTTTCATCATAGAAGATTAGGGTTGGAGGAGACCTCACGAGGTCATCTAGTCCAACCCCCTGCTCAAAGCAGGACCAACACCAGCTAAATCATCCCAGCCAGGGCTTTGTCAAGCCAGGCCTTAAAAACCTCTAAGGATGGAGATTCCACCCTCTCCCTAGGCAACCCTTTCCAGTGCTTCACCACCCTCCTAGTGAAAGAGTATTTCCTAATATCCAACCTAAACCTCCCTCACTGCAACTTGAGATGATTGTTCCTTGTTCAGTCATCTGCCACCACTGAGAACAGCTGAGTTCCATCCTCTTTGGAACCCCCCTTCAGGTAGTTGAAGGCTGCTATCAAATCCCCCCTCACTCTTCTCTTCTGCAGACTGAATAAGCCCAGTTCCCTCAGCCTCGCCTCATAAATCATGTGCTCCAGCCTCCTAATAATTTTCATTGCCCTCTGCTGGACTCTCTCCAATTTGCCCCCAACCTTTCTGTAGAGGGGGGCCCAAAACTGGACGCAATACTCCAGATGTGGCCTCACCAGTGCTGAATAATCACTTCCTCGATCTGCTGGCAATGCTCCTACTAATGCAGCCCAATATGCCGTTAGCCTTCTTAGCAATAAGGGCACACTGCTGACTCATATCCAGCTTCTCATCCACTGTAATCCCCAGGTCCTTTTCTGCAGAACTGCCGCTTAGCCAGTCAGTCCCCAGCCTGTATCAGTGGCAGGGATTATTCCGTCCTAAGTGTTACCAGATTTGCCTGTTACTTTGGGGTACGCTCATTTATTAGGGTTACTCTTCTGGGGAGGCGTCTGTACTTCTGTCAATGTACTGCTTGTGTCACTTGTGTTCTCATACGGAGCTCTACTTCTCCCTACTGCAAGTTCCCTCTGTGATGGGTTGGATCACAGAAACCCCCTGGGAGCTGCCACCTGATGTGCCAAGACTACTTCTGCCCCTGTTTTCCTGCCCTAGACAGCTTAGGACTTCAGCACCCTGCCTGGTTTGAGCCAGACCCACTAGCCTGCTGCAAACCCAGACCCAAGTCTGAACCACGTCCCCTACAAGCTGTAGGCTTAACTGAAAGCAGCTTACAGAAGTGTGCCTGTCTTTAACACTCAGATGCCCAACTCCCAATAGGATCCAACCCCTAAATAAATCTGTTTTACCCTGTCTAAAGCTTATACAGGGCAAACTCATAAATTGTTCTCCCTCTATGACACTGATAGAGCGATATGCCCAGCTGTTTGCCCCACCCCCAAGTATTAATACATACTCTGGGTTAATTAATAAGTAAAAAGTGATTTTATTAAATACGGAAAGTAGGATTTAAGTGGTTCCAAGTAGTGACAGACAGGACAAAGTGAATTACCAAGCAAAATAAAATAAAACCCGCAAGTCTATGTCTAATAAAACTGAATACAGACAAAACCTCACCAGTTCCCGTAAGCTTCCTTTTACAGACTAATCTCCTTTTAGTCCAGGTCCAGCAATCACTGACGCCCCCTGTAGTTACTGTCGTTTGTTCCAGTTTCTTTCAGGTATCCTTGGGGGTGGAGAGGCTATCTCCTTAGCCGGCTGAAGACAAAATGGAGGAGTCTCCCAGGGGTTTAAATAGACTTCCTCTTGTGGGTGGAGACCCTGTCCTCTCTTCTATGCAAAGTCCAGCTACAAAATGGAGTTTGAAAGTCACATGGGAAAGTCACATGTCCCTGCAAGACTGAGTTCCTTACCAGTCAAGCCACATTCCTGGGAAAGCTCAGACGTGGATTGGTGTCTCCAAGTTCTATTGTCTGATAAGTGCTTCTTGATTGGGCACTTAACTTGCACATTCCTTTCTCAAGAAGCTGACCAAATGCTTCTTACTAAGGCTATTTAGAAATCCAGCAAATATACAGCCAATATTCATAACTTCAACTACAAAAATGATACAGGCATACAAATAGGAGGAATAGATTCAGTAGATCATAACCTTTACAGAGATCTGTTACATGGCATATGTAGCATAAAACATATTCCAGTTATGTCATATATATACATTCATAAGCATATTTCCCTAGAGCTTTATGGGTGCACTGTCACACCCTCCCCATGGAGCTATCCTGCAGGACCTAGGCTCCCCAGGGCTGGGTTCTTCCAGCCCCAGAATCAGATGAACACACACACACACACACATGCACACTAACAGAGTGCGTCTGAGAGGAGCGAGTTAATCCGCACTCCCTTATATGTCCCTGGACTCAGCAGGCTGGGTTGAACAGCACCTCCAAGCTGCCACCCTCATATGCCCTGGGCACCGCACTGGAATAGAGTACACCTGAGCAGGCTGGGTTGAGCAACACTTTCAAGCTGCCATCCTCATATGCTCCAGATTCAGTAAGTCTCTATCCCCACTTTCACGTTACGATTGTTCTGGTAGTAACCCACTTGATGAGCAAACCCCACAAGATTTTTGGGCACTGCAGGGATTTTTAGCTTAGGTATGAGGAGCGTTACTGCAGAGTGAATGGGGAAGCCAAAAAACACCCACGAGGGGGGAGAGGGAGAGAGAGAGAGAGAGAGAGAGAGAAGCAACCAGCTTAACCATAAAAGTTATTTATTGCCAGATAATAACCACATAACCTTCAGCTTTCGACTAGGCAATCATGAAGGAAAACATTTCTAGGGAAGATTGGAGCCTCCTGAACGAC
The DNA here is from genome assembly GCF_015237465.2 of Chelonia mydas. NCBI lineage: Eukaryota > Metazoa > Chordata > Testudines > Cheloniidae > Chelonia > Chelonia mydas. The sequence goes on along the minus strand of NC_057850.1, from coordinate 66,834,150 downwards.
TGCAATGACAATTATGAGAACTTCAGTAAGAGACTGAAACGGTGTGTGAAATCAGCTAAGCGTGAAAGACCAAGAAGAGCTAGCGGAAGAATCTCGGAGAATACAAAGACTTTATTGGAGAAGAGGACAATGAAAAAAATGGCAGCAACAGGCTTGAGTACTCCCTTCTCTGCAAGCTCATATGAATGAAGTTGAAGGAAGACTTCGAGAAATTTCTAACCAAAAAGCTCCTAAAGGCTTCTGAAGATCGTAAAAGTCTCAAAAAATGCAAATGGGAACTGGCATTGTACAAGTCATCATTATCAGCTTTGAAGAACAGGGACGGAGAATCAGTAGGCAATCGAACAGAGATGGAGGCAATCTGCAGGGATTTCTATATCCAGCTGTTTGCATCCCATATATATGTCCCAATGCCATCACTTCAACAAACCGATGAACACATACTCCCATTTCTCATCAGTGAAGTTAGTCACGCAGTCCATCAAATGAAAGAGGGGAAGGCTCCAGGCAAGGACGGTCTGACAGCAGAAGTGCTTAAGGCGGGAGGTCAGGAACTTTGGAAAGCTCTCACCCAAAGGTTCAGCCGCTACCTTGAAATCCAGAAGATACCGTCCAGTTGGAAAGAGTCCAATACCATCTTGCTGCATAAGAAAGGCGATCGAGAAAATCTAAAGAACTATCACCCGACCTGCCTGCTTTTGCATATCTATAAATTGTTTACTAAAATAATAACAAATCGACTGTCGCGAAACCTGGATGAACAGCAACCAAGAGAGAAGGCTGGCTTTTGAAGGAATTACAGCACGATAGACCACATCTTCACTTTAAACCAGCTACTAGAGCATTCAAGGGAATACAAGTTCCCTTTATGCATTGCCTTCATGGACTACGAGAAGGCGTTCGACAGCATAGAGACGAACACCGTTCTTGAAGCTCTTTCAGAACAGGGCATCAGCGCGAAATATATCACATTACTAAAGGAAGCAAACTCTGGCTGCAGCAGACATATCACTGTTTGATACTCCCCTCCAAATCCCCATCGAGAAAGGTGTGAAACAAGGAGATACTCTGAAACCTTTGGTGAAACTGTAACAGCCGTGTTAGTCTGTATTCGCAAAAAGAAAAGGAGGACTTGTGGCACCTTAGAGACTAACCAATTTATTTGAGCATAAGCTTTCGTGAGCTACAAATTATTCCCAGGCTGTCTTGAATTGGTTTTTTGACAAGCAGACTTGAAAGGTAGGATTAATATCAACAGTGAGCGGCTAATCATCTCAGGTTCGCAGATGATATAGTGCTGATAGCCGAAAATACAGCCCAGCTTGAGAGAATGCTTAAAGAACTGAACATGAAAAGTAGTCAAGTTGGATTAAAAATGAACTGGTAGAAAATGAAATACAAGAGATCAGATGTTCTGCCAAGAACCCAATAACTCTTGGAGGAGAGCAGACCCAATACGTTTATTTTGGCCAGGAAGTCAACATGCGCCATGATCAGAAAGGCGAACTGTCGCGCAGAAAAAAAGCTGGATCGTACGCATTCAATGACATCAAGGACATCCTCCAATGAAAGATCAGTAAAACAACTCGTGCGAATCTTTTTAACTCGACTGTGTTTCCAGCGATGTTATATGGCAGCGAAACATGGTCACTGACAAAGATTGAAGAACATCAACCGTCTGTCACACAGAGGGCGATGGAACAAACATTTTTGGGCTTTTCGCTCCACGATCACATCTCCAGCAAAATAATTAGGCAGAAGTCTGGAGTGCGAGACGTTGTTGTTGAAAGCAGGCTCAGCAAAATGCGGCGGGTGGGACATGTGGCCCAACTCAGCGACAACAGATGGACTGCAGCTATATTGAGTGCTATCCGCGAGAACAGAAACAGCCACGCGATTGGCCCCCCAAAGAGGTGGGATGATTTCCTAACAAGGAGATATGGACAAGCAAGGTGAAGGATGGACAGAGCAAGAGAAGATTGGAAGACGTGTCGTGATCGGCTCAGTCTCAACTGATGAAGGATCGACTGTCTACGCAGTCTACACAAAAACCATACAAGGGGAGCCAAACAAACAAAACAGTTATAATATTAAATCTAACTTAAATTTGATTATAAAAGTCAGATTTAGAAAACTATAACTGATCACACAAGTCAGGGTCAGAAGGCTATTCTGAGAGAGATGGGTTCTCACCACTCTGTGAAGCTCGAATCGATCGGGGTTCCCAGGTGGTGGTGGTAGCTGAGGGTCTGGAGCGCTGGAGACAGACAGAGCTCCCAGCATGATCAGTCAGGAGAAGATGAAGTCCCAATGGAAGTGTTGCAGATTTTGGATCCAGGCATCAGAGCACTTGCTTAAGCATAGGTAGGGGTTTTTGTAAGGAAAGAACAATGGTCCGAGGGAGAACACTAGATTTGTTTGTGGGTAAACTGATGGCTCAAGGAAGTATACCAAAGTTGTTTTGTTCAGGCTAGACAATAGGAATGGGTTATTCCTGGCTATGGGCAGTGTTCCTTCGAGGGAGCTCACAATGCAATTAGGCAGCTTCAGTATTCTGGATACCAATAAAGGATTTATTACTAGAATTGGTCTGATAACTACTGAGTCGGGTGTGTGCAGGTGTGGGTTCATTAACATCCGGAGCAGAGCTTCTCCATCATGCAGTGCTTTTCTGCTTTTCTGGTCCCAGAGTTCAGTACAGTTCTTGCCTGGGGAGCTCTGTTCTCCATTCTGTATGCTAATGGAAATGCCTCCCTGTCCCATCTTTGATGCAAATGAGGCTCGGGGAATTGCCTTAATCCTGTCACCCTTGTCCAGAGGGGTTTAGGAGAGTCTCCCACTGCCTTTTCATTGCTTTTTGTAAGTCTTTCTTCTGATTGACTTTGGTTCAAGCAGATGCTGTGGGGGAGGGGAAAGGTCTTTCATGAGTCAGACAGGCTGGGTAATGTGCCCTGGTTCCCCAAGAACACAGAGCTGATAGGTAATGTAAATGCAGGACTCTCCATTTGTCCTTCTTGAACCTCATCAGATTTCTTTTGTCCCAATCCTCCAATTTCTCTAGGTCATTCTGGACCCTATCCCTACTCTCCAGCGTTTCTACCTCTCCCCCCAGCTTAGTGTCAGCCGCGAACTTGCTGAGGCTGCAGTCCATCTCATCATCCAAATCAGGGATCTGAAACCTTTGGCACGTGACCCATCAGGGTAATTCACTGGCGGGCCATGAGACGTTTTGTTTATGTTGACCATCTGCAGGCACAGCCCCCCGTAGCTCCCAGTGGCCGAGGTTCACCGTAAATAAGGGGAAGAGCATCTCTGCACACCAACTTGCAAACCTAGGAGGAGGATTTTAAACTAGGTTCAAAGAGGGAAGGTGACAAAAGCCCACAGCTAGGAATAAAACTAGGCAACCTTAACAAAGGACTAAGTTAAGGGAGGAGAAACGGAACATTACAATAGGGTCAAGGAGCAACAAGAGGGAATAAAGTGGGGGAATCTGAGCCACGTCTCAGATGTTTATACACAAATGCAAAGAGTATGGGGAATAAACAGGAAGAACTGGACATATTAATACATCAGCTAAATTATGACTCCATTGACATCACAGCAACTTGGTGGGATAAATCTCATGACTGGAATTTTGGTATAGAGTAGTACTACTGGTTCAGGAAGGACAGGCAGGGAAAAAAGGGAGTGAGGTATTGCATTATACATCGAGAATATATCTGCTTTTTCTGAGGTCCAGAAGGAGGTGAGAGGCAGACCAGTTGAAAGTCTGTGGGTGAAGTTAAAAGGAGAAAAATAACAGGGGCAATGTCGTGATAGGGGTCTACGATAGAACAACAAATCAGGAAGAGAAGGTGGAAGAGGCATTTCTAGAATAACAGAAATATCCCAAACATAAGACCTGGTAATAATGGGGAACTTTAACTACCCGGACATCTGTTGGAAAAGTAATACAGCCAAACACAAAATGCCCAATAAGTTCCTGGATGTATTGGGCACAACTTTTTGTTTCAGAAGGTGGAGGAAGTATCCGGGGGACAGCTATTTTAGACTTCATTCTGACTAACAGGAACTGGCTGTGAATCTGAAGGTGGAAGGCAATTTGGGTGAAAGTGATCATGAAATGATAGATTTCATGATTCCAAGGAGAGGAGGGAGTAAGAACAACAGAATAAGGACAGTGGACTTCAAAATACTACTATGATACTATGGTGTCCCTAGCCTCTGTTTGCCAGAAGCTGGGAATGAGCGACAGGGAAAGGTTCACTTGATGATTGATTACCAGTTCTGTTCATTCCCTCTGGGGAATCTGACATTGGTCACTGTCGGAAGACAGGATACTGGGCTAGATGGACCTTTGGTCTGACCCAATAGGGCCATTCTTATGTTTTTAAAAGACTTTAATAAACTTAAAGAACTGGTAAGCGAATTTTCTATTTTTGTAGCCTCTCTAATCTCCCTGAGCATTTCACAATCACCATCCTAGTCAGGGGGTTGGAAGTATAATCCTACTGCTATATTCTTATTATTCAAGCATGGAATTTCTGTGCATGGAGAGTCTATGGTACAGTTTGAGTCATTTTAGATTTTCACTATATTTGACTCTATGCTTTCTATCACATATAGGGCCATTCCCCCACCAGCAAACCTACTCTGTCATTCCTATCTATGTTGTACCCTGGTATTACCAGGTCTCATTATCATCATTCCACCAAATTTCTGTGATGCCTTTTATATCAATATCCTCATTTAATGCCAGGCACTCCAGTTCACTCACCTTAGCATTTAGCCATCTAGCATTTGTATCCAAGCACTTGCAACATTTATCAAAATGCAGTTGTTTGCTTTCATGTGATGTAATTGAATGGGACTCTCTCATTTGACAGTTTCTCTTCAGTGGTTATCTGTAGTTTATCAACTTCTATCCTCTCTTCTTTTCTAGGATATAGAAAATCTCCATTAATAGATTAACTTGATGAACTATGTACAGAAATTTGTGCCTAATCCAGCTGCCCAAACCCCCAACATCATAGTATTATTATGCAAAGATGCATAAGGGACATGAGATGCAAATCTTAATAAAGAGTTTGAGAAACCAAAGGAGTTAATTATAGAGGTCCTAGTCCTGAGGTACTGTGACAGTAAGCATGCAACAAAGGTTCCATGGACACCTCCAAAGAGGGTATTGGCGCAGTTCTCTTACCACATTATGCTCAAAACTGGAGACAAATGGTTTATGCATCACGTAGCACTAACAAAAAACTGAGTATAAGTATGCTCAAGCAGGATTCTTTGGCCTTAGTCCATGGGTGTTAGCTGAAACTGACCATACATTACTTATGGCAATTGTAATAAGGCACCTTGCAGACAGCCTCCCAAGAATATAAAGGTTTTTTTTCAGTTACAAATGTACAGTTTGCAAATGAAATCCAAATCTGGGAGAGATTTGGTCGTTGCAGAGAGACACACACTCTTTAGAGGATTTGATAAAAGTACAGTGGAGCAAAATCCAAAGCTAGACTTTGTAGGCTGATTTCATTAAAAAAAATTGGTTTCAGACAAAATGTGGGCCCTGATTGCCAGAGCTGGATGAGACCCTGCAGAAAGTGAGTAAATTTATTAGTACAGGGTGGGTAGGATAGCAAGTTCCCAGCCCCTATCATCATTTTAGGGGGTAGCTCTCAGTCCTAGATGCGATTTTGTTTACAGAAACCAGGTGGATCCCTAAGGTGTTTCAGAGAAATATGCAAATATGTTTAAAGGCTACATGATGGTCATTTGGGGATTGAAAAATCTAAGAGAAAGGCCAGCGACATTTTATACTGGCCTCAAATGAACAGCAACATTGAGGAAGCTGTCAAGGTGCGTCACATATGCCAAAATACAGACCAAGTCAAGAAAAGAAGAGCCCATGTTGGTGACACAAGAAAACAAAATAGCCTCCCTGGAGCAAAGTAGACAGATTTGTTTATGTTGACTGGAACACACTATGTACTCAGTCTCGCCTATTATTCTCGCTTTCCTGAGATAGTTTTTACTAGAAGATACTAGTTAAATAGGTGATTGTGCATGTCAAAACTATTTTTTGCTTGACATAGTAATGTCTGACAATGAGCCACAGTTAAGTGGGTATGAGTTTGCAGTGAAGCAGTTTGCAGTGAAGTTTGGGTTTAGACATTTAACCACTAGTCCCCATTACCCTCAGTCCAACTTGTTGGTGGGAAAATGGTGTTAAAATAATAAAGCACCTGCTGCAAAAGGCGGTCAGATCAGACTTAGCGCTGCTAAATTACAGGACAGCAGCAATGAAACATAGTTTGTCACCTGCAGACATACTATTTAACAGAAAACAGAACAAAATATCTGTAATGGCAAAAGCGGATGTCTGGGGATTTGCAGAGACATAAAGAGACAGAAACAGCTAACAAAAAAAATCCATGTGATTTGACGTCTTCAGGGCAGCCACTTCATGAAATTGACGCAGTGCACATTTATGATGGAAATCAAGGGGCACAAACAGCAGTGGTGTCATAGGAGGTTGCCTCACGGCAGTGCTTAATTTTTAATGAATGAGGTGTTGGGACTCAAGCAATTATTTTTACTTTCATAACTGACGTGGCAAGCCCAGAAGTGCTGGGGCTATGTACTGCCAAGCCTAGAGGTGCAGGGAACAAATTAAGCACTGTCTCACGGTCTTATGAGGTTTTTCATAGATTCATAGATTCCAATGCCAGATGGCAACACTGATCATCTAGTCAGACATCCCGTATAAACACAGGCCATAGAGCTTCCCAAAAATAATTCCTAGAGCAGATCTAGATGTTGTCACCCCAGATAGACACATGCTGAGGAGAAATAGATAATACCTTCACCAACTTCCAGAAGGAAGGGATGTAAGGGCCACTGAGTATGCCTTTTTCCCTCAAAAGGTCTGAGTTAGGCAATAACCACAACAGGTCACCAAACAACAATTGCATTTGGCAAAATCCACAATGGGCTCTATTTCCAGAATTTAAAAGTGAAGCCTGCTTCAGGCTGTAAGCTGTAGCAGATTCTCACCTTAAATGGGATCTTCAAAAATCCAATTTTATACTTAGTAATTTTCTTTTGGCTGACTATCCTCTAGGCCATGACATGTAACCTGCACATAAGGGTGGAGCCAATGTCAGACCAGGAAAGGCACCAAAGAAACAACACTGGTTTCAAAGAGACAACATAAGATGGTACAAAATTAAATTTCCTTTGCATGAGAGCAAAGCAACATCTGCAGCACATACCTTTGGACATACCTGTTTTCATTGCTGTAAATAGATCAATCAAATGTTTCCTGTTTCCACTCTACCTGGTTTCTGGGAATTAGGCAGGTGGGAAATGAAAGGCATTTGTTTTATTTAGACTGAGACAATCTTAAATCTTTGTTCTTTTGCAATTCAGGAGACTTGAAGAGTCTATAAGATAATCAGTAGGGCAGATACAGAAATTGCTTAGGAAAATTTATAGTTTAATTGGAATCAATTTCACAATGTTATTAATGATAATAAAAATAATTAGCACAAAAGATACAACTCCATAGCCTCAAATCTATAAACAGGGTGAATTATTACTACCATCTGTGTGTGGTGGGAGTAGACAAGAAACTGACAGATTGGTTCAGGACAAATGTAGGAGTGAGACAAGAATGCAACATATCACCAGATTTGTTCAAGTTGGTACTGGAAGCAGTAATGGCCATAGCACTGAGAGATTGAACAAGAGGACTTATGATATGTGAAAGGACACCTTAGATTTGCAGACAATATTGACCTCAAATGCATTGACCAAGAAGAATTTGCAGAGAATAACTAACAAGATAGATTGGGAAAGCAGAAAATTCAGATTGAAGATCAGCACAAAGACCACAAAAATTATGGTGACTGGAAGGCAAGAGGAAGAGGTCAAGATCAAACTTGGAGTCAGAGAACTAGAGTAAGTGGAAAAATGTGTGTTCTTTAGAAGAGTAATATTGAAGAATGGAAATTCTGAAGATGACATAAAAAGAAGAATCACCTTAGCTGCTATTACATTTGGAAAACTCTGTAAGATCTTGAAAGCTACAGACCTCTAGATACAAATGAAAATCAGCACATAAAAGACAATTGTTGTGTTGCTACTGTTGTACAAGTCAGAATGTCGGAGTATGAGGAAAGCCATCGAACAAAAGACATTGACTGCAGAAATGAACTGACTGAGGGGAATACGGAAAGTTTCAAGACTGCAAAAAATATTAAGAAATGAAGTGACAAGAAAACTGCTAGGGCAAGAAACAATGCTGTTACAGAAGATCTAAGAAAGATGACAGATGGTTTGGACATGTGTCAAGAATGGATCCAGAAAGGATACCATGTATGGCGATAAGTACCAGATTGCAAGGAACTAGAAACAGAGGAAGACTGATGATGCATTGGATAGACACACTGAAGCATGACCTAGAACAAAAAGGTTTAAAGATGAACAAAGCCATGAATTTGTTACAAGACAGAACAGTGGAGACTTCATTCGGTCCTATTGTCACTGCTAAGATGATGGACGGTGGTGGGGGCTTATTCCTTCACCCACTCACTTCCCTGGTCCTTCTCGCATGAACAGAGAGCAACAATACCCGAAGTTCAAAGGTGCAAACAATTCAATGTTTATTGGGGTGAACTTCCAGCAAGCATGATTCCAGTTTCCTTCCTCAGTGTCCCGCTTCCCAGCTCTGACACCACAGAGCCTTACCTGTGTCCCTGTTCCCATTCCTGACCTTAGCAGGACATGATTCCAATTTCCCCACCCTCATTCCCTGTTCCCATTCTCCCCCCCCACTTCCTGATTGACTGCAGACTATATAGTAGAACTTGAGCTCTGCTTAGCTATACCTTAACCAATAATTTTACTGAAATTTAACTAATCAATCCTAACATATTGTAACATAATTATTTAACCAATTATATCCCACCACCTTAATTAGTTTACACCCAGCAAAATTAATTATACAGCAGACAGAAACAATCACAGAACCAGAGACCATGCAAATAAACAATAGCAAAGTGGGAACTATAATGACAAAACAATACAGAAATGAGGATTTCACAACTACATCTATAAAGATATAAGGGTTTCCCAGCTGTGTCTATTGATAAGTGAGTTCTTACTGAACAGAAAACTATCAAACTAAACTTCCTTTTACATCCTCTAGGGTCTACCCGTTCTCTGGAGGTGATAGATCAGATCACCTTTCTAACAGCCCCAGATTGCCTTATTTCAATGGACTAGTTTGGAATGTGACGATGTGACCGTTCGCTTCCCAGCTTATGACTGCCTCTGCTGCTTAGCCAGAGATCTTAGCTTAAGAACAGGGCCTCAGACTGTCACAGTAAGAGAAGGCTCTTACACCGGCAGACAGTGATTTTGATTCTTTCTTTTATACCTCTATAACTAGCTAAGTGATAAGAATACACCTAAATTCTTAAGAGTATAGGCCTTTACAGACAGGCCTGAATATCTATATCCTAACAGACAGGAATCAAAGAAGACGACTGGTATTGCATTAGCATCTAAAGGGAGTCCCATTATGCGAGGTGCTCTACTTCTATTAACTAGACCCACAGAGAAGAAATAGAACCACATATACAAATTAGTGTATATTTGGTCTTGCAGACATTAACTCACCAGCAAAGTAGGTCATCTTTGTCCTTCTCTTGGAAGTCACCACTCTGCCCTGTTTTCTGGTCCAGCCTTGTGGTTGTCCCAGTGTTGTTTGTAGTGTTCTCTGGGCAGCATGGCAAAATATTCACAAAAATCTAGCAGTACACGCACTAAATCCTCCTTACTCACCTTCCTCTAGGTAACAGTGAAAGCAAATGTACTACTTTATGCTCCTGTCAAATTGTACTCCCACTAGGTGAACAGATTATTAGAATTTTGCAAGGCTGAGTTAGTGTCCCACTGAGGATGGAGTAGCCAGAACCACCGCTGGAAGTTATGGGTGCTCAGCCTCTTAATGACACAGATGGTTTTAAAGGCTTATGGGACAGATTACTACAACCTAGCATGCACATGCTGCAACTGCTGGCATTTGACAAGAAAAGGTGGGGCCAAATCCTACTGAAGTTAGTTGGAACACTGTCATTGACAAGAGTGAAGCAGCATAAGGTCCCCCAAGTTTGCTGAGAGGAAGATATCAGATTCCCACCTCACACTAGCATCCCTTCCCACTGTCAGGCCTCTATTATCCAGCAGGTTGCTATCTAGCTTTTCTGGGGCTTCTTTCCCTCTGAAGCAGGATTGGACAGAATCTGTTTATCGAATTGTGGCAGATACAGATGTTTATTTCCTTCAACTTTATTTTTGCAAAAAAACAACAACAACAAATAAAAAAAGACCCTACCTCAGATGCTTTTATTCAAAACAGAATGACTGTAGAAGTCAACATTAATGACTTTCACAAACTCAATCATAGTAGTAGACAATTCTTCATACATTTTTTGTGCACATGGCCTGTCAAAAATTAGAGGGAACATTGATCATGGGGTACCAACTTTGCTAAAATCACTCATTTGCTTATTAGGTGTCAAGCAACAATTTCCCAAAAATCTAAAAAAAAAAAAAAAAAAAAAGCAAAAGAAAAGCCAAAACAAACTTTCCCTCTGTTCATCTGAATTAATATTTATGGTAATTGTATGAACCTGCTGTGATGTTATCTGATTAAAATATGACCATATAAATCATTGTTGCAACCACTGTTATATATTTGTAACAAATCTTGTACAAAGGTGGTCACGTAAGGTAAGGTTATGATTGGCTGAATATAATTCTGCTATTTGTATGCATGCATCATTTTTGTATTAGAAGTTATGAGTATTGGCTCTGTACTTGGATTTCAAATATTTGCTCCTGGGGTAATACCCACAAGGTAGTTAGCCAGCACATCGTGAAGGGACTATTCAAAGTGAGTGGCTCATCAAAAGAACATTTAACTCACTATGGAAGACGCCCAGCTATCCTGAAGGGACTTTCCTGTGAACGTGCTGTTTGAGGTATAGGTAATGATTTCCTCCTGCGACTAAGCAAAATCATGCATGGACATGTGACTTGTCCATGTGACTCCAAACACCATCTTGTTACTGTAATTTTCCACAGTAAGAACAATGGGATTCCCTCCACATGGCAAAAGCTACAAAAGGCCCTAAAAACACCTCCATTTTGCCTCTTTCCTGCTCAGGCCTCTGGACTATGAACTTATACTAATGGGAACATTCTATCCAATGGATTGAGGACCTTCCAGTGATTTGGAAGCAACCAGAGACTTATCAAGCCAGCTGTTTATTACATCACTGCTACAAGCCTGAACCAATAACTTTGCATTTATTGCATGTATTTGACTCCTTTAACCAATTTGAACTCTCACCTTTCTTTTTATAAATAAACCTTTAGATATTAGATACTAAAGGATTGGCATCAGGGTGACTTTTGGGTAAGATCTGAGTTGTATATTGACCTGGGTATGTGGCTGGTCCTTGGGGATCAGAAGCACCTTTTATTTGAGTTGGTTTTAAAGAACCACTCCTCTCCAAGTCTAGTGTTTTTGGTAGTGATACAAATACTGGAATGCCTAAGGAAACTGCTTTTATAACTTCTTGGTAGCCAGTGTGGTGAAACAGAAATTTACTTTTGTTGCTGGTTTGGTATATTTCGTGGGAGAATAACCTCCAGAATAATCCTACTTCGCTGCAGTTTGTCCTGAATTTGGTATTCTAGGTTGTGACCCACAAAGGCACGGTTACATCTGCAAAGCACCTGATATTTTTGGAATTTACTAGTGGTATCTGCCAAAAACAAAATGTGTGCTTCTGCAATTACCCATTATAATGCTTTATGTCACATAGGAACATAGTTTTATCGCTTGGACAAGATACTACAAGAAATGAATAGTTAGTGGGTGTAGAGTACTGAATTGTTCTTGAGAGCTCTGACTGGCAATTTCTTCTTCAAACACTGGCCAAAAGAAAATTACATCCACACACTCTGGAAACTCTACTGGCCAAACTCAGTGATGAATAGGAAGAAGTGTAACTCAACATCTGCTCTGGTCCTGAAAGATCTGAGTGGTGATTGTGACAGATATGTTTTTCTCTTGAGACTATTGTATTCAGCATTATGAATATTATCCAAATAATTGAGCCAAAGCATGTAAACTTCAGTGACCATTATACTGAGATGAGCCAGATAGACTCATAGACTTTAAGGTCAGAAGGGACCATTATGATCATCTAGTCTGACCTCCTGCACAACGCAGGCCACAGAATCTCACCCACCCACTCCTGCAATAAACCTCTCACCTATGTCTGAGCTATTGAAGTCCTCAAATCATGGTTTAAAGACTTCAAGGAGCAGAGAATCCTCCAGCAAATGACTGTGCCCCACACTGCAGGGGAAGGCAAAAAACCCCCAGGGCTTCTGCCAATTTGCCCTGGAGGAAAATTCCTTCCAAACATGGCGAGCGGCTGAACCCTGAGCATGTGGGTCAAGACTCACCAGCCAGACACCCAGGCAAGAATTCTCTGTAGTAACTCAGATCCCACCTCATCTAACATCCCATCATAGGCCATTGGGCCTATTTACCACTAATAATCAAAGATCAATTAATTGCCAAAATCATGTTATCTCATCATACCATCTCCTCCATAAACTTATCGAGCTTAATCTTGAAGCCAGATAGGTCTTTTGCCCCCAATGCTTCCCTTGGAAGACTGTTCCAGAACTTCACTCCTCTGATGGTTAGAAACCTTTGTCTAATTTCAAGTCTAAACTTCCTGGTGGCCAGTTTATATCCATTTGTTCTTGTGTCCACATTGGTACTGAGTCTGTGGAATAATTATAACCCTTTGGATCAATAAATGTTATATGTATTTGTGTGGTCTTGCCTCACTGAGGGGGGGCGGGATTTCCTGTAGAATCTGGAATGACCGGAGGGGTAATTAATGCAGATACCCAGCCTTTGAAGCCTTACTCCCTGGGGAAGGGGGCAATGGCTGCCTGTTTTCAGGAGGCTGGGAGACAAAGGCTTTGGGATATAAAGACTGAGCTTAAAGAGATTCAGGGCCTTCTTTTTGATTCAGTAAACATACATGATCTTTTTTCTAAGGGAGGACCAAAGCCTGATGAAGGTTTGGAAAGACTGGAACCTGCTAGAGTCTCCACAGGACTGACTGGGAGCTACTAGTAAAGCGTTTAGATCCTGTTTGTTTTCTCTGTATGCTTTTATCCTTAAACAAATGATCTCTTCTGAAAGAGCTGTTTGGGTCACTTGTAACCACTGGCACACCCTGGTCATAGCCCACGGAGAGAAAGCATAGAGCAGGGGTGAGACATTAGTCAAAAATGTTTGGGGAGAATCACAGTGAGTGCAAGGAGGCTGCACCTAAAACTCCTGTCTTGAGGGAAAGGGACATGGGTCCCTGCCCAGGGTGAGGGGCCTGCTAGAGGCCCAAGACCTGAAAAGGCATTTCTTGAGCAGAGGGGAAGGAGGATTAAAGGTGCAGTTGCCCTGATATACCCTGCAGTGGTATCTCAGCAGAATCAAGCCCTCCCTCTCTGCGAATGCTATAAAATGAAGCCTCATCTTATCATTAAAGCATTGGATTAGAAGTCTGTAAAACTGGACTGAATACATGGCTCTGCCATAGGTATCCCATGTGTCCTTGGGTAAGTCTTTTAAAATCTCTGAGCCTCATCTGTAAAATCAGAATACTATCTTTCTCTCTCTGAGTTGTCTGTTTAGATTGTAAGATTAGCAGGACAGGGACTGTTTCTTATATTTATGCAGAGCACGTAGCGCAGAAGGCCAAAACTAAGATCAGGGCCTCTTTTTCTTGTATATGGGATGGCGTTGCAGAACACATCATTCCTGCACCAGAAAGGCATGACAGATTCTGCATTAGAAGTACATCTAGCAGAAAACTCATATTGCTGGGTTGCAGTTGCCAAGTACACATCTGGCACACTTCCCAGAGTAGAAAGATCTCCAAGGGGAAGGTTCTCTGCTTGATGATAGGGAGAATGCATATTGCAGTGATGGTGAGGGGTAGATGTCCTAGAATATCAGGGTTGTCCTCTGGGAGCAGCACTGATGTATAAGGTGCTTTCGGTACTGGAATCTGAATCAGTGCCAATGGATGTGGGAATACCAATGCGGGACCTGGTTCTGCTTGAATCTCATCTCCCAAAGCTGCTGTTTTGCAGCTTGCTCTCTCTCTCTCTCCATCCCTGGGTGGGTATGAAGCTTGCAGGACTTCTCTTTGTCAGGCAGGAGGGAGGTTACTAGGGGAGCTCCTCAGGCATCACTCTTGGGACCAATTTTATCTAACATTTTTATTACTGACCTTGGCTTCTGCCTCAGTGGTCGGAGTGGACCCTTTTGGTGTTTGACTTCATCACCTGAGCTGTTGGTGCTGGCTTTGGTGTTGAAGCGGAGGTCAGCTTTTGTGCTGTTACCGCTGTTGGTGCCAATGTCAAGTCTTTCCTTGGTGCCATCTTCTCCACTGTAATCTTAGGCATTGCCTGTCTGCTCCATGGGGCATTAGATGATTCTGCCTTGACTATTAGTAGGATTCTGGACCTAATTTCTTCTGGTTCTGATGAGAGCTTCATGGACTGTTCCAGAAGGTGGAATTTCAGCCTCCTATCTCAGGACTTCTATGTCGTCGTGGAGAAGGATAAGCATACACAACATCTGCTTGGAGTGTACGATTCCCCCAGGCAGAAGAAATACCTACTGTGCCCATCTTTCAGGAGGATTAGTCCATTACAGGAAGGACTGGGCTTGAAGGGCGTAGGTTTCAAATTGGCCATTTAATAAACCCTGTTTAGGAGGGATTCTGTATGGGGGAGGTTGTAAAGGGGAGTCTGACCAACAAAGTTCAGTCCAGATGGTTGCTGAACAGACAGAGATGGGAAAGGGTTTTGCAGATTTGCAGAAGATTTTGAATTTCAGCCTGAGCTAAGAACTAGCAGGTTGGACACTCCCCAGGTTGTCTCGCTCCCATGGGTGCTAAGAGGGAATCGAGAGATGGCCAGGTCCCCCTTTATGCTCTTGTGTGACAGCATGAGGTAGCACAGGATGTATGTGCGGACCCAACAGACACTGCTAATCAAAAAAATCCAGTCTTGTATGGATGAGGTGCACGTGCACCTACAGTGGATTCCACACTGACACACATTCAAAGAACTGTATTTGTTGCAGCAATTGAAAAGAAAATCCCAAACCCTATTTAAGTATGGTTTGTTCTATACTCCTCTGCGAGGAGCTGTCCGTCCTCACCTACTTCATCACTTGTGTACTTTTCGTCTTTCAAGCTAACCGCTTACGACAAGTTTATAGAGGTTAGCAATAATCAACTGTGTAAAATTTATCATTGCAATGGGAAAAACTCCACTTTAGCCCTGGCAAATCTTTCAGAGTATAGTGGTATAAACTGCCACCTTGGCATACTGTACAGCAAACCCAACACAAAATCTATTGCATAATTCATTATTTAAACAGGATCTACATTGGTAGCATGATGAATTGCTCCAGCTTCCATCTTCTGTCAAAATATAAATGATTTTAGTTTAGAGATACAATATTAAAATTACAGTAATCTTGGCGTCACTAAATCTGCTATTGATGAGTATTAACTGCCAGTAAAAAGCAGCCAATAAACTGGCCAGTGAAAGGTTTTGGATTTTCAGGGGAAAGAGTGCTAATTCCATTATAGTGTGACAGTACTACATTTCTACCTGTATGAAAATTCCTGTCTTTTTTATAAATTGAAATTACAGTTGAAATAAAGAGGGGAAAAAAAAACCCTACCTTCTGTTCAGCAGATTATGCAATTAATATTTGTAGTTATTAGCCATCCAGCCTGAAGGCAACTAAAGCATTCTTTTAATAACTTGCTCCCGACACACAACACAATAGGTACTTATCACTAGTCACCCCTGGCAATACCTACTGCACAGTCCCAGAAGAGTTAGCAATGTTTTTCCCATCCATTCTTTCAATCTTCTCTTATTCCTTTAATTTAGTAATTTCTTTTTTCCTCCCCCACAACTGGGCACTTTCTACTCTGCTGCTCAGATCCATTGGTAGTTTCAGAGGCCCAGGTTACACATACTCTCACACTTAATCCATATACAGTGAGCATAAAGTAATTTCAAGAGTTTACTCCAGCTGTAATTTCAGTTTTATTTGTCTGTAGGGTATGTTTATACAGTACATATCACAAACAGAGAATTAAATATGAAAAGCCTAAATAAACAAAAAGTATATTTAATATCTAAAGAGTACTGATACTGCATTTGATTTGACACTCAGGTTTGAATACTTCTTAAATTAAAGGGACAAAGGCAGGTCAAATTTGGCCCCATGTGAAGTAAAAGCAAGTTTTTCAAAATCTAAGATCAACATAATAGGTCTCTCTCTCTCTCCCCCTCTCTCATTTAATTCCCATGAAAAAAAAATTAAGTGTTCCCCTATACTGTGTGCAACCCCAACAGTGCAACACTGCCCTAGTGCATTCTGAAAGGTAACTACAAATTAGCTAGTCTGTTTTCATTGTCCACCTTGAGAAAAATGCAAAAATAAAATATCTAACTTACACAAAAATAAGTTTTAGTAAAAATTCTCAGCTTTAATGGTCTAATGCATTAAACAGAACAAGACATTAAATTTATTCTTAGATCATGATAGTGTCCCCTTAAGTTTTCAAGGAGATCACAAATCAACAGACTTTGGAAAGGGCATTTGTTTTCACATGACATGATTTTTTTCAAGCTTAAACATTTTAACTAAACATGTTAAATCAAACAGAACACTACAGTGTACACAGAGATGAATTGTTTATGCAGATCTTATAATGTACAGATGATGTTTGTTTCCCCCATATAATGACTCTACACTTAATATAAAACCCTGATACTGCAAACATATGCACATAAGTCCCATTTAAATCAATGTGACTAAGTTGTGTGTAAAGTAAGGCATGTGCATATAAGTGTTTGCAGGAATTAACCAAACTGTTACAGTTAAGTGAAAGAGATTTGCTCTTCACCTCTTTAAAAGTGTTTTGTTTTGTTTTTAAAAAGGCCTACCAGGAGATGATGGCCTCCTACAACTAAAGAACACTTCCAGACATTGATTTTACAGTCACTTACAGTTTGAGTACTTATCTACAGGAAATATTTAAGGTATTTTGCTATTCAGACAATTCATACATTAGTCAGTGATTCAGTTCAGATAAAAATTCAGTTTATTGTCAATGAACAAACCTAGCCCAATCCAGCAACTCCTTCTTCAGGCAAATCCCCTCACTCATTCCAATGAGGGTATTAGCTGAGTTGCATAATTGGGGGCGAGTCAATTTGTAATTCTGATATGTAAAAAAAAATTTATATAGTTTTCTACAAAAACAGTTTAGTGAGATATATATATACAAAAATTATAAAGGCTGTTTATACTGTTGAATATGGAGAAACTCTGAAAACAGAACATTACAAGTTGCATTCTATTTTGTAATAAAATTAAAAACTCTGACTGTTGCAGTTTTGAATATTACTCAATCCTTCTTTCTAAAAGATTAAGCATTCAGTTCACTGTGCCAAAAAAAGATCTGGTTTTCTGTTCGCAGATTTATGGGCCTACAGTCTTTAGTCAGGGACAAAAAAAGCCATGTGGTTTTACCCTGAAAAATTACTTCATAAAAAATATCATTATGGGATTCTGTATGTATTGTGTCTTACTGGTTTCTGTAAGAAGTTTGCTCAGTTTCTTGGGGGTTCTTTCTTTCTTTTTCTTCTAATAAAGCTCCAGCCCCACAAACTCTTTCTGGGCTCCAACAATAAAGCTGGATACCTTCCAGCTGAAGCATTACCACCAGGACTACAGGTTCTGCATGTAAAGAAATCTAAGCGACTAGTTACACCTGTCTATGGCTTTGAATGTAGCCAGGATGGGCAAGGAATGGAGTCCCTAGCCTCTGTTTGTCAGAGGATGGAGATGGATGGCAGGAGAGAGATCACTAGATCATTACCTGTTAGGTTCACTCCCTCTGGGGCATCTGGTTTTGGCCACTGTTGTAGACAGGATACTGGGCTGGATGGACCTTTGGTCTGACCCAGTATGGCCATTCTTATGTAATTTAAGTTTGTACAGGTGTAGCCAAGGACATAATCTAAAGAAAATGGGTTTTCATAGGTGTAGTTCAGGGCTTTATTTGGCTGGAAGAACCTCTATTACTGGTAATGGTATTTAGATAGAAAGAATCTAGCTTGCATGTCAGAATCCGCCATGAGCTTGCAGGCTTGGCAGTTAGACAAAACATTTTTTTTACCTGCAAATTTGAGATGGAAATTATCAAAAGACTATGAATATGGAAGCCTCCAACGTCATTTTTACGAAGTTATTTTTCAGTATAGGACTGCACTTGAAAGCTAATTACTTTAGTGAAATTTTTACCTGAGTAAGACTGCAAGTTTGGGCTCAAGTTTGATATTGATCACTGGGGGAAGGAAAAAAAAAAATCATTGCTCACAGCTCTTGTTAAACTATACCGAAAACATCTGCATTAAAAAAGAAATATTAAGACAATGCATTTAATAATTAATTTTGAGGATAATATGTTACAAACAGTTTTGAAAATATTACAAGTAAATGTGTAGTTTGTTATACACCATACACTAGTCTTCTTTCTGCTGTGTCTCAAATCGTTCCATTAAAGCCCTAAATACGTTTCCTGGTATTTTCTGATGTCTGTCTATTAAAGACTGGATTGCAGCCTTTGCCTGTTAAGAGAAAAAGAAATTGCAAGGAAATTAACTGTTCTTTTTATATTACACTAGTTGGAATACAGTAATTCATAGAATAAATTTTCATCCTACTAAAGATTCCAGAATCCAGGGTGCAATACCTACTTTTAAATTAAAACCAGGGGAAACGTGCATGGGATCTTTTACAAAGAAACCACTTACAATTTATTCCTTTACAGATGCCAATGATCCTTGATGTATCTACCTTTGATAAGTAAATATACGAAGTATAAATGGCAAAGCAGCAGTGAAAAGTACATGCTCACTCACCTAAGTGTCTAAACATGTAAAGTTTCCATAAAAATATAAAGAAATTAAGCTAATGATGTCTCATAGCTATCATAATGGGAAAGTACACCTACAGTACATTGTTTATCTGAAGCTTTCAGGCGATATCCGAACCCTTTTGATTAATTGGTCAAGTTGTCATGGGAGACAGTCCAACAGGTTTTGAAGTCTCCATTTAGGATTGGAGGAAATGTGGGCAGGCACTAAGTAAAAAGATATCAAAGCCTGACGTACAACTCCCTTAAATGACAAATAGCAAGCCTCCCTTTCCAAATCCCACTAGCTTTTCAGCTTTACAGGACTAGTGCTTTAGGCAAACCATAGGGGAAAAATATCTGAGCTTTAGTTAAATGGGATTCAAGTCACACAGTCAAACATTTATCAGCTATGTCATCTTTCAATAAATATGTTCAAGGAGAGCAAACCAGCTAATGAGACCAACCAATTTGATACTGACACAGTCAAAAACTTTCATGAGATAGTGAATGATCTCCTTTCAGAATGCTTATAAGTACATATTTGAAGAACTTGTGATTATTGACCTAAAATCGACATTGCCTGCACCATTCATACCTGCCAGTTCACCAAAGATCTGAGGGCCTCCCGTACTCTGCACTCACAAAAGCTAGTCATAATTATGTGAACATAAAACAGTAATAGACCATAAAACAGAAAAAGATGACTGAACTAGTCATCTATGAACATACTAAATTTGAAGAGCTTGTGCATGTTGTGTGGTTGTAGGTCAGACACTTAAGATGACAAAGAACTAGAATGTGTAGCTGGAGGCGAAGAGATCACTTCGCTTTAATGTGATTTTACTTCCTGTTAACATCCATAATTCTCAGTAGCAGATCTGGTGGGTTTAACGTTTTTTAGTAGCTTTCTTTTACATAAGCGAAGAAATAGAGGGACCTCCTTTGGGACAAATGTAATGACTTTCATGAACAGGTAACTACAGCTATTTTCATCAGACTAGAATTCACACTGGAACTTAAGAAAAGCTGTCATTCTGATCCAAATAAACACCACACACTGTTTCAAGGGGCCTAGAACCTATTTCTGTGTCAGAACTTCCTTACATCCATTTCATATATTATAGCTATCAGCATAGGACAGAAGAGGGTACCAAGAATCAAACAATGAAGAAATCTATCATGAATTCTGACAACATAAGACAGGGATGTAACAACTATAGATGTGTGTTAGAGGGCCTCACTGCACTATGTAACACTTAATTAGCATACTCTACGATAAAAATCACTAACTTGAAAACAAGTACTTCCAGTATCTATATATACAGTAAAAGCTGTTTTATCCAGCACTTCACCAACCAGAAAGCTCTATAAATCAGAATTTCTGATCTTCATTGAAAGTCCGGTTTATACTCCAGTTGGCACAGGGCCAGCAGTGTCTTGGGGCATGGGAGGAATGTGAAGCGCAGGCTCTGGAAGGGAGTTTGGGTGTGGGAGGGGGCTCAAGGCACGGGGTTGGGGCACAGGAGGAGGCTCAGGGTGCTGGATCAGGGGGGCGCCCACCTAGGCAGAGGCGCGGCAGGTGGCTCTGCACGCTGGCTCCGCAGCTCCCATTGGCCGAAAACTGCAGCCAATGGGAACTGCAGGGGACGCGCCTGTGGGCTGAGGCAGCACACAGAGCCACCTGCCATGACTCCACCTAGGAGCAGCTGGGACAGGTCGTCGCTTGCAGGGAGCCACCTGAACTGAGCGCCCCCAGGATCCAGCACCCCACATGCCCTCCCACCCCACCACACCCAAATTCCCTCCCAGAGCCCACGCCCTGCACCCCCACCCTCTCCCCAACACCCCACCCAAACTCCCTCCCTCTTAGTTAACCGGCATTTTTCATTTACCAGCACACCCACCCCCCACCCCCCCGATTCCCCCAACATGCTGGATAAAACAGCTTTTATTGTAATAAGCTTCCAGGATTGTCACTCTCTCCTTATGTCGCTCTGAAGCCTAGAGTTTCTGCTGAGTCAGTGTGAAGGGATAGAAACAGCTACAAGCATGGTGGATGGATCTCTTTGTTTAGAATATCACCAGTTTCAATCCTCACTGGGATTTGTGGTCCGTTACTGTCCAATTTTTAAGTTCTCAGCCATTTTGACTTTATGAATTACACCCATGTGACAGCTTTGCCAAGAATCCTCTGCCACTGTGATATCACCACCCTTACTCTACAGGTAATTTGCATATAATAATTTCATAGGCTGTCTGAGGGATATTGCATAGATGGTGGATCTCTTGGTTCACTAGGTCCAATCATCACTGTGATTCACAATCTCTTACTGTCAAATTTGTGAGTTCTCATCTATTTTTTATTTATTTATTTTTTTAAACACTCGCGGCTTCATGACAGCAAGGACTTTCGACTACTAGTATTTTAAATCATAACGGTTTCAATATTGCAAGTAGAAAATAAACCCCAAACCTTACCTTTCCAGACAGTTCTGCAGCATTTATATTTGGATCATATGGAATAGGATCTCCAATGTATGTACGAAATTTGACTGGAAAATCTCCGTATACAGGAACGAGTGGCAATCGAAGACGTTCATACATCAACCTAAATAATCCTGTTTTTTAGGTTAAAAAGAATATTAATTTGCATTTTGGGAGGCAGTAGATAAATTAACTTGTAAAGTACAAGACAGTTACCTTTTCCATAACTGGTGTTCTTCGAGATATGTTGCTCATGTCTATTCCACAATAGGTGTGTGTGCTCGCCATGTGCACCGGTGCTGGAAGTTTTTCCCCTAGCAGTAGCTGTAGGGGGGAGCACCCCCCGCAACCCTTGGCACAGTATAAGGGGGGCTGCGCTCCGCACACCCTCAGTTCCTTCTTGCCAGACCATTCTGACAGAAGGGAAGGAGGGTGGGATGTGGAATAGACATGAGCAACACATCTCGAAGAACTCCAGTTACGAAAAAGATAACTGTCTTTTCTTCGAGTGATTGCTCATGTGTATTCCACAATAGGTGATTCCAAGCTATATCTGTTGGAGGTGGGTAGGAGTTCACAAGTTCTCAGGACAGAGTACCACCCTGCCGAACCCAGCATCATCCCTGGCCTGGGAGACGATCACATAGTGCTAGGTGAACGTGTGAACCGAAGACCAAGTGGCGGCCCTACAAATGTCCTGGATGGGGACGTGGGCCTCAAAGGCAGCCGATGAGGCCTATGCCCTCACAGTGGGAGGCAGAGGAACCCCCACCAGCTCATAACAGGAACGGATGCACGAAGTGATCCGCTTTAGAAAGCCGCTGAGTGGAAATCGGCTGAGCCTTCACA
This sequence comes from Chelonia mydas, assembly GCF_015237465.2. Classification (NCBI taxonomy): domain Eukaryota; kingdom Metazoa; phylum Chordata; order Testudines; family Cheloniidae; genus Chelonia; species Chelonia mydas. The sequence continues at coordinate 66,811,687 of NC_057850.1, read as the reverse complement.
CGCTCAGCCGAGGTGACGAACAGTTGCAAAGACTTTCTGAACGGCTTGGTCCGCTTGAGGTAGAAAGTCAGAGCTTGCCTCATGTCGAGCATGTGGAGACTGCGTTCCTCACTAGTTGCGTGAGGCTTGGGGCAGAGGACTGGCAGAAAAATGTCCTGACCCATGTGATAGGCGGAGACCACCTTCGGAGGAACGCGGGGTGTGGGTGGAGCTGGACCTTGTCCTTATGAAAAGCCGTATACGGTGGTTCAAAGGTTAGGGCTCTGAGCTCAGAGACCTGCCTTTCCGATGTGATAGCTACCAGGAAGGCCACCTTCCACGAGAGGTGAGACCAGGAACACGTGGCCAGTGGTTCAAACAGGGCCCCCATGAGACGAGCCAGCACCAGGTTTAGGTCCCACTGTGGAACCAGGGGCCTGGAATATGGGTAGACATGGTCCAAACCCTTAAGGAACCGGCCGGCCATAGCAGGGGAAATACTGTGTGTCCTTGCACCGGCGGATGAAAGGCTGATACGGCCGCTAAGTGTACCCTGACTGACGAGGGCGCCAGTCCCTGAGCCCTCAAGTGGAGGACGTTATGAAGGATAAGCTGGATCGGGGCGGCCATCGGGGAAACACCCTGGCCTGCCGCCCCCCTCAAAAACTGAGCCCACTTCGCCACATAGGAGCGGCAAGTGGAGGGCCGTCTACTTTCGAGGAGGACGCGCTGAACCTGTTCCGAGAATGTCCTTTCCTCGCCACCTAGCCGCTGAGCAGCCACGCCATGAGATGAAGCGTTGCTAGGTTGGGATGGAAGAGACGGCCCTGGTCCTGAGAGAGCAGGTCTGGGCGGAGCAGCAACTACCATGGCAGAGCTACCGCCAGCCTCAAGAGGGTCCTGTACCAGTGCTGCCTGGGCCATGCCGGGGCAACGAGGAGGACCCTGGATTTGTCCTTCTTTATTTTCTCCAGGGCCCTGCTGATCAGAGGGAATGGGGGAAAGGTGTAGAGGAACTGGCCTGACCAGGTGGAAGGCTTTTAGGTAGATGTCATGGGCTATACAGAAGTCCCACAGACTGGGGCAGAGGATCGGTCCCCGCCTTGCCCACTGATATAGAACAGGGGTCGGCAACCTTTCAGAAATGGTGTGCCGAGTCTTCATTTATTCTCTTTAATTTAAGGTTTTGCGTGCCAGTAATACATTTTAACTTTTATTAGAAGGTCTCTCGCTATAAGTCTATATATTATATAACTAAATTATTGTCGTATGTAAAGTAAACAAGGTTTTCAAAATGTTTAAGAAGCTTCATTTAAAATTAAATTAAAATGCTGATTTTATGCTGCCGGCCCGCTCAGCCTGCTGCCAAACTGGGGTTCCGTTCACCTAGGCTGGGACCCCAGCTGGCAAGGGGCTGGCAGCCAGAACCCCAGACCAGCAGCGGGCTGAGCGGGGTCAGCGGCCAGGACCCCAGACCAGCAGTGGGCTGAGCGGCTCAGCCCACTGCCGCTGTGGGGTTCCGTCCACCGGCTCCTGCTAGCCCGCTGCTGGATCCCAGGGATCCCACCTCTGCCCACACAGAGTGGGTACCTATCTTCTCCCTGGTTCTAGGGCATTCTCTTCCTCTCTCTCTGCACTGAGCTGAGGGTGGGAGTGCACAGAGTTGGGGGTGAAGGAGCAGGCTGGGGGTTGGGGTACTGGGTCTGGCCAGGAGCTAGAATGAGGGAAGGGGCTCAGGGTTGGGACAGGAGGTTTGGGTGTGAAGTGGTTACCAGGGCAGCTCCCATTTGGTGCGAGGGGTACAGATGGGAATGTGGGGGTCGGGGTGGTGCAGGAGCTCCCGTTTGGTGCTCGGGCTGGGGGTGGGAATGCGGGGGGTGCAAGAGTCAGGGCATGGGGTGGGGGGCGCTGGGTATGTGGGGGGGGCGCTGGACTCAGGGCTGGGGTCATGGGGAGGTGCAGGGGTCAGGGCAGGAGGCTGGGGTATGTGAGGGGGATGCAGGGGTCAAGGCAGAGGGCTGGGGGTGTGGGCTAGAGTCGTGGGGGTGCTCCCAGCCCCTTGCCCAGAGCGGCTCACGGCAGGGGGCTGGAGGGGATATGCCCTGATTCCACCCCCCTTCCCCAAGGCCCCGTCCCCACCTCTTCTCCGCCTCCTCCCAGAAGCAGCAAGCGCGCTGCGGCTCTGCTTCTCCCCCTCCCTCGCAAGGGCCATCAGCTAACCGGCAGCAGGGAGAGAGAGGAGGAGGGGCAGGACCCCAGCATGCTGGGGGAAGAGGCGGGGGAGGGGGGACCTTGCCTGCCCTGCAGCAGCAGCCAGCAGGACCAAGCTTCTTCACCCTGCCCCCGTAAGGTGGCAGGGGGGTGGCGGAGAAGAGCGGGCCAGGGCGGGCAGGATTTTTAATGGCATGCTGCTGCCTGCCGGGGTCCCGGCCTGGGTTCGGCAGCAGGCTGAGCGGGGCCGGGGGCTGGGACCCGGCAGGCAGCAGCGTGCCATTAAAAATCGGCAAGCGTGCTATAGGTTGCCGACCCCGATACAGAACATCAAGGCCATGTTGTCTGTGAGGACCCTGACTACCTTGCCCTCCAGGTGCGAGCGGAAGGCCATACACGCCAGTTGCACTGCCCTGAGTTCCTTGACGTTTATATGAAGGGGTAGGTCTTGTAGAGACCACAGGCCTTGGGTCTGAAAGTTCCCCACATGGGCCCCCCAACCCAGGTCTGATGCGTCAGACACCAGCTCCAACAACGGGGCCCTGTCCCTGAATGGGACCCCTTGGAGCATGTTGTTTGGGGCGGACCACCACCGCAGGGAGGTGATCACCGAGTTCAGCACGGTGAGGACTTTGTCCATTCTGTCCATGGCTGGGAGAACTGCGAGGCCAGCCAGAGCTGGAGGGGCCTCATTCTGAGTCTGGCGTGACGGACTACATTTGTGCACACAGACATGTGACCCAGCAGTTGCAGGCAAGCCCTGGCTGTCGTCACCGGGAACCTTGTGACCGAGTCGATGAGCCCTTTCAGGGTCTCGAACCTGTCTGGTGGGAGAGAAGCCCTGGCCGACGTTGCATCCAGCAGCATCCTGAAACTCTATGCGTTGGACCGGGACTAACGTGGACTTGGCGTTGTTTATCAAACAGGCCCAGGGCAGTATATGTGGACAGGAGGAGAGCCACATGATCCCTCACCTGCAACCGGGAGGTGCCTTTGATTAGCCAGTCATCCAGATATGGGAATATTTGGACCCCCTGGCGTCTGAGGTAGGCCACTACCACCGCCATAAACTTTTTAAAGACCCTGGGGACAGCGGACAGACCAAACGGTAGGACCGTGAATTGGTAGTGACTCTGTCCCACCACGAACGGAGGAAGCGTCTGTGCCCCCCCGAATACGTGGATGTGGAAGTACACGTTTTTTAGATTGAGAGCAGCGTACCAGTCCCAAGCATCCAGGGAGGGGATAATGGAGGCCAGGGAAACCATGTGGAACTTGAGTTTCACCATATAGTGGTTCAGGCCTTGTAGGACCATGATGGGCCTGAGCCCCCTTTGGCCTTCGGGATAAGGAAATACCGGGAGTAATATCCCTTGCCCAGGAACTCCTTGGGCACCGCCTCTATAGCTTCTAGGTCCAGGAGCCACCCCACCTCCTGCTCAAGCAGAGCCTCGTGAGAGGGGTCCCCCAAGAGGAACGGGGGCAGAGGGCGGTTGGGCAGGGAGGAGGTAAACTGAAGGGTGTAACCTCGGGAGATGGTGTTGAGGACCTATCAGTCCGAGGTGAGCCGCGACCATTCCAGGAGCAAAGCACACAACCGATTGGAGAAAGGGAGCTTTATTGGGGGTAGGTCCATGCTGAGAACTGGCGGGGTACCCCCGAGCGTCCCGTCAAAAACACCTTTTGCCCACCTGCTTGACCTTAGAAGACCCAGGCTGGGGGGCAGACCAGGATTGCCATTGCAGGTGCTTTCTACAGTCCCACTGCTTTTCGTGGGAGGCCTCGTACTTCAGGAAGGCGGCCTGGGTGGGAGCCTGCTGCAGCTTCGGTTTTGCCAGAGGAGGGTCATAGAGGCCCAAGGTCTGGAGGGTTCTGCGGGAGTCTTTTATGCCATGCTGCCTTGTGTCTGTTTCCTCAGCAAACAGAGCCTTCCTGTCGAAAGGGAGATCCTGCACTGACGACTGCGCTTCGCTGGAGAGCCCAGAGAGCAGAAGCCATGATGCCCGTCTCATGGACACCCTGAGGCCATTGACCATGCGGCCATGTCAGCTGCATCCGAAACGGCCTGCAGGGATGCCCTTGTGGCTGCCGCCCCTTCCTCCACGAGCGCCTTAAACTCGTTCTTATCACGCTCCTGGAGGGAGTCCTCAAACTTGGGGAGGGATTCCCAGAGGTTAAACTTATAGCGATCCAGGAGAGCCTGATGGTTTGCTACTCGTAGCTGAAAGCTTGACAACGAATAAACTTTGCTCCCAAAAGTATCCAGCCTCCAACAGTCTTTGTTCTTGGGGATCAGGGCTGGTTGCCCCTGCTGCTCCCTGTGGTTGACTGACTCAACCACCAAGGAGTTGGGCGTCGGGTGGGTATACGGATACTCGTGTCCCTTCGTGAGTACAAAGTACTTGCGTGCCGCCTTTTTAGAGACGGGAACCAATGAGGCTGGTCTTTGCCACAGGGCATTTGAAATTCTTGCCACCCCCTCATGGAGTGGCAAGGCTACCCTGCCCAGTGCTGAAGAGGACAGCACATTGAACAGGGAGTCTAAGGGTTCTTCCATCTCCTCAGCCTGGAGGTGGAGGCTCGCTGCCACCCTTTTTAGGAGGTCTTGGTGAGCCTGGTAGTCCTCCTGTGGGACGGAGGAGGGCAGGGCCGCAATCAGCTCCTCCGGACGGGGTGAGGCTGGTGCGGTGCTTTGGGTGTTGTCCGGCACCAGAGGATCCAACACCTGGTCAGACTCCGGGCACGGTACCGAAGACACAGGTCCCACCGACCTTTTTTCTGGCGGTCTAAAAGATGGATGCTGACAGTGCTTCCGAGGCCCCTGCCACCGAGCGAGCCCCCACCAGGGGCTGCGCCGGAGGCCACGGTGCCCACTGGTACCACTGGGCCGGCCACGACACTTGGTGCGCTTGCGCTTGCTGAGGCGCTGGCGGGGCCAGCTATCCGGGCTGGCTAGCTTGGCCTGTAGACGGGCGGCTGTGAGGGGAGGCTGGGTTGGCGTATGATCCGCCACTGCCTCTGGACCGGTGCCGGGATCTACGTCAGCCACGGGACCGTGATCTCGAAGCAGAGGAGTGGCACCGATGGTAGTAGCTGCTCCGCGAACGGCCTCAACGGGCGGACCTGCGTCGGAGAGACGCCGGCGATCGACGCCTGGGGCTACGGTTCCTTGGCGGAGACATGGAACGGGAGTCCGAGCAGGAATGGCGTCGATGATCGTGCCGCGACCGACTGCAGTATCTCCTGCGAGACAAGGACCGTTGGCGGCGTCTGCCACGGTCCCGTTGATATTTGCTTTGCGAATATGAGCAGTGCCGGGAGTCCCGGTCGGACAGCACTCATCTGGACAGTCTGGGCGGTGAGCGGTGTCGGGAACATTCCCTCGACCGAGACCAGTACCGGGCCGGTGGCAACTGCAGTGATCCCAGCAGCGGCTTGCCTCTGGAGTGTGGGGCTAACATCGGCAGAGCTCCAGGCACCGGCATGGACATGACATCCCTGGCTGCCTAGAGGGCTTCGGGCGTAGATGGCATCTGGACATCAGGAGAGGCCTGCTCCGGCAGGGCTACTCCGCTTAACGTGAGTCAGAGGCCTAGGGCCTGATGGGGATCGAGGACTATCCGACATGGGCGTAGCCTCTGTCCCAGATTTCCCTTAGTGCCACTGCGAAGAGGGAGTCTTTCCAGTCCTCTTGGTGTGCCCCGTGGTTGGGGAGTGGTGCTGACTGGATGATGGTACCAGAGGGTCTCCATGTACTGAAGCCGCTGTGCCGGGTACCAGTTCGGAGTGGCGTGCTGGGGTCGGGGCCAGCATCAACTCCATCAGGATGGCCCGGAGCCTATGTCCCTTTCTTTTTTTAGTCCGGGGCTTGAAAGACTTGCAGATCTTGCACCTTTCGCTGATATGGGTTTCTCTCAAGCAGCGCAGACAATCCGTGTGTGGATCGCTCCTTGGCATAGAGCGCCTACAAGAGCTGCACGACTTAAAGCCTGGGGCACGGGGCATGCCCCGGCTCAGGCTCAAATGATTAACTAAACTAACTGAATTAGCTAACTGACTACAGGTACTACTGAACAAATGAGTTCGGGGGACAAGCTGCAGCAAAGCTGGAGCTGAGCAGTTCCGACGCACCTTCACTGGCAGCAAGAAGGAACTGAGGGTGGGGGGAGCACAGCCGCCCTTATACCTCGCCAGGCAGGCGCCGCTCCAGGAGTCACGGGGGGGCGCTCCCCCCCTACGGGTATTGCTAGGGGAAAAACTTCCAGCATCGGTGCACGTGGCACACACCTATTGTGGAATACACATGAGCAATCACTCGAAGAAGAACCCAGGCCTCTGATCTCAGGTTCCCAAATGAACAACAGTATCTTTGAAGTGCTATTCCACCCTTGATCTTCACTTTGTAAAAATGGAAGAGTCACAGCCAAAACAAGAATAATCTCAACCCTCTGCTATGATGCCTGGAAGGGAGTTTTTTAGAGTTCTCTTCTGCCAACAGCAGAAGGTAATCCAGTGACTGCCACTGTAAGGACAAGGAGAGCTACTTTAGATGGGAGTTCAGATTAGTAGATAGCCTCCTCAAAATCCTGTGGTGGGGGGGTATGGCTGGAGGGAAGAAAGGGTGCAGACAGGACAGCAATCCCTCCCCTGAAATATCTAACAGGAGAAAAGGAAACAGGCACCCCAGGAGACCCTCCTCAACCGATTCGTATCAGGGGGGATGTAAAATATTTATTTTTTAAAACCTTCAAAACAACTCCCTACCAAACTAAAATGCACACGTGCACGCACACACCCCTACCTCTTCCCCTTGGCCCCCAAAATAGGAGAAGGAGAGAATGAACCACACATGATAGAAGTTAATCACATTGCTTAACACACTACTGAAAGATAATAGGGTAATAAGGGCAATATAAGAACCTATAGAAGACTAAAATTTAGAATAGAACTAGCTACCTGAATTTCAGGTATTTGGGGTCTGAAAGGAAGGGAAAGGAATCCTTCAATCGGAAGAGGCCTGGGTGAGAGAGGAGAGTTGCACACACAAAAAACCTACTGCTCTGGTCCCCACCATGTGGAAGATCAAAGAGTCATCCTGCACTAGTGAGAGTGTATATGGCATATTATATTTTGATTTTTAGGAGACAAAATCAGATGCAGTAGACAGCATTAAGTGGCCTCCATCATATGCTTATTTATTTTACTTTTTTTTTTAAAGCACTTATCTCAAGGGCACCAGAGTGGAGTCATCTCAAAGCTGTGACAGTACTAGACCTGTGACCTTAGACTAGAACTTAGTTTAACACAGTGTAAAGGGATAAGAAAATCATCAGTGACTGGATTTTTAAGTTTTGTGTACAGAGCATTAAGACCTAAGAAAGTCCAAATGTAATGAAAGCAACGACTGGTAGACATAAAAGGACAAAATACACCAATAATAAGTTAACTAAATTTCTCTAAGATATCTACTAATCCTACTGCAAATAGCAGGAAAAATATTAGATCGAAACTACCCCATTTCTTCCTAGAATAGAAATAAACTCCCAAGGCACTACAGATTGTAGCACTTCCAGGGATGGAGCTTTTTGCAAAAGCCAAGTTTGGGCCTGTATCTTTAGAATTACAGAGGGTAGCACCATGGCTTAGCTAGCGTGTTTCTAGTGAAAAGGAGCTCCTGGGTTTCATTCCCAGTGATGCCTTCCTGAGCTGGCCTCTCTCCTATGCTGGTAGCCTGGCCTAAGGCACTGGATAGAGGCTCCAGTCTTTTTGGGGAGGTGGGTTTGAATCCCACCTCTACCATATGCCATTTTTACAGGAGGAGGTCAGACTAGATGATTATAATGGTCCCTTCTGGCCTATGAATCTTGAATACTGCATCAGTTAATGGTTGTATGTCTATTTTATAGTGCATGGAGAACATGTGGCTACCTTGCATTTCTCCATTTGATGCCCATGCTCTCTCTGCCCAGAATTCTGCTTTCAGTCATGATCAGGGACAATGTCAGGAGGAAATATTGCTTTTTGCCTGTAGTACTGTGAAATAGGAGAAGGAGCAGCTCTGGTTGAGGCCGAAGGAACTACACAGACAAATATGGAGGAGCCTGGAGGAGAGGTGTGTCTAATGCAACCTGCACTAGTGGCTCAGCAGGGACCCTGTCATCTATCTGTCCTAGGAGGAGACTGTTCAGACTCCGTGTGTGTTTTGGAACAACTGAAGGGGGAGGGGTAAGTGGAAAGAGAGAGGCAGAACGCATATGTATTTTCACACACGTTTTCTGCCTGATTAGAAACTAGATATGGATTAAAATTAAGTTGAACTGTTTAGATTTTTTTCCCCACCTTTAAATAAATGTAGGCAGCATTAAAAACTTTTTTTTTGCAAATGTTCTAGAGGAACAGGAGGTCTGGTGACAACCATTAGAGCTGATCTACCTCCCAGCAGGGAACAGAAAACTCACAGTAGGCATATCAGACATGTTAATGTAGGAGAAATGTATTATTCTAAAAACTTGTTCTTCTACATGCAAATTCAGCAGCAGGTTCCTTTATCAACACCTGTCACTATGCAAAGAATAATGTAGATCATCTGATCCAATGCTAGTACCAATATTAAGATTTGACAATACAATTCCACCTCAGTTTATACCACTAAAGCATAGTGACTTCTCTCCCCCCCGAGAAATAAGACCATATGACATACCTAAACACAGATTTTAAAAAGAGTATTTCTACTGAGGTAAGGAGATTGAACATATACAGGAAATTAAAAATAGAAAAATAGATATTTTATATCTTACTTATTCCTCCTAATGTCCTAATTCCTTCCCGAACATTTTGTGTGAACATAGGAACGATGGGCTATGAGAAAAAAGAAAGGTAAGAATTTAATGTAAATATGTGGAAGGCTGTTTTACATAGTGTTTATTTGAAAGCAAATGTGTAACTTGTTTGATAAATACATTTGGCAGACAGCTGATTTTTCAGTGAGCAACACAATGTTCTACATGTTATTTTACCATAGTACTGAAAGGTCCAAATTGGAAGATACCACCTGCTAATGTAGAGTTAGTCGGTCAATCTTCTTAAAATCACATATTGCTTTAGAACCCCTGCAGCACTTAGAACGGGATACTGCAAGCATTTGCACATGTGTGAGTTTACTCATTTGAGTAGCCTTCTGGACTTAAATTAGCAATTACACATGTGCAATATTTGCAGGATCAGGACCTTAGGGTGCTTGATTAATATATGTGTAGGCATTGTTATTGTCTCAGACCTAAATGAAATTGGGTAGAGCATCATGACTAGGGATATAAGGAATCATTTGCTGGGGCAAACTATGGGGAGTTATTTTTCAGAGTAGCAGCCGTGTTATGTTAACATTTAACATTTTTTGCTATCCATACATTGTTAATGATGCTGTAGAAACTGACATAAGGCTGTCAGATTACAAAAGCTTTTGGACGCCTTTATTGTTACAAGTTATTTAATCTCAAATTGGTCTCTCTTATCATATACCCACATCATAAATACACACACGCACACCATTAGCTAGCATTTGTAGCCACATGTGACTACTATACCCCTCATTATTACACCAGCATTAGTTACATGAGCATATTTTTCACATGTAAGACAAAATATTTTGTCTCACATTTCCTAAGAATTTAGATAAACATCTGTAACATCTTGTAGAACAGTTTAGTACTGTATGAAAGATAGAAGTCATTTAGTTAAGTCACACTAATAATTTTGAGCCACAGAAGCACTCAGATTTTGGTTACTGGACTCTGACACTTAGCAATTAAACAAATGATAGGATAATATCACCAATAGTTTTTTAGCATTTTAAGGAAAGATACTCCAATACTACATACACTATCGAACTATTAAAAGTTTGTGACATCAGCGTGTGGAAAATGAAAGTCAGCTGAATTTCAATATCAGACAAAAAAGAAATTAAAAAATTATACAACTAAACATGCATTAAGTATTTCTTTGAGAAACAGGAGAGGAGATAGAATCATATAATTTAGTTCTTAACTTTTGTAAGAGAATATTTATGATATGTCTATAAAACTTATAAACATTTGCTTTACAGTGCTGAGAAAAATAGCTTTAGCCCCAGAGAAAGACCTAAAAATCTAACCTTCTTTGCTTCTGTTCTGTGATCCTCCACATACACTCACCACTTTTGCATCAATGGCCACCTGAGCAAAGCCCGTACGATTACCCCATACAAGAACGTAGGTTTCATCACTAAAGAGTGCTTCTCTAACTCCACCCGGCGAGACAGCCACCAAGCGGCCATTCTTCAGAGCTTTAACACATTCTTCCTTTGGTCCATGCATAACACCAAACACATCAAGTAAAAGTTTAAAACCTGCAAGATGTAAAAAATAAGTTATCAAACACAGAACATTTAAGATGTGTTACATAGCTATTGATTTCACACATTCTCAAAACAAAATATATTGGTCAAGATTTTCAAAACAGTAGTGATTTTGGGTACCCAATTTGAGATACCTCTAAAGGGGTCTGGTTTTCAGAAGGTATAGAGCACCCATTTTCTGAAAGTCAGCCCCTTTAGAAGCATTCCAAATGGGGCACCCCCCCAAAAAATCACCAGTAGGTTTTGAAAATCCTGGCCAATAAAATCGAAACTTTAAAGGATTGTTTTTAATGGCGCTGTACATCACACCTAATCAAATTAGGTGCTACCTCGTAATCAGTAGTAACAACTTCAATCATAACAAACAAACAAAAATAAACAGTGATGCCTTTGACCAGGTCAATCAAGTATGATGAAGAGATGATTTAACAGCAGCATCACCTCCTTACCAAGCCAAACTTTCCAAAAGTGGCTTGATTCTGACCAAATCCACCAGTGCAATGGATGGGAATTGTTTAAAGCTCTTTCCCTTCAATGGTCAAAGAGCATGTTGATATGGATGAAGAAACTAAAAAAGACCCTCAACATTTTCAGTAACAGTAACTAAAATACTGACTAAATTTTTACCGTGAAAGAAAAATATGGTGAGCCTAATTTTGTTCACATTAGATTCAATTTGGTATCGGACATGTTTTATAAATTAAAATTATGCCAGCCTTTCCCGTCTTGCATCATCCTTGAATTTCAAATGATTTAAGTCAGATTCCGATCTAACCAGAAAGGCACACACCACCACATGATACAAGTCAAACTTTACCACTCCCACCCCACCCTTGCAATGTAATCTTAACTCCACCCCTTCTGGAGTGGACAGTAGCCTCTGGGAAACATCTAGTAAGGGAGTGCAACGGTTAACAAGCTACCAAAGGAAAGTGGTGGATTCTCCATCTCTTGAAGTCTTCAAATCAAGACAGGATGCCTTTCTGGAAGTTATTAGCTTCAACACAGGAGTAACTGGATGAAGTTCTATTGCCTGTGATGTACTGGAGCACAAACTAAATGATCTAATAATCCCTTCTAGCCCTAAATCTGTCAATCTATAATAAAACAGACTGAGAAAGGACTAATGGAATACACCATTTTTGTGCTGCATTCCACAAATCGATTTACAGCATTTATCTGCGTGAACTCCAGTTGCATTCACTGTGTTAGGTGTAGCTGTGCTGAATGGTGGAGAGATTAGCTAGAGCAGCTTGGCACTGTGACAGGACAAGTGGTGCATGCAGACCTTAAGTGTCCAAGTCTGCATCATTTCAGCACAGAATTCCGTAGGTTGCGTCAGCAGAGGTGCGCAGGCATGTTCTTGCTGTGTGGATTGCCCGGTGATCTATGTGACAGCCGTCTCTGGGGCTTAGTGAGGGACAAGGCAATGCCTCAGAAGGAAACCTCAAGGTAAGGAATCCTAAGAGTGCTTAAATTTAGCAAGTCTAAAATGGTTTGTGTGAAACAGACTCGATGTTTAAGTGTAGATAGTTCCTGTTAGCTATGCCAGACCTAAACACGAGTTTTGTCTTAGCAAAAAGAAACTGTTGGATTTTGTTCTACAATGCTCATGTGCTCCGTTCCCAAAATGTTCTCTGTAAGTGACAGAATGCTAGTATAAAGAAAAGGAGGACTTGTGGCACCTTAGAGACTAACACATTTATTTGAGCATAAGCTTTCGTGAGCTACACGAAAAAGCTTAGCATAAAGCTTATGCTCAAATAAATGTGTTAGTCTCTAAGGTGCCACAAGTCCTCCTTTTCTTTTTGCGGATACAGACTAACACGGCTGCTACTCTGAAACCTGTCAGAATGCTAGTATGTGTGTTATTGGCATGCTTGGCAGAGGGCAGAGTTAAGGTTGTGTTGCAGGAGTTGGGGGCATGTACCTTAACTTTGTATTTCCTGGTTTTCAGAAGTTTACGTTGAGCCACTCTCCACATTCTGAAAGGACACAAGGCACCAGCAGGCAACCTTAACTCTGTGTTAATGAAGTTCTGGGGCATTTATATAATAGACTTCCTCATGTAGGCAGGATTGTATTTCCAGTTGTTTATACTTGGAAGGAATATGCCTTAAAGGAGGAGAAGGCTGAAAGCTAAACATTCCGACAGACCAATGGAACAACTTACATTTTAGTTTAGAATTACAAAAGTTGGTTTAATTTAATTATTATTCATTTTTCAAATTGACAAGAACCTTTCAGTACTTTTACCCAGGGGTCAAATAGGGAAGGACAGGGGAGATGAAGTAGTGGTATTCTTCCAAGCTCTGCTCACAAAATAAGCTTCACCCATGTGAGTTGCCAAAATGAACTGCCAGGCACAGGAGATCATACAGATGTTCAAAACATGATCATACGTGTTCTTTGGGCTCCTTGAGCTTAGCTCCCCTTGGCGGGGCTTGAATATGTCCACGGGCTCTGCTATGTACCTTGGGCTTAGCTCTTTTAAGGGGGATGGGGGGTGGGGGGGAGTTGGGAGTGGTAGAATTCACCAAAATGCGACATCGCTCACAGAAAACTGTGTAGATCTGCGATCCCATCTTTTCTTACACGAGAATGAAATAATTAACAATGACTACACTTAAATGATCAGCACTAGGCATCTTAGTTAGCCTCCTCACTGATATGAATGAGGCACCTCTCAGAGCTATTATTCCAGCCTCTTTGCAGATTTACATACCTCTCTCTTCACTGATTACACTCAACTCATATTTTTGAGCGTTTCCCCTACCCAACCATAACAACTTGCAACTTGCTGTATTTTTAAATGAAAGCTGAGCCCATGTCCACATGAGGAGTGTTTACTGGTATGGGAATGCCAGAATACTATGCTGACAGCACTGCTGTGGGCACAGCTATACTAGCAAAGCTGTGTTTTATACTTGCACAGTCATTTCACAGGATGGGGGAGGGGCGATACAGGGTGGTTTAAGGTATAGCAATAAGAACGCAGCTTACTCTTTTTAACTGACATAGCAAGACACTCCTAGTGCAGACCTGACCTGAGCAAACTGAGTGAAGAGAAACACTGTTTTTAGGCCATCTGATTTTATTTTTTAAATTCATTTTTTTAAAAAGTAAAACAAAGGAACAACAATAGGAGTGCAGGGATTAAGAATTTTATTTTAAAATTAAAGTTTTGGAGAAGAACACAGAAGTTAATTATATCTTCTAGAACAGGGGTGGGCAAACTTTTTGGCTCGAGGGCCACATCGGGGTGCGAAACTGTGTGGAGGGCCGTGTAGGGAAGGCTGTGCCTCCCCAAACAGCCTGGCCCCCACTCGCCCCCCCCCACTTCCGGCCCCCTGACTGTCCCCCTCAGAACCCCCAACCCATCCAACCCCCCTGCTCCTTGTCCCCTGACTGCCCCCTCCTGGGACCCCCCGCCCCAAACTGCCCCCCCCGAGATCCCACCCCCCTATACAACCCCCCTTCTCCCTGTCCCCTGACTGCCCCAACCCCTATCCACACCCCATCGCCTGACAGGCCCCCTGGGACTCCCACGCCCTATCCAACCCCTCGTTCCCTGACCCCTGACTGCCCCAGAACCTCCGCCTCATCCAACTGCCCCCTTGCTTCCTGTTCCCTGACTGCACCCCCGGTACCCCCTACCCAACCCCCCCACCGCCGCGCATGTGCTGCCCCCTTACCATGCCGCTCAGAGTGCCAGGAGCTTGCAGCCCCACTGCCTGCGCGGCGGCATAGCTACAGGGGAGCGGGAACAGCAGGGGAGGGGCCGAGGGCGAAACTCCCAGGCCAGGAGCTCAGGGTCCGGGCAGGATGGTCCTGCGGGCCGGATGTGGCCCCCGGGCCGTAGTTTGCCCATCTCTGTTCTAGAAGCTAAAAAATAGAATATATTTCTAACTGATATGATTTAACATGCACAATCAGCTGCTTTTTCAGAGCACATTTTGCAAAGTTGCTGTAATTAGTGTTGAGGTTAGCCAGGGCAATATTATGGCTGGCCATGTGGAATATTTGTCTAATTTTTTTTTAAGAAAATTTTTCCTTCGGCCCCAGGCTTCATCCTAATTTTGAAGTTTAAATTTGAGCAATGGATTTTCCTGGGTTTGATGAAAAAAATAAAACTGATTCTCTCCCGCTTCCCATGTAATAATCTCAAGCATAGTCTAACTTTGAAAGTTCAAACTATTTACATAGTTAGCCTTTGCTAAGGAGCACTGCGTTCTGAGTTCATAAAAAGGACTCTTTCAAAACGCAGTTTGAAGCAGTGAAAAAATAATTTAAGTCCACAAACATGCAGATTCTCAGCAGGAATTCAATGAGACTATGCTAATTTATACTAGCGGAGGATCTGGCCCATAATATATGTATATGTGCAGCACAAACAAACACCAAATTGCCCATTTTCCCACAAATGTTAAGAGGCACACGTCAACCAAGATGGACTCCACTCAGTTGCCTAAGATTTACAATTGTTTTTCTTAAATCTTAAAATTACATGCAAAGAACCTATGTTTATGAAAAATTAATGTACAAGTAAAATGAGGGGAAATGGAAGAGGTAAGGTTCCTACGGTACTATGAACTCAGCTATACTGCACACGTTGTTTTGTATTTATTTTTATAAATGTGTAGTTTAATGTATTATTGTTTGTTAAATCCAATCCGTATAATATACAGGATAGGCAGGGTGGCTGACTTAAGGTTGTTTTATCTTAACTGAACAACTCTAACACTGCATGGCAGTTCTTTCCATTTAAGAACCAAAAACCTAAGTTCTTCAGAAGAGAACACTGCCTCATCTATTTAAACGTGTACAAATATTTTGAAATCTATGCACCTTAAAATATGCTGAACTTTTTATTCAAACATTTATTCAATAGGACATCTCTGAAAGAAAAGATGGGAGGAAGAAAGAAGGGACATCTTATAGAAAATTGCACCATTTATTCAAGGACAAGACAAAAGATGGCATCTGGTGGAATTTGTTCCTCATCAGCATTTAGGTAAATTTTAGGTTACTTAAATATAAAAAGTTAGTTTAATGAATTATCACAAGCTTCCATATTTACCCTCTTTAACTTTTTCTATACTAGTGCTCAGGAGGACCTTAACATTTAGGAGTTCATATATATTTATCTAAACCAATGGATCCCTACCTCGACCACCTCTAAGTACTTCTGTCAAAGAGGCTCAATCCTACTTGTAGTTGTATTCTTGGGTTGAGGCCCAGTTACATTACACATTCTTTTCAGGGAGAGGATATTAAAGACATTTTTATTGCCTCTGGCAACTTCAGGGGCATGCCCCCAACTATGGAATGTCACTTCATACCCTTCCGCCCCAGTCAGTCACCCAAATCACTGACTGCATTATTAAATGGAAGGAGGCATGGAAGCTGCTGCTGTTGGTTAATCAAGATGGCTACTTCGTGCCGTGATCTCCTCTGCTTTGCTTTCAGACTCGATGGGACAGATGAGGTAGGAATGGTCACCACACAATCCATCCAATCCATACAACGGTATTTATAAACTGGGACAATGTTGGCCTTGGGCTACTACAGACCAAAGGAAGTCCTGTCCAACATAGGACTATTGGCAAATACGATCTGAATACTTGTGCTAATTAATGTGTGTCAGTAATATAATGGTATTATATCACTAAAAAAAAAGTGTGTCTACAACTAAATGGTCCAAGCTCACTATTTGCCATGAAAGACTCCTACCTGGTAATTTAAAGACGAAGTGATCAGCTACTGTATAGCACATTCTGTTCTTCAGTATAAGGAGTTTAGCCAAGAAGTAGAAATAGTCTATAGGAGTTGCGCCATGATAAAAAACAACAAGCCCAGGTCCTTCTGGTATTTTTTCCAGACCATGAACCTCATAACCTGTTAGAAGTACAAGGTACAATGGTGTCAATGTTTTATACCACTCAAAATCCAATATAACAACAACCTTGAGAAAAGTTAACATGTTATAGAGAACAATGAACACAAGAGCTGCTGCCATTCAATACTTGGTGACTTCAAAGATGACAAAATCTGATTTCACAGCAATTAACTATTTATTCTGAAAGAGTGAGAAGAATTTCACTAAACACAAAAAGAAAAGGAGGACTTGTGGCACCTTAGAGACTAACAAATTCATTTGAGCATAAACTTTCGTCAGCTACAGCTCACTTCGTCGGATACAGACTCACACGGCTGCTACTCTGAAAACTAAAAACAAAGTTTACAATAATACAAAAGCTACCTTACTATCTTGAACTATTGTATCATTTTAACATATGTTTTACCCAAAGAAATCTATGATATTGGTCAAGTCTTACGGCTCATTCATATCACTTATGTAATTGTGATTATTTAAAAAGTACTTAAAACAAGGAACAGATGGGGTGGGGAGGATTGGTAGGTAAACCACAGTTTGAAACAGTGACAAATCAGCGATCAAGAACTACCACCTTATGTAAATGGGGACAGGAAAAAGTTTTGACTTGACAATGTCCCCTTCAGTTTTTTCTTTACAGGCATTCTATATAAAAACCAAAAACAAAATCTCTTCTTAGGAAAAATGTATCTGCAGAACTAATGAGATGGTGGTGGCAGAGGAAAGTACTAAAAACAATTTTGGGACTTGTGCGGAAGTTTGAAACATGTTTATTTAAATGCTTTGTTGAAATATGTTTTACACACACACACACACACACTCTCTCACTCTTGCCTTTCTTTTATTGGGTAGCCATTTCTAATGGTAATTTTCTGCCCATCCAGGTTAAATGTGTAAAATGCTCAGCTGTAGTTTAGTTACATGCTTTCCTTTTATTTTTCTTCTGCATTTTTTTTTTCTTTTCCATACCTCCCACTCTCTTTGATTATATCTATACTCTTGCCTCATCTCTTGATTAGCTTTTCCTTTCAAAATTTGAGGAGCTTTAACATCACATGTAAAGAAAGGATGATCTGGTTTCCTGGCACGCTGATCTTGTCTATTTGATGAAATGCTCTCAAAGCTAGAAAGAGGAAATGAAGTCACTTATCAAAGACTATAGTCCTCTAACTCCTTTATTCTACATACAAGTTTTAACTATAAAAAAGAGAAATCCCTTCTGCTGCCAGTCCCAATCCTAAAACCCATACAAACACTAAGACAATAATGTTAGCAGAATTAGGCTATCGTCATGTACAAATAACTTTATTACTTTCATGATATTATAAGACCTCTCAGATGAACAGAGAAACAGTGGGAAATTGTGCATCTTACTTAAGTGGAAAGAAGATTCTTTGTACAGTTGCATTTTGAAATAACTAAAGGTGTGCACAGGGGAGAGAGGTGTCAGAAAGACCAGGGAGGATGAGTTTACAGTAACTTCAGACCGTAGATGAGGGCCTGGAAAGAGTTTTAGCTGTGCACACAGAAGTGTCAAACCTTAGATAGGTTTCAGAGTAACAGCCGTGTTAGTCTGTATTCGTAAAAAGAAAAGGAGTACTTGTGGCACCTTAGAGACTAACCAGTTTATTTGAGCATGAGCTTTCGTGAGCTACAGCTCACTTCATCGGATGCATAGCATATCGTGGAAACTGCAGAAGACATTATATACACACAGAGACCATGAAACAAAACTTCCTCCCACCCCACTCTCCTGCTGGTAACAGCTTATCTAAAGTGATCATCAAGTAGGGCCATTTCCAGCACAAATCCAGGTTTTCTCACCCTTCCCCCCCCGCCCCCCACACACACATACAAACTCACTTTCCTGCTGGTAATAGCCCATCCCTCTTTGAAACCTCTCTTTATAATGCGCATGATAATCAAGGTGGGTCATTTCCAGCACTATAATGCGCATTATAAAGAGAGGTTTCAAAGAGGGATGGGCTATTACCAGCAGGAAAGTGAGTTTGTATGTGTGTGTGTGGGGGGGGGGGGGGAAGGGTGAGAAAACCTGGATTTGTGCTGGAAATGGCCCTACTTGATGATCACTTTAGATAAGCTGTTACCAGCAGGAGAGTGGGGTGGGAGGAAGTTTTGTTTCATGGTCTCTGTGTGTATATAATGTCTTCTGCAGTTTCCACGATATGCTACGCATCCGATGAAGTGAGCTGTAGCTCACGAAAGCTCATGCTCAAATAAACTGGTTAGTCTCTAAGGTGCCACAAGTACTCCTTTTCTTTTTACGAAACCTTAGATATGATATGAGGAAGAAAGAGCAAGCGTCTCTGAGAATGATCATTTTCTTTACAAAAAAAAGCAATTACGTATACATGCACATCCTTTTTCTGCTCTTTATAGAGCTGATGGTTTTGGTCCAATATGGTTTAATGGATTTAAAGTTGCATTTTTGGCTCTGTAAGCTTTTCGATGCAGGCTTTGCACTATCTAGCTATCAATGCCTTCGAAACTCACTTCCCTTTGACTGAATGGCAGAGAACAAGTGCAAATGATTTTCAGGAAGGATTTGTTCTTTATGTAAATTGCTCTTCAAACATCCTTTTTTGGTTTGGCTGGATCTAGACAGGGTGGTTATGAAAAAGGCTCAGAAATAGGTGATTTTCTTATATATAAAGAGCAGATAATTTCTTAACATTTCTTTATATTTATAGTAGGAGTAGTAAAGGGGCCACGGATTGAGACCATAGTTTTGACATTCTCCTAGCAGAATTGATAGCGGTCAAAAATACTTCTTTAATGGAAAAAACAAGGTGACCTATGACTTCTTAATGGCTCCAAGCTCAAGTTAAGGTAATGGGTGGGAAAAGTGAATTAGACTGAAGTTAAGTGCTGATTTTAAGAATCTCTTAACATGAGGCTTAGAAGAGACATGACATGTTCTGTCTGAAAAAATTGTACTAACAAATCCTGAATGGTTAACTTTCAGGGAAATGGCAGTTAGCCTCAATGATAATACAAAAGGGAAGGAATTGTAAGCAGCATTTTAGTTTGATCCAATATGCTTATCTGATCATCAGTGCTAGGATTCTATACATCATGTACTCCTGAGGGCTTTCTGTGCCAAAATATTAATAATTCTGTGCACAATATTTTAAAATTCTGAAAGTTTTATTTGTCAATAAATAAATGCAGAAGCTCCAGCATGGCATTGGGGTGCACAGGCCACTGGCTGCACAAAGGTGGGAGATCATCGTGCAGCCTCCCACCCTCCGCCCCCGGAACATGGACTCAGCGGTGAGGCTGCACCTGACCCTGATGCAGCACAAGGCCTGGGGCTGAAACACCCTGACATGCCAAACCCACAAAAAAAAAACAGCAGAAATTGGGCTTGTTTTTGGCTTAATTTGCTTGTGGGCTAGTTTTTGGCTTGCAGCTTGTTGCTTCTTTTTAATCAGCTTCCGGCAAACAGGGTCGGGGGGGGAAGAGAATCGGGGTGCACAACGGGCCCCCCCACAGTCCCAGACTGCACGATGGGGTATCTAGTCACATAGGGTGTTGGGGTTCTTAGGAATTGGCTTGGCCTTGTTTTGAAATGGGATTACCTTGATTTTTGGCTTATTGTGAAAGTCGGGGTGCTTATTTACCATGTGAAAGTTGGCAACTGTGCCTGCGACCCTGCCCCTCTGCACCAGGTGCGGGGCAGGCAGGCTCAGCCAGACAGGATTCAAGCATGGAGGGGATCCAGGTGTGGGGTCAGAGGATTCTGTGTGGACAATCTGGGTGCAGGCAGCTGATTGGGGGGGGGGGGGGGGGGGGGGGGGAGGGGGATATGGATGCACAGAGGCTCATTGAGGCGTTCCAGGTGCAGGGGCAATGGGACTCTGCAGGGGCATCCAGGTGAAGGTGGTTGGGGCTCAGCGAGGACAGGGGGTCTGGATGCAGCTAGTTGGGGGTCAGTGGCATAGGGGTCTGGATGTGGGGGCTCAGGATGGTGCAGAGGGTGGGACATCAGAGTGGGGGTTTCAGTGCAGGGAGCTCAGTGGGGGTGCAGGGATAGGGGTCCAGAGGCAGGGGGTCTGGGTGCAGGGTGGCTCCAGATGCAGGGGTTGAGGTTTAGTGAGGTGGGGTTCAGGTCTGGAGGGCTAGGGGGGTTCTGGATGTAGCAGGTAAGGCTTGGCAGGGGTGTCTGGATATGGGAGGTCCAGATGCATACAGGTTCCGTGGATGAGGGAGCAATTCCCCACACAGTGACACCTCCCCACCACAGCTGAGGAGTGACGGGCGCAGGAAGCAAGGGAGGATGCTGAGCTTCCTGCAGCTGTGGGAGGTTTATGAGGGCAGATCTGACAGCCCCAGCCACTCCTTACAGGGGAAGAGGAAGTCCCGTCCTCTACTGCCTCCAGTCCAGCCAGGTCTAGCAGCTGATCTGGCTCAGGGTAAGAGCCACTGGCTGGGGTGTCCCCAGCCCCGCAGTGATTTACTTCTCCAGCGGCTGCTCCAGGTGCCTGAAACGATGTACCTGCGCTGCGAGGGAGTAGTGCATGACTTTTGCTTCCCTGCAGAAAAATGACTTTCTGACAGGGCAGCAAAGAAATCTGCACATGTGCAGTGGCGCAGAATTCCACCAGGAGTAAGCACGGAATAAACTCAACCAAACAAACAGATTTTCAAGTATGCTGAATACCCCACCTCCCACTGAAATCAAATGGGAAAGAGGACTGATGAGAATCATTTGAGAGATTCTCTGCCTTCCATCAACCATACATCCAAACTGCTGGGGAAAGAAGTGGTTACTCACCTTGTGTAGTTACTGTGGTTCTCTGAGATGTGTCCCCCTATGGATGCTCCACTGTAGGTGCATCCATGTCCCCGTGCCTCTGATGAGAGATTTTAGGTACGGCGTCCATTCAGCCCACACATACACTCTCCCTGTCTCATGATCTGCCTCAAGGCTATCTAGCACTGCACAGGGAAATGGCCCTCATTTCCTTCTCTACTGCAGAACCCATTATTAAGAACTCTGAAGTAGAGGCGAGGAGGATAGGTCATGGAGCATCCATGGGGACACACATCTCAAAGAACCACAATTAGTGTACAAAGTGAATAACTGCTTCTTCTTCGAGTCGTGTCCCTGTGGGTGCTTCACTGTAGGGAACTCTACAACAGTACCCCTGATGGAGGGGTGGGACTTTGGAGTAGAGTCTAATATTGATGATAATACAGTGGAGCCAAACATGGCATCTTGACACTGAGTCATGGGTGATTGCATAGTGTTCCACAAAAGTATGAGCAGATGCCCAAGTTGCTGCTCTGCATATTTCTGTAATGTGAACGTCTTTGTTGAAGTCTACAGAAGTGGAAACTGATCTGGTGGAATGAGTTCAAACTCTAGACGGAGCTTGAAGATTGCAGGTATGATAGCAATAGTTAATGCAGTTCAATATCCATCTACAGAGTCTTTGTTTTGAGATGGGGGATCCTTTGCGATCGAAAGAAATAGTTTAGGAGATTTTCTGAAGTCCTTTGTTCTATCCAAATAGAACGCCAAAGTTCTCCTGACATTGAGTGTATGTAATATTGATTCTCTATTGTCAAGGCGTGGCTTTGGGAAGAAAGTTGGGAAGTAAATAAATTGATCCATATGGAAGGCATGGGATACTTTCAGGAGGAACTTTTTAGGGATAAGGTCTCAGTGTGACCTTATCCCTAAAAAAAACTGTGAAGACTGGGTATACCATTAGATCCCCCCCATTTCTCCAATTCTCTGAGCTGAGGTGATGGCTCCTAGGAATAATGTTTTCATAGATGCATAAGTGAGCATGTGGCTATGGGTTCAAAAGGGGTCACTGTAAGGCACTTGAGAACCAGGTTAAGGTCCCATGTTGGTGTAGGATGTCTGATTTATGGGAAGAGGTTACCAATACCCTTAAGGAATCTTTTCATTGTAGGATGAGTTAATACTTAGTAGTCATCTATCTTATGATGAAATGCGGCTATGGCTGCAAGATGTACCTTTACTGAACTTAGAGATAATCCTGACTTTTTTAGATCTAGGATGTAGTTCAGTACTAGTGGGAGGGGAGAGGATATATGGGTAATGTGTTTTGAGTCACATCAGATTTGGCATCTTTTCCACTTCTGCATGTGTCTGACAAGTCATTATTTTTCTGCAACAGCACCTCTGCAACAGGACATTTCTATGCTTTCGAACCATCAAGGAGCCATGCCTTGAGTTGGAGTATCTGTATGTTGGAATGGTAGATCTGTCTAGCGTTCTGAGAGATGAAGGGGCTAAAGAGTGATTGGTGGGCATACCACTAATTGAGCAATGCATGGGAACCATGTTGTCTTGGCCATGCTGTCTCTTCCACTGAGGTTCTTAGTGTCTCTGGGATGGAGGGAACAGGGTCGGGATCTTTGTGACATATGCGATTTACTATACTTTCTTTTCTGTGCAAGCATGCAGATTCCCCCAAGCAGCGTAGCATGGCTCGAGTCCTTTAGTGTCCGGAGTGAAATGTCTGTCTTCTCTGCAAAGAGTTTGGATCCTTTGAATGGAAGGTCCTCCACAGTTGTTTGGTCTTCCCTTGGGAGACCAAAAAGGTGAAGCCACCAAGATCTCCTCATCATTACCGCCGTTGATATGGAGCAGGCAGCTGTGTCCACAGCGTCTAATGAAGTCTGTAGTGCTGCCTTTGCTAGAAGTTGGTGCTTGTCAACAATGGCTTGGAACTGTTCCCTTTGATCATTTGGGAGATGTTCAATAAAGGCAATGAGATTCCCATAATTCATATGATTATATTTCGCCATCAGGGCCTGATAATTCATAATCCTAAATTGCAGAGTTGCTGATGAGTAAGATTTCCTGCCAAGTAAGTCCAATCTTTTCCAGTCCTTGTGGCAGGGTGTTGATTTAGCATGGTGTTGTCTGCCATGTTCATTTACAGCATCTACCACAAGGGAATTTGGTGATGGGTGTGGGGGAAAAAAGAAAGTCTACATCTTTTATACTTGGGCGTTATCGAGGCCAGCGTTTGCCAGATGATCTTGGCTGGGTCTAATAGGGCCTTGTTAATTGGGAGTGCAATACTCACTGATGAGCACACGTGGAGGATGTCCAGCAGCTTGTGTTGCAACTCCTTTACTTCTTCGAGGGAGATCTGAAGTGTAGCCATCACTCTCTTGGTGAGATCCTGAAACTGTTTTAAGTCATCCACAGCTTCAGCAAAAAACATTTAGTCATCCTCTCCAGCTGGAGTAATTTCCTTATTCAGATTTGCCCCCTGCTTCTCAAAGGTCTCCTCCTGGGAGTCAGGGGTAGAGCCCGGCATGGATACAAATTTATATCCACGGATGCAGATATCCGCAGATATAAATTGGTATCCGTGGAGCTGCAGGGCTGTACGGGGAACCACAGTAGCGAAAGGAGAAGCACGTGGGGCAGCTACTCCCAGGAGCCAGTGCCCCGTACCAGCAGCTCCTGTGGCACGGCTGTACCGTCTGCAGCCCCACCCACTGGGCAGGCACCAGGCTCACCGGCAGCTGTCCCTGGTCACGCTCGTGTGTTCAAGCAGTGCACATGTCCCCGGAAAGGAGACGCACACTGCTGCGTGGAAGCGCTCAGTACCGCGGTTCTCCTTGTCTCCAGTGGTGCTGTTTTAGAAGAGGTGGTCTAGTCTCTACTGCCGCTCATCAGATAGCACCGACACTCTGAGCCTTGCCCCTCAGGTCTTTAGGCGCAGTGCCAGTATTTGAGGAACCAAATGCCTCAGGGGTACCGCACTGCAGCTCCGTTGGTACCAAGGTGGCTGACTTTTCCAGGGATCTCTTTTTTCCAGTCAACTGTTTGGTCTGGGGACTTGTAGCCATCTTTTTTGTGCTTTTGTGAGAGGAATCCATAGATTTCCTCTTTGGCGCTACCAGAGTTTGATGTCCCGTGGATGTTGATAGGGATTGTTGCTCTGGGGGAGTCCCAGGACCAGGAGTTGGAAGCTGGTCTCAGAGAGCTTTCTATCATCAGAAGTCTGAATGTTAATTCACAGCTCTTTCTCATACCTTCTCTCAAAAACTGAAGAAGATGAGGACACTTCTGATATATGGGATGCTCCTGAGCAGTGAATGGCCATTGCTGACCGGAATCGCCTCTCTTTAGGAGAGACAGCATTTAAACCTGGGAGAGCCAAAAATGCCCCTTCTTGGGGTTCTTTCCCTACAAGGGGAGAAGATAACCAAAAAAAAAAAAAAAAAAAACCAATAAAGACAGGGAGATTAACTGTTTTTGAAGCCAGCTAAAACTAAACTAAAGTTTTAAAAACTAAAGTTTTTTTAGTATATATTTTAAAAGAGGAAGGGAGTAGTAAACATCTAAATAACGAAACTCTAGTAGCTACTCTATATACTAAAACAAGATTGAGAACGAATCATCTATCGGACTCTGCTCTGCTTCATCTCAGGCCAAGGGCGGCTGAGAAGGAACTGAGGGCGGTTCACCCACGCAATGCTACATAGCCTCAAAGTAGGGCATGAGACAGAGAATAATGCACATGTGTGGGCCAAATCAACACTGCTACCTAAAATCTCCGACTTGAGGCGCACGAACATGGATGCACCTAGAGTGGAGCACCCACAGGGACGCTACTCGAAGAACTAATCCTTACAAAAACCAAGAAAAAACAATCCACCCACAGTTACAGGTTTGGGCATCTGCATCCTGAGCTAAGCGCTACCTGGGCCACGAGGCATTATTCAAATCAGAGTCCCTGTTTATTACATATAATATTTGAGACGCTTACTAGTCTGATGTCAGTTTGAGATTTAATTGGGCAGGAAAGGAAATGATATCTCCATTGGCACAAATGCTTTCTGTTTTCTCAAAGACAAATACAGCTGTTTAAACTGCTGCAGGTTGGTATGGGTCAGTTAGAGTAAAGGCTGTCAGACTGCAGAAAGATTCTCTGTAGTGACTGAAGTAATGGTTTTCTTTTGTTTGAGTGTTCACTGAAGTTCTTAGTTCCCCATCTCACCTGGAAGGAAATCACTAGTCCATTTGCACATTCTCTATGGAATATAAGGCCTCTCTGTCAGCAGGCACCTCATCCAACATTAGCTGTAAGAAAGCTGGGCGGGTCAGAAAGGGAAGAAGGGTAGAGAAGTTGCTAGGCTCTTTGCTGCAATGGCAGTCTTAAGGACTAAAGAGGACACAGAGTTACACCCAAGTATGGATGGAAACCTGTCTGGCCTAATCAATGCAACCAGGATCTGGTACTGCCTTGCAGCTGGGAAGTGGGGGAGTCAATCCCTCCTCCAAACATGGTTTAAGGGTGGGGGAGATGGAGACAGTCATGCAGAAAGCAAACTAAGGTGCTGCTTCGGCTCTTAATTTTATCCTGTCTTGTCAATCATTAGAGACACAAGGTGGCCTGAAGAGGAGCTCTGTTTAAGCGCAAAAGCTTCTCTCTCACCAACAGAAGTTTGTCCAATAAAATATATTAGCTCACCCACCTTCTGTCTCTAATATCCTGGGACCAACACAGCTACAACACAGCACACTGTCAATCCTAAGCACACGTTTATTTTCTGAGCAAATAAGAGTTACATGAAATTTCCAAACAAATAAGAAAAAGAAGCCTGATAGGCCTAAGTCATTAAACTACAGTGACAATAGTTTCAGTACTTACAAAACAATCAAATCTTGCTTACCATGCCATATTCTTGCATGTCCATCCCATAAAGTTGCCACCATTTGCCTTGCACCATCCCAGATATCATTGGAATAAGCCTCCTTTAGTTCATTCTTCCTCTTATAAACATAAAGAAAAATAACGGAAATGTAGAGGAGGAGGAGGATAAGTCCAGGAAGTATAAAAACTATTATGAGTGGAGTAAACACCCATAAAAGGTATGCCACATAATTCAGATAGTCCTCAAGGTACTCCACACCAGTCCATTCTTCCAATATGTAAATCAGGCAGCATAAGTAGCTCATAGGTACCTGCCCTGAAGTACAGGATTCATTTCTATGTATCATCTCCTATTTAAAAGAGAGAACAAAACAAGTCAAACTGTCTCCAGGTCATGAAAGCTTCTTAATCTAGGGTGGGGGAGGGGGAGTGTTAATTTATCAGACAAAATAAAAACTTAAAAATTTCATTTAAATGATATTCATAATATCCCCCAATTGTCCTCATGGAAAGCAGAATGGATATATGATTAGGATGATGGACATGTAAAATTCCATGTAACATAGCACAAAAGAATGAATAAAGCAAATGAAAACTAAGAATTGAAATTTGCTGGCATAACATTGCACCCAGTGTGGACAGAGGTTGTAACAAAACTGACACAGTGGCAAGAACTTAAAAGGGACACTCATCTTCAGTTATTTGAAATAGACTATTTTTTTTAAAAAAATCCACAATTTATGTAATATATTAGTTTTGTTTTAATTCCTTTTTTGAAGATAAAATTATTTCCCTGTTAATATTAATAAAGGGTCTTTTCAAACAGAAAACTACACTATTTGACTATTCAGCAAAAACAATTAAACTGACTATCCGCAAAGTGCGACAAAATGACCAAAAATGAAATTTCTTAATTTCTTTCAAATTACCCAAATGCTTACATTGAAGCTCACAAATAATCTACTGACCACAGTTACAGCAGTATGACACAGGACTAAAGTTATTTAGGAACCATTAAGTCCACCTGGAAACCTACAGATAACCAATACCACCAAGTCACAAAGAACAGTTTGCGAGAAACTCCAGGGCAAATGAGCCTGCTTTTTGCTCATTGCTCTGCTTTTTGAGCTCTGCTTTTTGTACTAACTTTAGATTCCCAGTTGATTTATGGCATAGCCCCGTACAGAATGCATTGCATACTACAACCTTGATGTTACAAAAGCAGGAATGATGGTAACAATGTGCATGCATCAGAAAGAACTGGTTGCAACCTCATAGTCAAATACCGATGGAAATAAAAAGCCATCCTTGTCAGAGCTTCTATAGTTATACAGAACTGGAGATCCAACAGTAATCCCAGCCTGCCAACTTGAGTAACAAATGGCAGATACACACCCTAAATTAAAGAGGGAAATATTTTCATATCTTTCAGTTGCTTCCCCCATCCTACACCATTGCTTTAATGTTAATTGGACAGAGCCTCAGCTGGCAATCATTTACATCACATAAAAGGTTTCAAACATTGGTTAAGGACAAGCAAGGTCCTATGAAACTGAGGCAGAGAGGATATTGTCAGCATACTGAAGACATTGCAACTCATGTCTGCATACAAATCTTCCTACCAGCCCCTTATAAACTATAAACAAAATTTGGGGCGGGGGGAACAACCACAATGGAACCCTGTGGAAACATGAGAGAATCCTGGGGCAGAAGAGCATTTGCCCAAAACTAGCCACCGGGATCTCTCCAAGAAATAGGAACAAAGGCCTGGATCTACAAAGATACTTCAGTGTTGCAACACTCAGCATTGTAAAACCTAACTTTTTGCTTAGGAAAAAAGGTCACAGGAACAGCGAGATCCACAAAGCCTGAGTTAAGTGCCTTATCTCCCTATACAATGAATGGGCAAAGATAGGCACCTTAGAATGCAATCTACAAAACCCAGCATGTTAGGCAGGGAGCTGCCTAAGGTAGCCATTGGGAGATGTTTCAGAGTAACAGCCGTGTTAGTCTGTATTCCCAAAAAGAAAAGGAGGACTTGTGGCACCTTAGAGACTAACCAATTTATTTGAGCATAAGCTTTCGTGAGCTACAGCTCACTTCATCGGATGCATCCGAATTGGTTAGTCTCCAAGGTGCCACAAGTACTCCTTTTCTTATTGGGAGATGTGTGTCCTAAGCCCTTGCCCCTTTCACAGAGATATGCACCTATATCTGATCTACAGAGAGGTGCTTATCTGTTTGTGATCCATGAACTGGAGGAAGATAGGTGCACTGGGCCTGGTCTAAAAAGATGTGCTCAGAGACTGCCTAACTCCACAGAAAAGCCCCACCTAGGGAGATATGGAACCACCCTAATTAGATCTTTTAGCCCGGTGATTAGGGTACTCACCTGGGATGTGGGAGCCATTGGTTCAATTCTCACCTCCCCACCCTGAAGAGAAGGGATTTGACAAGGGATCTGCTACATTTCAGGTGAGAGCGCCAACTGCTGAGCTCTAGAATGATTCTCATTCTCTCTGGCCCAATATTTAACTAAAAAGTGCAACTTCAATAGGAGAGATGGGGGAGACCCACCTCAGAATATCCCACAGTCCAGCATTTAGAGCACTCACCTTACAGGTGGCAGCTCTCTGTTCAGATCCCCTCTCAATAGGCAGAAGAGGGGAACAGAATGGGTAGACTCCCACATCCCAGGTGTGTATCCTAACCACTAGGCTAGAAGTTATAAGAGAGGTCCTCCTCTCCAATCGCCCAGCTGTTGTGCGTGGAGTCAGGTGTCTGAGCATGTCTACTGGATCAGACCCAGCACATGAGTTAGGTACAGGAACATTTATCTTCCCCTGGTTCACAGATTGCTTGGGGGCATAGGCAAGAGACAAGTGCCTGGACACCTACCGCGAGACAGCAGTGGACACGTTTAGAGGCAAGTTACTTTTACCACAAAAACTTAAGCAATGAGTGAGTTTAGGCACTTATAGGGTTAAGCGGCAGCTAAACAGTGCTAGAGTTGCTGTCTCAAACTCCAGCACTATCTGGGGACTTTGCAGACAGTGTGGATTTATTCGGAGTTTAGGCTCCCAGAAAGACTGAATACTGGGTGCAGGGAAAGTCCCTGTTAACTGAGAAGCCGCTGGGCTAAGTGAATCTTAATTTCTGTGAACGGGGGGGGGCATGGCCCAACCTCTGGGTCTGTGCTGAAGCCGACAGCTGTGACTAGCTCAGCAAGACAGGAGTGGAGGGAAGCCTTTTCTGGCAGGGGGGTTTGTTCTCAGTGGCATCACAGTACATCTAGTGACAGTCTTGAGGGAGTCTCTGTGACCCAACTCGTCACAACCCCCTTCTACTGTGCTGTGCTTTAAAAGTGAAAGCTTGTTTTGGTTCCACCTATCTGTGTGAGACGGCGTTCTCCCAAATGAAGATGATCAAGTATTGCGCCCACTTTACAGATGCTCATCTGCAGGACTGCATCTGACAAATTACAACCCAAATTTCAAGACACTGGCAGATAATGTGCAGTCACAAGTGTCATACTGAGACTCGGTAAGTAGGGAAAATGTATAATTATGCATATTATGCACTTGATCATAGCTTTATATAACAAACTGTTATTTCTACATTTTCTTTGAGGTACGTCTTGGGTTGCACTTAAATTCAAAAAGTGATTGTCTTAAAAAGATTGGAGACCACAGCCCTAAATTTTTAGCGTATATAAGGGGAAGACTAGGGTTCACTTCATTCAGCCAGCACATGCTAAAATACCACTTGCTTCATCTCCACTAGTGTTTTAAAACACGTTAGCTAGCATCTTTAAAATATACCTTTTATCCAAGTCTAGACAAACCATAAGTGACAACAGCTTGGAAAATAAAATAAATCTACTTGACAGTGGCAAGTAAGAAACTGTTTCTGTCATGTAAAATATAGATACAGTGGGGGAGAGGTTGTTCCTGATCCACCAGTTCTGAAAGAATGTATGCTTTTACTAAAGTAGTTTACAGCACATACAGTTACAATGTACAATAATTAGTAAGCCTGAAGAGACATCATTCCAACCTTTCTCCACTGCTGCTCACGCTTTTCCCAAGTGACAGACTGAAATTATAACATGCTAGCTAGTTTCATGGTTGCTATTCAGAATCCTGAGGGCCAAAAAATACAGGTCACTTTCATTCAGCTTTTGCTTGGCACAGCTGTGAGCATCTGAGGCAGGTACTGGAACTATTTTCTATAGAAGACCATTTAAAAAAATAAATAAGAGACTGGAGAATAAGTGAAGTAGCAGAAACTCCCCATTTCTGTATCTAGAAGCTAGAGCAGTGGTTTTCAAACTGTGGGGCACGCCCTCCTGGGGAGCATGGAGGAACATTCAGAAGGAGGGGAGTGGTGACACCAGGCGGCTCATGCCAGTGCTGCGGGATATGGGCCAGCCCCCTGTGGGGGGCGGGAAGGGAGCACCACCTCCACCCCGACTCATTTCAGCAGGCCACCCAGCCTGAGAGTCAGTGTCAACACCCACTGCGGCCACACCTTTTTCCACTTCCAGCAGCCTCCACACCCAGAGTCTAATCGCACATGCCTTGCCCCACTCAGAAAACCCGAAGGGGAAGGTACTGGCCCTGTCCTAGCGGTGCAGCCTGGCTGCAAGGTAGAAGCAATCTGCAGCTGAGGAAATCTGGGCTGTTCCATTAAAGGTCTGTGTATTTGAAACTTACAGTTGTAGGTAATTTAATTAAAGTTATATTAAGGTCTTGTTAGGTTTATGAGTAGGCTATCAAGCATACTTTTGCAAGTGTCTATTTTTGTCTGGGCCGGGGGGCACAACCAAAAATTGTAACTCAAAGGGGGGTCTCAGCTCAAAAAAGTTTGAAGTCTGCTGTGCTAGAGGGAAGAGGTAGAACAGTGGCAAAGGACAGCTTTCTACCATGTGTTGTTTCTTCTGCAAAGGACCTTACCACTGTGATCCAGGCCTGTCACCTTGAAGTGAGACTACTGCAACCCACTCTTCATGGAGTTCCTGAGTACGTGAACAATAGCCGGCCTCTTATGCAAGAAATTGTGAACACATCACCCCAGTGGTCTGCATACTCCATTAACTCCACGTTTGCTTTTAGATTGAATTCAAAATTGTAATCCTAATTTAGCAAGGCCCCAAACAGTTAAAATCATGGTTATTTCAGAGAACATGTCACCAACCACAAGCCACTAAGAAAGCAGCATTCTAAAGAGATGGTGCAGCTAGACAAGCTGAGGTTTAGGCTATCATGCACCGAAGTACTGGAATTGTGCTTGTAGCTGTAGACCTCCTTACTGAAGGGATCAGAGGCCCTGGTAGAGGAGGAGAGAAGGAGGGAGAGTTCCTTTTCCTTTCCAACAGCCAAAGCAGGGTTTCAGTATCCATCACATATCTGTCAGCCTGCACCTAGTTTAAGAGAGTTTAAGTTTATGAACCACATCAGTGTCCAGAGACAGTCCCTACCACAAGATGGTCAAGCTGCACACCAGATTTTTACCCCTGGACTTCACTGATGCTCCCTCCCAAACTCATCTTTCATATCCATCTCTGGCTTGTAGTGGTCTGGAAGTCCTGTCAAAGCCTATCTGTGGCTACATCCATTCAAAGTCTATTTAAGAGTTGAGGTCTAACTTCCATTACAACACCTCTCTTTCAGTTACTCATAGCATTTTCAAACCCAATTTCTTATGGGTTGAGCTGAAAGACTTGTCTGCATGTGTGACCCTTGCAAAAATCTGGCTACCTTGTCACACATAATATGTAATATTTCTGCTGCAACCACAAATTTGCTAGGTGCTACTTACAAAACTATGGATTACTGCAAATTCTGTTCATATTAGAACCCAAATGCCTTACTGTTACCTTCCCTCCTGGTGCCTAAGCCCCACTCCCTTCATCACTAGTATATGGGGCTACTGGGTCTCTGGCATAGACTTCTCCTTGCAGAAACCCAACTCCAAACCCAGCAGGGTGGTTTTCTGTTATCCAGGAGCATATTCTCAGGCCCTTCTGCAACTTCATTTTTGTGAGAGAGCCTGATTAACGACAGTCTTGTTTTTCACTCTAACAAGTCTAGGATCTGTCTTGACCATGAGTGTCAGAGTTCCAAAGCCCAGAGCATTCCACTGAGAATGCTCTACATCCCATTCTAAAAACTTCATCCTGTGGTCACCAGCCATAGCAAACTCAAAGGTCGCACAGTGCCAGCTACTTCTGACCAGGTTGCAACAATGAGTCCAAACTGACCTTGAGATGATACACCTTGATTATTTGTGGGCAAGTTTCCTCGACAGAGCTATTATGTCCTTGAAGTGCTTTCCACTTCTAACTAGAATCATCTACATATTTCCCACATTTAACCTCAGACACATGTTTTTCATTCAGATTCCAATTTCCTTCATATAGTGGAATAGTTTGAAGAGCTCATTGTCTGCATTGGATGAGAAAGATACACACAGCTGCGTGTCATCTGCACAATAATGGTATTGCACATTGTCTTTTTACAATCTTTCTAAATTACTTTAATTGATGTTGAATAAGACTGGTGACAAGATTAAGGTTAGGATTAAGATTTCCTCTTTGGAGAGGAGAAGCAGCAGATGCTCCTCACAAATCTCTAGAATCAATCTAAGAGAAGTTAGCTAAAACAGCTTAACATATTCAGAGCCACACCTGCAAAGAGCAGCATTTTGCTGTCTACGATGTCATCAGCTGCATCTGATATTTCAAGCAAAATTAGCATGGCCATGGGCAAAATCCATCAGTGCAATTAGTGCCATCCCAGCACAAGGAAAAATCTATGGCTACCAGAGTTAAGGACAAGAAGGAGTTTTTAAAATATATTAGGACTAGAAAGAATCCTGACAATGGTATTGGTCCATTACTAGAAGGAAATGGTAGAATTAGCAATAATAATGTAGAAACGACAGAAGTGTTTAATAAATATTTCCATTCTCAAAAAGAAAAGGAGTACTTGTGGCACCTTAGAGACTAAGGTGCCACAAGTACTCCTTTTCTTTTTGCAAATACAGACTAACACGGCTGTTACTCTGAAACCTATTTCCATTCTGTATATGGAGAAAAAACAGTACATATAGTCTCATCATATGCGGATGATAATACTCTTTCCCTGCACTAGTATTTCTGGAGGATGTTCAACACAAGCTACCAAAATTATACATTTTTAAATCAGATAGTCCAGATAACTTGCATCCAGGAGTATTACAAAATTTTCAATAATCCTTGGAGCACTGGGTAAAAAGGGTAAACAGGATGACCGGGGTACTGGAGTAAAGCGGGGCTGGGGAAAGGCCAGAGGAGCTCCGGGCTGGCAATTCCCCAGGCTGCAAGCCTTGTACAAGGCCCCTGGAGGTACTGGGTTGCAGGGGAAGGCAGCAGGTCAAAACCTCCCTTGCCTATGACGACTGGCTTGTACAGACTGCAGTCGGCCACAGTGAAAGGGGGCTAGATGGTGACTGGCAGTAGCCCATAGGCTGAGGCAAGGTGGGGAGGGGAAAAAAAAAAAAATTAGGCCTGTCAGACATGTATCCCAGGCAAGATAATGGAGTGGCTGATATGGGACCCAATTATCATAAAATTAAAGGAGGGTGATATAATAATGCAAATCAACATGGGTTTATGGAACCCATGTCAAACTAATTTGATATCTTTTTTTGATGAGATTACAAATGTGGTTGATTAGACGAAATAGTGTTGACATAATATATTTAAACTTCTGTACAGCATTTCACTTGATACTGCACAACATTTTGATTAATACACTAGAATGATCTAAAACTAACATGGCACATATTAAATGGATTAAAATATGGCTAACTGATTGGTCTCAAATTGCAACTGTAAATGAGGAATCATCAAGCAGGTGTGTTTCCAGTGGCATCCTGCAGGGATCTGTTCTCGGTCCTATGCTATTTTTTACATTTTTATCAATGACATGGAAGAAAACATTAAATCATCATTGATGCTGATAAAAGCTTGCAGATGACACAAAACTGGGGGAATGGTAAATAATGAAGAGGATAAGTCACTGATTCAGAGCAATCCAGATTGCCTGATAAACTTGGCACAAGCAAACAATGTGCATTTCAATATGGTTATATGTTAATGTAAACATCCAAGAACAAAGAGTGCAAGCCATACTTGCAGACTGGGGGACTCCATACTGGGAAGCAGTGATTGAAAAAGATTTGGGAGTCATGGTGGATAATCAGGTTTCAGAGTAACAGCCGTGTTAGTCTGGATTCACAAAAAGAAAAGGAGTACTTGTGGCACCTTAGAGACTAGCCAATTTATTTGAGCATAAGCTTTCGTGAGCTACAGCTCATTTCATCGGATGCATACTGTGGAAAGTGTAGAAGATCTTTTTATACACACAAAGCATGAAAAAATACCTCTCCCCACCCCACTTTCCTGCTGGTAATAGCTTATCTAAAGTGATCATTATCTAAAGCTTATCTAAAGTGATGACAAATCATTATCAGTTGATAAATTGGAGAAGATTCAGAGACGAGCCAAAAGAATGATTAGAGGATAAGAAAACATGCCTTATAGCAACAGACTCAAAAAGCTCCATCTATTTATCTTAACAAAGGAAAGGTGAAGGGGTGACTTGATTATAGTCTATATATAACCACAAAATATTTAATAATGAGCTCATCAGTCTAGCAGGGAAAAGGTATAATATGATCCACAGTTGGATGTTGAAGCTAGATAAATTCAGACTGTAGATAAGGTGTACATTTTTAGCAGTGCGGATAATTAACCACTGGAACAATTTACCAAGTGTCAAGGTGGATTTTCCATCACTGACAATTTTTTAAAACAACAAGATTATATGTTTTTCTAAGAAATATACTCTAGGATAATTTTGAGGAAGTTTTATGGCCTGTGTTATACAGGATGTCTAGATATTTAATGAATGCATATTTTAAAAAGGGACTCTTATAGAATCATAGAATATCAGGGTTGGAAGGGACCTCAGGAGGTCATCCAGTCCAACCCCCTGCTCAAAGCAGGACCAACCCCAATTTTTGCCTCAGATCCTTAAATGGCCCCCTCAAGGATTGAGCTCATAAACCTAGGTTTAGCAGGCCAAACCACTGAGTTATCCTTCCCCCCTGAAACACATCCTCAGGGAGGGCTTGTCCGGGATATGAACCCGGGACCTCTCGGACCCTAAGCGAGAATCCTACTCGAGCATCGTATGTAAGACATGGGAGGTAACTGTCCTGCTCTACTTGCCATTGGTGAGACCTCAGCTGGAGCACTGCGTTCAATCTTG
The DNA here is from genome assembly GCF_015237465.2 of Chelonia mydas. NCBI lineage: Eukaryota > Metazoa > Chordata > Testudines > Cheloniidae > Chelonia > Chelonia mydas. The sequence continues at coordinate 66,776,212 of NC_057850.1, read as the reverse complement.
GGTGCTGCACTTCAGCAATAACGTGGGAAGCGGTGCAGGCCACAAGGACATGCTGGCTGCCACTTCCCGCAGCTCCCATTGGCCGCTGAATGCACTGAATGCATCCGATGAAGTCAGCCGTAGCTCACGAAAGCTTATGCTCAAATAAATTTGTTAGTCTAAGGTGCCACAAGTACTCCTTTTCTTTTTAAATAATTTGACTCAATAAAAATATTCTACAACGGGTCTTGTGCAGCTCTCCTAGCAAATACTTCTATTTATAGGACACCATATCTGGCTTTCCTGTATGTGTAATGATCTGTTACTTTTGTGAACAGAAGTATTTTGGATGACTCAAAGTTGTGTTTCAATATTACATTATGTCCAGATTTTAAGGCCTACATAGGTTGTGCTGGGGTCATTTAATGGGTTAGTGGGTTTACGGTTGATTTCGGTACGGGTCACAGGCCAGCACCAGGGAACATGACACAGGTTGGGCTTCTTCACACATACACTGAAGAAAGGGGGGAGGGGGGGAAATCCCACCTCACCGCTCCGTTGTGTGCGGAGGAGGAGGAGGGTCGAGGTCAATAGTGCCTGAGTGGGGAGAAGCCGACGATGACCCTCCACCTGTCTCTCTCCCCAACCCGGAGGGAACATGTGCCCCGGGCCCCGGTTGGCTGGGCTCCCTCCAAGCCGCGGCCGTTCCCAGACTGGCTGCAGCCGGCAGAGGGTGGAGGAGGCCGGGACACGCCAGCCTGGGGGCCGCTGCCCGGGGAGGCTGGGGAGGCAGCGGCCGCACAGCCTGGCGAAGCGGGGGATGAGCCCCCCTGCATCGGGCTGCGGCACCGGCTCCCCCCGGAGAGACCCAACGGCGGCCCCGCCAGCCGCCCCACCCGCGGGTCGCGGGCGCCTCCTCACCTTGCTCCGGCAGCGGCTCCGACTCTAGCCGTGCTTCTGTCCCGAGCTTCGGGGTTTCTCCTCCACCTGCCGCCTCCGCGGAGGCCGGGTCCCGCCAGGGCGGCTCCCCCGCCCCGGGGGCCGGATCAGGGGAGTATCAGCGCCACCTGGTCTCCGAGGCAAAATCCTCCGGACCCCATTGGGTGCGACACGCGGCAGGCGCCGCTTCCGGCGGAAGGAACGCGGCGGTGCTGCAGGCGGTGGCCGGCGCAGGGCGGAGCCGATCGCGGGAGCTCCGGGGGCGCCCCTGAGCCCCGCGCACGGGGCCGGACCGCTGCGTTCCCCGCCGCGCGGTGCGCAGAGCCCGGGCGCGGGCCGTTGCCCAGCTCCGCTCCCGAGGCCCCGGCCAGCCGCCAGGTGGCCCGGGTTCTCAGCTCTGTGCCCAAGAAGCAGAAAAGGGGGCTAAGCAGCCAGTGGGGCAGCTGGCCAGTCAAGGTGCTAACAGAGTACTCAAGGGAGGTGATAAGGCCAGTGGGGAGAAACTAACTACAGTCTTTGCACCTGTCTGCACAGCTAAGCCTGTGAGGGAAGATTTCCCGAGTTGAGCCATTCTTTGTAGGTGACAACTCTGAAGAACTGTCTAAGATTGAGGTGGCATTAGAGGAGGTTTTGGAACAAATTGATAAAATTAAACAGTAATAAGTCACCAGGACGAGGTGGTATTCGCCCAAGAGTTCTGAAGGAACTCAAATGTGAAATTGCAGGACTACTAACTGTGGTATGTAACTTATCATTTAAATCAGTTTCTGTAGCAGATGACTGGAGGACAGCTAAGGTGATGCCAATTTTTAAAAAGGGCTCCAACCGTGATCCTGGCAATTACAGGCTGCTAAATCTGTCTTCAGTACCAGGCAAACTGGTTGAAACCATAGTAAAGAACAGAACTGTCAGACACATAGATGAACACAATTTGTTGAGGGAAAGAGTCAATGTGGTTTTTGTAAAGGGAAATCATTCCTCGCCAATCTACTAGAATTCTTTGAGGACGTCAATAAGCATGTGGACAAGGGTGAGCTAGTGGATATAGTGTAGTTAGGTGCAAATGAAAAAAGGCAGTCATGGCCAAGAGCTCCTTTATATTTTTCTCAGTACGATTTACCTTCCACTTTAAAGGTTGCCTTTTTGCCTTTCCACTGCTTTTTACTTTGTTGTTTAGCTACAGTGGTACTTTTTTGGTTTTCTGTGTTTTTTAATTTGTGGGTATACGTTTAAGTTGAGCCTCTGTTATGTCGTCTTTTACAAGTTTCCATGAAGCTTGCAAGGATTTCATTTTTGGCACTGTATCTTTTAATTTCTGTTTAGCTAACTTCCTCATTTTTGTGTAGTGCTGCTTTCTGAAATAAAATGCTACTATGGTGTTTTTCCCACCACAGGGATGTTAAATTTAATTGTATTATGGTCACTATTACCAAGTAGCTCAGCTATATTTACCTGTTGAACCAGATCCTGTGCTCCACTTAAGACTAAATCAAGAATTGCCTTTCCTTTTGTGGGTTCCAGGACTAGCTGCTCCAAGAAGCAGTCATTTAAGGTGTCAAGAAACATTATCTGTGCATCCCATCCTGAGGTGACATGTACTCAGTCAATATAGGGATAGTTGAAATCCCCGTTATTGAGTTTATTTTATAGCCTCGCTGAAGTGCCTTGAGCATTTCACAGTCACTATCACCATCCTGGTCAGTAGTATATCCCTGGTGATATTATTCAAACATGGAATTACTGTCCATAGAGATTCTATGGTACAGTTTGGTTCATTTAAGATTTTTTACTTCATTTGATTCTATGCTTTCTTTCACATATTGTGCCACTCCTCCACCAGCATTACCTGTACTGTCCTTCGGATATATCTTGTGCCCTGGTATTACTGTGTCCCATTGATTGTCCTCATTCCATCAATATCCTCATTTAATATGAGGTACTCTAGTTCACCCATCTTATTATTTAGACTTCTAGCATTTATATGTGTCTTCTTTTTAAGCTGCCATTACCTGATGTAATTAAATGGGATTCTTTCATTTGACTGTCTCATCAGATCCTACCTGTATTTTATTTTCCATCCTTTCCTCCTTACTAGGACAGAGAATCTCCATTAATAGATCCTCCCCTCGGGGATGTCTGTCCAAATCACGTGCTCCTCTGCACCTGTCGGCTTTCCCCCAGCCCTTAATTTAAAGGTCAGAGCTGTTTTTTTAATTTTACACACCAGCCATCGGGTTCCATTTTGGCTTAGGCAGAGCCCATCCTTCCTGTATGGGCTCCCCTTTTCCCAAAAGGTTCCCCAGTTCCTAATAAATCTAAACCTCTCCTTCCTACACCATTGTCTCATCCACACATTGAGACCCTACAGTTCTGCCTACCTAGCTGGCCCTGCATGTGGAACTGGAAGCATTTCAGAGAATGGAGGTCCTGGACTTCAATCTCTCACCAGCAGCCTAAATTTGGCCTCCAGGACTTTTCCTGTGTCATTGGTACCTATATGTACCACAAACACCAGCTCCTCCCCGGCACTACACATAAGTTTATCTCAAGAGATCCAGTGGTTTTAGCACCAAAATGGTCAGAGCTGATGACGCTGTTGCAGTTACAAGCATCGGTGCAGACATCTGATTGCTCTGTGCTACTGGAGCAGATGGTGATGCCATAGCCTGTGGGGAGCACCTTGGTGCTGCAGCTTTGGGCGGGTCCCTCAATGTCGTAGCAAAGGAGGTGGGCTTCCGTTCGCCTCTTGACTCCAAGCCTGCCTCCTTGTGGTCACTGGCTTTCACAATACGCATGGTACCAGCGGATCCTGGTGCTTCATATGTATTCAGCTGTGGTGTGGTCAGTACTGAGGATACAGAATGAGCCTTTTCAGGGGGAAGTTGATGCTTTTTTCCTCGCTACCTTTTTGGTGAAGTGAGCCTTCCTCTGTGAAGAGGGTAGAGTCTCTGGAGCTTGTTGTCCAGAGGGAGTGTGTTGGCCGCGATTGGATGCTGTACTTCTCCATAAGTATAAGTTTGAAATGCACGTCTGTCCTTTCTGGCGTGAGCCTTTAAATCAACTTGCTGCAGTGAGAACACTTTTGTGGGATGTGTGTCTTACCTAAGCATCGGACGTATTGAGAGTGTCCATCCAATACCAAGATTGCCTCCTACCAGGAAGGGCACCACTTGAAGCCCAGTGAACTGGGCATGGATCAAATTATGGCGGTTCAGCCCAAGGGTGAACACGAACTATTTGAGGGATAGGAGAATATGTATTAATTTCTTTTCAACGAAAAAAATAAACTGAAAAAGTGTAAGTAAATCTAACTAGTATTCTAAAACCACTCTAAAAAACTATTTTAAGCACTGAAGAAAGCTATTTATTTTTCACACTGCTGGAAGTACCTTCTCAGGGCGAGGACAGCTGAGAAGGAACTGAGTGGCGTCTGGTCAGGCATGGTAGATAGATGCCGACAATGATGCGCGATAGGGACAGCGCATGCGTGACCCAGGCAAGCACTGCTGCTGAAATTCTCTGATCAAACACACAGGCGCACATTCACCAGAAGTGAAGCACCTACAGGGATACTCTGAAGAAGTTTTCATTCTGCAGTTCCATATTATGCTAAAAATTTTCACCCTACCCTGGCATTTTTGTGGTCTGAGCTAGCATTACTTTGCTTTCTCACCCCATCTGTAATGTTTCCTGTGAGTGGGTGATCCATTAGTGATTGCTCAAACTGGACAATTACCTTCCTTGGTACTCTGTTTAATGAGTTACATTTCCAGGTTGCTTTTAATGGCTTACTAGAGAGGTTATTACAGCCTAGGATTCTCCCACTCGGCCAGCATTCATGTTACTTGTGCCATTGGTTTACTGGTTAAGGACCAGAAGTGCTGCTATCAGGATAATGGAGTCCAACCTGATAAAAACATCTTGTCCACTTCCAGGCCTATCTTACCCAACATATTGCTACTTAACTTTCCATTATCCTTATTTTTCTCCCATTAACTATATTCCCAGTACCTCTCTGTATCAGCAGTCTATTGCAAATGGACCCAACTGCAGGTTCCACAGGCCTCCAAACCAGTGGGGTCTGGGCAGAATTCTCTGTCTGAACTCTTCATTGTGGCATAGGACTGCAGTCTAGAAGCCCTGCTCCCTGAAAAGTAGTCCCTCAAACCTCCTGAGCCATCTTGCTTACAAACGCTCCTTAAGAGTCCCACCTCAGGTGCGATGACACTGGGCTTATAGTTTAACCCTTTTGTGGAAAACAGTGCAGGAAAGCAAGGAACACAGGCTTAGCTAGGGAATTTATTAACAGTTTACTCTTTAAAAGTGCTAAGTATTTGAAAAAAAAACAAAACTCCTGAGACGCAGCCTCCCATTGTCTGACCTCACCCCTCCTTGAGTCCATGGCTTCTCAGCATTTCAGACTAGGCAGAATCCTTCCTGTCTAATCTCTCTCCAGCCAGTCCTGCTTACATCTACCCCTCTGTATCCTCCCCCTTGACAATGCAGTCTGTCTTCTTTTGCCAAGTGCCTAAACTGAGAAATTGCAGTTCAACTAACCAGGCTGTCTCCCCTGTATAGAAATGCCATTGTTCCATGGAATTGGGCCTCCAGTTGAGAAATCGAGTTGATGGCTGCTCAGTTATGGGGTCCTTCATCAGGACAGCAAGCATCTTTCCTGGGTAGGGCATGTGTCTGGAATATATTACAATAATTGTCTTGAGCAAGGTTAGACGTGCTCAGCACATACATGGAGTTTACACTACAACACAAGCTGATATACCCCATTCTGTCACAGAATCAACTTATTTTTATTGATTAATTTCACCACAGTACTGATATTTCTCAGTATTTTATTCCAGTTTTTATCAGCTTTTTGTACTAGAAAATTGAAGAGGAGAAGGACGCCATTTTTGTTCAAACTTGAGTCATGTACAAGTAAAGGTTAATATTCAGAAATAAAACAAGATGATATTGCATGTCGTCACTTCTGACTATAGAGTACTGCATGCTGTTTTCATCTATAAGGCCTAAAAAAGGTAACCCACATCAGTTTAATGCCATTGCCAACTAGATACTCATTTAAAAAAAAAAAAAAAAAAATCTAAAATATGGTCTTGGTCTCAATTCTGCAACTGGATCCATGTGGGCAAACCCTTACACCTGCAGGGAGCCCACTGAAGTCAAATGGGGTCTGCCCACACCAATCTGATGGCTGGATTGAGTTTTAGGATTATAAATTCTCACTGCCACTTTATATTGAATTATTTGTTATAGGCACTAAAGCCTGGATTCATAAAGATATTTAGGTACCTAAATACCAAAGTACCTTTGTGAATCTGGGCCTAACATTTTTTAGGCTTTTTTTTTTTTTAAAAAAAGCCCCTTTTTGACTTTGACTAACAGCAAAATAAAGTTTGTTTTCAGTCATTTTGGGGTGCAATAAGAGAGGGACAATTAACTAAACGCTGTCCTTTCAACTCTACTCTTCAAGCGCCTATGTCTATTCTGTGTTGTCTGGCAATTACTGGTTGAATTCCACCAGCTGACTATATTTGGGTAGTAATCCCTAAAAGATTACCCAGGCACTTGGATTGCTTTTTTGGAGTCTGTTAAAAGGTTCATAAGTAATGATCTTTAACATCTGCTAATTGCCTATCCTACGTAGGAACAAAACTCTGGCTTCTCACCATTTTTTGGGAAACAGAACATAAAGTGTAAAAATAGAATTAGGAAGGCCAAAAAATAATTTGAAGAAGAACAGATGGCCAAAGACTAAAAAAATTTGCTATCACTTTTTCAAAGTACATCAGAAGCAGGAAGCCTGCTAAACAACCAGTGGGATCCCTGGACAATCAAGATGCTAAAGGAGCACTCAAGGACGATAAAGGCCATTGCGGAGAAATGAGTTCTTTGCATCGGTCTTCATGGTTGAGGATGTGAGGAAGATTCCCAAACCTGAGCCATTCTTTTTAGGTGACAAATCTGAGGAACTATGCCAGATTGAGGTGTCATTAGGAGGAGGTTTTGGAACAAATTGATAAAATTAAACATTAATAAGTCATCAGGACTAGATGGTATTCACCCAAGAGTTCTGAAGGAGCTCAAATGTGAAATTGCAGGACTACTAACTGGAATCTGTAACCTATCATTTAAATCCATTTCTGTACCAGATGACTGGAGGATAGCTAAGGTGATGCCCATTTTTAAAAAAGGGCTGCAGAAGTGACCCCGGCAATTACAGGCTGTAGCGAAATGACAGCTCACCGGTGTGGCACCTCCTGCTGGTAATCTCAGGAATTAGCTCTCCAGCATATAGAGCGCCTCCTCCAGGCCAGTGTCTCACCTGCCACTGGCCCCACATGTCCCTCCTGGACCCTGGTGCCCCTTTACCTTGGAGTCCTGCCCCCACACTGAGTCTCCCCTCCCAAGGGAACCCCCAACCCTCTATCCCCACCTTGCCTCAGTGGCTACTGACAGTGCCTCAGTCATCTTCTAGCCCCCACTCACTGGGGCAGACTGCAGTCTGTCATGGCCACTTATAATTGGCAAGGAGGTTGGACCAGCTGCCTCTGCCTATTCCCAGGCTGCACCTCTGTAGCCCCAGTACCTTTGTAGGCCTTCACCAAGGCCTGCAGCCTGGAGGTTTACCAGGCTGGAGCTCCCCAGTTCCCTTTGCCCTTTTCTCCAGCACTGCACTGCTTCAGGTACCTTGTTCCCAGGCAGCTAGCCCTTCCCACTCCACAACTAGAGTGAGACTCCCTCAGCTCCTGGCTCCCAGCCCTCTTATAAGGGCCAGCTGGGCCCTGATTGAGCTGGCCACAGCTGTAGCTGCTTCTCCAGCCTAGCCTTTCACAGCCGCAGCCCTCTCCAAGGCTGCTTTTAACACCTTCAGGGTCAGAGGGGGTGACCACCCCACTACACAGGCCAGTAAGCCTGACTTCAGTACCAGGCAAACTGGTTGAAACTATAGTAAGAACAAAATTGTCAGACACAGATGAATGTAATTTGTTGGGGAAGAGACAACATGGTTTTTGTAAAAGGGAAATCATGCCTTACCAATCTACTAGAATTCTTTGAGGGGATCAACAAGCATGTGGACAAGAAGGATCCAGTGAATAGAATAATATATTTAGATTTTCAGAAAGCCTTTGACAAGGTCCCTCAGAGGCTCTTAAGCAAAGTAAGCTGCTTGGGATAAGAGGGAAGGTCCTCTCATGGATTGGTAACTGGTTAAAAGATAGGACACAAAGGGTAGGAAAAAATGCTTAGTTTTCAGAATGGAGAGGTAAATAGTGGTGTCCTGCAGGGGTCTATACTGGGCCCAGTCCTATTCAACATATTCATAAATGATCTGGAAAAGGGGGTAAACCGTGAGGTGCCAAATTTGCAGAGGATATAAGACTACTCAAGATTGCAGTCTGCCTGGGATTTAACTAAGAGCTACAAAAGGATCTCTCAAAACTGGGTGACTGGGCAACAAAATGGCAAATGAAATTCAATGTTGATAAATACAAAGTAACGCACATTGGAAAACATAATCCCAACTATACATATAAAATGGTGGGGTCTAAGTTAGCTGTTATCACTCGAAGAGATCTTGGAGTCATTGTGGATAGTTCTCTGAAAACATCCACTCAATGTGCAGCGGCAGTCAAAAAAGTGAACAGAATGATGGGCATCATTAAGAAAGGGATAGATAATAAGACAGAAAATATCATATTGCCTCTATATAGATCCATGGTACGCCCACATCTTGAATATTGCGTGCAGATGTGGTCGTTCCATCTCAAAAAAAGATATATTGCAATTGGAAAAGGTTCAGAAAAAGAGCAACAAAAATGATTAGGGTTATAGAATGGCTGCCATATGAGGAGAGAATAATAAGACTGGGACTTTTCAGCTTGGAAAAGAGACGACTAAGGGGGGATATGATTGAGGTCTATAAAATCATAACTGGTATGGAGAAAATAGATAAAGTGTTATTTACTCCTTCTCATAACACAAGAACTAGGGGTCACCAAATGAAATTAATAGGCAACAGGTTTAAAACAAACAAAAGGAAGTATTTTTCACATAAATGCACAGTCAACCTGTGGAACTCCTTGCCAGAGTTATAAATGGACACAAATCAGATGTCAAGAATTACTCTTTTACATAGAGACTGTCCAGTTTGGCTAACGTACATGGCAGGGGGCATCGCTGGCACATGATGGCATATATCACATTGGTAGACGTCAAGCATTATAACATTCAAAAACTAGTCGGAGAACACTTCAGTCTCCCTGGTCACTCAGTTATAGACCTAAAAGTCGCACTACAACAAAAAAAACTTCAAAAACAGACTCCAACGAGAAACTGCTGAATTGGAATTAATTTGCAAACTGGACTCCATTAAATTAGGCTTGAGTAAAGACTGGGAGTGGATGGGTCATTACACAAAGTAAAACTATTTCCCCATGCTTATTTTTCCCCCTGCTGTTACTCATACCTTCTTGTCAACTGTTGGAAATGGGCCATCCTGATTATCACTACAAAAGGTTCTTTATCCTCCTGCTTTTAATAGCTCACCTTAACGGATCACTCTAGTTATTGTTGGTATGGCAACACCCATTTTTTCATGTTCTCTCTGTGTGTGTTTTTATATATATAATCTTCCTACTGTATTTTCCACTGCATGCATCCGATGAAGTGGGTTTTAGCCCAGAAAGCTTATGCTCAGATAAATTTGTTAGTCTCTAAAGTGCCACAAGTACTCCTCGTTCTTTTTGCTGATACAGACTAACACGGCTACCACTCTGAAATCTGTCAGAAGACAGGATACTGGGCTAGGTGGACCTTTGGTCTGACCCTGTATGGCCATTCTTATGTTCTTGAAGCTCCAGTCACTGAATCACACAACTGGAAAATAGATTAGCACTGTCTATGCTTTAACACTGGCTGAAACAAGTAATCCAAACATGCAAGAATCTCTTCTGGCCAAAGCAGTCTCTCCATTGAAATCTGTCCAGTTTCCTTGAAAGAGCTGGATTGTGGTAATAAGAGTCTAGTGGTTCACTGCTGCAAGCGGCGCAGCATTGCAGAAGAGAAGATAATGCTCCTGGTGCAAGAGCTATTAAGCAGATGCACAGAGAATCACAGCAGGACAAAGTGCACTAGGCAGAAAATTCCCACTATGGGGTGATGGATGGCAGCTGGCCTGATAACTGGGACACTTCACAACAGCAGCAGGAAGCGACACTGGAGGCAAAACACTTTTAAAAGTATCAGCAGATACCACCTCATTTTTAAAAAAGTCTTACATTAAAAACTCTCTCAAATGCTAAATGGTCTAGAAGATGATGGGCTGAGTCACCAAATAGGTACATATGTAAGCATAAAAGATCAATGGGAAAAAGAACTAGGGATCGGAACAGTTTGTAGTTGGTAATCCAGGTGGCTGGAGGAAGAGACAGCAGAAGCAGGAGAGGTGGGCAAGTGGCAGGCAGACAAGAAAGAGATGATGGAGCCAGTCAGGGTAGCTAACACAGGAGGAGGCAAGCAGGAGCGGTGATAAGTTTTGTGAATGTGGGATCTTTAGCTGCACACATTAAATGGGGGGTGGGGGTGGGGGGGAGGGTTTGACCATAGGAATTACTTCTGTTTAGGCTCCAGTGAGGTCCAGCAGTAAAGCCCTGGTCAGATATTGGTATTTCAATCTCCTTTTGTCTCTTCCTTCTCTTAAGATTTCTCTCTAATCTTCTCTACTGTGTTATAGCTCTTCTCCCATTCTCTTGTTCCACAATGACTTCCTCAAGCCTCTTATTTTTTCCCCTCTCTTCTTCCACTTGGTCCACTTTCTACTATAACTCTTCCCACATAGTTTATCCTGTCAATCACTGTCTTTTCCCTTTACCTAACCTTTTTCACATCCCTTCTTCTCTCAGGAGTTATTTTTGTCAGAAATGTCACTTTCATGGATTTTGCCACGCGATGGCCGGAAGCAGTAGCTCTAAGCAACACCAGGGCTAAAAGTGTGTGCCAGGCAGTAGCAGACATTTTTGCCAGGGTAGGTTGACCCTCCAGAATCCTTATGGATTCGGGAACTTATTTCCATGAAAAGCCTTTGGGAAGCTCATGGGGTGAGCCACGCTTACCACCATCAAACAAATGGCCTGGTGCAGAAGTTTAATGGAACTTTTGGGGCCATGATACATAAATACGTAAATGAGCACTCCAATGATTGGGACCTAGTGTTGCAGCAGTTGCTGTTTGCCTACAGGGCTATACCACATCCCAGTTTAGGGTTTTCACCATTTGAAAATGTGTATGGCTGTGAGGTTAAGGGGCCATTACAGTTGGTGAAGCAGCAATGGAGGGATTTACACCTCTCAAGGAACTAACATTCTGGACTTTGTAACCAACCTACAAAACACCCTCCGAAACTCTTTAGCCCTTGCTAGAGAAAACCTAAAAGATGCTCAGGAAGAGCAAAAGGCCTGGTATGATAAACATGCCAGAGAGCATTCCTTCAAAGTAGGGGACTAGGTCATGGTCTTGAAGGCACTCCAGGCCCATAAGATGGAAGTGACGTGGGACGGGCCATTTACGGTCCGAGTGTGCCTGGGAGCTGTTAGCTATCTCATAGCATCCCCCACCTCAACCCTAAAGTGTACCATGTTAATTCTCTAAAGCCCTTTTATTCAAGGGAATTAAAGGTTTGTCAGTTCACAGCCCAGGAAGGAGATGACACTGAGTGGCCTGAAGGTGTCTACTATGAAGAAAAAAGTGATGGTGGTGTAGAAGAGGTGAACCTCTCCATGACCCTCAGACGTATGCAGCTACAGCAGATCAAGGAGCTGTGCACCAGCTTTGCACCGATGTTCTCAGCCACCCCAGAACAGACCGAACAGACATACCACTCCATTAACACAGGTAATGCTCGCCCAATTAGATCCCAACCTTACCAGGTGGCTCCTTAAACCAAAACTGCTATAGAACGGGAGATCCAGGACATGCTACATATGGGGGTAATCCGCCCCTCTAAAAGCGCATGGGCATCTGCAGTGGTTCTAGTTCCCAAACCAGATGGGGAAATACACTTTTGCATGGACTACTATAAGCTAAATGCTGGGACTCACCCAGACAACTATCCAATGCCACGCACAAATGAGCTATTGGAGAAACTGGGACGGGCCCAGTTCATCTCTATCTTAGACTTAACCAAGGGGTTCTGGCAAGTACTGCGGGATGAATCCACCAAGGAAAAGTCAGCTTTCATCACCCATGTAGGGCTATATGAATATAATGTGCTCCCTTTCGGGCTGCAAAATGCACCTGCCACCTTCCAGAAACTTGTAGATAGTCTCCTAGCGGGATTGGGAGAATCTGCAGTCACCTACCTTGATGTGACCATCTTTTCTGATTCATGGGCAGAACACCTGGAGCATCTGCAAAAAGTCTTTGAGCGCATAAGAGAGGCAGGACTAACTGTTAAGGCTAAAAAGTTTCAAATAGGCCTCAACAGAGTGACTTACCTCGGACACCAGGTGGATCAAGGAACTATCAACCCCCTACAGGCCAAAGTAAATGCTATCCAAAAGTGGCCTGTCCCAAAGTCAAAGAAACAGGTCCAATCCTTCTTAGGCTTGGCTGGATATTACAGGTGATTTGTACCACACTATAGCCAAATCGCTGCCCCACTGACAGACCTAACCAAAAAGAAACAGCCAAATGCAGTTTGGTGGACTGAAGAATGTCAGAAGGCCTTTAACCAGCTTAAAGTGACACTCATGTCTGACCCTGTGGTAAGGGCCCCAGACTTTGACAAACCTTTCCTAGTAACCACAGATGTGTCCGAGCGTGGTGTGGGAGCAGTTTTAATGCAGGAAGGACCAGATCAAGAATTCCATCCTGTAGTGTTTCTTAGCAAGAAGCTGTCTGAGAGGAAAAACCACTGGTCAATCAGCAAAAAGGAATGTTACGCCATTGTCTACGCTCTGGAAAAGCTACCCCCATACGTTTGGGGACGGTGTTTCCACCTGCAAACTGACCATGCTGAAGTGGCTTCATACCGTCAAGGACAACAACAAAAAATTTATTCGGTGGAGTTTAGCTCTCCAAGATTTTGATTTTGAAATACAACACATTTCAGGAACTTCTAACAAGGTGGCTGATGCATTCTCCCTTGAAAGTTTCCCAGAATCAACTGGTTAAAATAGTCCTTGAAATGTGGAAAATATTGTTAGTTTTTATATAATCAGTAGTATATCTAGAGGTGCATGTGTCTTATTAATTCTGTTTTCTCCTAGAGCTCCAGGAAGAAAACACAGCCAGTGTGAAGCAGGCTGTCCAGCACTGTCTGTGATTTGGGGGGCGTGTCATAAACATACAGCAAAGGGTAACATAAAATCCCTCTTTTACCTGTCAAGGGTTCAGAAGCTCAGATAACCTGGTTGTCACTTGACCAAAAGGACCAAAAAGGGGAGAAGATGCTTTCAAATCTATGGGGGGAAGGCTTTTGCTTTGTCTCTTTGTGTGTGTTCTCTCAGAGACAAGGAGAAAGACCAAGCAAATAATCTAGCTCCTACTGAAGGATACATCTAACTTACAGAAATAGTAAGTAATAGCAAGGAAATGCGTTAGAGTATCTTTTGTTTTAGGTTGTGAATTTTCCCTGTGCTAAGAGGGAGGTTTATCCCTGTTTTTTGTAACTTTAAAGTTTTGCCTAGAGGGGAATCTTCTGTGTTTTGAATCTTATTACCCTGTAAAATCAGGATGGAAGGTAATTTTACAGAGGTGTTTCTTCTACTTTTTTTTTTTGTAATAAAGTTCTGGTTTTTTAAGAATCTGATTGGTTTTTAGTGTCCTAGTCTGTGCTCACCTGGTTTACCTATTTGGTTGGTAGATTATTCTCAAGCCCCCCCAGGAAAGGGGGGAGGGGGTTTGGGGGGATATTGTAGGGAAACATGAATCCAAATGGTCCTTTTCTGAATCTTTGTCTAACTCACTTGGTGGTGGCAGCAGTACCCATCCAAGGGCAAGGAAGGATTTGTACCTTGGGGAAGTTTTTAACCTAAGCTGGTAGAAATAAGCTTAGGGGGTCTTTCATGTGGGTCCCCACATCTGTACCCTAGAGTTCAGAGTGGGGAGGGAACCTTGACACTGTTAACAAACAAACAAAAACTCCAAGCTATGATTCACTTCTAGGCTGATTCAGAGGCCACTGAAGTCAATGGAAGTTTTTTTTTTTTGAAAATAGACTTCAGTGACTTTGGATCAGACTCTTTAAGAACTGTAACAGCACACTCTTACTAGGGTAATACTTACAATGGCATAAATGGATTACTTCAGATTTACACCCGTGTAACAGATATCTGACCCAGTATCACTAAAACATTTGAAAAATATAGTGTATACGCACGCTCCTCTCTGTTTAGCCTTAGTTAATATCAGCAGACCCTTACCCCCTCCTTTAGCTCCATTTCATTAGCAGTTTGGGTTTGCAATCTTTAATCTACCAAATCTAAATACCTTTACAACTCACAACCCAATTCACATAAAGCATCTAGAGAGGGGCATAAGAAGGGGGAGGGGCATGGTGGATCTCCCATTTGGTGCTCCTTTTCCCACAAGAAAATGCACTATATGAGCCCCTTCCACATACGGAAATGGAGGGAATGATCCAACAACAGTTTCCCAGAGTATGGTTTTTAATCACACAGCACTACAGGATTATCATTTATTTTGTTACAGCACTTCTGTGAAACATACAGATAGCAAAGTATTAAAGAAGTGTATTTTAAAACAAAATTTGGAAGAGGAGTGGATGAAAAACTGTTTTTTTTTTAAATGATTAGTGATCACATTTATATGTGTAGTTGCCGTGCCACAGTTTTAAATTTTTGACATATGAAAGAATATTTAATTTAGGGTGATTAAGGAGCAGCCAGTAGGATGTAATCTTTGTTGATAAAAACAATAGTAGGTCCCACATGCTATTACACAATAATAGTATGACATTGACATGGAGACAAAAGAATCCGAAAAAGGAGCTGGAAAGAAATGTATAGACAATATTATATTTAGAATATAAACTATATTAGGAATAGTAACAATCCAACACAAAATGCTTGCCCATTTTGGGCTGCCCTCAATCCCATCTTTCCTTTTAATCATATCTTCAAATCCTCTCTTTCTTTAGAAAAAACAGCTAGGTGTTTCAAACTGATCCCACTGAGGGTTACAAAAAGAAACTACACCATTTGCTCAAGAAACTCCCTGAAAAAGCACAAGAACAAATCCGCACAGACAAACCCCTAGAACCCCGACCTGGGATATTCTATCTGCTACCCAAGATCCATAAACCTGGAAATCCTGGACGCCCCATCATCACAGGCATTGGCACCCTGACAGCAGGATTGTCTGGCTATGTAGACTCCCTCCTCAGACCCTACGCTACCAGCACTCCCAGCTATCTTCGAGACACCACTGACTTCCTGAGGAAACTACAATCCATCAATGATCTTCCTGAAAACACCATCCTAGCCACTATGGATGTAGAAGCCCTCTACACCAACATTCCACATAAAGATGGACTACAAGCCTTCAGGAACACCATCCCCGATAATGTCACGGCAAACCTGGTGGCTGAACTTTGTGACTTTGTCCTCACCCATAACAATTTCACATCTGGGGACAATGTATACCTTTAAATCAGCAGCACTGCTATGGGTACCCGCATGGCCCCACAGTATGCCAACATTTTTATGGCTGACTTAGAACAACGCTTCCTCAGCTCTCATCCCTTAATGCCCCTACTCGTGCTACATTGATGACATCTTCATCATCTAGACCCATGGAAAAGAAGCCCTTGAGGAATTCCACCATGATTTCAACAATTTCCATCCCACCATCAACCTCAGCCTGGACCAGTCCACACAAGAGATCCACTTCCTGGACACTACGGTGCTAATAAACGATGGTCACATAAACACCACCCTATACCAGAAACCTACTGACCGCTATTCCTACCTACATGCCTCCAGCTTTCATCCAGACCACACCACACGATCCATTGTCTACAGCCAAGTTCTACGATACAACCGCATTTGCTCCAACCCCTCAGACAGAGACAAACACCTACAAGATCTCTATCAAGCATTCTTACAACTAGAATACCTACCTGCTGAAGTGAAGAAACAGATTGACAGAGCCAGAAGAGTACCCAGAAGTTACCTACTACAGGACAGGCCCAACAAAGAAAGTAACAGATGCCACTAGCCGTCACCTTCAGCCCCCAACTAAAACTTCTCCAACGCATCATCAAGGATCTACAACCTATCCTGAAGGACGACCCATTACTCTCACAGACCTTGGGAGACAGGCCAGTCCTTGCTTACAGACAGCCCCCCAACCTGAAGCAAATACTCACCAGCAACCACACACCACACAATAGAACCACTAACCCAGGAACCTATCCTTGCAACAAAGCCCATTGCCAACTGTGTCCACATATCTTTTCAGGGGACACCATCATAGGGCCTAATCACATGAGCCACACTATCAGAGGCTCGTTCACCTGCACGTCTACCAATGTGATATATGCCATCATGTGCCAGCAAAGCCCCTCTGCCATGTACATTGGCCAAACTGGACAGTCTCTACGTAAAAGAATAAATGGACACAAATCAGATGTCAAGAATTATAACATTCAAAAACCAGTCGGAGAACACTTCAATCTCTTTGGTCACTCGATTACAGACCTAAAAGTGGCAATTCTTCAACAAACAAACTTCAAAAACAAACTCCAACGAGAGACTGCTGAATTGGAATTAATTTGCAAACTGGATACAATTAACTTAGGCTTGAATAAAGACTGGGAGTGGATGGGTCATTACACAAAGTAAAACTATTTCCCCATGTTTATTTCCTCTCCCCCCCCCCCCCCGACTGTTCCTCAGATGTTCTTGTCAACTGCTGGAAATGGCCCATTTTGATTATCACTACAAAAGGTCCCCCCCGCCCCCAGCTCTCTTGCTGGTAATAGCTCACCTTACTTGATCACTCTTGTTACAGTGTGTATGGTAACACCCATTGTTTCATGTTCTCTGTGTATATAAATCTCCCTGCTGTATTTTCCACTGAATGCATCCGATGAAGTGAGCTGTAGCTCACGAAAGCTTATGCTCAAATAAATGTGTTAGTGTCTCTAAAGTGCCACAAGTCCTCCTTTTCTTTTTGAGTTACACTCTATGATCTTCATTCAATTGACAGATTTTCACAATTAGTGGCCTTCACCTGTTCAAACCCATTACTATCAGGTTGTACTCTTAATATCTATGCAAGAAAACTGAAGGCAAGAGGGTTGCACAGGTGTAATTGATTGGAGCTCAGTAAGAATTCTGTTGACATATAAGAGGAGATAGAGTCAAGATCACTGTCTTAGGTGTGTTGACTTTGCAGTTTTAACAGGAATAAATATTAGTGCAAATTATTTTTGTCACTAAATTAAGCACTGGTGACTCTGAATAGATAGAAGAGGATCTCTGCTCGGTAAGAGGTGTCATTTTTGAGTAGACACTTTTCAGGACAAAAGCAGACTAAGTACATTGATACACTGCAGCACTGATTAATCAACTCAGTTCAACATACACAATGTGTAGTGCTTGTTCCGACATCAGATACCTATTTAGTAATTGATCAAATTCAAGGACTTTGAATTTACAATAGAGCCACTATACACCTCTCTGGCATTATAAAGGGGCCTTTTTTCCCCCCTCTAATATGTGTGCCTTTTACACTGTCACAAGTGACATACAGAGGGAGGCGGAAAAGGGGACTATCAAATATATGCAGTTTAAATATACATTTGTCTAACTACCTTAACCATTTTAAATTATATATATTAGAATCTTGAGACCTTGCTTGTTCTCAGGGCAATTACATCCTTGATGTGGTGTATGTCATAAGTCTGAAATAGTCCTAGTTTATTGATTTTCAGAGGCTCTCTGCTCAGCAAAAGCCCATTTGTTTATTTCAAGGGTAAGAGGACTCCGGTAGGACATTAGAAAGATCTAAAGATGTGTAATTGTTCGGTTATTATATATTCTAATTATTGGGTGAAGAGGGTGGTAATTATTTTTCTATAATTGTGGCAAGGAATGTTTAGAGAAAAGGATAGAGGGTCCTTTTTATGAAAGGGTGTATGAATCAAAATAAATACAAATACATATATTTGTTTATTACTTAAGGGCACTCTTAAAAGTGTTCCTCAACACTGGACAGTGACCGTTGACAAGTCTATTCAGTTAGGTTGTGCTGTGGCTTTGAAGCCTTCTTCAGAAATGTAGTGTACATATATGCTAATTAAAGGCACTGTCAGAAATGCCCCCCCAATAATAGGGTGTGGCTGCAAAGCCCCCTAACAGAAGTGTGAATGTGTCCTGGACAGTCTGCTTTTTCTGGAATTTGGCCTGAAGCACACGGTCTCAGAATCATTGGGGTAAGAGAGTGAGAGAGAGCAAATCATTAATTGAACTAAAATCTAGGGTCCCCGACTGCAACCCCTACTCGGCCAAACCACCACTGAAGCCAACAGGATTTTCACCCGAGTATGCACTATATGATTGAACTGCAATTAGGTAAAGAAATACATTAATCAAAATTGTGCAAAACTACCACCTCATTCCATATCTCCACCCAGATGGGGAAATGTTATTTTTTAATTATCATAGGTAGAGCAACATCTGTAACTGGTTCCATTCTATATCGTCTTTTTCAAAAATTTAAAGTTTTCCTCACATTTTTTATCTTTCAGGCTTAAAAATTCCATTAGTTACAGCCTGACTTTTTTTTTCCTTTTTCTTTTTTTTTTTTTAAAAGATTGAGCAAAACCAGGTAAGCCATTTTCAATAATAAAGTATTAAATATACATTCGTTCATTCGGAAAAAAAAGAGAGACTTTAAAAAAAAAATAGCTTTAACACATCTGGGGTTTGAGAAAAGAAGCTTCAAATTTACCAGGGAGTTACACTAGTAATCTAGATGCTGTTTTCCTTGGTCTAATGAAAATCCATTTAGATTTGCCTGAATTATAAGGATTTTAAAAAGAAACTTTGAGCATGTACACATTTTTATCATATGATGGGATTTTTTTAAAAACTAAAGATCTTCCAATATTCTACTGGCACTACAGGTTTGTATGTTAGGAGAGCATTAATTCTCATTCAGCAAATAATCTCTTACTATTGGCACTGGACACATGTGCATATGAAAGCTGTGTGGCATTTCTCATTCAGGGTCTAATCCAAAACTCATTGAAGGGCTCTCAATCAGGACTGTAGTGCACAGATTGGATGGAAAGTGAGACGGGGGTATATAGAGAATGTGTCACTGCAGAAATTGAATTTTGCATAGGGAATGAGGCAAGGATCACACTAAACAACGAGGATAAAAATAAGTATCAAACAGGTGTAAGTCACTATGTACTGTGGAACCTGTGCACTGCAGATGTTGTGTGGGGAAGGGATAGTATTTGTTCATTTAATTGAAATCTGTGTTGTAATGCATATACACAAGGGAGCAGTTAGTGTTGCAGCAGCCACCCTAACTTTGTCATATCATGACTTTTGAGAATTTTGCTTTGCAACCTTAATGTCCCTTTTAGGTTATTCTGTTGTTTACAATAATTTATATGCTGTATAAAAATGTGCTGGGAGCTGTACATGCATATGACAAGTCACGGACCCCAAAAAGCATGCATTCTAAAACAAAAACATTGAATGATGGAAAAGTTGTCTAACTATTGTGTTGGGGATTTTTAAATAAGGATATGTACATGCACACCTCTCCTGTTTTCATTTTTTGTTTTACACAAGCATTTTTAAAAGGCAGTTTTTGTCCAGTGTTTGGAGAGTGTCATTCTAGACGTACTGCTTCTCAGGACAGCATGAGTGTTTCCATAATGTCAGAATAAGTTGAAGATTGGACTGGATTTATTTTAATTTAAGTTTCTGTGATAGGGCATGTGCCTCACACAGCGCTAATTGGGATTAAGGTGGTCAGGCAGGCCCATTAATTCCAGTTGGTGCACCTGGAGGAGGAGCCAGGGAGTATGCCACTAATTAGAAATAGGGTCATCTGAACAGAAGGCAGGGCCAGTATAAAGCCCAGGAGCAGTGATCAGCAGGGGGACTGCAGGAAGGCAGGCTGTAGTTGCTCCCTGAGTGGAAGGAGTTTGAGACTGGCAAGGGCGGGGGGGGAGTCAGAGGAGTAGGAAGAAGCCCAGGGGAACAGCAGCAAGGGGGTCAGACTGTGCAGAGACCGTGGCTGCTTATTATAGGGTCCCTGGGCTGGAACCAAGTGAAGAGGGCTGGCTTGGGTTCCCTTACTATCTACTGGCAAGGGCACTGGAGACACCAGCTAGACAGCAGGTCCAGAAGGACTTTGAATTCCCCAGAAGGAATTAATTACTAGCATTCTCCAAGTGGTGGCAGTGTTCATTTGGTCAAAGGGGATTCATTTATGCAGCTACCTGGACTTCTTTATCATCAGTCTGCTCAGGGGTTTTGTTTAATTTGATTTAGTCCAGGTCAGCACATCTTTCTTGAAAGCAAAGAGACACTTCATTTGATTCCTTCTCATCTGCTCTGGTACTGAGACATAGTACTGTATGCCAGGTTAGCAAAGCCTGAGACTGACCCTGATTCAGTAGTAACACTTCCTGCTTTCCATCACAAGTTCTATGCGGGAACCTGTCCCAATAAATGTAATCCCATTAGATTACTTTGCAACCTGTAGACCTATTACATAAAAAAATAGTCCTTCTCTGTTGCTAACTAAAGAACCTCTTCTCTTCAAATGAGCCTATTTGTGAGACTTCATACAATGGGTAAATGTGACAGTTTTGCTGTTATTTATACCAGCAGCAACTGGATTTGCAGATTGCTCATTTGAAATAATAGTGTATCAGCAGTGTTTGCTTCCCCAATCATCTCCTTGGGTGTTTACTGTAAAGCCTAATGATAAATGTTGGTATGGTTACCCATTTCACTGCAGACCATTTTAGTAGAAACATTCAACAAGCATGCTTGCTTATTCCCCTCTGATGGATGAAGTAGAGATATTGACACGGAGGGCAATGAAGCAGCTGATTGTAGGGGACTAAGAGTCCAAGCCTCCCACCCAAAAAACTGAAGTCACTCCAACCCTGCTTACAGAAGAAGGAAAGAGGAGATTCATTCCCTCTTGGATGCCAGGAGCCCGAGCTGCCTCCATCACCTTTCTGGCTGCCAAAAAGGCCCCACATGTCTCCTTACCCAGCTATTAAAACTCAAGCTCTTCTATCACGCTAAAAAATTTCTACTATGCAGTTATGACTTGGCAATGCATAACTAATAAATGGGAATTCGATATCAAAATAGGCCAAGGAATAGTGTAGTGGTACTGTTTACTGACAAATGTGAAAATTAAAACTTCCATATTTAAGTTTATTTGAAGCTGCTACACAATCTCCACACCATTAAGAAGCCAGAAGGCCTCACTGGACAACCAAGATGCAATACACAGGGACTTGTCTGTGGGGTTCATTCATACTACCCATGATGGACAGTAGCAGATTTCCTGCACAGGGAAGTTAAATCGCCGCTGGAGCCCTGGGCAACGCTGGCCGGGCAGCGTGGAAGGGCTGGCTGGGAGATGCTGCCCCAGCCCCCATACCAGTAAGTTTTCAATTTTACTTTCACCCCTGAATTTACTAGCCAGGTACAAATCTCCCTAGTAAAACAGACTAGAGAGAATGGATACTGACTGGACAAAACTAGCCAACCTGCAACTCCAAGGCCATAAGAAGTAAGAATAATTGTTGTAATAATTTAGTGTTGTAAAATAAATAAATAAATACATTTTAAAAAATGGAATACATGAAAGCATGAAAGGACAGTTGGACTGAGGATGGTAGCAATGGCTAAAAATAGATAAATAAAAAGGCACCAATTTTAGCAGGATAAGTAAAAATGTATTAGTTAAAAGGATTTTGGATTATGATGGGGTTATATTTAGAATAAAATAGTTATAAATGAGAATTTTAATGTGCAGCTGCATAATGTTACAAAACAAGACATAAAGAACATGTATTTAACAGAGGGAGGTGGAGCAATGCAGGACCTTCACCAGAATGGACCAGCATTCATCTAAACACTAGCAAACATCCTACCTGCACTCCAGAAAAAGTTAAGAAACGGTTACTCACATTTCATTACTGTTGTTCTTTGAGATTTGTTGTTCATGTCTATGCTATATTATGTTGTCTGCTCTATCTTCTGGACTTATGCTTTTTGCTTAATTAAGATAAGAAAATTTTGGGACAATATATTACTATTAAAGCTTTAAATTAGTTAAGCTTAGTATTGGTGTGGATTGTGCTTTTCACCCAACAATGTGAAGCCATCTTCTCAAGGCTATTGATACTGTGGCAATGAAAGATTAAAGCAGGTTACCACAATAACGCTTAGTCACTCACCAGCCCTTGGTTATTCACCAACAGACCAGGTTCTCCATCATTCTTCTGTCTAGGTGGAGTATCTGCTACCTATTTCCTTCTCATTGATCACACAACTGAATAGAAATGGGAGACATCCTTTTTGAGGAATGTGATAGAGTATCTAGCCCAACATAGGTGAGGAAAGGATAAATGTGGGCTGGAGGCCTCCATTAAAGCACCTGGTTGCATCTGGCAGGCCTAATGAAAGATGAAACACAGCTGGGGAGGAACTGAATAGTTATTATAAAGATAAGCAGTGGGGGTAGTAGTATGACACTTCTATGCTAAAACTCAGACAAAGAAGGGGACTGTTAGAGTTGAAAATAATGCTATGTAGCAGGCCCTGGATAGAAGAAATGAAGTGATTTTGTTTAGAATGCTAACTGGCTATTGTAACTTAAAAATCTTTTTTAGAATAAATAAAGACAAACTGTGTTCAGTAAGGTGGAAGAAACAGTTGATTGCTTTTTATGGGTATGTAAAGCCTTTGCTAAAGAAAGGGAAAAGATTTCTGAGGAATTCAAATATCTTAAGGTAACAAAAGCTACACTGATATTTAGTAAAAGTATCAGGGAAATGGAGTATTCTTAGAATGGTGTTATTACATTACTTGGAAGATAGGGCAGAGCAAGAGCATATAAACCACCACAAGCATTTAGGAATTATAGTTGGTGGTGGCTACGGACCGGTGATATTCAGAGTGAGGCTCGGGAGCCACAAGTAGCTCTTTAATGTGTTTCCTATGGTTCTTTGTAGCCCCTGACATTAAAAATCTGGTTAATAATTAAATCACACACTCAGGATGCTTTTATTAAGTTATTATCCAATTGCAGTTGATAAAATAATACTTAGTCATTTTGCTGTGAGACTATTTTATTTTATTCATATGTGAAACAATGAATTCACACTACTGTAGCTCTTTTGGGTAGTGTTGATTACTAATTTGGTTCCTGAACCAGTGAGGTCTGAGTATTACTGCTGTAGACTATTCAGTCAAGTTTGCTTTGCTATTTAAAAAAAAGGGGGGGCCTACAGGAGAAAGAGAAGAATTATGTAGTCATTCTCTGGGTTTTAGAGAGTGGAGATTCCTGAAGGGAACAGGAAGGCTTCTGCCTGGTACAAAGAGCCCAGGAAGGGGCTGCTATGGTGGGAAGGAGTCCAGGGATATGGCAACAAGGGGTCTGATGGAGCCAACTTCGTCTACTCATTCTTGGGATCCTGGACTAGAACCCAGCGGCATGGGAGGGTGTGGCCACCGGAAAAGGTGGTGCATAAACAACCTGACAACGATGAGCAGGACTACTGAGTTTGGAAACAGGCCTCCAGGAAGACAGGGTGTTGCTCTGTACAAGGGCAGTAGGACAATGCTGCAGAGCTAAAGAAGAGTGCAGAGAAGTGAGCTTGGATAGAAGTGAAGAGTTTGAGTTTAATTTATTGGATTCCTTGAGGGTACTAGATGAGAACCTGCTATACTGTATTAGCCACAAGGGGAAAACCACTGATCTCCATTTGGGCTGGGAGCTCTAAAGAAAAGGGAGAGAGGCTACAAGACTTACTTCTGGTTTCTTTTTGTCAAAACAGCTTAAATTTGGCCACTTACCGGTATGGGAGGAGGTTCAGAAGTGCACACAACTGGAAAACATGAGTATGAGCACTGGTGGCAACGTATTTGGTAAAGTACCATTATGAAAGAGTGTTTGAAGAAGGAATCCACACACAGAAGTTTGTCAGTTTTAAAAGTGAGTGGGAAGTATAACTTCCAATTTTATTTGTTTCCAGGATTTCATACACCAAATTAAAATATAGATTTAAGTTACTAAATACATGAATATGTAGAGAGAAGCAACAGGGCATTTAGTTTTGATTCTTTTCTGTACTCAATATACTTTACTTTTAAAATTGAGCTTTCAAGAAGACAAGAAATCTAAATGCTTCAGTGCACTTGTTTTTATGTACATAGATATAATTCCAACATTTGTACACTACACACTTTAATACCAAATTAAGGAGACCATGATGCTGTACAAAAAGACCAACTGGAGTTGTTTCTTCAGATCAAATTTTCCTCTGATTTTCCTCTTGTAATAGTAGACAAGTGGCTATTGCAAGAGGATTAAAGCACAAAAGGATAAATGTTTGCTCAGTCTTTTGGAGTCATTAAAGAGCAAATACTATAAGCGCAATAATTGCATGAAATAAAAGGAAAAAAATGCATCTTTGAGTGGGAAGTTTTCTGACGCTACCAACTGGGAGTTCATTTCTAACATTCTTGGCTAAAACATTGGTCCAATTAAAGTCAAAGGAATTTTACTATTGAGTATAGTGGGGTTAAGGTGACCAGATAGCAACTGTGAAAAAACAGGACAGGAGGTGGGGGTAATAGGCACTTATATTTAAAAAAAAGTCCCAAAAAATGGGACTGTCCCTTTAAAAACGGGACATCTGGTCACCCTAAGCGGGGTCAGGATTTTCACTCCTTATGTTTACAATCTAAACAATTCAAACATTAGACAGTGCTTCAACTTTTTACAATGTCTGAATAAGTTAGTAATTCTGCTGTGAAAGAATTAATATGATGTTCTGTATCAGAGCATCTATGCCAAGCAAATTACTGTTAAACTTGGTGAAACCCCAAAAATGTAAAAGTAACCTGCAGAGGAGAAAAGATAGGTTTGTGCTTTTTTTTTTATTATTATTCTTTCTGAAGAAAGGCCTGACGAGTTTTTCTCCTTGTCAGAGTTTGGGTTTCTTCTTTCTTTTTTATATTAGAAAATTTTAGGTGTTGTCCACCCTGGAAGAATCTGTGATGACTGGAGAACTAGCACAGTGGGAGCTGTGCTATTGAGCAGTCAAAGAATTCTTAGGCTGTTAAACTCTGGATTAGCATTTGTTTTTGCAAGCACCTCCTTAAAAGTTATGTTTTAAACAACATCTTGTCAGTAATTGTGGGCTCACTTTAATTGAAATATCTGAGACACCCCAAGGGGTCCTCTAGCAAAACCAGACTAGGCCAATAATAAATGTCTAGTCTTATTCCCATTGACTTAAAATGGGCTTTGGATCAGGTTCATGGCCTTCAGTGGTACCAAGATCAAAGCCTGAGTGGGGTGGAAAATTAAGGCCATCTTCATGTACCATAAACTAGTAAAAGGAGCACAAGCCTAAATTTTTCAAAATCCTTTGTAAAGCAATTTTATCTTTTAAGAATTTGAGTTTTGGCCCATTTCTACTTGCTGATTGGAGACATAAGAGAGACAGCCCTTGTTGGGAGAAACTGTAATTTTAAAAAAAAGTTTAAAGTACAGTAACATAGCTTTTAATACCTTTTACAACAAGGTATGTACATTTTAAACACATATGTAAACACACTAGTCATCTTTCTGATGTTTATCAAATCGTTCCAATAGAGCCCTTAATATATTTCCTGGTAGCTTTTGGTGTCTGTCTCTTAGCGCTTCGATGGCAATCTTTGTCTGAATGAAAGAAAAGGAAAGAAAGGGGGAAACCTTTTATATTACAGGAATGACGAGTCATCGTTTTCTTCAAGTTTTCCCAGTGTTGCAAAATATATACAAAAAGTCTAAAACTCTATGGAAAGCGGTAAGGGTGCGGGCAGAGGGAGCAGAAAAGGGAAATTCCTCGCAAGATCCCATCAAACCCTTGCTAAGGCAGAGTCTCATTTCCAGATGCTAGTGTATTTTCCTGTGATAACTAAGCCCACTAAACAATTATATCTAGCTAGGCACTAAAGCCCCAATTGTAATAATCTCTAAACTAAGCCAGCACTGAGGAAAACCTATTCAGCGTAAAATCCTTTGCCACAAGGTTCAAGAGGCAGTTTCCCTTCAAAACCAGCTATAAACTTTTCAAACTCTATTTTAAATGTTTACTAGTCATAAAATATTCATGACATGGCTAAATAAAAAGGGAGGTTTAGGATGTAAAAGGGCAATTCCTTCAGCATTCAAATGTACTCTCCCCAATAAATCATGTTTCTTCAGGTCTATTAAATCTCATCCACTATATACTGGTAATTTTGCTCCAGCTAAAATATGGTAATCAGCCAAGACACTTTCCTCTACACCTCACCAACGCTAAAGAATTTGTTTATAAACCAGGTCAACTTTAATTTAGTTAAAAAGGTCAATGGGAACTCTTTGGTGCTCAAACTCTTGGGGGGGAAAAATCAGACTATTTTTGTAGATGCCTAAAGATGGAATAATGAGCCTAAATTTAGGCACATAATTTTGAAAATCTTGGCTAATACATATAAATGCATTGGAGTCAGGAAATTAAAAGTGTTTCTCGTACTAACATTAACATCCACAGTGCTCCAACAGGGCCCAAACCTCAGCCAGTTTACAGTTACTAAGGATCTGACTTATATTTATCAATTTCAGAGGTGTAACTATGTTTTGTATGTATGTGAGGCAAAAAGGGACTGGAGTCTGGTTCCTTGTTTCACATAGGGCTCTTTTATGTATTTAGGAGGCTGAGAGGTACGACTTGAACTATAATGTGTACAATATAGGTCCAGGAACAGATTTTCAAAAGGCACAAAGAGCAGTCAATGGGAGTTGGGCATCTAACTCCCTTTTATATTTTTGAAGATCTCCCCAGGTTACTATGGAAACATTAACCTTTCCCTAGAATTTATGTATTTAAATTAATGTTGTTGTCATGTATTTTCTTGGATTTAATTTCCATTTTAAGAAAAACAAGAGAAACTGTCTCTGAGTTTTGGTATTTAGAGATGACCTGCAAAGCAAGACTTTTTTTTTTAACACTATTTATTGTTTACTCTCTCTGTCCCTCTCCACCATAAATGAAGCAAAGTGTGGATTCTATTTCCTAGAGAGAAAGGGATTGTGTTTGGAGAGATGCAACTTAGAATACATCCTTGTAAAAGATCACTAGTCAGGGCTGCTAGCAAAGCCAGGAAAGGAAAGACTATAGCCACTCGTCATTTCTATTTTTTTAAAAAAAAACAACCACCCTAAACATGCCAGAGATAAATATGTCATGAAAAAAATATGCTACATCCTACATATCCACATCCTACATCAGGAAGAACCAATGGAGGACACAAACAAACAGTTGCATTTGCTTGCAGTGCACCTTTAAAATATTCCTCTCCAAACTGTAGGAGCTTGCAGGCTTTTATGTATTGAAAGTGATGTTCATCAAATAGCACTGTCAGCTATTCATTAGCAATTTAAATTCACATGAGTACCGTTTATCCTAGATTAAGTTCTCTCGTGTCACAAATGAAGTGTCTCTAACAGCCACACCTGTGAACTCCTGGGTTTGGAGTCAAGCTGTGTTTCTTTCTCAGGCATCCTCAGTACTAAAATATTCTGCAGATCAAGTTACCTTCATTTACTCCTGTGCAATCCCATTATCCTCAAAGAGGAGACTACTGAAATCTTGCTGGTTCAGTTTTGTGTCCTTACAGCCTTTGAAGCTGGTGAATGATCCTTTACCAGCAAATATAGGAGGAGAAAATGGAAACCTCCTAAAGTCCAGGGGCTGTTTTGTCATTTTGCCTGAGCAAGGCTTCTACCCTATCCACTTGTTCCTTTGAAAAGTCGTCACCTTTCCTTTGTGGACGTTCTCTTTGGCCTCTGCATCTCTCTTAGATGATAAAACAAGGTTGGATTTGTTCTTTGGAAATTTATTAAAGCACAATGTGTTTTTTCACATTACTGTTAATTTTCAGTCCTCTTTAATTAATTCCTCTCATTGGATTTAGGGTAAGTTGTGTTTCCTTTCTCCTTCTTTTTGGAAGTGTCTTCCTGTGGATGAATGGATGAACATATTCTTTTTGGCTACATGTCTCCCACCGTAGTGGAGCAATGACTGTTTTGTGTAATGGAGCCAAAAGCCATACTTGGGTCACCTGAGTCAGATTTCTCAGCATGTCAAGGGGGCTCTGGGGGCTCAGGCCTGAGGGACTTTGGAAAGTTCATGTGTTTTGAGGAAGGGCAGGTACTGCAGAGAGAGGGGAGATTCTAATGTAATGTAATCCTCTCCCTGGCTTTTTCCATTGTACATTCAGGAGGTCCTTCTCCTTGGTGGTGGTGAAGGGGAAGAGGAAGAGGAGACAGGATATTAGTGATCTGAATCTAAAGGAAAGCAAATAATTCTGAACTTTTAAGTGACTGAAATTAAGTTTATGTTGGTGGAGGAATTCCCACTCCGATATTCCCACATCCAAGTGACAGGTTTCAGAGTAGCCGCCGTGTTAGTCTGTATCGGCAAAAAGAAAAGGAGTACTTGTGGCACCTTAGAGACTAACAAATTTATTTGAGCATAAGCTTTTGTGAGCTACAGCTCACTTCATCAGATGAATGCATCCGATGAAGTGACCTGTAGCTCACGAAAGCTTATGATCAAATAAATTTGTTAGTCTCTAACAAAAGTATTCCTTTTCTTTTTACATCCAAGTTAGTGGCTCAGTCTGGAACCTCGGAGCAGAAAAGGTATTTTCTTCCTTCTGGGAGTCAGGCCTGCATTTGAAGTCATTTTTGAGTTTAGAAACTACTTTGTGCAGCTCCTCAGCAGTCTTCTGCCATTCAAGACATTTTATGCTGTACTTGTCACTGTGGAATCTAAATATACCACAAAATAGAAGAGGATAAAAAGCAGGAGGAAAGAATTATTAATAATACAGTCCCTTTAGCCCCCACATAAAATAACAGCATAAAAAGATTCAAGAAACTGCCTCAGGGAAAGGCACTCTGATGCAAATGTAAGCCAGGGTCTGAATGAGCATTCCCCTGGCATTGATTAACTGAGGGAGATGATCGGATTTGCACAGACACACTTTGCCTAGGTCATAGAAGACAGATTTGCTTTGCCAAAGTGATCAGTTTTGGCTGTTTTGGATTAAAGTTCAGTTTAGTCTTTAATGCATGGGATAATGAAATATTATTCTTATTGTATGTCCAAAGGGCAGCAGAACTGTACTTAACCCCCTCAATTAGGGGATACTATCCTAACCTGAACCTCACTCACTAAGCAGGAGATAGTGATGTCAAATCCAAGTGCAAGTTGGAACGGGGTTAGGTGTTTTTGTCTAATGGTGAGGACTCTGTTTAAAGAGCCTTAGATACCATTTGGCCTTCACCGCCCCTCATGCCCTCCATGTTTAAAAACAGAGCAGAGCAGACTCACTTTAGGCCTGGTTTACACTACAAAGTTAGGTTGATGTAAGTTGCTTTGTGTCAACCTATTTGTTCATGTGTCTATACTCAAATTTGTATCCCACTGATGTAAGCACCCTGTTATGGTGAGCCGTGGTTGACACAGTGCAAGTGTAAAGAGTGCGTGAGCTATGTTGAACTTAACTGTCCTCCTGGAGCTATCCCATAATGCCCAACAGTGACCACTCTGGTCACAATTGTGAATTCCACTGCCCAGGGGGTCATAGAGACTGGAAGGCATAGCCCTGCCCTCCCCTCCCCTCCCCCTCAACTTTAAACCCCATATTTTTGAAATGCCTTTTCCTGATTGTCCAACTTGTTAAGCACACATAACAGGTCTTCCTCATTCTGTGCAACTGCCCAACCAAACATACCAGCTACATGCTCTAGACATGCTCCTGCCTGGAATAGACAGGAGATATTGGATCTCCTGGCCTTGAGGAGAAAAGACTGTGCAGGAACAGCTATAAACCAGCCATAGAAACATGGGCATATAAGAGAAGATTGCACAGTGGATGCAGGTGAAGGGGTACAACGTGGACCGGCAGCCACATGAAAGTGAAGCAATTGCAGCAGGCATACCACAAGGCTGGGGAGGCCAACAGTCAATTTGGTGCTGAGCTACAGACCTGCTGCTTTTACAATGAGCCACATGCCATTCTTGGAGGGGACCCTACCAGCACCCTGCAAACCACTGTGGATATCTCCAATGCACGCAATAAACAGACCCCTGCCATTAACAGCACAGAGGAGGAGTGACGTGTCAAGAAAGTGGGGCATCCAGTTATCCAGTGAGCGAGGATAATTTAGAGACTCCACTGAAAGCTAGCCAGTCCCAAATCATCTCAAATCTGCTTAACCTTCATCAGCGGAAGTTTGAGTCACAAAACTGTGGTCTCCAGTGCTATTCTGCATCACCCTGATATTGAATATGGACATTGGACTATTAACCTGATAAACTGATTCTGAAAAGGACTCTTTGCAACTCTCAAGCTCTCTATCTCTACTGTGAAACTAACCTAAGAACTCTATTCATGTCTGTATGTATAATGATCTTTAAACCAATACTCTTTTTTCTTTCTAAATACATTTTAGTTTAATTAATAAGAATTGGCTGTAAGTGTATTTGGGTAAGGTCTGAAATATTCATTGACCTAGGGGGTAATGTGCCTGATCCTTTGGGAGTGGTAGAGCTTTTAGTATGATGATCAAGATTTTCAGGAATCCTCATCATACTTGACTTGGCTGTCTGTGTGAGAGCTCAAAGCTGGGTTGCTTTAAGGGAACTGTGTTTTGGCTTCTGGGTAACCAGTAAGGTATTGTAGACGCTGTTTTGGTAAATCTGAATAGTAGAGTAACCACCAGTTTTGCGGATCGTCTGCCCCATTCTTTGCAGTTTGCCCTGATTGAGCAATCACAGCATGGCCCCCTTGGGATCCTGGTCACACTCATGTATGCCCCACGACGCATTTCCAAAATTCCCAAAAAGCATTGTGCCAGAGGGTGGTGGTATGGCACACTCAGATACCTACCCACTGTGCACCACAGTTTGCATTGACACAAGAACCCCCTGGTGAGTACACAAAGTGCTGCCACAAGCAGCCAAGTGTGTATGCACAAGCGATATATTAACTGTGGTGGCTTTACACCAACATAATATGTAAATCAAAGTTTGATGCGTAGACATAGCCGTAGAGTCCTTGTTCCTCCTCAGTGATCACTAGAGCTGAAATCAATGATGGGCACTTCTAGGAGGCTAAATCTTAGACATGACATAGGGACAGCATTGCAGTGAACAACAGAGGATGCAGCAGCAGAGTTCCTCACTACCCAGTGAAATCACTAAGATTTAAAACCCGTAAGAACTGGGCTATGTGGTAAAATCTCAGAACATGGCGTTGCAGCTAGTGGCAGTGAGCGGCAAGCAGCAGCGGTGAGACAGCGGTGAACAGCAGCAAAGGTGGAAGTGACAGTGGTAAGGTGAGCAGAAGCAGAGGCATTGCTTGACCCCCAACTCTGCTCCCAGAGGAGGGAGGTGAACCCACAGGAACGCACCCCTGAATTCTGGGACTTGGCTGACCTCAGACAACCAGTGAGTAGGGTGCAGCAGAGGGAAACGGGAGTGATGTGTTAAAGGGACATTTGTCAGTTGGAATTTCACACCAAAACTGAGGCAAAGGACTACTGTCCAAGATACTGTAGGGTAGGGGTTTACTTATGGTTTGCATGCTTTTGAATAATTTTTGTGGTATTTTTCCCTTCTGTTCTTAAAAGTTTTTTCTCATTATACACAGACTTAGTACCCATGAGTGGGGAAAGTATTGCCTATAACTCAGACACTGCACACCCAGCTAGCATGGAGATAAACAGCAGTGTAGACAGTGAGGCACAGCTTAGGTGGATAGAGTAGAGTGTCCTACATTCCAGAACCCTCAGACTACATACATGGGCTCTCTACATGCCCAAGCAGTGCCTCCCACGTTTACACTGCTATTTTTAGCAATATGAAAGGCTCCAGCAGCAGGGAAAGGCTCTGTCAGTGCAAGCATGGTCACAGTCTGCCTTTTACTGTAGCGAGTAGCTACAAGTGTACTGCCTGAACAAAATGTCCCACAGGATCCCTACCTAAGAAAAGTTCCAGGAGCTGTGGAGCAACTGATGTTGCCTTTGTGAAGCTCAGTGGAATAGACTCTAGATATCAGGTTGCATAGTCTGCAACTACTAGAATATATTGATATCGTGCAGCTCTTTTCTCCACGGGTCCCACAATATCCAGCTCAATCCTCTGGAAGGGAGTCTCAATCGGAGGGAAGGGCCTTTGAGACAACTTTTGTGGTGGTTAATTGGTATGCTGACAAGAGACACATGGCCTGGTCTACACTGGGGGGCGGGGGGGGGGTGGGGGGCGGCGGCAAGCTAAGTCGGTCTAAGTTACGCAACTTTTCAGCTACGGAAATAGCATAGTTGAAGTTGATGTACTGAGAACTACTTACTGCCGTGTCTTCACTGTGGTAGGTCGACTGCTGACGCTCCCCCGTCAACTCCGCCTACGCTTATCACTCTCGTGGAGTACTGGAGTCGACGGGAGAGCACTTGGCGGTCAATTTATCGCATCTTCGCTAGACGTGATAAATCGACCCCCACTGGATCGATCGCTCCGGAGGTAAGTTTAGACATGCCCACAGTATTCTCTGACCTCCTGGTGGATACCACGCTAGTAAAGGCTGGCAGATATGCAGGACAAGGTATTTTCTTGGCCTAAGTGGCCAGCACAAGGGATACCATGTCCTAGCCATAGGACAACCAGGGTATCTGTAATTGTGTCCTTACCTCACTGGTTGGTTTGTTGCATTCAATGTGATATAGCTCTCTCCCCTGAGTATAAAGTGGAGTGACTGTTTCAGGCATCGGGATTCTGCCACCCGATGATGCCATCGGGATTCTTCATTTACAACAGCAAATTGGTTGTGGACTCCACTCAGCACAGGGTCCTGCCTTTGTTCATGGACAAATTCTAGGTCACAGCTTCTAAATCAGCTAACGGCAGCCTCCTAGATACTCTTCCCATTTGCAACCCAGGTGAATGTCTTATAGTCTTCAAATCCCCCTCAAGAGATTCATCAGGTTCTCCTCATCCAGCTACTTCAAATCAGTCCAGGATTTCCCCAGGTGTTGGAATCTGGTTAGTGACTACAGTCTCTGGTTTTCCCAACTCACTGATATTTTCTTGGAAGTCTTGCCAATCCTGACCAATAATAATGGGATAGGCTAGCTTTGGGGATAGAACTGCTGGAAGAGTCTCTATATGTCATCCCATGGTAAACTTCAGTTGTCTGCTAGGGTAGGCCTTTACATCCCTGTGGATGCACTAGGGGAAGACTGTCTGGGGGGTGTCCCTCCTGTCCTGACCAATGGCGTTTGCACCAAGGCCTGACTGCACCTAGAGTCCAACAGATTTTGTACTTTCATCCCCCAGATCCACATGGGGATGGTTATTTTGGAAGCCCCTGCTTTCTGCTGTCCACACCAGGCATATTGGCATTTCATAAGGGGGTGTTCCCTTTGAGCAGGGGTTTGGACCAGATGACCTCCTGAGGTCCCTTCCAACCCTGATATTCTGTGATTCTATGACGTTCCTCAGTTACCCACATAAGTAGCAGGTCACCATATTGTGGTCTGAGCCTCTTCTCTCACACAATGTTGGTCCTGGCCGTCGTAGGGGTCTGGCATCCACGTCTGTGTTAGCTTAGTCTGGTGATGGGGCCAAGGTTCTAAAGACCTGGTGAGGTTTCATCCAGGCTCTTCCTGCCTGGTTACTGTGGCTTGCCCAGAGTTAGGGTGGTTGTCCTGACAGTTGAGCGGCTGGTAACTAGGGTACTCATCCTTGAGTGGCAGAGGTTCAGGTATGGGTCAGCTTTTTAGCCACAAGTTGTCTCCCTTCTCCTGTCTCTGGGGTCTCTTCATCAGCCATAAAGTTCTCCATCAGCTGCACCACCACCTTGGGCTGTGCCTCAGAATCCACGTGGGTCTCCAGGAGGAAGTATTTGTATGAACTGCTTTGTCAATATTAACTTAGCCAGCTGGGTTCCCATCTGCTGCCATGGCTGTAATCACCAATATTCCTTCTGTCTTTGGGTCATCACCCATGGTCAGGCTCCCTGGAGATATGTTTCCATCTAGAAGTGGTGGCAGATAATTCAGGATGGCTGCTTTAAACAGTTTGTAATTCATTGCAGACATAGGGTCAAGCCCTCAGTAGACTGCCCGGACTGGGCCAGGCTGGTAAGGGGCCAACATCAGAAACCACTGGAGGCTACTGCCACCTGTTCAAAAGTAGTCAGGAAGGCTTCAGAGTGGCTGTCAGGCCCTATTTTAGCCAGTTTTACAGATACAGGTGTGGGCAGAGGCCCTAGGCTCACAGCTCCTGCTACCAGACCACTAGATATCCCAAGAGGCTGTAGATTCATCAGCAACTCTTGGTCAAGGTTCTGTTGTAATTCTTTCTGCTGTGTTGCCATTTCATGCAATAGCTGTTGCTGTTGACCCCCTGTAGCTGTTGCTGTGTGGCCAACTGTTGCAAATTATTTTGCTGAAACTGCTCTTGCTGGGTTGCCCACTGTTGCTGCTCTTCAGCAGTCACTTGCACCATTGTTCTGGATCCATACTACTTGTGTTAAGTGTCACTCATGCTTGTGGGGTTTTACCAGTTCATTCTAATTTATCGTTGTATCAGAGAGCAACTGCCCATGTTCTCCTGTTTGTCATAGGAGGGGAGCTTAAGGTGCTTCCTTTGTCCCCAGTGGCTTTCTCTTTCAGCAGGAGTTACTATAGAGTTGGTCTGAAGATGTGCTGTGTTTCTCTGGCTACAAGTATCAGGGAGACAGTTCCCTGCCCCCCATTTTGGGGTTAACAGTAGTCCAAGTGAAAAAGGTAAAGTTGAACAGTCTTACAACCCAAAAACAGACAGGGTTGACCTCCCTCTTCTTGTGAAGCAAACAGGTCAACAACTCCTGAGCTAGGGCTGGGTTCTCTAGTCTCTTGTCAGGATATTGGACCCAGGCTAAGCTTCTTGGGCTGTACAAAAACAAAGTAAAGAAGATCTCCCTACTTATCCATAGGCAGAGGATCTTCACCAGCTTTCCTAGCCAACAATCCCTGTATTGTGTGGAGTCAAGGAGCTCTGTGATCTAGCTCTGTGTCCCTCTGAGTGCTGCCTATCACTGAGATTGGCTCATAGATTCACAGAGATTAAGGTCACAGGGGACCATCATGATCATCTAGTCTGGCCGCCTGCACACTGCAGGCCACAGAACCTCACCCACCCACTCCTGTAATAGACCCACAAACTCTGGCTGAGTTACTGAAGTCATCAAATCATGATTTAAAGACTTCAATTACAGGCTACTTCTTTTTAAGGAGCTGCCCTCCTCCAGGTGCAGCAGATCTCACAGGTACGCTGGATTGGACCATATTGTGCCCATAAGCCCTCGTTAACCCCTTC
The DNA here is from genome assembly GCF_015237465.2 of Chelonia mydas. NCBI lineage: Eukaryota > Metazoa > Chordata > Testudines > Cheloniidae > Chelonia > Chelonia mydas. The sequence goes on along the minus strand of NC_057850.1, from coordinate 66,740,571 downwards.
CTGACTGGGGTGGGAAGCTGTTCCACCACAGAACCTAAGACAAATATTTTCACTTAGATCAAAATAAAAGGAAACATATTCAAGATACCTAAAATCAAGATCCTCTGTGCCACACAACAACTTTTCCACCATAAATATGGTAAAAGACTAGGGTCCCCAAAGTTATTCATAAGGTAAGTGACATCTTAATAGAGAATTTGTTTTATGGACCACCTTCCCCTTCTGCGATGATCCAAATACTATCCCTGTGGCAACTAACCTGATTACTTACATGCAAAAAGTAACTTCAGGGAGGTATTTCAGCCTCTTTGAGGGAGTGTATTTGCCCTGAGTTAGCAGTCTTCACAATTTAGGAGTGATTCTATAAACTCAGCTGCTGTTGGACATCATATGACAGCAGTAACCCAGAGAGACGAGATCGGTGACATGATATCTTTTATTGACCCAACTTCTTTTTGTGAGAGACAAGCTATCACACTTATACAGAGCTCTTCTTCCAATCTGGGAAACTTAATCAGAGTGTCACAGCTAAAAACAGGGTGGAACAGATCATTTAACAAAAGTAGTAAACACATATTTCAAGGGACCATTCAAGGTGAAGTGGTCCATTAACAGCCCTCTAGTCATAGGGAGGAAAGGAAGGATGAGGGGGGAAAGCAGCTGAGGGTGGGGAGTTATTAGTGTGTTATAGATTGGATTTATGGCTCATTACAACAATCTTTCTAATCAATCCATGATTTTTAGTGTCTAACAAAGTTATGAACTGAAGCTCCCAGCCTTGTCTTTTGAAAGTATTGTGCAGGCTTCCTTTGAGGATGAGGACTGATAGGTCAAATATAGAGGGATCACTCTGTAAAAAGTAAAGGAGGACTTGTGGCACATTAGAGATTAACAAATTTATTTGAGCATAAGCTTTACGTAGAGACTGTCAAGTTTGACCAATGTACATGGCAGAGGGGCATTGCTGGCACATGATGGCATATATCACATTGGTAGATGTGCAGGTGAATGAGCCTCTGATAGTGTGGCTGATGTGATTAGGCCCTATGATGGTGTCCCCTGAATAGATATGTGGACACAGTTGGCAATGGGCTTTGTTGCAAGGATAGGTCGCTACGTAAAAGAATAAATGGACACAAATCAGATGTCAAGAATTATAACATTCAAAAACCAGTTGGAGAACACTTCAATCTCTTTGGTCACTCGATTACCAAAAGTGGCAATTCTATAACAAAAAAACCTTCAAAAACAGACTCCCACGAGAGACTGCTGAATTGGAATTAATTTGCAAACTGGATACAATTAACTTAGGGTTGAATAAAGACTGGGAGTGGATGGGTCATTACACAAAGTAAATCTATTTCCTCATGTTTATTCCCCCCCCCCCCCCCCCCCGTTCCTCAGACGTTCTTGTCAACTGTGGAAATGGCCCACCTTGATTATCACTACAAAAGGTTCCTCTCCACCCCCCGCTCTCCTGCTGGTAATAGCTCACCTTACCTGATCACTCTCGTTACAGTGTGTATGGTAACACCCATTGTTTCATGTTCTCTGTGTATATAAATCTCCCCACTGTATTTTCCACTGAATGCATCCGATGAAGTGAGCTGTAGCTCACGAAAGCTTATGCTCAAATAAATTTGTTAGTCTCTAAGGTGCCACAAGTCCTCCTTTTCTTTTTGCGGATACAAACTAACACAGCTGCTACTCTGAAACCTTTGTAAAAAGTGTTCACCCTCAGGTGAACCCAGCAGTAATCCAGTCAGCTTTTTACCTTTTTTGTCTGGCTAGAAACTTGTCCTTTGCAGACCTCTCCACCATCATTTACACATTTGTTACCTTAATATTAAACTATAGCAATGTGCTCTAAATAGAGTTATACATTTAAGGCATTCAGAGAATAACACTGGGGCAGAACACAGCAGCTGTCTCAGTGAAGCATTTTTCTGGGAACTCATGACATAAGTGCTCTGGGATCTGCACTGGCTGTGTAATAGTGCTATCTGACTCCAGGTCGAGTTTAAGGTTTCGGTTATGTCTTAGGAAGCCTTAAATAGCCTGTGACCTACCTACCTGAGGGATTGCCTCTCTCCAGAGGCACACAAGCTGAATCCCCTTCACCATAAGGCAGAGAGTTGTGGATAGCAGGATGCTCTTTGTGAGGGCTCTAAGACTCTAGAACTTGCTCTCCATCAGTCAAAAATAGCACAGATTTGGTGACCTAGGCATACTGCCAGACATCTGTTAGATGGGGTTTTTGGAGAGGGCTGGCTGAAATATACTGTCTAGAACTATGAATGTGTGGAAAGCTCTTTTGTGGGTGGTGGAAGGCAGATTTTCTCTCTGAATGATTGTTTTAATGCTGCTGGGGGTTTGTTGTAATATTAATTATGTGTTAGGGCACTAGAGCCTTGCATGCACATTTGTAAAAGTTATTTATTTACTTCCGTTTAAATAATGTATTTTATCACAGCCAGGACCTTGTGATCATCCAACTCTTCACAGACTAACAGCAAGTGATCCACAGAACACAGTCCAGAAACCTCTGGTGTAAAGTATCGAGGGAGAGGGCCAGGGAGGATAGTGATGAGACAGAACAATGCACGAATCTGTGGAGGAATCTAACAGTGTAAAATAATGTTGTCTGGACTGGAGAAAATGATATTTCAGACAGAGATATGTTATTGAATAACAGTACACTATTTAAGATGGCCAATGTACTGTAAGAAAGTTTTACTTCATAAGAAACCAGTAGTCATGGAATTTGATGTTAAATATTTCACACCTAACTAACATCATTTAAACTAAGACTGTAGGTTCCTTGAAGCTTTAAAGAGAAGAGCCAACTTACCTTTTCAACTAGTTCTGTAGCTGTTATATTTGGATCATAGGGAATGGGATCTCCAATATATGTGCGAAGTTTGACTGGGAACCCTCCATATAGAGGAACGAATGGCAATCGAAAACGTTCATCCAACCACCTAATAAACCCTGTGAATTATAAAAAAAGGGGGGAGATTACATTTTGAGACATAGTAGATAAGCTTAGAAGCTAGCAGAGTCCCTGAATGCATCCGATGAAGTGAGCTGTAGCTCACGAAAGCTTATGCTCAAATAAATTTGTTAGTCTCTAAGGTGCCACAAGTCCTCCTTTTCTTTTTGCGGATACAGACTAACACTGCTGCTACTCTGAAACCTGAATCAAAATGGTGTCTGGATTGTAACTAACAAATCTTAAGTGATTTGGTTAAAGGCAACATGAAGGTCAAACAATATTCAGGGCACATGATCTTGAAAATAATAATCTACTCTTCCATTACCTCATGCATACCAATTACCAGTTTAAGATGTGTCACCATGTAAAGCACAATTAATACCTAGTCCAATAAATACATATTAAGATTAGATAACCCAGAAGAGTTTACATCACAAGAAAGTTACCAGAGTTAAAAGAGAACAAAAGATTAGAAAGCGGCAAAGAGTCCTGTGGCACCTTATAGACTAACAGACGTATTGGAGCATAAGCTTTCGTGGGTGAATACCCACTTCGCTGGATGCATGCAAGATTAGAAAGAAATTCACAAGCTGAGTACTTCCCAGAAACAGTTGATTTTGAAAATATAAATAAAAAAAACTCTACGAACGAATTTGAAAAGATGCATATGAAGTAAATCTTACATGTTGTTCCAAGTGTTCTATAGCCTTCCCGAATATTCTGAGTAAACAAAGGGATGATGGGCTAAGAAATAAGGAAAAGAAGTGGTAAGACTATGGACAACAGTTCAGCCTTAGTTTTTTCTTTTAAATCTTGCATCATCTTTGAATAGAGTCATTCTGCATCTATATCATGTGGTTACAGGCCACTTTACCATCCCATTAAATCAAAATGAAACTGTTAATTTATCATGACTAGAAACTCAAAAGGAGTCACGTGTTTGTCAGGAGAAACTACAGCTACTTATGTACCAGGTGAGGCTCTATTTTCTGAGGGTTCTTTGAACCTAAATCACATGTTTCTATTATCATCACGATGAACACCAAAACAACACTGACAGAATAATACTTAGAAGAAGAAAAAATAATTCCACAGATATTGGAATTATCAGTTTCAGGAATCCTGTTCAGCAATTTTTTTTCAGTGCCTAAGAAGTCAGAATACTAGTGAGTTACACAAAAAAAATCCAGATATAGATATTATTTTGGTAACAAAATCTTGCAAGCAGATTCTAAAAATGCAGCAAAAGTCCTATATAAAACATACACAGATTATGCAATTTAAGAGTCTCATCTATATTATGAAACTCTTGCAAATATTAGGGGAGGGGGCAAGAACAAAGGATGACCTTGCCTAATTGAATGTTTGCTTTCTAATGCCTTTAATATTTAAAATAGTTTTAAGAAGTTGTAATTTTTCAGAAAATTATTTTTCTTTCAAATTATGATATAAGTTATTGTCTCTCAGAAGCACACATTGAGATCATATCACCTCAAAGCAAATATCCTTCCTAAACCTTATGTTGTGACAGCTCCTTCATTATTATTATTATTACAGATTGAGCACCAACCACCCACCTGGGATGGTACAGAACTTTTTTTCCTCATCAGTTCCTATCCCAAGAGGTTTATCAGAGACATAAATTAGACCAGAGGTTCTGAAATTTTGTTATAGTGTAGACCACACTTTAACAGAGAATGTATTTCTTGTGCAACATCCCTGTGACAGCCTACTGTTGTACATTGTAAAACAAACATTCATCTGAAGAATTTTTCATTCTACTCCGCTGACATTTGATTCAAACTCTTTATGTTTTTCATAATATTGAATTTAAATTCATAACTTTGCTTGACGCTAAAAATCATGGTCTTAATAAAGACACTGGATTTATGGTTTATAACAATCTGTAATCCACTAGCCCCCTTTTTGTCAACTGACTACAAGGATGTTAATGGGCCACTTCACCTTGAATGGTCCCTTAGTTTAGCATGATCATGTTCTCTTTTAATTTAGCTATGACTCTCTAAGTACCTTTCCCAGACCTGAGGAAGAAGTCTGTATAGCTCAAAAGCTTGTCTCACCAACAGAAGTTGGTCTAATAAAAGATGATACCTCACCCACTTTACCAGTTCTGTGTGCCAGAGGTGATGAGTGAGGAGGCATGCGGGGTCATATGCCCCACCAGAGTTGCTGCTTGGCTTGTACTGAGCATGTTCACGCAGACTGAGCATGCTCAGTAACATCTGCTGAAGCTGCCACCCTCACTCCATCCCCCGACACTATTGGCAGGTACAGTTTGTCTCTGACCTGTGAAATGTGGTATAGGAAACTCTGATGTAGACAACAGTTCAAACACACAGACCACTGCAGAATCAGATGCTCCATTTGGGATCACATAGGGCCCCCCGGGCATACATTGAAACTGTTCAATGGCTTAGCTACGTCCTAAAATGAAATCTTGGAGGAACACTGTTTGAAGCATACAAATTAAGTCTCTCCTCAATACTGTTCCTTTTCTAGGGGCAGATCCATTCTATTTCTTTTATATACAATAATCTGGTTTACAAAATATACCTTCTACTAAAGCTTCACACTGTTGTGGGATTACAATAGAGTAAATGTTTTAATGTAGGTTTTTATTTAAAAGGGTTCTGATTAGGGCTGTCAAGTGATTAAAAAATTAATTGTGATTAACCGCATGATTAAAAAAATTAATCATGATTAATCACATTAATAGCACTATTAAACAATAGAATAGCATTTATTTAAATATTTTGGATGTTTTCTACATTTTCAAATATATTGATTTCAATTACAACACAGAATACAAAGTGTACAGTGCTCACTTTATTTTTTATTATAAATATTTGCACTGTTAAACACAAAAGAAATAGTATTTTTCAATTCACCTAATACAAGTACTGTAGTGCAATCTCTTTATTATGAAAGTTGAACTTACAAATGTAAAATTATATACAAAAAACTGTACTCAAAAATAAAACAATGTGAAACTTTAGAGCCTACAAGTCTAATCAGTCCTACTTCTTGTTCAGCCAATCGCTCAGACAAACTAGTTTGTTTACATTTGCAGGAGATAATGCTGCCAGCTTCTTGTTTACAATGTCACCTCGAAATCATAGAATCATAGAATATCAGGGTTGGAAGGGACCTCAGGAGGTCATCTAGTCCAACCCCCTGCTCAAAGCAGGACCGATCCCCAACTAAATCATCCCAGCCAGGGCTTTGTCAAGTCTGACCTTAAAAACTTCTAGGGAAGGAGATTCCACCACCTCCCTAGGTAACGCATTCCAGTGTTTCACCACCCTCCTAGTGAAAAATTTTTTCCTAATATCCAACCTAAATCTCCCCCACTGCAACTTGAGACCATTACTCCTTGTTCTGTCATCTGCTACCACTGAGAACAGTCTAGAGCCATCCTCTTTGGAACCCTCTTTCAGGTAGTTGAAAGCAGCTATCAAATCCCCCTTCATTCTTCTCTTCTGAAGACTAAACATCCCCAGTTCCCTCAGCCTCTCCTCATAAGTCATGTGTTCCAGTTCCCTAATCATTTTTGTTGCCCTCCGCTGGACTCTTTCCAATTTTTCCGCATCCTTCTTGTAGTGTGGGGCCCAAAACTGGACACAGTACTCCAAATGAGGCCTCACCAATGTCGAATAGAGGGGAACGATCACGTCCCTCGATCTGCTGGCAATGCCCCTACTTATACAGCCCAAAATGCCATTGGCCTTCTTGGCAACAAGGGCACACTGTTGACTCATATCCAACTTCTCGTCCACTGTAACCCCTAGGTCCTTTTCTGCAGAACTGCTGCCAAGCCATTCGGTCCCTAGTCTGTAGCGGTGAATTGGATTGTTCCGTCCAAAGTGCAGGACTCTGCACTTGTCCTTGTTGAACCTCATCAGATTTCTTTTGGCCCAATCCTCCAATTTGTCTAGGTCCCTCTGTATCCTATCCCTACCCTCCAGCGTATCTACCACTCCTCCCAGTTTAGCGTCAGAAATGAGAACAGGTGTTCACATGGCACTCTTGTAGCCGGCATCGTGAGATATTTATGTGCCAGACGTGCTAAAGCAAGGATGGCTAAATTTACTGGCTCTCCGAGCTGCATAAGACAAGCTTCAGAAGTTTGAGAGCCGGGGCACATCTGCCAGGAGATGGTGCACCCCACAGGGCTGAAGCCCCGAAGCCCCGCCTTCCTGCTGGACAGAAGCGCTTACCCCACCACCCCACTGCAAGGAAGAGGTCCTGAGCTCCCTCCTCCCAATCTGGTAGGTGCACAAGGGGGGGGGTTGCATGGCGGGCTTGCGAGCTGCACTTTAATGGTAAAAGAGCCACATGTGGCTCACGAGCCACAGTTTGGCCACCCCTGCACTAAAGAATCATATGTCCCTTCATGCTTCAAGCACCAGTCCAGAGGACATGCATCCATGCTGATGACGGGTTCTGCTCGATAACGATTCAAAGCAGTGCAGACTGACGCACATTCATTTTAATCATCTGAGTCAGATGCTACCAGCGGAAAGTTGATTTTCTTTTTTGGTGGCTCAGGTTCTGTAGTTTTCACATCAGAGTGTTGCTCTTTTAAGACTTCTAAAAGCATGCGCCACACCTCGTCCCTCTCAGAGTTTGGCAGGCATTTCAGATTCTTAAACCTTGGGTTGATTGCAGTAGCTATCTCTAGAAATCTCACATTCGTACCTTCTTTGAGGCTTGTCAAATCTGCAGTGAAAGTGTTCTTAAAAGTAACAACATGTGCTGAGTCATCATCTGAGACTGCTATAACATGAAATATATGGCAGAATGTCAGTAAAACACAGAGCAGGAGACATTCAATTCTCCCCCGAGGAGTTCAATAATGAATTTAATTAACGCATTTTTTTTTAACGAGCATCATCAGCACGGAAGCATGTCTTCTTGAATGGTGGCCAAAGCATGAAGAGGCATATGACTGTTTAGCATATCTGGCACATAAATACCTTGCAACGCCAGCTACAAAAGTGCCATGCAAATGCCTGTTCTCACTTTCAGGTGACATTGTAAATGAGAAGGGGGCAGCTTTATCTCCCATAAATGTAAACAACTTGTTTGTCTTAGCGATTGGCTGAACAATAAGTACAACTGAATGGACTTGTAGGCTCTGAAGTTTTACATTATTTTGCTTTTGAGTGCACTTATGTAACCAAAAAAAATCTACATTTGTAAATTGCACTTTCACAATAGAGAGATTGCACTATGGTATTTGTATGAGGTGAATTGAAAAATATTATTTCTTTTGTTTTTTACAATTCAAATATTTGTAATAATAATATAAAGTGTACACTGTACACTTTGTAAATGAAATCAGTATATCTGAAAATGTAGAAAAACATCCAAAAATATTTAATAAATGTCAGTTGGTATTCTATTGTTTAACAGTACGATTAAAACTGCAATTAATCGCGATTAATTTTTTTTTAATCGCGTCAGTTAACTGCAATTAATTTACATCTCTAGAAGCAACACAATGGAATCCCTGTTTGCATACCAAGTCAACATAAGGACATTAACATGAAGTCAGCTCACCAGGGAATAAACCTTGGAGGAAAAGAGAGGTCATCCATACTTGGGGGACAAACAATGGATTTGGAGGGATATAAGGAGAAGGAAAAAGGACACCACTTTTTCCTGCATCTGAGGATGTAATTGGGCAGTATGATTACATTCATGAAAATGAGATCCCAACCTGCCCTGGTTGGGAACACTGTAAAGGACATTTAGGTGAGAAATGACTGCTTTTAGACAGATGGTTAGCCTGTTAAAGTTAAGTTTAGTCTCTAGAAAGCATATAGGGATTTTCTTTTATATGCAACCTTTCTGTTTCCATCATTAACCTTACTCACTCTCCCTGAAATCTTAGCCTTTGATAGTAAATGTATGATTGTTTTCACTATAAATATATCTTGGTGCTGTGATATTATATAGGAGCCGATCCTCACATGAATCAAACAAGTTGGCATGTACGCTGTCCTCTTGAAGACAGCAAACCAGGTATTGCTGTTAATGGTTAGTTACAGGGGCTGGATATCACACGGGAATGCTTCAAAACAGCTCGGGAACTGGGATGCACCTACTATTAGCCTGCAAACCATAGTGAGGGCTCCCATTGCCCCAAGAAGACTGTTTGGGTGACTGACAGACTGGTGGTGTCAGGGATCTGAAACCCAGTTAAGCACAAGCAATTCTTCCTCTAGCTGGAGACAGGGAGGTAACAAGGTGACTCATATTCCTGGGCATCCTGAGAAAGTGTCAGACCAGGTCCTGTAGCTAGTCTTGCGTCCTTTATGACTCAGGCACAGAGAGGGTCATATAACACACAACAATCAATGGGTTACACATTTACATCACACACACAGGAGACCACTCACCACTTTTGCATCTATGGCCACTTGAGCAAAACCTTTACGATTACCCCACAAGACACCGTAGTTTTCATCACTAAAGAATGATTCTCGAGCTCCTCCTGGTGCAACACCCAGTAAGTTGCCTTTCTTCAGAATTTCAACACATTGTTCTCTCCCCCCATTCACTGCAGTAAGCAGTTTAAAATATAGTTGTAGGCCTGCAATAAAACATAACCAGTACAGATCATTATGGTACATTAAACTCATTATATAATTCATATTTTGAAAATTAAACCCAATCAAACATACACACATATCTTCAGCATTTTTTAATTGTGGCTACATATTACATATCTGAAAAAACTGGAGATGTCATAATCAGTATAATGAGCTCAATGGAGTGGAGCTCTGAAACAGAGCAACAAAGAGAGGCAGAGGCCAAATTATGTTTTATCTCAATCGGCTGGGATAAAGGAGAAATCAGTTAAGTGGGAAATAATCACTAGTAAATCAGAGTTAGTTGTTTTAGCAGGAACTACTTGGGATTACACCATAAACTATTACTGTTATCTACCTGTATATTAACTACTATTATCTTAATTAAACATAATTAAATGTATAGGTAATAATTTACATTTATGAAATAGCAGAATTTTGAATTAGAAAATACAATGCACTAGAACATAAACCCCACTGTTATAAGTTCACTTTTCAGTTTCTCAGTTTTCAGCCTCTGGAAGCCCAGCATATGAAGGAAGAGTTCTTAGGATGTTTAGTTATATCCTTAGCAATCCTCTTGTGCAATCTTTGTTTACTGTTTTGAGTTCCAGCTTAAATAAAGGGTTATGTTCCTTGATGTGGTGTTGGCTTTTTGATTGAAGAAGATTGATTATCCCTCTGTTACTTTCTGGCTTATAGTTCCTTTCCTCTCTGGCAATTTCTCTATTCCTGTCACATCACCTTAAGATTCTGTCTGGATGTTTTGTTTTAAAGTCCTTACTACTTTCTTACTTTTGCTACAGCTCACTTTTTCCATATTTCTTAAGTCTGTTTCTCTTTAATTACAGTTTCTCTTTTATTACATCTTATTTCGTTCACATTTCATTCTTGCTTTACTTTTCTCAGAGTTTTCTAACAATGTTTTTCTAATAATTTCTTAGATTACTTAGAGACTCTTTAGCTATTTTTCCTCTTGTTTAGCTATACTGTTCTTCCTTTAACATTTCCTCTTTTCCCCTTATACTACTGTCTTTCCTTTTCCTAGGTCCTGTCCCTTTTGTGATTATCCCTACTTTCCTAGTATCTCTGTCTTTCCTGTCCCTCCTGAACGGGCCTTATTCCATTTCAGCTCTGTTCCTAGCACCGCTTCAATGACACACCTGAGCCACTGGAGTTCCTATACACTTGTTCCCCAGGGTTCTTTCAACCCAAAGCTCTTGGTAACTTTTACTCTGTGCGAGGTGGTGTCAGGAAATAAATCAGGGGAGACACGGCCGTCCGACCGATAGATGGCTGGCACAAACAGGACAACACAAGAGTGCTTTCACTTGAAGCTTAACTTTACTTAGTCTCAAGCACTTATACACACATATGCAACAGGTTAGTAAAACACCCCCAACCCTTGATAATTACCAAAGCTGAGTGTGACTCTCGAGTGGCACAGCGGCAGCCCGTCTGCCAGTGGGGAACACAAGATGCATCCAGAGGGAGAGTCCAGTCCTGAAGAGTCCCACTACCTCAAACTTTTCCTCCTTATTTATACATTAATAATAGAATGACATGTCCCTTAAAGAAAACTTGTTAAGCAAGCAGTTCCAATGAGCAAGCAAGAGGCTCCTTCTGATTATTGATTAACCAGGTGTGGGTTTTCCCAGCGTTTGAGGCCTTGAGGCCCCAATAGACATTCCTGGGGCACATCCTGCTCTTCTAAAATGAGTGTATCAGCAACTTCAACACAATTCTTATCAGGAAGGACATGGGGTCAAGCTGCCCTCTCTGTGGCACCCAAAAAAAACCCTCCCTTCCTGCCTGGGTTAAACTGAGACTGCTGAATGGCCAATTTACAGCCTGCTGACTTGGCTGCTTTTAGCAATAAGCCATAGTGGTTTCAGGCACTTTACTGCTTTGCCAGAGTCTCCCCGTACACCCTGGCTCTCCACTTACTGCATCCCTTCTTTCCTGTCCTGGTTGCTGCCTTGCTCACTACTTGCCTCTCTCCCAGTGCTGGCCAACCTCCCTCCAGACTCCACCAGCTGTTTCTACCACTGTCTGTTTAGCCTGCTTGCAGCAGCACTCCAGAAAGGAAACTGCCACCTGCTCTTCCCCTCTTGTTTTTTCTTTTCTTTTCTATTTCCCCCCCAAAACCATCCCAGGCTCAAGCTCACCCTACTTCAACAGCCTCACAATAAATGGAGTTATCCAGACATAGAACAAACAAAGTAGATAGAATAAAACCAGGGAAGTTACTGCAGGGTGACATGACTGTGCTGAATGGTCTTTGTATTCTTTCAGTCACTACTACCGCATCTGTTGATGGATACAAATTTAAGGCCAAATTCTGACTTTAGTGGTTGCAGAATTTGGTCCATAGTTTTTCTCACTTTTACATTAAAAACTTCGGAGACTTTGCCTGAATTGTTTTATAAATTTACAGCTTGAAACTAAACAGCCCTTTCTTGTGTGCTCCTTTTGTTAGAAGACATTTTGTCAACCAGCAGAATGCCTAATGTTTTTAGGCAATTGCCAGTAACTGGAATATCAATTAATGTGCTCATTGCTAAAAATAGCTAAGCTAGCCAGTAGGCCTTTGTAGCAGCCTTAGCATAACTAAATGAGCTGGAAGGTGGGAGCTGAGTGACCATGGGAGTTGGGCATGACCCTGCTTGCCTTCCTGTTTAAGCTTTCTTTGAAAGTGCTGAAATTGTATCTTTTAAAAAAAACAGGAAGTCTAGAGATATCTTTGGACTGTTGTTGTGTGAAAGACAGCTGCAGGACTAACAGCTTAAAACGTGCTTGCTTAATGGTTTTTCTTTGATTGACATGTTGTTGATATAATTGTAGTAGTTACTAACCTAAAAGGGGTAGACAGGTCTGAGGAATTTGGATTTGACCTTCTGGACATCTCTTGGAATCCAAAGTGACAGGCATTCAACTGGCCACTTGAACTTTGTCATCTGACCACTCGAGACCCCTTCAGACCGTGGGTAACTATTATTTAGGGGCACTTTAACATTTTGCATATCTTTGTGCTTGAGATCTAATAAAATAGTAATTCTGGATGAAAGCACTTTGGGTTTGTGCCAGACTTTAATCAGATGGATGCACTGTGTCACCCATTGATTTGTTCTTGACACCATCTCGAAAGAGTACAGTTACTCCGAGCTTTGGGTTGAGAGAATCCTGGGTAACACCCTCACTTAATTTGAATGAGTTAAAAAAAGTCACAGTTGCTTACCCAGAATATATACACAACACCTGAAAATAAGCCTAACTTACCATTACCCTATTGAGAAGCTAAGAACTTTTGAGTGGGTTATAAACTATAACTTCTTGTAGTCTGAGGACAGGGGCAAAGAGTCACAACACAGGGAAACATGGTATATATCAGAATACCAAGAGACCAATACCAAGATTAAAAATGTTTTTTGTTTTTCCAAATTGCTCCAATAACAAAATTATGTTAAGGATAGTAAGAATTTTTGACACTACAGATGTATATTAGGAAATTTTATTACCTTTTTTCTTTCTGAGTTCACAAATGTAGCTCTGAGATTTTGGGTTGCAAATGAAATAAAGATTACTAAAGTTCAGTTCCTCAAACTATCTTCAGCTGGTTTAAAGAAACTTCTTACAAAGATGTTTAACTTTAAATGAATACAAAAACTGAATCATCCACATTATGCTGAGCAGTATGGGAAGTGGGGATTATACTTTGAAACAGCCTCTAAGGAGAATAGCATAGACAAACAAACCACTAGCTCCTAGGTAAATTTGAATTGCATTAACAAACCTCCAGCTACCAGTGGAATAATGGTAGCCAAATTACGGTGGAAAATGACCAGAAATTTTTTTGAAGCATTAAACTTTAAAAGGTATGGTCATTCACCCATAAATTTACAGTAATAAAGAAATATACTATATAAAATAATTCCTTATACACCAAAGAAGTACAGTGAAGTAAGAAGCCAATCTCAGAAAGAAAGAAAGAAAGAAAGAAAGAAAGAAAGAAAACAGTTCTCCTCCCAGTGGCCTCTGCATATTACCACTTGTGAAATGTATCAGCCAAGCCACTCTGACAATGAAACCTAGCTAGCAGTGCTCAGAGCCTGCTTCAGTTGTCCTGAAAATTCTAGGGGCCAGGCTATACAAAGGGCCATGGCGATCCATAGCCACTCCAATTCCTTCCTGCGGCCTGCAATGATGGACTCTGAACATTTCTGGACTTTTGCTCTGATCCTTTAAAAGCCCTCTAGTAGTTATGAAGTTAGAGTTAAGGATTGCAGTTAGTTTCTAGTTTACATAGGTAGGGTAGTTAAGTTTTACAGTACACATTTTAATGGAAAAATTCAAACAGTGGAACTGAAGAAGAACCCTGGATTCAAACATTGTGTCTCCTACCCAAGATGTTTCTGGCCTCAAATGCACATTCCTGATGTCGTGCTTACTTCAGAGAGAGACATTCTCCATCAAGGTGCTCAACGTGCATCATGTTTACTCTGAGAACTAAGAAGGGGAGACAGAATAGATTGCATGTATTCCTTCAGGAGGCATTTGTCAGCTCAGAGGGATCTGAGAAGACATCAGATCCAGGGGATAAGTCCAGACCATCTTTAGCTCTAGGTCCTTCAGATCAGAAAATTAAACAGAAACATAATGACCTCTGTCCATTCTGAGGGCACCTTCAACTCCAGCAGCATCGGCTGTGGCACCTTCAGAGAAAGGGAAGAATGAGGCTAAGAAGGTCTCCAGGTCTGCAGATCTGAGACAAGATGAGAGAAATCTACCTATGGAAACCACCTCTGTTAGTAGAACTATTCCAAGAATGGAAAATTCGTCAGATCCAGAGTCTATGAATCTGAATAAGATTATGGCACATAAAAATTCTGTGAGCAGAGCTAAGATACAGGCATCAAAGTCTTTGGAATCAGTGTGTAACCAAGGTACTTTGCCAGTTTCAAGTACTTGGGAAGCTACCCTTAAGCCTGCGGCTTACAGAGTGCAACCGTAGCCAGTGAGAACCACTCTTGTGCAACATTCTGGTTCCAATCCTCCTATTTATTCTCTCACAGAAATAGCTCAGATCCAGCCCTCTTGAGTCCTTAGCAATCTCAGATGCACAAAAAAGATCAAGAACAAATAAGAGGAGCTCTTCTTCAGCATGCCTTTCCTTACCTCCAGAGAATAAGAGAAGAGAGGAATGGTGATTTCACCTCCAGTTCCACTTCCCAAGACACCTTTGGGATCTCCACATATATTATCTCTATGATCCGTTCTATAAGATCCACTGCTGTCACCTCTACTCTCACTATCAGATCCAGGATCAGAACCATTATCTGAGTAATATCCAGTTCAGATCAGCTGGTACCATTGGCTCCTTCTCATCTGCCTGATCATAACAAGAGATATTGGGACTCAAGATCCTGTCAAGGGTATGAATCGGATCTGATGACTGAATCCTGGCCAGAATGGCCTTGGTCACATTGGCTTTATTGACTGGATCTGTATTATGCATCTTACTGAGAACACATGAGACCAAGTAAAGGACTTAAAAAACTACCACTTACTCTCCATCTGTGGAAGCAGTAGCTTCCAAGAATTGATTGAAAGGATGGCGGCTATTTTAAAGTTACAAACCTTGACTTGAAAATTTCTCCTTCTCTACTGAATATTCTTGGTTCCCACTTGTCCTCCAGAGTTCCTCTACCTTTGTTGATTGGTTTACCACAACCTGCAAAACTTATTTGGTCCAACCCAACATAATATACTACTAACTGCATAAAGACTAACAATATTTTCCACATCTTAAGGATGATTTTAACCAGTTGATTCTGGGAAACTTTCAAGGGAGAGTGCATCAGCCACTTTATTAGAAGCTCCTGAAATGTATTGTATGTCGAAATCAAAATCTTGGAGAGCTAAACTCCACCGATAAGTTTTTTTGTTATTTCCCTTGGTGGTATGAAGCCACTGTACCACAGCATGATCAGTTTGCAGGTGGAAACGCCGTCCCCAAACGTATGGGCCTAGCTTTTCCAGAGCGTAGACAATGGCGTAACATTCCTTTTCACTGATTGACCAGTGGCTTTCCCTCTCAGACAGCTTCTTCCTGAGAAACACGACAGGATGGAACTCTTGATTCGGTCCTTCCTGCATTAAGTCCACGGTATCTCCCCATCTGGTTTGGGAACTAGAACCACTGGAGATGCCCATGCACTGCCAGAGGGGCAGATTACACCCATCTGTAGTATATCCTGGATCTCCCATTCTATAGCAGTTTTAGCTTGAGGAGACACCCGTTAAGGTTGGGCTCTAATTGGGCAAGCATTACCTGTGTCAATGGAGTGGTATACCCGTTCAGTCAGTCCTGGGGAGGCTGAGAACATCGGTGCATAGTTAGTGCACAGCTCCTTGATCTGCTGTTGCCGCATAAGCCCAAGGGTCATGGAGAGGTTCACCTCTTCCACGCTACCATCCCTTTTCACTTTGTAGTAGACACCTTCAGGCCACTCAGCGTCATCTCCTCCCTGGGCTGTAAACTGACAAACCTTTAATTCTCTGGAATAAAAGGGCTTTAGAGAATTAATATGGTACACCTTAGGCTTTCGGTTGGGTGGGGAATACTATGAGATAATTAACAGCTCCCAGGTGCTCTTGGACCGTGAATGGCCCTTCCCACGACACTTCCATTTTATGGGCCTGGAGTGCCTTTAAGATCATGACCTGGTCCCCTACTTTGAAGGAACGCTCTCTGGCATGTTTATCATACCAGGCTTTTTGCTCTTTTTGAGCATCCTGTAGGTTTTCTTTAGCAAGGGCTAAAGAGGTTCAGAGGGTGTTTTGTAGGTTGGTTACAAAGTCCAGAATGTTAGTTCCTGGAGAAGGTGTAAACCCCTCCCATTGCTACTTCACCAACTGTAATGGCCCCTTAACCTCGCAGCCATATACAAGTTCAAATGGTGAAAATCCTAAACTGGGATGTGGTACAGCTCTGTAGGCAAAGAGCAACTGCTGCAACACTAGGTCCCAATCATTGGAGTGCTCATTTATGAATTTACATATCATGGCCCCCAAAGTTCCATTAAACTTCTCCACCAGGCCATTTGTTTGATGGTGGTAAGGGATGACAACCAAGTGATTCACCCCATGAGCTTCCCAAAGGCTTTCCATAGTTCCTGCCAGGAAATTAGTTCCTGCATCTGTGAGGATGTCAGAGGGCCAAACTACCCTGGCAAAAATATCTTTTAGTGCCTGGCACACACTTTTAGCCCTGGTGTTGTTTAGAGCTACTGCTTCCGGCCATCGGGTGGCAAAATCCATGAAAGTCGGTATGTACTGCTTTCCTCTGGGTGTCTTTTTCAGAAAAGGACCCAGAATATCCACAGCTACTCGCTGAAATGGAACCTCAATGATGGGGAGTGGCTGGAGAGGGGCTTTGACCTGGTCTTGGGGTTTTCCCACTCTTTGGCACACCTCACAAGACCAGACATAGGTAGAAACATCCTTGCCCATTCCCTCCCAGTGGAACAACTTTCCCAAATGGTCTTTGGTTCTGTTCACCCCAGCATGGCCTCTAGGATGATCGTGGGCTAAGCTTAATAGCTTTACCTGGTACTTAGTTGGAACTACCAACTGTCTCTGAGGATGCCAGTCTTCCTGGTGTCCACCAGAAAGAGTTTCCTGGTATAAAAGTCCTCTTTTTACAACAAACCTGGATCGATTAGAAGAGCTGAGAGGTGGTGGGTTGCTCTGTGCCGCCGTCCAAGCTCTCTGGAGGCTTTCATCTGCTTCCTGTTCAGTCTGGAACTGTTCCCTTGATGCTGGAGACATCAGTTCCTCACTGGATTGTGGATGTGGGCTTGGTCCTTCTGGAAGCGATGCAGGTGATAGGGTTGACTGTTTCGGTTGAACCGCTCTCCACTGGTGCACTATGTTGGGTTTCAGGCTCCGGCTGAGCCTCTTGTGTAGGGTTATCTGCTGCTGCCGGTGCAGGTTCGGTGGGGTCCTCTGGTGTTGGGGTTGCAAGTACTGGATTCAGTGCTGGCAATGGTTCTGGTGCTCGTTGTTCCACCGGTTCTGGGACTGGCTCTATCTGGGTCTCTGGGACTGGATCCACTACTGCTGTTGCAGACGTTGGCATGGGGTCCGGTTCCATCACCTCCGACCGGGTCTTGGTAGAAGTTTCCAGAACAGAGCTAGTTGTGACAGCTTGCTTAGCCTGGCTGCGGGTGACCATTCCCATTCTCTTGGCTAGGTTTACATGATTGGCCAAGTCTTCCCCCAACAGCATGGGGATGGGATAATCATCATAGACTGCAAAAGTCCACGTTCCTGACCAGCCCTTGTACTGGACCGGCAACTTGGCTAGGCAAGTCAAAAGACTTTGACTTGAAGGGTTGAATCGTCACTTGGACCTCTGGGTCGATTAAATTGGGGTCCACTAAGGAAGCATGGATAGCAGACACTTGTGCTCCGCTGTCCCTCCATGCTGTGACCTTCTTCCTGCACACACTCACAGTTTTCCTCCGCTCTGAGGGTATCTGGGAGGCATCTGGGCCTGAGGGCCTCTGGTGTGATTCTGGTGCAATGATCTGTAGTCTGTTGGGGTTCTTGGGGCAGTTGGCCTTTACATGCCCCGGCTTGTTACATTTAAAACATCACCCAGCTGACTGGTCACTGGGGTGAGGTGGGTTGCTGGAGAATGGTGTGGTGGGACAATAAGGTGTCTGGAGTGTTTCTTGGGGTGTAGTTGGGGCCTTGGGCTGCCCCCCGTAGTAGGGTGTGGTCTGAGGTTGTCCCTTCTGGTATCCACTCCAACTGTGACCAGGGTTGTTCCTCTCTCCTCCCTCCACCCATTTTGTTCTGGCTTGCCCCGTCTCTCTGGTGGTCTGGGACGGCTCGTATTTATCAGCATAAGAAGCAAGACTTCCTGCTGACTCCATTTTCTTATCCCATAAACACTGTTTTATATCATCCTTGGACATATTCAGGAATTGCTCCTGTATCATCAAATTCCGTATTCCTCCAAAGCTAGTTACATCCTGTCTGTTGAGCCATTTATCAAACAGATCTATCATCTGGTTTACATAAGCCACATTACTTCATCCAGGTCCTCTCTTAAGGGCTCTAAATTTTACTCTGTAAGTTTCAGGTGTAACTTGAAATTTTTTTAAAACCATATCCTTGAATGTATTATAGTCAGAAGCCTCCCCAATAGGCATCTTATTGAATATGTCCAGAGCTCTTCCAGTCAATTTGCGACCAATGTGGTCATCTTGTGAGCTTCAGGAATGTGATGGAGTGTGCACAATCTCTCAAAGGTGAGAAAATATTCAGCAATATTACTGGATTCATCATACTGTGGACATAGTCGCTCCCATTTGTGGATTGTTGGGGAAGAATTGTTAGGGTTATTAGGTATATTCTGCTGAGCCTTTGCCTTCTCCATCTCCAGTGCATGCTTCCTCTCTTTTTCCTTCTCCTCCATTTCTTTTTCCTTTGCCTCCATTTCTCTCCTGTGGGCAGCCTCCATTTCTTTTGCCTCCATTTTCATCTGTTTGAGTTCTACCCGTCTTTCATGTTCCTTTTGTCTTTCCTCAGCCTCAAATCTGGCTAATTCCAGCTTCTGTTGAACATTGCATTCTGTCATCCTAACCTCTCTGTTTTTAACTAACTTTACACCCGAGAGTTAGAAAGAAAACAAAAAAAATACCTGGCTTGTAAAATTTTGCTGTCCTGTAACCTGATACCTTTTGTCTCTGATAGCTGTTCTCAGCCTACAGAAAAATCTTTTTGTTATGCCTGATGCTCTGTCCCCCAGGCAGAGAGACAGAATCAACAGCTGCAATCACCTTTTACAAAACCTTTTAAAATCCTGCTGTGCTTCTGGTTCAAAATGATCCCACCACTCTGCCACCATGTCAAGGTTCTTTCCCCACTCTGAACTCTAGGGTACAGATGTGGGGACCTGCATAAAAGACCCCTAAAGCTTATTCTTACCCCCTTAGGTTAAAAACTTCCCCAAGGTAGAAACTTTGCCTTGTTCTTGAACAGTATGCTGCCACCACCAAGCGTTTTAAACAAAGAACAGGGAAAGAGACCACTTGGAGATGTCTTCCCCCAAAATATCCCCCCAAGCCCTACACCCCCTTTCCTGGGGAAGGCTTGATAATAATCCTCACCAATTGGTACAGGTGAACATAGACCCAAACCCTTGGATCTTAAGAACAATGAAAAATCAATCAGGTTCTTAAAAGAAGAATTTTAATTAAAGAAAAAGTAAAAGAATCACCTCTGTAAAATCAGAATGGTAAATACCTTACAGGGTAATCAGATTCAAAACATAGACAATCCCTCTAGGCAAAACCTTAAGTTACAAAAAGACACAAAAACAGGAATATACAATCCCTCCAGCACAGCTTATTTTACCATCCATTAAACAAAAGAAAATCTAACACATTTTCTAGCTAGATTACATACTAACTTAACAGGAGTTGGAAGGCTTGCATTTCTGATCTGTTCCCAGCAAAAGCATTACAGAGACAGACAGAACCCTTTGTTCCCCGCGCCCCTCTAGATTTGAAAGTATCTTGTCCCCTCATTGGTCATTTTGGGTCAGGTGCCGGTGAGGTTACCTTAGCTTCTTAACCCTTTACAGGTGAAAGGGTTTTGCCTTTGGCCAGGAGGGATTTTATAGCACTGTATACAGAAAGGTGGTTACCCTTTCCTTTATATTTATGACAGGGCATATTTACTGCTAATAGTCAAAGATCAATTAATTGCCAAAATTAGGCTATCCCATCATACCATCCCCTCCATAAACTTATCAAGCTTAGTCTTGAAGCCAGATATGTCTTTTCCCTCCACTGGCCCCCTTGGAAGGCTATTCCAGAACTTCACTCCTCTGATGGTTAGAAACCTTCATTTAATTTCAAATCTAAACTTCCTGATGGCCACTTTAGATCCATTTGTTCTTGTGCCTACACTGGTACTGAGCTTAAATAATTCCTCTCCCTCCCTGGTATTTATCCCTCTGATATATTTATAGAGAGCAATCATACCTCCCCTCAGCCTTCTTTTGGTTAGGCTAAACAAGCCAAGCTCTTTTAGTCTCCTTTCATAAGACAGGTTTTCCATTCCTCGGATCATCCTAGTAGCCCTTCTTTTTACCTGTTCCAGTTTGAATTCATCCTTCTTAAACATGGGAGACCAGAACTGCACACAATATTCCAGATAATGGTACTAACACCTCCTTATCTCTACTGTAAATACCCCGCCTGATGCATCCCAAGACCGCGTTAGCTTTTTTAACAGCCATATCACATTGGCGGCTCATAGTCATCCTGTGATCAACCAATACTCCGAGGTCCTTCTCCTCCTCTGTTACTTCCAAGTTATGAGTCCCCAGTTTGTAACAAAAATTCTTGTTATTAATGCCTAAATGCATGATCTTGCACTTTTCACTATTAAATTTCATCCTATTACTATTACTCCAGTTTACAAGGTCATCCAGATCTTCCTGTATGATATCCCAGTCATTCTCTGTATTGGCAATACCTCCCAGCTTCGTGTCATCCACAAAATTTATTAGCACATTTATTAGTACTTTTTGTGCCGAG
The DNA here is from genome assembly GCF_015237465.2 of Chelonia mydas. NCBI lineage: Eukaryota > Metazoa > Chordata > Testudines > Cheloniidae > Chelonia > Chelonia mydas. The sequence goes on along the minus strand of NC_057850.1, from coordinate 66,719,341 downwards.
GTCAGTAATAAAAAGATTAAATAAGATTGGTCCCAAAACCGATCCCTGAGGAACTCCACTAGTAACCTCCCTCCAGCCTGACAGTTCTCCTTTCAGTATGACCCATTGTAGTCTCCCCTTTAACCAATTCCTTATCCACCTTTCAATTTTCATATTGATCCCCATCTTTTCCAATTTAGCTAATAATTCCCCATGTGGAACTGTATCCAATGCCTTACTGAAATCGAGGTAAATTAGATCCACTGTGTTTCCTTTGTCTAAAAAATTTGTTACCTTCTCAAAGAAGGAGATCAGGTTGGCTTGGCACGATCTACCTTTTGTAAAACCATGTTGTATTTTGTCCCAGTTACCACTGACCTCAATGTCCTTAACTACTTTCTCCTTCAAAAATTTTTTCCAAGACCTTGCATACTACAGATGTCAAACTAACAGGCCTGTAGTTACCCGGATCACTTTTTTCCCTTTCTTAAAAATAGGAACTATGTTAGCAATTCTCCAGTCATACGGTACAACCCCTGAGTTTACAGATTCATTAAAAATTCTTGCTAATGGGCTTGCAATTTCATGTGCCAGTTCCTTTAATATTCTTGGATGACGATTATCTGGGCCTCCCAATTTAGTCCCATTAAGCTGTTCGAGTTTGGTTTCTACCTCCGATGTGGTAATATCTACCTCCATATCCTCATTCCCGTTTGTCATCCTACCATTATCCCTAAGCTCCTCATTAAAGACTGAGCCAAAGTATTTGTTTAGATATTGGGCCAATATTATTATTAATATTAAGGTTAACCTCCACTCCATCCTCAGTGTTTAGCGGTCCCACTTCTTATTTGTTTATTTTCTTCTTATTTATATGGCTATAGAACCTTTTACTGTTGGTTTCAATTCCCTTTGCAAGGTCCAACTCTGCATGGCTTTTGGCCTTTCTCACTTTATCCCTACATGTTCTGACCTCAATAAGGTAGCTTTCCTTGCTGATTCCTCCCATCTTCCACTCCTTGTAGGCTTTCTGCTTTTTCTTAATCACCTCTCTGAGATGCTTGCTCATCCAGCTTGGTCTACAACTCCTGCCTATGAATTTTTTCCCCTTTCTTGGGATGCAGGCTTCTGATAGTTTCTGCAACCTTGACTTGAAGTAATTCCAGGCCTCCTCCACCTTTAGATCCACAAGTTCTTCAGTCCAATCCACTTCCCTAACTAATTTCCTTAATTTTTGAAAGTCAGCCCTTTTGAAATCAAAAACCCTAGTCACAGATCTATTTTTGTTTATCCTTCCATTTAGTTTGAACTGAATTAGCTCATGATTGCTCAAACCAAGGTTGTCCCCTACAACCATTTCTTCTATGAGGTCCTCATTACTCACCAAAACCAAATCTAAAATGGCATCCCCTCTTGTCGGTTCAGCAACTACTTGGTGAAGGAATCCATCAGCTATCGCATCCAGGAAAATCTGAACCCTATTATTATTACTAGCACTTGTCCTCCAGTCTGTATCTGGGAAGTTAAAGTCACCCATGATCACACAATTCCCATTAGTATTTACTTCATTAAAAACATTAAAGAGGTCACTATCCATATCCATATCGGATCCCGGCGGTCTATACCACACCCCAAGCACTGTCCCAGGGGAGGCTCTAGTAGCCTTTTTCCCCAATGTGATTTTTACCCAGACAAACTCTGTTTTATCCATTCCATCGCTTCTTATTTCTTTACAGTCTACCTGATATATAATGCTGCTCCACCACCTTTGCCTTTATTTCTGTCTTTCCTAAACAGCACATACCCTTCAATACCTGTACTCTAGTCATGACTACTATTCCACCATGTTTCTGTTATCCCTATAATATCTGGTTTCACTTCCTGCACCAATAGCTCTAGTTCCTCCATTTTGTTACCTAGGCTCCTCGCATTAGTGTACAAACATCTTAATTTTTGCTGTTTGGCCTCGCTCACATTCTTTACCCAATTAGGCACAGACATTCTACTGCCAGTATCACCTATTAGACTGGTATCTACACTACCCTTCCTCCTTATGTCCATTCTCCTACCCACGGCTGTATCCTTTCTTACTTCGTTTTCTTCCCTCTCAATGTTAAAATCCGGCATGGAGATTACCTGGACATCTCCCAACCATCTCCCCCAAATTCCTAGTTTAAAGCTCTCCTAATCCGTTGTGCCAGCCTCCATCCTAGAAGTCTATTTCCCTCCCTATTCAGGTGAAGTCCATCCCAAGAGAACAGTCCTCTGTCCATGAATGCTTCCCAGTGGTCATACATCCCAAAGCCCTCTTTATAGCACCACTGCCTGAACCATCTGTTGATCATCATAATCTTGTCACACCTTTGTTGCCCTTCTCTAGAAACAGGCAGATCCCACTGAAGATCACCTGAGCCTCGATTTCCTTAAGCATCTTCCCCAGCCTGGCATAGTCTCCCTTGATACGTTCCAGCGAGAATCTAGCCATATGATTTGTTCCCACATGAAGGACAATCAGTGGATTCTTTCCCACTCCCATTAGGATCCTCTTCAGCCTCAGGTCCACATCCCATATCATAGCATCTGACAGACAGCACACCCTTCTGTTCTCTGGATCAGCTCTGGTTACAGGCCTGTCTATTCTTCTCAGTAAGGAGTCCCCAGTCATGTAGACCTGCCTTTTCCTGGTGATGGTGCAATTCTCCTGTCTATCCCCTGTTCCCTCTGGCTGCAGGTCCTCTCAATTCCTGTTGTCCCTTCCAATCCTCTGCAACCCATTCTGTATCCACCTGGGGCTCATATTTGGTGTTGTTATCTCCATTGACTCTTCCCCTCTTTCTATAGGATTAGCTGCTCTTCTCTTCTTCCTTGCCCTTTCACCTTCAGTGACCACCTGCTGTGCCCCTTCTTCATTTTCAAACTCTGCAAACTTGTTCCTGAGCTCTATTTCTCCTTCACTTGCCCGTCTTTTCCTCTGTCTGGTTCTCTTAGTCATATGCTTCCACTGTCCACTTTCCTCACCCAGCAGTCTCCTCTCAGAGTTCTTTGACCTTGCTTCCATCTGCAAGTCTGAGCTTTTCCCTTCAGCCTCCTCATGTCTTTGCTCCATGATCCGCTCGAACCCCCTTCTAAACTCAAGCAGAGTTTCCACCAGCATCTCCAATCCGTGGATCTTTTCTTCCATCAGCTCTATCAGGCGGCACTTCATGCAGATGAGACTCTTTTCAGGTACCCCCTCCAGGATCACGTACATGCCACAGCTTCCACATCCAGTCACCTTCATTGTGTCTTCCACTGCTTGGGTCACTACCACTGCTGCCTCTGTGTCTGTCATCGCCTTCTCACCTAAGTCCTGTTCGTAACTACCTTCTCCTCCAGCAGAACTCCCACTCAGACTCCCCTGTTTACAGCTCTGTTTGCTGGCTCCTGTGCTGCTGCAGCTGGAAGATATGTGTCAGTGTATGGTTAAAATTGTATATAAAGTAATCAGTGACTGTATTCTCTGGGGATTTGTGATTGTGATGACAGTGATATACCCTGTACCCACCCTCTAAGCTTGAGCCTGATCTACTCATTACAGTTCTTTATTGGCATACAGTAAAAACCTGAGTGATGAGTCCAGAATAGAGCTGAGTTTCTGGGAACTGAGAGGTTAAGGTCTTGAGAAGAATTGCAACACCACTCATTCTATTCCTTCTCATAAAGAGCATAAGAAAATTGATATATTAGCCAGAAAACTATTTTGGTCATCTACTTTGGGCCCCAAATTATCAGTCATTGCCGCTAACAATATCATTCATGGGAAAAATTAGAGCTGTTCATCAAATTTTTATCAGAAGATGAGAGAAAGTTAGCAAATATTATTGCTTCACATGGCCAACAGATTGTTAAATATGTTTTGAGGGCATGCTATGACTCTTCAGATTTTCCAACAACAGCAGTTTCATTTGTAATTTTCTTAAAATGCTTTGCTTAGTTGAAATCTTCTTGTCTCCAACCAGAGACTAAAGAAAGGGCTGAAGATCTCCCCTGGGAGGGGTGAGGTGTTTTTTAATATTAAGCCTGATGAGGTATTAGAAAGAATGAAGGAGACAAGATATACTGCAAGGTCTCTGGGATTTTACCAGCAACAGCAGAGGAAGAGAACTGGAATGTCGTTTTTCAGATATCAAAGACAGCAGTATCCCTTTTCTTCTTTTTTGTCACACTCTTCAGAGAGGAGACAATATTATCCTCAATACCCATCCCAACATTTGTCTCAACATTGTAGAGGAAATTTTAAGCCTAAATCAAGAGGGAAACCACCTTCTTTTCAAGACTAGTTCTAAATGTAAAATTTGACAATTTGCTAGGCAGCTGCAGTCTGACTTCAACAAAAGTGAAATCAACTGTTTGAAAACCAGCTGTGCAGTTTTTCCTGCCATTGGGGTTTGATAACTATGGACAAGTGGATATTGGAAATGTTTCACAGCAGGTATGCCATATAGTTTGAGACTCTACTTTACCCCACTCCCACCTAGTCAGGGACCTCTCCCATGCAAGTCTTCTAAGATCAGAAGTTCAAACTTTCAGAGATGAGACCAGTAGATGAAGTCCCAAAAATATTCAGGGAGAAAGGGTTTTACTCACAATATTTCATGATTGTCAAAAAAGATGGTGGTTTATGTCCCATATCAGATCTGAGGATTCTAAATACCTTCATCAGGAAGTTCTGGTTTCACGTTAATCTTGGCCTCCATTCTACCTTCCATTTAGTTGACTGATTGATTTTCATTTCTTGATCTAAAAGACGCTTACTTCCACATAGATACTTTCGCAAAAACCTCAGGTTTGTAATAAGAAATGGTACTGGTCCTTCATTTTGACCCCTAGCTACCACTCCCAAAGTTTGCACAAAGTACCTATCAGTGGTGGCAGCTCTCTTGAGAAAGAAAGGGATAAGTGTGTATCCATATTTAGACTATTGGTTACTAAGGCACAGTTGCAAGATCTTCTTTGTGAAGCTGTTATCTACACATGTACTCTTTTCAGGAGTTTGGGATTCCTCATAAATCAAAAGTCCCATTTGGAACCATATCCTTCATAGGAGCTCGATTGGACTCCAGTCTGGGACAAGCTATGCTTCCGTGAGATAGGTTCCTGAATATCAAGAAGACCACAGAGATTAAAAAGTCATCAATCTCATAAAAAAAATTTATTCTGCCTCAGGTTGATGAATCTCCTAGTGTCTATGGCCTATGTAACTGTGCACACCTGTCTAAAAATGAGAACCCTCTTCCAGCACTGTTGTCAACAAACTACAAACAGGGAAAACACTCCATGTATCAAAATCTGTGAAGGTTCTGTCAGATTTACTCTTCTGAACTCAGCCACAGAATATTCTGATGAGAGTATCATTCAGATATCCAGTTCCACCAGTGGTGTTCACAACAGATACATGCAATACTGGATAGAGAGCTCTCTGTGTTGCACTCACAGCACAGGGTCTCTGGTCACAGAAAAAAACAAAATTTCATATAAATCTTCTAGAGCTCACGGCAATTCAATGGGCCTGAAAAGTTGAAATGGGCCTGAAAAGCTGAAATAGTATTAGGCAATACCACAGCAGATTATTTTATAAAGAAGCAGGGAGGAGCTCATTCTTACCAGCTGCGCAAGGAAGCGACTATGTTACAGGAATGTATAGCACACAACAAAACCCCAATTGCAATTCATTTAGCAGGAAAGGACAAACTCTTAGTGGATCATCTAAGCAGGATTAATATAGACTCACATGAATGGTCCCAAAAATGTCAGTGGCGTGAGATAGTTTTCTTCAATGGGGTCACCTGCACGTATATTTATTTGCCACCAGGAAAAACACAAAATGCCAAAGGTAATGGTTAAGAGCAGGAAAGGATTGTTTCTTAATTTCAGATGCATTCTTGATACTGTGGACTCAAGGGCTACTGTAAAAATTTCCTTCTTTTCCACTTGTGTAGAAAATGGTATCCAGATAAAGCAGGAAAAGGCAAGGATTATTCTGCTCACCCTGGCATGGCTCCAGCAACAGTGGTTCCCAATTATGCTCCGCTTCTCAGCAAGGAATTTCAAGACCCTTCCTGTCTCTCTAGATTCATTAACCCAGCAGAATGGCTGGAGTTACCACCCAGACCCAAGCTTCCTTCACCTAACAGCATGGACAATAGATTTTTAAGTGACTTGGAATTGTCTCTCTCGACGTATGTGCACCTTGTTTTAATGAACTCTAGAAAAGAAGACAACTAGTAAATGCTGTCCATAGGCTTGCAACCTAACAGGACCCAACTACAGCGGTTGAGTTTAGGTCAGGTCAGAAAACAACCCAGTCCTCTAGGACTCAGGTCAGGTAAGCTCTTATCACCTCCGCCTGCCTGTGATGTCAGCACAGTGGTGGCTGCATGCCCCACTCCTGCCAGCCGCCACCACTGTCTCAATGTGCAGTGGAGTGAGTATGATGACAAATCGCTGCACACACAGCACAGTGAGGCTGCAGTGACCAGTAGGAGTGAGGCACGCCACCTCTGCTCCCCAACCCCACAAGCAGGAGGAGGCTGGAGATCGATCATGGGCACAGGATGCAGGGAGCACCACGAGACTGAGACCCAAGGATGAGGCAGCGGCGGTGGCACTGACACAGGTTCGGGGGTGAGTGTTGTGTCCAGGTTGGGTCTGAAAACAAGTTGATGCTCTCAGGTTTCATTCAGGTCAGCTGTGCTGGGGTCAGGTTCAGGTCTGGGTTTGGCTTTAAAATTAGGCCCAAGCAGACTTCTAATACTATCTGTTAAATTGAAAAAGGTTTTCTTCATAGGTGGCTAAAAAGGGATTTATGAGGGACCATGAGAGCATACAGGGTGCGTCTGCAACCCATTGCTGGACATTGCTAGAGAAAAGCTTTCCAAACTCCTATGCAGAGGGCGCAAGTGCACCATATGTGGGATCCACATGGCCAGGAGCTCAAAGAACTTTTAGATATAATGAACTTCAGAAGGCCTTAGAGCAGAGGTGGGCAAACTACGGTGTGCGGGAGGACCATCCTGCCCAGCCCCTGAGCTCCTGGGCGGGGAAGCTAGTCCCCAGCGCCTCCCCTGCTGTCCCCCCTCCCACACAGCTATGCCGCCGTGCAGGCAGTGCTCTGGGCGGCGGGGCTGCGCACTCCTGCAGGGCAGAGCAGCATCGTGTCTAGCTCTGACCGGGCGGCACAGCTGCCAGACATGCTGCTCTGAGCAGCATGGTAAGGGGGCTGGGGCCAGGGGGTTGGATAAGGGGCAGGGGTTTCAGGGGACAGGGAGCAGGGGGCAGTTGGATGGGGCGGAGGTTCGGGGGGCAGTCAGGGGACAGGGAACATGGGGCAGTTGGATAGGGCAGAGGTTCTGGGTGGGGCAGGGGACTGGGTCCCAGAGGGCGGATAGGGGCGGGGGTCCCGGGAGGAGGCGGTCAGGGTACAAGGGCGGGGGTTGGATGGGTGAAGAGTTCTCAGGGGGGCAGTCAAGGGGCAGGAAGTGGGGGGGGGGTCGGATGGGGGCGGGGACTAGGCTGTTTGGGGAAGCACAGCCTTCTTTACCCAGCCCTCCATACAGTTTCGCACCCCGATGTGGCTCTCGGGCCAAAAAGTTTGCCCACCCCTGCCTTAGAGTTTCTCAAATGCTTGAAATTATACTATTTTCTGTAGTGCATACTTGGAAAGCATTTTGTTTGAGTCTTAATATTTGTAATAAGCTACTTATGTCTAGTATTGTGGTATAGACTTGTGTCTCTGAATTTAAGGTATTTCTAACCCTCTCATTTACAATAAAAGTACTTTACCTGGTATCATATACAAGAGACGTTCAACTACTGAATAGGAGACTCTGCCCTTCTGTATATAGAGATTACAGACAAAGAAGTGGTAGTCTATAGAAGCGGCTCCATGGTAATAAACAATAAGCCCCGGTCCTTCTGGTATTTTTTCTATGCCATGAACTTCATAACCTGCCAAGAATACAAAGTACAATAGTTTCAATATTAGCTTTTTATAAGTCGTGTTGTGATTTAACATAAAGCTACTCACTACAGGAAACTCCTTCCTGTATATGGGGAAGATGTTCTAGGAGTCAATTTTAGGACATCCAATGTTAGTCAAGAAGTGATTAGCATAACAATTAACTCTTGGCTCTGACAATCAAACATTTCACTTCACAGTTAAAAATGCAGTGAGAAAATGGCAGCCTTATTTTTGATCTCCTGCATCACTGCATCATACGTCAGCTCACAGAGGCCTAAAGTACTGGTGCAGTTTTGAGTCAGTGTTATTATTTATTATTTTTGTAATTGTGGCCATGATTTAAAAGAAGTCAGGAATTGCAGGGGGGGGGGAGGAAGAGGGGGAGGGAGGTTCTTGCCTGTAAATGCAATTTATCTAATGATCATGGGCAGTCTCTAACTCAGAAGCGGGCAAACTGTAGCCCGCGGGCCACATCCGGCCAGCAGGACCGTCCTACCCAGCCCTTGAGCTCCCGGCCAGGGAGGCTAGTCCCCAGCCCCTCCCCTGCTGTCCCCCCTCCCCTGCAGCCACGCCACCACGCAGGCAGTGCTCTGAGCAGCGGATCTGCGTGCTCCTGCAGGGGAGAGTGGTGGCATGTCTAGCTCTGGCCAGGCGGAGCGGCAGCCAGACATGCTGCTCTGAGCAGCATGGTAAGGGGGCTGGGGCCGTGGGGTTGGATAAGGGGCAGGGAGTCCTGGGGGGCAGTCAGGGGACATGGAGCAGGGGGCAGTTGGATGGGGCGGAGGTTTGGGGGTGTGGTTGGATAGGGCAGAGGTTCTGGGGGGGCAGGGGACGAGGAATGGGGGGGTTAGATAGGGGGTGGGGTCCCGGGGGGCGGTTAGGAGCGGGGGTCCTGGGAGGGGGTGGTCAGGGGACAAGGAGCAAGGGGGTGGGGTTGGATGGGTGGGGAGTTCTGAGGGGGGCAGTCATGGGGCGGGAAGTGGGAGGGGTCGGATAGGGGGAGGGAGCCAGGCTGTTTGGGGACATGTTCACAGCCTTCCCTACCCGGCCCTCCATACAGTTTCGTACCCTGATGTGGCCCTCGGGCCAAAAAGTTTGCCGACCCCACTCTAACTTGATGGGTTTTTTGTTTGTCACAGTTGGGTAGTTAACAACCAATCAATCTACAGAAGTTTGAGCACCAGGTCAGCGGAATGACCGTCTGTTAATTTTCCAGGCTTCTATATGTTAAAAGTCCTAAAAACTAAAAACTAAAAATACTTTCAAACAAGGGAATGACTGTCTGTTAATTTTCCAGGCTTTTATATGTTAAAAGTCCTAAAAACTAAAAACTAAAAATACTTTCAAACAAGGGAATTTGTCTTTCGCGGGTACTTAAAAAAGTTCCCCCACAAAAGACAAACGTTTTGCTGACGCAAGCGGCAGTGTGAACATGGCTCCTGCTGACAAAGCTTATGCCGCTCGCAGGGCTGGAAGTATTTTGTCAGCAAAAGTCCTGACAAAATACCACAAAGGAGCATTCACAGCCTTGTCTCTAAAAGATGTGTAGCATAGACAAGCCCATAGATGGGATTAAAAAAATCTGAAGTGGGGAGGGGGAAATTATCTAGAATTTGGAGGTGAAATCCATGAGTGAAAGGAACCTCAAAACCCAATATAAAACCATGAAGCCACTGCTCATTGAAGAGTATGTTAAAGACTGAAACAGTAATAAAACAATAGAAAAATCACCAAATAATCAGAATGATCTGTAGGATCAGAAATGCAAAGAAAGGCCTAGTTAATTGAAAAATACAATTTTTTGTGAACTAACTTTAACAGTTTAACTTGACTTAACAATGTACTGTCTCAAATATTGACTTTGGAGATGCTGGGTTATTTCCTCCTGCCTCAGTCTGATAGCTGAGAGGTCAGTGTGACAATCAGAGATATGTGAAGGGCCATGGTTTTCCTCTAAACCTTCTCAGTTGTTTCTCAGCCATTTTTATGAGTCCAGACAGGCCTAGTGTAAGGAGTTACATTAGAGGAGGTCTGGTACAGTGTGGAGGAGCTCAGTATTTTTGTAGTCTACTCACTGGAAGGCAGAGTGAGAATGCAGAGCTAAGAAGGGGTTTGAGATCATCTAGACTCAACTGGCTTTCAAAAATTCAGTAATCTCATTGGTCATGTCCAGTATGACCTAACACAAAACCCATCAAGTTAGAGACTGCCCTTGTTCACTCAGAGACAGCGAGGCTATAGGGAAGAATATTCTTGGTAAATCAGATTTTAAAACGATAAATTTCAGTGACTGAGTGAAACACAGTCAATAGCTCAGATGCAAATCCTGATCAGCACAATAAAAGTGAGCTGATTTGAAAAGTGCTTATCAAATCTACCCCATCAGAAAGAATCTGCAGTGTTGTTTTCTGTGATGGGTTCAGGCTCCCTTGGGGAGCCACTTGGAATTGGGGTACCACTGAGCCCCCCTGATCCACCAGCTTGGGCTCCCTCTCACACTGTTCTGCTGTGACAAGTTGCTAGGCTTTCCAACCTTGCTCTTTCAATCAGCATACACACAGGTAGGGAGGGACACACCCAACTGTAGTAACATGCAAACAGGATCTCTGACCAGCTCCTGCATAGAAAGGCTAAACAGCTAGCGCACATCCCAGTTCCTAAGGCAGGCACCTCCCTTTGGAGGGTAAACCCAAAATTATACCATCTTGTGCTGCAAAGGGAACTGTACAGCTTAAACTCATGAAACCTCCCTCAATGTGGAAGAGTCTTAATAATTTTAATATTTCATCATATGGAAGCTTTTCCATGGCTTTAGTCATCTGCGGTGTCCTTCTTTGGGCCTATTTTGTTTCTGCTTTATTATTTTTGAGAAGAAGCAGTGGATGGAATTGAACTTCATATTCAAAATGAGAGTATGCCATCCAGCCTGGGAACATTGCACATCTATTTCTGTCCAGATGTCCAGAGTGACACCTTTTTCTTCACTAGTTACAGTTTATTTAGAAATCTTTCATGTAGTTCAACTTCTGCATTTGTTTATGCAGAACTCTCCATTCTGGACTTACATGGGCTAGTGCTTAAGTGACTGTGGTAATGGCTCAGGTAGGGGAACAAGAAATGGTGTTGGTGAACTCAACACCCTATAGAATTGGCATAAAAGAGCAGCGGGAAGGGTTGGATCACATATATTATATTAAATAATACAAATATATTCAAATTAAATTGTTTGTTTAGCATATGCAGGGATCAGTAGCAAGAATTGCACAGAAGGAAGATATCAAATAATAAATCAACTGTAAATTCAGAGAAAGGAGGAAAAAAGAGGTCTGCACACAAAAACAATCCTAACTAAAAGCCCTCATATCTCAAAATTTAAAAATCTGCAAAGAAAAAATCTTTAGTTATACACACTAATTTTCATTGTTTTGGTAAGGGTCTGTACGTCCTTCTTGACTTTCTGGATGTCGGATGTGGAGAGAATATTTTGCTGAGATCCAAGTCTCAAGAAGTCATTTAAAGCTCTGTCTAGAGATGCTCCAAACAATAAGGTATCATCAAAGTGTGCTTGGATGAGGATGCTCCTCATTGTAGGATCTTTATCTAGTACTGCCCACCATGTGCTTTTAGATTCCAGAATTTTACTTTGGAGACAATCAGCCACGAATCTGGAAACAGCACAGGCCAAGCTGTATAACAATGCTGGGAGTTCTCTTTGATTGCCTTCTGTCATTTTTGTGGGGTGGAGGTTCCTAGCTGATTACTTCTTCTGGGGTTGGATGAGGAATGAGATAGAGGGCAGTGCAGACTATGGCTATGCGTACAAAGGCAGCTCTCAGAACAAGAAAGGAGGATCCAAAAATGTCATCTGAGAACACACTTTCAAATTTTCAGCCATTGACTCATGAACTCCAGTAGACTTCCTGCTACATCAGCTGAGGTGTAGGAAGGAAAAGCTGGTCTTTGAAACTGCAGAAAATGCATAAGCATCAAGTCCTATTGCACTTGGTATCACTTTAGTAAAGTTCAGTTGATGGACCTTTGATTTAGTTAACCCAAGTCTTCTGGGTTATTTAAACAGGAAAAGAAAGCTTTTGGTTTCCCTCAGGCTCCAGGGGACTGGCCTGTCTGGGCCCAGGGACTTTGTTTGCTGACTCTAATTTGGGGAGCTCTGAGGTAGGGCCCTGAGGTCCCCTGTTATGAACTTTGTTAAAAAGACTGTTACTTCCCTGATCTTCTTAAAGAAGACATATGTGTTTTATTAATTTGTTTTGACTTCCCCTGTCTTGAATCCTTTACGCAGTAGCTTATAAAAGATCTGATCTGTTGTGTCCTATTCCAACTGGCTGCACATGAGTTTCACAGTGTCCTACCCAGACTCTGTTTGGAAAGACAGTTCCAACACCACATCGTGTAGGCAATTCCCTCCAAGTGCCAGCAGAAGGTATAGCCAATTCACAAAAATAAATATGCCAGAGGAACATTTGGTAGCAGCCTCCCAACGGTGGGGAGCAGGCAGGATAACCCAGCTATAATGGCCGGAGTAGTAGATCTTTGTGTATGAGAAATGCTGTTTTTCAAGGAGCATCTCTTCCTATTTTATTCCAAACAAAGAGACCAGGGATACCTGCTTTCATTAGTGATTTTTACTTTAAAAAAGGATTAACCAAGGTTTTTTTTTAAAAAAATATTGAATGCTCAATGCTTTTTTCACCTCGGCCTTCACAGAGAAGGGCAGCTCCCACACTGCTGTCCTGGGCAACACAGTATGTGGAGGAGATAAGCAGCCCTCAGTGGTGAAAGAACAGGTTAAGGACTATTTAGAAAAACTGGACATGCAGAAATCCATGGGTCCAGATCTAATGCACTGAGGGTGCTGAGGGAATTGGCTGATGTGATTGCAGAGCCATTGGCCATTATCTTTGAAAACTCGTGGCGATCGGGGGCGGTCCCGGACGATTGGAAAAAGGCAAATATAGTGTCTATCTTTTAAAAAGGGAAGAAGAAGAACCCAGGGAACTACAGACTGATCAGCCTCACCTGAGTCCCTGGAAAATCATGGAGCAGGTCCTCAAGGAAACCATTTTGAAGCACTTGGAGGAGAGGAAGGTGATCAGGAACAGTAAACATGGATTCACCAAGGGCAAGTCATGCCCGACCAACCTGATTGCCTTCTATGATGAGATAACTGGCTCTGTGGATATGGGGAAAGCAGTGGACATGATATATCTTGACTTTAGCAAAGTTTTTGATACCGTCTCCCACAGTATTCTTGCCAGCAAGTTAAAAAAGCATGGATTGGATGAATGGACTATAAGGTGGATAGAAAGCTGGCTAGATTGTTGGGCTCAATGGGTAGTGATCAATGGCTTGATGTCTAGTTAGCAGCCGGTATCAAGCAGAGTGCCCCAGGGGTCAGTCCTGGGGCCAGTTTTGTTCAACATCTTTATTAATGATCTGGATGATGGGATGGATTGCACCCTCAGCAAGTTTGAGGATGACACTAAGCTGAGGGGAAAGGTAGATACACTGGAGGGTAGAGATAGGATCCAAAGTGACCTACACAAATTGGAGGACTGGGCCAAAAGAAATCTGATGAGGTTCAACGAGGACAAGTGTAGAGTCCTGCTCTTAGGACGGAAGAATCCCATGCACCACTACAGGCTGGGGACCGACTGGCTATGCAGCAGTTCTGCAGAAAAGGACCTGGAGATTACAGTGGATGAGAAGCTGGAGATGAGTCAGCAGTGTGCCCTTGTTGCCAAGAAGGCTAAGGGTATATTGGGCTGCATTAGTAGGAGTATTGCCAGCAGATCGAGGGATGTGATTATTTCCCTCTATTCGGCACTGGTGAGGCCACATCTGGAGTATCACATCCAGTTTTGGGCCCCCTACAAAAAGGATGTGGACAAATTGGAGAGAGTCCAGCAGAGGACAATGAAAATGATCAGGGGGCTGGGGCACATGACTTATGAGGAGAGGCTGAGGGAACTGGGCTTGTTTAGTCTGCAGAAGAGAAGAGTGAAGGGGGGTTCCAAAGAGGATGGAACTCAGCTATTCTCAGTGGTGGCAGATGACAGAACAAGGAACAATGGTCTCAAATTGCAGTGGGGGAGGTCTAGGTTGGATATTAGGAAACACTATTTCACTAGAAGGGTGGTGAAGCACTGGAATTGGTTACCTAGGGAGATGGTGGGATCTCCATCCTTAGAGGTTTTTAAGGCCTGGCTTGACAAAGCCCTGGCTGGGATGATTTAGTTGGTGTTGGTCCTGCTTTGAGCAGGGGGTTGGACTAGATGACCTCGTGAGGTCTCTTCCAATCCTAATCTTCTGTGACTCTATGATTTTATTAATACAAAATAATATTTAAGGATTTAAATTACTAACAGAATAGACATACCACTTTAAATTTACAAAAAGTACATGTTTTAAAATATAGTAGGGCTGTCAAACGATTAAAAAAATCAATCATGATTAATCTCAAAATTTAAAAAATCATGATGAATCACAGTTTTAATCACACAATTAAACAATAACAGAATACCATTTATTTATATATTTTTGAATGTTTTCTACATTTTAAAATATATTGATTTCAGTTATAACACAGAATACAAAGTGTACAGTGCTCACTTTCTATTTATTTTTTGACCAATATTTGCACCATAAAAAACAAAAGAAATAGTATTTTTCAGTTCACCTAATACAAGTTCTGTAGTGCAATCTCTTTATTGTGAAAATAAAACTTACAAATATAGATTTTTTTAACATAACTGCACTAAAAAATAAAATAGTATAAAACTTTAGAGCCAACAAGTCCTTCTTGTGGACCATGATGTCAGAAGTCTTAAAAGACCAACACTCCAATTCGGAAACTACAGAACCTGAATCTCAAAAAAGAAAATCAACTTTCTGTTGCTGGCATCTGACTCAGATGATGAAAATGAATGTGTGTCAGTCCACACTGCTTTGGATCGTTATTGAGCAGAACCCATCAACAGCTACAACAGTGCCATGTGAACGCCATCAGGTGACATTGTAAATAAGAAGCAGGCAGCATTATCTCCCATAAATGTAAACAAACATTTTTGTCTTAGCAATTGGCTGAACAAGACGTAAGACTGAGTGGACTTGTAGGCGCTAAAGTTTTACATTGTTTGTTTTTGAGTGCAGTTATGTAACAAAAAAAATCTACATGTGAAAGTTGCACTTTCACAATCAAGAGATTGCACTACAGGACTTGTATAAGGTGAATTGAAAAATACTATTTTTTTGGCAAATATTTACGCTAAAAAGATAATAAAAATAATAATATAAAGTGAGCACTGTACACTTTGTCTTCTGTGTTGTAATTTAGATAAGCTATTACCAGCAGGAGAGTGGGGTGGGAGGAGGCATTGTTTCTTGGTGTCTGTGTATAAAATGTCTTGTGCGATTTCCACAGCATGCATCCGATGAAGTGAGCTGTAGCTCACGAAAGCTCATGCTCAAATAAATTGGTTAGTCTCTAAGGTGCCACAAGTCCTCCTTTTCTTTTTGCGAATACAGACTAACACGGCTGTTACTCTGAAACCTGTGTTGTAATTGAAATCAATATATATGAAAATGTAGAAAACATCCAAAAATATTTATAATAAATTTAAATTGGTATTCTATTGTAAAACAGTGCAATTAAAACTGTGATTAATTGCAATTACTTTTTTTAAATCAAGTTAATTTGTTCTGAGCTAATCGCTTGATTAATTAACTGCAATTAATTGACAGCCCTAAAATATAGCGATCAGTCAAGTATCTGCCAAAAGCTGGTTGGTTTAACAAAAGATGGCCTTTTAATAAAAGAAATACTCCAAGGGTGGGGATATTTTAGGCCTGTTTTCTTGAGACAGGAGGTTGCCTAATAAAGGAACACACTCTACACTGGAAGTTTTGCTTGTTTTAACATACCAAGGGTAGGTTCAAAGTCTTGCATTTCTCCTGCAAAAGCAGACAGCACCTCAAGAGTTCTTTAAATATTTCAGTTCCCTTTTCTGCTGTAGGTGTTTGCAATGTTACAAACACTGCAGAAGAAATACACAACACTGAGCTGAGTTCCAGATGGGTATATGGAATAAGAAGTGATTTTTCAGCTATGTTAATTTACATTGTATTTGCATATATTTAGTTATTGGTTTAGAATCTCAACTATTCCCTTGGATTTGATAAATAAAAAAAAGCATCTCCATTCATCCTAAAGTGCCATTCTAGCCCAAAAAAACTATATAAAAATGGCAGCTTCTAACTCATAAATTCAAAGTAGAAATAAGGAATAAGTGACTCAGGGGCTTTCCACTCTGTTTATGAATAATCTAAGTGCTGGTCTATACACAAAGTTAAATCAAAATAATTAAATCTGCTTCATTTCACACCTTTTGTTGTTTTAGTGCAAGTTCCTATGTGGATACCCTTATTCCAGAATAAGAGCATCCACACACAGATTTGCAACAAAAATAATGAAAGCCAAGTTTGATATTTTAGTGCAACTTTGTGTGTAAACCAGCCCTACATTTTCATTTACAAAAGAAAATATTCTGGCACTTATTGTTGCAAATAACATGACAAGTGTTATATTCCCAAATCTGTAGACAAACAACGTGAAGTAATAGGCATTAACTGTCAAAAGTCCAAATCCTGGCCCTAGCCACAACTATATATAAATAACATGGTAAATTTACAAGGAAGGTCCTCATAGATTGAGAAGTGAGGGGAAGAAATCATCCTTTCACCTCCATCAGATCTTCCTGAGGCAGCAAAGCTTCTCTTTAGCTGTTGCTGAAGCGTCAAGGTTGGAGTTATATTTCGCCAACTATGCCTACTCTGTGTGGGGTGGAATGATCTGTAGATCTTCATCGCAGCTGATATTCAGCCCTACTTCCCCAGTTACTGCTGTGTAGAAGCAAGTCCCTAATTGGCCCCCATGTCTTGCAAATGTTGCATGTTATTTCAGCTACTCATACATATTGCCAGGTTCTAAGTAAACTGTGACCACTCAGATAAGAGACTTGAGTATCATATGGACAGCTCAATGAAAACCTCAGTTCAAAGCTCAATAGTGAAAAAAGAAAACATTAGACTGCATAAAGAATAAATAGAAAATTATACTGAGAATATTATAATTCCACTGTAGATCAATGGTACATTCACCTAAAATACTATGTTCAAGTTTGGTCGTCCTAACAAAAGAGGATATACCAGAAAGAGAAAAGATCCAGAAACAGATGGCAAAAGTATCTGAAGACCTAAAAAAACTACTTCTTAAACCCTCCTCCATGAAGAAGAGACTGAATTGTATAATAGGGTACACAACAAAGATATACAAAATAATTAATTGTATAGGAAAGGTAAATCTTCTATTTACCTTTTCAAAGAGACAGACAGTGAAACTGAAAATAGACATTTTTAAAGACTGTGCATAATTAGCCTATGGAATTCTCTGGAAGAGAATTTTGATCAAGAGCTTAATAGGAATAAAAAATATTGGACATGTGTCACGGTTCCTTCCCCACTCTGAACTCTAGGGTACAGATGTGAGGACCTGCATGAAAGACCCCCCTAAGCTTATTCTTACCAGCTTAGGTGAAAAGCTGCCACCACCAAAGTGTTACACAAAGAACAGGGGAAGTGCCCACTTGGAAACGTCTCCCCCCAAAATATCCCCCCCCAAGCCCTACACCCCCTTTCCTGGGGAAGGCTTGATAAAAATCCTCACCAATTTGCATAGGTGAACACACACCCAAACCCTTGGATCTTAAGAACAATGAAAAAAACAATCACGTTCTTAAAAGAAGAATTTTAATTAAAGAAAAAGTAAAAGAATCACCTCTGTAAAATCAGGATGGTAAATACCTTACAGGGTAATCAGTTTCAAAACATAGAGACTCCCTCTAGGCAAAACCTTAAGTTACAAAAAGATACAAAAACAGGAATATACATTCCATTCAGCACAACTTATTTTATCAGCCATTTAAACAAAACAGAATCGAACGCATCTCCAACTAGATTGCTTACTGACTTTTTACAGGAGTTCTGACCTGCATTCCTGCTCTGGTTCCAGCTAAAAAACATCACACAGACAGCGCCTTTGTTTCCCCTCCATCCAGCTTTGAAAGTATCTTGTCTCCTCATTGGTCATTTTGGTCAGGTGCCAGTGAGGTTATCTTAGCTTCTTATCTTAGCCTTTTTACAGGTGAAAGGGTTTTGCCTCTGGCCAGGAGAGATTTAAAGGTGTTTACCCTTCCCTTTATATTTATGACAACATGCATCTGCATAAAGAGAACAGCTTACAGTATTATTATACAAGATAGTTTATTATTCCCCAGTAAGGGATATAGATCGATATATACTTAAGGGAATAAGGCAACCATTATGTGATGATCTTAGGAAGAAGTTTTCCCTCTGGGCTGGTTATTTCATAATTATCCATTATAGCACCTTCCTCTGAAACATTTGGTAGTTGCCCCTGTCAGAGAAGGGCTACTGGATTAGATAAGTAATTAGATATGGCAGTTCCACTTCTTATCCACTACATAGGTTCCCTAAACCTACCCCACCATTGAGAAGCTGAAGTACATTCCGCGACAAAGGTCTTAGACAGTCGTGGGTGGGGTGACATTCAAGGCCAAAGGAATGAAACACTTCATTTAATTATGCCTCTCGCTTCTGTGTGTCTTAGTTTTACCCTTCATAACTAATGTATGTCTGGAAATTCTGGGAAGCTTCAGCTCTCCCCTGTCATCCACTCCAAACCTTGTGCACTTTGGCAACAAGTAGGATAAATAGTCTCACCAAACTATACAGGAGATGTATTATTAACAACTCCATTTCAGATGTGATGCACTGGCCTTTTGTGGTGCCACATTGTATCGCAAACTTACATTCAAAATACGTTGCCTACTTTCACTCCCAAGCAGGGTCAAGTGTATTTCACGCCTGGAGAATCTGATGCAGAATTTACTCCTCTGCACACAATTCTGCTCCAGAATCCCAGCACTCTCTTTTTTAAATTGTTTCTAGCCTATATGGTTGCAGAGAAAACCTTGAAAATGTGAAGTGAGTAAATCAATGCAGTAATGTCTTCAAGAGTCTACAGAGAGTCTGAAACAATACCTGTAAGAGGTGTAAACTGCTCTGCTCATCTCAATCAGGACCCCATGAACTCTGCCTCCTTCCCTCCCCATGAGAGCCAAGGACTGCTGCCTCAGTGCCAGGGACTGGACTAGATGACTTCTTGAGGTCCCTTCCAGCTCTACATCTGTACGATTCTAGGATTCTGAGTGAAAGGAGCCAGAAGTGTGAGCTGGGCTGCCAAGGCACTGCAACCAAGATCCAATGAAGCCAGCTTCATACTCCACTTTCATGGGGGTGGACGTTCTGACTCAGGCCACCTTGACAACATCATAGGAGCCAAAATCTGGAAATGAAACTGGGTCCACTCTCAGGATTCATCAAAATCACAGCCTCAAATAATCACTATTCAATTCAGCTATAAATGACTCTGTGTGTGTGTGTGTGTGTGTGTTCAATTCAGCTATAAATGACTCTGTGTGTGTGTGTGGGGGGGGGGGTGGGTGTGGACAGGGGGAACGGACAGGAGACATGGAAAATGAAGAATATTTCCTAGCAATAGAATAAGTTAACATTGGAACAGAATTTAGGGGTTGTTCCCTTCAGAATTTAGTTCCATTACACATACTGTAGAATTTCAAAATGTTTACCTGAGCACCCACGGAGTCAGCGCCTATGTCTACTACATTAACTTCATCTACTATGCTTTTAATTCCAATTTAAACAAAAAACTCACAATCCATCACGTGTCTGGCAATTCTAAAATTTATAAGACCACACCAGTACTTATGTTCCTTCTCTACAGTACACTTTTTCTTTGAAAATTTCCCACCATTGGTACTATAGGTGAAGCCACATCAGAGATAAGAACAGTGAGACATTTTTACATAAAAGCAAGTGTAGACAGCCAAGGAGTAAAACAGGATCAGCTGTCAAGAGCTCATTACTACCAACTTGGGCTGCATAAGAACCAATAGCTTAGAGCAGTGTTTCCCAACAGGTGTGCTGCGGAATTTTTTGAAAAACTACACATGAGAACAAAAATACCTTCCCTTGTATTGTAGTGTCAGAGCCAGATCGCATTCTGTACTTTTGCTTTCCAGGGCAAGGCCCCTTTTAAATATTATGCATGTGTCACATTCCATTCCCCAAACCAAGGTTAAGATAGCAAATTTGAGTCCTGTGGAGTGGGGGAAGGAGAGAGGGAAGGAATGGGGGAAAAGCCACCTTCTGACTGGCTATCTTCCTCATTGCTTCACCGCCTCCATGGGCAGAGCAACCAATCAGAACTCAATCTCCCTCTCCCCACCCCCATATCCTGTGTGAGCAATGGGTTGGGTCCTCTGCTCCTCCCTGCTGCAGCCTGGAAGTGGAACGGGACCCTAGTGCAACCCCCCACCATTGGGAGGTGGGGAAGAACCCTAGGAGAAGCAGAGGTGAGGCAAGGGGTATGGGTAGTGCGTAACAGAGGCTGAGGGAAGCTAAGCCTCCCCAAACCTCACACCACTGGGTGGGGGGAAGGGAGGGCAGAAGCAGATTACCCATGGGCCCCGGGGCCCATGCCCAGGGACCCTGGCCAGTTTGGAGCCCCTGGAAAAATCTCCCCACACCACAGCCCCTGGGCTGGAGGAGCTCTTGCTCCCTGCTGCAGCCCAGGGCCGCAGTGGGGGCTCAGAGCTTTTCCAGTCTTAGGGCTGTAGCTGCGGTGTGGGGGGGAGAGGTAGAAAGGAACAAGTTGGGGGTGGGACCTCAGGGGAAAGAAGCGGAGTGGTGGCAGAATGGGGGTAGGGTCGTGAGGGAAGGTGCGGAGGGGCCATGGGGGGGGCCACATGTGGAAGGAGTGGGGCCTCGGCTGAAAGAGACGGGGAAGGGGCTAGCCTCCCCAAGGGGAAGCTTCAACTGCCGCCCATGGTGGGGGGATGGAATTAGTGGGGGCTGAGGGGAGCTGGAGAGGCAGAACGGTGGGGGCTGGGTGGGGTGTGGCAGAATTGGGGTGAGATGGGGGCTGCAATGATGGAGGGTGAGGACAGAACTGATGGGGGGCTGGGTGGGGTGGGGCAGAACTGGGGTGAGGTGGGCGCTGAACTGGTGGAGGGTGAGGACAGAACTGATGGGGGCTGGGCGCAGAACTGATTTGGAAACTACAGACTGTGACAAGGGTGGTAAACAGCTTAAACCGAGGCGGTAAGAAGGGAAGGTCATTTGGAGACTATATGATGGTGTTCCTCAAAATAATTCAAGGTATGTTGCAGAAGAGAAAAGGTTGGGAACCACTGGGCTAGAGCTGAAAACCTCCATCATTCGTATTATCTTTGATGGCTCAAAATGCCTCAGAAATATCAACCAATTCTCATAGCTATCAGTGAACCCCATTTGAGTGTAGCTATAGTTCAGCCCCAAAATGTTCAGAATACCAGTTTTTAATAATAAAATGATAGCACCTCACAATACACAATAAAAAATTATTGTTAACAGCATTTTAAAGACCCCTTTCAAAAATATTCATAAACTATCTTGCTTCAGCCTGAAAACTGAAATTTGTTTCCTAACTGAATTTTCCTCCTTCTTTCATTGCTGAGCTATTGGAATATTTTTTTTACTCCCCTATAAAATTTGCTTTGAAAAAGGAATGCACAAAAAAAGTACATGGAATGGAATTTTTAAACAGATAAAAGAAAAGGTAGGTCAAACTTTGGTCCTGTCAGTCTTCAAAATGTTCATATAGCAGGGGTTCCCAAACTTGGTTCATGGCTTGTTCAGGGTAAGCCCCTGGCAGGTCGCGAGATGCTTTGTTTACCTGAGCATCTGCAGATATGGCCGCTCGCAGCTCCCAGTGGCCGCAATTCGCCATTCCCAGCCAATGGGAGCTGTGGGAAGCGGCGCGGGCCAACCCACCACTTCCCGCAGCTCCCATCGACTGGGAACGGCGAACTGTGGCCACTGGGAGCTGTGAGCAGCCGTACCTGCAGACGCTCAGGTAAACAAAGCGTCTCGCGGTCTGCCAGGGGCTTACCCTGAACAAGCCGCGAACGATGTTTAGGAACCCCTGCCATGTAGTCACCTGTTGCAGTAATACATATTTAATGTTTAAAGGGGAAAAAAATCTCTTACCGTGCCATAGCTTTCCATACATACTAATTATGCGTGACACCATTAGCCTTCCATTGTCCCATAGTTTATTGGAAAAATCATCATCTAGGCCGTTCTTTCTCTTGTAAATGTGAAGGAAAATATTACAAAAGATGCAACTGATAAACCAGAGTAAATAAGGAAAAAAGAATATTGTGAGTGACACACACAAGAAGGAGCCCATATAGTTTGGATAGTGGTAGTCCAGACCAATCCATTCTTTTAATATGTAAATCAGCCAGGTTGAGTTGATCACAGATTCCTGCCCTGAAGTATAGGATTCACTTTTACTTATCATCTTCTGTTTAAAAAAGAATTAGGCAAACTGAGTCACGCTCTCTTCGTAGTCAAAGCAGCTTCTTAACTTTGCCCCTAGAAAGAGAGAACACACTGTGTCATTTATTCCTACTACTACCACCAGAGAAGTTACACACATGCTTTCATTGTATGTAATTAATTTCATTGTATCGGTGCCCTTTTGCTATGTTGCTTCTAAGCAGCTGTTGCTGTTATGGGGAGTGTTGACAATTTATAGTAGGAAACGTGTTTCCTGGGGAAATGTTGCGCTTACAAGGTGTTGCTGCAAACAAGCATCTACTGTATCCTGTTTTTCTCATGTGAAGTAGGACTTTGACATATGGTTATGGATACATACACAACTATTTTTAAACACATTGCAGTAGTGCCAGAAGAGCATCAGCAGAAGAGGGGACGGACAGCAGCAGAGGAATCCCTGACCAGTGATGGACTGAACTGTCGTGAAATACCTGTGCCATGGGGCTAGGGGCAACACTGATGGAGATTCGGTGTTGGTCAGAGAGGGAGAACTGAAACTGATAGATCAGAGAAGAAAGAGTTTTTATCCCGAACAAGATTTAATGAGTGGCCATCGTGGTGAGTGAAGGAACTTTCTAGGGCTGAAGATCAACTGCAGAGGGGAGGATGAGGAAATGAAGCTGAGGAGGCAGCAACTAATGGGTCAGAAGAGACATCAATGTGGAAGATTAAATCAAAGAGTGTTAAAGAGGAGGACTGTGAGCAGAGGCAGAAGGAAAACTAAGAATCATAGAGGAACATGGAATGGTCAAGGTAACAAAATAAGGAAGGAACTTGCTCCTTCCTAGATGATCTTCTCCCCACTTGCTTCTCTCCCTTCCACCAGAAGCCATTATGAAACCTTAATTATAGTGCTTGGTCCTGCTATAATGAAATGAAATAAATAATGGTCAGTACAGCCATCTTTGAGTCTTGCTTAACATACCAACGTTTAGTGGTGTGCCTTTGTTCTATAATTGTTTTATATAATATTTCTTAACCTCACCAGAATTGCGAGGACTGATTAGCAAATTTTTGCGACGGACTTTGATATGAAGTTCTACTTAAAAAAAAAAACGACATTAAGAACTATGCTCTGTATAATAGTAATATCTATCTGTATAATAGTAATTATAAAACTAAAAGGAGGCCAATTTGTGAGGTACTTTGCCCGCCTTCTCCTGTGTCAGCAAAATTCAATACACTGGTAACAAACAAGAATAGAACAAATAACAAGGTGGCTTGCAGTTGCATTGCGAGAATACACCTACAATTGTGGAGACAGATTAGAACCCCAGAGGTTTATGGTTCATTAAAGGTGGGACTGGTAGCACCCAGGTTGCCTGACACTCACCCTTGTAAGAGTCTGTTTCAGCTATTTATAATTTTGCCAGACTTTAACTTTGTGGGCTGAAATTTTCCATGCCAGAAAATATGGAACTGGGGAAGAGATAGGTTGGAGAGGACAGGGCAGAAAGGGTCACACCTAGGGGAATGGGCAGAAGAATCTGTGCCCACTAGAGTGGAATCCAAGATTGCTGAGTCCCACCATTCCTCTGCTGTCAGCAAATGTCTGTGAAACCCATTAGCAAGTGTCCCATTCTGCTCTGGTGCCGGTCCACATAGCAGACACTGGTTATCATCCTCTATCAGTTAGTCCATTAGCTCAAAATGGCAGAGGTCTGCGTGGTGGATCTAAGGGTACGTCTATACTTGTAGCTAGGGGTGCGATTTCCAACTCACGTAGACATACTCACACTAGCTCTCGTCAAGCTAGCCTGCTAAAAATAGTAGTATAGCCACTGTCGCGCAGGCAGCAGCAAACAGCTAGCTGCCCAGAGTACAAACCCTCCTGGACCCTGTGGGTATGTGCTCAGGATGGCTAACTCGTGCCACCACTAGCCTCTGCCCATGCTATCAGGACTACTAGGGTGGCCAACTTTCTAATTTGTGAAAAATGGACACTGAGTGCCGGAACCTCTCCCGCCCCCTACTCCGCCTCTTCCCCCCCGAGGCCCCGCCCATGCTCTGACTCTTCCCTCCTAAGGCCCTGCCCACTCTGTTTCTTCCCCCTAAAGCCCTCCCCCTGCTCCACCTCTTCACCCCCATCGCTTGCTGCTCTCTCCACCTCCCTCCCCCTACAAGCTGAGCAGGGCTTTAGGGGTGGAGGGGTGACTGGGGCAGGACGTTCAAGGGAGAGCCTTGCTCCGGGGTAAGTGATTGGGGCAGCATAAGGGATGGAGAGCCACACTTTGGGGGTGGAGGGGTGACTGGGGCAGGACAGGGGAGGAAGAGCCGCACTCTGGGGGTGGGGGTGAGGGTGACTGGGGCAGGATGGGGAAGGGAGAGCCATGCTCTGGGGGGTGACTGGGGTAGGACGGGAGAGGAAAAGCCGTGCTCCAGGGGTGGGGGGTAACTGGGGCAGGATGGGGAAGGGAGAGCCATGCTCTGGGGGGTGACTGGGGCAAGACTGGGGAGGGAGAGCTGCGCTCCAGGGGTGGGGGTGACTGGGGCAGGGAGAGCCGTGCTCTGGGGGGTGACCGGGGCAGGATGGGGAAGGGAGAGCCGCGCTCCAGGGATGGGGGATGACTGGGGCAGGACGGGGGAGGAAGAGCCGCGCTCCAGGGGTGGGGGATGACTGGGGCAGGACGGGGGAGGAAGAGCCGCGCTCCAGGGGTGGGGGATGACTGGGGCAGGACGGGGGAGGAAGAGCTGCGCTCCAGGGGTCGGGGATGATGGGAGCAGAATGGGGAAGGGAGAGCCGCGCTCCAGGGGTGGGTGGTGACTGGGGCAGGAGAGCCGCACTCTGGGGGTGGGGAATGACTGGGGCAAGACGGGGGAGGGAGAGCTACGCGCCGGAGATGGTGGGGGATGATTGGGGCAGGATGGAGAAGTGAGAGCCACGCTCCGGGGGTGGAGGGGTGACTAGGTCAGGACAGGGACCAGCACAAATGAGGCTGAGAAGGAGGCCTAGGTAGTAAACCCAGTCACTGGCCCCACTCCTCAAATGCCGCATGCTTCAGGATACCTCCCTGAGAGCGCTAGCCGCCATACCTCTCTGCGCCAGAGCCGGCAGTTCCTGAATGCTCTTCCAGCTCCAGCAGCAGCTGCTCTTCCCACCCTCCTGGTGGGAGAATGGAAGCCAATTGTGGACAGTTACTCAAGTGACCAGACTTTTAGTGTCCAGTGAGTAGTACTCACCAGACACTGTTGGGTCCCCTTTTCAACAGACTTTCTGGTCAAAAACTGGACACCTGGCAACCCTAATGACTATACTACTATCTTTAGTGCACTAGCTCAAAGAAAACTAGTGGTAGTATATCTGCACAAGCTGGGAATTAGATCCTGTTCTTACAACTACTATACCCACCTGCTGAAGTGAAGAAACAGATTGACGGAGCCAGAAGAGTACCCAGAAGTTACCTACTACAGGACAGGCCCAACAAAGAAAATAACAGAACGCCACTAGCCGTCACCTTCAGCCCCCAACTAAAACCTCTCCATCGCATCATCAAGGATCTACAACCTATCCTGAAGGACGACCCATCACTCTCACAGATCTTGGGAGACAGGCCAGTCCTTGCTTACAGACACCCCCCCAACCTGAAGCAAATACTCACCAGCAACCACACACCACACAACAAAAACACTAACCCAGGAACCTATCCTTGCAACAAAGACGGTTGCCAACTGTGTCCACATATCTATTCAGGGGACACCATCATAGGGCCTAACCACATCAGCCACACTATCAGAGGCTCGTTCATCTACACATCTACCAATGTGATATATGCCATCATGTGCCAGCAATGCCCCTCTGCCATGTACATTGGTCAAATTGGACAGTCTCTACGTAAAAGAATAAATGGACACAAATCAGACGTCAAGAATTATAACATTCAAAAACCAGACAGAGAACACTTCAGTCTCTTTGGTCACTCGATTACAGACCTAAAAGTGGCAATTCTTCAAAAAAAACTTCAAAAACAGACTCCAACGAGAGACTGCTGAATTGGAATTCATTTGCAAACTGGATACAATTAACTTAGGCTTGAATAGAGACCGGGAGTGGATGGGTCTTTACACAACGTAAAACTATTTCCCTTTGTTTATCTCCCCTCCTACTGTTCTTGTAAAGTGCTGGAAATGGCCCACTTTGATTATCACTACAAAAGGTTCCCCCCCCCACCCCCGACCCTCCTGCTGGTAATAGCTCACCTTTCCTGATCACTCTTGTTACAGTGTGTATGGTAACACCCATTGTTTCATGTTCTCTGTGTATATAAAATCTCCCCACTATATTTTCCACTGTATGCATCCGATGAAGTGAGCTGTAGCTCACGAAAGCTTATGCTTTAATAAATTTGTTAGTCTCTAAGGTGCCACAAGTATTCCTTTTCTAGCTCCAAGAGCAGATGTAACCTGTAGATTGCAACCCTGCTGATGACTCATGTGGGCATCAGTACAATGCCACATGCACAAACTATTAAAAGAACAATATTAAGGTTACAAATTCAACCACTCAAAAGTAAGGAAATGCCAGAATTAAGGTGCCTGTGTCACCTTAATTCAGCCCCTTTGTGTATATGCATTATGGTGCAGTCTTTAGTTACATGACCATATGCAATTTTTTTCCATAAGTCACCTGCCTCATTCAGTGAATAGGATAGACCTGTTCTGAGGATGAATCAGGGTGTCTCAAATTGACAACGCAAAATTAATGGAATTTTTTACCTTAATCTCTCTGGGCCTCAGTTCCCCATCTTTAGAATGGGGATAATACTATGCCCTCATCTCACAGGGATGTTGTGAAAATTAACATTTGTGAAGCACTCATATACTATAGTGTTGAACACCACAGATAAACCCATGAGGAAATTAATCATTCTGTCTTCTGAGTAGTGTTTGAATAGCGTGCAGTAAATAAGGCATGGGGCACACACTGAACAATGAGGATAAAATAAAATATTGAACAGCTGCCCATTAAGTGAGAATCACCCATCCTCTGCACTGAATGAGGTAGGGGTCCTGAGGAAAAAAAGTATGTGATCATGTAATTAAAGACTTTATCATAATGCATACACACAAGGAGGCCAAACTAAGTTTGCATACGAAACCTTAATTCTAGCATTTCCTAACTTTTGAATGCTTGATTTATCATCTTTAATAATGTTCTTTTAACATGATATTAAACATTTCCTCTCTCTTTTTTAAAAATTGTTTACAATCTAATGCAGTGCAGAACCTCAGATATTTTAAGAGGGGAGAAGAGGGGAAAAGAAGAGATTCCAGAATTGAAAGGATTGTGTTACACAAGTCTTTTCAAGATCAAGTCTTAAGAATGTTTTTATTTTTTTGTACTGAGTAGTTCCATTGACTTCAGCCTCTGTGTGCTATATTATTAAAACCAGTAAAATAATAAAGTAAATACACAATTATTAAGCCATTTGGTATTTTGGGTCAGTTATCTTTAATAATCTCATCAGAGGAAATATTTCCAAAATTAAGACTACAGGAAAGCTCAGATTCAATGCTCAGAAGCTTCTACAAATGCTGAGGCTGATGACTGAAAGATAAATAAACCACAACCAACTGATATGAAACTGCAACTCCCACAACTCTTAAATTGGGAACCTGCCATTATATCTGACAAATATCCTTAAATGGACACGGTCAACATTAAATCAATTTTTAAGAGTTTGAAATAGTTTCAGCTCTCAGACGTGCCCCTATACCAGTTTTTGTGTGTTTACAGTCACAGTTTACTATTATAGTTTTCTCTTTCCCATCTTGCTCCCTAAAAAAACAAAACAAGGAAACCTGACTAGCTGTGTAAGGGAGCTGATGACACTGTCTATACACAGAGTGCAATCACAGGAACTACCAGATTGACCCGTGTTCCATCTGGTCCTGTGGTTTGTCTCCAACACTAGCCAACCACAGGATGCTTCAAGGAAGGTGCAAGAAACGCTGAAGTGGGCATTTATGAAATACCTGCTCCTATTCTGTTCTCTTTATACTCTACACAGAACACCCATCATTCCGGTAATCTAAAACCCATCAATTAGAAATTAGTTAATCCCTGAAGACTAAGAGTTGATCACTTCCATTTTTCTTAAGTATTACCTACATTTACTGCAGATGTTATCTGAATCCACATGAAGGTCAAACTTTTTTTTATCCTGCTAAACTCTTGCCCTAAATGATATATTGTGGCAAAGAGTTTCCACGTGCTAATTATGCATTAGGTAAAAGATCCTTTTGTTCGTTTCAAACGTGAGCCTTTTAATTTCCTTGAAAAATCCCATTGTTGCCTTATGAGAGAGGATAGGGTTGAGAGAAGCAAACTAACGCCTCTTTTTCCTCCATCTCTAAACCAGTCCCAGTCTTCCCAACCTCTCTTCCTACACAAGCTTTCCCCTGCTTCTCAGCGTCAGTTTTGTTTGTTGCCCCTGGCTGAGCCCCCCCCTTCTGTCAAATGCACAAACTAAACTAAAGGAACTGCTGTAGTCGCGTGAGCCGCACCACCGCGCAGGGCACAAGGCGGAGGGAGGCGGCCGCTCAGGGCAGAGGCTGCGCCGCCGCCCGGGGAACAGGAACCCCGCGGCTGCTGCGCGGGCCGCTGTCACGCTGCGTTGGGCGCGCTCGCCTCAGGGGAGCAGCCGCCGCGTGGAGCCCGCCCGTCCCCACACGTGTCCCCCGGGACCGAGAGTCCCTCGCGCTCAAGGATTCCTGCAGCTCACCTGGCTCCGGCTCTGAGCTCCGCGCTCCGCTTTGTCTCCAGCGCCGCTGGGTCCCGGCCAGGGTTAGCAGGGCGCGGGGGCGGCACCCGGCAGAAGGGCTGGTGCCAGTTTCGGGAGCTTGTGAAAATCGCCCAGAGGCACAAGCTGGAGCCCGCCCTACCGTGGGCCCTGCCCTCCTAGGACTTGGGAGCGAGCAAGTGCTTCCCCCCCCCCGCCCCCGCATGAACGGGACAGGGGTCTCAGCGCCCTCCCCACAGCATGAACCGAGAAAGAGGCCGGAGCCCCAGGGAACCTCCTGACCTCTGCCTCTCGTATGAACTGGGAAAGGGCCTCTGCCCCTTATACTCATTGCTCCCCTCCATGAACTGGGAAAGGGGCTTGAACCCTCTGTGCCCCCCCCCCCCATGCATGAACCAGGAACGGGCCACAGTCCTTCACATGCACTGTGCTGTCCAGTGCCTAAGCTGGGGAAATGGCCTTTCCCAGCAGCACAGGAGTCTACATAGCTGTATCACACCTGCCTCTTTTTAGGGGACTTTCTGGTGACACCGGTCCGGCGTAGGGCCCCGTTCTCCACCATGGCTCCCTGTTCACTGGGGCCCAAATAAGCAAAGGAGATATCAAGCTATTGTTCTCTCAGCGATCTGTAATATTATTATCACCTCATGTTCAAAAATCTTGACTAAAGTGTTAAGAATCATGCCACTGATTTAAAAATAATGAGAGTTTAAACACTAAATGTTTTGTGAACATTTTATTTGCCTTTTGTGTTTTGAGATTTCAGGTTATGTCTAGGTCACCTTGTTAAGGTTTTCTCTGCAACCCTAGGGGTTAGAGATTTACTATTTTAAAAAAATGAAAACAGACTCTCAGTCACAGGAGTCCAGGAACAGGGGCTTTAAGAAAAACACAAAACACAAAATGTGAGACCTGTATGACCAACTAGGTAGGCTGTTACACAGTAGTATCCAGCTTCCAAATAAGGAAGCCCTTACAACAAACTTCCTAAGCAGTAAGAATTTCACACCCCACCTTACAAGCTAATTAAAACACCCTGTAGCAAAAAATCCAGTAAGTGTTTGAAAAGTTTCAGAGTAGCAGCCATGTTAGTCTGTATTCGCAAAAAGAAATGGAGTACTTGTGGCACCTTAGAGACTAACAAATGTATTTGAGCATAAGCTTTCGTGATATACAGCTCACTTCATCAGATGCATTCAGTGGAAAATACAGTGGGGAGATTTATATACATAGAGAACAGGAAACAATCGGTGTTACCATACACACTGTAACGAGAGTGATCACTTAAGATGAGCTATTACCAGCAGGAGAGCCTTTGCAAGTTGCAATTCTTCAAAAAAAAAAACTTCAAAAACAGACTCCAACAAGAGACTGCTGAATTGGAATTAATTTGCAAACTGGATACAATTAATTTAGGCTTGAATAGAGACTGGGAGTGGGTGGGTCATTACACAAAGTAAAACTATTTCGCCACGTCTATTCCCGCTCCTCCTCCCCTGTTCCTCAGTCGTTCTTGTCAACTGCTGGAAATGGCCCGCCTTGATTATCACTACAAAAGGTTTCCCCCTGCCCCCCGCTAGTAATAGCTCATCTTAAGTGATCGCTCTCGTTACAGTGTGTATGGTAACACCGATTGTTTCCTGTTCTCTATGTATATAAATCTCCCACTGTATTTTCCACTGAATGCATCTGATGAAGTGAGCTGTAGCTCACAAAAGCTTATGCTCAAATACATTTGTTAGTCTCTAAGGTGCCACAAGTACTCCTTTTCTTTTTGTTTGAAAAGTGTGTCTTTTACAGGCATCAAGATAAGAATCAGACCTGAGATATTGTGAAATTGCATTATAAAACAGTGTAATTATTGTGCTAGACATGTCAGAAAAGACAGCACATTGTCTTGCTCTGCATATAGAGCACCATGAATTTAAGCCTGGAACCACCAGCTCAAAATTCATTTTTTTCCCCTGGGTTAAGTCAGTGGCAAATCTCCCCTGTATTTTGAAGGGAGCAGGATCTGGCCCTCAGTAGTCTGAAACACTGTGATCCATCTATTACCCATGAAAATGCTTTCTATAAGTATCTTAATAGGAATTTTAGAGTGATTCAGTAATATATTCCTAATGTTTCAATTAATTGACCTGAAAGCCATTTTAAAGATTAGCCAAAAAGAATGTTTTAAAATGCACCATATTCTAATCAGTGAAATTACATTGAAGTGAGTGTTAGCACCCTGGTTCTGCTTTTCAGTACGTAATTACTACTAATTCATAACCAACAGTTAAAAACATGTCTGATTTACTTGTTACATAGTTGGTGTTCTTCATGCATATTCTGTTAGGATCCAGGTGTATTAACAAAACTGTATTTAAACCAATTCTCAGTCATGAAGTGAATTATCAAGTTGAGTATGATTTAGTTATCAAAAAGCATAACCAGTGCAGTTACAATGTGACTGCCTGTTTCTCTCCTCCTTTATATAAAAGGTGAGACTTGGCTATTCTTAAAACCAAAACAATTTATGGTAAATGGTACTTACGGAAACTTTAAAAAGAGGCTAACTACTGGTGAGGCTTATACGGTAGTCTTGTAATTTAATTATTGGAAGTGTATTCTGAATTGTGTTTATGATCTATTTTGCCTTAAGCACTTCAGGGGGGAGGTGAAGTGGTGAAATTATAGGTTCAATTTTTATTGCACTCAGAGATCATGGATAAAACAGATCATACAATGCAAGAATTGTTGGCTTGTTTTAAACAAACCTCATGTAAAAGCAATGCTCTGCCCTCTCAGCATTTACACACAGAATGAGTGACAAAACTGAACTAATAGGGGAACAGATGAAACTAAAGGAGTGGCATGTAAAGTTTCCTATTTCTTCTGCATTCTTCTGGACACTGGGAACTCCCCCAGAGCAGTACTCGCAGAAGGGTCACTAAAAGGTTTCTGGTACAGGCTCATGATGATTTACATGCCAGAAGCTTACACAGAAGCCCCCCTCCAAGTACAGAGTCCACAGAAGGTTATATATGTACCTATGGTGTCTAATGAAGGTGTGTTTGGGTGAGTGTGGTCTAAGACAACTGCTCCTTGATATTGCAAATACTAGAGATGGGAATGAGGGAGCTCTGAGAATTCCATAAACCAAAGTTCAGACTTTTTTCAGTTATAAAACTTAGCACAAGGAGCCATGTCTTTGATAGTAGTAGAAGGTACACAAATGGGAAAGAGGGCTACGCCCTTTAGACCTCGCTCCTCTCTCCTCTCCATGAATTAGAAAAGGGTCCTCGGCCCTTTACACCTACAACACACACGCACCCTACCCTCTGAACCAGGAAAGATGGCTCAGCCATGTTAGGCCAAAGGTCCATAAAAAGTTATGAAGTTGTTCTAAGGGACTATTGTCATATAAGCCTCCATTTCCCAGCATCCTACACAGTTATTGCAAGAAACTAAAAGTAAATATGACTTTGGGTATATTAAGCTTATACTGCTTATAGAATGGAAACGTGTGATCTATTTTCATAACCTATTTTCATAATTGCAAACAGTATTTTTAAGCCTATGTGCTTGTTAAAATCTGATTGGTTCTCCTTGAATAACAAATTATGAAGTGGTAATGGAAGCCCTAACAAAGAGAAGCAGAACATTGTCAACAGATGAACTTTGTATTACAGAATGGATGATGAATAAGATGTTCCAGCAGTAAAGGACAAAATGAAATGATAGGTTAAAAAGTGTTACACAGCTAATTACATAACCTAGTACTGTCTCGTTAATCAGGCCAAAGCATACATATATACCTACTTTTTGTATATAAAGGTGGAAACTTGGAACCAATGCTATCTGGACTGCAAGGGTGGCATTTGATGGTGATTCAATGGTGTTAGGTGTGTAACTAACCACAAAGTATAAAATGAGATTTTAAAAAGTGGTCTATAAAAGCTTTGTAACCCATGTGGGTAAGGGTGAGCTGCAGACTGGCCTCCAGTTTGCGTGGTCAGCATCACCTGTCTGTACATGCTGTACTTGGTGTACAGTAGAACCTCAGAGTTACAAACATCAGAATTACAAACTGACTGGTCAGCCACACACCTCATTTGGAATCAGAAGTACATAATCAGACAGCAGCAGAGACCAAAAAAGGCAAATATTTTACAGTATTATGTTAAACGTAAACTACTAAAAAAAAAAAGGCAAAGTTTGAAAAAAAAGATTTGACAAGATAAGGAAAGTGTTTCTGTGCTTGTTTCGTTTAAATTAAGATGGTCAAAAGCAGCATTTTCTTCTGTATAGTAAAGTTTCAAAGCTGTATTAAGTCAATGTTCAGCTGTAAACTTTTGAAAGAACCACCGCAACATTTTGTTCAGAGTTACGAACATTTCAGAGTTACAAATAAGCTCCATTCCCAAGTTGTTCGTAACTCTGAGGTTCTACTGTAATAAGAAGAATCTGACTGAATAAACCAAGTTGAACTTACTATTTGATGTGTCACAGATTTAGAAACTGAACAGAACCCATTATGCATTTATTTATAGCCCCTGCCCGCAGATGAACTGGGAGAGTAACCTCAGCTCCCTTACACTTACAACCCCTCCATCCCCAACATGAACTGAGAAAAGGGTCTCAGTCTGTCCCCCTTTCCTTTCCTTTCCTCTCCTCTCCTCCCCACCCCACACATGTAGAAAGGTGTCTTAGCTCCTTACAACCACTACTCCACTCCCACCCAGAATGAGAGAACCTGGATTGAGAATCATTAGCTTCTGATAGCAGCATGAAGTATCTTGCTTCTAGGATACAGCTCTATAGAGCAAGGAGAGGAAAGAAAATAGTCACAAATATTACTTCTTTCTAGAGAGAGCTTAAGAACTGCTAAAACCTTGCCAGTGCAATTAACACAGAGAAGAGGGTTTAAGAAAAAGGGAAACAAGCGACTCAGCATTGACAGGGTTCTTTGACCAACTGGATTCCTTAGCTGGAAGTGTCATAGGAGAACTTAACTTCCCATGCTGTAAAATTCTTAGAAAGAAACATTGTTGACGTATCTGGACAGCTTGTGCTAGGATCTTTCCAAGAGACAAACAGGTCTTCTGTAGCTACCACTGGAACTCCCGGATCTGGGATTGTAGCATAAGGTTTCAGCCTGGAGACTATCTGCAGAAGTTGCCTTCTCTTCTAATTCACCCCAGTCCATTACTGTACAGGTCTGCTGTGTAGTTGTAGAAGCAACTGCCAATACTGCAGCTTCTAACTTGAATACCATATTGGTGTTTGAACCTTGGGAATATGCAGTCTTTTGCTGAACCATCACCTCTCCCATCAGAATAGTCTTCCTCAAGATATGAAATGTTAATCAGCTCTTCTGAATTAACACCAACTTCTCGGAACGTCACCTTTGTGCCCAGCACCTTATCACATGTCTTCACAAATGTTCTAGTGCCCTGGTCCCCGCATTCTTATAAGGTTCCAGACTCACTTTCCCCTGAACCCAGTTTCTTCTACCAAGGGGTGCAGTAGTACTGCTTTGCTGGACAACCCCCAAAGCTCACCGGTCTTAGTCTCCAGTTTGGTGACCTGCTACTCCAGGATCAGATTGAGCATCTCTAGTTCCTAAACTTCAGCTACAGCATGTTCCCACTTCTTTGTGTGGTGAGAAGAGCAGCTCTTCTCCAAAACTAACAGATATTCCATCTCCTGTCTGTTGATGGATGATCTTCTCACAGTCTCTTTTCAGATCAGCCCCTTCACATAGCTTCTCTTTGAAGTGGTTCTTCTTAGCCACTACCCACTCCATCTGGGTCCTGAGAGTTAGTTTCTGGTGCATCTTTTCTTGTAACAATTCATGAACCCTCTGTAGCTGGGTCCCCACAATGTCTGTGGGTGAAAGTTTTGCTCTTCTCCTGGTTTGGCCTTCCTGAGCTCCTTTTCAAACTGAGTAGCAATTCTGTTACTTGTCCCCATACATGAAAAATGTTTCCTTTGCCATGTAGAATCATCTTCACTTAATTGACCAGCATAGAATAGTTGTTCTCTCATGTCTGTCTTGCCCTTTCCAGATCTGCTTCTATCTGCTTTGTTTGTTGGTGCAGTTCAGTCAGCCCCTTCAGGAGTGCCCAGGAGTTTCTCCTTTAACTCTTGGATTTGGACTTCCTGCACCTTTTTATCTAACCATCCAAATCTAGGTAGAAATGCTTCTTCTGGACCTGCAATTTAGTATTGTTGAACAATTTCATAATCTTGCTGCCAGCAATTCACTGGCTCTTTAGAACCTTGGAGTCACTCACCTTTGAGGTGCCCCCAGCCCTGTAATCCTGCTTTCCTTTATAACAGTTGGCCATCCCCATATTGCATGGAGCCCCTCCCAGTTCCTGCATCTGATCTGGTTCCTATAATAAGGTAGCTCAAGTCCCGAAGTTTTTACCCACTGGGGCGAGGATGGAGTCAAGGTACCTCCCATGAGCAATGGGGAGTTCAAAACCTCAGGCCTACCTCTCCCAAAACGTGTGGCCACTAGGGCCTCACACTTTCTTACCCCAAACTGCATCCTTTGGTTTAGACTCTAGTAGTCTGAGTTCTACTACTTTGGGGCACAGCCTCTCTATTAGTTGGAACTTCCCAATTCTCTCAGTACTCTGGTCAAAGGGGTATGCCACAGAGGCATTGTTCCCATAGAGACCAATCCATTTTACATGCCCTCTTTACCTGCAGTCAGTGCACACAGTTGCATGAGCCCATGCCTTCTTCCTTTTCAATGTTTTCAATGACTGTCCCATTCCCATTGCATGATGCATGCAAAAAGCGGGAGCTAGCCCTCCAAACGCAGACTTAGGAGGGTAAATGTCTTACTCCCTGGGAAGGTGTTTGTGTCTTGCTGCTCAGCTATCCCTCCTTGATGGGAAGAAATCTTGCGCCCCAGCCCTGGAACCATATTGTGATGGCTGGAAGTCACCCTGGTTCACCCACTTTTGGTCAAGCGTGGCACCGCAGGTGCGCCCTGCCTCAGTTCCCTTGATCCAGATTATAAACAAATCCAGACAGACCTTGCTCCCCACCTTCCAAGGATCTTATTTATTAACAAGAGCCATAGGCATAAGTAGAAACTTAGATACACCCAGGGACATTCGTTGTCTCTGGTTTAGTCCAACTAGCAATCTCTGGCTCCTTCCTTCAGGAGACTTTTCTTTTCTGCACCGGGAAACAATCTCTTTTTCTGGAACACTTCCCCGTTCTTTCTCTGCATTACTCCTTTTTGTGCCTTTACAATCCTCCCTAAAGCAGAAGTTCCCAGCTCAGGGGTGGGCAAACTTTTTGACCCGAAGGCCACATTGGGGTGCGAAACTGTATAGAAGGCCAGGTAGGGACGGCTGTGCCTCCCCAAACAGCCTGGCTCCCGCCCCCTATCCTCCCACTCCTCACCCCCTGACTGCCCCCCTCAGAACTCCCCACCCATCCGACCCCCTCTGCTCCTTGTCCCCTGACTGCCCCCTCCCAGTACCCCCTGCCCCTAACTTCCCCCTGGAACTCCACCCCCTATCCAACCCCCCCCGCTCCCTTCCCCTCACTGCCCCCCGACCCCTATCCACCCCCGCCCCCTGGCAGGCCCCCCAGGACTCCTATGCCTATCCACTGCCCCTCCCCCCAGAACCCATCCAACCACCCCCTGCTCCATGTCCCCTGACTGCCCCCAGGACCTCTTTCCCCTTATCCAACACCCCCTCCCCCCATTCCCATACCATGCTGCTCAGAGCGCCAGGAGCTCGCAGCCCTGCTGGAAACTGCCGCACTGCCTGCGCAGTGGTGTAGCTGAGGGGGAATAGCAGGGGAGGGGCCAGGGGCTAGCTTCCCTGGCCAGGAGCTCAAGGGCTGGGCAGGATGGTCCTGCAGGCCAGATGTGGCCTGTGCTCAGTAGTTTGCCCACCTCTGCCCCAGCTCATCTTTGGAAGTAGGCTGCGTTAGTTAGTCCCTCACTCTCTTCTGAAAGAGGATTCCTCCCAGATCTCTCTGGACCTGAGTAGTGGGTTAGCCAGCTGTAGAGCCTTTGCCAGCTTCTCCTTCACCTGTCCCTTTTCCTTAACTAGGCATCAGTTCAGGGTGTTCAGCAAGTCAGCCTTTTCCTGCTGATAACTCCTGGTGTCTTCCCTGCTACAGAGAGAGGAGGCAGCCTTTGTGCAGGCAATCTTAGGACTTAGGGGTTACAGTGGATGAGAAGCTGGATATGAGTCAACAGTGTGCCATTGATGCCAAGAAGGCCAATGGCATTTTGGGGTGTATAAGTAGGGGCATTGCCAGCAGAACGAGGGACGTGATCATTCCCCTCTATTTGACATTGGTAAGGCCTCATCTGGAGTACTGTGTCCAGTTTTGGGCCCCACACTACAAGAAGGATGTAGAAAAATTGGAAAACGTCCAGCGGAGGGCAACAAAAATGATTAGGGGACTGGAACACATGACTTATGAGGAGAGGCTGAGGGAACTGGGATTGTTTAGTCTGCAGAAGAGAAGAATGAGGGGGGATTTGATAGCTGTTTTCAACTACCTGAAAGGGGGTTCCAAAGAGGATGGATCTAGACTGTTCTCAGTGGTAGCAGATGACAGAACAAGGAGTAATGGTCTCAAGTTGCAGTGGGGGAGGTTTAGGTTGGATATTAGGAAAAACTTTTTCATTATGAGGGTGGTGAAACACTGGAATGCGTTACCTAGGGAGGTGGTGGAATCTCCTTCCTTAGAAATTTTTAAGGTCAGTCTTGACAAAGCCCTGGCTGGGATGATTTAGTTGGGGATTGGTCCTGCCTTGAGCAGGGGGTTGGACTAGATGATCCCCTGAGGTCCCTTCCAACCCTGATATTCTATGATTCTATGAATCTTCACTCAGTTCATCCCCAAGTGGTTGAGGGATGAAGGGAGCTTGCTCCACCCGCTCTGCAAAGCACCTGGCCCCAAGTCCTTTAAGATACAGTGACAGGATATCTTCCCAAGCACCAGTCATTCACAGGACTGCTTCCTCTCTGTCCATATCCCCTATAGGTACTTGTATAAATATATATCTTTTGGGCCTTTCAAATCCTTAAAAGGTCATGCCACATGGCAGGGTGGGCTGACCACTAAGCCCTACAAACCTTAAGGGCAGACTACCCATTACACACAGATTCTAGGGTCAGCTAAGGAATGATCTGGTTCTCAGCTACTCTGATTTAGACCCTGGACACAACTGCTTCAGAGGGTTTTTTGGTAGTGAAATAACCACAGCATGGCAGCTCTCCAGCCATACCTTTATCTCAGCCACACCTTGGGCATACCCATAAAGGCTGGGAGCTGAGAGCATGGTGTGGGGCCTCATACACCCCCCAATTAATCTCCTTCTGTTGGGAATTCTCAAGTGAGTGTTTCCAGAGTGCTTCAGGCAACCCAGAATGGGGTCATTGTATTCAGGTTGCCTAAAACTGACCTCCTTTGCATCACACTTTCCCCACAAAATATAGTACAAGATAGTTTTCCCAAACCTTCTTTTGATGATGAATGCTCAAGTAGAAGCTCCCCTCTGAGACATAATTATATGACTCAACTCCTTCCCTTTTGCAAGGAGATAATATCCCTGTGATGATTCAACTGATTCCTTTCATGTAAAAGAAATTGAGAAAGCTTTTAATATTCTTTCAGTGCAATTTACTAGCTGGTAACAAGTCAAACCAGCGCCTGTACTCAACCAGCTCTCCATACATAATAAACAAGTTACTCCTTGCACCACTGTTTGGAAACCTCAGATGTAAATTACTGAGGGATGGTAGCAGAGAGTAGAGTTATTAGAATAAAACTAGATCTGGTTGAAATTAAATTATAATTCTCCAGGAAATGACAATGTTTTAAATTTTTCCTTTGTTCTGAATCTGAACGAAAAAAGTAAAAAAATTCAAAATTTCCTGAAAAAAATTTCCAATTTTTTTTGCCAATTTTGAAACAAATTTAATCAAAACATTTTACGTATATTATAATAAAAAGTCAAAATAACATTAAAATGCAGCACTTCAATAGTGTTTCATCAAACATTGCAACACAATCAGTTCTTCTTGCAAAAGGTGTGGATTTCATTGAATCAGCATTTTCCAATAGAAAACTATTCCATCAAAAAATTTTCAACCAGTTCTAATTAAAACAATTGTGAGAATTTAAGACAAGGAGATCATAAGTCAATGACAGAAAGCTCCAGCTCTCTGTTAGTGGGCAACAATTAACTATATAAGAGATGACTGAGCTACTGTAAGAAAGTTTTACTTTATAAGAAATTAATAGACATAATTTATTGTTGCCTTTTACCTTTGAAAAGTAACAATTAAAATATAGAATATTGGTGGTTTGGGTTCTCAAACTGTTAATAAATTGCGTAGTCAGTTTCTTGACCACACTTTGGTTTGTTGTGAAATATACTTAAGAGACCAAATAACCATTGTCAGTCAGGCTGATGCTATAAGCCAAAAATAATATAGTACCAAAAAAATTCTATATGAATCAGTCTCTGGGAAGCCATCTCATGCAGAGTTATTACATTCACCTTATGTAGAACTTGTGCTTCCAGAGTTACCCTAAAGCTATCTTTTCATATCCTACCTTTCTACAAGTTCATGTACATGTCATCTGAAATGAGATTTAACCAATCAGCTTTCTATCTTGTTTTTCTGGTACCATAGTGTACCCATGAACATATGCATTCCGGGTGTGAAAGCACCTCCTAGGTAGAACTATCCTAAATCCTGACCTCTTCCTTAGGACATTCCAATGCTGGCATGTGAAAATAACTCCCTACCTGTTGCTATGGTAAAATAATCATGTGTCCTGACCCTGATATTAAGCCAAAGCTTCTTAAGCCAAAGTTTATGTCAGGTAATGCAAGATGTTATGAGACACTTAGCATAAAAGAATGGGATTATAGTAAAGGTATAGGACAATTTAGGTTTTATAACTGCTATACTATTTTGCTTAATAAATCCTAATGTGTAATGGTAAGGATAATATATATAAACATATGTATGTATGCTCACCAGCATATTGGTCAACAAATCCCCACTTGTTGCCTTGGTAATGTTGTAGTTAAGACGACACCTTTGCCAAATTAATATATGAACGGGGGGGGGGGGGGTTATACGTGATTTTAAGTGTTTTACCAAACATATAAGTGACAATATATAATTAAAACAGCTAATATCAATACACAGCTTTAAATGCAACTTTGCTTTAAGTGTAGGAAACCAGTATTTCAAGATCCCCATCATGGATAAGGTCATTCAAGGCTTGTTTTGCCTTATACACCTCATTTCCAATTTGAATAATGTGTGTGTCTTTCCGATCTAGTACTGTTTTTAAATATAAAGTAAGAGGATTAATATGCATGTTAATAACTAGTAGGTAAATTTCAACTGCCTCCTGATATTGGGGCTCATTTTGGATAATAGACTTATTCTGAAAAACAGGGATAGACATTATTATAGCATGTCCTACCGTGCTGCATACATGAGGAGTATAACAGAAATTTGGAGTAGCAACATTACAAGTGAGGTCTCCATATATAAATTTCTTGTAAGTAGTTATTACACAGTACAGTCCACTCATATTATAGGTTACCCTTACTTCTGGTTGTCATCATTTGGTAAGCTTCCCCAGGTAAGAGACAGCAGTGGCTAGCTTCTCTATCTGATGGTACAGGTCTGAGCCATCATGGCCACACACTAGAGTTGTGATGTCAAA
Source organism: Chelonia mydas (assembly GCF_015237465.2). Classification (NCBI taxonomy): domain Eukaryota; kingdom Metazoa; phylum Chordata; order Testudines; family Cheloniidae; genus Chelonia; species Chelonia mydas. The sequence goes on along the minus strand of NC_057850.1, from coordinate 66,678,328 downwards.
AACAAACCTGGCACAAGAAGCTATGTGAAGAGGTATTCAGGTGTGCATTGGTGCGTGACACACCAGTAGTTGACCTCAGTCCAGTTATTTTGTGTGGATGCTGTCTTCCAGATAACCTACTGAATGGACAGTAACCACTTTGTCAAGATCCAATATTGGTAGTGATACCATAAACAAATTGACCTGGGACCAGACACTGAGCAAGACTGTTTTGAATAAAATGTGCCCCGATTCGGATGAATGGTACAAAGGAGATCTGTCCACACAATTTAACACATTGCCAATTTAACACAGTTTTTGTTATGCACAGAGGACAACATTTAGCTGATTGTTTATCACTAATAAGGTCAAGCAATTTTCCCTTTTCAGTGTTTCCTAATGAGTTCGTTATAGTAGTTAACATGTAACTCCCATAAATGATACAAATAATTGCTTTACCTTCCTGATTTTCCATTACCTTTTTATTTGTTGCAATTAATTTATTCAAGTTTTGCTAGTGTTTGGTTAAACAGTTTAGCAATGTTATACATATTATACACAATATACTATTGTTTTTTTTAGTAGCTAGCCCTCAATATCATGAATTAGGCATTTAGAGATGGTTTCCACTGTCTGGTGCTCAAAATAGATAACGGGGTTTTTTAAATATATTTTTCATCTGACCCATTTTCTGAATAGACATTCCAGTTCCAAATAATTCTGAAATGTAACCAATTATTCCATCTAGACTTTGGAGTCTCCTATTTTGAAAGGTACCAGACTGGGGAATACTTTTTTTGCCCAGCCATTGAGTCTTCTGCACATTCCTGATAAGATGCTATCATGTTAATTAAGAAAGTTGTATACAGTAATGATACATTTGCTCTTTCACACCAACCAAATTCAGCTATATTCCAATGAGAGATTTAAAACCACAGGTACATACTTAATATAAAGTTAGTTAGACCTGGCCAGGCTAATGGTCTTTATAATGTCTCTCTAGTCAATTGCATACTCAATTGTCCATATATGGTAGGCTGAAGTATAGTTGACTGGTCTGTTATGTACAACACACTTTATCTTTTCTTCTTCAGATGTTCGGAGGTTTTACATTCAATTATAATTTATTTTTAACAGGAGTGGTTGTGACAGGTTATCACCTCTGGGGTGCAGTCTGGGAGCTATGGGAACCACTGTGCCCCCTAACTCCCCAGCTGGGCAGGTCTCTCTCACACTGCTTTGCTGGTGATTCAGCCAGCCTCTCCAGGCCCTGTTGTCACCCAACATGACAGCAGGTGCCACCACACATCCAACTGAGCTACCTGAGTGCTTTACTTAAACCACTCAAGGACAGACAGCCAATTTCCCAGTTCCCCAGCCTTGCACTCTAGCTGGAGTATAAACCCAGAATTGTACCATCTTGCACTGCACAGGGATTTGTACAATGTAAGCTTATTAATATATTTGCTTCCCCCTCGATGTGGGCAAGATATGCAACAGCCTTTGTTCACAGAGCTGAGATTTTCCCAGACACTTCATTCAAAACATACTGGTTAAGATAGAGCATAAAACAATTTTATCAACTACAGAAAGATAGATTTTAAGTGATTATAAGTTATAGCAAACAGATTACCGAGCAAATAAACAAAAACACAAACTAAACCTAATGTATTAGATAGATAGGATGCAGATTAGCAATTTCTCACCCTGACTGATGATACAAGCAGGCTTGCAGATTCTTAAGGCACAGATCACAATTGCTGTGCAGCTTGGGTTCCCCTCCCCCATTACAAACCCTTTGTCTTTCAGAGCTTCTTTCAGGTGTTGAGTTGCAGGAGACTGAAGACAAATCATGATGTCACTCCCCACCTTATATAGTTTCTCCATATGGTGGAAACCCTTTGTTCCAAGCTAAGGTCCCAGCCCAGTTTGTGAAAAAATACAGGTACCAAAATGGAGTTCAGTGTCATGTGCTCTGGTCACATGCCCTTCCATGCCTTGCTGAGTCATAGCAGCTATTACTTATAGCCTGGCTGAAACAGTCACAGGAAGCCTAAGTTCTTCCATTGTCCATTGTCTTTGTTGATGAGCCACCAGCACTGTATAGCTTCTTCATTGTTATACCCGAAAGGCTAGTTGTGGGTGTTACCCAGAGTAAGCACATTCGAAATACAGATACATAGTCAATACTCATAACTTTAGATACAAAAAAGATACATGCACACAAATAGGATAATAATATTCAGCAAATCATAACTTTTCCATAGACAGCTCATAAGATATATCATATCACAATCATACAACTATGATGAATATGGGGTGTAGTGTCACAGTGGTATCACACTATTTAATTATTATGGTTGGGTGTTAACCAGAGTACCATCATTTTTTTGGAGAGCGCATAAGGACCTCCAATAGAAATATATGTGCATATAGTTTACCTCAATCAATAATTCAATTGCAATTTTTAAAAATTAATCAAAGGCTTTTTGTTCAAAGGAAAAAACTGTAAGGGAAACACTCAACATTAATGCAAAGGCAACATTGATAAATCGTAACTTTTTTACCTTTTATACATTTATGTGCACCTTTATTAAATATTAAAATATAGTTACAAGTGTGTTATACTCAGAATGTCTCAAAATATCTCTCTGTCTCTCTCTCTCTCATCTGGTCTGTACATGGGCTGTATTCTCCTATCAACAATTGGAAACAGACCAAACACAAAAGTTTTCTGATGTCAATTCCCTGTATAATTGACTTCCCACAATGTGCTCCTAATGTTACATGAGCTCTAACTTTTATGTCAGAATAATGTCTGCTCTCATGTGGTTTAAGAATCTCTAATCAATTTCTCTAAGTATAATGATCCTCTTAAATTCCTTTTCTTTTATTATTTGGAATGAAGTTGTCAGACCAGATGAGAGAGAGAGAGATTTTAAGGCAGTGATATGACTGAATGCTTGATGCATGTAGTTTGCATTCTCTTGTCCTTTTAAGAAAACTACAATTTTTCTTCCCACAAGTTACACTAACAGTTTTTAACACTTAACAACAACATATATATTTAAATACACTAGTCTTCTTTCTGATGTTTATCAAATCGTTCCAACAGAGCTCTTAGTATACTTCCTGGTAGTTTTTGGTGTCTGTCTCTTAGCGTTTCAATGGCAATCTTTGTCTGTTAAGAGAAAGAAAGAGGGGGAAACCTTTTATATTTCAAGAATCACCACTTCAATCATCATTCTCTTCTAGTTTTCCCAAGGATGCTAAAGATATACATAAAACTCTATGGAAAATGTTGGGGGAGGAGAAGGCAGGAAGGCTAAATTCTTCACAAGATCCCATGAAGCCCATGCTGAGGGATAGTCTCATTCCCACACACCTGTGTATTTTCCCCTGTGATAACCAAGCATACTAAACAGCCAGATCTACATATGCAAAAGTGACATGAAAATATTAGCTCACTACTACTCCATCTTGCAAACCCTTAGGCATATGCATAACTCAGGAGATTAATTTTATTAGCTTCAATAGGACTATAGCTGTAAGTGAAATTATTCACCTGTATTTGCAGGTTTGAGTCCTTAAACTGTGTGACTCGATATAATTTCATATTTAAATTTCACAGTTTTTCAATTGGAGTTGTTATAAAGATCTTTTAACAAAGCTATCACTGCGGAAATCCTATTCAGATGTAAAACCTCTGATGCAAGGTGTAGAAGGCAGTTTTCTCCTTCAAAAACAGCTACTACCTTTTCAACCCCTATTTTAAATGTTTACCATTCATAAACATATGCATCAAATAAAGAGAGGTGTAGGATGTAAAAGGATAGTTCCTTAAGCAGTTTACAAACCCTGGTTTTTCAGACATGTTAAATGTCATCTACTGAATAATTTTGCTCAGACTAAAATCTGATGAATATTCAGCCTCGACCCTTTCCCTTGCTCTGTTGTAATGATTAGGGCCCAGAGGGCCTTCTCTGATTATGAGCTTAACATGTGGAAAGTGGGTAAAAGTTCAAAATTGTCACAATCCCTTGCTGTAGAACATTATTTAAGAAAAGGAAAAAGGAGATTGAATTAAACAGAGAGGATGTACTGATAGCACCCAAGGGCTGTACTTAACATCATGTCTGGTAAACAAGAGGAGTATGGGACTGGAACTCAATGGACCAAAATTGGTTCTTCAGAAATTAGTCCTAACTGGTGGACAAAATAAAGGTGGGCTATTCTGCCCATCACCCCCTTTTGGGATTCTTTTAGAGACTTTGTGAGAGAAAGGAAAAACCATTAGCACTACTGCAGCTGCTGCTGGGGGATTTTCATCTGACACATGGACCTTGGCACACCAGTGGGGATGCCTAACCAGGGCTGTCCTTAGACATATGTGGCTGCGCACCCGAAAATTTGGGGCACCCCTGGGTCTTACAGTCCACCCACCTGCCTCTTCCTATCTCTGTTCTGAGCCTCCCTGTAGGCTCCCACAGCTAGCTGCTGCAGCCTGATGACTCTTACTCTGGAGGGGATCTAGTAACAAAGACTTCCAGCCTGCCAGACCGATTAGCACAACACTGAAACTGTTAAAGAGCCATTCAAGTGGTAATGAAGCCATTTAACAGGCATTTGCCAACCCCCAGGTATATACTGTCAGTTTCTGAATTTACTGACAAAAACAGTTGTGCATTACTGTCATATTTACTCAGAACATGTTAGTCTACAGGACCTTAGTTTAAAATTTGCTTTAAAAATATTTCATTCATGTGTTGCTAAAGATGATAAAATCACATCTCTAAAAAAATCCTTGCATAGATTTTTAGATGCACTATCTGAGTATTCATCTTTAGCCTTAAATGCTTGGATCTTCAGACATAGTTTTTTAAATAAATCCTTCAAAGGATCACCCTTATCTAAAATACACATTTTAATTTTAATTACTATAATACAAAAAACTTGCTTCCAAAGTCTTCCTATCCTTTCTGTCCACCCCTTTCTCCCTTCACACCCCTGTTGAAGAGAGCCCAAGGGACAACACCCCTTTCCTGAGAGATACCAGGACAAACAAGTTTACCTTTCTTTACTTCTGACTATTTGAGGAACTAGTTTTAAGAGAACCCTCTAGCAAAATCAGTACCTAAGTAAGATATAAAATCATTTAAGAAAAGGAGTACTTGTGGCACCTTAGAGACTAACCAATTTATTTGAGCATAAGCTTTCGTGAGCTACAGCTCACTTCATCGGATGCATACTGTGGAAAATACAGACGATGTTTGTTTTTATACACACAAATCATGAAAAAATGGGTGTTTATTACCAGCAGGAGAGTGGGATGGGGGGAGAGAAAACCTTTTGTAGTGATAAACACCCATTTTTTCATGATTTGTGTGTATAAAAACAAACATCGTCTGTATTTTCCACAGTATGCATCCGATGAAGTGAGCTGTAGCTCACGAAAGCTTATGCTCAAATAAATTGGTTAGTCTCTAAGGTCCCACAAGTACTCCTTTTCTTTTTGCGAATACAGACTAACACGGCTGTTACTCTGAAACCTGTCATAAAATCCTGTGTTATGCCTAACATCTTTAGAAACATATTTTTTAAAGTTGGTGAAATTTCATAAACATGTCTATTGTTATGGAGATCACACAAAGTAAATTAGTGTTCCCTTTTTCTAAAAGCAATGAACATTGCTATGAACACACTAACCCTCTATGACTGATTAATTTAAAATCATGTCTTTGTTTTAGTGAGTTAAATATGTAGTAATCTGGAATTATTACCTTATGAAGGCTTAAGAGTACACTTAAAATATAAAATCATCTTAGAAATACTGATTAAGAAAATATAAAGCGGAGAAGAGCTGCACCATGTATTCCATAATATTTAAAGTTGTATTCAGCACAACAGCTGACTTGCCCTTATACACAGTTTTTGCAAATAAATCTCTGACAAACTTCAGTGTATATCAAAAAACCCATGACTGACATTTTTTATTCCCAAATTTAGTGCTTTTAATTAGGTCCCTTCTGCATGTCCAGTCTTCACCTTCTGGCATGCAGTGGAAAACATGCTCCACCTTTTTTACAAAGAAATTGGAGAAGAGTGTTTTTTTCAAATGTCATTTGCTTCATTTGGGTTCAGGGATTTGGCTGGAAGGGGGTGATCAGGGAGGGGGAGAGAAGAGGAGAGAGACAGTGGGGAGAGGGCGGGGCCTGAACAGAGTGGGGTAGGGCCTGGAGCAGAGCAGGGGTGGAGTATGGGCGGGGCCACTGGAGGGCTGGGGAGCTAGCCTCACCAAGCCGCAGCTTCGCCCACCACCCATGACAGCAGATAAGAGCAGGTCGGCTCCCACACACTGAGTGCGCAGGGGCCGTATTCACAGAGCTGAATGTGTCAGCATGGTGCATTCTGCATGACGGAGAGGATACAGGGGACTCTGCTGTGAACTGTGACTGTCTGCTGCCATGAGGCGGGCTGGGCAGCTTGGTACCCTTTGCTGCCTCATCCCTCCACCTTCCCCCCCGGACTGCGAGCCAGGGCTGTGGTCGGGCATAGGGGCACCAGTTTAATAATATTGCATAGGGCCCCATAAACCCTAAGGACGGCCCTGTGCCTAACCATCACCACCGCCCCAGCAAGGACCCCAACTTGATACATGAGGTCCAACTCTGTCCTCCTCTCTCGTGTCTCCCTTCCTGTCTCTCACCATCTACCTCCTGTCCTCTCTCAGCTTTCTGCCTAATCTGAAGACCAAAAGCATCACACGGTCCCAGCATAACAAGGTGAGATGGTCCATCCAACTCTGCCAGTCAGAGAACGACTGGAAAAGGCAAGGGACCTGAACCTGTACAAGGAGACTTTGGCAAACCAGTAAAGTGCCTGAAACCCCTATGGCTTATTGCTAAAAGCAGCCAAGTCAGCAGGCTGTAAATTGGCCATTCAGCAGTCTCAGTTTAACCAAGGCAGGAGGGGAGGGGGGGTTTTGGGTGCCACAGAGAGGGCAGCTTGACCCCACGTCCTTCCTGATAAGAATTGTGTTGAAGTTGCTGATACATGCATTTTAGAAGAGCAGAATGTGCCCCAGGAATGTCTATTGGGGCCTCAAGGCTGCGAACTCTGGAAAAACCCACACCTGGTTAATCGATCATCAGAAGGAACCTCTCGTTTGACCATTGAAACTGCTTACTCATGTAACCCTTCTGCCTGTCAGAGTTGGCAGCAACAAGGGCCGGGTTCAGTATCTAGGGGTTCCATTCCAATAACACAATGCAAAACTGGCTCGAGCCCCCACCCAGTGACCTGGGACAAATATATACCACCCCCGCTGGGCGCCTCCAAGAGGCAATACTTCCCCTCTCGCAAGCACCTAGTCTGAGTGTAGCAAAAAGCCTTTTAATAACAGAGAGAAACAATGTGTCATTATGTTGGGGAAACACCGCCAACAGGATTCATAACACAACCCATGAGCAAAAAACCCACCCCAAGCAAATTGGGGCATGTCCTTTCCCTTTGGTTCTTGAGTCCATCAACCCAAAATCACCCAAAGTCCCAAAAGTCCAACGACCCAAAAGTCTCTGTCCCTGGTCAGGGCAACCCCAGAGTTCGAAAGTTTATCTGCAGAGTTTTACCTCCCAAACTGGGTGGAGATTGGGGAGGGTTAAGGGGCACCTTACGTGGTCCAAAGCTGATGGCCCCACCTCTCCATGGGGCTCCACTCTGCCAGCCACCCCATAGCTGCTCTAAGCATCCAACAAACTACTCTGCTCCACCAGCTGCTCTGCTCGCAGTCCCGCAAACTGCTCTACGTCCCGCAAACTGCTCCACCATATATCTTCAGGCTCCCCCACTACTTAACACAACACTCAGTGATTTCAGCTCTTAGTAAGTTTCACTCTTTTGTGATTTCAGCTTGTAGTAGGGGAGCCTCAGTGCTGGTGCACCATTAGCCCAAAGTGAATTCAGCTCAGCAGCGTGTAACTAGACTCCTAATGGAATCAAAATTAGCTCTGATATTCCACAGTGGAGAGAGGAGGAAGTGCAATTAGCATGTAAGGCCCTCACCAGGGGGCCCATGCCACCAAGTATTAATACCTGTCCCCAGCCTCTCTCCATTCACAGAGTTTTGGAACCCATGTCCCTTGCCTAGCGAGTGCTACTTAGTTGATGGCGAGTCCCTCCATCATAACAAAAGGCCAAGTACAGTTCCACTGTCCTTGATTCCCATAATCAGGGTAATAACCATTTATTCTTCCTGCCCCAATAACAGAGACACTGGGGATCCCATAGCAGCCAAAGTGACCATTTGGGCAGCTATGGCCTATTTCTAGGCGGGGTGGGTGTGCCTATGCGAATAAGATCGGCCCCTGATCTTATTTTTCCACAACTTGCCACACCTCACCACCAGATGTCAGGGTGGAGCTCATCCTGACTCTGCTTACACTTAACAAGTTTGCTTTAAGGGACATGTCATTCTATTACTAATGTATAAATAAGGGGGAAAAAGTTTGAGGTAGAGGGACTCTCCAGGACTGGACTCTCCCTCTGGATGCATCTTGTGTTCCCCACTGGCAGACGAGCTGCCTTTGTGCCACTCGAGAGCCACACTCAGCTTTGGTAATTATCAAGGGTTGGGGGTGTTTTACTAACCTGTTGCAGACGTGTGTAAGTGCTTGAGACTAAGTAAAGTTTAGCTTTAAGTGAAAGCACTCTTGTGTTGTCCTGTTTGTGCCAGCCATCTATCGGTCGGACAGCCGTGTCTCCCCTGATTTATTTCCTGACACCACCTTGCACAGAGTAAAAGTTACCAAGAGCTTTGGGTTGAAAGAACACCTGGAAACAAACAGACCAATCAGATGATATCCCTGACTAGCCTCTTTGTATCCTGAGCACATCAACAAAAGCTGTATTTCCACCTACTTATACTATTCCATCTCTTCTCCTGTGTCTGTTTTTGTCAAAAAGCAGGACTGAAAATTGAACAGCAAAACTAACTCTTCCCCACCAAGATGGGCTGCTTGACAGAGCAAGAGACTCTAACTCATATCTGCTATCTCTGAAAAAGGGATTGTTTGTTTTGCATAATCACTTAATTCCAATGCTTTTCGCCTTGTTTTGATTCTTTTCCTTTCGTGTATATCAGTCAATATATTTCAGCCTTTGCCAGGAGTTTTCTCGTTGTTTGCCACAATAACTAAGCAGCCTAAGGTCTCTGTATTCAAGACCCCAAACCTTGTTTAAAATGGTTCATATTGTACAACAATCATGTTAACACCTCCTGTTCTCTAGGCCCATTTATTCCACCCAAAGTGATACAACGGCTTCCCCTCAGCATCAAAAAAATGTTTTAGTTAAAGAGGTCAATGGGAGCTCTTGGGTGCTCAACACTTGTGGAAAAAAATCAGACTATTTATTTAGGCATCTAACTACGGATTAGTGAGCCTAAGATTAGGCACATATATTGGCCAAAATTTTCTAAATTATTTAAATGGATGAGAGTCAGGAAATGAAAAACATTTCTGATAGTGGCATTAACCCCCACTGTGCTCCAGTAAGGCCAGAACCTCAGCCAATTCATGCCAACTGAAAATCTGTCTCATAACATTTATCATTTGCAGATGTCTAACTATATATCTTGTATGTAGTGTTGCTATAACTGTGTTGGTCCTAATAATAAAAGACAAAAATACCCTATCACCCATGGACGAACACTTTTCCTGAAATGATCAACTCCATATCTGACCTCTCTGTCCTTGTAATAAAAGGAAAACCTGAATAACATCATCAAAAGACAAGACATGGAGCTTAAATTCATAACCTTGCTAGACACTAAAAATCGTGGACTCAATAGAGATGCTGGTTTTATGTCTCATTACCACAATCTATGACCCACTAACTCTCCTTTGTCCTAAGACTGCAGATGTGGTAATTGTCCACTTCATCTTCAATGGTCTCTTGCAACATATGTTAACTTCTTATGCTTAACAATCTGCTCCACCTTTTATTAGGCAGTGACACTCTGAGTACCTTTCTCAGACCTGAATAAGAGCTGTGTGTAGCTCAAAAGTTTGTCTCTTTCACCAGCAGAGGTTGGTCCAATAAAAGATATTACCTCACCCACCTTGTCGCTATTTTGCATGTGTCCATGCAAGGGAAAAAGTGACTGGAATGTGGTTCCTTCTTACACATTTTGAAGGGCTCTGCGAGGTGTTTCATGTTTAGGAGGCTGAAGAGTAGGATTTGACTATAATAGTAGTACAGGATCAGGGCAGACTTTCAAAATGCACAAAGGGCAGTCAATGCAAGTCAATGGGAACTGGCATCTAATTCCCTTTTATCTCTTGGAAGATCTCCCCAAGTCACTGTGAAAACATTCACCTTTTCCTGATTTTTCTGTCTTTAATTTCATGTTGTATTAATATATTTTCTTGATTTTTTTTTAAATGGAAAATCAAGAGAAACTGCCTCTGAGTTTACATATTTCAAGATGACCTGCAAAGCGAGACCTTTTTGCTATTAGTGTCTTGCGACAGAGTGCTGAGGCCTGACAGGTGGATCAGCACTCTGATCACTGTAGCCTGAATTCGTTTCCCATTGATGGCTGATTGAGTAAGCAGCTAAACAGAAAGTAATGCTGGGGAGGTAAGGAACTAATTAGGCCTCAGATGGCTAACCTGATAAACCAGGAAGGAAGTGTTACAAGAGGAGACGACTGGACTAGTTGAGCCAGATTGAAACAGTTCCCAAAAAGGGATATCTCATTTCCTAATGTCCTGGTAAAGAGGGACTAAAAACTGTAGGAATTAAAAACGGTGATGTTGCACTACACTGGTGTTGGGAGAATGGTTTGTAATAAAATACAGAGTGAACTCTAAAAGAAAGTGGGTGTGAGAGTTTCTGGGGCAGCACAGGATGGGAACAGAGCATTGCCCTAACACATTGCTCCTCTAGGATAAGTAAATAAACCAGACTCAGGGATTTTATTTCCATATATTTTTCACTGGAAATAGACTTTTCCATTCTTTACAGGAGAACTTTGATAAAATCACTAGAAGATTAAATTAGTATTGCAGCCTTAAGTGATATCCTGAGCTAAATTTCTGTTTTCCCTCCAAACGGTCCCCGAGACTACCCACAAATTGTTGTTCCCTCTGTTCCTCTCTCCCATAAATCAAACAAAGGCTAGATTTTTTCTTATATAAATAGGGATTGTGTCTGAAGAGTTTCAGTTTAGGATACAGCCTTGTGAGAGATCATTAGTCAGTTCCTATACCAAAGAAAGGGAAGAAAAGACTATAGACAATTATCATTTCTATTGCAAAACAAATTTAACAGCCACTGAAAAGCATCTTTGGAAAAAAACGGTGAGGTAATCCCTCCAAGGCAGGAGGGATAAGTACAGGGCAAAACAAATAGTTGCCTTTGCTCTGCAGAGAACCTTTAAGATATTCCTCTGCCACTGCCCAATCTTAAAGTATTACAAATATTAGGAGCCTGCAGGATCTTACGTGTTCAAAGTGATGTTTATCAAATAGTACGGTCAGCTATTCATCAGCAATTTAAATTCACAGGACAACTTAATCTGGGATAAATAGTAATCCCATGTCACAAATGGCATGAAATTTCACTAATAGCCACTCCTGCAAACTCCTGGATTTAGAGTCAAGCTCTGTCCCTTTCTCAGGCATCCTCATTATTGAAAGAGTTTGCAGGTCAAATTATGCCCTCAGATACACCTTTGCAATCCCATTGTCGTCAAAGAAGAGACCACTGAAAGCCTGCTGCTTCAGCTTTCTGCAGGAGTCCCCCTTTACCAAGCAAATATAGGAGGAGAACATGGAAACCTCCTAAAGTCCAGGAGCTGATTTGTCATTTTGTCTGAGTAAGGCTTCTACCCCTTCCCCTTGTTCCTTTGAAAAGAAGTCACCTTTCCTTTTCAGACCTTCTCTTTGGCTTCTGGATCTATTTTACAGGACAGAACAAGGTGATGATTAGATGATTTGTTCTTTGAAAATTTTTAAAAGCGCAAAATGTGTGTTTTTCCCTTATCCCTGGATTTTCCCATTGTACACTCAGGATGCCCTTCCCCTCTGTGGTGGTGGTGAGGGGAAAGGGGAGACAGGACGTTGATGATCTGAATCTAAGGGAAAACAAATGCTTCTCTGAATTTGTAAGTGGTCGAAATCATGTTTATGCTGGTGTGGGAATCTAACTGTTCCTGTATTCCCAGATCCAAATGAATGGCTCCTGGGAGCAGAAAAGGTATTTTGCTCCTTCAGGAAGTCAGGCTTGCCTGCATTTGAAGTCATTTTTGGTTTTAGAAACAGCTTTGTGAAGTTCCTCAACCATCTTCTATCCAGATAAGCATTTACGCTTCACTTATCACTATAGAATCAAAAAGATACCACAAAATAGAAAAGGAATAAAAAAACTAGGAGGAAAGAGGCAATAATTATACAGTCCTTGTAGCCCCCACAGAAAAAGATTACAGAAGCTGCCTGAAGGCAAGGTGCTATGATGCAAGACATCCTGAAACAACACTTCTGCTGCCTCCATGCTTTGTGGATGAGGTCCTGCCTCTCTGATGAAGCTAAGCAGACAAAGCCTTTGCAAGGTAATCTGTGATTTGGGGTGTAGGCTACAGGGAAGCTTATCCCTTCTTGATGGCTGTGGAATGCCTATATAGCTATTCTACACTGCCTCCTTGCATTAATACAGTTGCCACATAGTTTCCAGATTCCAGACAACCCAACAGGGTAAGTCTTTTCTTCCCTATTGTACGGATTATAATTTGGGCGGGGGTGGGGGCTGGAAGAGGCAAAGTCTGGGAGGGAAGAATACAGGAGCACTGTTCTTTTCAGGCTTCTACACTCATTCTCTAAGCTGTTAAAGAGGAGACTTGGCAGCCATGGACCATTAAAAACCCCTTTAATACTGCTGGGGACGTCATGCTTAATGTTTGCCCTAAACGACTTCCTGAATGAGTGACTAGCCAAGAAAGTGCAGTGGGGGAAACTGTATCTGACCTCCAAGTTTAACCACTTGCAACCAAAAAATAAAGAAATAAATCACATATTAATTATGCCCCTTCTCATGCCCCAAAGCACTGCAAGGCGTTTTTTATATTAACATCACCACAAAACTAAAACCCATCTGCTGAGCTTGTCTACCTATCCCTGGCCACACAGTCGTGCTGTTCCTATTTGGAGATGAAGCACTGTGTGTGGCAGAGCAGAGGTGAGGAGTCGAATGGGAGTAAGAGCAGGTGGTTAGAGATAAGAAGCCTGTGTTAGCTCTCCACTGCCCACTGTGTTCCACAGTCTGCAGCAGTAGATCCTTTTCTCTTCTCTCCTTTGGATCTCCCAGAGGAAGAACTTCATCCTAACTTGATGAGTCTCTCCTGGGTTGTTCACACCCACAGTCGTTCAGGAGCGGCACAGCTCAGATGACTATAGGTGTGTTTGGACTGGGGTCTGATATTGGAACCTGTCGTAAATATAAAGGGAAGGGTAACCATCTTTCTGTATACAGTGCTATAAAATCCCTCCTGCCAGAGGCAAAGTCCTTTTACCTGTAAAGGGTTAAGAAACGCAGGTAACCTGGCTGGCATCTGACCCAAAATGACCAATGAGGGATCAAGATACTTTCAAATCTGGAGCGGGGGAAAAGGCTTTTGTCTGTCTGTGTGATACCTTTGCCGGGAACAGATCAAGGATGCAAGCCCTCCAACTCCTGTAAAGTTAGTAAGTAATCTAGCTAGAAAATGCATTAGGTTTTCTTTGTTTTGGCTTGTGAAATTCGCTGTGCTGGAGGAAATGTGTATTCCTGGTTTTGTGTCTTTTTGTAACTTAAGGTTTTGCCTGGAGGGATTCTCTGTTTTGAATCTGACTGCCTGTAAGATTATCTTCCGTTCTGATCTTACAGAGTTGTTCTCTTATCTTTTTTTGTTCTTCTAATAAAAGTTCTGTTTTTTAAGAATCTGATTTGTTTTTTTGGGTCTGAAAAATCCAAGGCTGGTTTGTGCTCATCTTCTTTATTCTCAAGCCTCCCCAGGAAAGGGGGTGTAAGGGCTTGGGGGGATATTTTGGGGAAATAGGAACTCGAAGTGGTCCTTTTCCTGTTCTTTGTCTAAATCACTTGGTGATGGCAACATACTGTTCAAGGACAAGGCAAAGTCTGTGCCTTGGGAAAGTTTTTAACCTAAGCTGGTAAAAATAAGCTTAGGGGGTGTTTCATGCAGGTCCCCACATCTGTACCCTAGAGTTCAGAGTGGGGAGGGAACCCTGACAGAACCTAAGAAGTATTTTCACTCAGATCAAAATAAAATGAGACGTATTATAATCAAGATACCTAAATTCAACCTACTTTGTGCCACCCAGGACTTTTTTTTTTTTTTTGATTCAAGACATAGGTTCCCAATCTTTTCCCTAAGATAGGACACACCTTAGCAGAGAATTTTTTTCATGGACCACTTCCCCTTCAGGGATGATTGAGAAAATATCCCACTAGCAACACAGCTGATTGCTTACATCCAAAAGTAACTTCACAGAAGTATTTCCATCTCTTTAACTGAGGGAGTGCATCTTCACAGGGTTCAGAACTCAGGAGTGATTGCAGACACTCAGCTGCTGTTGAACAATAATATGACAGTAGTAACCCGGTCAGCTTTTTACCTTCTTTGTCTGATTAGAACCTTGTATCCTTTAAAGACGCACCTTTGTCATTTGCACCCTTATTACCCAAGAGTAGACTGTTGCAATGTGCTTTCTTTAGAGCTACACATTAAAAGCATTCAGAGAGGAACACTAGGGCAGAAAACAGTGGAACTCTGGTTGAGTAAGGCATCATTCTGGGAACACATGACATCAGTGCTCTGGCATTTGTGTAATGGTCTCTGTGTGGAATTTAAGGTGTTGGCTATGACTTAGGAAGCCTTAAATAGCCTGTGACCTGCCTACCTGAGAAATTGCCTCTCTTCCCGTGCCATAATGCCACAGCTGTGGTCACCAGAGGCACTCAAGCTGAATCCCCTTCACTAGAAAGGAGAGAGTAGTGGATAGCAGGGCACTCTCTGTGAGAGCTCTAAGATTTTAGAACTTGCTCTAAATAGCTGCCAGACATCTGTTAGATGGGTTTTTGGAGGGGGCTGAAGTATACCGTCCGGAACTAGGAATGTGTGGAAAGAAGCTCTTCTGTGGGTGGCTGGCTGGGAGAGTTCTTCTCTGAAAGATTGTTTTAATGCTGCTGGGGTTTTGTTGTAATATTAAGTATGTGTTAGGCACCAGAGCCTTGTGTGGGCATTTATAAAAGTTATTAATTTACATCAGTTTAAATAATGTAATGTAATGCAATGTATTTTAGCTTCTTTTAAGACAGTTTCCCATCTGGAAACAAGGAGCACAGCCAGGACCTTGTGATTAGCCAACTCTTCACCGACCAACAGCAAGTGCTCCACAGAACACAGTTCAGAAACCTCTGGTGTAAAGTATTGAGGGAGAAGGCCAGGGAGGATGGTGATGAGATTAGAACAATGCACAAATCTGTGGAGGAATCTAACAGTATAAGATAATGTTATCAGGATAAAAAGATATTTCAGCCGGAGATACGTTATCGAATAACAGTACACTATGTAAGATGGCCAATGTACTGTAAGAAAGTTTTACTTCATAAGAAACAACAGACATGGAATTTAATGTCAAATACTTCAGACTTAACTAACATCATTTAAATTAAGACCGTAGACTCCCTGAAATTACAAAAAGAACATCCAACTTACCTTTTCAACTAGTTCCGTAGCTGTTATATTTGGATCATATGGAATGGGATCTCCAATATATGTGCGAAGTTTGACTGGGAACCCTCCATATCCAGGAATGAGTAACAATCGAGAACGTTCATAGAACCACCTAAAAAACCCTGTGAATTAGAAAAAGAGGAGGGGAGGTTTACATTTTGAGAGAGAACCTTTAGAAGTCAGCAGAGTCCCTGAATCACAATGGTGTCTGGATTGCAACAAACAAATTTTAAATGATATGGGTGTTTGATAAAAGGCTACATGAAGTAGGTCAAACAATATGCTGCACACATAATCTTGAAAATAATTATCTACTCTTTCATTACCTCTTGCATATTCAATATCAGGTTAAATGGCTCACCATGTACAGAACAATTAATGCTTAGTTCAATAAATGCATATTTAGATTAGATAACCCATGTGCACTTTGGTTTACATGACAAAGAAACAGTTACTAGAGTTAAAAGAGAACAACAGATTCGAAAGAAATTCACAAGACTAGTATTTCCCAGAAACAGCTGATTTTGAAAATATAAATAAAAGAAAAACTCCAAGAATTTGAAAAGATGCATATGAAGTAAATCTTACCTATTTTTCCAAGCATCCTATATCCTTCCCGAATATTCTGTGTGAACAAAGGGATGATGGGCTAAGAAATGAGGAAAAAGAAGTGGAAAGACTTTAAGTTCAGCCTCCGTTTTTGTTTTAAATATTTCATCATCTCTGTAGAGGGACCTTCTGCATCTATATTACATGGTTATAGTCCACTTTACCATCCCATTAAATAAAAATGGGACTGACAAGTTATCATGACTAGAAACTCCAAAGGAGCTGCATGTTTGTCAGGAAAACCTACAGCTAGTTATGTACCAGGTGAGGCTCAATTTTCTGAGATCTCTTAGAACCTCTGTCTCATGTTGCTGTTATCATGATGAACACCAAAACAACACTGACAGGATCACATTTAGAAGCAGAAAAAATAATTCCACAGATATCAGAATTATCAGTTTCATGAGTTTGTTCAGCAATTTTTTTCAGTGCCTAAGAAGTCAGAGTACTAGTGAGTTAGTCAAAAAAATCATCCACACGTATTATTTTGGTAACAAAATCTTGCAAAAGTCCTATAGAAACAGACTATGCAATTTAAGAATCCCACTTTTACTATGAAACGCCTGCAAATGTTGGGGCAGAGGACAAGAAAGGATGATCATGCATAACTGAATGTTTCCTTTCTTATGCCTTAGTACTAAATAGCTTTAAGAAGCTGTAATTTCTCAGAAAATTATTTTCCTTCAAATATGATACAGATCATCGTCTCTCTGAAGCACATATTGAGCTAGTATAGGTCTCATCACGTCACAGTAGAGGTTCTTCCTAAACCTTATGTTGTGACAGTGTCTTCATTATTGATATTATAGATCGAGTGCCAACCATGTACATGGCGTGGCACAGAATTTTGCTTCCCCTTTAGTTCTCATGCCAAGAGGTTTATCAGAGATATGAATTAGAGTAGGGTTCTTACATTTTTTTATAGTGTAGACCACATCTTAACAGAGAGTGTATTTCTTGTGCAACATCCCTACAACAACTGCTCAGAGGGAAAAGTAACATCAGGAAATTAGTTATATTTAAACTATTTAATTTTTTTTAAAGTCACACTATCTGAACTTTTCATTTAATCTCATCATCATGCCATCTGTTCCAAATCTCTCGCTTATCCTGATTAGGCTTTTCTGGCATTAGGTCACCTTCTTTTCTCACACTGTAGAACATCTTGTCACCCTCTCTCCTGCAAATATTGCTTGGCTCTGTTCTACCACTGATGGCTGGACTCCTATTTATCAGCTTCCAGGTCCTCTCCTGCCAGCAGTTCCACTCCTGCTGGTAGTTCTGGTCCCAGAAGGCAGCTCCCATTTCCTCTCTTCTTCTGAAGCAGCAGCCCATAGTGGAGACAGCTAAGATGACTTCTCCTTCTTTTCTTCTGCTTTTATTTCTTTAAAATGTATCTCTTTCAAGTCATATCTATACAGCTTTATAGAAATCTGACTAATAAACAGAGGGGAAGGATGATGTTCCCTGGACCACATTTCATATTTCCAAGACAGATTGAATTTGTGCATTAATCTTGCTCTTCGCCTTTCTTCTGTCATAACAGCTCTACTCTTCATTAGTCAAACAAAGCTGCAGTAAAAAATATAAGCCAGAATACCATTTGCTGAATACTGTAACACCTATGTGACAAAACGCTACTGAAGCGCCCTGACCATGGAGGTTTCTGCAGCACAGAGAAGGCTGCTGACTTAACTGGAAGCAAATAACCCGTTTCTGGTGGGAGGATTAATGACACCCGGGTGCTAACTGTTGGGCTGATGGCTCAGTAACTGGGAGGAACAGGAAGCCTGGGAGCTCAGAGGGTGACCGTGGGGAGAAGAGAAGGCTGTGTATTAGTCCCCCTCTCCTGTATACCTGTGTCATGTTCTGTTTTGCTTGGGAACTGAACAATAAATGTACACATGGTGAAAGGGAAACAGCATGAGTGAGTTTCTGACAGAGACCATGAAAACGGGCTGGGCAGCACTGCCCACTGGGTAGCTGAAGAGGCACCTTGTGACAACCTACTATTGTACAATTATGCACCCGAAGAATTCTTCATTCTACTCCACTGATATAATATTGAATTTATTTAAACTGGAAATTGGACTAATTTAGTCACTCTGTCCCCTTTGCTCTTTTGGGAAGGGAATCTACAATCTTTTCAAAAATTTCAAGTTAGAAGTCCGATGCTCCATTTCCATCACATGCCCACTGGTGCATAACCAGTCACTACAAGGTGCGGGGAGACTCACAACTTCCACGTTCTTACTATAGTATATTTGCCTGCTAGAAAGAACAGGCCCAATCCTCTTTTGCAACAGTTAGCTCTCATTACACCTTCTTCTCCAACCCCCAGCATGGGGGCGCTGGGGGCGGGGGGGAAGTAGCTGGGGAAAAGGAAGCATGACTACACCCTGGAGATCCATGGTTGCCATTTTGGTCCCTTGAGGCCAAGGGCAGCCTACTTAAAATAGAGTATCCTCAAAACTTCACCAACACCGAGGCCCTGTAGCCCCAGGATCAGGAGAGTGCAAAGATGACAAATCTACCTTTGCACCTCCCATGTTGAGATCCACTGAGCAAAGATCAGATACAGCCTAAGATCTGGGCCAAAATTTTTAAGAAAGGTTTTGAGATTTTGCGTTTAGATTGTTACTGTTTATTCCTAAAACTGCCTCCTGCAGGGAGAACTTACCTTTCTCGGTCCATTAATGTTTTCGGTATCATTTACAATTTTCTGTCAATAATTCTGTATTTTCAGATAATGCCAAATTATATTTTCGAAGTCTCCTGCCACACTGCACTACTTATGTGGCAGTAATTTTAGGGACAACAGTCCTGTAGGGCATGATAGAATCTATGTTATGGAGACACAGACACTAGGACATCTGCTCAGTTTTCCACTTAAAGCAAGGATTCAACCTGTTTGATTTGTAGGAAGAACTCCCAAATTTACAGCATGTAACTGTGACTAAAGATTGACTTGAAAACTCAGAAAACCCAATCTGATCATTTATAAAATGAGAATATAATTAAAAATGGACCCTTTAAGAAATTATTTTTTAGTCCCTTCCACTAAAAAATTTGTTAGTACTAACCCTTTAAATTTTTGAGATAGAAAACCAAGTATTCTCAAAATTGGAGATCTGTACTGCTTCTACAACAGCCCACACAAGGACATGTTTTGATACAATAATATTGTCAATACCAACTTTATTCATCATATTTTTATACACAGAATGCACACACTTGCTCTTATGGTTTGTATACATAAACGCTGTTCTGGAGCATGAATACAGACTATTTGAGTAAAATTATAATCTCTCTCTAGAATGTAGCTTGAACCATAACATCATTAATTGCAGTTTAGTGCTAGCTTTTGCGTATTCTTTTTCACATTTCTCTACTTCTTTTTAAAAATAGTTAAGCTATCTTTAGTTCAAGGACCCAATTAAAGACCCCTATCACAAACTACACGTGGGTAGGGATCTAAGGGCAAGTCAACAATTAAAATGCTGCATTGGTAAAGCCAGCTGCACCACGGTAGCACTTTAATGAAGACACTCTATGCCAATGGGAGACAGCGTAGTTAATCTACCTGCTCAAGAGGCAGTAGCTATGTCTACAGGAGAGGCCCTCCTGCTGACAAAGCGCTGTCTACACTGGGAGTTAGGATGGATTTTTCCACACCCCTGAGCAACACAGTTATACTAATGTAAGTCGGTAGTGTAGACCAGACCTAAGGGAAGATTAACAAACTGTTTTATTCCATTGGGGAGACAAGGAGGGTGATAGGTAATATCTTTTATTGGACCAACTTCTGTTGGTGAGAGAGACAAGCTTTTGAGCCACACAGAGCTCTTATTCGGGTCTTGTAAAGGTATTCCTAACACCACAGCAAAATCATTGGTGGTGGCTGAAGCTTCTCCTGGGGAATGCTACCTGTCTATCCTGCCTCTTCCACCTTCAGCCACGCCTATACTCCACCCCCATTCCACCCCAGACCCCACTGCTATTCGACCCCAGGCCCGGCCCCCCCGCTGCCGCTTGCACCGTCCCTCCTCACCCTCCCACCTGTCGCTCACCACATCCCTCCTCAACGACCACCCACCGCCAGACACACACCCTTCCCGACCACTGTGAAACCTCCTCACCTGCTGCTGGCTCGCTGCATCCCTCCTCACTCTCCCACCCACTGCCAGACCCCCCCACCGACCACTGTGAAACCTCCTCACCTGCTGCTGGCTCGCTGCATCCCTCCTCACTCCCCCGACTACTGCCAGACACCCCCCGCCCCCGACCACTGTGAAACCTCCTCACCTGCTGCTGGCTCGCTGCGTCCTTCCTCACTCTCCCACCCACTGCCAGACCCCCCCACCGACCACTGTGAAACCTCCTCACCTGCTGCTGGCTCGCTGCGGCCCTCCGCATTCCTGCGCCCACCACTTGCCTTCTCAACCCCCGGCCTGGCACCTGCCTCCTCACCCCCTGGCCTGCCACTGGCCTCCTTCCAGAGCGAAAAGCATGAGTATTGAAAGCCTCATTTAAAGAGCTAGTCTCTGTAGCTAGCAGCTGTAATAGACTCACATTCTTCGTGGCTTGGGCACAGAGATGGGCCTGTAACACACAATGATCAGTGGGTTAAACATATTTATATACACACACAAGAAACCACTCACCACTTTTGCATCTATGGCCACTTGAGCAAAGCCTTTGCGATTACCCCACAGGAGGTTGTAGTTTTCATCACTAAAGAATGCTTCTCGACCTCCACCTGGTGAGACACCCAATAAGTTGCCTTTCTTCAGAATTTCAATACTTTCATTTCTTCCACTATGCACTGCAGGTAACAGGTTAAAAAGCAGATGTATTCCTGCAATAAACATAACCAGTAGAGATCAATATGGTATATTAGACTTCATTACATAATTATTACTTACACATATTCAAAATAAAACCCAGTCAAAAACTCTCCAACACACACACGCCCACCCACCCCTTCAGCAATTTTAAATGTGTCTGCATATTACATATCTGATCAAACTGGAGATGTCATAGTCATCAGTAATAAATCCGGTATAAATACTCAGATATAATTAGGGGTTACAGGTTCAACCCACAGTAGAATGGAAATGTACTTGCACTTTCCAAGTGTGGCAGAGTTCCAGCCTTAATAACTAGCAGTGCCCATTGGAGAGCTCACGTTATCCCTTCCTACCCTTCCTTTCCCTGGTTCCTGAACAGTCTAGGGGCCAGGCTATAAAAGGGGCATGGTGAGCGACAGCCACCTCAGTTCCTTTCAACACATGCAACAACAGACTCTCCGGACATTTGATACAGATGCTAAAACCCCTCACATAGTTCGTCAGGTGGAGCTAAGGATAGGAGTTAATTTATAGTGTAGTCAGTTAGGACAGTTTAGTTTTAAAGTAAGAATTTTAATGAAGAATTCAAATGGTGGCTCTGAAGAGGAAACCTGGATTCAAACATGTCTCCTGTCTGGAGGTGTTTTCCACATCAATTGCACATTCTGGATGCCTTGCTTCCTTTGGGAAGGGATGCCCTTCATCAAAGTGCTCAATCTGTGTCATGTTTACTCCAAGAGCTAAGAAGGAGAGCCAGCTAACACAGAAGCTGAAAAGACATCAGATACAGGGGATAAGCAGAGACCATCCTCAGTTCTAGGTCCTT
Source organism: Chelonia mydas (assembly GCF_015237465.2). Lineage (NCBI taxonomy): Eukaryota > Metazoa > Chordata > Testudines > Cheloniidae > Chelonia > Chelonia mydas. The sequence continues at coordinate 66,656,274 of NC_057850.1, read as the reverse complement.
TGGGGTCAGGATAAATAGAAACCTTATGGATTTCCATCCATTCTGATGGTACCTTCAACTCCAGCAGCCTCTGCTGTGCTACCTTCAAAAAAAAGGGAAGAATGTGGCTAAGAAGTTCTCCAAGTCTGTGGATCTGAATCAAGATGAGAGAAATGTGCTTTGGAAATGGCCTCTGTTAGCAGAATCATTCCGAGAATGAGAACTTTATCAGATCCAGGGCTTTCAAATCTCAATAAGATTATGGCACACAGAAGTTCTGTGAGCAGAGCTAAGACACATATATGAGACCATTCAGGAACAGTGCATAACCAGGTTCCCAGTACTTTGGAACTGACTCTTAAACCTGCGATTTAGGGAGCGCAACCACAGCCAATGAGAACTGCTCTTGTGCAACATTCTGAATCCACCCCCTACTCATTATCCCACAGTAATGGCTTACATCCATCTTGCTTGAGTCCTCATCACTCTTGGATCCAGCAAAAGATAAACAGCAAATAAGAGGAGCTCTTCTCCAATGCTCCCTTCTTTACCTCCAGAGGATAAGAAGAGAAGAGACGAACAGCTATTTTCACCACCGGTTCTGCCCCTCAAGACACCCTTCAGGTCTCTGAATGTATTATCTCTGTGATCAGTTCTACCAGGTCCACCACAGTCACCTCTATGCTCACCATCGGATACAAGATCGGAACAGCTATCAGAGGCAGATCAGCAGATACCGCCATCCCCTTCTCGACTGCCTAATCGTAACAAGAAATATCAGAACCCTAAATCCTTTCGGCATTATGGTCAAGGGTATTAATCAGATCCAATGACTGAATCCTGGCCAGAATGGCATTGACTGAGTGAGCCCTATTGCTTGGCTCCATATTACCTGTAACTCAAGAGACCACACAAAGGATGTCTATAACTACTGTAGGGGTCTGTGGCCATCTGTCCCCATCAGTCTTGGAGGGATGCCACGTGCCCCACACTACCACATAGCTATAAAGGCAAGGCTGATTGGGGAATTAACAGTATCAGGGCTCTAGCCATTGGGACGGGACAGAGCACGAAGCAGTCTCAGGATTCTGGCCCTCTGGGCAGGGCAGAGCACTAAGTAGTCTATTGCCTACCCTCAGGCTCAGGAGGATAGTGAGAAAACACTGCCCTCTTGGCCCAAAGTGGGTAGGCGGCCACCCCAAGGTGAGGCAGCTGCATGGGTAGCGGGACCTGGGCCCACCCTACTCCACCAGGTCCTAGGCCAGGGTCCTAACAGTGGCGGATGGTTCTGCCACTGGTTCAGCAGGGATCCGTCCAAAACACGCTGACCTGAATTCTGCCAACAAAACTGGACTATCATCTGGTGTCCCTCTGCTACTTCCTACTACCCTTTTGGCGTGTACCTCTATCTCCTGGGATTCCTGTATCTCTCCTGGGTACACAGCCAATGGCAGTCCCAGTAGCTCCACCAGGTCCTGGTCTGTCAGTAGTCCTGGTACGTCCTCTGGGTCCTCAGCACAGCAGAGCTCCATCTCAGGCACAGGGCTCGGCAGCAGGCAAGCAACGTCTGCTTCCTTTTCCAGTTCTCATGCAACTGAGCTGCAGGACCTGCCTTTTAAACTTCCTGTACTGCCCCTCTGCTTCCTGCGGGGTGGGTATGGCTTACCTAGCTCTTCCCACCATGGGATGGAGAGTGGTTCATTCCCATCAGTCTCAGAGGGAGGCCATGCCCCTGTCACTACAACTACCTTTTCTGAATCGGAGGTTCTCAGATCTGACTATGGAAGGTAATTATCACCCTCAATTGCCTTCTGTGACAGCAAACATTTTGTCTGAAGAGGAGGAACATATACGGATACAAGACATTCAGATCCAGGCCACCAAACACAGACCACTTAACTTCCCGAAAATAATTGCTAGAGCAGAGGCTCTCAAACTGGGGATCGGGACCCCTCGGGGGGGTCGCAAGGTTATTATATTGGGGGCATCATGAGCTGTCAGAGACCACTAAACTTCCCGAAAATAATTCCTAGAGCATATATTATAGAAAAACACCCAATCTTGATATGAAAATTCTCAGTGATGGAAACTCCATTGCAACACTTGGTAAATTGCTCTAATGGTTAATTATCTTCATTGTTAAAAATTTACACCTTATCTCCAGTGTGAATTTGTCTAGGTTCATCTTCCAGCTATTGGATTGTATTATACCCCTCTCTGCTAGACTAAAAAGCCCATTATTAAATATTTGTTCCCCATCTAGGTACTTTTATTGACTATAATCAAGTTACCTCTTAACCTTCTCTTTGTTAAGTTAAATAGATTGAGCTATGAGTCTCTCACTATAAGGCATGTTGTCTAATCGTTTAATCATTCTTGTGGCTCTTCTCTGAACCCTCTCCAATTTATCAACATCCTTCTTGAATTGTGAGCACCAGAACTGGACACAGTACTCCACCAGCAGTCACAGCAGTGCCAAATACAGAGATAAAATAGCCTCTCTACTCCTACTCGACATTCCCCTGTTTATTCACCCAAGAATTGCATTAGTCCTTTTGGCCAGAGCATCACTCTGGGAGGTCATGTTCAGCAGATTATCCACCATGACCCCCAAATCTTTTTCAGAGTCACTGCTTCCCAGGATGGAGTCTCCCATCCTGTCAGTACAGCCTATGTTCTTTGTTCCTAGAAGTATACATTTACCCATATTAAAACACATATTGTTTGCTTCTGCCCAGTTTATGAAGTGGTCCTCATTGCTCTCAGTCAGTGACCTGTCCTCTTCATTATTTACCACTCCCACAATCTGTGTCATCTGCAAACTTTATCACGGACGATTTTATGTTTTCTTCCAGGTCACTGATAAACATGTTAAATAGTATAGGACCAAGATCCGATCCCTGTGGGACCCCACTGGAAATACACCCACTCAATGACAATCCCTGTTAACAATTACATTTTAAGACCTATTAATTCACAATCCCTTTCCAAAGCATTTAGAAACACATCTATGTCATCCCCCTCCCTAAAATGAGGAAGTAATCTGGAGTCTATACCACCCACCAGGACAAGTACCTGAGGACTAGTTCTTCCTACTGCATAAGGACTTTGAAGCTGTTTGTCTTTCTCTCTCTCCTCATGCTGGTACTATTCCTTTTCTTCTCTTTTGTACTTTTGCTGTTTCTCCTGGTCTTCTCTCTCTTGCTCCCGGTCTGCTAGCTGCTGCATTTCCAAATGCAGTTTCTCCCTTTCCAGCTGCAGATTCTCCTGATCTATTTGTAGATCCGTCTCCGATCCCAGTTGCAGTGATGCACTCAGACTGCATAAAAAAGAGGTAGTGCCTCTGCCAGTCTCTTACCTGCTTCCCTCCAAGAGCTGGCTCCAAGGTTTACCCTGCCAGCTGTACCCTCTGCCAGTGGCCTGGACGTTCCCTGCAGACCTGAACCATTATTCCTCTTCCGTTCATTAGAATACAGCAAACCTACTAGCTGTGTTTTTATCAGGTCCTCAATGCTTAGCTGCCTTTCTGTGCACAGCTCAACCAGCCAATGTCTCTTCCGCTGTTCATAATTCATCATCATCTTCCCCTGCCTCTTTTCACAAAGACTTTCCCGAAAAGATTGAGACTTTTCTCTGTACTTCTCCTTTCTAGGGTACCTACTTCCACTGCTATGGAAACTTATGCACACTGATACAGATCCCACACACACACTGCCATCATATATGTCACAGTTCAGGGCACCTGTATATCCCCTCAGTGGTCCAGCAAGGGCACCCACTCTCGAGGTTCCGGCTCCCCAGCCATTGCCCTTGGATTGAGCCACTGGGTGGAGACATGCATCTCTCTCCTTTCTGATCAGGTTATTTCCAGGCTCAACCCTTCCTTGTCTTTACTGTAATCACCCCTGACAAAACACAGGCAGCCTAAGCAGCTTGTTTTGCCTTCTCTTCAGAGATGGTTAACAGTGTAATTGTAAGGGGACTGTTGCCCCCTTACTAACATTCAGTGGGGGTGTTTTGGTTGGCTAGCTCCCAGTACAAAAAGGGGAAGGGTCTATGGGAAACCAGGACCCTGAGACTGATAGTCCCCAGGAACAATGGGGAGAGGCCAATGCTCCAAGTCAGCATGAATGACAGGGTGGGCAGGCTAATCAGAGAGTCAGGAGGCCAGGGGGGTCCCATCCTCCGTGTCAGCTGGATTTGCCTGGGTCAGACAGAGTGGGGCCGAGCTAAGGAGAAAGCAGGGGCCCAGGCTAAGCTGGGGAGGAGAGCTGTGCCAGATCCAGAGGGACCAGAAAAGCAGCCCAGAGAGAGCAGACCCTGTGCTGGGAGCAGAGCTGCAGCCCCAAAGCCAGAGATACAGCCCAGAGAGAGCAGACTTGCCCTGGGAGGAGAGCTGCAGCAATCAGAGCCAGAGGGGCCAGAAAAGCAGCCCAGGAAGCAGGTCCGTGCTGGGAGCAGAGTCACAGAAGCAACCTGCAGAGCAGACCTGTCCTGGGAGCAGAGCTGCAGCAACCAGAGCCAGAGGGGCCAAAGAAGCAGCCCAGGGAGCTGGAGGCAGAGCAGCAGCAGCAGCGCAGAGACAGAGTGATGGAGCTGGAGCTGGGGCTGGAGCAGTCCGGAGCTGGGTGCGGTGAGCAGCTGGGGAGACCGAGGGGGACCCTGGGCAGCAGGCCCAGCACAGGGAGACGCATCAGCCAAGAGGCTCTGCAGGCCAGGCTTGGATCATAACCCCGACAGCGCGGGGGTGACACTGGGAAGAAGGGTCCTACCGCTTAGAGCCTGAGAGCGTGTGGCCACCACCAGAGCAAGTGTCCAACCCACAGCATCCCTACAGCACAGCCAGGGCCTGAGAAGGCGGCCTGGGACTTACAAGGAACAGACTGTGAACTGTCCTGACATTCCAGAGACACTGTTTGTGATGTTCCCTGCCGCAGAGCGGGTTGATGTGTTTCCTTTAACCTTTCCCATTTTTCCTTATTCTTTTTAAAATTAATTGTTGATTTAATAACTTGCATTTGCTTTAACTTGTATCAGAGTAACAGCCGTGTTAGTCTGTATTCGCAAAAAGAAAAGGAGTACTTGTGGCACCTTAGAGACTAACCAATTTATTTGAGCATAAGCTTTCGTGAGCTACAGCTCACTTCAAGGTGCCACCAAGTACTCCTTTTCTTTTAACTTGTATGTAATGGTCAGTGGGTCAGAGAAGTGCCCAGTGCAGAGAGAGTACCCCAGAGTGGGGACACCCTAGCCCCTGTCCTAGGTGACGACAGCAGGGTTGGGGGTTGAGCCCCCTAGGAATCCTGGGCCCAGCCTTGTTGGGGTTACGAGGACTCTGCCAGACAGGAGAGTGGAAGGGGAGTCCTCAAGGGCAGGGAGGCCACTTGGTAAAGGAAGTGGGAGCAAGGACTCAGATCCTTTCCCTAGCCCACTTCACTGGGGTAGTGCAGAAGCCAGGAAAGTTCCCCACAACAGCGGGACTATTCCCCCGCTTACATAATTACCACTATTAATCTACCAAACATCTCTTTTTAAACAAGCTTGTTTTAGTCTTAACACAAAAGCGATACAGAAAAAACACATTAAAAACAGAAAAAGACCTACATATGTGCTAATAAGCTTACTGGACATCACTCCAAATCCAGTAAGGGCTCTGCAAGGAGCAGTCCTTCAAACCGCACACAGGAGTTTCCCTATGGTTTCAAGTTCATAACACCCTTTGCTCAGAACAGAAACCCAGTCTTTTGGGGCCTAAGTAGGCCAAAGTCCTTCCAACCCTTTCCTAAGGATTGGGACCTTCCGTGGACCACAGATCCTGTCCGTCTGCTGGATCAGAAAGAAGGCCCTGAGTCAGTTTACCACCAGACTATTTAACCAAAAACCCTTTCTTTGTCTCTTGGTCCCTGAAGAATCCAGTTTGAACTAGTTTAGGCAAATCTCTCCTGCGGGTGGTGCTTCTCTAGAGATTTTGGAACCTGTGTGACTTTGACTAATCACTCCATATTGTTCTTAGTTCTGGGGGGGAGCTATATTTATGCTTACCGTGGAAATACACCCAATCCCTGCCCAGCGAGGATACATAAACAATTCATTTAATACAATAGAGTCCACAGATTTTAAAACTTAATTCAGTAAAGTTCATCTAGGATATTTCAGGAAATTACCCTATTTATCACACATCCTATGACTGTGAATATGCAGAGTCCATCTTGAAGAATCTCAGTTATAAGTAACCAGTCTTCATTTTCAGAACATCCATTAGAAGAAGACAGGAAAACAAAATTATTAAAGAAAATGTCCTGGAAGACTATAGGCAAAATTCACCCTTGGTACAACTTCATTAACTTCAATAGAATTACATCAAGGATAGATTTTGCCTTCCAAGTCCAAATGTGCTTGTGCAACGCAAGTTACTGGATCCTAATGACAATCTTAACGAGAATTGGATGCTTCATAGGATTTTTATTTAAGAACAATGCAGCAATTTACCACACTGAGAAAATAAGTTTGTGAAAATAGTTTATATTTTAGGATTGGCTCTAAAAGAGCTAATAATAAAACTAGTTAAATGATGCATTCTTCCAATTTATAACAGTCAATCATACCAATAATAAGAGAACAGAAAGAACATATTTCATTTTTATGTTAAAGCTACATGCAAAGTTTTTTGAAATCTAGAAACCTTTAGCTATAATGAAATTCTAAAGACCACAGAGTTTCTCAAATGCTTGAAATTATACTATTTTCTGTAGTGCATACCTGGAAAGCATTTTGTTTAAGTCTTAATATTTGTAATAATGTATTTATCTGTAACATGGCATGAATTAGAATCTCTGAATTCAAAATATTACTAACTCTCTCATTTATAATAAAAATACTTTACCTGGTAACTTAGCAAAGAAGCGATCAACTGCTGAGTAACAGAGTCTTCCCGTCTGTATATAAAGATCACTGATAAAGTAGCCGTAGTCTACAGGAATGGCTCCATGGTAATAAACTATAAGCCCTGGTCCTTCCGGAATTTTTTCTATACCATGAAGCTCATAACCTGTCAAGAGTACAAAGTACAACAGTTTCAATACCAACTTTATACCAGTCAAGCTTTGATTTAAAAAAAAAAAACTCCTTACTAGAGCTGTGGAAACTCTTGATGATATGTGGGGAAACTGCACTGTAAGTTTTAGCATAACAATTAACTCTTGGATCTGATAGTCAAACATTTCACTTGATAGTCAAAATGTAGTGAGAAAATGGCAACCCTATTCTTGATTTCCTGCATCACTGAACCCTATGTCAGCCCACAGAGGCCTAATGTATTGGTGCAGTCTTGAGTCATTGTTCTTATTTTTGTAATTGTGACCTTGATTTAAAAGGAGTCAGAAATCAAGGAAACAAATTCTTACTTGTAAATGGCATTTGTGACATACCCACAGTACAATCTAGAGTGGTGAGTAGCTGTGCTACACCTGCCCTCAAGCCTCCTTTACACTGTTTTGCTGCTGTAGCTTCCCATCAGGACTGCTCAGTGTCTCTAGCATGTAAGTCACTCCCAGCGATGTATGTGTGCACTTGCAGTCTGCCAGTCACACCTAGGCTTTTGCCAGCCTGAATTAAACTGCAGGGTGACGCCAGCATACTTCCAGTCCCAGATTTTCCCCAGAAATGTATGTCTTCTACTGCCCAACCCTTCTCTGGGCAATACAGGTTTATAGAAAGTCCATCATTCTATTAACAGAAATGATATGCACAAACCTTGTTCTCTCAAGTGGAGTTTCCCAAACACTTCAATTCAAACACACTAGTTAAGATAAAACAATAAAACAAGTTTATTAACTACAAAGAGATAGATTTTAAGTGAATACAAGGAATAAGGCATAACAGTCAGAAATGGTTAGAAGAAAAATAAAATGCAAATAGTTCCTAATTTAACAAACTTTGTTAAATTCAAAGCAAAGTTACCATGTGTTCTTAACAGTCTTACTGACCAAACTCCTAAGGCTAGGACCCCTTCTTCTGTGTAATGGCTGCTTCCTTTGTTCCTTCTGATGCAGTGAATTGATGGACAGAGTGGGTGAGAGAGGAGGCTGGGTGGGCTCCTGTGGGGTGTATGCCCCCTTCTTTTTTATAGTCCTGTCCTCCATTTGAGAAGCATTTTTACCTGGGAGCATTTTGCCAGGCAAACTGCGTAGACAGGAACCCCATGCTATTTCTTTGCTAAATTGTAAATTTTCTGTCCATGCCCTTTTGACTGCCAATGAATAGCCACTTAGCCGGTAATGGCCCATTGACCTTGTTTATACCTGGCTGATGCGTTAGCTTGACCTTTGTTCTGAGGAACTGGTTTTACCACTCCTCAGACTTGGAACATGTTTTAGTAACATCGTACAGTGGAATCTTATAACTTCACATACAATATCACCACACATATTTTACCAGGACAATAATGACCAGCAAATTATGAGTTTTCAAATGATACCTCACAAGGCATACTTTGTGCAAAGATTATTATAATAGTGTAAATACAGGAGTACAGTCCATCACAGTATTCAACTAAAGATCCAGGCTATTCTCTAACTTGATGGGTTTTTTGTTCATGTCACACTTGGATAATGTGACGCTCTGTACTTCGGGGTAACACCCAGCACTCCCATGTTCATCCTTGTAAAATGACTGTGTGGTATCCAATGCAAAGTTTGTCATGTTGGGTGTCTTCAGAAGGTTCATGATGCACTGAGCGTTGTTGTTATAGTAATTGTTACAATAATGTTATAGGTTTTAATTTCATCTATATTGTTACGAGGCTGAAAATGTATCCTCATGGTTTAAAATAAGTCCAGGCAAAAACTCTCCAAGAACAGAGAGGCAGTTCACACTTCATCAGGAAAGGTATGAGAAAACCTAGCCCAGCCTCACATGAACAAAGGACACTGGTCTAGGCAGCAACAAAAGGATCTGTTCAAGTGAGTCACCTCCCTTCCTTTGGTCAGTATGGGACTGCGATGAGGTAATGCTCACCTGACTCTGAAGGGGGAGGGGGAAAAGCCAAGGGAGAAGAAAGAACAGGATAAAAGGGAGAGACATTTGCCATGCTCTCTCGCTCTCTCTCCCCCTTCTACCTACATCTACAGACATCACACCAAGTGACTGAAGTGCTGATCAAAGGGGAGAGCCTGGCTGAAGGTTTGGTACCAGCCAGCCTGTGGTGAGAAGCATCTAAGTTTGTAAAGGCATTGACAGTGTTGCTTTTATTTCATTTGACCAAATCTGACTTGTTATGCTTTGACTTATAATCACTTAAAATCTATCTTCATAGGTAATAAATGTTTATTTATTCTACCTGAAGCAGTGCGTTTGGTTTGAAGTGTGTCTGAAACTCCCCTTGAGATAACGAGCCTGGTACATATCAATGTCTTTGTTAAATTGTCAAGCTCGTATAAGCTTGCAGCGTCCAGTGGACATAACTGGACACTGCAAGATGGGGGTTCCTAGGGTTGTCTGGGACCAGAGATATTGGCTAGTGTCATTCGATTGCACAATCCAAGGAGCAGCTCACATGCTAGAAGCTGCGCATGAACAGCCCAGGAGTGGGGGTTCTCACAACAGAGCAGGGTAAGGCTGGTTCCCAGAGTTAAGGATTGGAGTGACCTAGCAGATCACCGGTCCAGATAACACCAGAGGGGAACGTCACAGATAGTTATTAGCAACCAATGAAACTACAGAATGTTGAGCATCAATTCAAATGAATAAGCGGTCTGCTAGTTTTTAGAGCTTTAGCATACACAAATCGGGAAAACTAAAAACAATTCAAACCTAGATGAGACACATATGGATGGGATTAAAAAAAAAATTGCACTCAAGGAAAATCTAAAGTGGGGAAAAAAATATATCTAGAACTTGAAAGTGAAATCATGAGTAAAAACAAACCCCAAAACAAAATATAACCATGAAGCCAATGTTCATTGAAAGGATATGTCAAAGACTAGAACAGTAATAAAACAATAGAAAAATCACCACATAATTAGAATGACTATAGGGCTGGAAGTACAAAGAAAGGCCTAGTGAACTGAAAAATACCATGTCCTATTAACTATCTTTAACTGTTCGACTTGACCTAACAATGCACCAGCACAAGTATTGGCTTTGGAGATGCTGGGTTATTTCCTCCAGCTTCAGATTGGTGGATGACAGCTCAGAGATCAGCGACAATCAGAGAAATGTGAAGGACCATAGTTTTCCTCTACACCGTCTCAGTTGTTTCTCAGCCATTTTCATGACTGCAGAGAGGCCTTACGAAAATACACTACAGGAGGTCTGGAACACTGGGGAAGAGCTCAGCTCTTGCACACTCTATTCGCTGGAAAGCAATGTGAGAATAAAGAGCTAAGAAGAGGCTTGATATCAAAGTCTCAATTGGCTTTCAAAAATTCAGTAATCTCATTGGTCACTTGTGCCTATTCAAGTGTGATGTAAACAGAAAACCCATCAAGTTAAAAACTGGCCTTCTTCACTCAGAGATAGAGAGGATAGATGGAAAAAATGCTTTTGGTAGATCATGGTTTAACATGATAAATTTCAGTCACTGAGTGAGACACAGTTGATGGCTCAGATGCTAATCCAGATCAGTTGCAATAAAATGAGCTGTCATGGAAATTGCTTATCAAATCTACCACATCAGAAAGAAACTATGGTATTGTTTCCCTGTTAGCTTTCACTACTATATCTTTTTTGATTAGTTATATTGAACAGTTATATTGTATTTTCCACATTAGAAACCTGAAACTATACTTGTCTATACTCTGAAGTGGCTAATTTTCCCCCCAATAATTTACTTTTACAACTAAACCTAAAATTATTTTCTTTTACATCCTTTAGTTTATTAAGTACTATCCTAGTTATTTTTCTTGCTGCAACATGAAGTATAACTGCATTAGGCTGATCATTATTCCTAAATTATGACTCTTAGGATAATTTTGCACACATGGGGCCTAATGCAATAGCCTTTGAAGTCAACATAAGAAGCCCCATTTATGTCAGTACCCATAGTGGGAAATTCATTTTGGAAGGCCTCCACAAGCCTTTTGCACAACTTAATCCCAAGAGTGGAGCTGCTGGAAAGTGGTAACATAGAAAATGCCACATGGGACTACACCAATGGTCTATCCAGTTCGGTATCCTGTTTCTAACAGTGATCAGTAGAAGATGCTCCAAACCTCCACAATGAGCCATTACCAAAAAGCATATCTGGAGAAAGTGTTTTGTCTAACCACGCAGTTAAAAGTTGGCTTGTGTCCTGAAGCACACAAGTTTATGTGCTTAACACATTTTCAGCATCATAGAATTGTGGATATACTTATTCAGATAAAACTGTCTGATCCTTTTTGCTTTCATAATACTGTGGCACTTAGTTCCCCAGTTTCATGATGCATTGTTTAAAAATATTTTTTCTTTATTTATTTTAAATTTGTTGCTTTTAATTTCATTTGTGTCTCCCTTCTTGTATTGTGGTGAAAATGTACCTAGAAGCATGATTTACCTTCTTTATACTGTTCAATAGTTTCTCTCTAAACTACATACTCTTAATAATTTTAATCTTTCATAAAATCATACAGGAAGATATCATACAGAAAGATCTGGATGACCTTGTAAACTGGAGTAATAGTAATAGGATGAAATTTAATAGCGAAAAGTGCAAGGTCATGCATTTAGGGATTAATAACAAGAATTTTTGTTACAAACTGGGGACGCATAACTTGGAAGTAACAGAGGAGGAGAAGGACCTCGGCGTATTCGTTGATCACAGGATGACTATGAGCCGCCAATGTGAGATGGCCGTGAAAAAAGCTAATGCGGACTTGGGATGCATCAGGTGAGGTATTTCCAGTAGAGATAAGGAGGTGTTAGTACCGTTATACAAGGCACTGGTGAGACCTCATCTGGAATATTGTGTGCAGTTCCTGTCTCCCATGTTTAAAAAGGATGAATTCAAACTGGAACAGGTACAGAGAAAGGCTACTAGGATAATCCGAGGAATGGAAAACCTGTTTTCTGAAAGGAGACTCAAAGATCTTGGCTTGTTTAGCCTAACCAAAAGAGGCTGAGGAGAGATATGATTGTCTCTATAAATATATCAGAGGGATAAATACCAGGGAGGGAGAGGAACTATTTAAGCTCAGTACTAATGTGGATGCAAGAACAAATGGATATAGACTGGCCATCAGGAAGTTTAGACTTGAAATTAGATGAAGGTTTCTAACCATCAGAGGAGTGAAGTTCTGGAACAGCCTTCCAAGGGGAGCAGTGGGGGCAAAAGACATATCTGGCTTCAAGATTAAGCTTGATAAATTTATGGAAGGGATGGTATGATGGGATAGCCTAATTTTGGCAATTAATTGATCTTTGACTATTAGCAGTAAATATGCCCAATGGCCCGTGATGGGATGTTAGATGGGGTGGGATCTGAGCTACTACAGAGCATTCTTTCCTGGGTGTCTGGCTGGTGAGCCTTGCCCACATGCTCAGGGTTTAGCTGATGGCCATATTTGGCATCGGGAAGGAATTTTTCCCCAGGGCAGATTGGCAGAGGCCCTGGGGCTTTTTCACCTTCCTCTGCAGCGTGGGGCACAGGTCACTTGCTGGAGGATTCTCTGCACCTTGAAGTCTTTAAACCACGATTTGAGGACTTCAATAGCTCAAACATAGATTAGGGGTTTGTAACAGGAGTGGGTGGGTGAGATTCTGTGGCCTGCGTTGTGCAGCAGGTCAGACTAGAGGATCATAATGGTCCCTTCTGATCTTAAAGTCTATGATTCTATATCTTTCACCAAGCTTTTCCATGGCTTATCATCTGCAGTGTCCTTTTTTGGACCTATTTTATTTCTACTATATTCTCACTTATGGTTTCAATTTACAAGCAGTGCTAATAATAATCTGTAGGCATGAACAGAATCCCCATTGAACAGTGACTGAAGCAGGACTCTCCTGAATGTAGCATCAGCCCTACTGACCAAATCCAGAGCATAATGCCTGGTAAAAGTGTGTACAGAATTCCAGGTTGCAGCTCTTCATATTTCAGCAACAGGGACCTGCTTATGGCAAGCAAAAGAAGTTGCTACAGCTCTAGTGGAATGTGATTGTACTGAAGTAGGTACAGGAATTTCTGCTAATATGTAACATTCAACAATACATTGTTTAATTTATCTAGCAATAATCTGAGAAGAAACCATAAAACCCATATGATTCTTAGAATAAGACACAAATAATATACATGATTTTCAAAAACTTTTAGTTCTATCTAGCTAATCAGCAAGGGCCTTTCTCACATCCAAAGTATGTAAAATAAATTCTTCCTTATTAGAAAGTGACTTTTGGAAAGATATCGGCAAATTAATTCTCTGATGGATATGAAATGAACGTATTTGCGATGAATGTGATGAATCAATATATGCAATTACGTGTTCTTTAAATCGAGAACTGTCAACAAATCCATAACTGAAAGTGAAGGAATTATGGAAGCCAAAGTTAACATGCAGAACCAAAACTTCTGAATGTATTTGTTAAGGTTCCTTAAATCAAAAATTGGACAGAATTCCCCATCCTTTTTCTGTACCAGTGTCAGGCCTCACGGGTATTGAAACCAGGAGTCCTGGGAATTATCTCACTCCAGTCCTCCACCTAGCAGCTCACAGACAACAGCTGGAACTGGAGTCCATGAAGCCCAACGGCGGCATAAGCCACGTCCCTACACTCTGATGAGGAGAGCTCCAAGGCTCCTGATTGGGCCATAGCCCCTATTTCAGAGGGAGAGAAGGAAACAGGACATACAATTAAGCTTCACCCTGCCATGGAATGCTGGTCTGATATTTACCTCTTCCTGCCTCCTGATCCTGACCTCCTGATCTGGCCTGACTCTTGGTAACTGCCACCTGTTTCCTGCCCTCTGGTTTCTCATCTGATCCTGACTTCCTGGCATCTTGATTCGGCCTGAGTCTTGGTAACTGTCTCTTGATCCCTGTCCTCCAGTTTGTCTCTCAGTTCTGATCTCTTGGCATTCCAGACTTGCCTGATTCCTGGTAATTTCCTCCTGGTCACTGGACCTTTGGCCCGCACCCAATGCTAACCCCTAGGACAGGCCGCCCATGCATTGCCGGTGCTAGTCCATTGGAGGCCCTAAGCAGGAATATTTTTGGCATCCCCCCATAATACTGAAACAGGCTAATTCTAATAATAAAGAGGAAATGGGGGTTCCCTTGAGCTGGTTGAGACCCTAAGAAATTGTTTACTCTGCTTATGCCTAGTGCCAGCTTTGTGCCCATGCCCCAGCCCAGACAACCAGAAAGTACTGGGAATAACACCCTTGATTTCTCTTGTATTTGGGCACCTCCTCGACTTCCCCCCTATCAGAAGCAATTTTTCCACCTCTGAAAGTAAAATAGCCTCATGAAAAATTGGAAGGGCATAGTCTGTGAAACTTAATGTAATTTGCCTTCAAGTGTCTATAAAATGGGCTAGCCTTTCTCTAAACTGAGGGAGGAAATGGTCCTGACTGGTTGGATCTTGACACCCAATCATTGTAGAATAAATACAAAATTAAAGTCATCTTAAGTTTGGTTAAGGGAATATTTTGTAAAGAAGGGCCCTAATTTGCATGTAAAAGAAAGTCCTTGAAAAGAATGAGTTAGAAGGCCAGACAGAATGAAGTAGGGTTCAAAGAATAACTAATAAAATAAAAAAGAAAAGGAGGACTTGTGGCACCTTAGAGACTAACCAATTTATTTGAGCATGAGCTTTCGTGAGCTACAGCTCACTTCATCGGATGCATACTGTGGAAATTGCAGAAGACATTATATACACAGACACCATGAAACAATACCTCCTCCCACCCCACTCTCCTGCTGGTAACAGCTTATCTAAAGTGATCATCAAGTTGGGCCATTTCCAGCACAAATCCAGGTTTTCTCACCCTCCGCCCCCCCACAGACAAACTCACTCTCTTGCTGGTAATAGCCCATCCAAAGTGACCACTGTCTTCACAATGTGTATGATAATCAAGGTGGGCCATTTCCTGCAGAAATCCAGGTTCTCTCACCCCCTCACCCCCCTCCAAAAACCACACACACAAACTCACTCTCCTGCTGGTAATAGCCTATCCAAAGTGACCACTCTCCTTACAACCTGCATGAAAATCAAAGTGGGCCATTTCCAGCACAAATCCAGGTTTTCTCACTCCCCCACCCCCATACACACACAAACTCACTCTCCTGCTGGTAATAGCTCATCCGAAGTGACCACTCCTCCTACAATGTGCATGATAATCAAGGTGGGCCATTTCCAGCACCCCGGGGGGGGGGGGGTGAGAAAACCTGGATTTGTGCTGGAAATGGCCCACCTTGATTATCATGCACATTGTAGGGGGAGTGGTCACTTCGGATGAGCTATTACCAGCAGGAGAGTGAGTTTGTGTGTGTATGGGGGTGGGGGAGTGAGAAAACCTGGATTTGTGCTGGAAATGGCCCACTTTGATTTTCATGCAGGTTGTAAGGAGAGTGGTCACTTTGGATAGGCTATTACCAGCAGGAGAGTGAGTTTGTGTGTGTGGTTTTTGGAGGGGGGTGAGGGGGTGAGAGAACCTGGATTTCTGCAGGAAATGGCCCACCTTGATTATCATACACATTGTGAAGACAGTGGTCACTTTGGATGGGCTATTACCAGCAAGAGAGTGAGTTTGTCTGTGGGGGGGCGGAGGGTGAGAAAACCTGGATTTGTGCTGGAAATGGCCCAACTTGATGATCACTTTAGATAAGCTATTACCAGCAGGAGAGTGGGGTGGGAGGAGGTATTGTTTCATGGTGTCTGTGTATATAATGTCTTCTGCAATTTCCACAGTATGCATCCGATGAAGTGAGCTGTAGCTCACGAAAGCTCATGCTCAAATAAATTGGTTAGTCTCTAAGGTGCCACAAGTCCTCCTTTTCTTTTTGCGAATACAGACTAACACGGCTGTTACTCTGAAACCTAATAAAATAAAGGGACATTTCTAAAAAGAAGGCTTCTGACCAATAGGGGTGATTGCAGATGGTTTTAAACAAGACAGAGAGAATCTGTCGTAGAAGGAGCCAGCATGGACCTTCCCACCCCACACACCAGTGTTATCTCAGAAATTAGGGCCTATGTGAACCCAGGAGCAACGGAAAAACTGTTGGTCAGGAAGAAGGAGGGGAAGAGATAGGGAAGAAAGGCCTTTGGGGAGAAAGGAAATTGTAAATCTTATCTGGATTAAAACTGGAAATAAGGGTGAACTGTCTCAAACTGGATTTTAGCTGAAGTCAGTGATTGGCAATGACATCCCTTGTTTGTGAAAGGACATAAAAAAGTAAACTCTTAAAGGGTTCATTGCCAATACCTGCCTGACCATATTGAAGCTGACCAATATGGACCTAAGCACCCCTGAGTTTAGCCCAATTGTAAGTATCTTGATTAAGTGCTTACAAATGTTGTGTTACTGTTTGGATGTAGTAAATTGCTTATTATTTAGACTTTTTAGGCATGTTTAGAGCAATTGTATCAATACCATTTGGCCTCTGAATTTAATAAAGGAATTTATGATTAAATTAGTGTTGTAATACGCTGCCTAAAAAATAATTCCAACAATCGTCCCATCAATTCTGAGCCCCAGTGTTTCAAGACAAAGACGTCATGGAGGCAGCAGGTTGCTGAGATTTAGGCCTTGACTTAAATGACCTTTTTTTTATGTTGGCTCTGGAAGGATGTCAATTAGTGGTACTGCTGACATCTTATATTAGGCGAAAAATAGGATAACGATGACTTGGGACAGAATTGTCTAGGATAACGAAAAGAAGGAGTAGAAGGTCTCCTCGTCTCAGAAGAAATCAAGCCCAGAAAATGGGCTGTTGATCTTGCCTCCTTTAGCTATTCCAGCAACTCATCTGTCTTTTCTCTGAGATCATCCCCTTTGAAGGACAGATCCTCTAGTTTAAGTCTGGTATCCAGGGCCAGAGAAGAGCAGCAAACCCAAGCATGTCTCCTCATAGCAGGAGTCAATGTTCTAGCAGCAGAGTCCGAGGCACTAAAGGAAGCCCTGAGTTCTTAGCCACATTCTGGGGAAACAGTAACAATGTCCTCTGTTCTTTTCTTTCTTTCAGATGAAGAAGAAGCACCGGTGATTCTTGCCTCTTTCTGGAGACCTTCTGTTTCACAGCTGGATCCAAGGAACAATCAGAAGCTAAACAGTGAACTTCAGCTAACACCATCACTGCATCTTTTGGAACCAAAGATGGACCTGGAATCAAAACTGATGGAACTGTTGCCAAAGCCAAAGACTTAGATTTGTATCCTGCATTGGATCTGGTGCCATCTATCTCCCTAGCAGCCAGAGCTGAAGGTGAAAATCTAGATTTTAGAATCATAGCAGTTCTGTCATATGGGCTGGATCTGATAAATCCGAGGCATGGGATCTGGCACTGCTAACAGTGGCTGATTTGTCCTTAGGCCTCTTTTGCTTATAACAGTAACAGTCAGAGCCAAAGACATGGACAGCATCACATCCAATACAAGACTCAAATCCATGCTGCTAGTTTCTGAAGAAGAGACTGGAAACAACCAGGATTTCGAAGCTGTGGAGGCTCCGTTGGAATTGGATGGATCCGAGAAGTCTGATGCATGGGATACAGCACAGCTGAGAGTGGTCATCTTAGCCCTCGACTTTTTCTTGGGACGCAAGACAGCTGAAGCCAACCACGTGGCCCTCGGTTCTGACATAGGTAGCTTCAGAGGTAGCAGAGGGAACCAAAGCTGGACCTGATGGGGCTCCAGTTCCTGGAGCACTTCAACAGTTTTGACTTACCGGAAGCCACAGGAGTCAAGACTGGCCTCTTGGACTTTGGATCCAACAACTGTCCAGATCCAGAGGGATGAGAAGAAGGAGCTATAATTGAGCCTGTCTGTCCTTGCAGACTCTGAGTCTAAAAGTCTGTCAAATAGAACACCTAGAAGGAGAGAAGCCCTCTCCCAGGCACTTGAGGTACCACATGTGGTCGTCAGACACAGGGAAGACAGTGGGACATGAAGTGGACCTCTTGAATCCCATCTTCTCCTTCAGTTCTGCCATAACCTGGAACCGAGCTATGCACTAACTGACTATACCTATACTAACACTAACTAGCTACAAGAAAGAACACTTCAGGCAGAAAGGACTCCAGATCCAAAGAGACTGGAGCGGTTCAATTCCATCCAGGCATGCGGTTTGAAGGAACTGAGGTGGTGAAGAGCTCAGGTCAACCCACCCCTTATATCCTCACTTTCAAAACATTTGGATATGTTGGGGGGGGGGGGGGGAGGAATGGACACGTGAGTGTGCTCTAAGGTACACTGCTAGGAGAGGGTCCTACTTAGATACCACTAGGCAGAGCAATACCCATAAGTGGGAATATACAGAGCCACTTGAAGAACTCTATAATCTGAGAAATCTTTCATCATGCTGAAGTTTTCTATGCCTCTAATCATCTGCAATAGCCTTCTTGGTACCTTTTCTATATGTCCCTCGGCCTGCGCCGCTTCCAGCAGCTCCCATTGGCCTGGAGCAGCGAACCACAGCCACTGGGAGCCCTGATCGGCTGAACTTGCAGACGTGGCAGGTAAACAAACCGGTGTGGCCCACCAGGGGCATTCCCTGCACAAGCGGCGGAACAAGTTTGGGAACCACTGCTCTAGATGATGGAAATGGAGACAATGTTTGACTAAGATCCAAAGAAGTCATTAAAAGCTCTGTCCAAATCATTTAAAGCTCTCTCTAGAGATGCTCCAAACAATAAAAGTGTCATCAAAGGATGCTTGGATGAGGTTGTTTCTGCTGGTAGGATCTTTATCTGGTGCTGCCTGCCCTGTGTTCTTAGATTCCAGAATTTTGCATAGGAGTTAGCCAAGAAACTGGGAGCAACACAGGCCAAGCTGTATAACAATGCTGGGAGTTGTCTTTGATTGGCTGGTGATGTTTTTCTGCAGTGGGGGTTCCTAGCTGATGACTTCTTCTGGGGCTGGGGCTGAGGAATGACAGAGGGCAGTTCAGACCATGGCTATGTGTGCAATGGTAGCTCTCAGAGCAAGAGAGGAGGATCCAAACTCTCATTTGTGAGCACACGTTCAAATTTTACAGCCACAAATCGGGAACTCCAAAAGACTTCCTGCTACATCAGCTGAGGTGTAGGAAGGAAAAGCTGGTCTTTGAAACTGCAGAAAATGTGTAAGCTTCAAGTCCTATTGGACTTGGTATCACGTTAGTAACTCTCAGTTGATGGATCTTTGATTTATTTAACCCACGTCTTCTCCAATGATGCTGTAATAGGAGAAAACCTTCTTAGACCCCTGTCATAACCATACAGCTAAGGGTAGCCTAGAATTCCTCCTTACTTGTAAGGGGTTAAGAAGCTCAAATGATCTGGTTGGCACCTGGCCAAAAGGACCAATGGGGAAAGAAGATACTTTCAAATCTGGGGGGCGGGGGAGGCTTTGTTTGTGCTCTTTGTTTGGGTGTTCTCTTGGGAAGCAGAGAAGCACCAGGTAAGAAAACTCCTTCTCCTATAAACCATCCAAAAGTGAGTCTCAATATTGTAGAAAGAGTAAGTAAATAAGGCAGGGCGCATTAGATTACCTTTTGTTTTCAACTTGTGAATTTTCCCTGTGCTAAGAGGGAGGTTTATCCGTGTTTTTTTTGTAACTTTAAAGTTTTGCCTAGAGGGGAATCCTCTGTGTTTTGAATCTGATTACCCTGTAAAGTTACCTTCCATCCTGATTTTACAGAGGTGCTTCTTTTACTTTTTTTCCCTTTATAATAAAGTTCCGTTTTTTAAGGATCTGGTTTACCTATTGGTTGGTATATTATTCTCAAGCCTTCCCAGGAAGGGGGTGTAGGGCTTGGGGGATATTTTGGGGAAATAGGAATTCCAAGTGGTCCTTTCCCTGATTCTTTGTCTAAATCACTTGGTGGTGGCAGCATACCGTCCAAGGACAAAGGATGTGTGCCTTGGGGAAGTTTTTACCTAAGCTGGTAGAAATAAGCCTAGGGGGCTTTCATGCGAGTCCCCAGATCTGTACCCTAGAGTTCAGAGTGGGGAGGGAACCCTGACATGGTGGCAGAGCGGTGGGATCATTTTGAACCAAAAGCACAGTCGGATTTTAAAAGTACAATTTTTTTTTCCTTTTGGCTGCTTGGAAAGCAGGGAGGTTTTGTGGGGTTTTGTTAAGGATTTTTTTTTAAGCTGTGAGCACCTGGAGTTTTTTTTTTCTGTCTGAGGGCAGGGTAGTTAATTTCCTGCAGGAAAATTCACAAGTTGAAAACAAAATGTAATCTAACACGCCCTGCCTTATTTACTTACTCTTTCTGCAATACTGAGACTCACTTTTGGATGGTTTATAGGAGAAGGAATTTTCTGACCTGGTGCTTCTCTGCTTCCCAAGAGAACACCCAAACAAAGAGCACAAAAAAAGCCTCTCCCCTCCCACCCCAGATTTGAAAGTATTTTCTTTCCCCATTGGTCCTTTTGGTCAGGTGCCAACCAGGTTATCTGAGCTTCTTAACCCCTTACAAGTAAGGAGGAATTCTAGACTATCCTTAGCTATATGGTTATGACAACCCCCTTCAAAATGAAGCTATTTGGGAAGGTGTGGAGAAGAGCGTTTTGACATGTTCAAGATGGAGTGGATACAATACACTCATTCAGCCAAATGGGACAATATTTTTTAATAGCTAAGTTATTGAACTTGCCTGGGAGCAGGGGGATCTCTTTTCTTCTGGATGAAAGAGGAAAAGGATGGAAAGATAGGGGTTGATGGAGGAGGAGGAAAGGAACCAAAACTCCACAGCACTGCTGGAAAGGATCTGTTGCTGCTCCCATCAAAGAAGTCGTCTTGGTGGTCAAGTATAGCATTCAGTGATCACTCAGTGCTTAAGGTATTTGAAGGACTGTACCAGCCTTGAAGGAACAGGGTGGCGCCTACAACCAAAATTCTCTAGGTATAATCAAGGAAGTCCCCTGCCCCGGCCTGGACCTGGACTACTTAAATAGGAAAAAGACTGAGCAGGAGACCAGAAGTCATGCAGGTTTCTCAGGCACCAGGAAACTAGCCTGACTGGGCACAAAGATTTTGTCTGATGCTAATTTTAGGAGCTCTGAATTAGGGCCCTGAGGTAAGGGCCTTATGAACTTTGTTTAAAAGATGGCTTCTTCACTGTGACCTTCTTGAAGAGGACATATCTGTTTCGTTAATTTGTTTTGGCGTCCCCTGGCTTGAATACTTTACATGGTGCTTATAAGAGATCTGGTTTGTTCTGTATCCTGTTCCAGCTGGCTGTGCATAATAAATAATAGGTTCAGTGCCTTGCCCAGACTGACTGGGACACTCAGCCCACAAAGACACAGTTCCAGTAACATAACATGTAGGCAGTTCACCCCAACTGCCAGTAGAGGATGCAGCCACTTTATACAAATACAGGTTTCAGAGTAGCAGCCGTGTTAGTCTGTATTCGCAAAAAGAAAAGGAATACTTATGGCACCTTAGAGACTAACAAATTTATTTGAGCATAAGCTTTATGCATCCGATGAAGTGAGCTGTAGCTCACGAAAGCTTATGCTCAAATAAATTTGTTAGTCTCTAAGGTGCCACAAGTACTCCTTTTCTTTTTAATGTAAAAGTAGCATCTTACTCACAAACTAAAACTAGAAAAAAGGAATAAGTGGCTTTCCCATCTATTTGTACAGAATCTAAGTGCTGGCTTCCCCTCTCACAGGGTCCCAGAGCCCAGGCTTCAGCCCGAACCTGAATGTCTACACTGCAATTAAACAGCC
Organism: Chelonia mydas; assembly: GCF_015237465.2. Classification (NCBI taxonomy): domain Eukaryota; kingdom Metazoa; phylum Chordata; order Testudines; family Cheloniidae; genus Chelonia; species Chelonia mydas. Next base: position 66,634,438 of record NC_057850.1, on the reverse strand, counting down.
ACTGAGCCCGAGCCCAAGTGTTGATGCCTGTGTGTCTTAGTTTTACCCCTCAAAATTAATGTGTGTCTGGAAATTCTTGGAAGCTTCAACACTCCACTCTCACCCACACCAAAACCTGTGCATTTTGAGCAGCATGTAATAGGATAAATAGTCCCTCCAAACCATACAGGAAAGGAATATTAACAATTCCCTGTTTCAGATGTGATGCATTGGTCTTTTGTGCTGCCATATTGTATCGCAAACTTACATCCAAAATATGCTGCCCACTTTCACTCCCAAGCAGGGTCCAGTGTATTCCATGATTAGAGAATCTGATGCAGAATTTACTCCTTGTAACATAATTGTACTCCAGAATCTCAGCGCTCTCTTGTTTAATTGTTTGTAGCCTTTATGTTTGCAGAGATAACCTTGACAATGTGAAGTGAGAAAATCAATGCAGTAATGTCTTCTTGAGTCTATAGAGAGTCTGAAACAACACCCGTAAGAGGTGTTCTCTCCTCTGCTCATCTCATCCCTGCTCTGCTCATCTCAATCAGGGCCCCATGAACTCTGTCTCCTTCTATCCCCAGGAGTGGAAGGAGACAGAAGTGTAGGATGGTGGGCTGACTGCCAAGGCACAACGAAGCCAGCTATGTGCGCCACTTTCCCCGATACACACTGGGGGTGGGAGAGGGACATTCTGACTCAGACTGCCTTGCCAACATTGTAGGAGCCAAAATCCTGGGAATCAAGCTGGGTCACTTGGCCCTGGTCCACACGGGGGGAACGGGGGTGGGGTGTCGACCTAAGATACGCAACTTCAGCTAAGCGAATAGCATAGCTGAAGTCGGCGTAACTGGCCGTGAGGACGGCGGCGAGTCGACCACTGCCGCTTCCCCCATCGACTCCGCTTCTACCTCTCATGTGCTGGATTTCCGGAGTCGACGGGGAGCACGTTCGGGGATCGATCACTACCTGCTGATCTGGTGGGTAGTGAAGACCTGCCCTTGGAGAGCAGGGGAAGACATGGAGAATGAAGAGTATTTTCTAGTAGTGAATAAGTTATTAATATTGGCACCAAATTTAGGGGCTGCCACTGCAGAATTTAGTTCCAATGCACCTATTGCAGGCCTTGAAATTGTTTATTGGCTGCCCACTAGCCAGAGATAAATATAAACAACTAGCTAAATCCCTGCATGTGAGATGCAGAGGTAAGGTGTTACCGAGAAGGCCAGGCCCCCTAACCCCAAGCTGTTGGGAAAGGGGAGGATGCAGAGGTTTCTCCTGGGATGCTGACTGTAGTCTCTGTTTGTGGGTTTCATCTTTTATATCAGCCTCTAGATAAGGGAAGTCATAGAAATTTAAAACTTTCTGTATTGGGGGAGTTTTTCAGGCTCTGTATCTACTGCATTAACTTCATCCACTATGCCTATGATTCTAATTTAAGCAAAAAACCCACAATCTATCATGTGCCTGGCAGTTCTAATATTTATAAACCCATACCAGTACTTATGTTCCTTTTCTACAGTAGGCTTTTTCTTAATAATTTCCCACCACTGCTACAAGAAGGGGGCCACATAAACAATAAGTACATTTTGTTACTACCAACTTGGGCTGGAGAAGAACCAATGGCCTCGCTGAAAGCCTCCATCATTCCTATTATCTATGATGGCTCAAAATGCCCAGGAAATGTCAACAAATTCTCATATCTATCAGTGATCCCTATCTGAGTGCAAGTACAGTTCAGGATACCAGTTTTTAATAATCAAATGATAGCATCTCACAGTACAATAGTGTTCAGAGAGAAAAATGTCTTACCATGCCACAGTTTTCCACACATACTAAGTATGGATGCCACCATGAACCTTCCGTTGTCCCATGACTTACTGGAGAAATCCTCATCTAGGCCATTCTTTCTCTTGTAAATGTGCAGGAGAAGATTTAAAAAGCAACTAACGCTTATGAAAATTAAAAGAGGTGCAAAGAATATTATGTTTAACACCCAGAAGATGAAGGCGATATAGTATAAATAGTGGTACTCCACACCAGTCCATTGTTCTAATACGTAAGTCAGCCAGGTCGAACTCATCACTGATTCCTGCCATGAAGTAAGGGATTCACTTTTACTTAACATCTTCTGTTAAAAATATTAGGCAAACGGAGTCAAACTCTCTTTGTAATCAAAGCAGCTTCTTAATCTTGCCCCTAGAAAGAGAGAACACATTGTTCATTTATTCCTACTACTACCAGAGAAGTTGCAGACATGCTTTCAATGTATTTAAATGATGTTCTTAATATCCTGTTTTTCTCATGTGAAGTAGGACTTCGATAGAACTATTTTTAAACACATTGCAGTAGTGCCAGAGGAAAATCAGCAGAAGAAGGGACTGACCGCAGCAGAGGAATCCTGGCAGTGGCCAGTGATGGACTGAAGTGTCATGGAAGGCCCGTGCAAGGGGAATAAGGAGCAACATTGATGGGCATTAGGTGATGGTTAGAGAGAGGGAGCGCTGAAAGAATAGACCTGAGATGCAAGAGTTTTTATTCAGAACAAGATTCAGTGAGTGGTAATCTTGGTGAGCAAAAGAGCTGTTCCAGGGCTGATGATCAAATGAGGGGAGGCTGAGGAAATGAGGCTGAAGAGGCAGCAACTAATGGGTCAGAGGAGACACGGACACGGAAAGTGTATTCAAAGAGTATGAAGGAGGACTGCATCGAGGCAGAGGGAAAACTAGCAATCAGAGAGGAAGGTGGTCAAGGTACCAAAATAAGGAACCTGCTCCTTCCTAGATGGTCCTCTCCCCACTTGCTTCTCTCCCTCCCACTGGAAGCCATTATGAAACCTTAACTATAGTGCTTGGTGCTGCTATAATAAAAGGAAATAAATATCAGCGTCAATACAGCTATCTTTGAGTCTTTGCTTAACACATCAACTTTCAGTGGTATCAGGTTGTTCTACAATTGTTTTAGGTATTGTGAGGACCGATTAGCAAATTTTTGCAAAGGACTTTGATATGAAGTGGTACTAAAAAAAACAACACCCTAGATTCAGAGCCATGCCCTGTATTATAGTAATTATCAGACCAAAAGGTAGCTAATTTCCCGAATACTTTGCTCTCCTTCTCTTGTGCCAGCAGTGGTACTATCCAAAATTCAATACACCGGTAACACACAAGAATAGGATAAATAACAAAGTGGCTTGCAGCTGCATTTCAAGAAAACACCTATGATTGTGGAGACAGATTAGAACCCCAGGTGTTTATGGTTTACTAAGGTGGGGCTGGCAGTATCACCTATGAAGGTTGCCTGACACTCCCTATGATAAAACCCTGTTTTAGGTTGTTTATAACTTTGCCAGACTTAAACAGTTTGGGATGAAATTTTCCATGCCAGGTATCTGCCTCAGGCTAAATTGTTCTGGGAAAATTTCAGCCAACACAATTTATCTGCCATGGCAGAATGAGTTCAGGGGAAGATGTTTTTCCCATATAAAAAAAATATTCTGGTGATCCAACCCCCTCCATGCTTTAGCGCTAGGGATTAAAATTTGGCAGGGTGCAGCCTTTGTGTCAGTAAGGTGCCTTTTGCTGTCCCCATGAAAATCCACCCAAATTTGGTGAAGTTATAAACCTTTGAAAAATCATAGTTCATCCATGCTCAGTAGAGACTTCAAGTTTAGGAGCCAAACTCCTCTAATATAATATCTGCACTGAGCATGTTCCCGTATATGGCTGAGCAGGACTCCCCCCGCAATTTTGGGCTGGTAATATTTAATAGTCTTGTCATAGGAAATATTTCTAAAATTAAGACTACAGGAAAGCAAATATTCAATGGTCAGAAGCTTCTACAAATGCTAAAGCTAATGACTGAAAGATAAATAAACCAAATAAACTGATATAAAACTGCAACTCCCACAACTCTTAAATTGGAAACCTGCCATTGTATTTGACAAATATCCTTATATGGACACTGTCAACTTTAAATCATATCAGCCCCAACAATAGTCAGTTAGAAATAGTTTCAGCTCCTAGCTGTGCACCTGAACCCATATGCCATTGTTTGTGAGTTTTCAATCACATTTTAGTCTTTAATTATATTTTCTTCCCTTTGCTCCATGGAAAACCCAACCAAGAGAACCTGATTGGCTGCACAAGGGGACTGGTGAAACTGTCTATACACAAAATGCAATCATGTGAACATAGGAATTGTCAGATGGGCCAGTGTTTAATTTGGTCCAGTGTTCTGTCTCTATCAGTGACCATTATAAGATGCAAGAAACGCTGAAGTGGGCATTTATGGAATACCTGATCCTATTCTGTTCTCTTTAAACTCTACAGAACACCCAACATTCTGGTAATCTAGTGCCCATCAATTAGAAGTTAGTTAATCCTTGAAGAATAAGAGTTGATCACTTCCATTTTTCTTAAATATTACCTAACCTTCCAGCAGATGTTCCCTGAATCCATATAAACATCTAACTTGTGTGTGTCTGGGTGGCCTGCTAAACTCTTGGCCTAAATGATATATTGTGGCAGAGTTTCCACGTGCTAAATATGCATTAGGTAAAAGATCCTTTTATGCCTTTTGAATTGGAGCCTGTTAATTTCCTTGGAAGTCCCCTTGCTGCCTTATGAGAGAGGATAGGGTTGAGAGAAGCTTAGCAAACTATCGCCTCTTTTGCCTCCATCTCTAACAGTCCCAATCTTCCCAACCTCTCTTCCTACACAAGCTTTCCCCGGCTTCTCAGCGTCATTTTTGTTTGTTGCCCCTGGCTCAGCCCCCCTTCTGTCAAATGCACAAACTAAACTAAAGGAACTGCTGTAGCCGCGTCTTCAGTTGCTGTCACCAGCAGTAATCTGAGCTCCACCACTAAACATTTTTCAGACAAAATGCCCCCGAAAGTAGCTCAGCAAATTCAGCTGCCCGCTCGCTGGCCGTGGCTCGCCCCGCGCCAGGTGAAGACGGTACCGGAGATAGCGCGTGTGACGCTCTGCCGGGAACCCCCGAGGCCGGGGCGCCGCAGGCTGCCGAGGGGCTGCTCCGAGCTCGCGAGCCGCACCACCGCGCAGGGCACAAGGCGGAGGGAGGCGGCCGCGCAGGGCAGAGGCTGCGCCGCAGCCCGGGGAACGGGAACCCCGCGGCTGCTGCGCGGGCCGCTGTCACGCTGCGTTGGGCGCGCTCGCCTCAGGGGAGCAGCCGCCGCGTGGAGCCCGCCCGTCCCCACACGCGTCCCCCGGGACCGAGCGTCCCCCGCGCTCCCCGGCGCCGCGCTGGTAAATACCAGCCGGGCCCCGCGCTCAGCCCTGCCCGCCCGCGGGTCCGATTCCTGCTCCTCACCTGGCTCCGACGGCAGCTCCGGCGTTGAGCTCCTTTTTGTCTCCAGCACAGGCCGCCTCCAGCGCCGCTGGGTCCCGGCCAGGGTTAGCAGGGGGCGGGGGCGGCACCCGGCAGAAGGGCTGGTGCCAGTTTCGGGTGCTTGTGAAAAGCGCCCAGAGGCACAAGCGAGAGCCCCCACCCAACCCCCACCCCATCCTGGGCCCGGTCCCCGGGGCCCCCAGCCTTGGGAGTGAGCATGAACCGGGAATGAAAAAAAAACCCCGGGAACGACAAAAGTTTTAGCGATGAAGAGCGCTGGCCTGGGAGCTGGAGGAAGCTAGCACCCCACTTGGGGGTGGTTTTATTCTGTGGACGGGAGAGCTGGCTCCCAGCGATAAAGAGCGGCCATCCACCTTACAACCGGGTGGGTGCAACACCAAAGCTGCGCTGTTGTGAGGGTCACATTGTAGACAACCACTATTCCTCTTCCTTCCGCCCCGAATGATAAAACCTGGTCCCGAGGCTCATAAGCCTCCGATAGCAGCGCCCTGGTCTCCACTACAAGTGTAGGTCGAATTTAGCAGTGTTAGATCGATTTAACCCTGCATCCGTCCACACAACAAAGCCATTTTTTTTTACTTAAAGGACTCTTAAAATCGATTTCTATACTCCTCTCTCGATGAGATTATTAGCTCTGAAATCAACCTTGCCGAGTCGAATTTGGGGTAGTGTGGTCGCAATTCGACGGTATTGGCCTCCGGGAGCTATCCCAGAGTGTTCCATTGTGACTGCTCTGGACAGCGCTCTCAACTCAGATGCACTGGCCAGGTAGACAGGAAAGGGCCCATAAACTTTTGAATCTCGTTTCCTGTTTGGCCAGTGTGGCAAGCTGCAGGTGAGTGCAGATCTCATCAGCACAGGTGACCATGCAGTCCCAGAATCGCAAAAGAGCTCCAGCATGGACCGAACAGGAGGTACGGGATCTGATCGCTGTGTGGGGAGACAAATCCATGCTATCAGAACTCCGTTCCAAAAGACGAAATGCCCAAACATTTGAAAAAATCTCCAAAGGGTATGAAGGACAGAGGCTATAACAGGGACCTGCAGCAGTGCAGCGTGAAACGTAAGGAACTCAGGCAAGCCTACCAAAAAACCAGAGATGCAAACGGCCACTCGGGATCAAAGCCCCAGACATGCCGCTTCTATGATGAGCTGCATGCCATTCTAGGGGGTGCAGCCACCACTACCCCACTCCTGTGCTTTGACTCCATCAATGGATTATCACGCAACAGGGATGCACATTTTGGGGACAAGGAAGATGAAGAGGAGGAGGAGGTTGAAGATAGTGCACAGCAAGCAAGCAGAGAAGTCATTTTCCCCGAGATCCAGGAACTGTTTCTCATCCTGGACCTGGAGCCAGTACCCCCTGAACCCACCAAGGTGGGCTCCCGGACCCGCCAGGCGGAGAAGGGACCTCTGGTGAGTGTACCTTTGTAAATATAATACATGGTTTAAAAGCAAGTGTGTTTAATGATTGATTTGCCCTGAAGACTTGGGATGCATTCACGGCCAGTACAGCTACTGGAAAAGTCTATTAATATGTCTGGGGATGGAGCAGAAATCCTCCAGGGCCATCTCCATAAAGCTCTCCTGGATGGTCATTCTTCATGGTCACCTGGTTGAAGTAGGGTAATTTTATTAAGGGAACATTCAGAGGTGGCTGTTCCTGCTGGGCTTTGTGCCTGTGGCTAACAGAAATCTTGCCCGCTGTTAGCCACGCTGTGGGAGGAGGGGTGAAGCGATCATCCCAGAGAATTGGGTGTATGGGTGGGGAGGTGTTTAATTGGGTTTGTTTAATTGTGCTGCACGTTAACCTGAAAACTGAAGCCCTCCTTTTAAATTGCCAACCCATTTTAAATGGCCAACCCAATGGCTGTTTGGTATGGGAAATGAGGGCGCTGCTGTTTGAAACTATTCCCACATGTTATGAAGGTTAAAGATGCCAAAAGATTGTGGCTTACCATGGCTGCCTGCAAGCCGAATTCTGTTGCCTGGCCCTGCGTGTGTGATCTCTCACACCAAACCGGCAGACCCTCAATATAAGAGGCAAAATGCGACCTTGTACCGAATGCACATGTGCTATGTAATGTTAACAGCAAGGTTCACCATGAAAGAGTCTACCCATTGTTCTCTAAAATGTGTCTTTTTAACTCCTACTCTCTCTCTTTTTTTTCCCTCCCGCAGCTGCAAATGTTTCAACGCTCACACTATCATCTCCATCCCAGAGGCTAGCGAAGATTAGAAGGCGAAAAAAACGCACTCGCGATGAAATGTTCTCTGAACTCATGCAGTCCTCCCACATGGAAAGATCCCAGCAGAATGCTTGGAGGCAAGCAATGTCAGAGTCCAGGAAAGCACAATATGAACGCGAGGACAAGTGGCGGGTTGAAGATGATAGATGGTGTCAGCTTGCTGACAGAATCCCTGTGTAACCAACCGCCCTCCTCCCCAAGTTCCATAGCCTCCTAACCCAGACGCCCAAAAATGTGGTGGGGGGGCCTCCGGGCACCCAAGCACTCCACCCCAGAGAACTGCCCAGATAGAAAGCTGGCATTCAATAAGTTTTAAAGTGCAGTGTGGCCTTGTCCTTCCCTCCTCCCTGACTCCTCCCGGGCTACCTTGGCAGTTATCCCCTATTTCTGTGATGAATTAATAAAGACTGCATGAATTTGAAACAACAATGACTTTATTGCCTCTGCAAGTGGTGATCAAAGGGCGGAGAGGAAGGCGGGTGGCTTACAGGGAAGTAGAGTGAACTAAGGGGGCGGGTTTTCATCAAGGAGAAACAAACAGAACTTTCACACCATAGCCTAGCCAGTCATTAAACTGATTTTCAAAGCTACTCTGATGCACACCGCACCCTCCTGTACTCTTCTAACCGCCCTGGTGTCTGGCTGCACGTAATCAGCGGCCAGACGATTTGCCTCAACCTCCCACCCCGCCATAAACGTCTCCCCCTTACTCTCACAGATATTGTGGAGTGCACAGCAAGCAGTAATAACAATGGAAATATTGTTTTTGCTGAAGTCTAACCGAGTCAGTAAACTGCGCCAGCGCACTTCTAAACGTCCAAATGCACATTCTACCACCATTCTGCACTTGCTCAGCCTGTAGTTGAACAGCTCCTGACTACTGTCCAGGCTGCCTGTGTATGGCTTCATGAGCCATGGCATTAAGGGGTAGGCTGGGTCCCCAAGGATAACTATAGGCATTTCAACATCCCCAACTGTTATTTTCTGGTCTGGGAAGAAAGTCCCTTGCTGCAGCTGTTCATACAGACCAGAGTTCCTGAAGATGCGAGTGTCATGTATCCTTCCCGGCCATCCCATGCTGATTTTGGTGAAACGTCCCTTGTGATCCACCAGTGCTTGCAGCACCATTGAAAAGTACCCCTTGCGGTTTATGTACTCGCTGGCTTGGTGCTCCGGTGCCAAGATAGGGATATGAGTTCCGTCTATGGCCCCACCACAGTTAGGGAATCCCATTGCAGCAAAGCCATCCACTATGACCTGCACATTTCCCAGAGTCACTACCCTTGATAGCAGCAACTCAGTGATTGTGTTGGCTACTTAGATCACAGCAGCCCCCACGGTAGATTTGCCCACTCCAAATTGATTCCCGACTGACCGGTAGCTGTCTGGCGTTGCAAGCTTCCACAGGGCTATCGTCACTCGCTTGTGAATGGTGAGGCTGCTCTTATCTTGGTATTCTTGCGCTTCAGGGCAGGGGAAAGCAAGTCACAAAGTTCCATGAAAGTGCCCATACGCATGCGAAAGTTTCACAGCCACTGGGAATCGTCCCAGACCTGCAACACTATGCGGTCCCACCAGTCTGTGCTTGTTTCCCAGGTCCAGAATCAGCATTCCACAGCACAAACCTGCCCCATTACCACCATGATGTCCAAATTGCCAGGGCCCGTACTTTGAGAGAAGTCTGTGTCCATGTCCTCATCACTCTCGTCACCGCGCTGCCGTCGCCTCCTCACCTGCGTTTGCAGGTTCTGGTTCTGCATATACTGCTGGATAACGCGCTTGGTGTTTACAATCATAACTGCTGCGGTGATCTGAGCAGGCTCCATGCTTGCCATGGTATGGCGCCTGCAGGAGAGCAGAGTGGCAGCGGGTGGATGACGATGCTGACAGCAATATGGCGCCTGCACGGAAAAGGGCCGTTACTTTCACGGAGGGAGGGAGGGGGGAGCAAGGGGTAGGCTGGCAGCAGATGGTGCAGTACGACTGCTAGCCATCGTCATCTCCTGGGTGCTCGCCAGCAGACGGTGCAGTACGACTGTAGCCATCATCGTTTCTAGGCAGACAATCTCCATGAGACAAAACTTAAGAGAATGACCTGGAGTCACTCCCATTTATTTCCAGGCACCTCTGACAGACCTCACCAAGGTCGGCCAAGAGCACCCAGGAGATGACGAAGGCTACCAGTCATACTGCACCGTCTGCTGCCACAAGGCAAGGGGTTGCTGCTGCTGTGTAGCAATGCAGTACTGTGTCTGCCAGCACCCAGGAGATGTATGGTGACGGTGAGTTGAGTGGGCTTCATGCTTGCCGTGGTATGGTGTCTGCACAGGTAACCCAGGAAAAAAGGCGAGAAATGATTGTCTGCCAATGCTTTCACGGAGGGGGGGCGGGGCCTGACGATATGTACCCAGAAACACCCGCGACAATGTTTTTGCCCCATCAGGCATTGGGATCTCAACCCAGAATTCAAACGGGTGGCGGAGACCGCGGGAACTGTGGGATAGCTGCCCACAGTGCAACGCTCTGGAACTCGACGCTAGCCTCGGTACTGTGGACGCACTCCGCCTACTTAATGGTCTTAAGTGGGGACACACACAGTCGACTGTATAAAATCGATTTCTAAAAAATTGACCTATAAATTTGACCTAATTTCGTAGTGTAGACATACCCCCGCGTGAGGTATCTTGTTTCGACGGCTCAACTCTGGCTGAAGCAAGGAGAGAGAGGGAAATGGTCACACATATTACAGTACTTCTTTCCAGAGACAGCCTAAGAACTACTAAAATCTTGGCAATATGATTAACATTGAGAAGAGGGATTGAAAAACCAAAGGAAAACAACCTGTCAATGCTGAGTGGCTTCTTTGACCAACTGGATTCCTCAGCTGGAAGTGGCATAGGAGAAATGCACTTTCCATTTTGTAAAAAAGAAACATTGTTGATTTAGCTGATAAAGCCAAAAATTGAGGGGTTAGCTGCTTTTCTACCCTTGCTTTGATTTGATCACAAGTGGAAATAAGATATCTGTTTGAATTTTTATCACAAGGGCCTTCCTCAGTGACTGGGGAAAAGCTTCCTTGGCCAGATGATTCTGCAAGGCATGGGTGACTGTATGTTTATTTTATTCATTTGTTGTCACACCCTGTCAGGGTTCCCTCCCCACTCTGCACTCTAGGGTACAGACGTGGGGACCCACATGAGAGACCCCCTAAGCTTATTTCTACCAGTTTAGGTTAAAAACTCCCCAAGGCACAAATTCTCCCTTGTACCTTGGATTAGGTAACGCTGCCACCACCAAGTGATTTAGACAAACTCCAGGAAAGGACCGCTTGGAGTTCCTACTCCCCCCTAATATTCCCCCAAGCCCCCACACCCCCTTTCCTGGGGAGGCTTGAGAATAAACAAGATGATCACAGACCAACCTTGGGTTTTTTTAGGACACTAAAAAAAAACCCCAATCAGATTCTAAAAGAAACAGAACTTTATTATAAAGAAAAAAGGTAAAAGAAGCACTTCTGTAAAATTAGAATAGAAGATAATCTTACAGGGCAATCAGATTAAAAAACACAGAGGATTTCCCTCTGGGCCAAACTTTAAAGTTACAAAAAGAAAACCAGGAGTACACCTTCCTATCAGCACAGAGAAAATCACAAGCCAAAACAAAAATAAGCTAATGCATTCCCTTGCTAGTACTTACTAATTCTAATGGAGTTGGATTGCTTGCTTCCTTGATGTGTCCGGCAAGCACACAGAACAGACAGACCAAAACCTTCCCCCCAGATTTGAAAGTATCTTGTCCCCTTATTGGTCCTTTTGGTCAGGTGCCAGCCAGGTTATCTGAGCTTCTTAACCCTTTACAGGTAAAAGGATTTTGTGCCTCTGGCCAGGAGGGATTTTATAGCACTGTATACAGGAAGGTCGTTACCCTTCCCTTTATATTTATGACACACCCAAATGCCTTTCTTTAGATTTTCTTGAAATGTGCTAATAAACTGTTTAAATAAAAACTTGGCCCCCTGTATTGCTATCCCCAATCATTCAGAAATAATGAATCAGACACCTCCAAAATCAGAGTGTTACCAACTCTCATGATTTTGTCATGATTCTCTTGCTAATTATTATTTTCCTTAAAGCCTCAACTCCTGGAGTCAAGTGGAAATGTAATGCTTTCAACCTTCATTCTTAAAGAAAAAATAAGTTTCTAGCCCTCGTGGCTGTGGAGACAGCGTCAAAATGTGACACCAGTGTTCCCTAAAGTTTCAACAAGCAGAAGGCAACTAAAGACCCCAAGTCTATTATTTTTACATCATCTCATCATTTTAAAGCCAATCTCATGATTTTTGGTGAGCCTGACTCATGATTTTTGAACATTTGGGGTTGGCAATACTGAAATCACGATTAGTTTAAAAATCCATGAGATTTTTAAAACATAAGGCATTGTGAGTTCCTTTCTTTTTGCCTTCTGAGCTTTTAGGTTACTTTGCTCATCTTTTCATAGATTCCAAGGCCAGAAGGGACCATTGTCACCATGTAGTCTGACCTCTGTATAACAAAGGCCACAGAACTGACCCAAAGTAATTCCTAAAGTATATATTTTAGAAAAACATCCAGTCTTGATTTAAAAATTATCAGTGATGGAGAATCTATCACGACCCTTGGCACATAGTTCCAGTGGTTAATTACTTTCACTGTTAGATATTTACACTTTATTTCCAGTCTGAATTTGTCCAGCTTCAGCTTCCAGCCACTGAATTGTATTAAACCTTTCTTTGCTAGACTGAAGAGCTCATTATTAAATATTTGTTCTTCATGTAGGTACTCATAAACTGTAGTTCTTCTCTGAACTCTCTCCAGTTTATCAACATCCTTCTAGAATTGTGGACACCAGAAGTGGGCATAGTATTCCAGAAGCAATACCACCAAAAACAGAGATAAAATAACCTCTCTACTCCTATTTAAGACTCCCCTGTTTATGCATCCAAGGATTGCATTAGCCCTTTTGGCCACAGCATCACATTGGGAGCTTATGTTCAGCTGACTATCCACCATGACTCCCAAAGTCATTGCCTCCCAAGATAGAGCCCCTCACCCCCACCCTGTTAGTATGGCCTACATTCTTCATTCCTAGATGTATATATTCATATTTAGCCATATTAAACCACCTATTATTTGTTTGAGCACAGTTTACCAAGCAATGCAGATTGCTCTGTAGTAGTGACCAGTCCTCTTCATTATTTACCAGTGCCCCAAATTTTGTGTTATCTGCAAACTTTATCAGTGATAATTTTATGTTTTCTCATAGGTCTTTGGTAAAAATATTTAATAGCATAGGGCCAAGAATATATCACTGCAGGACCCCGCTAGAAACACACCCACTCGATGATGATTCTCTGTTTACGATTACATTTTATACCCATCAGTTAGCCAGCTTTTAATCCATTTAATGCATGCCATGTTAATTTTATGTTGTTCTAGTTTTTTAATCAAAGTGTCATACAGTATCAAGTCAAATGCCCTACAGAAGTCTAAGTAAGACTTAGGCAACACTATTGCCTTTATCAACCAAACCTATAATTTAATCAAAAATAGATGTCAGGTTAGACAGGATCTATTTTCCATAAACACATGTTTATTGCTATCAATCATATTCCCCTCTTTTAATTCTTTATCAGCCACTCCCAGTTGATGTAATTGCAGCCCTATAATTACATGGATCATCCTGTTTACCCTTTTAAAATATTGGCAGAACATTAGCTTTCTCCCAGTCTTCTGGAACTTCCCTAATGTGCCAAGACTTAGTAAAAAAATCAACATTAGCAGTCCAGCAAACTCTTCAGCCAGCTCTTTTAAAATTCTTGGATGCAAGTTATACGGAACTGCTCAATTAAAAATGTCTAACTGTAGTAGTTGCTATTTAGCATAATCCTGAGATGAGACTATATGATCTGTTTTTCCCCCCAAATATAGAACAAATATTTATTTATTGAACACATCTGCCTTTTCTGAATTGTTTTGCTAGTTCTACCATTTCCATCTACTAATGGGTCACTACCATTGTCAGGATTATTTTTCTTTCTAATATACGTAAACGCCTTATTGTCCTTAACTCTGCTAGACAAAGATTTCTCCTTGTGTCACTTTGCTTGCTTTATCAGTTTTCTACAGCTCCTAGCTTCTGATTTATATTCATTACTATCAACTTCCCCTTTCTTCCATTTGTGATATATTATATTTAATAATGATGCTCTTTTCAAGCTCTTTTCCTTAACTTTGAGTGCTAGAAGCTTTTATTAAAAATGAGAACAGATTCTTATGCAATTGCAGGACTGTGTGAGCTAAGGCTTTAAGAAAAACACAAACTGTTGTGACATTTGCAAAGTAACAATTTAAATTGTGGGAATTGACTGCACTGCCTGCCCCTGTAATGCTTTCTGGCACTGACACTTAAATCCTGTCATGTGGAGTTGCTTACCAAATGGCCAGAAGAGTGTTACGTTGCTAAGAAACACCCTGGGGCTCCAACCCAAAAAGCATTTAAGCATGCGTGTAACTCTAAGCAGGTAACTATTTCTACTGGATACCTGAATGCTTTGCTCCACTGGGGCCTCAATGACTCGTTTTACTGAGTGAGCTTTTTGAGCCTTGAGTGAGATGGGCTCCTACAAATCTCTCCTTCACAGAGGTTGGATTGTGCAAGTAATGGACAGCACATAGTTGCACTGCCCCAGGAGCACCTATGAAAGTCACAGTGTAGCTCCTGTTTCCCCCTTGTTCCATAGGAGAAGGCAGTTTCCCCTGCATTTCTCCTCCATGCCACCTCAGCTGTGCTGGCTGCAGTGGCAGGTGCACTGGGTGTGGTGGAGCCAAGCCTCCTCTCCCATCAGTGAGAAGAGGAGCAGCAGCTACTGTCCTCTGCATCACCCTATGGAAAGTCTGATGAGGCACATGATCCATGCAAGGGAGTATGAGCAATTCCCACTCCCACTTTAGTCCCATGTGTAAACATACAGTCAGGCTCAACTGCATCCATAAATTTATTATATCACATTGTATGCATTGTCACTCAGGTCATAGATATCCATTCTTTTGTTACATCAAGATTACATTACAGTCAAGGCCCCCTGTGTAATAGAATTATACAGCCACATACACTGCTGCATAATTTTGTTACCGAATCTAAGATTTCATTGAAGAAGTCTCTAGTTTTTGTGGTACTAAGATAATTTTCAAAATCTGAACTGAATGTACAGTGATATAGGGGCATCTGCTTGAGTTTGAAGACAACTTGAAACAATTTCTCTTGAAGCTGTGGACTGCCCCCTGCATCACAATGGAATGTCAGCTTTGAATCCTAATGATGACACTTCAAATTTCTATATTAAATATTTGGCTGCTGATTGTTTTACCAAAAATATCACCCTAATGTTCTCCTCTGTGGTTGTTGGATGTAGTGGCAGATATTGCAGTGAGGGTACAGTTGAGCAGTCGGTTACTGTCAAGATTTACTGCTATGAGGAATGTTGTGGGTAAATTGGGAAACTGAGTCACAAGTCCATCCAATTTAGGCTTAATCAGTAAATTTTGCCTTTATGTATACTCAAGTGGGACCACATCCTGAAAGAAATATTTCCCAAACACCCTTTTCTGGCCTTCAGACAACCCCCCTACCTCATCAAGATCATCATCAGATGCAAGTTTCCCACAGACCAGGACCCACCAACACAAAATGGCACCAGACTGCCATAACAACAGAGGCAAAATCTGCAGCCATATATCACTGCTACAGTGATCAATATCTCTACAACACACCTTTCAAGATCCATGGTCTGTGATGGGGTTTCTACTCCACACAAGGCCTGAAGGGTTAAGATGGCCATGTGGGGCCTAGGCAATTAGTTGCTCCACCTGGAGGGGGACCCAGGGAGCAAGGAGGACTAATTAGAGACAAGGCCCAGCTGGACAGGAATAAGAGGGGCCTGTATAAAGCCTAGTAGCTGAGCAGAGAAGGGGACTGTAGAGAGTGACACTGCAGTCACTACCAAGGTGAGAAGCTGAAGTAGGAAATAGCCCAGGAATACAGCAGCGAGGTTCAGGAATGTGCAGACTTGACTGCTGGTTGTAGGGTCCCTGGGCTGGAACCCACTCTACAGAGTGGGCCTGGGTTCCCCTACCAGCCCCTGGGGAAATGGCACCATTAAGGGGCAGTGAATAGGAAGACTTCCTAGGACAGTGACTCTGGAGAGATTTTGATATCCTGGAAGGAGGAAGACTACAGTGACCTGACCGGAGGGCCAAGCCACAAAGTGAAGGTAGTTGAGCCTTGAGAGCGCAAGACACCAAGAGAGTGACAGAGTGCCACACAGGCAGGGGCATTGGCTTCTCAGAGCTAGTCCCCAAATGTGGCCCAAAGGCATGGGCATAGTTTGGGGGACTATAGGGGTAGTGCATTACTCTGCTCAGCCAGCAGGGAGGAGAAGGAGCTCTGTTCTTCCCATGCTGCCCCTAGGGTTGTCAACTTTCTAGTTGCAGAAAACCAAACACCTTTGCCCCGCCCCCATTAAAAGTCAAATTGGCTGCCTGCCCGGCTCCACGCAGCTTCCAAAAGCAGCCGGCACATCATTCTGGCTCCTAGGCATAGGGACGGTCACGGGGGCTCCAATCGCTGCCCCTGCCCCAAGCGCCAACTCCGCAGCTTCCATTGGCTTGGAACCTCCAAATATAGCAGTCAAACTATGCCTATGCCAGAAGGAGGCACCACCCAGCGGTGAGTAGAGTAGCCCTGTGACAGGGTCATACACATGCCTATCACAATGTGTGGTGTACCTCATCTAGTGCATTACAACTATGTGGGTGAAACCGAACAATCACTAAGCTCTCTAATGAACTCACCCAGCAATATCCTAAAAGGCAAAAACACCATATCACCCATGGGCGAACACTTTTCACAAAACAATCACTCCATATCCGACCTCTCAGTCCTCAAAGGAAACCTGCACAACATGTTAAAGATGAGCCCGGGAGCTTGAATTCATAACTGCTAGACCTTAAAAATCATGGCCATAAAGACGTTGGATTTATGGTTTATTACAATAATCTGTGACCCAATAACATCCCTTTTTTTTGTCCTATGACCGCAGGGGTGGTCCCTTAGAGTACATGTTAACTAGTTATGCTAAACAATCTGTTCCACCTTGTATTTAGTTGTGACACTCAGGCCTTGGCTACACATCCACGTTATACCGCAATAAAGCCACCCAGAGCGCTCTAACTCACTCCCGGTCCACACTGGCAAGGTACGTAGAGCGCTCTGACTCCCTGGCTAGAGCGCTGCTGGTAGTCCACCTCCCCGAGAGGGATAAGGTTTGCTGCATATTGGGTAAGATACTACAGCGTCAGTGTGAACGAGGAGTTACGTTACAGCGCTCTGATTGCCCTTCAGAACCGTCCCATAATCCCATTAACTGAAGTGGCCTTTCTTGTCTTTGTTGTGAACTCCGGCAGGAATGCGGAAGTGGCCCTTTCAAAGCTCCGTTTGGGAGTGCCAGCTGCTTATCAGCTCTGAGAAAAAAACAAACAGCTAATGTTTGCTTTGAGTGAGTGAGAGAGAGAGAGAGGGGGTCTGTACTTACAAGACAGCATGCTGACACACTCTCAGAACCCCAAAAACCCACTCCTTTCCCCCCCCCATACACACAACACACTCCACCCCACCCCCTCCCCATTTGAAAAGCATGTTGCAGCCACTTGGACGCTGGGATAGCTGCTCATAATGCACAGCTCCCAATGCAGCTGCAAGTCCTGCAAATGTGGCCACGCCAGTGCGCTTGCAGCCGTCAGTGTGGACAGACGGGAGCGCTTTCCCTACTGCACTGTATGAAGGCTGGTTTAACCCAAAGCGCTCTACATCTGCAAGTGTAGCCAAGCCCACAGTACTTTTCCCAGACCTGAAGAAGAGCTGGTCTCTTTCACCAGCAGAAGTTGGTCCAATAAAAGATATTACCTCATCCACCTCGTGACATCAGAAATTTGACATCAGGAATCATAACATTCAAAAACCAGTAGGAGAACGCTTTAATCTCCCTGGTCACTCAATAACAGACCTAAAAGTGGCAATTCTTCAACAAAAAAACTTCAAAACCAGACTCCAACGTGAAATCTGTAGCTTTTAACTACGTAATTGCTGTCCATACAGAGACAGTTTACAATCTTTTTAAATTTTCCTTTAGTTTTGAGAATTGAAAATATAAAGCCCCACACTTCCCCATTCTGCATGCTTCCTAAGTGCTTCATTAATTTGCTTCTCTGATATTTCCTGGTTTCTGTTTTTATCCCATATGGCACAGTCATTTGAAAACAAGGCAATGCCTATTCCTGCACTCATCCTTTGTGGGAGATTATCTATCATTACACTAAGATAGGGATGATGACACTTTCCTGTGGAGTGCCATTTGTGATTGCTAGAGTAGCCACAGATTGCCAAATCTAATATTTAGGAGTTTCTGTGGGAAAAGGACAGTCTGTAAATAAGGATAGAATTTGGGTGATAGCATCCTTACCCATTTCCACAGATGAGGCAGTTTTGCTATCCTTGAATCTTGGTATAGATGCAAGTACCTGAAGCTGAGGTTGTTACTCCAGAACATAAATACAGTCCTTGTGATACAGGAGGCCATTCTGTAGTCGGAACTTGGAGTCAGGTCAGGTACCCACATTGTTCAGGGTCTGGCAGATCTGGGTTGCAAACAGGTCATCGGAGAACAGGGAGCAGATTGAGGACATTAGATTGCTGTTTATCATCCTGTTGACAAAGTTGAACGCCTTGAGCACGATAGCCAAGAGCTCTTCGTCAGGCCTGGAGACCTGGTCAGATGGTCCTCTCCTTTCCTCTTCTTCTGATCCTAAAGGTCCTTCAATAGACTCTTATACAAGGCCAGATAGTTCTCTGTAGCTTTTGGTTGGCCTTTCTTGTCCCAATGAACTAATCATGCTTTTAATAAGAGATTCAGTACTGCTTCCTAAAACCTCAAATTTCCTGTTCCACAGCAATCTAAACGCTTCAATCCCCTGGCATGGATGTTGACCACAGAGATTGAAAAGTAGGAATTTCCCTCAAGTCCTTACTGCTCAGCTAAAATTTTGATGCCCTACCACTTCTAAAGTATTTTACAGAATTTGTAGAATTCTCTATCTAGAGAAATGTTTCTAGCCATCGGTTTGGGCTCATGAGTCTAGCTTTATTGCAAGAAGGGTTAAATTAAGAAAACACCAATTCTTCAAGTACCTTAAAGATCCAAGACTCTTTAAGAAGTTTGGTGTGATTTCCAAGGAAAGCTTTAGTCTCTTCCTCCTACCCTGCCACCCCCGCCAGGGCCGTCCTTACCCATACGCAAACTATGCAGCTGCGTAGGGCACCAGGAAATTTGGGGCACCAAATTGCCCCAAATTTCCTGGTGCCCTACGCAGCTGCATTCTGTTCCAGCGGCCAGCCCAATCCCCTGGCCAGCTAAGCCAATCAGGAAAGCTTCCCCCCCTTTCCTGCCCTGCGCCCACTCCACCCCTTCCCCATAGCCCCTGCCCGCGTCCCACCTCTTCCTGCCCCAGCCCCGCCCCCACTCCACCCCTTCCCCTGAGCTATGTCCCGGGGGACTGCAGCAGGGGTTGGGCATGCCCTGCACTCACTGGGCAACAGGAAGTGGAGTGACCCAGACCCAGCCCGCTCCACTCCATTGGCTGGTGCTGGAGGGCAGTTCCCCACTGCCCCCTAAGTCCCAAGGCTGGGACTTAGGGGGAAGTGGCTCCACTTCCCGCTGCCCCGTGAGTGTGGGGTCAGGCCCACCCTGCAATCATCAGGTGGCAGGAAGTGGAGCGACCTGGCCCCAACCCGCTCCATGTCGCTGGCTCGTGCTGGGGGCAGTTTGCCCCATCCCCCCCAAGCCTGCTCCTGCCCCCACAGACCTTGGGTGCAGTCGTCCGTCCCCTCCCCCCCTCGCAGAGGCCTGGGACCAGCCCCCCCCACGGGGGTGCTGCGTAGGGTACCACAATGTCTAGGGTCGGCCCTTCCCCCAGGGGTAAGTCTAGATTTAATTCTCCTTCTCCCCTTTGGAATCTTTGAAAAAACCCTCTGTGTTCCCCCCCTTGAAAATGCAGCTACTTTTTCTTTAGACAGTTTAACTTTTAAAATTGCTTTCCTAGCAGTTATTGCATGCACTGGAAGTACAGGTGAATTAGCAGATAACCTCCTGGGTGAAAAGCCAGTGATTCTTTTTCTACTTTTCTCCTAAAAGTTTTATCTGCATTTCACATGAAGTGTAAATACACCTTTTCCCCCTTCTGTGAGTTACACCATTCCTTAGATTTTTTTTTGCAGTCTAAGGGCACATCCACATGCCAACATTTAACTGTGTGTAAGCCAATTTGTAACATGGTTGGCTTTTAATATAGATTAGCATCTGTCAAAGGTTCATAGAATATCAGGGTTGGAAGGGACCTCAGGAGGTCATCTAGTCCAACCCCCTGCTCAAAGCAGGGCCAATCCCCAACTAAATCATCCCAGCCAGGGCTTTGTCAAGCCTGACCTTAAAAACCTCAAAGGAAGGAGATTCCACCACCTCCCTAGATAACACATTCTAGCGCTTCACCACCCTCCTAGTGAAAAAGTTTTTCCTATTATTCAGCCTAAACCTCCCCCACTAAAACTCGAGACCATTACTCCTCGTTCTGTTATCTGCTACCACTGAGAACAGTCTAGATCCATCCTCTTTGGAACCCCCCTTTCAGGTAGTTGAAAGCAGCTATCAAATCCCCCCCTCATTCTTCTCTTCCGCAGACTAAACAATCCAAGTTCCCTCAGCCTCTCCTCATAAGTCATGTGTTCCAGTCCCCTAATCATTTTTGTTATCCGCTGGACGCTTTCCAATTTTTTCACATCCTTCTTGTAGTGTGGGGCCCAAAACTGGACACAAGTACTCCAGATGAGGCCTCACCAATGTCGAATAGAAGGGAACAATCACGTCCCTCGATCTGCTGGCAATGCCCCTACTTATACAGCCCAAAATGCCGTTAGCCTTCTTGGCAACAAGGGCACACTGTTGACTCATATCCAGCTTCTCGTCCACTGTAACCCCTAGTTCCTTTTCTGCAGAACTGCTGCCGAGCCATTCGGTCCCTAGTCTGTAGCGGTGCATGGGATTCTTCCATCCTAAGTGCAGGACTCTGCACTTGTCCCCGTTGAACCTCATCAAATTTCTTTTGGCCCAATCCTCTAATTTGTCTAGGTCCCTCTGTATCCTATCCCTACCCTCTAGCGTATCTACCTCTCCTCCCAGTTTAGTGTCATCTGCAAACTTGCTGAGGGTGCAATCCATGCCATCCTTCAGAGCATTAATGAAGATATTGAACAAAACCGGCCCCAGGACTGACCCTTGGGGCATTCCATTTGATACCGGCTGCCAGCTAGACACGGAGCCATTGATCACTACCCTTTGAGCCCAACAATCTAGCCAGCTTTCTATCCACCTTATAGTCCATTCATCCAGCTCATACTTCTTTAACTTGCTAACAAGAATACTGTGGGAGACAGTGTCAAAACCTTTGCTAAAGTCAAGGAATAACACTTTCACTGCTTTCCCCTCATTCACAGAGCCAGTTATCTCATCATAGAAGGCAATTCAATTAGCCAGGCATGACTTGCCCTTGGTGAATCCATGCTGACTGTTCCTGATCCCTTTCCTCTCCTCTAAATGCTTCAGAATTGATTCTTTGAGGACCTGCTCCATGATTTTTCCAGGGACTGAGGTGAGGCTGACTGGCCTGTAGTTCTCAGGATCCTCCTCCTTCCCTTTTTAAAGATGGGCACTACATTAGCCTTTTTCCAGTCGTCCGGGACCTCCCCGATTGCCATGAATTTTCAAAGATAATGGCCAATGGCTCTGCAATCACATCTGCCAACCCATTTAGCACTCTCGGATGCAGTGCATCCAGGCCCATGGACTTGTGCTTGTCCAGCTTTTCTAAATAGTCCCGAACCACTTCTTTCTCAACAGAGGGCTGGTCACCTCCTCCATATGCTGTGTTGCCCAGTGCAGTGGTCTGGGAGCTCACCTTGTTCGTGAAGACAGAGGCAAAAAAAAAAAAAAAAAAAAAAGCATTGAGTACATTAGCTTTTTCCACATCCTCTGTCACTAGGTTGCCTCCCTCATTCAGTAAGGGGCCCACACTTTCCTAGATTTTCTTCTTGTTGCTAACATACCTGAAGAAACCCTCCTTGTTACTCTTAACACCTCTAGCTAGCTGCAACTCCAAGTGTGATTTGGCCTTCCTGATTTCACTCCTGCATGCCTGAGCAATATTTTTATACTCCTCCCTGGTTATTTGTCCAGTCTTCCACATCTTGTAAGCTTCTTTTTTGTGTTTAAGATCAGCAAGGATTCACTGTTAAGCCAAACTGGTCACCTGCCATATTTACTATTGTTTCTACACATCGGGATGGTTTGTCCCTGTAATCTCAATAAGGATTCTTTAAAATACAGCCAGCTCTCCTGCACTCTTTTCCTTCTCATGTTATTCTCCCAGGGGATCCTGCCCATCAGTTCCCTGAGGTTGTCAAAGTCTGCTTTTCTGAAGTCCAGGGTCTGTGTGAAGTCCCTTTTGGTGGCACATTTTCACTGAACTGGCTCTCCTCTATTTAACACCTGCTAGCCCAGTCCATCAACTTAAGATAAAATGAATCAATCAGCCCTTAAACTCCAGGAATTGCACTTTGGACTTTATCAGGTCCCTGGAGGCAGCCTAGTGCAGGGCTGTTGCCCCTCTGTCATCCCAGGCTCTTCTGCCTCCCATCACTCTCTGTTCTCCTTCCTTTATAGCTGGGCTTGTTTTTCTTATTGATCTCAGCTGTGGTGTGTCTCTCCACGATTAGCAGTTCTGACAGCTGTGCTGAGATGTGGTCAGCCTAGTGGCCTGCAAGTGGAGGATGTTTAACCCACACACCTCCTAGGTGTGATGCTCTGTCCCATCGAGTGCTACCAAGACCACTTAGAGAGAGGTTAATGAGTTTGCTCTACAACCTTAGCTAAGGGCCCTGGGGCTTTTAGCTCATGCAGTAGAGGCTCATGCATTTGGCTCCAGAGGTCCCAGGTTTGATCCCACCCGCCGACGACCGCGGTCTGTCAGTGTTACAGATGCTCTCCTCTGTGTTCTGCATGGGGTTTGTAAACCCCATTTCACAATGGCATGGTTAATACTGGATGGGTGTCTCTGGCAGTTAATCATATTTCACCCCTATTAGAGGCAAGGCTGGTTTGTGGCTCAGAATTAGGGCTTGAGTCGTGCTGGAATGTCATTCTGACACTTTTTGATAGACTTCCAGTACTAACATTTAGGAGTGTGTTCTGACACACCTGTGTGCACACTGTGTGCATATATAGACCTAAGTGGTCATATAATTGGCTTTCCTTTCTCCCAGTTCTCCCTGCAGTAAGAAATACCATAATGCATCGTCCCATGTGCAGCTGGTTCTGGTCTGCTGAAGCAATATATGCTAGCTGCCCAAACTTTCCTAAAAAGCACTGGCACAAACATGGATTGGCAATGAGGTGAAAGTAGTGATGTGACAGGGTCTATCAGGCATCCTCTGATCCCTGCTGGAGGCATCACCACCATGACACCAAGGAAAATCCACTCAGATCAGGTGACCAACAAGACAGTCCTCCAGAGGTCTAGAAGGGCCAGGAGGAAATATTGACCAATCAAGCACCATCAGGCTAGTTAAGAAGACTTGCCTGATTTTGCTCAGGGGCAGAGCTGGGTGAGTCTGGGACAGAGGAAGATCTCCTCAGGGCTAACCCAGGCCAAGACCGGGGTTTTGGCCTACACACTTGCATTTTTAAGGGATATTTTCCCCTGTCTTTGTTTAAAGATGCAGACAGCCAAATCCTGAGTTGCTATTTTGACACTTGATTGTTTAGAGGCTGATGCCAAGTTTATGGCACAGGCTACGCTGCCCCAAGCAGGCAGCCAAACCATGCAGATTAAGGTGGGGAGTGGTTGCAATACCAGACGTGACCCTGAAGGGGCACTGCAAAGCAATCGCATCTCCCACAAATGCACCTATGTAAAATATGGTGGCAGATAAGTAAGCCCTTTCATTTTCAGTTTAAACTGATTTTTACAAAAAAATCCCAAGTTTTATCAAATATATTATTCAGTTTTTTCTGATTTTCACCCTACTTTTGTATCATTCAAATATATAAAAAATAACTTGTTTTATTAGGAAAATTCAATACATTGCATCATATATAACGATAATACATTAATTTGTGTACAGATGCAAAGCTGCCTGTTGAAGTATGGCTATGTATTAGTCTAGAAGATACACACAATAAACAAACAGGCACACACGCAATCTATGAAGTGTGTGTGCATCTGAATGTACTGATGAATCTTACACCCACCATGTATACATTTCAAGCTGCTAGCAGATAACGGTTTAAAGATTTGACACACTAAAATGGGAAGAAAAAAAATCTGTATCAGAATACATTTCAGAACACAAGGAAATATTCAGAAATTTAAAAAAAAAACAACCCCAAAACAGAAGAAAAGGATGAAGTTGAGTGTATGCGCTGCAAATGGTGTGGCCCAATTATTAAATGTAAATATTTATAGGCTAAAAGTTCTAAGTCTACAACAGTAAACTGTTTATTCAAATGAAAAGTTTTATTTGGGGATCAGAGATATATTGTTTTCTTAAACTCAGAGGTGGCATTGTGTTTTGAGTTCTGTTTTAGTTCTGCAGCAAACCACATTGATTAATGGAATTCAAAGTATTCATCTACTGAATACTTCCCCCCCAACCCATCTTTCCATCCACCAAAATAAACTCTGATATTTACCCAGAAAAATTATTAATAATTTTTTGCACTGATTTTCACCAGTTTTTGTTGTGGTGATAACAAACACTGATAAATTCCTGGGAAAAATTAAATAAAATAAAAACTGAAAACTAAGGACCTTACAGATCAGCTGCTGCGCTGGCCCAGACTGAACCCATGACTTCTGAGCAGATAATATGACTGTACTAACTAGTCACAAAATCACTGTTTTTGGTGGTGGTTGTGGTTAGGCCCTTAATGTTCTATTCAGCTTTAACTAAAGGCTCAGACTATCAGACTCCATACCTCAGCCTTGGTCTTATCAAGTCCCATCACCCTTGCTTTGTGCTCACTCCCCATGGATAGTTCCTGCTCTCCTTGCTTCCAAGGTCAAACCAATTTTTAAATGCCACAGTTCTCAGGACCCCAACTCAAAAACTCATGTAGAAAGCAGATTTTGAAGCTCTGATCGTACCAGATGACTGCTTTGTGCAACAGATATGTTCCTATACAGAATCTTGTATCTGAAACTGTTTCCTATTCAGAAGCCCAGACTAGCTTAGGTAGAACTTCCAGTCAGTGTAAAACAAATGTTTTGGGGAAAGACTGTGATCATAGCACTGTGGCCTTCGCATTATTTCTCAGCAAGACCAACTTAGCAGACCTAGATAGCCTGGGGAAAATCTTCAGAGCCACCATTCTGAGATTCTTTTAAGAGACAAAATTATACCTGCATGAACTATAATGTATCTGTAACACCGACAGACTCTGGTCATCAGTGGGTGGGATTGAACCCGAGATCTCTGGAGTTTAGTGCATGAGCGTCTACTGCATGAGCTAAAAGCCAGCTTGCTGTTAACTAAAGCTGTAGAGCAGACTCATTAATCTCTTTCTCTTTAAGTGGTCTTGGTGCCACTAGATGGGATGGAGCACCACACTCAGAAGGTGTGTGGGTTACATACCATCAGATATGTACTAATTCTGTCTAATCTATCTCTGCTCCACCCCACCCTGTAAACTATCCATCTGTTCATCCCTGCTTTCTCCACAACTATTCATCTGTCCCATGATTATTTCTGACTCACTGTGGCTGCGAAATAGCAAAGCACCAAGCGGGGGGGTGGGGAGGGGGGTGTCAGGGGGAGAGATCATAGCTGATGCCAACAAGAGTTCAGAAAAGTAATGGTGCAGCTCCCTCTGCAGCTGGGGTTGAGGTTGCTTCATATACTGAGATCAATTCATGGTGATGTTCAGTTTGCCACAGAGTGCCCAGGGGCTTGGCTACAGGGTACATACACACTACCTGTGACTGGAAGTCTCTGATTGCTGGAAGAGGGAGCTATTACACTTTAATATATGGAATTTTGTTTGGAAGAATAGAAAAAGAGGAGGGAAGATGATGGACAGTTACTGGTACATAATATATTTACTCTGAATTACAGCTGAATGATTTACTGATTCACTTTGTTTTTGCCACTGCCAGCCACATTCTAAGTTTAATTTAAAATAAGAAATTGGATATTTTAAAGCCTATAGGATATTATTAAAATTAGGCATCCCTAAACTCTTGGTGTAATTACCTTTTTATGCATGGGCAATCAATGTTTGCCAACAGTCTAAACTTTAATAGGCATATTTATTTGTATTTGTGCATTAAAA
Source organism: Chelonia mydas (assembly GCF_015237465.2). Taxonomy (NCBI): domain Eukaryota; kingdom Metazoa; phylum Chordata; order Testudines; family Cheloniidae; genus Chelonia; species Chelonia mydas. The sequence continues at coordinate 66,608,302 of NC_057850.1, read as the reverse complement.
TGGTCATCTGTGTCCATAATTTTTAACATTTTTATCTGAACTAGAAGAAACGCAAAGAGAACAGTGGATTTAGGCAATGTGTAGCTGTCTGTTTGCTAACAGGCATATGAAGCTATCCACTCAAGGCCAACCTCTAATACAGTAGCAGCTATAGGCAAAATTGATCACCATATAGATCACCTTCAACTGTCCTGAGACCATTATGGTCACTCATCAACAAGCCAGTTTTTGCACTGTTCTGTCCCTGTAGAGTGTCCGCCACCTATTTCCTTCTCCCTTGGGGGGTAGCTCAGTGGTTTGAGCATTGGTCTGCTAAACCCAGGGTTGTGAGTTCAATCCTTGAGGGGACCATTTAGGGATCTGGGGCAAAAAAAATTGGGGATTGGTCCTGCTTTGAGCAGGGGGTTGGACTAGATGATCTCCTGAGGTCCCTTCCAACTCTGCTATTCTATGATCCCTGCTCATAACTGGGCATAAACCAGATACCTTATAGAGGAGGAAACAAAGCAGCTAAGGGACAGAATGTATTACTGAGCTGAGTGGGAGGAAAGGGAAATTAGGAAAGCTTCCAACTCCCTTTCTCCACATGGGCTAGCCCTACTCTGACATCTCTAAGGCTTTGTCTTCACTAGAACATGAGTTAGCTAACTCTGGGTAAAATCCTAGGGAAGACAAGGCAGTTTACACATGAGTTATCAGATCAACTTGAAGAGAGGGAAGAGACTCTATGAAGACTCACTTCTAGTGTCCTTGTAGTGTAAGCAGGACACTACTTACTCATTACCATTAGAAGGTACAGGAGAGGTTCACTACCCATGATTAACTCAAAAGTGTATTTAACGCCTAATCCAAAGTCATTAAAGCAAATATCATTATAAAGAGCCTGGAGAAGAAACCGATCCATAGTAAATATAAAATCAGTTCAATGGAAGTGAATCAACTCCGGCTCCAGCTGAAACTGTATTTAATATCTAGAGAGAAGAAACACTGCATTTGATTTTTGTATATCTTTCTGTTTTAAATCCCACCAACCTGCTCATCACTTTTTGTTGTCTGCCATTTCTAACAGAAACATGGAACCATGGTCAATCTTTTGAGGTCAACGCAGTGTGAATGTAGAGACATCATGTCAGTAAACAGGTTAGTGGCATATGGGTCTTGGTAGTTTTGGCACACTAGCGGCAGCGGTGCTCTCTGTGCCTTTGTTACCCTCGGGAGTGAGATTAGCTAGAATCACCACCACTTGTGGAAAATAGTGCCAATATTCAGTGCCATTTTCCTATACTTGTACCTACAGAAATAGGGAATGAAATTGTATTGTTTCATACAATCAAAAATCTTTCCCCCTCCTCCTCCTCTTCTTCCTCCTCCTCTTCCCCCATGCACCCCCTTCCCCCCACTCCTGGCGCACCATGGCTGGGGCTGGAGAGCGGTACTGTGCTGCTGGTACCCTGAAACTGCTCAGGCCCATATACCTGACAACAGATGGCGGACAACAAAAGAGGGCCAGGCGGATTTGTGGGCTTTAAAAAAAGTTGTGAAAATTAGGTGATGTGGCTGGCATTAGAGGATGGAAAACGTTACATGATGGGAACATGATGCCTAGATCCCTCTGTGACTCATTCCTACCCTACAACATGTTGCAAAAATTTCCCAAATGGCATTGCACCAGACAGTGGCACACGGGGAAACCTATCCATAATGCACCACACTTCATTGTCACAAGCATTCCTGGTGAATATTAGAAGTGCCAATGTTAAGCACTCAAGTATACCTGCGCACGAGCGATTTATTAACTTTGGTGGCTGTACGCCAATGTAACTTGCGTCGACCAAAGTTTTTAGTATAGACATGGCCTAAGAGAGGTTTTCCAAATCTTTTCTTTAGGCTGTGCCTACACTACAGAGCCTGTGCCTGCATAGCCATGTCAGAGTAGCTATGCCAGCATAACCCTGTAGTGTAGATGCAGCCTACACCAATGAGAGGGGTGCTTCTGTCTGTGTTGGAATACCACCTCCCTGAATGATGATAGCTACATGTATGGAAGCATTCTTCCATTGACATAGTTGTGTCTACACTGGGGGTGAGGTTGGCATAGTTACATCCGTCAGGGGTGTAACTTTGTTGACTTAACTTTTAAGTATACACCAAGCCTAAAATGTTTCCCAACCCTTTACATGTTAATAAATGCCTCAACGATCAGCTTCCCCCTGAGTCAGGTTTATGTGAATTACCTCCCTTCCCTTTTGCATCCCTGTGACAATTAAACTGATTGCTTTCATGGAAAAGAAATGGGGAAAGCTTTTATTGTAGTGTTCTTTCAGTGTAATTTACCAGCTGGTAACAAGTCGAACCAGTACCTGTGACCAGCCAGCTCTCCCTTCGTATCCAGCAAGTACTCTATGCACTACTGTTTGGAAACCTTAGGTGTAAATTACTGAGGGAGAGGGGCAGGGAGGAGGGTTGTGAGATTAAAACTAGAGCTGGTGAATCTCAAAATTTCCATTCCACAGGAAATTCCAACATTTTAAAATCTCTTTTAGTCCTGAATCAGAATGAAAAAAGTAAAAATTTCAAAATTTCCTGCACAACAAAATTTTTGAAATGTTTGTTTTGGAAATTTCAACACTACTTTATCAAAACTTTTATTTATATTATAATATAAAAGTCAGAATGATAACATTGAAATGAAGCACTTTGCAAGAGCCAGAAGAGGGAGCTGAGGGCAGCACACCTTCAGGGCTGTACTGTGACAACAGGGTACTCTGTGACACCCCTTGGTCACAAACCAACAGCTATTTAAGGCTATATCTACAGTTAATTTCCTCTATCAGGTGTGTTTTTCTTCTCATAGTCATTCTTGACGTGGTCTGAAGCAGCAACTGGAGACAGACCATAAAAAGGTTTGTGACACCAGGGCTATATCAGGTAGGTCCTCTCTAGTTGTAGACTTCCAGCTTTCTTTAGATGTTTTAAATAACAAAATCTTATCTTTTTGGGGTGGGGGTGGGGGAAGGAAAGAAGGACAGGAAGGGAACCCCTTCCCCCTCAAACCACTCAAACTAAACAAGTCAAAAAGAAGCAAAACTCCCCAATAGGCAACTTCAATCCAAATAATAAAAGGAGATGGAAAGGTTTGTTAAACTGAGAGAAATCCATTGGAGATACTTAACCACATGATAGCAGACAACTTTATCCTGACAAAAAGTTAGAGCTTATGTAACATTAGGAGAACAGAGTGGAAAGCTGATTATAGTTGGAGTTTATAGAGGGAGTCAGCATCATAAAATTGGTTTTACATCTGTTTCCCCTTGTTGATGGCAGAAAGACAGCCCATGTCCAGACTAGATAAGACATACGTTTTAAGAAAAATTATATGATTATTTCCTGCATGTATTTTGTAATATCTTGTGGGAAGAAAAATTTTAACTTTTAAAAGTAAAAGTTAGAGTAAATTATGTAGTTTTCAATATTTTACAACAAAATATGTAAATTTAAACATATGGTCATCTTTCCAAGTCAATTGACCCGAGCTCTGAGACTCAGCGCTGCAGGTTTTCTTTGCGGTGTTAGACATACCCTTGGTACCACGCCTACTGTTCCCAAGGAGCCAGGGGCCACAGTTCCAGAGGGGATACATTTCTAGTACAAGAGTCAGAACTGCTGAGGTACACATCAGGGGTGTGGATTTTTCCTACAACTGAGTAATGTAGTTATACTGACCTAATCTCCTAGTGGAGACCATACCTGAATTAGTGCAAACTTGTGTTTAGAAAAAAGCCTTTGTTTCATAAAAAGTAATGGACTGTTCAACACTGATATATTTACAGAAGGATATCTCCTATTTCACCTACCTTTCTAGTGGATTTAATAGTGGCGAGGAAAGTAAATTTTAAAGATAAACCTGCTTTAAAAAATATTCGCCCTAACCAAATTTGAGCCCTGCACTACCCAATATAACCAACACCTGTCCATTCTGTCCGTACCACTGTGCACAGGGCTTGCTTTAGGAATTCAAGGAGGGCTGATGAGCAGGGCTCCCAAGTCTCATGAATCTCACATAACATTCATACAGTCAGCAGCCTTGTCACACCTTCCTGCAGTCCAGCTGGGATGTCACACTCGTCTTGCAGTCCTATGAGATTTCCTCTGCAGTACGTCATCCCGCACACCAGGGGATGCTGTGGCAGTGCACAGCTACAGGTGGCTAGGTGCCCCCTTTCTTTCACCTCATGCTGATGCCGGGTTCAGCGAGTGGGGAGGGGCGTCTGCACACCCATGGCCAGCGACGGTGAGGAGAGCGCAGGCCTCGCCGGCACCAGCACCTGACTCCCAGCCCGACGCTTCGCCTCCCCCACCCAACTGCCCCGACTCCCGCCTGCCCCCAACACCTCCCACCCAACAGCCCCCGACGCCCCTACCCAACTGCCCCCGACGCCCCTACCCAACTGCCCTGACACCTCCCACCCAACTGCCCCCGACGCCCCTACCCAACTGCCCCCGACGCCCCTACCCAACTGCCCTGACACCTCCCACCCAACTGCCTCCGACGCCTCTACCCAACTGCCCCCGACGCCCCTACCCAACTGCCCTGACACCTCCCACCCAACTGCCCCCGACGCCCCTACCCAACTGCCCTGACACCTCCCACCCAACTGCCCCCGACGCCCCTACCCAACTGCCCCCGACGCCCCCACCCAACTGCCCCCGACGCCCCTACCCGACTGCCCTGACACCTCCCACCCAACTGCCCCCGACGCCCCTACCCAACTGCCCCCGATGCCCCCACTCAACTGCCCCCGATGCCCCCACTCAACTGCCCCCGACGCCCCCACCCAACTGCCCCCGACGCCCCCACCCAACTGCCCCCGACGCCCCTACCCGACTGCCCTGACACCTCCCACCCAACTGCCCCCGACGCCCCTACCCAACTGCCCCCGACGCCCCTACCCAACTGCCCCCGACGCCCCCACCCAACTGCCCCCGACGCCCCTACCCGACTGTCCTGACACCTCCCACCCAACTGCCCCCGACGCCCCTACCCAACTGCCCCCGATGCCCCCACTCAACTGCCCCCGATGCCCCCACTCAACTGCCCCCGACGCCCCTACCCGACGCCCCCACCCAACTGCCCCCGACGCCCCTACCCGACTGCCCTGACACCTCCCACCCAACTGCCCCCGACGCCCCTACCCAACTGCCCCCGACGCCCCTACCCAACTGCCCTGACACCTCCCACCCAACTGCCCCCGACGCCCCCCACCCAACTGCCCCCGACGCCCCCACCCAACTGCCCCCGACGCCCCTACCCGACTGCCCTGACACCTCCCACCCAACTGCCCCCGACGCCCCTACCCAACTGCCCTGACACCTCCCACCCAACTGCCCCCGATGCCCCTACCCAACTGCCCTGACACCTCCCACCCAACTGCCCCCGACGCCCCTACCCAACTGCCCTGACACCTCCCACCCAACTGCCCCCGACGCCCCTACCCGATGCCCCCACCCAACTGCCCCCGACGCCCCTACCCAACTGCCCTGACACCTCCCACCCAACTGCCCCCAACGCCCCTACCCGACGCCCCCACCCAACTGCCCCCGACGCCCCTACCCAACTGCCCCCGACGCCTCCCACCCAACTGCCCCCGACGCCCCTACCCGACTCCCGCACCCAACTGCCCCCGACGCCCCTACCCAACTGCCCCCGACGCCCCCACCCACCTGTACTGACTCCCAACTGCCCCCGACAAACTCCCACCCAACTGTCCTGACTCCTGACTCCCAACTACCCCAACACCACCCACCCAAGTGCCACTGACACCCCTACCCAATTGTCCTGACATCCAACTGCCCCGGCTCCTCCACCCAACTGCCCCAGCACTCCCCAACTACCCCGGGACCCCGCAACTGCCCTAGCACATCCCAACCACCCCATCACTCCCCCACCCAACACCCTCCAACTTCCCCAACACCTCCACCCAACAACCCCAATACTCCTACCCAATTGCCCTGACATCCTCACCCCACTACCCCAACACCCTCACCCACGTGTCCTGAAATCCATCTGCCCTGGCATCCCCCATCCAAATGCCCCAAAACCCCACCAACTGCTCCCCAACTCAGCTACCCGACAGTCCCACCCAATGTCCTGGCACCCCTACCTAACTACTCCTCCCCTACCTAATTGCCCCAATGCACCCGCCCACCACTTGACACCCTCATCCATCACTCAAGTGTCCCACCAGATACCCTCACCCAACTGCTCCAACAGACAACCCCATCCATCCCATCCACCCACCCACCATCAGACACCCCTAATCCATCTGCCTCGACATTCCCACACATCACCAACACCCCCACAAAACTGCCCCAACATCCTCACACACCAACAGACATTTTCCACCCACCACCACCACCCAAATACCCTGACACCCCCACCTATCCCACCCACAACCAGACACCCCCAGCGAGCTGTCCCAGAACCCACCACCACACACAGCCCCATCCAACTGCCCAAACACAGCCAACACACCTGCCCCAACCACACCCACCCAACTGCCTATCTGCACCAACACCCCCCTCCCTCACAGGCTTTGGGCAGCAGATTTGGCCTGGCCATACTTCCACTATGATAGAGGGGTGGCCAGGCCAAATTTGAGTGCCCAGAAATCTGCTGCCCTAGGCAGCTGCCTAGTTTGCTTTCAACTAAAGCAGCCTCTGCCAGCACCCCGCACCCAACTGCCTAACTACCCCAACACCCTATTACCCCAGACACCATTAACTCAGCCTGTCCCAATACCCCCACCCCACCCATCTGCCCCAGTCTTCTGCCAGATAGCCCAAAACTACACAAGCCCCACCCAATTGCCCCACTACATCCAACTGTCCCACTCCCACAACACCCCTCCCCCACAACTGCCCCAGGCACTTTCCCACCCAGCCCACTAACATCCTCCCACCAATCTGCCTCAAGACCCTCTGACCCAGCCCACTACCAGGCTTTCTCACATGCCAACCAACTGCCCCTTCACAGTTCCACTGATCCTAGCATTGTCCATTCTTTTGTTTGCTTTTCTCACAACTATCTCCCACACTTCCCATGTGTGTGACTCCATCCCCATACTGCACCTTACGTCTATTCATTACCTTCTCTTTCAAAACCCTCTCTAACACTCACTTCTTTTGTGAAAGCTACAAGAAATTACCAAAGATTTAAGGATAGGTTGGGGGCATTAGAGATACAGTTAATATGTATTTATCTATTATTTTTAAATAACAAACACCTATGTATAGAATATATATAAACATGGAACATATTTTGTATATCACTTGTAGTCTTAGACTCTGATCCTGACAATGCTTATGAACATGCTTAACTTTAAGCATCTGAGTATTCCTATTGAAGTCAAGCATACATTTTTGTGGGATCAGAGCTTTGGACTGGAAGCTGCTTGGGACAGAGACAGTGTCTTAATATGTGCCTAATTACAGTGCCCAGTACAATAGAACGCTATCTAATATAAATAAAAAATAACATGTATTTATTAACCATAGTATTAGCCATATCTCAAAGTCCTAGTTTATATAGGACAGTCAGTTAATGTTAAGAACACCATTTAAATGAAATAAAAATGTTTGGAACTTCTTTGCTAGTAGTAAGAATAAAGGATAATGTCATATTTTTCTAGTGGAAAAGCTAAGAAAGCTGCTATGATTATGAAGAGTTTTGGACTTAGTTTGTTTCATTCTCTTTTTACCAGGAGATGCTAAGCAGAAGTAAATCCAGTATTTCAGGGCAGAAACTTGTAAACTATATGACCTATCTGACTTACACATTGGAAGAATTGACTGGTCTGGAGTACCTTAAGACTATCTGGATTAGGTGTTCTACTTCTTGTCGCAGTTAATTCCATTTATAATGCTGCTTGCATTTCATATCATTCTGTTTGGTGTTCTCTACCTTTCCAGTCTTCTTCTTCATGTTTACAAGAGAAAGAATCACCTAAAGGGGGATTATTCCAGTAAGTTATGGGACAATGGGAGGCAAATGGTGGTATGCCTCTGGGACTTGTATGGAAAGTTATGGCATGGTAAGCAAGATGTTTTCTTTAAACATAAATCCAAACCCTCTTAGATAAAGTGAAGGCACTAAAGAAAACCCTGGTTCTCCAAACAAATACTAGCTGGCTACTTCCTACCCAACTTTGCCATGCTGGCTGCTCCTTTAACTATTCACTGGCTGGTTCAGTGTGACAAGGTCTTTTTTATGATAAAAAAAAATCCTGTGTCAGTGCCCTGTCATTCACTCAGACATCTGTGTTCCAAACTGATGCTTAAGCCTTTCAGTATCGTGAACACTCACTGCTATATTTGAATTGAAATCACTTTCCCTGAGAAACTAAATTTTACAGAATTGAGAAGGAGCATTTAACAGTCCTAGGGCTAATATGGTATCCCTCCAGTACTGTCTTTTAATGACAACTTTTACAGATCGTGCCCCATTGCATTAGCTTAATATTTCAAAGGACACCGATTCTTGGGTGATCCAGTGGTATCTAGCTTTGCAGCTGTATGCCTTCCAGGTGCAGGTATGGACATCTTGGTGAGATTGCTTATGGGGAGTAGAACACCAGCCATCCAAGTGGGGAGGTATGTAGTGGGTGGTACAAACACTTTGGGCCCCAAAGAAAGGTGCTCTTCGACCTGGTTCACCACACCAAACCCCCAGTTTCTGTAAAAAGCAAGGCAATATCCACCTAGATCTCTTTGCCTCTCGCAATGAATGGTTAACCTTTCACCCCACCCCCACCCCCGATCTTGTTCATGATTCCCAGAAACCCAGGTCTCTCAGGCAGGATCTCTTCTATCCCAATGATCTCAGGGTCATATTCATGTTTCCTATCCTTCCCCACTTCACTAAATCATAAAGGCTGGAGCGCACTGAGCAGATGGCTTCACAATAGCTATTGTGAAGCCAAGACAGTTTGCTGTGCAGGTTTATTTCCCTCTTACACAGTTCCTTCAGTAACAACATCACCTTATAATCAACATTACTTTGATATCAGTGACATAACAAATGAGAAGTTAATCTTTGGCACAGTTTCCTCTAAAACTTCCTGCTGGTATCTAGTAAGGAACTTATGTTAAATCACAGCATGACAGGTGGAACACTAATTGCACTTTGTGTACTTGACAGGTTATGAGCTTCATGGTGTGGAAAAAATCCCAGAAGGACCAGGGCTGATTATTTATTACCATGGTGCCACTCCTATAGACTATTTGTACTTTATGGCTAGATTATGTAACCAGAAGGGCAGACTCTGCCACTCAGTAGCTGATCATTTCACCTTTAAAATACCAGGTAAAGCACTTTCATTGTACTGGGCAGGTGAAGGGAAGGGAGGAGAGTTAAAAATATTTTAAATTCAAAGATACTTGGAGAAATTCATACATTAATACTAGAGATACGTACATCAGTGTAGGCATTCAGATTGCTTTCCAGTGTGTACTACAAAAAATAGTGTAATTACAAATGTTTGAGGAAGTCTGAGGTCTCCTGAAGTTTGTAATAGCTATTGGTTCACAGATTTCCAAAAACTTTGCATGTGGCATTAACATAAAGAAGAGGCAGTGTCCTTTCTTCTCTTAAGTATCCCACTTAATATTTTTGGTAAAATTAAGGCTGTTGTAAGTGAAAAGAATCTATTATTAAACTAGTTTTATTATTAACTTTCAAAGTTGTAAACTATATATAAATAGGGCCCTACCAATTCATGGCCCATGAAATCTGGTATCTCCTGTGAAATCTGGTCTTTTGTATACTTTTACTCTATACTATATAGATTTTAGAGGAGACAGCGTTTCTCAAACTGGGGGTCCCAACCCAAAAGCGGGTCTTGGGGAGGGTCATAGGGTTAATGTACAGGGGGCCGCCCAGCTCTGAAGGCAGCAGCGCAGAAATAAGGGTGGCAGGATATGGTATTGCCACTCTTACTTCTGCGCTGCCTTCAGAGCTGAGTGGCCAGAGAGTGGCAGCTTCTGGCTGGGCGCCCAGCGCCAAAGGCAGTGCCTTGCCGGCAGCAGTACAGAAGTAAGGGTGGCAATACCACACCTTATTTCATATTAACCTTGTGAACCCCCCCCCCCCGACAACCTCCTTTTAAATTTCAAATTTAAATATCAGAAATCATTAAATTTATGGTTTTTTAAATCTTGTGGCCATAAAATTGACCAAAGTGGACCGTGAATTTGGTAGGGTCCTATATAGAAACTATTCTAATAAATAAACTTTCTGTATCAGCATGATAAAATGTTATATTTTACTTATGTAGGAATGTGTGCTATGTATCAACATTCTTCCCCTTCAGACATCTGTCCTCCAAGTGTACATATTAACTGTTCACTTTCTATTCTATTCAATAGATGTTTTTATACTGCACTCATCACTAGTATCTGAGTGCCTTCCAGCAGTGCATTAAGCCATGTCACTTCATATCTGTCACATGTTGTTTGTTCTCTCATCATCTCCCTAGAGGGAGAAATGCGTGCAGCGGAGTGTCTTATTTTGGTAGGGTGTGACTTTTTATATATGTGTATGTGTATATATATATATATATACACATACATAACATATATATACACACAGACACACACACACACACACATATACGTGTTACTATGTGTTTATATTAGAGAAGGCAAAGTCAAAGAAATGCACCTTGCACCTGAATTGATGATGTTTATGATAGTCCTTAGTTCCTGGGGGAGTTCATTCCAAAGTCTCAGACTCCCCCCAGAGAAAGTTTTGTCTCCTGCACGGACAAGTTTTACTCCTATTGTTGAGAATTCCATTGTGCCAGAGGAGTGCAGTCATCAGCCATGGTCTTACTTCGAGAACTTTAGATGGTCTTTCACATATCCTGGGCCCAGGTCATGGAGTTCTTTGAAGATCAGGACTGAGACCTTGAACTTGATTCAATATTCTATTCAATATGCTATTGGAAGTCAGTCTAGAGAGTGGAGGACAGATTTGATATCTTCCCAGTAGCCTGTGTTGCTGAAGAGATGCACTGTGGCATTCTGTACTAGTTGGAGTTTCCTAAATACTGACGTTTTCATGCCCAGGTATATTGCATTTCTGTTAGCCAGCCAGGAGGTGATGAACGCATGAATAACTGAGGCCAGGTCTTCATAGACTCATAGAACTGTAGGGCTGGAAGGGACTTTGAGAGATCATCAATTCCAGCACCCTGTGCTAAGGCAGGACCAAGTTAGCCTAGACCATCCCTGACAGGTGTTTGCCCAACCTGTTCTTAAAAACCTCCAGTAATGGGGATTCCACAATCTCCCTTGGAAGCCTATTCCAAAACTTAATGACCCCTATCATTAGGAAGTTTTTCCTAATATCTAACTTAAATCTCCTTTACTGCAGATAATTCATTACATCTTGTCTTACCTTGAGTGGATATGGAGAGCAGTTGATCACTGTCCTATTTGCAACAGTCCTTAACATATTTGAAGACTATTACCAGGTCTCTTCCTCAGTCTTCTTTTCTCAAGACTAAACATGCCCAGTCTTTTTAGCCTTCCTCGTAGGTCAGGTTTGCTGAGACTTTTATCATTTTTGTTGCTCTCCTCTGGACTTATTCTAATTTATCCATATCTTTCCTAAAGTGTGGCATCCAGATTTGGACAGTTATCCAGCTGAGGCTTCACCAGTGCCAAGTAGTGTGGGCCAGTTACCTCCCATGTCTTACATAAGAAACTCCTGTTAATACACCCCAGAATGATGTTAACCTTTTTCACAACTGCATCACATTGTTCGCTCATATTCAATTTGTGATGCACTATAAACCCCAGATCCTTTTCAGCAGTACTACCACCTAGCCAGTTATTCCCTATTTTGTAGTTGTGCATTTGATTCACCGCTCATCTAAGTCTTTGGAAACCACCAGTAATAGAGTGGGGATGAATTTACCTGGCAATTTTTTATATATGTCAGCACTTTTTCTGGAATAGGTATATTTCAAGTTTTGTTGAATTGTATCTTTCAGCTGATGTTCTAAAAGACATCAGCTTGCACTGATCAGTGCTGCTCACTACCAAATTCCTCTGTAGTATTCTAGCCATCTTAGCTGTTTTATTCATTGTAGGACAAAGGCCTCTCTTGACAGTAACCTTGTCCATCATACTATAGTATACTGTTCAACAGAAACAACATGTGAGGAGGAGAAGTGGGGGTCTCATGCCCCCCCCCAAGATTACTCAGTCACATGGTGCAGCCAGGCCCCCTCCCTGCGGGGCAGCTGAGCCAGTGAGCTGCGAGCTGCACCAGGCAGGGAGAAGCAGAGGTGAAAGAATAGCCTGGGAGCTGCAGGAGGGGCTGCTGCTTTCCGGGAGGGGGGCACTGCTTTCCGGGTGGGGATGCAGCCTCAAGGAGCGTGACTCCAGCTGTTCCATGGTTGTGCCCCCCGCCGCCATCAGCAGGCATTGGCCATCTCTGCTGTTCTATACAATATAGGTTCTTATAGTGACCCCACCACCATAGTGTCTAAGTGCCTTCCAGTAGTGCATTAAGTGGTGTGACTAACATCGCTTGCAGTTTGTCACGTTTATTCTCTCACACTCTTCTCAGGGGAACAATTTTGTGTACAGTGTAGTGTTCTGTTGCAGTAGGGGTTTTTGTTGTTTCTCTCTTTTTTTTTTTAATCTACACAGTGCTATGTTGTTTATATTAGAGAAAGCAAGGTGGAAGAAATGCACCTTACACTTGGTTCTGAAGATGGGGAGGTCTGTAATGGTCCTTAGTTCCTATGAGAGTTCATTCTACAGTCTCAGACCAGCCCTCAAGAAAGCCTGGTTTGCACAGATGAGTTTTACCTTTAAGGTGGAATGTTTCATTGTGCTGAGAAGTGACATTGCTGACCACAGTCTTCAGCTGTGCCACTGAGCACCTTGAAGATAAGAACTGAGTCCTTGAATGTGACTTGATATTCTACGGAAAGCCAGTGTAGAGTGGAGGATAGGTTTGACGTGATCACTGTAGCCCATGTTGCTGAAGAGATGTGCTGGAGCATTCCATATTAGTTGAATTTCCCTAAGGACTGATGGCTTCATGCCCAGGTTGTAGCCAGAACTTTGCTATAGTTTGACGTGCAAATGCCTTTCCATACAATGGTGGCTGAACATGTCAGAGTGTCAGTGCCAATTATATAGGAGGATTTTGTTATGCTAGACTTGTTGCTACTGACTATAACAAAATGTCTTGTTTGATCGATATTTAAAGTGTAGCCAACTATACAAAATTGGTTGACTGTGAGGACTAAAGGGGCAGATTGTGTGGACTACCAACAGGTGGCTTATTAGATTTGTCTTCATTACTACCCTGAGTGTCTGGTCATCCCAGGCACTGATGTCTGGATAAGAAACATCCAGTTCACACAACTTTCCAATTGTATATAAACAAAAATCAAACAATAACATAAAATATAAACAAATCAAATTAAGATTAATCAAGTTAGTATCAATTTACCAATTATCAGGTTAATTACTGCCAAATACAATCATTCCATATCTGCTTTATCTAATAATTTGGGAAGGTGGCATACCTTTTTTAGCTATCAGCCTTAAAATAACAGGGTACTATCAATCTCGAGACCTGTTGATATTACAGTAAAAAAGCTATGTTAAAAGAACATTAAGGTTGAAAAATCAAGCAGTTAAAAGTCAGGAAATGTCAGGATTAAGGTTGCTCATGCAACGTTACTTTGTCCTCCTTGTGTATACACATTATGATACAGTCTCTAATTATATGATCATATACTATTTTCCCACAAGACCTCTGCCTTATTCAGTGCACAAAATAGATTATGCTCTGAAAATGCATTAGAGTTGTGTAGGCTGTTGGTTGTAAGACCCTGTCCCTATTTGTTGCAGATGTTGGAAGTTGTGTTGTGAAGGAGGCAGGGGGCTGCAGAAAGAGAAGGGGAGGTCTCCTAGTTAAGGCAGCTGAATACCACTCTGGAGAATTAGATTCTATCCCTGCCTCTGCCACAGACTTCCTATGTGATTCTGGGCAAGTCATTTAAACCAAACTTTTCACAGGGGGTCACTAATTGTGTGTTTTGCATTTTCAGGGCACCCAGTTTGAGATCCTAGGACTGATTTGCAAAAGTGCTGAGCATTCACAGCTCATCTAAAGTCATTGGGAACTGTGCTCTGAACATATAAAGTGATATAGAATGCTAAATACTCTGAAAAATCAGGCCATATCTTTTCCAAATTGGGCACTTCAAATTAGTGGACACTTCAGAGCTTAATTTCTCTGTACCTCTGTTCCTCATCTGTAAAATGAGGATAATAATAGTGCCTCATCTCACAGGATTATTATGAAGATATATTCTTCAAATTCTGTGCAGCACTCAGATACTGAAGTGATGAATGCCTATGATGGGTATACAAACCTGGCACTGGCCAAGTGAGGGTTAATGAACAGCTCTGGGCCAGACTGTTCAGCCCCACCTCAATCTTCAATGAGTGGGATGGCCTAAAGGGGAGAACCATAGCTAAAGTAGTGGCATATCTGGGAGAAGACTATCTACCAGAGAAAAGTTTAATTAAGAGCAGGGATTGCTCAAACAATTACTTCCTGCTGGAGCCCTCTGAGGGGAAGGTGGGCCTGATGCAGAATGATTACTTTGGCACTATTACCAATGACTCACCTGTGGGGGCTGCGCAGGCCTATGACCTGCCAGAGGCTTCCTGAAGGAAAAGAATCTTTTGTGTTTGATTGATAGCCCAGGAAAGAGCAGACTTCCACAGGACTCAGTCAGAGGGCTGAGTCTCCCACACCCAGATCCATGCTGTTGACCAGCCAGGCATTGCTGACCAAAGGCTGGGTGTATTCAACACACTGTCACACCCTAAGGGGGCACTATGGGAGACCAACCCCAATAGCAATGCCATGAATTTTCCCAGGGCTTTTTTTATAATGTAGTATTCAGAGCAGGGTCTGAAGAATGCATGATGAGTAAGTCATGTGGCCATTAACTGAATGATGACACAGCTAAAACAAAATACTGAATAATTACCTAGCCAATGAGTCTGTGCTGTACATGCTGAGGCAGGAGTCCTTTGGGAAAAAAATAGTTTGTGGTCACATAATTAGAGACTGTATCATAAGTATACTTATGGTGGGGAGCAAATTAAGGTTTCAGAGGCATCCTTAAGTGTGGCATTTCTTTATTAGTGCTTGACTTTGCAAACTTAGCATTTTTTTGTATGTAATTCCCTGAGGTTTTACAAATGCACAATTCAAAATAAATAGAAATTTCATTAGGAGTCATCAAATTCTGCACACAGGTCATCAGCATGGTTGGATCCTTCAGATCTACAGTATAGACTTCTGCCACTTGAGCTAATAGAGTAACTGATAGCAGTAGTAGGTTGTCATCCTTTAAGTGGACAAGCCACTAGAGGGAAATGAGACATACATTTTGCCAGGTGGTTTTAGAGATATTTGCTGACAGCAGAGACATACTGAGACTCAGGAATTTTACATTTCAGTCCAGGCTTTGGTGAGGAGTTTGTTATAGTGGTAACAGATCTTTCTACATCTAGCCTGAAACCTCCTATTTCTGTCCCCTCCAGCCGAGCCTTTCCCCAGCCTTCTCCACCTTCCAGCCTGTTTCCCGCTCGGCTCCCTTTCCATCCCAGCTTCTGTCTGTCTCCCACCCAAACTCCTCACTCCTCTGCGTCTAGTCCAGCAACTTCCTTATCTTCCATGCTGCCTGAGCACCAGCAGTGGGGAGATTGAGAGTACAGGCAAGACGATATCCTTGCCTTCAATTTCAATCCCTAGCAACACAACAATTGCCAGTAGCTGGAGTGAGCAGCTCCAGGAAGAGTTCTGCTCAGCTCCAGGATGGAGAATACTAAATAGCTCTGAGGGGATAGCGCATGTGCAGTCTAGTTAACACGTGGCATCCTCACTTACTTTGTCAGTCAGTCATGCACACAAAAGAAAATCCCTTTTTATGACTAAGCAATTGTTCTTTTCCACAGACAGGTATTTAACTTCTCTCTTTATATTTTGGTTCTCATTGACTATCAGCAATTCAACTTTAACAAAATTCCGTAAGACATAAATCTGGGGGAAAGATTAGACTAATGCTATCAGAAAAAAAGGTATGTTACTCTTACAAATCATGGCTTGGGGTTCAGTTTTCACATGCAGGCTTATCTACTTCACATGATGTTTAGCCACTTTTTTTTTTTTTGGTAAGGTAAGCAGTTCTTAATGTAAGGTGGTCTAGAGTTCCTTTATAATGTAAACTGGACACATTTCTTACAGGTATTAAACTGCTTTTAGATATTTTTGGTGTGATGCATGGTGGAAGAGAAGAATGTGTTCAAATTCTGAAGAATGGCCACTTATTGGGTGTGTCGCCAGGCGGAGTTCGAGAAGCATTCTTTAGTGATGAAAACTACAACCTCTTGTGGGGTAATCGCAAAGGCTTTGCTCAGGTGGCTATAGATGCAAAAGTGGTAAGTACCACCTCCTGCATGTACATACAGACATATTTTCTTCTTGAACATGGGATCCACAGACTAACAAAATAGTTGTTTTTAAGTATGTATTATAAAATAATGGATTTCTCTTGCCCACAGTGTCAGAGGGCGCTTCTTCGGCTATCCCATGAGCAGCGCTGACTAGCCTGTTTTCATGGCCTCTCACTCAAAAACACACAGACAGTCTGTTTCTTTTCCACCACATGAACCTTTAATCCTTGTTTTCTAAACAGTATTGGACATAGCACAGGTATTGAGCAGGAGGAGCCTGTCAAAAAGCTTTCTTCACCCTCTGAGCTTTTCATGACTGCCTGTTCCTCCCAAATATATATCCACCCAGTTACTGAGTCAATTGTCTCATTAGCCCAGTAGTTACCACCAAAGGTCAGTAATCCCCCCTATGAACATATTGATTGACTCCAGTCAAACCTGCAGCCTTCTCTGTGCTGCAGCACCTTCAGTGAACAGGGGACTACAGCCAGCACGCAGTCACACAGTCTATACCTTCATGTTCACCCCTTTTACAAAAATATGATAAATTTTGTACCAAATATGCTCTGTGAGGCATCATTTGAAAACTCACAGTTTGCTGATCATTATTGTCCTGGTAAAATATGTGTGGCAACATTGCATGTCAAGTTATAAGATTCCTCTCTGTGGTGTCACTGACATGTTCCATGTCTGGGGAGCAGCCACAAACCAGTTCCTCGGAGACAAAAGGCTAGCCGATGCCTCAGCTGGGTGTCAACAAAATCAAATGGACCATCAGCTGGTTAAGTGGTCATACTTTGGCAGGAAAGAGGGTGTGTGAAAAAATGTATATCTTCACAAAGAAACAGCTGGGGGTTCCTATCCACCCAGACTTTGTCTCCTGAACCTCAGCTGGAGATGATCCTCAAAGAGGGGGAAAAATTATAAGAAGGGAGAGCAGGTGCCCAAAATTATCTCTCCCTTTCTCTCTAACCATCCACAACACCTGAAGAAAAAAAGAAATAGCTTTGGACTGGGAGAAGGTTCCGGACTGAAAGAAATTCAGCTGGTAAAACTGCTGAAATATGTGGTGAGAGAGACCTGGGCTTTGAATTCACTTAGCTTGTTAAGTTAGGCATTAGTCACATTTTACTTTTTTTTTTTTGTAACCAGTTCTGACTTTTATGCCTCATTACTTGTAATTACTTAAAATCTATCTTTTTGTAGTTAATAAATTTGTTTTATCTAAACCAGTGGTTCTCAAACTTTGTACTAATGACCCCTTTCACATAGCAAGCCTCTGAGTGCGACCCCCCCTTATGAATCAAAAACACTTTTTTATATATTTAGCACCATTATAAATGCTGGAGGAAAAGTGGGGTTTGGGGTGGAGGCTGACAGCTTGCAACTCCCCATGTAATAACCTCGCAACCCCCTGAGGGGTTCTGACCATCAGTTTGAGAACCCCTGATCTAAACCAGTGTGTTTGGACTGAAATGTTTGGGAAACTCCATTTGGGATAACGGGATTTGTGCATATCATTTTCTATTAATAAAATGACATACTTTATATGAGCATGTATTGTTAAAGAGCGAGGTGGGCAGTTCAAGACGTAATTTCTGGGAAAGTCTAGGACTGGGAACTTGCTGGTGTTTCTCTGCAGTGTAATTCGTGAGCGGCTGGCTATAGTACTCATACACTATAACTGGGAGTAACTTACATGCTGTAGGCTGTGTGTGAGCAGACCAGAAGTGGTAACTCGCAGAGCAAAGTAGTGTAAAAGGCACCCCAGGGTGGAGAACTGAGGGGACACAGCTGTTCATGGTCCAGATTATACCCTGGGTAATGTCAGTGACATAAATGAAATTCAAACTCAGTTAACATTTTTATTTTCATATCAAACCTGAACAGAGATAGCAACATAGCTTGATAAATACACAACCACAACTCTGCGGCAAGCACAACAGCAGGCTTGTCAAACTCTGAGACTGCTTTTGTGTACACAAGAGCAATCTGAATAGAACATTTCAGTGTTTCAATTAATGATCTCCAATCAAGTCATATATTACTTACCTGTAAAGCAATAGTCTCATTTGTTATATAGTCTTGACATTTTAGGCAAAACCACCAAAAAAAAAAAATCCACCAGTATTATATCTCTGAAGCAGTCTCTTTGGAATCGTTCTGTGCTATTTATGGAATCTGTTCTTTCTGCTTCTAAATGTTATGCTGATAACCAATGTTGTTTTAGTGTTTGTGTACTTGGGGACCCTATCCAACACCCCTTTAAAGCAATGGAAAGATTCTGATTCAGAATTTCCCCATTTAAGTTAGATCAGGCCCATGGTACATAACTAGCTGTAGTTTTTCTAAGCAAACACAATACTACTTTCATTTACTAATACAAATTTACCAGTTTCATTTCAATTTAGTGAGATGATAACATTTGCTATGACCATGTGATATAGATGGAATGCCTCTCTAGTTCAGAAATGAACTAAATTTTTAAAAATTAAAAAAAAATGAACTAATTTTTAAAAAAATTAGAGTGAAATGTTGTCCAAATGCTCACCACTTTTTTCTCGTTTATTAGCCCATCATCCCTATGTTCACACAGAATCTTCGGGAAGGATATAGGACACTTGGAAAAATATGTAAGATATAATACATATGTATCCCTTAAAGTTTAGAATTTTTTAAATATGTGCAATATCTACTATATGTCAGAAATATACTTGTAAAACTATGGAGACTTCTGTTCTGTTTTAACTCTGGTAACTTTTTTTTTGTATTATTATTGTATTAATATGGGTGCATACCAAATATGCATGAGATAAAGCAAGGGTAAGTAGAGGGTTTGTTTCAGCACCACCACCCAAGATTCTATGCTCTGCAAATTGTCTTGCTTATTTTGTCATGGCTTTGGTAAAATTGTCACTTGCAAACTAAGCAATCCAGGCATTATTTGGATTCAGGGACTCAGCTAGCTTTTAACCTATTGCTTACCATTTACAATTTGTTTTTAAACTCACAGGGTCATTTAGGTGGCTTTATGAATATTCTCGACTGCCAGTAGTTCCCCTATACGGAGGGTTCCCAGTCAAATTTCGCACATATATTGGAGATCCCATACCATATGATCCAAATGTAACTGCTGCGGAACTAGCTGAAAAGGTACTAGCTGAAAAGTAATTTGATTTTCTGAATAGTCAAATCTCCAGTATTCTGTATTTAAATTGTTGCTTTTCAAGGGTAAAAGGCAAAAATAAAATGTCTGTTAGTTTTTTGTAAAGTAAATCTTTTTTATAGTCATGTCATCTGTTACATAGTGAACTGTTGCCCACTAACAGACTCCAGTGACTGTAATTGGTAATCTGTGGCTGCCATTGGCTCCTGACCTCATTGTCTTAAATTGTCATAATTCTTCATAGATTTGTACATTGTTTTAATTAGAGCAGGTAAAAAAAAATTATGATGGAACAGTTTTGTGATAGGAAATGCTGATTCAACTAAATCAAAAACTTTTGTGGGAATGTATCGATTTCATAAATTTTTTTGACAATATTTTCAAAGCAATTCATTTTGACTTGATTATTTTGCTATAGCTATAAAACATTTTCATATGGTTGTGCTGATATTTCTGAAAAAGGGTTTATGGAAATTTTTGTTTGGCAGGAAAGTTTGAAATTTCTATTTTCTTCATTCCAATTGGGACAAAAGGCAATTTTGAAATGTCATAATTTCCTGTGGAATGGAAATTGAGTTTCAACCAGCTCTAGTTTTAATCTCATAACCCTCCTCCCTGCCACTCTCCCTCATAATTTACACCAGAGGTTTCCAAACAGTGATACACAAAGTACTTGCTGGTTATTTATGCAGAGCTATCACCAATGCTGGTTGGACTTGTTACCAGCTGCTAAATTACGTTGAAAGAAGTAAACATTTCATTAAAAGCTTTCCCAATTTCTTTTCCATGGAAGCTATTAACATCCCTATGACAAGTTATCTGGTTTCAAAAGAGAAGGGAGGTGATTCACATAATTATGACTCAGAGTGAAAGGGTTTGGGAAACCTATTTTATACTATTCAGTGGAGTGGAAAACATGATGCAAAGGCAGTCAGTTTCAGGCAACTTGAATACTGCCAGCAGGCAACTGGCCTCTTTAAAGGGAGATGAGGCCAGCCCCACCTGTGCAATAATGAATTAGCATCTTCCCAGACTGAAGGGTAGAGATAAGGAAGCCAGCTGATGCTCTATTAAGCACCTGAGCCTTATAAAAGGACAGAGGCATCAGTCTGGGATTGGAACTACACAGGGCAGAAATAGGCAAAGGTTTCATAACAACTCAGCCTATCTCAGTGATTCTCAAAGCCGGTCCGCCGCTTGTTCAGGGAAAGCCCCTGGCGGGCCAGACCGGTTTGTTTACTTGCCGCGTCCGCAGGTTCGGCCAATTGCGGCTCCCAGTGGCCATGGTTCGCCGCTCAGGCCAATGGGGGCTGCGGGAAGCAGCGCGGGCCAAGGGATGTGCTGGCTGCCCTTCTCGCAGCCCCCATTGGCCTGGAGCAGCGAACCGCGGCTACTGGGAGCCGCGATTGGCCGAACCTGCGGACGCAGCAGGTAAACAAACCAGCCCGGCCTGCCAGGGGCTTTCCCTGCACAAGCGGCAGACTGGCTTTGAGAACCACTGGCCTATCTGACACTTCTACTATTTAAATCCTACCTCTAAACCTCATGAATACATAGCAGAGCCCTTCAAAATGTGTAGCAAAGGACCAGAATCCATAGTCTATTTTTGCCTTCAAAAATAGACTATCACACCTCTGAAAACGATAAACATTTTTCAGTTCTTAATATATGGACCTACTGAATTCCAGCATTCCCAACCGTTACTGTCTGCCACTCAGTTGCTCCCTTAAATATTTCAGTTTTTCCTCCCAGGTTGCCTCTTCTGCATGGGGGAATAACTCCCTGACAAAATTTGATCAGCCACAACCTCATCCTTCTTCAAATTCCTCCTTAAAACTCTCCACTGCCACAATGCTTACAAAAGCCAGCATGCTAATCATAGCTAGTTAGATGACAAGCTATGATTATTACTCTTCACCTATCCTTTTCCTACATCCTTCCTATAAAACCAATTTTAAAAATGCACATAACTGTAAGCAAAGATGAACCAATTCTTCCTGTTATTCATTTGGCTTTGTGCATATCCCCATCCCCTACTTTTCATGTGTTTGTCTCTTTAGATAATAAATCAGCGCAAAGGTTCTCTCTTTTTCTGTTTGTACAGGTCTCAGTAATGATTGGGGCCTTTGGTACTAACATAGTATAAATGTTTACTACTACTATTTACAGATGGCTCTAACAATTTTTACTTCCATACAACAAATAATCTGAATATACATTATTCTATCTTCCCTTCAGATAGTCAGTAAATTCAGTACAGGCATGGTCTGCTTCCCTCCAGACTTTCCAAGCCTCCCTTTACTTAATTTCTTTCTCCATTCTCTCCTAGGTTATTTGCTAGTATGGCCTGACAAAGAGTTCACATGCATAGCTAACGCTGGGCGTGAACAGGATATAGGGCACAATCCCACAGTGAGCTCCGTGAGGGCATACCCCATTGCAGGATTGGGATCAGCATTGGAGGCTTTTAACAGCTAAATATGAAATACTTTCTCATCATGGGTTTTAAAGGATTTTGAGGGGGATTCCTCTCCTCTCCCTCCTAACAGCATTTTCCAGAGACTATTAAAAATACAGACTAATAACAGACTAACACGGCTGCTACTCTGAAACCTATTAAAAATATGTATCTTTAGCAAGTATGATAGTGATTCTGTGAGCTGCAGTGTTCTTATAAAGAAGTAAAATTCTCTGTTCCTTCTTCTTTCTTTCCCTTAACAGACAAAGACTGCAATCCAATCTCTAAGAGACAGGCACCAAAAAACACCAGGAAATATACTAAGAGCTCTATTGGAACGATTTGATAAACATCAGAAAGATGACTAGTGTGTTTAAATATGCTGAAACATTTACGCATTTGGTAGTAAAAGATCTTTACAATTGCATATGTTACTATAACTTGCGATTTCTTTTAAGAAGCATCATCATTAATTCTTCAATAATTATTGCTGTGTCTCACCTGATGTGCTCTGGACATAAACAGTACCTTTCCTACCTGCAGAAACAGGCCAAAAAAGTTTTTTGTGTGTGTGTGGTGTTGATTTCCCCATATAAAGTAGATCACTTCCAGCTATAGTTGGTTTCCCCCCTTTGCTAAAGGCTTGTCTACACAGGGAAACTTTCTGGATTAGCTCCACTTGTGGATGCTCTATTTTGGACCAAAAGTCACCTTGTTCCAGAAAAATTTGTGAGCTGAGTGCTAAATAAGTATGCTGAGCAGACTAAAATTTAGCAAGAATGTTTGAAACAGCATTTGGTTGGCTAGTGCTCTTTTGCTCATATTTTTCCATTATTCTTGTGGTAATGCCTTTTACTGCAATGTTGTAATTTATGTTGCAGAAGATTTTCCTTACTGTGAATTTCTAGTTTGTAATTTATTTGTCTTTGACTTAAACTTGAAGGGTTAGAATTTAAGCAGTGAAGATCAATATTCTTTATGCAGAAATCGCAAGAAACTTAACTACAGTCACTTGTCTGTTTCCAATCAAGGGAAGACAGGTACCTATATAATGTTAGAAAATACATTAGATAGTAAGTATCCAATTATCCTATTGCTCTATGGAGATTTTACCCAAACAAGTAGGAATAACAACTGCCCCTACCCCTGGTCTGCCAAAATGATTACTAAAACCAGACCTTTGGTTTTAACACTAATTTTTAAAATGTTATCCACCACAAAAGTGTCTTCTTATGGCTCAGTTTTGCATTCCTATGTACCCATGACTGAATGAGTTTGGGTTGAGAAAGAAGGAAGATCAAGGCCTTGCTGTTCCTTTGTAATGTATTTAAAACAAAGAAAGCGATTTACAGTTTCTTTCCAGTTTCTATTATCAAACTTAAATGTGCAAATCATTTATATCCTGCTTTTGTGCACAGAGAATCAAATTGCCTAACCATTCAAAATGCTTAAATATATTACAAATCAGTTCCTGCAAAGCATTTTGAAATAATTGGGTTTTTATCCCTTTTTGCTTCTTTGAGGTGTAGACAGTTTAGAAGAGTTAATTTTACCAAAAAGTGTTTGGATCTATTGGGTTTTAAAAAAAAAACCAAAAAACCCTTAGGTCATAAAATGTCAGTTCTGGTTTTGCTGGAGAACTTTTTGCGGATATCTGACGTGTACTGTGAGTTCTTCATTAGAAGTTTGGGGTGTTCTCTTGTTGGAGTGTTTCCATTATGTTGTTATATAGGTGCAGGCAAAAAGAACAAACAGCTCCCCAACCCTGCCCCAGTGCTTTAATTAGTTTGACTTAAAAACCTTTCCCTGCTCAGCTTCCAGTGTCCTGTGATGTCAACATTACTTCTCCAATATCAATCCATTTTGCCTTTATTTTACACAGCCATTGATTTTTAGTATATATTAATTTTTATTCCCTAAAAGGGCAGACAAATGTTTATCCTGTTATCCTTTGAAATTTCATTTTCATGTAATATCCACTTGATGAAAATGGCAAGAGTAAAATCTTATCGAGCAAAATTAGAAATACTGCATCTTTTAGTACAAGGTGTTTTATTTAGTATTTAAAATATGTCCATTGAGTTTGAAAAGTCAGTGGTCATTTTGCATGAAAACAAATGCAACTCAGAAGTCTTTAGATGTTTTGTCTTCTTCAAAACCTGATTTTTAAAGTGTGGAAACAGAACAGTGTTCTGGTGTCAAAATCAGATGCAATAACTCTTCTCTCAATGTTAAATGTACTTCTTTAGTCATTCAAATCAATTTTGTATGTACAATAGATAAAGCCCTAAATAAAAATAAAGTTTCAGTTGGAGCCAGAATTGATTCACTTCCATTGAACTGATTTTATATTTGCCATGTGTGGATTTATTTTCTAGATCATATACAGTGCTATTTACCAAGTGTCATCTCCAATGATCACTCATTTTTTCCACTAAAAATCCTGATCCAAAGCCCAGCGAAGTCAATGGAAGTCTTTCCACTAATTTCAGTGGATTTTGGATTAGGCCTTAAGTGCACTTTTGAGTTAATCATGAGTAGTGAACCTCTCCTAGACCTTCAAGTGGTCAAGAGTAAGAAGTGTTCTGCTTGCTCTAAAAGGAAACTAGAGGTGAGTCTTCATAGCATCTCCATGTCGACCTGCTAACTCATGTGAAAACTGAAAACTTACTTGTCTTCCCTAGGATTTTACTCTGAGTTAGTTAACTCACCTTTAGAATATACCTTTTTTCCCCAATGAAGACAAGGCCTTAGATGTCAGAGTAGGGCTAGCCCATGTGAGAAAGGGAGTTGGCAATTTTCCTAATTTTCCTTTCCTCCCACTCAGCTTAGTAATACATTCTGTTCCTTAGCTGCTTCATTTCTGCATCTAAAAGGTGTCTGTTTCTGCCCAATTGTGCGCAATGAGGGAGAAATAAACAGGTAGCAGACACTCCAAAGGGACAGAACAATGAAGAAAACACCTGGCCTTCTGAAGAGTGACCATACTGGTCCCAAGACAGTTCCAAGTGATTTATTTGGTGATCTGTTTAGCCTGTGGTTTCTAGCATATTAGAGTTGAGCCTTGAGTTAGGCTTCACGTGGCCTGCTAGGAAACGGACAACTACACAACACCTAAATTAGTAGGAGGTTATATAAGGGTGCATCTCTTTGGCAGGGGGATCATTCTTCAGGATAGGTTGTAGATCCTTGATGATGTGCTGGAGAGGTTTTAGTTGCGCATCATCAAGGATCTACAACCTATCCCTCACTCTCACAGATCTTGGGAGACAGGCCAGTCCTCACTTACAGACAGCCCCCCAGCCTGAAGCAAATACTCACCAGCAACTACACACCACACAACACAAACACTAACCCAGGAACCTATCCCTGCAACAAACCTCGTTGCCAACTCTGTCCACATATCTATTCAAGGGACACCATGATAGGACCTAACCACATCAGCCACACCATCAGGGGCTCGTTCACCTGCACATCTACCAATGTGATATACACCATTATGTGCCTGCAATGCCCCTCTGCTATGTACATTGGCCAGATCGGACAGTCTCTATGCAAAAGAATAAATGGACACAAATCAGATGTCAAGAATAACATTAAAAAACCAGTCGGAGAACACTTCAACCTTCCTGGACACTCATTAATAGACAAAAGTAGCAATTCTTCAACAAAAAAACTTCAAAAACAAACTCCAACAAGAAACTGTAGAACTGGAATTAATTTACAAACTGGACACCATCAAATTAGGCCTGAATAAAGACTGGGAGTGGATGGGTCATTACACAAACTAAGAACTAAATTTCCCCATGCTAATTTCCCCCCTACTGTTACTCACACCTTCTTGTCAACTGTTTGAAATGGGCTACCCTGATTACCACTACAAAAGTGATTTTTCCTCCTGCTGATAATAGCCCACTTTAATTGAATTGTCTTGTTAGAATTGGTAGGGCAACCCCCATCTTTTCATGGACTATATATATATATCTTCCTACTGTATTTTCCACTCCATGTATCTGATGAAGTTGGTTTTAGCCCATGAAAGCTTATGCCCAAATTAATTTGTTATTCTCTCAGGTGCCACAAGGACTCCTTGTTGTTTTTGCTGATACAGACTAACACGGCTACCACTCTGAAACCTGTTGAAGAGTTGTGCACCATCTAACTCAAAGCATTTAGGAAGGAAAAAGTACACCATAAATAAAAAGAGAGAAGACAAAAGACCTATAACAAATGCACAAATCACTGAGAGAGACCAACATGTACTTAAAAGGCACAAAGAACAGAAACAATGTGTACTGTATACAAAATGGACAAACAGGCAAGACACCTCTGCCCACTTAAAGAAGACTCTAGTTCTAGAACAAAACTTAGGGCTTGGCTACACTTGCGAGTTAGAGTGCATTAAAGCAGCCCTGGGTGCCCTAGCTCACGACCCATCCACCCTGGCAAGGCACGTAGAGCACTCTGACTCCATGGCTAGAGCGCTCCTGGTACTCCACCTGGGCAAGAAGATTAATGCTTCTTGCACCTTGGCTGAAATGCCTGGGCGTCAGTGTGAACGAGGTGTTGCATTACCGTGCTCTGATCAGCCTCCAGAAACGTCCCATAATCCTCTTAAGTCAAGTGGCCACTCTTCTCATTGTTTTGAATTCGCTCTAGGAATGCGGATATGCCCTTTGAAAGCTCCATTTCTAACAGCCGGCTGCTTATCTGCTCAGAGACAAAGCAACCATTAGTGTGGAATGTTGAGTGTGAGAGAGAGAGGTGGGGGAGAAGGAGGTCTGCTGCTGTCCGAACTTATAAGACAGCATGCTGACATGCTCTCAGCCCCCACCAAAACCCACTCTCTCCCCCCCCACACATATACACAACACATCCCCGTCACACTCCACGCCCCCCCCCCATTTGAAAAGCACGTTGCAGCCACTTGCATGCTGGGATAGCTACCGCAATGCACTGCTCTCTGTGGCCTTTGCAAGAGCTGCTAATGTGGCAACGCCAGTGCGCTTGTAGCTGTCAGCGTGAACACACTGCAGTGCTTTCCCTACTGCGCTCGCTGAAGGCTGGTTTAACTCAAAGCGCTCTACGTCTGCAAGTGTAGCCATGCCCTTTATCTCAAGAGAGGAAATCACTATGGTAGGGACTTGAGAAGCTACGCTCAACCTTGTTCGGGTAATAGAAGAATTTGTTCCTATCAAAAAATCTGGTAGCAATTACCGTGCTGCACTGCGTGGGAGCGAGTCTGGCAGGAAAGCTACGCGCTGTGAAGCACATGGGGACCATTTTGGAGGAGTGAAAGGAGGCCTCCAGCTTCATCCCCTAGTGCCCAGGGGGAAAGGGGCAGGACACGGACTCTGCCCCAAGGGCCAGCAGAGAACCCTGCGCTTCACTGAACGCGGGAAGCGCTGGTAACAAAAGGCTCAGCCAGGCATTTTCCCAGCCGACGCCAGGGAGCCCAAGTGCAGGTGGCAACCCTGGTGAGACGACACAAATAGTAACTCTCCCCTTTTGCATCTAGGTGCACTTTTCTGTGCAGCAAAAGTGACCATCTTGGCTACTTCTCGGGACTTGCTACCACCTGGGCCAGGTTCCAAATCAGGAGGGATGGGGTTTTTGGTTGAAAACACTCACGATTTGCTTTCTCCTTGCTAATGTGCCAAATTGATTTATTGGATGATTGAGGCGTGCTGCTTCATTTTGTGTGTGAGTATGTGAAAAGGGAGGTAAGGTTTGGGGGTCCGGAGCATGCCCATGAGCCCAAGGTGATTCCAGAGTGGTCCCTTTGATTTTTTTCACTGGCTTCCTCCTTGCTTATTTCCAATGCCTTTGCTGCCCATGCATCTGTCACTGAGCCAGGGATGGTTGCGAATCAGGAGGGATGGGGTTTTTGGTCGAAAACACTCACGATTTGCTTCCTCCTTGCTGCTTTTATAATTTGCATTATACACATGGACACAAATACCGAGAATAATTTTTTTCAAATACAAAACTATTATTATAATCTGGTATATAAATTAACACATTTATTTTGGTTGCATTATGTTTTGAACAAGAGGCATTTAAACACAATGGTTTGTTGTTGTTGTTTTGTTGTTTTTTATTTGTTTTGTTTTGTTGTTGTTTTTCTGGTAAAGAAGGGAACTATGCACATTTTTTGCAGTTGTACTCTTTCTTCTCATCAGTCAGGTAGTCTTGATTGGTTCCTTCTGGAATGCAGGGCATATGTGCCCACCTCTTGCAAGAATCACACTGGACCTTTGATATGTAACAACTGAGAAAATAAAATCACAGAAGTTATAAGGTTACACATACTTTGCATTCACTCATGCTATTCCTTCCACATGTCAGCATGATAAAAATGTTTACTGATGTGGAATTTTTACAAGAATCATGATCCTTAGGCAGTTTATGGCATTTATTTCCCATACAATTCTATGCTTCTTACCATCGTGCAATCCTCACTTTCCTTTTCACAGTTGACAAGGCTGCGGTAGATGCAGGAGTCCTCCACGCTTTCTGAAAAATAAATATAGCGCGATGAAATGATGAATACATTACGACCAACACTGAAAATGCAAATCTTGATTTATTAATTAATGTCAATATTTTAATCCAGTCACTTGTTTGAACATACCTTTTTCTTTTTTGGGAGTCATATTTTCTCAAATTTTTACTTTACTGCACCTATATAAAAATACCAATTTCATTCAACTGGTCGATCAATAGCAACCATTCACCCCATTCAAATTTTTGTGTACTTAAAGATATTATTGATTCATAGTCACCGTTACAGAACCAAACCTGTGAGATATCCCACTTTAGGGGTATTAAGATAACTGTCTGCTACGTGACATAATTCCACTCTTCCTGTTGTCTTCACATCTGCCTAATGAGTCCACAGTACATGGTAGAAAGTAATTACCTGACTCCTTCATTAGAAGAATTGCTATATGTCTTCTAAACGCAGTATTAGCCTCTTGTGTTGTTTGTGCTGCAAATACGTTTCTGCAAACTAACAACACTGATATTTAGAATAAACATCATAATTACCATAGGTGAGAGTGGCCTGGTCCAGCATACCGGTAAGAACCGGCCACCGGTACCGGCCCGTACACGGCTGATGTTACACTTCCGCTGTGGCAGTGCTTTATGCTTTAACGTCGCTGCCCCCTTTATCCCATTCCCCCGCCCCGCCCCCCCACATCAGCGGCCCTGCCATAGGGTCCGGCAACGCTGTTGCATGCTGCTAGCAGGGCTGCTGACAGTTGGGGAGCAAAAGGGGCCCTGTGTTCCGGCAATTTACAAGGGCCTGGTGCTCCTGGCCACTGCAGCAGCAGCTGTCAGGAAGGGCTGTCTGATGGAATCTGGCCCCCCCAGCACCGCACCTTCCGCCAGAGACCCCATCCCTTCTGGGGGCCACAAGCCCACCCTACACACCTTGGCAAGGACGCCGGTGCAGTGCCCACTGGTAATCTCTGGCATTTACTTTCACCCTGGATAATTACACATACATAACAAATGATAATGGCAATTTGGTGTTCAATACCTTTAAGATGAGTGGTCTGCAGTTGTGGCCATCACTTTGTCTGGGATGCTGAACAATTTTACTATTCCAATCAGATGAGGATTTTCTAGTTAATCATTTGATGAAGTTTCTGAAATTTTTAGAGAGTACATTAGCGGACTGCGTAAATGAGCTTTTCTTTCCTTTTTTTTTCCCCCTCCGGTTTTTGGACATAGATACAAATCAGTTCTCTCTCTTTTTAATTAATGATTGAAATGACTTATTGCTCACATATATACACACTTGCTTTCATATTATTGTCTCACTCTTACACAATGTATCACCTGATTTGCCATGCCCCATGTTGATAATAACACATTCTCAATCAGGCAACATGCTACTGTTTCGTGTCCACATTCTGTGAAGTCGTTCCCCAGAGTCAAATCGCACAAGTTCACTCAAAGTCCATTACTAAGCATATTTAGTACAAGCACATGTTGTTTCAATTTTTATTTGTAGCTAACAGGAAGATATTCGTCTCACTATTGTTATATTCCCTTTAAAAAAATTTTCAGCGGAACAGTTCATGTCCACTGTAAAAGTAAGTATCTAATAAATCACCTCCAATTCCTCAGGCATGTTCTTTCATATCTCATCTCATCACACAAGGGGTCAATTATTAACAATTCGTTTTTTTTTTCATCGAGGCTATCTGTAAGTGTAAATACATTCACCAATTATATTGGTAGTGTCATTCTTTCAAAAATTTTATACTGATTTATCAAAAATTATGCAATTAGCATATTCTCGTTTGTAATGTCCCAGTAACACACAAGAGGAAAGCATATTGTGAAATCATTGATCAGTTCAATACAGAATGTATTCTTCCAAGTTACACTAACAACGTAACTTGACAGTAGCATTTTATTTTTATCGTTCACATTCCACTTTCCTTTGCATGCACTGAACTCACTGAAAACCCGCAACACGGGAAATTATATCACTGCTAGCTATAAATGTTACAAATCGCTTATTTAATACCACATTTATTGCCCATAATCCAGAAGTACAATACAAAACATCTTACCGCAAGAACTCAATGACCTGGTATGTGGTAAGGAAGCAATAATATATCATTTTGAAGTAATTCACTCTGTATTTATTTAAAAAGAAATTAGAAATGCAATTATAATTTCCAGTGAAGCAAACCATGAAATGTACATTATACTGAAATTCCCAATTTCATTACATGTATTACTATTAGAGTACTGCTCCACATTAAACATAGCATGTTGTGGCGGTTCAATGATGAGACAGAACACAGATTTATTCAAGCAAGCAAGCTGGTCAGCTGAAATGGGCTGCTGCCTGTCAGCTTTCCACCTTCTCCTTTATTATATTTCTCCCCCCTGCACATTACCTACTTTCACCGCAAAGGAATGCATGACATTGATTAATATTCTTGTTTTTCAGCTTCTATCTACTACATTCTTAATTCTCAGGCCTTAAGGCCAAGCCAAGGAAGCTTCCCACGATTACTGTCCTTTAATCAAGTTCCCACCTTTAATCAAGTTCCCAGGGTTCATATCTGGTCCTCGTCCTTGGACGGAGCAATGTGTTGCTCCTCACAACGGTCAGGGTGTGCCCTGACTGTTTGCAGGTGGATGGACCAAACATGGGCCCTTCATCTCCCCCTTTTTGTTTAATTATACTCGGCCCTCTCATGGGAGCCGTCAATTTGCTTTTGCGAGCAATTTAACTCCCAAACAGACAAGGACATAACTCGGGGAACTTGCCAGGGCGAATCTCTACAAAGCCTTAGCAAAGAGGGAATACATTGTACACAGCAGCAGCAAAAATTAAGCCCAATGATTATAAACACAGCATAACCGAAAAATTGTCGCAGCCAGCCTAGAGATGGCTTGTACTAGTGCAGTTAACCACACGCGCACAGGTGACATCATTGGCCCCGGCCGGGTACGGTGTGTGGAGGGATATAGCCGTGTGAGGCAAGATTTAGTAGGCCGGGCCCCAATTAGCCATGCCAGAGTACTGGGAAGAGAGATTCGCGTAAGCAGCGAGCATCGTCTCATTCCCTATCTCCTCAGGGTGATGACATACTGGAATAAGGCATGTACCTAACAATTCTCCGGCTTCTACAGAATTAGACAAGCAAAAGTGGGTAACATTTGCTATTGAAGCCAATCTTTCCCATATGTTATATGTCATTCGGGCCCGTAACGGGGGATGCACTTCCGAGCCAACCCCTACAGGAAATAGCAGGCACAAAAAGCATACAATCAGTACAGAGTTAGCAGTGATTTGGGCGAGAATCGCCACAAACAAAGTCTCAGGAGTCTGGCTGTTGGTTTGCTGCCAGTCTTCGTTGAGCCGCCGCGACCAATGCTTTTACTGCTCCCCATGTCACGGGCTGGCTTGGGGCGCTACGCCTCCTCCGTTTCCGTCCTGCCGTTGTCGACCCGGGAGGCACTGCGTTCTCCTCCAAGGTCAGCTGAAACTCCGGTATGGGGTTCGGCAGCCCCTGGCGCCATGCCATGCTGTTTCAGTGCCGGTCGCACACACCGGGCTGGAACCCACAACGGTCCTGCAGGGAGAGACACCGCAGCATATCCCCGACCCCAAGTGATTAGAGGTACTGGGCCCAGCCACTGCGGATCAGGCAGCTGACGGTAAAAGACACGCGGTCTTTCCAGTACCTCAGATTTGTGAAAATGCCGATCCGCGGGGGTCTGCTGATCTGCGTTCAGCGTTAAATTGTTTAAAGTAAACAAAAGGATATGCATTTGTTGTTGAATGTCTCCTAAGGTTCGGAGACGCAGCTCCCCTTGTTTTAATTGTTTATCAAGCAAGGTTTTGAGCGTGCGATTGGCACGTTCAACAATGGCTTGGCCCGTGGAATTATAAGGGATCCCGTGTTTAAGACGGACGTCCCATCGGGCACAAAAGGTGGAGAGGGCTGTGGAGCAGTAGGCTGGGGCATTATCTGTTTTAATCTGGCTTGGGTGACCCATAACAGAAAAACAGGCTAGCAAATGGTGAATCACTTTGGCAGTGGCTTCCCCACGCTGTGGGGTTGCCCAGAGAAATCCTGAATAAGTGTCAACAGAAACATGTAAAAAGGAATAGGGGCGGAATTGTGGCACGTGAGTGACATCCATTTGCCACAGCTGATTCGCTGCGGTACCTCTGGGGTTAACGGCATAAGAAAAGGTAGGGGCAGCAGCGGCACAGTGGGGGCAGGAACGAACAATGGAACGTGCATGATCAGTAGGAATGTGAAACTGCCGGGCCAAAACTGAGGCAGACTGATGAAAAAAGGCATGGCTTTCAATGGGGTCAGAAAAAAGGGAATTTACCTGACCACGTAGCGCGCGATCGGCGCGCGCATTGCCCTCAGTGAGTGACCCAGGCAAAGGGGTATGACTGCGAATGTGAGCAACAAAATAAGGAAAATTACGAGTGGAGATAAGATATTGCAAAGACAAAAATAAGCGAAGGAGGTCCGCATCGACCTGAGGGGTAATGAGGGTAAGGGGTAAATGATCAATCACTTGATAAACATAATGGGTGTCCACAATTAAATTAAAGGGGCAATCAACAAAAAGTTGAAAGGCCAAAATAACAGCAGCCAGTTCCGAGCGCTGCGCGGAACGCTGAGGCAGTGTAAAACGAGAATGCCAGCGAGGGGGGTCACCGGACTGATAGGTGACAACACCTCGATGTGAAGAGCCATCAGTAAAAAGAGTAACAGCAGAAACAATGGGTTGAGAGTGGCTAAGACGATGAACAATTAGAGGCACCTTTTGGGTAATTACCAACCGAGGATCTTTTGGGGGGTTATAAGAAATTTCTCCCACATAATCACAAAGAGCAACCTGCCAAGCCAAAGAGGTGTGGCACAAGGAATCAAATTCACTACGGGACAAGGGGAACACAATATCAACTAAATCAGTGCCAGTGAGTTGCACTGCACGGTGGCGGGCTTTACGAACAAGATCAGACAGGGCATCTAGATAGGGGTAAATATTCCGAGGAGGAGTGGAGGAGAGGTACAGCCACTCTATGATAGAGACGGCTGCATTCGTACGGGGTACAAACAGAGCCGCAGTGGGCGTATGAGGGGTGGCAAGAAGAATCAACCGTAGGGGACGGACCTCAGGGGGTCTGTCCACAAACTGCTGACTCAATGCTGCATTAATTTGTCGAATGCAGGCAATGTGCTCTTCAGTGATGGCAATAACTGCACCCGGTGCCCGGGCTCCACGTAGGAGCTCGAACAACGGCTGCAGCATTGAGGTGGGGAGACGAAAATAGGGCCGAATCCAATTTAAATGACCCAAAATCTGTTGTAATTTAACAAGGGTTAGGGGTTGAGGTAGAGTTAGTGCCGGACGAACCGGAGCAGCATAGGTTTGTAAAACCTTATGGCCGAGGTAGTGGTAGGGATAAGAGCGTTGGATTTTTTCTGGTGCCACCAACAGGCCATTTTGGCCGAGAATTTGAGACAAAGAGTCAATCTGTTGTTCCGTGACCTGGGGACCACTAAGCAAAATGTCATCCATATAATGGTAGACCTTTAGCGTAGGGTACCGGGCACGAAAAGGGGCGAGGGCCCGATCCACAAAAAGCTGACACAAGGTTGGACTATTTTGCATTCCCTGGGGTAAGACCTTCCACTGATACCTTTGAGAGGGTTGCTGATTATTATATTGTGGCACCGTAAACGCGAATTTTTCGCGATCTTGTGGGCAAAGGGGAATGGTAAAAAAACAATCTTTTAAATCTAACACACAAAGCTGATCGGTTTGAGGAATTAAATTTGGATTTGGCAAGCCAAACTGCAAGGGGCCCATAGGTTGGATGCGTTTATTTATTTCCCTTAAATCATGTAACAGCCGCCAAGCACCAGATTTTTTCTTAATAACGAACACCGGGGTGTTCCAGGGACTAGTAGAGCACTCCAAGCGCTGTGCCTGCAAATGCTGCTGCACAAGCGAATGAAGCGCTTTCAGTTTTTCTAGAGGGAGGGGCCACTGGTCAATCCAGACGGGCTCTAAGGATTGCCATACCAAGGGTAATGCGGAGGGCAATGTGGGTGAGGGAGGGTTTTGAGCCATCAGATATTAATATCGAGGGTGGTGTCCAGCTTTGTAAGTAAATCACGGCCCCAAATATTGAGGTGGACAGGGAGCACAAAAGGGCGGATAGTAGCAAGGGCACGGCCTCCCCGTTTAGAGACCGTGACCCAAGACAAACTCTGTCGCCCGGGTTTACTACCCCCGATCCCCCACAACTCTTTAGAAGGAACCGTAGGCCAACTAACCGGCCACTCCGGATCACGAATCACCGTAACGTCAGCTCCAGTGTCCACCAGCCCTGTGAAGGGAACATCATTTAAGAGAAGTGTTAACTGAGGTTTCGAGGGGCGGACTGACATTGTCAGAGCAACAAGTGGAGAGGACGTGCTGTGAGACGGCGAGTGAGACAACGTTGATCCAAAGCCGCCTCCGCCCCGAGCTCGATCCTCGGCAGCTGGCACCTGATAGGGGACTAAAATCAATTGTGCAATTGACCGTCCACGCGGGAGCGACTGTGGAAGATGAGTCCACACCTGAACCTTAATAATGCCGGTGTAGTCGGCATCAATGACTCCGGGGATGACAAAAAAGCCCTGTTTCCCAGCATGAGAGCGAGGGAGAACGAGACCCACAAAGCCGGCAGGGAGAGGTCCCGTCACCTGGGTAGGTATGGCGCAGACCTCCCCTGGCAGCCGAAAATCAGTGTCCTCCTGCATGATCAAATCAAGCCCTGCACTTCCAGCAGTCGCCGCCCTCATAGAGTCTATGGATTTTAAGGCAGAGGAACGGTTGTCTGAGTGGGAAACACCCCCGTTTGGCCCTGGGTTCGGGGGGTACCCGCTGCGCGGTTTCCCGACCCGCTACGACACTGATTAGCCCAGTGATAGCCCTTCCCACACTTGGGGCACTTCTTTGAGGGTCGAGCGGGTGCCTTTGATGAGCGGCACTCCCGCTGAAAGTGACCCTCCTTACCACAGCGGTAACAACGCTTCCCTGCCCTCCCGGTTTTTCTCAGGGCGGCAGCCAGAACTCCAGCCTTATGGGCTTGTGTGCCGATGTTCTGGCACGCCCGTAGCATGTCTGAGAGCTCTAAAATGCCAGAGACTTGCACCGTCTGGAGAGCACGGCGGCAATCCTCATTCGCATTCTCAACCGCCAATTTTAACAGGATCTCCTGAGCGGCCACAGCATTATCCACCTGTCGGAGGATAGCCTCCTGCAATCTGTTGGTAAAATCCAGAAAGGACTCTGATGCACCCTGACGGATACTGACAAAGCTTTTTGTAGGCTTGCCTGAATCTGGGACCCTCCGGAAAGCATGCTGGGCGCAGGTGGAAATGATAGGGAAGAAGACCTGAGGGAGTTGGGTCTGCTGCTCAACGGTAGCAAACTGTCCCTCCCCTGCCAATTGCTCATAAATAACATTAACACCTGCTGCTCTATGAATCTGGGCCTGACGGTCCGCCTCCTGCCGATACTCACTGACCCAAATAACATACTGACTGGGTGACAACATCATGCGCAACAGCGCCTTCCAATCTTCAGGGATCAAGGAGTACCCACTACCTAGCCCTTCAATGAGACCACGCACAAACGTGCTAGTCAGACCGAACTCGCGAATCGCCTTCTTTACCTCTCTAACCACCGAGTAAGGCAATGAGACCCAGGTTCCCACCGGGTTGCCCTGGTCGTCATTCTGCCAGGTCACCGGACAAACTGAGACCAGCTCAGCCAGCTCCTCTGCTGTAAGATCTGAGCGAGTCTTCGCTGCGTGAACCATTTGTTGCACCAGCGAAAGCCTCTGAGCAGATGCAGACGACCCCGTGGGGGGCCCCGAAGCATGGGGTCCTAGGGGGGGAGGGTAATCACACACCGGCTCCGGCGGGGAAGATAAGGGAGGCGGTGGTAAAAAAGGCACTGGGGGCAAAGCAGGGAGAGGGATGGCTGTAGGAGCCGACGGCGGTGGCGGAATTGGCAGTCCCTCTATTGGCGCGAGAGAAGGTTCTTCCGAGGCGACACACTGTGTTGCATCGGTAGGAGGGGGGGTGACTGCAGGAGCCGACGGGCGTGGCGAGATCACCAGCCTCGCGACGGAGGGCCTGTCCGAGGCGACACGCTGTATCGCATCGCGGCAGAGGTGCCAGGCATGTAAAGCCTGCACGGGCGCCCGAGGTTCTTCATGCAATGTCTGGCCCAATCGCTCCCAGTCCGCTAGCTTAAGGGTTCCGGCTTCAGGGTACCACGGGCACTGGGCACTCACCTCCTGTAACAGGAGAGTGAGTTCTCGAGTGGGGCAGACATGCTGAGCCTTACGCAGCAAATACTGTAGCTCAGTGCGATGTTGCACTTGCAAAGCAGAGAGGGAACTTCCCATACTTACCACAACGAAAAATACTCACCGGGATCCACGAAGCGGATGAGTGACGCGTCTGAAACCCTTGCCGGGCGAGGTGAGTGCTGAGGGCCCCACGTTTGGGCGCCAGTTGTGGCGGTTCAATGATGAGACAGAACACAGATTTATTCAAGCAAGCAAGCTGGTCAGCTGAAATGGGCTGCTGCCTGTCAGCTTTCCACCTTCTCCTTTATTATATTTCTCCCCCCTGCACATTACCTACTTTCACCGCAAAGGAATGCATGACATTGATTAATATTCTTGTTTTTCAGCTTCTATCTACTACATTCTTAATTCTCAGGCCTTAAGGCCAAGCCAAGGAAGCTTCCCACGATTACTGTCCTTTAATCAAGTTCCCACCTTTAATCAAGTTCCCAGGGTTCATATCTGGTCCTCGTCCTTGGACGGAGCAATGTGTTGCTCCTCACAACGGTCAGGGTGTGCCCGGACTGTTTGCAGGTGGATGGACCAAACATGGGCCCTTCAGCATTGTATTTGTTGTTTCACACTATGTTTAACTCACTGAATGAAATTGTGTTTTGCTCATGCTATGTATGAAAGAGTGTTAGCATTTACCTTCACTTTCATTTGTGGAGCTCTGCTGAGAGAATGACAGTGGAAACTACTGATGAGATGGCTTGTACCTGTTGACAGTCAACAAAGTTATTTATGCATTAATAATTCTGGCACATCACGAACATAATGAGTTTAATATAGACAGACATGCAAGGGATCCTTAGTGTTACAAATCAGATACGTAAGAGAGTCCTGTAAAAATAAAACGATTTGTAATCAATGTGCTCTGTCTGACTTAATGTAAAAACTGACTAAGCTGTTCGCATACTTGTGTTTAATTAACG
Source organism: Chelonia mydas (assembly GCF_015237465.2). NCBI lineage: Eukaryota > Metazoa > Chordata > Testudines > Cheloniidae > Chelonia > Chelonia mydas. Next base: position 66,570,263 of record NC_057850.1, on the reverse strand, counting down.
GACCCACTCAGTGATGAGCTGCCAAAATCTTAACAACCGGTTCCCTCCCCACCCCATGAGGGGGTCGTGGCCCACCCCCACCCCCCAGGACTCCTGCCCCGCCTCCGCCCCTGCCCCCCAGGACTCCTGCCCCATCCAACCCCCCGTTCCTTGACGCCCCCCTCCCCAGGACTCCTGCCCCATCCACCCCCATCCCCTGTCCCCTGACTGCCCCCAGAACAGGGCAGGAGGGTCTCGTGGGCCACCATAGTGGGTGCCCGCCCCGCCCTTAAGAGCCAGAGGGATCTGCCGGGGGGCGAGGTGAGTAGTCCCGGGGGTGCTTACCTGGGGTGGCTCCCGGGAAGCATCCGGCAGGTCCCTCTGGCTCCTAGAGGCAGGGTAGCATAGCTGGGGGAGAGCAGGGGGAGCAGCCGCTCCCCACACTGACCACATCAAAAGCGGCGCCTTAGGCACCAACTCCGTGGGTGCTCCAGGGCTGGAGCCCCCACAGGGAAAATTTGGCAGGTGCAGAGCCCCACCGGCAGCTCCCCACACCCGGCCCCAGCTCACCTCTGCTCCGCCTCCGCCCCTGAACGTGCCACCCCACTCTGCTTCTCTGCCCCCTCCCCCCCCCAGCTTCCCATGAATCAGCTGTTCGCGCGGGAAGCCGGGGCGGGTTGAGAAGCAGGCGGCGGCTTCGCGCTCAGGCCCAAGGAGGCAGAGGCGGAGCCGGAGCAGAGGTGAGCTGGGGCGGAGGGGGCGCGAGGAGGGCTGCCCGCGCCACAGCAGGTAACCCGGGGGGCATGTAGGGGAACCGCTCCCTGCCCCAGCTCAGCTCCGCCTCCCTGGGCCTGAGCGCGAAGCCACTGCCTGCCTAAGGCGCCACTTTTGGCCAGTTGTTAAATTTAGAAGCCCTTTTAGAACTGGTTGTCCAGTTCTAAAAGGGCTTCTACATTTAACAAATGGTTCCCGCGAACTGCTGCGAACCGGCTCCAGCTCACCACTGGACCCACTGAACTGTACAGCAAAACTGTACAGCCACTAACTGTGGCCCTCAGTTAGTCTAGTATTGTATGTCCAATATGCACCTCCACATACATTTCAGTAAATGTTTGGCAGCAGTAAATACACTGAAATGTTGCAATTTCAGGTTTATGTTGATATTTCAAGGGTATTTGGACTTAAATATGTTGTGCCACATATTCACGTGATTGTCTACTTATTGAATCAATGTATACTTTCATGTACCATCACAGTAAGTAGCCTACCTTTCCATCTGCTTTCTCGACCACACAGCTCAAATATGCATCAATAACCTACAACACATGATGAAAGAAAAGGCACAATTTCAATAATATTTGATGAATCAATCCAGTTAACAAATACATGTTTAGTGGTACTTAAATGTACCTCATCACTTATCCAGCTTCTCGGTTTCAGGCAATGAAATGAAGAGCCATACAATTTTATGTTTCTCACTTTGGCCTCCAGTCTCTCTGTGTGTTTTCCGATCATTACAAATTTGACTAGGAAAAAATATTAACACATATTACATGCATGGTAATACAGTTTCCTTTTTCTTTGTTTTACTACTGTGAATGCCGCCACTTTGTACATGAAAACCTTTAACATAGTTCTATTTATGAAGTATGTTAATCTGTTTAAGAAAGGTGCGGTAACCAATTACCTTTCAGAATCCATTGCTTGTTTTCCACCTCCTCCATAAGCATGTGATCAAAATTGTCATCAGCATCACTTGTATCATTGTTTGAAACATCTTGCCCTATATACTCTTCTTCTTCCATTGCTGTGACCTCTATTTTTCACTGTGGTGTCGTGCGATACAGTGCCATCCACTTTTCTAATCTCTTCTGTGGGTGTTTCTGCAATTTCAGTTCCGATTTTTCCCTCTGATGTGCTTTTAGCAGGTAATGTTGGTGGCTCTTTAAATGGTTTAAAGTGGGTAATACTGTACATGGTTCCCAACCGTTTCCCTTAGATGGTTTGTAATTTCACTCTCTTACCCTCAACAGTCATAATTTTGTATGGTCCCTGATACCTAGGTTCCAGTACTCCTCCTTTTCTTGTTCTCTTTCTCGCATTCAGTAACAGAACAGAGTCCCCAACATCAAATGTCATTTCCCCATATTTAGAATTCTTTCTTTTAGCATAATGTTTTTGTTGTTTTTCTTGTGCATCCTAACATAATGTTACCTGATTATCTAACAAATTAGATCCCACCACCTTAATTGGTTTACACCCAGCAAAATTACTTATACATCAGCCAAAGAAAATTAAAAAACCAGACAGACACCATACAGATAAACAATAGAGAAATGGGGAGCAATAAATAAATCACCATGTTTACAGGCATGCAAACCATTTAAGAAATGACTAGACAGTTATTGTAAAGATTCTTGATTATTCATGCAGTTAGCCAGGAAGACCCTTAGTATTTGTGTACTTTTACCAGATTTGCTTGGGGTATGCTCATTTATTGGGGTTACTTGTTTGGGTTTTTTTTCCCCTGATCATTCTACTAATGTACTGCTTGTGTATAAAGTGTGTAAAGCACCTCTCTAACACTAACAGTATTGCTGTAAAACCTTTATTTTTAAGGCACAACTCTTAACTCCTTATTGCACAGTTCTACAGGTATTCTAAGCAAGATTCTTAACAGAAGGTTAACAAATATTCTATGAGAGAGAGAGAGAGAGAGAGAGAGAGAGAGAGACCTTGCTAAAGGAGCTTGGTCGGAAAAAGAAAAAGAAAGCTTGCTCAGGTCCGTGCCTCAGTTTCCCTACTCCACAGCAACTACTCAACAATTAACATGTGATTAGGGTCACGTGCTGCCCGCATTTGTTCAACAATTTGTGACCAGCTTTGCCCGTTACTTTGGTGTACGCTCATTTATTAGGGTTACTCTTCTGGAGCGGGGGTGGTTGTGTAATTCTATCAATGTACTGCTTGTGTGCCCAATGGAATGAGTCAAACAGCACTTTCAAGCTGACACCCTTATTTGTCCCAGATTTAGCATGTTCCTATCCCCACTCTTATATCACAATTGTACTGGTAGCAATGCACTTGATGAGCAAACCCCAGAGTATTTTTGAGCGCTACAGGGATATGTAGCTTAGGTAAAAGAAGCATTGCTGCAGAATAAATGTGGAAGATACAAACACAAGAGTAAAGTTATTTATGGACTAATAGTGATAACTACTCAAGGAGAGCCTAAACAAAATAAGTAACATTATTAAAGGTTAATACCTGAGGTAGAAAAGGAAACCGAGAGGGAAAATGAGGGATCTCACCCACTCCAGAAGCTTGAACTCGTGAGGCTTCCCAGGCAATAGTGATAGCTCAGAGTCTTGGATCAGTCGGGAGTAGATGAAACCCCAGTGGAAATGAGGCAGAATTTGGGTCTATGCACGCATCAGAAAACTTACTGGAGCATGAGTAGATGGTTTTGTACAGAAAATACAATGGTTCAAGGGAGGACACTAGATTTGTTTATGGGTACACTGATGACTCAAGGAATTTCTTTAGGCTACACAACAGGAGCTGATCACTTCTAAGTATGGCTGGTGTTCCTTCAGGGGACTGATAATGAAATTGGGCTGCTTCAGTATTTTGGATATCAATCAAGGTTTCACTACTAGAACTGGTCTAACTGCTGATCTGGGTGTGTGCAGTGTAGGTTCATTAACATCTGGAGCACAGACCTCCCATGATGCCGTTGTTCCCTGCTTTTTTGGTCCCAGAGTTCTGTGCGGTTCTCTTTTTTCCCATTCTATATGCTAATGCGATGTCTGGTTGTCCCATCTTTCATGCAGATGAGGATAGGTGAGTGGCCTCTGTTCTCCATTCTGTATGCTAATTGAGATGAGTCTGTCACATCTTTAATGCAGAAGAGGATAGGGGAGTTGCCTAAAACTTGTCACCAGGGATCTAGATGTGTCTCACACCGCCATTCACTGCTCTATGCAAGTTTTTTCTTTGATCAGTTTTGGTTCAAGCAGGGCGGGTGGGTGTCCTTTCATGAGTCAGACAGACTGGATACTGTGCTCTGGTTCCCCAAGAAGACAGGTATTATCTATGACTGCAGAGGTCTTAACAAGTCATTGAGCATGAAATGATCTTTAACAATATGTTGTGACTACTTATGTAACCCTTCTGCCCGTCAGAGTTGGCAGCAACAAGGGCTGGGTTCAATATCTAGGGGATCCATTCCAATAACACAATGCAAACCGGCTCGAGCCCCCACCCAGTGACCTGGGACAAATATATACCACCCCCGCTGGGCGCCTCCAAGAGGCAATACTTCCCCTCTCGCAAGCACCTAGTCTGAGTGTATCAAAAAGCTTTTTAATAACAGAGAGAAACAATGTGGTATTATGTTGGGGAAACACCACCAACAGGATTCATAACACAACCCATGAGCAAAAAACCCACCCCAAGCAAATTGGGGCATGTCCTTTCCCTTTTGTTCTTGAGTCCAGCAACCCCAAATCACCCAAAGTCCCAAAAGTCCAATGACCCAAAAGTCTCTGTCCCTGGTCAGGGCAGCCCCAGAGTTCAAAAGTTTATCTACAGAGCTTTACCTCCCAACCTGGGTGGAGATGGGGGCGGAGGTAAGAGGCACCTTACATGATCTGAACCTGACCGCCCCACAGCTCCATAGGCCTTCGCTCCACTCTGCCAGCCGCCCCACAAACTGCTTCGCTCAGCTCCGCTCTGCGGCCCACACGCAGCTCCCGCCGTCCCACGAACTGCTCCACCAGCTGATCCACAAACTGCTCCGCATTCCACCAGCAGCTCCCACCATCCTATGAACTGCTCCACCAGCCTGTCCACAAGGCACTCCAGCCGTCCCGCAAACTGCTCCACAATATATCTTCAGGCTCCCCCGCTACTTAACACAACGCTCAGTGATTTCAGCTCTTAGGTGAATTCAGCTTGTAGTAGGGGAGCCTCAGTGCTGGTGCACTATTAGCCCAAACTGAGCTCAGCAGCCTGTAACTAGACTTCTAATGAATTAGCTCTGATATTCCACAGTGGAGAGAGAAGGAAATGCAATTAGCATGTAAGGCCTTCACCAAGGGGCCCATACCACCAAGTATTAATACTTGCCCTCAGCCTCTCTCCATTCACAGAGTTTTCGAACCCATGACCCTTGCCTAGCAAGTGCTACTTAGTTGATGGTGAGTCCCTCCATCATAACAAAAGGCCAAGTACAGTTCCAAGCACAGTTCCCATAATCAGGGTAATAACAATTTATTCTTCCTGCCCCAATAACAGAGACACTGGGGATCCCACAGCAGCCAAAGTGACCATTTGGGCAGCTATGGCCTCATTCTAGGCGGGGTGGGTGTGCCTATGCAAATGAGATCGGCCCCTGAAGTTCTTTTCCACAACTTGCCACACCTCACCACCAGATGTCAGGGTGGAGCTCATCCTCACACTGCTTACACTTACATTAAAGAAATCCATTCCACCTTGGTTTAGGAGAGAGACCACTGATTGACCAATAAGAATCTGGTGTTGCAGATCCCCATTGTGCAATTATATTTTCTTCTCCATTGTAAGTGCAGCTTTTATTTTGGTGAGTTTTGCACACAGATGCAGAAATGTGGACTTGCGCAGCCGCTGCTCATGAGCCCAAGCCTTCATTGTTGCAGAAGATTTTTGCCCTTGGGAAGGACGTAAGATGACACCATATAATACACTTACTGAATATTTGTGAATCAGCTTCTACACACAAGCAATGATGTGTGAACATGGGATTGTAAGGGCTGGATTCACAGGCTAGATAAATGCAGCAAAAGGCAAGCCTAAAATTTGTGAACTGTTATGAGACTTCACGTAGACAAATAGTGATGAGACTCTTTTAAATACTCAAAATGTGTGACACAGAGTTTGATTGAATGTAGGGAAATCATTTCACTGCATCAAGTCTCCTGTAGCAGTAAAGTAGCACCGGGGCAGCAGGTTTTTATATTTTTGGTGGCATCCAGAAAAGGTACCAGGGAGTTTTGCTGTGGGAGGGGGCTTGGGGTCAGTACCAGGTTTACAATGGTGCCAATGGCACCGTGGCACGAGGCTCACCCTGGGAAGGGGCCCATTACAGACCCCTCTAACCCATCCACATAGCCAGGTCTGGCCCCTCGCCTGGGGCAGTCCAGCACACAGGCCTTGCTGTGTGAGCAGCTCTCAGCCAGCAGGTTCCACTCGCCTGAGGGGGCTCATCACCCAGCAGCTGGGGGCCACCATGCAGGCTCAGCAGGGCTGCTGGCCACGGGGCCAATGGGTGTGGGTGGGCTGGGTGGGATCTTGGGAATCATGTCCCAGGGATCTGCCCAGCTCTCCAGCACTGCTCCAGCTCTGAGCTGTCTCCGCTGCCTGGGACCTGTGGGGCCCCACCTGCCTCCCCAAGGGAAGAGCCACCTGGGACTGGTGCAGAGGCTGGGCCAGTCTCAGCCAGTCACAGAGGACAGTGTGGGGGGCTCAGCTGGTTGGGTCCTGCCAGGCATGTGGGTCCTGAGGGAGCCTGGCCCGGGCAGGCTCTGCTCCTGCTCCAGCCTGGCTGATTGCACCACTCCAAAGGGGCCAGAGTTATCCTGCCCTGAGACCAGCTCTGGCTGCGCTGCCGGCTCAGCCTGGCAGACACAGTCACCTCCCATCAGGGCCGGTTATTGTGGCAGGGGGTCAGGGTGTGGGAGAGTAGGTCTTTAATGGGTCTGGGGGGGTGCTGGGCAGTGGGGAGATCTGTGTGTGTTGAGGGGCTGTGCAGTGGGGAAGATCTGTGTGTCAGGGTGCTGGGAAGTTTGGGGGGTCAGCGCAGGACACTGTACAGTTGTGGGGGGGGGCACTGGGCAGTGAGGGGATCTGTGGGGGGGGTCTCTGGGCAGGGAGGTGCAGGGTGCTGTGCAGTTGTTGGAGGGCTGTGGGGGGTGTTCGGCTAGGGGGGAACTGGGCAGTGAGAGGAGCTGTGGGGGAGTTCCGGGGGGGGACTGTGCTGGGCATAGTGGTCTGTGGGAGGGCACTGGGCATGGGGGTTTGTGGGGTCTCTGGGTGGTGTGGCACTGGGCATAGGCGTAGGCGGGCCCCTTCCCAGTGGTGTGGCACTGAGTCAGAGGGGTGCTGGTCAGGGGGGTAGCATGGTGCAGCATGGGCCTGCCCCCAAGAAGAAGAAGCATGATGGCAGCCGGGCTGGCCAGTGCGTGTCTGGCAGCTCCCGGTTTGTAAACAGTGCCCTTGTACTGGGCTGAGTGGAGTGGGGCTGTCCCTGCCGTGCCATGACCCATCTCCCATGGCCCCCGGCCAGCCCCTCGCTCTGAGGACTCTGCCCCCCTGCCCCATGTGCCCGTTGCCCCCATGGGGGCCCACAAAAGGTTAATCCAGCCCTTTTTGGGGTGCAGGCTCTGGGATGGAGTTGGAGTGCAGGAGGGTTGCAAGCTATGGGGAGTCTGAGTGAGGGGTGCAGGCTCTGACCTGGGGCAGGGGAGTGGGGTACAGGAGGGGGTGCAGACATGTGGGCTCTGGGAGGGAGTTAGCAACTCAGCACGTTATATAAGAGAAAGGAGCTGCAGGGATTTCATATAGACACAGGCATTGAGAGAAGACTCTTTTACATATTCAGGAGGCGAGGGGCAGAGTCTGAGGGCGGGCGCGTCTGTACGCGATTGCACCGCAGTCCGCCTCCCGGCCGGAGCAGGACCGCAGCCCCGGGGTACGATACAAGCGAGGAGCTGCGGTGCCTGAGCCCTGACAGTCTCGGGATTGGGCGACCTGGGCCCTAGGAGCCCGGCCCCGGGAACCCGCCCTCTGCGCCGGGGCTGACACGCAGCGTCCTGTGGGCAGAGCGAAAAAAGCCTCTGCCCCCCGCCCACGATTTGCGAGCAGAGCAGGTGGCTCATCCCACGGGGTCACTGTTCCCCCCCCCCAAACGGGGGTTTTCTCCCCCCACAGGGTCTGGCAGCCCCCCCCCCCGGGCTTAACCCCGGCTCCCACCCCCGATTTTCCCCCTTCAGCCCCTCTGCTGCCGCTACCGACAGTAGCTTGATCCCCGCCCCCGCCAGTAAATGTTTTGCCCCCTGCCCGGATCCTGACCCCCCCGCCGCGATTTGCCCCCCTTAATCCTTTTCAGCCCCTCCAAAGGGGAGGCAGCCAAGCGCCGGGAGAAGCGAGGGCAGCGGCAACCGCGAAGGTGACTGGGCATGCTCAGTTCGGGAATGGGGAGAGGGAGCTGTTTGTGCGCGGTGCAGGGCGCGCTGCAGGCCGGCCGGCCGGCCCGCCCGCCCGGGCTCTCACTCCCCTCGCATTCGGCCCTGAGTCCGGAACCACGCTGCTGCGACTCCGCCCGGACCCCATTGGGTGCGACACCCCAACCCCGTCGAGGCCGCTTCCGGCGGAAGGAACGCGAGGCCATTGCGCCCGCCGCGCCCCTGCTTCAAGCGCGGGCTGACCCGCGGCCGCCGCGAGACTCGCACAGCAGCGCGTGCCTGGAGCCCCGGGGAGCGGCGCGTGCCCGTCCGCTGCGCCCCGCCTTTCCCGTTGGCCGCCGGCGGGATGCCGTACGAGCCGCGGAGCCGCCTGGTGGCGGAGCTGCTGCTGCAGGCGGATGAGGGAGCTGGCAGCATCCTGTGCCTCTGTTCCCGGGCCTTTGTGGAGTGAGTACGGGCCCCTCCCCCGGACTTCAGCTCCCTGGGGCGGGCCTGGGGGCGCTGGCCTGGTGGTTAGCGCTAATGCAGGGGCTGTCTCTTTCCATGGGGTGGGTCTCTCCCTGTGCACCGGGGGGATCAGGGCTTCGCCTCTCTAGTGGGGTTACGAGAAATGTCAGGTCAGCAGGGGAGATACCTGTGTGCTCCAAAGCAGGGCTGGGCATTGGACCCGTCCAAAAATAATTGGTCAATGGACTGGCCAAACAGTGGTCCAGTATTTTCAGTGTGTCAAAAATGATAAAATATTTTAAATTGCTGTCCTATAACAACAGTAACAAAAAGAGCAAGATCAAGTCTACAAAATTAAGTTGACCTATGTTACATTGATGTGCAGCTACTGCAGTAATTACATTGTTTTTGCATGTCCACACTATGCTCCTTGTGTTGGCGGTGCATGTCCTCACTAGGAGCGGTTACCAATTTAACTGTCAATGTAGGGCATTGTGGGATGGCTTCTGAAAGGCCACAACAGTCAATCTAAGCAAAGTAGTGTCTACACTGACGCTGCGTCAATCTAACTACATAGACTTCAGCACTATGCTTAAGTTATTAAGTTGGTGTGATGGGCAAGTTACATTGGTGGGAGCTATACTTTAGTGTGTACACTTAGGTCAACATAATGTAACGTAGACTAGGGCCAAGTCTTTTTGGTCTCCAGTAGGCTTAGCCTTACTACAAACAGCAAGTTATTTAACTGTTTCAGAGTAGCAGCCGTGTTAGTCTGTATTCGCAAAAAGAAAAGGAGTACTAGTGGCATGCATCCGATGAAGTGAGCTGTAGCTCACGAAAGCTTATGCTCAAATAAATTGGTTAGTCTCTAAGGTGCCACTAGTACTCTTTTATTTATTTATTTATTTATTTAACTGTGTTGTTTTAACTCGGAAAAATCTCCAAAAAGAAAATAATTTCTTTACAAATGAAAGAATAATTATTATTTGCATTTTAGTCACGTTAGGTGGCATACAAATGAGAATATTATTCAAGACTGAGCAGTGTCAAAGAAAAATAAAATTTAAGCGGCAATAAAACAAACACGTAGCAACTATAAAAGAAAAAAGGCATTTTTAAATGCACGTATGCTAGGTATGCAGCTGGTCAACTCTTCAAGCATCTTTCTTTTTTTAATCTTAATTTTCTTTGTCAACTTCAGCGGCTTCGTCTATATCTTTGTCCTCATCATTGCATTCATCGGTATCTCCTTCTTCCTCTTTATCTGATGAATATTGAGTCAACTTTTCATCTACATTTTATTCTCCAATCTTACATTGTGATATGTTGTCACCAGCTTCCCAGAAAGAGGATGTCTTCAGTTTCTGGGTTTTGAATGGATGGTTCCCCAAATGGACCAGTTTTGTTTTGCACATTCAGTAATATATGTATGTGTTAAGAAAATCTGCCATTATAGCTATAGTGCAAGGAGGACACAGCCCTTTCCACCACAATGAAGGAGATTTGATTCCATGTTATTTTATGACTGAATGGGCTACCTTTTGCTTTATACTTTCTTACCTGTACATTTGACTATCCTTTACAATTTGCAGAAGCCACTATGAGGTCACCAGTTGAAACAAAGTAATCATCAGTAAGGTCTTGACCCTGGAAGCAAAGGTCAAAAAGCTAGGCAGCATTATCTGTGGGAATGATCACTTGATTTTTCTGTGGTTTTTTTTTCCCTTCAGCTTTTGTAAGTAGACTGTGTTTTCCCAAATATGTTCTTAAGGAACTCATTCTTGGCATCAGACAACATAGCACTATTTTCCATATTCGGAGACGGCTGAATTGGAATTAATTTGCAAACTGGATACAATTAACTTAGGCTTGAATAAAGACTGTGAGGGGATGTGTCATTACACAAAGTAAAACTATTTCCCCTCCCTCGCGCCCCCCCCCCCCATTCATGACACATTCTTGTCAACTGCTGGAAATGGCCCACCTTGATTATCACTACAAAAGGTCGTCGTCTGTTTCTTCCCCCCCCCTTCCTCCCCCCCCCCCCCCCCCCCCCCCCCCCCCCGTTGGTAATAGCTCACCTTACCTGACCACACTTGTTACAGTGTGTATGGTAACACCCATTGTTTCATGTTCTCTGTGTATATAAAATCTCCCCACTGTATTTTCCACTGAATGCATCCGATGAAGTGAGCTGTAACTCACGAAAGCTTACGCTCAAATAAATTTGTTCGTCTCTAAGGTGCCACAAGTACTCCTTTTCTTTTTGCGAATACAGACAAACAGCTGCTACTCTGAAACCTGTCATCTTATAGGCAGCACATCAGTAACACAGAATGTTTGTATTCTCATTTATCAACTAAAAGTCCAAGCAGCTTTTGTGTTACTCTGTTGTAGGTCACAACCAAAATAACCTTCCATGGATTCAATTTATTGATCATATTTTTAAACTGGTTAGCGATATATTGGGCTGTGTGGGGTGATGCTTAGTTGTTTACTGGAATGAGTAAACACTTGTTGTGGAGTTGTTATCATGAAGGTGATGACATCCTCATTACAAATATTGCTCCAGACACTAGAGACCTGTGAGGAGCTTTTGCTATAAAACCAACTCTCTCTTCCTCACATAATTCTCTTTGACATTCAGAAGACTGCCTGCACGCTGCTTCCTAATAGGTACTTTGTAAATTGGACGCTATTTATGAAAAAATTCTAGTATATAAGGATCTTTATATTTATGCCATTTCATATGGACATCCAGCAAACATACAGTGAAATTTATTTTTCTGGTCATGGGACATTCTACCCAAAAATCTCTTGATACCAGTTTGATGAACATTGGAAGACTTTCCGTTCATCACACGTTCTTGTCAACTGCTGGAAATGGAGTGGAAGTTTCTGATGCTGAAGCAGATGAGGTAGCAAAATTCTTATTAGAAGATGAAATGAAATTAGCTTCACTTTCATTGTCACTTATATCACTGTCTTCATCAAAAGATTCCATGCTTAATGATGGTGCTGCCGAAGACAAAGCAGAAGGAGAATGCACAGAAGAAAACCAAATTTTGATGCAGGCCAGTTTTCCTTTTTTTTGTTGTTTGACTGCAATAATCTATCTTTGACAGCAGCTAGACATATACCACAAGAATTCAACAAATATTTCCCCATTCTACCTACATGTGTCACATACTCAGAAAACCAGAGATTGCACTTAACCTTGGCAGTTGTTGCATGTTCATGTCTATTAAAATAAAATGTCCCTGCAAATGATTTTGGCTTCCCCTGACTCTGCATAATAGATTATCAGGTATCTCTTAGAACTGAATGGCTATGCTTAGATTGAAATCTATTTCTAACTCCTGCTGTTCTAGAAGATTCCAGACAATCAAAATGTTTTTGGGCATGCTGCCCTCTCCCTCCTAGGACCTTTGCAGATTCCCAGATCCCATGGAGAGCAGATGGCCTCTCCTCCCCGCAGCAAACATAAGGGACTCATAAGCAGCAGTTGGAGGAGGAATAGAGCAGGATTTCAGGAAGGGAGGTGCCTCTGCAGAGATGTGGTGTCAACACTCCTCATTAGCATAAAGCGTTTTATATTCTCAGCAAGATTTGTGTGGGAGGGCTTATGAAAGGGATTTTTGTTGAGGGGAGAAATGGGGGGTTATTTACATGGGCGTTTGGTGTGGGTGGGGAAAGTGTTCTGGGGCAGCTTAATAGCTGTGATACTTTAGTTAAGGAAGAGGCTTAATGGCTGCGCATCTTTTCTCTGTGTTGGAAGAGGAGGTTTAATGACTATGAACGTGCTTCTTCCTCCCCTACTCCCTTCTAAGTTAACTTCTGTATATTTGTCTGGTCAGTTTAAATCATAAGCTCTTCAGGGAAGAGCCAGAGTCTTAACTTGTTTAATGTGCTGTCTGAAACGCCACGTACATTGATGGCGTTGTGTACAAATAAAGATATCCGTTTGTACAATGTTCGTTAAGATTCCAGCCAGTCAAGCTCAGCTTTCCCCCAGTTTACCTTTTTCACCAACAGATAGCTGTAAGCTGGCGTGGCTGTCCCTCGGCATCCACATATGGCAGGGGGAGGTGGGGCGTGCCTCCTCGCAGTTTAGGTCAATTAGAGCCTTCTCCAAGCACAGGAAAAAAGGGGGGAATTAGCAGTTCTCAAGGGTCCTGTCCTTCAAATGGAGTGGGGTCATAAATAGTCTGGGCTCTAGCCTGTAACCAGGCAGAGCGGCAACAGTCTCTTCGCCCAGCCATTAAGGAGGGTGGGGCAGCAACCACCCAAGGCTCTGGCCTGCAATCAGGCAGATCTGTAGTACCAGCCCAGTGTAGGGGCTCAGGTACGGGGTGAGTGTCACATGCAGTCTCTGGGGGCTCAGGTACGGGGTGAGCTGGGGAGCACAGGCCTCCTGGCCTACAGAGGGGGAGTACTGCCACCCCAGTGGTAGGATGGTAGGAGGGACATGGGCTTGCCCAACTCCACTGTGTCCCAACCCAGGGCCCTGTCAATGGTGGAGCAGTCCGCCATTGGGTCAGCAGGGATCCGTCTATGACACACTGACCTGATCTGAGTCTCGCTCTCCACCAGGCTACTGCCTAGTTCCCCTCCATTGCATCCTTCTCTTCCCCATCTGGCATACCTGTGTCCAGGGGTCGTTCTCAGTCTCCCCGGGATACACTGCCAGGGTTAGCTGTAGCAGTTCCTCCACGTCAAGAACGTTGCGGGTCCCTGGAACAGCAGCAGCGGTTCTGCTTGGTGCTCCACGCCAGCAGTGGGGAAGAAATATCCGTCTCCTCCAGCAGCTCCCTCCTAACTGAGCTGCAGGGCTGGCCTTTTACATTTCCCCTTCCTGTCCTGCCCATGTGTCCCCTCTGTGTCTGGCTTGCAGGTCGTGGCCCTCCTGACTCAGCCCATCAGGCGGCTTGCGGTGCTCCTTCCATGTCCACCTCTGAGGGGGGGCCACACCTCCTCGCTACAGTGGCCTTAACAAGTGAGTGATCAAGACTAAGGCTGTCAAGCGATTAAAAAAATTAATCACGTGATTAATCGCACTGTTAAACAATCATAGAATACCATTTAAATATTTTTGAATGTTTTCTACATTTTCAAATATGGTGATTTCAATTACAACACAGAATACTAAGTGTATAGCACTCACTTAATATTTATTTCTGATTACAAGTATTTGCACTGTAAAAAACAAAAGAAATAGTATTTTTCAGTTCACCTAATATGAGTACTGAAGTGCAATCTCTTTATCATGAAAGTTTTGAATGTCAAATTATGTACAAAAAAACTTGCATTCAAAAATAAAACAGTGTAAAAATTTAGAGCCTGCAAGTCCAGTTCTACTTCTTGTTCAGTGAATCACTCAAACAAGTTTGTTTACATTTACATTTGCAGGCGGTAATGCTACCCGCTTCTTGTTTACAATGTTACCTGAAAGTGAGAACAGGCATTTGCATGGCGTTTTTGTAGCCAGCATTCCAAGGTATTTACGTGCCAGAGATGCTAAACATCCATATCCCCTTCATGCTTCGGCCACCATTCCAGAGGACATGCTTCCATGCTGATGATGCTTATTAAAAAAAAAAGCGTTAATTCAGTTTCTGACTGAATGCCCTGGGGGAGAATTGTATGTCTCCTGCTCTGTTTTACCCGCATTCTGCCATATATTTCCCTTTTTATAGTAGTCTCAGAAGATGACCCAGCACATGTTGATTTTAAGAAAACTTTCACTGCAGAGTTCACAAAATGCAAAGAAAGTACCAACGTGAGATTTCTAAAGATAGCTACGGCATTCGACCCAGGGTTTAAGAATCTCAAGTGCTTTCCAAAATCTGTGTGGGACAAGGTGTGGAGCTTGCTTTCAGATGTCTTAAAAGAGCAACACTCCCATGTGAAAACTAGAGAACCCAAACCACCAAAAAAGAAAACCGACCACCTGCCGGTGGCATCTGACTCAGATAATGAAAATGAACATGCGTCAGTCTGCACTGCTTTGGACTGCTGTTGAGCAGAACCCGTCATCAGCATGGACACATGTCTTCTGGAATGGTGGTTGAAGCATAAAGGGACATGTGAATCTTTAGCGCATCTGGCACGTAAATATCTTGTGACTTCAGCTACAACAGTGGCATGAGAGCACCTGTTCTCACTTTCTGGTGATATTGTAAATAAGAAGAGGGCAGCATTATCTTCTGTAAATGTGAACAAACTTGTTTTGTCTTAGTGATTGGCTGAACAAAAAGTAGGACTGAGTGGACTTGTAGGCTCTGAAGTTTTACATTGTTTTGTTTTTGAGTGCAGATATGTAACAAAAAAATTTACACTTGTAAGTTCACTTTTACGACAAAGAGATTGCATTATAGTACTTGTCTGAAGTGAATTGAAAAATACTATTTCTTTTATCATTTTTACAGTGCAAATATTTGTAAGCAAAAATAATATACACTTTGATTTCAGTTACAAGGCAGAATACAATATATATGAAATGTAGAAAAACATCCAAAATATTTAATACATTTCAATTGGTATTTTATTGTTTAACAGTGCAATTAAAACTGTGATTAATTTTGATTGATTTTTTTGAGTTAATTGAGTGAGTTAACTGCGATTAATCGACAGCCCTAATCAAGACATTTGTCGGCTTGCTAACAGCACCGTCATGCAATCAAAAGCGTAGTCTGCCACCTACATCAGGGCATTTGTGCTGGAAGATCTGACAATATTTGACTGGTCAAATAGTAGGCAGCCAAGGGACTGCTCAGTTGACCATCTTGACAAGCCTACTGTGAAATGCAAGCAAGGCAGGATGATGCTAGCGATGAGCTTGGCATTGTGTTAGCAGCGGCATTGGGGGTGACAAGGCATATTCCACTCAGCACCCTCTCAGAAGAAATCTGAGCACTTGGGCCCTGATACTGCCATAAATGACCACTGATCTTGCAAGGGGCACCCCATGAACAGTTGATTGCAGGATTGGGGCATTCGGTTTTCCCTCTATCTAGTAGGTGGAGGAGGCCCTTATTTCTCAGTCAGTCTTTATAGCTTCTTAGCAGCTGCATTTCCTGTCCATCTTGTTCTTGCTGATTTATTCTGTGATTCGTCAGAGGTGTTGCCTTTTCATGGTTGTTGTGTTTTTCTGTTTCTTTTTATGCCCTTGATAATGATGATGTGTTTTAATGTTTGGGGTTTTTTCATTTGTTTTATAGGGATCGAAAATTATACAAATTAGGACTAAAGGGGTTTTATGGTAAAGAAGACTGTGACAGTACAGGTAAAGTATGCTTGATAATTAAAGACACCAGGGTTGATTTTAGTTCAAGTGGCTAAAATAATTACTAATTATGTATTAAATATGTGCTTTGTGGTAATATGTGTAATTATGTAGACGTGATTACATTAGTTATTCAGGGTGCGGTAATGCTGTATAGTTACTAACCCATAATCATACTAATTTCTCATCCATTTCTTAGTGCTTTTGCTAAAGAGGACCTTTCCGGCCTAAGGATAACATAATTATTCCTTAAATGTACATTGTGTTCTGGCAACTGTTACTTCCTCTGCTCTGATTGGCTACCATCTTTAGCACTCCCCATCAAGATGCCTACATGAACATGATTCCTTTAACATCTGATTGCCTCCTTACTATCCTGTCACTCCTACCTGGCCTAAATACTAAATATTTTGTAAAGGAAAAGCTCTGCCTAGAGAGGAGGCGAAACTTTCCACACACGTTGAGAAAGAGCAACAAAGTGGAGATTGAAAGAACTTGGAGTTGTCAGAGTGCTGGGGTCAGAAGTGGAGGCAGTTGTATTTCTTTTAGGTATATGGATGAGTTCTAGGGTCAGTCACCAACCAAAGCATAGAGGTGAAAGGAGAGAGAGCACATTTTAGTAGATGAACTTGAAGATGATCCTTGTTATCTGCATAATAAATATACTCTGGGCTGAGAAACTGATTTTTTTTTAAATGCTTAAGAATCAGTTTTTGCTACAGAATTACAAATGTCTGCATTTAGCCAGCCTCATTAATATGCAGTGCCTACTTTGGCAATTATTTTTGTAGCTCTAAACATATTTGTAATTATTTCAATTTTTTTAAATGTAAAGACTGAGAGAAGAGCAAATGGTGAATTGATAGCTGGCTATATCCTTTTTGAGGTGATTTAGTGACATTCTTGGCACACCGTGTTTTGTAAAATTGCATGATCTTTGTTAACCCATTTATGGTACATTTGTAAAGTTACTGATCATCTCCCATGGTTTAATGCAGTGGTTCCCAAACTTGTTCTGCCACTTGTGCAGGGAAAGCCCCTGCCGGGCCGGGCTGCTTTGTTTACCTGCCGCGTCCGCAGGATTCGGCCGATCGCGGCTCCCACTGGCTGCGGTTCGCTGCTCCAGGCCAACGGGAGCTGTTGGAAGCGGCGTGGGCCGAGGGACGTACTGCCTGCCGCTTCCAGCAGCTCCCATTGGCCTGGAGCAGCAAACCGCAGCCAGTGGGAGCCGCGATCGGCCAAACCTGCGGATGCGGCAGGTAAACAAAGCAGCGTGGCCCGGCAGGGGCTTTCCCCGCACAAGCGGCGGAACAAGTTTGGGAGCCACTGGTTTAATGATATGCCAAAATAAGTCCTGTGAAGCATTTACTTTCTGTATTCTCTCCCTTGCTTTTAGATTTTTGGCCAGATACTATCAGGCAGTATGTGTTTTACAAATATTTAAACAGCTGGGACTTGATTTTCAAACTGGGTCTCCATTTTGTAGGCACTGTATGTAAGAATTATGCCTGTAGTGAATTGCACCCACAATTCTGTGTCCCCACTCCATTCATGCTTTTTCCTGGGAATTTATTTTGAGTGCCGTTCATTTCAGGGGCAACAGAGGCCCTTATTCTGTTATAATTAATTGAAATAATTACATCATTCAAAAGTTCAGAATTCATGTATGTATTTCTTGGCTGCTGTGTTAAAAAAAAAAAATCAACAAAAAACCCTACATACCCTGCAGATATGTAGTCACTTCAGATGAGTTGGAGATAATTCGTTTTGCTGCAGTGATCAACTACAGCAAGAGACGGAGAGGGCTGTGCCTACTAAGCAGCTTTCAAATGTTGTTATAGAATGTAACTGGGGAAAGAAACTTGAGGTGCAGATCTCCTGATTCTGCATCAGAAAGATACAGAGCAGAGCTGGGTAGGATTGAAACCAATTTATGAAATTTTGAATTAATATCACTTGTTTATAGGAGAGGAGCAAATAGAGGAAGAGAAGGAGGGGAATCATCATCCCAATGTGACAAAAAACTCAAACAACAATCATTCTTTGGGCCTGGAAGAGGATGAACTGGACTCAGAGGCTGAACTCATGAGGAGTATGGGGTTACCACTTCAGTTTGGAGGACTGTCAGCTCACAAGGAATTTGTGGTAAACCCCAGTTTACTGTGCTTTTTATGCATCTTTGTATTTCCAGACTCTGAGCTAAGAAAGTAAATTGAACGCTGTGTGTGTGTGCATGTGTGTCTGTGTGTCTCTGCACACATGTGAAGAAGCTGGTCCACAGAGCAAGTTGTAGGATTAGGAACTGATTAATTTCTTGAATGAACAAATTTGTGAATAAACTGAGCAAAACACAATATTAAAAACAGTGGTACACAAACTGTGGGACAAAGGAATTGAATGGGAAATGAATACACACTACTTTTAATTTATAGAACACTGGTAAGAGTGGTGCTTTTATACAGTGCATGTTAAAATAAAGTATGGTATGAGGGCTGTGAAGGAAGTAACTTCAGTGAAAGATGGGTATTCGTTCTCTGGAACCAACTTCTCAGTGGTTCAGCTTTTGCCTCTGAAGTGGCCATACACAATCTGAAGAGCAGGTTTGAGTTTCAGTAACTCTCATGTTTGACTTTTTTCAGATTCATAATAGAAAAGTTTGGTTCTAAAATATAGGTACTTCCAAAGATACTTGTGTGTGTATATATAACAAGTCCATTAGGTAACTCTGGACGTCTTTTATCCAGCAGGCATTAAGAAAAAATGAGCAAGGTTTCCTTTGCAAAACTTGGATCACAGCATTTCAGTTCTAGCTGAACTTTGACAGCAACTGAAAATGAGTTTCCAGTTTAACAACTTGAACACTGCTTGTTCTTTTGAAAGTCTCAGCCACTGATGCAAATGAACTTCGAAGCTCCTTTCCTCAGCAGTACAAAGCTGAGTGAAGCTGACTGTGATTCAGAAATAAGTTTGGGGGTGTACTTCTGTGTAGGATAAGTTTTTTGTGTAGCTGTTGGCCCTGGTAAGTTGTACTCAATGTAAAAGAGGATTATTCTCTTCCCATTTTACTGCCAAATTAATAGTTTCATGGATTTAGCCAAAGATCCACTGTCAGGCACTAGTGAAACAATTTCTTGATCTCTGTTGATGGCTTTTAAAAATGACTACAGGCCAAATTCACTGCTTATGTAAACAAGCATTCCTGCACCAAGTTGGCCATCTTATTACCTTTTTCCTCCTGTTAGTTGTTTCCCTGTCTCTTCTCCTTCACCATTAGATAGCTTTGTCAAGTTTGGCTTGTATTTTGGGCAGCATGTGAAAGGGTTATTTGCTGTGGCAGGAGTTCATTTCTTCCCCTGCTCTCCTCCAAAAGCTCCCTTAGTATCTTCTACCATGAGTAAGACTACGATTTTGTCATGGATATTTTTAATAATAGTAATGGACAGGTCACAGGCAATAAACATGGAAGCCATGACATGTCCCTGACTTTCACTAAAAATATCCATGACAAAATGGGGAGGGAGAAGAGTCCAGCACCCTGCCCCACTGCATGCAGCGGGGGCAGGGAGCTGTGGCTCCCCTGCCCAGTGGCTGGGAGCTAGGAGTGATCCCTGACTGCGGGGTTGGGAGCTGGGGCAGGGGTGGGGGGAGGGGTGATCCTCCACTACCTTTGAAGGGCTGGGAGCTCAGGGATCCCCCACTCCCTGCAGTGACTGGGAACTGCAGGGTCCCCCACCGCCCACCGAGGCTGGGAGCTACGGGGGAATCCTCTGTCGCCCTGCAGGGCTGGGAGTTGCGGGGGAGGCCGCCGCCCGTGGCAGCCGGGAGCTGCGGAGGGTCCCCCATGGCCACAGTGGCTGGGCTGCTGCAGGGGCTCAATGTCACAGAGGTTGTGGAAAGTCACAGAATCTGTGACTTCTGCGACCTCCATGACCTACTCATAGCTTTACTCATGAGGGAAAAAATACTTCTGAGTAATGAGTGGAGGGCAGAAGCAGGAATGTCCCTGAAGACAGAACAAGGAGGAAAGAATAAATTCTCCCTTGTGAGTTACTTGGTTCTGGGCATTTTTTAAAAACACATTTTATTTCTTTTTGATTTTTAGGCATCAGAAAATTCCAGAAAGAGAAATAAGATAGTGAAGAAGAAGAAGAAGAAAAAGTTGCAGCAAAAGCACTTGAATGAGATCATGCGGGAAACCTGGAAAGAAGATTGTGAAGACCATAACCAGTCTTTTTCAGATGATCCAGCTTTACATACAGAACGAACTGAGGAGAAAAAAACATGCCAGCTTCTGAATGAGGACAACTGTGAAAATAGAGATTGCCCTATTAATGATGCTTTACCCAGTGAGCTGAAAGAGAAATGGGAAAAATATTGGAGTGAGTATGGAGAAGGTCTTCTGTGGCAAAGTTGGCTGGAGAAGCACATGGAAGTAGAATTGTCTGAGAATGCACCTACTTCTGAGCCTTGGAACTCTCCTGACACCAAGGAAAAGTGGAAGCAGCATTATAACGAAATATACTGGTATTACTGGGAACAATTTCAGTACTGGGCAAGTCAAGGATGGACTGTTGACAGCCCACATAATGATGGCACCGAAATCAATGCGTATAAACTCGAAACAGGTCTGCCAGGAGAAGCAGACTGTGTTAGTACAGATGCTGTATCTCATCAAGTGCTGGACTCAGAACTTTCTTCTTATCCTCCCTCCAACATCAGTTGTAAAGAAAACCCTAGCTCATGTGATGAGCACCATAATGAAATCCTCTCTGGGATTGGTAACATAAATCTGGATTTGGAGGAAGTGGAGGAGAGCAAATTAACCCTAACAGTAATTTATGATGGCCATCAAATTCTGAGTTCAACTAGTAGTACAAGGCAGTGTCCTTGTGTTTCTAGCCAGAAGGAATCGTGCAATGGAGGAACCACGAAAAGTGCATCTTCTGAAAATAAAAGTACAAACCAATCAGGTCCGTGTAGGATTTGCTAATATTGATTCTGGTAATATTCCTCCAGATGTGTATCTTTTTTTTTTTTTTTTTAATAAATCTCTGGATGTACTCGAGAAGTGGTGGGATAGCAGTATTAATGCTTCCTTATTTTAACTCTGTCTGCTATGCAGCTGCTATACTATCCATATACAGGAAAAGCTGTATTATCTGGCACTTTACAAACCAGAAAGCTCTATAAACCGGCATTTCAGGAGGAGGTGTGGGACACGGGCTCTGGGAGGAGTTTGGGTGCAGGAGGAGTTTCGGGGTGCCAGATCTGGGAACTCCCACCCTCTTAGTTAACTGGAATTTTTGGCTTACTGGCACCCCCCCCCCCCCATTTCCCCAACATGCCATATAATAAAACTTTTACTGTAAAAACACAGACCAATTGGCTTCCACCTAGTATATATCTCACTCAGTAGGTTGGAGTAAATAGAACAGAAATAGATGTTTTAATAAATCTGGCCTGTGAAAGATCAGTTTTGAAGGAAAGTCCTAATAAACATACAATCCTTTCTTCACTTCATCTTCTCATATCTGCCCCAAAATGCTGTACCTGAAAATTTGGGTTTTGTTTGATTCAATGTATGTAATATCACAAGGCAGCCGTCTGCTTACTGCACTATAAACTATTAGCTATGAACAAATCAAGTTGGTGGTACTGTATAAGCCAGGTGGGCAAACTATGGCCCGTGGGCCACATCCAGCCCGTCAAACCATTTAATCTGGTCCTCAGCTCCAGCCAGGGAGCGGGGTCAGGGGCTTACCCCGCTCCACGTGGCTCCCAGGAAACAGCTGGCATGACCCCCCCCTCTAGCTCCTACGTAATACACAGAGGCGTGGCCAAGCGGCTCTGTGCGCTGCCCCATCTGCAGGCACCGCCCCCGCAGTTGCCATTGGCTGTGGTTCCTGGCCAATGGGAGCTGCAGGGGTGGTGCCTGCGGACAGGGCAGAGCAGCGTGGCTGCATCTTGGAGCTGGAGGTGGGACATGCTTCCGGGAGCTGCTTGCGGTAAGCACCGCCTAGAGCCTGCACACCTGAGACCCCCCCCCAAACCTCCTGCCCCAGCCCTGATCCCCCTCCCACTCTCCAAACCCCTCGGTCCCAGCCTGGAGCCCCCTCCTGCACCCCAAACCTCCAGCCCCACCCCAGAGCCCTCACTCCCCCAACCCGGAGCCCCCTCTCACACCCTGAACTCCTTATTTCTGGGCCCACCCCAGAGCCCGCACTCCCAGCCAGAGCCCTCACCCCCTCCCGCACCCCGACCCCCGATTTTGAGAGCATTCATGACCCGCCGTACAATTTCCATATCCTGATGTGGCCCTTAGGCCAAAAAGTTTGCCAACGCCTGATATAAGCCATAGTTGACCAACACTGACTAGTGGAAATGCCAATTTATTTTGTAATATTGTCATGGACTACAACCAAAGTAGGGGTGATATATCACATTGGGAGAGTGATGCTACTTGTCACTGGAGGTGCTGGGAGGATTAGCTTAGAAGAGGGATGTGCTGATCGCTGGGAAGATGCAGTATTGTCTGGCAGCTGAGACAGAATGCTGAGAGCTGATTCCAACTTTCTAGCATTCATATGTCTTGGAGTGTAGGGAAAGTATCCCTTTTCCTTCTTCCGCCATTACTTCTGCCTGCCTGCACTCCCCAGAGGCAGCCCATATAACCCTTTTGTACTGCTCTGTGTTTTCTTCGGCTTAAGAGGAAGGGTGGAATATGCAAGAGCAGCCGTGGCTGAGGTGTTAGGAGAAACACCTGTATTATGCACTGCTGAGGAGTGTAGATAGCGGATAGATTTTTTTCCCCCTTCTCCTGGCAGCTTCACAGAAACACCAGAGGCAGGAGCATGGAGCCAACTCTCAGCAGCCTCCCCTCTCTCTCCTTTCTTTCTGAATGCCGTCTATTCACCTTAAATTGTTGCCCCCAGCCTTGGGACTGCCAGTGGGTTGTTTGAGTGTTGCTGTGAGTTCTTTAGCCAATGTCACTGCACTATCCTGGCAGACTTGCTCTCAACCATTAAGATGAGACATGGGATGAAAATCCTAACTTATTAACTTGCAGTTATTTTTTAAAAAGGACAGGGAAGCCATGTGAGGATTGTCCTGTATAGACTTTTCATATATGGAAACCTTTGAGTCTTTAACATTGATGTTGCCAAATATGTAAAGGTCCTTTAAAACAGCACAGGAAACATAGCTGTTGGTATGTTGAGACTTAAGATGGAGAAAAGCAAAGGTACATGTGGTTTGGTAATCACTTGTTTGTCAGACTCAAGTACATAATAGTGTACTTTTTAAAAAAAAAAAACCTCCAAAATATTTAGTTTTTTGTAGACTGGAGAAGAAATGATTGGACAAACAAAAAGAGTGCTGTTTTTATGCCTCTTTAGATTCACAGGAGCCATCTAGACCAAATTCAAATGACAAAAGAGGATCGCACAACAATGATAAGAAAGAAGACGAAGAAGAGGAAGAGCCACCTGAGTATAAACATGCAAAAGTCAAGAGGAGGCAAGTAATAAATTAGTTTTTTCTATTTCTAAAATCTGTTTCTGTGTGTTCCTCTGTATTAGAACGGCTCCTAGCACAATTGGGCACTGATCCCTGATTGGATCTGTTGGCTATTCCTGCAATGCAAATAATAATAATTGGCTTTCCTACCTCCTTACCTTCCCATCTGAGAGCATGGAGCTTTTATGTTGGTTAGAGGTCTCTCTTTCTTTATTCCAAGGAAAGAATTTAGAGCCCTGACTTCCAAACTCTATGAGAGGTGTATATACACACTTATCACCAGATTGCTAAATTGGATGGGGTGCACCTTCTGTTGAGAATGGACTTGTTTATTTGTAATTGGCATAAAAACCTGCTTTTTTATTTTTGGGGATGGTGAGAGAAGGAATGGGAACAGTATTAAGTAGTTACTAGTTTAGGTGGTGATGCTGATGTGTTAGTGTCATTCTAGTAGCATAAGAACAAGAAATGCTTATGCCTTGAGGTAGAAAAAGCCTATTGTCTCCATTCATATGGACAGATTGCACTTGTCTAGCTTGTGACTTGAAGGATATAAATGGAAAGGTCACTGTGTGTGATACTTACTGATGTGTATATTAAAACTTCATTAATACTTGGGTTCCTTCATGATGTAGCCTTTAAAACCCAGAAAATAAGAGTATAGGCTGTGGAGTCAGCCAGAGTTAATGGGAATTTTCCTCTCTTAGTAGGAACTGTAATAAAAATGGTGACTTTTTATATAAAGTAACCGACGTCTGGGTTTCTTTATAGCCATGAACTGGATGCAGATGAAAATCCTGTTGCGGATCCTGAGGAAACCTGTTCTCTTCTGGGATTCAAGCATGGTACAGGACAAAAGTAATGACTTATAAGCAAATTCAGTGTCCCTCCCCCCACCCCCCGAAAATTAGCTCCTTTTACGCACTAGTTGCCCCATACCTGTTGTTTTCAAGTGTACCAGCAATCTCTGTTTCTTTTGACTGTTAAGTTATTTGAAAGTTATTTTGAAAATTAGTGTTTGTGCTTAATAAAACTATAGGTTTGTCTTTGGGTGATTGTAGGAGTGGAAAGGAGGGATGCAAAGTGTTAAAGGTGAATTAGAGAATAATAAAAGTGCTTTGAAGTGAAGGTAACAAATAACAAAGGTTTAAATTAGATGGCATCCTAAAGTATAACTCCTTTTTTGTTAAAATGCTTGTGGTTTTATAAATATGAATTAGTCTCTTAAATTCTCTGGTCCTGAGGGTTCTAATTGTTAATCAGCTTTTAAAAGTTGGTGTCTAGTTAGGAGCCAGGTAGGAACTTATTGCGGCTTCATTATATTAGGACAAAGCCACTGTCCTGTTGATGCAGATGTTGACAGTGTTTTCATGATTAAATAAAACAGTTTCCATTGGCTCATGGCATGGTCTACAAACCTGGGGGGAGGATGTTTTAGTTTGGCTCCATCCAGTATGGAATCCATTTTACTTGGCTGTGGGGCTGCTGTAAGATAAGGTGTCACTAACACACACTGTGTAATATGCAAATATTTTCATTTTATGGGGAGATCTGGATAGTTAAATTTGTATTTAGGCTGAAAAGTGTAATTTTAAGATAATGTTTGGCCTGTCAACACTGACAGTCTCTCTCAAACATTTCATAACAGCTGAATCCCACATATTTAAACTTCTGTTCTTAATCTATTCTTTTTGATTGCAGATATGGGGGAATTTCAAACTTTAGCTGCAGAAAGGTCCAGTATCTGGACAAAAATGCAAAGCTCAAATCCCAGTTCTTGGACATGCGCAAGCCAGTGAAGAGAAAAAACAAACACCTCTTCTTCACAGAAGAGTCAGAAATGTTGTCTTGCCAAAAAAGTAAAACTTTGAGTAAGGTAGAAGTATTTCTTATACGTTTATTTATTAGCACTGTTATAGCAAAGCGCCCTAACCGCAGTATCGTAGATGTATCCGTGTTTTTTCTGATAACTATTATTGAACTGTGAAAATGGGAGTGTTTAGGCCAGTAAAAATCAAATGAATACACGTTATTAAGCATCAACCTGTGTCTCTTTATTGCTTACACATCTTTCTTTAGTCAAAAGCACTCTAGTCAGGAAGCATATCAAAACAGTGAAAAACTCTTCACTGAGTTGTTTTGAAGAATGTCACTTTTTAAGAATGTCATTTTAACAGCCATCTTATATAAACAGCTTTCGTTACCTCTATATTCCTCATTTGTTCAGTAATGTGTATATATGTTTATATATATATATATATAGACCAGTGGTGGGCAACCTGCAGCCCGCGGGCCGGACGCAGCCCATCAGAGTAATCTGATTGTGGGCCACGAGATATTTTGCTGATGTTGACCATCCGCAGGCACTGCTCCCCCTCCAGCTCCCAATGGCCGTGGTTCTCTGTTCCCGGCCAATGGGAGCTGTGGAAAGCGGTGCCTGCAGGCGAAGGGGCCGCAGGGACATGCTGGCTGCCACCTCTCACAGCTCCCATTGGCCGGGAACAGAGAACTGTGACCACTGGGAGCTCTGGGGGGCGGTCCCTGCGGATGTTCAACGTCAGCAAAATGTCTCGCAGCCCGCAGTCGGATTACCCTGATGGGCCGGATGCATTGCCCACCACTGCTGTAGACCACTGAATTACCTGCATTTTTAAATGCATGTGTTTTGCATTTTGAAACACATGCATTAACAGTGAGGAAAAAATATTTCTATGCTATAATGAATTGTATACACCAGCATAACTTTTATATTGCACATAAAAATACCCCCAAAAAACTTTTTCCATTCTCCTGTCCATCACCAGGACATTTGCTATATCGTTGCTGTGATCACCCAAATCATTGATTTAGGTTTCAGCCAGACTGAACAGAAGCTACTAGATTGTTCACTATTGTAGACTGTAGCCATTGATGTTTAGTCATCACTTTTTCTCCCTTGTTATATTATTTTGATAACTTCAGTATTCTTGTTGGGTTTGTTTACCTGTACTTACTTTAATGTAATCTCAACCTTAACTCTATTTTAACAGATTTTTTTGCCTTGGAATTTGTAACCTATTTAGAGAAACTTGTTTACAAGTGATTTTTCTAGTTAACAACCTCCTTTTTAAGATCTGTTATCTCACATTCTTCTAGGGCTCACAGGATTTCCAACTCTCCTATTGCAAAATTTATTTTCTAGTACTGGTGGTTAGTGGTGTGTTGGACCTTAAACTTGTCACTAAACTCACTGATCTAAGACTGAGTATTGCCCACCCTGCACCTGAGGCTAGTATAATTCTAGGGAAAATTCCACTTTGGTGGGATTAAGAAAGAAATATGTGGCTATTTGAAAATAGCTATATACTTCCGAAGGTTTACATGAGGGGGGCTGTCTCCTGCTGAGGTAAGCCCAGTCTTGCAAAGACAATAGCAGTAATGTTAAGGTTAACCATATGTGGAGATCTTTGAAGGATCAGGGCTCCAACTGTTAACATTAGATAAGGTGTTCTGGTAGTTTTTTACCAGGGCATTTCACATTGAAGATTTCTCTCTTTAGAAGAGACAGAGAGAGAGAGAGAGAGAGAGAGAAGAAACTTATTTTGATGGAATTTCCTACTACGCACAGCCTTCCCTAGGTACAATTGAGCAGATGAGGCAGCTAACATGGAGCTAATTTACATGCACTTTGTAGCCTTCTTAAATGCAGTTCACAGGATGAGACAAGTTAACTAAAAAGCTGTAAATTTGGCCTACACATGCCAGCAAGTTTTTTATACTATATTTTCATCTGTAATGAATTCTGTGAAATTGGATTATTGTACTACTTATATTAATTAATTGCATGGATTTTGTCTCTTGCATACACAGAGAATGCGTATCTAAAGTTGTAAAGGAAAATGTGTATTATTATGTAGTATCTGAAGAATTAATCTGATCATATATTGATTCATTAGCCCAAAGAAGCAGTTTTCACATTGACTTTTAACTGTGCAAACTTAACATTTTCAACATTTTTTTTTTAGGGTAAATAATACGTTAATATGAACTATTGCTATATCAGTGGAAGAGACTTTTAAACTAGTGGTTCTCAACCAGGGGTACGTGTACCCTTGGGGGTATGCAGAGGTCTTCCAGGGGGTACATCAACTCATCTAGATATTTACCTAGTTTTACAACAGGCTACATAAAAAGCACTAGCGAAGTCAGTACAAACTAAAATTTCATACAGACAATGACTTGTTTATACTGGTCTGTATTGTATACACCAAAAAGCAAGTACAATATTTATATTCCAGTTGATTAATTTTATAATTATACGGTAAAAATAAGAAAGTTTTTCATTAATAGTGTTCTGTGACACTGTATTTTTATGTCAGATTTTTGTAAGCAAGTAGCTTTTAAGTGAGGTGAAACTTGGGGGTACACAAGACAAATCAGACTTCTGAAAGGGGTGCAGTAGCCTGGAAAGGTTGAGAGCCACTTTTTAAACTACCTTGTTTCATCGTATGATGGTGCAATCTAATTATTTGTGATACTTGACCATTCCAGGTAGAGAAGTTCCTAAGACAGGTTAGTGAACCTGTGGAGGAGACTATGTCCCAGGAATCTTTTGCTCAGGATAAAGTGCAGGGCTCCTCTACAAGCAGTGACTCAGAGGAACAGGAAAGTTCACAAAGTAATAATTTCAGTGCGAAAAAGCATGACCCGCTATCTTCCAGAATTGTTAGTTATGAACTTGGAACAAATAACCTTGAAGAAGAGGAGAAGGAAGATGCAACAGCAAGTGGCTCTATCTCTCAGAGCTCAGGAAGACAGGAATGTCATTCTGGACGACAGCTAGTTGCTCTGGATATTCCAGATTATCTTCAAGTAGAAACAGAAAGTGTGAGTCAAGGTACGTACAGTTTTTAATAACTGGAGGCAAATTGGTTATAAACTTTATCCTGTAAGGTTTCTTTACCAAGCTATTTGTCATTTTATATTTACTTAATGAAACTTACTATATTCTTAAATTTTTCAGTCAAAATCTTGCAAACTGAGATTTGGTTTGTGCAGTGCAGGTGAAGATGGCTTTGGCATTTTTTCTGAATAAATTCTGACCTTGCCACTGTTTTTAATAATGATTCTTTGGGGCTTGTTTTAATGAACAGCGGTTCGTCAATCTTCTTTACTCCCAGTGAACTCCCTTATTGCATTTGCATTGTTTCAGTAGTGAGGCAGAGTCCTTAGTAGGGATTGATTCAATTAAAAAAGAAATGTCTGGACTGTCAGAGTTTGGATTCTTGGATATGTTATTGCATTGAGCCTCAAGGAACATATAATATGTCAATACTAACATTACTTTATTTTCTAGAAAAAAAATAATCCAGTATTTTATGAGCCTTTTTTTTTTTATTTATTTAACACTTACTATACGCCAAAGGAATAGGATTACTGAGGATTTCATATACATTCCATTATTTCTGTGGTTGTAGTTTTACTTATTTTAATATAAAATTGGTATTACATAATTCTTCTGTGTAAATCAGCTTTGATTCCTGGTTTAAATACAAAGCATAATTCAGTTGCTTATATTTGGTCACTAAATTGCCCTTTGATTTGGTTAACAGTTGTTAATTATGCAATGTCAACTATCTTGCCATCTGCTGAAAAGAATGGTAAATCTGCTGAGATTCACCCCTTGGCCAGTTAACCAGTCAGCCTAACAGTTAAGTCAGGGAAATAAGTACAGGAACCAAGCAGCCAAGGTAACTAGACTTGACACTGGGGAGCAGGAGGATTTGACACTGTGGCAGGGTGGTGCTCCAACTGTAAATTCACCCCAAGTTCCTAATGCCACTCTGAGCTCTCATTCTCTTCCCTTTGCCCTGCCAATCCAAACCTTCCACAAGATACTTCATCAGTATTCCCCTTTCTGTCTTAATAATAGGTTTGTGGCCTAGTTATATCTGTACTGCAAATTTGGCATGGAACCACTGCAGCCTGCACAAACATAACCATGAGTGTCTCTAGCTCAAGTTACCAACCCACAGAATCCTGCAAATGACCCCATATGGAATCCAGCAGCGTGCTTAGATAGTGTTATAATTGTTGCCGTATATCTACTTACATACTACAGCCCGCACCCTTGGAATGAGGGATTGCTGGAATGATGCTAACTTTGTAATTTGGTGTTTTCAGTTGTAGCTGAACCAACCGAAAGAAGAAATCCCCAAAAGAAGAAAAACAAGAAGAAAAAAAAGAACAGAACCACACCACCATCTTTACCTGCTGAGATTGCTGCTGATCCTGAGCTGACCAAATACTGGGCACAGCGTTACAGACTGTTTTCTCGGTTTGATGAGGGGATTAAATTAGATAGAGGTATGTTATTAGCTGAAGCACACAAACATTGCAGCGTAAAGGTATTTAAACCTGCACTTTCATCATCTGATAAGAAACAACAAAGCAGAAGTGAATAATAATTTACATCATTGTGGAATGTATGAACAAATTTATAGTGAGCTGGTGCAGATTAGCATAGCTCATTGATTTCAATAGAGCTGTGTTGATCTCTGCTGAGGATCTGCCACATATGTCAGACCTGATCTTTTCTGAAAATTGTGCTGCCTGTAATTATACCATATTCTGTTTGGTTAATTTGTGTCAGCAGTGGTCTTCAGAAATCAGATGGCAAAAGGTGTAATCTGTATATGGCCAAATAAACTTCGATGTTGAAATATGTTGATTACATGTCATGTTTGCGTAGTAAATGCTCTAAATTTAGTCAGTTGCTAAAATACAGCTTTACGTAGATCAGTATGGGTTCTCCAAGGGAAGAAGTCATAAATTTGCAGAAAGACTAGTGATTGTAAAACAACTTCTTGTGGTTTTTTTTATCATCTTATTTTAAGCAGTCCCCATTTTCAAGCAGTCCCCATGTAAATATAAGGAGAAATATTAGGCATACGGAACTTCAGTTATAAAGATCCATGTTCTGTCTTCTCTGCCATTTTTTATTTCAGCTCTGTTTCAATTTTAACAGAAATTCTGGGTGTGTTTGTAACAGAATGGCCTTGTTGTGACTGAAGTGTAAACCATTATCTTTTCATCACAGTCTTGTAGGGCTTGATCCTATAAGGTGCTGAGCATTTTGGCTCAATCTAGCACTGAAGTACATGTTTAGCTGTAATTACATGAGTAGGCTGACTTTAGTGGGACTACTCCTGGACTTAAAGTAACCCACTGTATCGAATTAGTATTCAGAACCTTACAGGATCAACCCCATAATACCCTAGTAAAATGCATGGTACCAAAGTTGCTGGGCTTAATTTAATGTTCAGCCTCTGTTTAGTTCTTTTGAATGATTGATTTTGGAAACAATTGACAAATTTTCTCTCCGTCCCTTCCCACACTGCCTCCATCAGAGGGTTGGTTTTCTGTTACACCTGAGAAGATTGCTAAGCATATTGCAAGCCGCGTCAGGCAGTCCTTCAACTGTGATATAGTAGTGGATGCATTCTGTGGAGTTGGAGGAAATGCTATTCAGTTTGCCTTGGCATCAAAAAGAGGTAATAATCTGTTTGTATAACGTGATTTCCCCACCCCATCCCCTGTTCTCTCTGCAAGTAGTCTTGATACTGGCTTTCTACATGTGTTTTACCTTATTCATTATGTTCTACTGCGATATATCCTATTGATGAATTTTTTTACTCCAGCATAAGCATGTCATTGTTTATATATTTGAAAAAAACAGGGCTGCTCTTGTATTTCTGCCGGGCATATTTAATCAGTTTATTTTAGCCAAAGATGATCACTTGTTGCATTATTCAAAGTTATTTTATTTATCACGTGTTCTAGTAAAATAGCTAACCTGTATGATGTGTATATCCCAATCCCAAGTAGACTCCCATAGCTCTGTAGGGATTGGGCTGGGATAATTTAATATAAAAACAAATAACACAGGGGCTACAATACTGATTAAAATTAAAATGAATAATACAAATTAATGATGACCCTCCATTTTTTATTTGAATGAAGCTGCTGCAAAATTTCCCAGTCTCCCACATCAGAGTGATACAGAATCTAAGGAATTTGCTCCAGAAGTTAGCTCCATCTTGTAACAGACTTCCTGGGACAATGCCTATGACAAACTAAGGGGCATCGTTGACTGGCTCTGAGCAAAATGCCATCTAGTCTTCCCTAGCCAAAAAGAGCTGAAAAGAATTTGGGAGGAAAATGCTCTTCACTCTAACAAGTTAAGAAAAACAATGTATAAGATATGTTCACAAGAATAGTTTTTCTCAAGAAATCATTTATCAGGTTTAATAATTCCACAGTCCCCAAGAATCTTTTAGGTTTTTTTTATTCAGTTGATCTGATTCTGATGAGGCCCAGAAAGTTAAGCTAATCAGCAGTGTATGTGTCAGGAGAGCAGCTTGCAGCTTACAGCTTCTTGTTTCCATGACAACTATGCAGTATGCAATTGTATGCCACTTATAAGCACATTACATATGGAGTATAAAATACTGCCAGTAATAGGAGCACATGCTGGTGCAGCTGAACCAGTTGCTGCAAAGTAATGTTAATCTAAAATTAGCATATTTTTACATTGCTAATCTATTGCTACTGCACTAATGAAGTGAAAGCGCAACTTCTTCAGTGAAAACATATAATACTCAATATTCCGCTCCATGGAATCTGTCACTAAACATTCATGGGTGTGAAGCAGATTCATATTCTAGTGCTGAATATTTTCTGGGGAAGGCAGGTGATGATGTGATCTATGCTAAATTTGGCAGCTCACGTTCAGTTATTTCTGTAACAGTTCTTTTCATCTAAACTTAGTTTTTTTCTTTATATTTTGTGGCTGAGTTTTGTGTAAATGTTTATACTATATCAGGTGCACACAGTTTCAGTTTACTTTTCAGAAGAGTTATTGATTAGTGTCATCTCTTGCAGCCTGTCTTTCATTTATTCTTGGGGTAAGATCAGCTGCCAGCCAAGTAGTTTGAGCCATGTATCATAGGGGGTTTTGCTGATGTCAAGGAAAGGAGTCTTTGCCCTCCCAGAATGCATTACTTACCAGGGCTCCAGCCCAGTGTTGAGTTGGTGGATCAACATAGTAGCAGATGCATAGTTCCAAATACCCCAGGTCAGGAATGCACAGGGAGCCATTGCAGAACTGTGCTTCACAGCATGCAGGGTATATACAACCACAGCCAGCTTTCCCAAATCTCACCTGCTTTCCCTCCTTCATACAGTGTGAAACTCTGCTGTTTTTGCAGTGTCTGGGAACCTCTGCTTTGCAGTGTTGGAGGGTAAGAATTTGCCCCTTTGAGGAAATAGTTTGGTGTGCTTTAGCAACAAGATTGAGATAATTGGCTGTTGGTATATGACAAAAGGTATACATATTTATGGAAGTCACGATTGGGAACACAAAATTAGTGGGTTTATAAATGCCTTCTGCACCTGAGAACTACAATATAGCACCTTAACCAAAGGAACATCTTGTTTTGGCAAGCAATATGGACATCTGTCAGCTTGTGTGTTTCATAGTGTTAATTCTTTTTCCTTTCACCTTATTTTCAGTGATTGCGATCGATATTGACCCTGTTAAGATCAGTCTTGCCTGCAATAATGCAGAAGTGTATGGAGTAGCCGATCAGATAGACTTCATATGTGGAGACTTCATGCTGCTGGCGTCTCATATAAAAGCAGATGTTGTGTTCCTCAGCCCCCCGTGGGGGGGTCCTGACTATGCCACGGCAGAAATCTTTGATGTTAGAACAATGATATCGCCTGATGGATATCCTTTGAAAGTTGTATGTTCACAGCAATAGCTCTCACACATTAACAAGAGCTTCACTTCTTTTAGCAGGATAAAACAATGTAGGATTCTTTGGCTCTGTCTTGTTCTGTTGATAGTTTGGGCTCCTTTGAACTTGATTTGGAATTGCAGGTGCACAGCACTCTTGAAAATCAGGCCTTAGATGTGTGAGGTTGGATACCCAAAACTGAGGTGCTCAGAATTAGTGGACACACTTACGAAACTTGGTCCTTGGTGACTTGCCCAGGCAGAGAGTAGTGTTAGAGCTGAGGTTAATGCTCAGGAGCACCTAGGTTCAAGATCGGTGTGCAGTGGATGTAGATCACGTGTCTCCAAAAATGATCAAAAACAGTTGTGGATGTCGCTTTTGATTTTTTTTCTTCTTTCAGTTAAAAAAAAAAATTATGAAGTATATTTGTTTGAAAACATGATCTTGTTGCTTTGGATTTTTCATATGTTCCCTGCCTCTGTTTTCTTCCTTGAGGCCATGATCTTAAGTGACATGATCTTCTTCACATTAATCAGTTGCGGTGTTGCAACCAGAGGATTATGGGACAGATTTTTTCTCCTTCATTAACAGAGGATTTGGTCTTATGGATTCAAATGAGGAGTAAGCAGCAGGAACATACGAAGACTCTTAAGCAACTGTTGCCTTTTTCTCATGCAAATGTACTTAATTATTAAAAATTTAAAAAAAACGAGTGGGTGAGAGTAGGCAAAGTTGTCTGAAAAGCAGACTTCTATTTCAAAAAAATTAATGAGACTGTGGTAGGTCTTTAAATCAGTGCATCACTGTTAATAACATTTGTCATGCTGATAATAAAACCAAGATATTCTTAGTATTTTGCTTTGTTTTGATATCCGGCTTTTTGGCAAACAAGAAAACTTTTTTTCATGTAGGCAGCAATGCATAAAGCATGTGATAAGACCCATCTGCGGGCTATAGAAATACATCAGCTTTCTAAATTATAGTAAAAAGCCCCCAAACAAACATAGTGCCCTAATTACCTATCTGCATGTTTATTAGGTGATATGATTTGTATCAGATTTTTAAAAATACAGGCGATCTTTAATTAAATATAAATAAACTATACATCTATTCTTAAGATATTTTGTTCAAAATTGAAAAAAATAACCTGTTTTAAAAGTGTAAAACGGATAAATTCTGTTTTAAAAGCTAGAATTTCTACTAGTGTTTCCCCATTTATAAATTATTTATAAAACATTCATCGAGTACTCCTGAGCTCCTTTCTAGTGTAATAAAATATTTCATATCAAAATATAAATTGATGTAACCAGACAACTTTCCCTAACTCAAAAAATTACCTACAAAAACACATGGGCTGTGTTTCAGAGTTAGTTACCTATTTTCTTATTGTTTTATGAAAAGTACATCCTATTTATTTAGAATATTTTTCCAGACTGTCTAAAACATAGCAGATGACTGTATCCTAGGAAACCAATCAATAGCACAAAGCAGTCTTATTGTTACTGGATCATTTCTGTACTGATATTTTGTGGCATCCTGGTGGCCTCTTGGTAACTTTAAATTGAATGTGTGTGTGTGTGTGTGTGTGTGTGTGTGTATAACTTTAAATTAATCTTTTATATATGCGTGATTAATTAGAAGGATCAAGCCAGAATATGGGATAGAAAATAGCCAGCAAACGAAAAATGTGCAACAGTTTTAACAGGTACTATTTTCATTTTAAGAAACCATTTTAGTGAAACACTGACACATGAAACACTTCATAACATCTGGGCAAATTTATGGAATGTGAGGAGTTTATCCATTTTGGTAGTGCTAGGTCTGACATTTCAAAAGAGTATCTAATGCGTAGCACCGATAGACTAATTAGAAGAATGTAACGTCTCTAATCACTAGATTGGGGATATTCTAACATAGCAAATGAACCCATGTGAAGCTTTTATTTTTTCCTTTATTGGTCTCCACATTTGAAATTTTCAAGCTGTCCCAGAAGATCACAAACAACATTGTGTATTTCCTGCCACGCAATGCTGACATTGACCAGGTAAGTTATCATTCACAAGCAGCTTTCAGAAGCAACTTTGCTGATATAAATTGATTTTTGTAACCTTTATTCAAATGAATCAGTTGTTGTAGTACAGGCCTATAGTCGATAACTTTTACCTTTACAACATATCTTAACATATTGGGAAACTGGATAGTGAATAACTCATGTCAGTTTGTTTTTCCTTACTGCATTCTAGAACAACAGTACGTTAGTCTCTCAATTTTGTGTGCCGCTCTCCTCCAAACTCCTATATGCTTCTGTCAGGGTGTGTAACTAATGCTTCTTCATATCAGTCAAACCAGTTATAGCATGTGTCTTTAACCAGCGCTGGACTTGAGGAGAGTTGTTGAATAATAAAGCTAAGTATTCAGATTTTCAGTACATAAAGAAAGCTGAAGAAAATCATTATACATCCTGGAATACCAACTTGAGTAGTGTCTTAGGTAATGTACAAAGTAAACATGTTTTGGGCTCTAGAATATCAGTGTGCTGCTAGAAGCAGAGCTGACATTAGTTACCTATGCAATTGCTTGTTCACATATAGGAAGCTCATGAACATAAATGACTAGATGATCCAGAGATATGAAAGATCATATAAACAAAATACTTGTTCTACCAGCGTACACTTACTACAGGAATTTTCATTATTAAATTATGTCATTGGCTATTATGAAGTGAGCTGTAGCTCACGAAAGCTTATGCTCAAATAAATTAGTTAGTCTCTAAGGTGCACAAGTACTCCTTTTCTTTTTGCGAATACAGACTAACACGGCTGTTACTCTGAAACCTGTAAAGTGGAACGGTTATTGTCAGTATTAGTAGAAGCGAAATAACCCCTTTTGGTTGGGATATACTAATAACATTTGGTAAATTGGTATAGTGGATGTTCTGCAGTGTATCTTTTCCAAATGATTGACTTAATTTCCTCTCCTTACAGTATGCGTTAATCTAGATAGAATTTGTAGTTTAAGGCCAGAAGGGACCACTGTGATCTAGCCTGACCACTTGCATAACACAGGCCATAGAACCATCCTGAATAAATTCCTGTTTCAAGTCCAGTAGCTGTGGTTGAACTAGAAGAATATCCAGTCTTGATTTTAAAATCTCCAATGATGGAGAATCCACCACAGTCCTTGGTAAATCTTTCCAGTGGTTGATTATCATCACTATTAAAAATGTGCACCTTATTTCCAGGTTGAATTTGTCTAGCTTCAGCTTCCAGCCATTGGATCTTCTATATCTTTGTCTGCTAGATTGAAGAGCCCTTTGTTATCAAATTTCTGTTCCCCATTTAGATACTTGTAGATTGGCCAAGTCATCCTTTAACCTTCTTTTTCTTTGTTAGACTCAAGGATCTCAACCTATTTAGTATATCACTATAAAGCGTGTTTTCCAATCCTTTAATCATTCTTGTGGCTCTTCTCTGAAACCTCTCCAGTTTTTCAGCATCCTTCTAGAATTGTGGACACCAGGCTTGGACACACTATTTCAATAGTGGTTATACCAGTGCCAAATACAGAGGTAATATAATGTCTTTACTTCTACTCCATATTCCCCTGTTTACACGTCCGAGGTTCACTTTAGCCCTTTTGGCCATAACATCACACTGGGAGTTCATATTCAGCTGATTATCCATCATGACCCCCAAGTCTTCTTTAATCACTGTTTCACAGGATAAAGTCCTCTATCTTGTACATATGGCCTGCATTCTTTTTGCCTTGATATAGACCTAACATTTGGCCCTACTGAATGCATGTTGTTTGCTTGCACCCAATTTAGCAAGTGATTCAGATTGCTGAGTATTAGTGACCTGTCCTGTTCATTATTTACCATTCCTGCAATCTTTTGTGTCATCTGCAAACTATCAGTGGTTTTGTTTTCTTCCATATCACTTATACAAATGTCAAGTAGTGTTGCACCAAGAACCGATCCCTGTAGGACCCCACTAAAAAAATACCCTCTTGATGATAATTCCCAGTTTAGCTACATTTTGAGATGTTAATCAATTTTTAACCAATTTAATATGTGCCATATTGATATTGTAGCATTCTAGTTTCTGAATTTAAGTTTAGTGCTGTACCAAGTCAAATAACTTACAGAAGTTTATTACATCAACGCAGTAACCTTTATCAACCAAAAGTGTAATTTCATCAAAGAGAGATTTTTGTCAAGTTAGATCTTGTCAAGTTAGTTCTCCATCACTGGAAATTTTAATTCAAGATTGGATGTTTTACTAAAAGATACGCGTATCATAGAATATCAGGGTTGGAAGGGTCCTCAGGAGGTCATCTAGTCCAACTCCCTGTTCAAAGCAGGACCAAGAATTGAAACAAGAATTGTTTTGTGGAAATCCTGTAGCTTGTGTTACCCAGCTCAGACTAGGTGATCACAATGATTCCTTCTGGTCTCGAAATCTATGAATCATAATAGAAGTCTTGGGCAGAGTCAGGAAAAGAACCCAGCCCTCTTCTGTCTCACTGTACTGCCTTAACCACAAGAGAACGTCCATACTCTTCTTAGAACTTTGTCTCATTCACTGTCCATCCTGTGCACTGAATGAGGCATGCCTGCTGTAGAACAGACAGTTTTTAACTACATCCTCATATACTGTTATGATGCATGGTGGCTGAACCATTTGAGCTGAAACTTTAAACTAAAATCTTCACCTTGAGGCAAAGAGCAAGCACGGAAAACTTCTGCCTGAAAAATTAATCTTTGGCAGAGTTTTATGAGCAGTTGAAAATGGAATCATATAGTGTTAGGCTCCCTCATCAATAAGCATCACTACCAGCTCTGTCTGTAATGTGAAAAGGTGTTTGGTAAGTGTGACCCAAGGTGCCTAGGGTAGCCCATACTGAAAAAGGTCAGGCTGCAAAAAGGAGAGTAGATTCTCCTAAAGCTGGTGGTTAACACTGTAGTTAGATTCACCAATCAATCACAAACTGTGCTCCTGATCTCCCACACTGGTTATCAAGAAGCTGAAAAAAAGAAATTAGCCCCCTTTATTGCATTCCAGTTTCTGACTTCCAGTCAGCAAATAGGTCCAGCAAAGTGAGAAGTTATTTAAAACTCTATTCTAAACTGTATTTAAAACTATACAAAATGTTCTTCCGATCCCCAGAGGGCCAGCCACATTACCAGATCAATACTAGTTTGGATCTTACCCAGAATACCACTCTGCCAGCCAATCCTTTAGTATCTAAAACAAAGGCTTATTAGAAAAGAAAAGAACAAGAAGAGAGTTGTTAAATGTTCAAAGCAATCAGAGCAGCAGGATGGAAGACAAAATGGAGGTGATGCAACTGCCTTTTTGTACAAGCCACATGGCAAAGGATATATCCTCTGTCCCAAACACAAGCTCACAGCACATGGGCATGGAAAAGTTCTTGGGAGTCCCCTGTCCACAGACATGTTCAAACATGTCCTGCTGACTCAAAGGCATAGCCCCTGGCTTCTCTCAATGGGTTCATTAATACACCTGATTACCCTTGATGGGCCATCAAACGGGCTAGATAGTGCTGATGCCAGTTTGTCTGAGGGTGTCACCCAGAAACACAGCACAGGTTTGAGATGCAGATATATTACATGTATTTATAACTCATGATACAAAGATGATACATACATACATACATACATACATACATACATATAAACAAGATTATCATACTTAGCAAATCATAACTTTGCCACTGATACCTTACATGGCATATCTTGTAAGATTCATTGCAATTTTATAATATTAGTATCAATAACATAAATGACAAGGAGTCCGGTGGCACCTTAAAGACTAACAGATTTATTTGAGCATAAGCTTTTGTGGGTAAAAACCTCACTTCTTCAGATGCGTGGAGTGCAAGTTACAGATGCAGACATAAATATACTGACACATGAAGAGAAGGGAGTTACCTCACAAGTGTGGTAATGAGCCAGCCACTCCCAGTCCCTATTCAAGCCCAAATTAATGGTGTTAAATTTGCAAATGAATTCTAGTTCTGCTGTTTCTCTTTGAAGTCTGTTTCTGAAGTTTTTTTGTTCAAGTATAGCTACTTTCAAATCTGTTATAGAACGTTCAGGAAGATTGAAGCATTCTCCCACTGGTTTTTGTGTGTTACCATTCCTGATGTCCAATTTGTGACCATTTATTCTTTTATGTAGGGACTGTCCGGTTTGGCCAGTGTACATGGCAGGGGGGCATTGTTGGCACATGATGGCATATATAACATTAGTAGACATGCAGATGAATGAGCCTCTGATGGTGTGGCTGATGTGGTTGGGTCCTCTGATGGTGTCACTAGAGTAGATATGGGGACAGAGTAGGCAAAAAGGTTTGCTACAGGGATTGGTTCCTGGGTTAGTGTTTCTGTGGTGTGGTGTGGTGTGTAGTTGCTGGTGAGTATTTGCTTCAGGTTGGGGGGCTGTCTGTAAGCGAGGACTGGCCTGTCTCCCAAGGTCTGTGAGAGTGAGGGATAGGTTGTAGATAGTTGATAATGTGCTGGAGAAGTTTTAGCTGGGGACTGTACGTGATGGCCAGTAGTGTTCTGTTGTTTTCCTTGTGGGGCCTGTCCTGTAGTAGGTGACTTCTGGGTACCCGTCTTGCTCTGTCAGTCTGTTTCCTCACTTCCCCAGGTGGGTATTGTAGTTTAAGAATGCTTGATAAAGATCTTGTAGGTGTTTGTCTCTGTCTGAGGGATTGGAGCAAATGCGGTTGTATCTTAGAGGTTGGCTGTAGACAATGGATCGTGTGAGGTGTCCTGGATGGAAGCTGGAAGCATGTAGGTAAGTATAGCGGTCAGTAGGTTTCCGGTATAGGGTGGTGTTTATGTGACCATCACTTATTTGCACTGTAGTGTCCAGGAAGTGGATCTCTTGTGTGGATTGGTCTAGGCTGAGGTTGATGGTGGGATGGAAATTGTTGAAATCTAGGTGGAATTCTTCAAGGGCCTCCTTCCCGTGGGTCCGTATGATGAAGATGTCATTAATGGAGCAGAAGTAGAGGAGGGGCGCTAGGGGACGAGAGCTGAGGAAGCGTTGCTCTAAGTCAGCCATAAAGATGTTGGCATACTGTGGGGCCATGCGGGTACCCATAGCAGTGCCACTGACTTGAAGGTATAAGTTGTCCCGAAATCTGAAATGGTTGTGGGTGAGGACAAAGTCACAAAGCTCAGCCGCCAGGTGTGCCGTGGCCTCATCAGGGATACTGTTCTTGACAGCTTGTAGTCCATCCTCATGTGGAATATTGGTATAAGGAGCTTCTACATCCATGGGGGCCAGGATGGTGTTTTCAGAAATATCACCAATGCATTGTAGTTTCCTCAGAAAATTGGTGATGTCTTGAAGATAGCTAAGAGTGCTGGTAGCGTAAGGTCTGAGAAGAGAGTCCAAATAGTTAGATAATCCTGCTGTAAGAGTGCCGATGCCTGAAATGATGGGAGGTCCAGGGTTTCCAGGTTTATGGATCTTGGGTAGCAGATAAAATACCCCTGGTCGGGGCTCTAGGGCTGTATCCGTGTAGATTTGTTCCCGTGCTGTAGCAGGGAGTTTCTTGAGCAGATGGTATAGTTTCTTTTGGTACTCCTCAGTGTGGTCAGAGGATAGTGGCCTGTAGAATGTGGTGTTGAAGAGTTGCCTGGCAGCCTCCTGTTCATAATCCGACCTGTTCATGATGACTACAGCACTTCCTTTGTCAGCCCTTTTATTATAATATCAGAGTTGTTTCTGAGGCTATGGATGGCGTTGTGTTCTGTACGGCTGAGGTTATGGGGCAAATGGTGCTGGCTGTTCACAATTTCAGCCTGTACATGTCTGCAAAAGCACTGTATGTAGAAGTCCAGTCTGTCATTTCGACCATCCGGAGGAGTCCACGCAGAATTCTTCTTGTAGTGTTGGTAGGAGGGTTCCTGTGGGTCAGTGCATTGGTCAGTGGTGTGTTGAAAATATTCCTTAAGTCGGAGACAACGAAAGTAGGCTTCCAGATCACAGCAGAATTGTATCATGTTTGTGGGGTGGTGGGGCAGAAAGAGAGTCCCCGAGATGGGACAGACTCTTCCGCTGGGCTAAGTGTGTGGTTGGATAGATTAACAATATTGTTAGGTGAGCTGAGGGTAGCCCCCTGTGGCCCCCTCAGTTGTGTAGGCCCCTGTGGTGTGTAGGAGTTTAGATAGTTTACTGTCTCAGATAGCTTACTGTTTCAGAAACAGACTTCAAAGAGAAACAGCAGAACTAAAATTCATTTGCAAATTTAACACCATTAATTTGGGCTTGAATAGCGACTGGGAGTGGCTGGCTCATTACAGAAGCAGCTTTGCCTCTTCTGAAATTGACACCTCCTCATCTGTTGTTGGAAGTGGACTACATCCAGCCTGATCGAATTGGCCCTATCAGCACTGGCTCTCCACTTGTGAGGTAACTCCCTTCTCTTCATGTGTCAGTATATTTATGTCTGCATCTGTAACTTTCACTCCATGCATCTGAAGAAGTGAGGTTTTTACCCACAAAAGCTTATGCTCAAATAAATCTGTAGTCTTTAAGGTGCCACCGGACTCCTTGTTGTTTTTGTGGATACAGACTAACACAGCTATCCCCTGATACTCAATAATATAAATGGTCACCCATATTCCATACATTATCAGAGTAAGTACTAATGCAGAAGGATTATTCCGGAAAAATTGTGCCCATCCCAGTTTATAAACAGCAGGGTTTTTAGAATGTTTTGTTCAGGATATAAGAAGACAAACAAATTATTTTTAGTTTTCATTCCTTCTTCCCCTCACTATTACTTAAATAACATTACGTTTGTTTAGTGCTGGAGTGTACAAGGTGGCAAAACACAAAAAAGCAAAAGAAGTAGAATAGGCAGTCCCATCCCCCAGAGAACTTCTAATGAGATTTATCATACAGGATCAGGCCATTGGTCCTTCAAGTCTGGTATCTTGCCTACAGGAGCAGCCAATTTCTAATTTTATTTATTAACTGGGCGGGGGTGGAAAAATCCATAATGTACCAAGCCAATTTGTGCTATGTTGTATATGGCAGGGCAATTCCTAAATGATCCCAATGGAGGTCAGTTACACCCTGAATTATAAGATTTTATTACCTCTATATTACGATGAGCAATTACAAGACATTGTTATTGGCCATATAACTATTCATCCCCTTTTTGGTTCCACCTACAATATCTGGCTCTGCAACCTGTGATGTTCATTCTGTGTGGAATTCATAGTGTGCAGCCTAAAGTGTTTCTTTTTATTCATTTTTAAATTTAGTCTGCCATTAATCTTTAATTTAGTGCTTGTTTTATGTGAAGGCTTGGAAGGATTAGGTTTTTACTGGTAAATATCTATGAACATCGATTTCACTGTACGCATACAAACCGATGAGATATTTCTGTTGATAATCAAAATTTAGGCAATGTAAGAAAAATGCTGCTTGAGAAGTTAGTTTAATGTAAGGCTATTTACTTTGTCATCATCATGTCAACATATACAATTTGTGTTTTACGTTATAAAGCTTCAGCTTTTTGAATCTCAACATCTGTTGTTATTCTATAATTATTCTTATCCTGATTGTCTGCCCTCCCATAATTTCCCACAGCTGTGAAAATTTAAAATTGATAACAATAAAAGCTAAAAATAATGTGTCAATTATTTTTAAAAATTGAATTCTATCAAGACCATTTGTGTGACATCTGTAATTAGGAAGCACTAGTGTATATATACTACTGTATCCCTTGATAATCTTTCATAATCTTGTTGCTGTTCAAAAAAGAAAAAGGAGAAAAATGCAAGAACAGATGTTTGACATTATATTTGTAGAAATGGAAAAGGCGTCACTTCTCTCTCTTACCA
The DNA here is from genome assembly GCF_015237465.2 of Chelonia mydas. Classification (NCBI taxonomy): domain Eukaryota; kingdom Metazoa; phylum Chordata; order Testudines; family Cheloniidae; genus Chelonia; species Chelonia mydas. The sequence goes on along the minus strand of NC_057850.1, from coordinate 66,527,145 downwards.
TTTGGGAAGGTTATCTTCCATATATGCACCTAGAATTAATACTCCTTATCAAATCTTCTCCATGTGCTGGCCAATGTAGTAAACGTCCTTACCCTAGATGGCTATTTGGAGCCTACTGCCCTAGTAGATGGCAGGTAGAAACTTCCAATATAAGCAGTATCACAGCATGAAACAAGCAGGAGAGGAAGTACAAAAAAGCTCAAAGGGAATCTTTGCATAGGATCGCTCATTTGATGAATGAGAGTGGTCAGTTCTTCAGTGCCCTAGCACTGTCACACGTTGACACTGTCTGCCGTGTTAGCCATGCACAAGACTGTAGAGTATTAAAAGATCTGGAGGCTGAAAGAGGCAGATTAATGAAATAAGATGAAATGCATGGGCGGATAGTGACTCGACTGTTGGGGGAGGCTAGCCCCCAGCCCCTCCCTTGTGCCCAATGCCCTGCCCCTCCCCATCTGCCCCTCTCTTCTGCCCTTCCCTGTGTCACAGGAGCCCAAAGCACCCCCACCGCGGCCCCCAGCACTGGGCGGACAGGGGGCAAGGCCCTAGTCCCGGTGCGCTGGGCAACAGTGCTATGGGCCCTGCCTACGATACCCACTGCCCATGGTCAAATGTTACTTTTGAGGAGAATAAAGATGGGGAAAACAAATAGTTGTGTTGGGGAAACTCTGATTTGGACGTTTTAAACAATATTGGGTGACTAGATTGTCTGACCTTCTAGGTTTGCAAAGAAAACTTTAAAAAGCTAAGTTTGATTCGTACAAATTCTTTACAGACTTTTTTTTTTTTTTAAGATTTGTGTTTTCCAGAGTCAGAAAAAGGTGTGGTTTTAATTTGGTAGCTCTCATATTATTTTATAATAATAATTTAGGCATTTAGGTGCCAAAATTTCTTTTGAGAATGGAAGCTAGGCTCCTAAATCACTTAGGAGTTGCAACATTAAGTGCCACAGCGCCTAAATACTTCTAAAAATCTGGGCCGTAGCCCCTAGTTTAGACAGTGTACTACACCTTCAAAAGCATTTTGTGTGTCTATAGTCAACCTTAGGGAAGAGCTGATACACTTTTCCCCCAGTCTATAGTCAAGTGTTTGGGCCTTGTCTACAGACAAATTGCACTGATTGAACTAAGCTGATTTTAGTTAAATTTGATTTAGTTAAAGGTGCAAACCCCTGGGCAAATATACTTTTTCTGATGTATCCAGTTTTAAACCTATATAGCTTGCACCTGTAAACTTACCAATGCAGCCTAAACCAATACAAACCAGGTGTAACCATGGTGCAACTTTTCCTATGTCTACACGGGGGGAAAGGGGTATTTTTCTTTTTACAACTAGATAGCCGTGTTGCTGGAAAATCCTAGTACAGATAAAGCAAGTGGTAAGTTTATTTTGCTCTAGCTGGTCAGGTTGAACTCCAGGCTCATTTCTAGGATTCATCTTGACCAGCTACACTGAGGTAAAACTGACACTTTCCTTTTCTATACTAGCTGTGTGTTTAATAAAAAAAAACCCCAAACCCTTAGAGTCTAGTGTCGATGGGACTGCCTTTGTGTGCTGAGTAGGCCTTACTGGTAAAACCCTTTGCCTTAAATTTGGGGCTTGTCTACACTATTGCTTAAGTTGATGTGTGAAAAAGCCACCCCTCTGAGCAACGTAAGTGGACTTAAAGCGGCATCCACACCGCGCTGTGTCGACAGGAGATGCTTTCCCACTGATCGCTTCCGTCTCTCATTGAGGTGGAGTAATTATGCCTAGGGCTCCGTGTCTTGTCCTGGAGGTTGCGGAAGTCACGGATTCCATGACTTTCTGAGACCTCCATGACTTTTGCAGGGGCCAGTTTGGCTGATCCCAGGGCACAGCCACACCAGCCACTGCTCTAGCGGCCCCCGACAGCAGTCCTGGGGTAGCCAGATCATCCGCAGTCCCCAGTCAGCTGGAGCAGCTGTGGTCCACTGGCCCTGGCAGCTGGTGCGACTGGCCCTCCCCCCCCGCAGCGGTGCCCCACTCCCTGCAGCAGCCCCCCAGCCCACTCCACCCCAAGATTTAGTCACAGGTGTTTTTAGTAAAAGTCATGGACAGGTCACGGGCTGTGAATTTTTGTTTATCGCCCATGACATGTCCATGACTTTTACTAAAAACACCTGTGACTAAATCATAGCCTTAATTATGCCGATAGGAGACCACTCTCCCATCGGTATAGCGTGTCTTCCCCAGACACGCTACAGTGGAGTACACTAGCCCTAGGTAAGGTGCAATTTATCAAATTGTTTCTCTTCTGTTAATTCTTCTGTCTCTAGAGGGAGCAGTATTATTAATAAAACATGGGGAAAAGTGTTAAAGAAATTTACAAGAAACTTCAAATCAGCGGCACTGCTATGGGTACCCGCATGGCCCCACAGTATGCCAACATTTTTATGGCTGACTTAGAGCGATGCTTCCTCAGCTCTCGTCCCCTAATGCCTCTACTGTACTGCCGCTACATTGACGACATCTTTATCATCTGGACCCATGGAAAAGAAGTCCTTGAGGAATTGCACCATGATTTCAACAATTGCCATCCCACCATCAACCTCAGCCTGGACCAGTCCACACAAGAGATCCACTTCCTGGACACTACGGTGCTAGTAAGCGATGGTCACATAAACCCCACCCTATACCAAAAACCTACTGACCACTATTCCTACCTGCATGCCTCCAGCTTTCATCCAGACCACACCACACGATCCATTGTCTACAGCCAAGCTCTACGATACAACCGCATTTGCTCCAACCCTTCAGACAGAGACAAACACCTACAAGATCTCTATCAAGCATTCTTACAACTACAGTACCCACCTGCTGAAGTGAAGAAACAGATTGACAGAGCCAGAAGAGTACCCAGAAGTCACCTACTACAGGACAGGACCAACAAAGAAAATAACAGAACGCCACTAGCCATCACCTTCAGCCCCCAACTAAAACCTCTCCAACGCATCATCAAGGATCTACAACCTATCCTGAAGGACGACCCATCACTCTCACACATCTTGGGAGACAGGCCAGTCCTTGCTTACAGACAGCCCCCCAACCTGAAGCAAATACTCACCAGCAACCACACACCACACAACAGAACCATTAACCCAGGAACCTATACTTTCAACAAAGCCCTTTGCCAACTGTGTCCACATATCTATTCAGGGGACACCATCATAGGGCCTAATAACATCAGCCACACTATCAGAGGCTCGTTCACCTGCACATCTGCCAATGTGATATATGCCATCATGTGCCAGCAATGCCCCTCTGCCATGTACATTGGTCAAACTGGACAGTCTCTATGTAAAAGAATAAATGGACACAAATCAGACATCAAGAATTATAACATTCAAAAACCAGTTGGAGAACACTTCAGTCTCTTTGGTCACTCGATTACAGACCTAAAAGTGGCAATTCTTCAACAAAAAAACTTCAAAAACAGACTCCAACGAGAGACTGCTGAATTGGAATTAATTTGCAAACTGGATACAATTAACTTAGGCTTGAATAGAGACTGGGAGTGGATGGGTCTTTACACAAAGTAAAACTATTTCCCCTTGTTTATTCCGCCCCACCCCCACCCCCACTGTTCCTCAGACTGTTCTTGTCAACTGCTAGAAATGGCCCACCTTGATTATCACTACAAAAGGTTCCCTCCCCCGCTCTCCTGCTGGTAATAGCTCACCTTAAGTGATCACTCTCGTTACAGTGTGTATGGTAACACCCATTGTTTCATGTTCTCTATATATATAAATCTCCCCACTGTATTTTCCACTGAATGCATCCGATGAAGTGAGCTGTAGCTCACGAAAGCTTATGCTCAAATAAATTTGTTAGTCTCTAAGGTGCCACAAGTACTCCTTTTCTTTTTACAAGAAACTGTTTTGCTTTTTTTAAATCCCATCAAATTTGCCTGCCTATGATTGTGATCTTTTGTTACAAGAATAATTTTTCATGTGTTGCATTTTTAGGTCAAATTGAAGATGAACAGCCCCAGTAAAATATGAAAGACCTGTTTTTAACTTTTTTTAAAAAAGATTCTATTTATGCTAATTATAAATCTTAATTTCCTTGTTTTTAAGCACTCTTTTAGGGCTGTCGATTAATTGCAGTTAACTCATACGATTAACTCAAAAGAATTAATCGCAGTTTTAATCGCACTGTTAAACAGTAGAATACCAATTGAAATTTATTAAATATTTGGATGTTTTTCTGGCCTTTTATATATATTGTATTCTATGTTGCAATTGAAATCAAAGAGTATATTATTTTTGATTACAAATATTTGCATTGTAAAAATGATAAAAGAAATATTATTTTTCAGTTCATACAAGTACTGTAGTGCAATATCTTTGTCCTGAAAGTGCAACTTACAAATCTAAATTTTTTTTGTTACATAACTGCACTCAAAACCAAAACAATGTAAAACTTCAGAGTCTACAAGTGACTGAACTTCTTCGGGGACAATTGTATGTCCCCTGCTCTGTTTTATCCGCATTCTATATATTTCATGTTATAGCAGTCTTGGATGATGACCCAGAACATGTTGTTCATTTTAAGAACACTGTCACTGTAGATTTGACAAACACAAAGAAGGTACCAAGGTGAGATTTCTAAAGATAGCTACAGCACTCGACCCAAGGTTTAACAATCTTCCAAATCTGAGAGGGATGAAGTGTGGAGCATGCTTTCAGAAGTCTGAAAAGAACAACACTCCAATGTAGAAACTACAGAACCTGAACCACCAAAAAAGAAAATCGGTCTTCTGCTGATGGCATCTGACTCAGATAATGAAAATGAACATGCGTCAGTATGCACTGCTTTGGATGGTAATCGAGTAGGACAGCATGGACGCATGTTCCCAGGAATGGTGGTTGAAGCATGAAGGGACATATGAATCTTTAGCGCATGTGGCACGTAAATATCTTGCGACGCCGGCTACAACAGTGCCATGAGAACGCCTGTTCTCACTTTCAGGAGACATTGTAAACAAGAAGTGGGTAGCATTATCTCCTGCAAATGTAAACAAACTTGTTTGTCTGAGCAATTGGCTGAACTTCAAGAAGTAGGACTGAGTGAACTTGTAGGCTCTAAAGTTTTTTACATTGTTTTATTTTTGAATGCAGGTTTTTTTGTACATAATTCTACATTTTAAAGTTTTTAACTTTCATGATAAAGAGATTGCACTACAGGTGACTTGAAAAATACTATTTTTGTTTTTTTTACAGTGCAAATACTTGTAATCAGAAATAAGTATAAAGTGAGCACTGTACACTTTGTATTCTGTGTGGTAATTGAAATCAATATATTTGAAAATGTAGAAAACATCCAAAAATATTTAAATAAATGGTATTTCTATTATTGTTTAACAGCGCGATTAATCGCGATTTATTTTTTAATTGTTTGACAGCCCTACACTCTGTATGTGTGACATACTTCATGGTGCTGAATCTCCTTGCATTACGATTTTAATGCACCGAGTATATTTTCTCTTTGAAAATACTAGTTCTGGATTTTTTTTTTAAAAAGTATCAAAACTATCAATCAAACGATTTAACAAGACTTGGATTGAGCGATCACTTTAATTGGCTGCTAGTTGTACGTTTACATACCGTAGCACAAAATTTCAGCTGGAAAAACTCTTCCGGAGAAACAGGTTTAAAGAAAAGGATTAGAGTCACAGCTTCAAAGAGACTTCCTTGTTCTCTTTAGGGTATTTGTTTTGTTTGTTTTACAGTTTCCAAAATCAAGCACAGTGGAAACTCTGTGAACATTCAGATAGTTGAAGAACCCCACTGACTTCTTCTGGTGACTTGTTCACTTACAATGTTTTTTCAAACCAAGTAGTAAAACCATCAGGATCAGGGAGCAGAACTTGCCCCTAAGGTAGTAGTGCTGGCTCTTTTCATAGCTTGTTTTTTCTTTAGGGGATTTTGCTACTCTCTCTTGAAATGTTGCAACCTTTTATACTTGCTGAGAAAGAGCATATTGTTGAGCATATTGTACTTGTAGGGGGAATTCTGTGCCAAAAAATTTAAAATTCTGCACACTATATTTGAAAATTCTGCATATTGTATTTGTGAAAATAACACAATATAATTATGCCAGTTACAATTATTTTGGTAATTTATTTCAAAATATCTGTCCGCAAGTATGTCTGTACCAGAATCTTCTTTTTTTGTCTGCATTGTTAATTTTTTTTTGACAAACAGATTCCTGATTATGCATATTAATATAGAACTTTGTATAATTCATTTAAAAAAACGCCCTCCTGATATGTTCTGTTGAGATTCTGCATGTGACGCCTCTGATTAAAACTGTAGGATTTTTAACCTGGCAAAAAGAAAGCGAATTGGAATAGCTTAATAAAACAATGGGAGAACACCTAGTGCAAATCATCCACAGTTGGTTTTCCAATTCAAGTATCAACTTACTTAATGATTTTTTTTACCAGCCTACCCAATCTTGATAGAGGCTAATTACCAAGAAACTTGTGAAATTTGGATTATCACTAGCCACTCTGACCCTGGTTAATTAGCTTCCATGATACTGTATTCTGAGCATTTGAATATCCTATTTTTAATTTTAAAAATAATGAAATCACAACAAGGTCAGTAGTTATGAATGAATATTTACTTTAGAAAAAACATTTTTTTCCTTTTAGCAAAAAGACAGTTTATAATATATGTTACCATGAATTGTCCTTATTTCTTAACACGGTCTGTTTTCAGTTCTGTAAATAGGGCATGCAATTATAAAACAATTAAAAACAACTGTTACAAAGTGCCCTTAGTCCAGTAAACAATTTTCACAGGTTAAAAACAATTGTGTCAAGTTTTATAAGAGTATTTATTTTTGGCAGCCTCCGTTTTTGGGTGCTCAGCTTGAGATCTTGAAATCTGATTTTCAGAAAGTGCTAAGCATCCGCCTTCTGAAAATTGGGTCCCTTTAAGGCAAATGTTCTCCAACTGTGTCCCGCCAGGGGTGGAGCGGAATATATTCTGGGGGCAGGGGCGTGAGAAGTGTTGGGGGGGGGGGGGGACGTACGGTGCACATTTTACCCAAAGCAATGAATAATTACCTAAGCTGATTCGTCCAAACATATCAGGTCCTTAGATGGTGCTGTGCATTTGACTCTAGATGGGCTATGCATTTTGATGGATTTGTGTTAAGCTTGCACAGCATTATACAAAGTTATTGCCATCTATATGTTAAGCCATTTGCTAGGATGTAGTGTGAACATTTAATCGTAAGTATCAACGGCAATCATAGTTTTGCTTTTCCTCTTATTACAATGGATGATTGGCACTGTTTGAATTAATGCCTTACTGTTTTTAATATTTAGTGAGAGTTGCATGTTGATTTTTTGTTTTATCTGTATATGTACTTACATGGTGGGGGGATAAACTATTACAGACACAAAGAAGGGGGGCATTTGAGAACCACTGCTTTAAGGTGTTTCAAATTGGGTACCCAAAATCACTAGTCCCTTTGGAAAATCTTGGTCTCAGCATACAATAATTAACCTGCTGTAAATTGTCTCCCTATCACTGGATTTTATTCAGCCAACTCTGTATTATTTCAGCAAAGGTGATTGCAATCTGTAACTGTCAAGACTAATGACAATTCTGGGTTAACAACCATGAAAGCACCCTTGTTATTCCCAACAAGCAAACTTTCATTGGCCGTCTAAAGTAATCGGCACTGATTCTTTTCAACATGAAAATGTTACAGGGGTGGGAGAAGGAGCAGGATTCTTTTCAGAAAGCATCAGTAATAATGATTTCCCATTTTGCCCTTCTTTGTTACGAAAGGTGAGGGTGAAGGTAGCCTCAAAGCAGTGTACGAATGCTGATTTATGTTAAATCATTACATTGTTTCACAAAGCTCTCTATTAGAGCTGTTTAGTTGGTAGTTAGAAGATAAGTTTTCTCAGCATTCGTCTGTTAGGATTTAGTATATTCCTCTGTAAAGGTTAAGCCACAGATGGATTTTCCACACAAAAGCCATTTTCCCAACTAACTTTGTGTAACTTTCTATCTTTTAAGCTGTATAGAAAGCTAGTTTATCCAGATATTTTACACATCTGTTTGTAATTCCTTACTTCCTTGGCAACTCCTAGTGCCCTCCCATTCCTTCTGTGGTCTTGCTCCCTCTGTAGTTTGCCTTAACATCTCTGCAGCTTTCACCATCTTCAGAAAAAAACATGTAGTCTAGAAGGGAATAATGGGATAAGTGGGTTTTGCCCGTCTGTGACAGGGCCACGCTCTGTCCTGATGCCCCAGAAACTGACCCACTTTCTTCTTGTATGTAGGCTGCATTTTATTCTAAACCCATTCAACAGCCCCAGTACAGTGCAACATCACAGTTTTAACCTCTGTTTCTTTCAGCCCTTCTTTGCTAGGGCCCTAAAAGGACAGGAGGTCTCCCTCTCTCTAAGGAGTGCCTTCATTCTAGATTCAGCTAGTCATGTCCTCCTCCTCCCACATAACACTTCCTTCTTGGCTTTTATCAGGTTGTTCAGGTCTAATTGTTGAGGTCTAATTAGTTCCTTACCTCCCTAGCTCTCTTTCTGATTAGCTAATTATGCAATCAGCAATTACTGGGGGAACCAATTCAGGCTACAGTGATCAGAGTGCTGACCCACCTGTCACATCTCAGCACTCTGTCACACCACCAAGTCAGTGTTAACTGGCTTTAGAGTGCACTGCTTCGAATAGTGCAGAGTCTACACTCTCACTGCATTGACCAAAGTAGGTTGACCATTTGGTTTGAAAAAATAAAATCAGGTGGCTTGTTCTCTTGCAAAAGCAGCAGGGTGCTTTGCACAAATTTTCAGACGAGGTCTTTCACCTTTATGTTGTTATCCTAATAAGCCAAATCAATCAAGATAGTATTGAGCTTCTATTTGATATGTTAAGACGAGGCAATACAGGATATAGTGGTATTGTTAAAACCTTTCCAGTAACTCTACAAATAAAATATCTTAATATTGTTCAAACAAAAAGGAAACTAGTAAAAACTTATTTGAGAATCAAAGTGGGTTCCAGACAGACAAATATCTATGTAAATCGAGTAAACGTGTGGTTTCAGAGGGAAAATGCTTCTATGTTAAATTGTAAGGCCAGAATGTCACTCTTTCCTGGGGTTCTGAAGGGTTTCTCGTATGTTGCCTTTGTGCTGATGATTCATATTGTTCACTAAAGATCTTCTGAAGCTTCTTAACTTGCTATTCACTATTTACATTGTAAGATATTTGCACCAGCAGTTTATCAGTAAATACTGAAGTAACTAAAGAACAGTGGTGTAAAATATTCATCAAGAGGAGGGTGGACTTTTGCTTTTAAGCATGAAGAGAGCCTATTTTAATGTCTGTATCAGTGGCTTCCCAGTGCAATTTTAACAGAACTTTGGCTTCCATAAACTGAAACGTAATTTTTTTTATTAAGGAGAAAGTTCTTTTCCTGTTAGTTGCCACAAAAACATTCATCAAAATTTATTCTCTTCAGCTGACTTTTTTTTTTTTTGTACAGCATTTTAGTTTACTATTATAGAAGAAAAGGAGCAGTGCTACTTTTGTTTTTTTGGGTAACATCTAATGACTTTCTTGTGCTTTAGCTTTTAGCACTTAAGCAAATCTCATTTCTCTTTAACTCTGCTTTATAAAAAGTATTAAACGTCACAAGCAATTGGATAAGGTGAGGAAAAATGAACACAAGAGACTTTACTGGAAGGGGAGCTATTAATTGCTGACTTGTTGGCCAAATAAATCATAATTATGTAAAGCTGACAGACCCAACAAAATATTCATGTTTGGAATAATAACCAGAACAGCATGACAAAAATTGTCAGGATGATGGTTTATAAAATGGCTGCAGATAAGTTATTACTCAGTGGCTGCACAGGAGTTCCCTCTGAATTTAAGGAAAAGATTTAGGCAAACTGCCCAGGGATATCAGCTAAAGTCTTGTGCAAAATAAAATCCAATTCTGTTTCATTAGACATGCAGTGAAAGCAGGATTTCTTTTACAAACATAAGCCAAGACTGTAGCTGTCCACAACATTTCAGTCCACATTTTCCATGGCAACATTAACGTCTAAAGCATGAAATATCAAATTCTAGGCATGCACCCACTGCATTTTTTCATAGAATATTTTTCCATAGAGTTTAAGTCGAGAAAGGACCGTCAGATCTTTTGTATGACCACCCGGTATATCACAAGCTATTATATTTCCTCCATATACCCCTATATTAAGCCCAAGGGCTTTTCTTAGAATAAGGCATTTCAGTCCTCAGGATACTAAACTGGCAGAGAACAGGACAGACTAAAGTATCACCAATGCTTGAGGCCCCTGTAATGACAGGAAATTGATTAGGTGAGATATGTCTGCATGATCCCAGCGGCCAACCTCACTCCACAATGCAAGGGAAGGAGGAGAAACTCCCAAGGGCCCTGCTAGTCCTTCCCAACCTAAATCTGGCAATCAGTATGTGAGCAAGACGCACCATCCAGGCATCTAGAAAGAGGAATTTCTGAACCACCTCAAGAGCACTGGTCCATCCAAATGGTGTCCTGTCTTCAGCTGTGGCCAATCTCTGATGCCTCAGAGGAAGGGGAGAACAAGTAAACCCAGAACACACCTAGCCAATTATGCATTGGAGAAAAAAATTCCTTCCTGACCCCTGCAGACAACCAGCTGAAGCCTGAAGCATGAGATTTGATTATAGTCTATCTCATGACATACAAGGCATAGAAAAGAATGTTGTGTAATTTAACCCAGCTTTCAGATGTTGTATGACATGCATTTCTATCTCTGAAGCATTGTGTGAGTTGGCCCTTAAAACTGCTGCTGATCCCCTTTGGTTAGCGATGCTTTTTAGACAAGGTCCAAGACTAAGACATAGCAAAGCCTGACCCTCTGACCTATATAGAGAAATATTTCTTATAACTTCCCTTCTGAATAGTTAAAGGCAGAGAATGAGAGACAGTGAGATCTTATGTTAATTTGAATGTGCTGTGATTGGCACAGTAGAAGAACTTAGATTCATAGATTTTGCCAGGTAACTATACTTACTGTACTTTGCTTTTAAAATGTGTCTCATCTATAAAACAAACTCAGGTGCTCTAGTATTTAATGAAGACTCAAGACAAAATAGAATCACAGGATCAGTTCTGGATTTCAAACTTGCTAAATTTCAAGGTGCTTGGATCTGAGATTTTGGTTTGGGCTTATCTAAGTTTTTAAATAACACCAGAGTTTTGAGGGGTTTTCATACATTGTTGTTATTCTTCATTGGGTCTTTAAAGTATTTACATGAAAAATGCTCCCTGCAAGGATGGTGAGTAATTGGAACTTGTTTGTGTTCTGTGTAAAGCCCAAAGCAGTTAAAGAATATTAACTTTCCTTAGCAGGTTAGGATTTTTGTTAGTTTCTAGGTTGTTAGAATATTAATTTTAATTTGCTATCTACATATTGTATAAAGTGACATGGCTGCCATAGCACTGTTGTAAGATTGTTGTAAAATGGCAGTGTGAGCAATCAAAGAAGTTGGGCATTTTAGGGGAGTCTATGCATCGTAAGTCCAGCTAGTGGAGGAAATTGATGCCTAGATTAGCTGCTTTAAGGAATTTAGGTCTGAAGAAAGTACGAGAAAAAGAGGAGGACAGAGAAACATTCCATGCTGGATCGTGTACTCTCAGCATATATAGTAAGTTTGCACATTACCTTAATTGCTAACCTAAAAAGAGCCATACTTTTTAATCATTATCTAAGATAATGTAGCTATCCAGATCTACTTTCCTGCTCATATTTCCTTTTTCACATTCCATTATATTATATTTAAAATGTAACTAGAGTAGAAAGGAGAAATGTCAAAAAATTGTTTTGTTTTTAAAATAATTTTATTAAGAATCATTGGAGGTGCATGTTGATATTACTAAGAATAATGGGAGACAAAAGAACAGAATGTTTTGAAATAACCAAGGGGGGAATAGGGATTGAGGAAGGCAGTGATTGCAGTTTTTAAAAGCATTTGTCAATTAGTGTGTAGTTAGTCTTGTGTAATGCTGGGTTTTTTGGTTTTTTTTTCCCCCCTATAACTGTCAGGGTTCATTGAACCCTGCTGATTTAGAATTGCCAGCAAGTATCTTGTACATAATTAGATCTCCAGTAATTTGTACCTGAACATAATTGGAAAATGTTCTTAGATTTTTTTTCCTGCACGCAGGTTGTTCCATATGAGTCGGCAGCACCTCTGTACTGAATTCTGTTTGTTTCTCTGGACCTCCCCTCAACAAAAAGAAGGTTGAGGAATTAGCATAGAGTGTAGATGAGCAGGCAACCTGTGTAGTTCATGGCAATCTGGAATCTTGAGACTTTTATACTACATTTTGTTTAATTTCCCTATATTGCTTATACTTGTATATTTAATTGGCTTCAAGGAACCTTGTCACACTTTGTTTAAAGTATTTTTAGTGATTGACTGAAATTGTAACTATACTCATCCTGGATCTAATACTATGAAACTATAAGTAGCCACACACACACTGTAATTGTTCAAATATGCTTCAGTACGTGTTGCCTTTCTTCAACGCTTATGTCCTGCATTTCAGCTAAGTCCGACATTTTATTTTTCTTTATTTAGTTGTGTAGTTTCCATTTGGTTTATTAGGAAGCTGGAAAAATTAAGGAAATCAGTCCATTCTTTATCTTTATCAGACATTTTGATTAAATGCTTCTGTTGTTTAGTAGGAATTCATTAGTCATGCACACAAACATTTCATGCTGCAAATTCTATTCCTAGTGTGCTGAAATTTATATTGAAATGCCTTTTTGCTGGCATTGTGTAGTACCTGCTCTCATACTGAGTAGTCTCATCCAAAATATTGACGTAATAACTTAAACAAATCTAATTACAAAACATATGTATTCCAACAATTTTGAAGGGGGTGATTATTGCTTTTTCTTAAACAGAATTCTTAAAGAAGAGTAGCACAAAACTAACATCCTTAAATTTGTTTTGCCCTTAGATGTTAACAACTTTGCCATTAAAATTTCAAGTAAGAAAAAATAAGTCAGAACATTTAACATTCCTGACCACTTGCCAAATTCAGATTCTTGTGCTATTTATAAATACCTCAGTCAGCTTCTGTTTTTTTGCCTTAAGTATTCGGTTGCATTTTGACAAGAACAGTGTTTTTTCTTATTAACATTAAACTGTGGGATGAAAAAGCTTTTAAGGCTTTTGTTTTTATCTGCTGCTGTAAGAAAGAAAATAAATGTGTTTCAGATTAATATGTGATAATTATTGATTTCCATAAAAAAGTTCAAAGTAGAATTTAAATTAATGTTATTTCTATTACAGTAGCTGTTTTTTTACTAATACAAAAATAAGAGGAAGTTCAGCATGTTTAAATATAAACTCATGTATAAGTCTCAAAGGAGTTTAGAAGAGGTAACGGTGCATACTTAACTTTGCATTTTAGCAGCTGCTGCCATGGACTTCTTGGTCTAAAGGTCAGTTAAAATCTACTGCAGGCTTGTAGTTCATGACCTTAAAATTTTAGTCAGCATAGAATCACTTTGTACGTTTGCTTTCTTGGGAGCAATTTGAATGCAAAACTGATGCAAAGACAACAAAGTGTATCAGATTGGGTGCCACCCAGTCGTTTAACAGCTGCAGACAGACTGCAAAACATGTGTGGAAGCACATTGAAATCAAGGAGGCCCTGCATCCACACAACTGCCTGCCCGTGCACATTGCCAGATCAGGGTCTTCAAGGGTACCTTTTCTTTTTTTCTTTAAAGATACATTTTCAGTTATGTTCCCTATATTTTTTCTTTCCTTCTTGTGGTAGTCCATCCCAGGTACAGCTGTAATAAACAAGTATTTCCTATTGTTCACACTCGGCACACTGTAAATATTAAGTAGGAAGAACACAATTACTGAATGCTATAGTCATAGAATGAGAGCACCTGCTGCAACAAGTTCTCTTTGCTAAGTGTCCTGTAAATATTGCTTTAAAATTAGTGGAGCATTAAGGATGTTCAAAGCATAGTAACTGAACATCAGTAGATTCAGTAGACGTTTTGCCATTGACTTCAGTGGGGCCAGGATTTCTATCTGGAACATTTAGCAGCAGTTAATTTGCTAACTGTTTTATTCTAAACATTGTGTGAGACTTAAAAAAAAAAAAAAAAGTGTCTAGTTAAGGGTTTTTTTGTGACACATTTTTCTCATCCCATATTTTTTCTTGAGCAGTCAACTCCCGTGCAATCTTTCATCCTTTCCCTTGATTAAAATTTAGCTCTCATAATCTACAAAAATTACGGGATTTTGGTGCCTTCCTGTTGCTGTTTGCTGCAAGTGAGATGGGCGAACTGCAATGCTCTCAAAACTGAGGGTCCTGTACCCCAGGATTAACATTTCTGGTAACCACTTTTAAATAACACTGAAGTGTGAAACAATAGCAAGCATTTTTCCACATATGTAGTCCTACTGTTTTAATAGCTATGAAGGAGGAAGATTTTTCAGAGGCACAAATGGCACATAGACACTAATCAGCCATTGTTTTGTTTGTTTGTTTACATGTTTAAGGAGGGATTTTTTCACTGTTACCAAGAAGTGTATCCCCGTTTTAATAGTAGCAAAGAAAACACTTTTGATTATGTTTGGTTATGTGGAGATGAATGAAAGATGTGTTTTGAAATTGCTTGTTTTTCTGGGAGTAGACTATTTGTTTTTATTCTTTTTAGGTTGCTTCCTTGGCTGGACCAGGAGGGCAAGTTGAAATAGAACAAAATTTTCTCAATAACAAACTGAAGACAATAACTGTTTATTTTGGTGACCTAATCAGACGAGATGTATCCTGAACTCAGTGCATATATACCTAAGTAAGAAATGGATCACGGTGTTCTAGACTTCCTAATAATATAGACTTGATTTCCCTTTGTCTCTAATTGATGGCTTTAGTTAAATTTCTTCTGTTTAATTTTTTTCTCCTTCCTTTTTTTGTTTAAAGAAATATGTTTTCATCCTGTTCATTGCAAATATGTCAATAAAATACTTTTATAATAAGATTTTCGACATTGATGTATTTCTTTAATTAAAATAACAAAATGAAACTTTAGTAGTTTTCATTACCAAAGATCTTATTGTAAATCTAGGGAAAGCTGCCTTCAGAATAATACATGTCACAATACCAGTCTAAGAGGAGTTCAAGGCTCTGTTCAAATATGCACGCAGAACCTAAATTATATTTTATAAAAGGTATTTTTAGTGTTTATCAATTTTCCAGCCCTGCAGAATATTCAAAACAAATTGAGAGAGATCTAGTACTTAGTACAAACTAATTCCGGAAACAAATAATGAAAATGCAGTTTCTCTGAAAAAATAAAGAGTTTATAAAGATCTATGGTCCATGCTTAAATAATTACACAGAATAAGCTACTGTATGGGAAAACCTACCAAAGACTTACCAAAGTCAGAGTTAAGCAGCTCTCAGTTCAGCTGGAAAACATTTATGTGGTCACTATTCATCACCCTAGGGTCCACAGACCTGTTACAAGGGGTACTTCAGCCTGCCTGCGGCTTGTGGGCAGGACCAGACTTGTCAGTCGCTGGCAGCAGGGAAATGGCCTTCCCCCTGAAATTCCCTCCAGTCTATTTGCCTTCCCAGTGGCCAGTTGTTCACCCAGCCCTCACTGCTGCGGAACCTTTCTGAAGGAAATTTGAAACTTTATTTCAAATTTCTAACTAACAGTGTGACTCGATGTGTCTGATTCCCAGTCGTGTCCCAGGGCTGCGTTTGCCTTCTGGGAAAACTGTCCTCTAACTCGGCTTCCCCTTCTGAGGTGTTTGCAGTGGCTGTGGCCCCTGCAGGCTTCAGAGAGAAAAGCCATAAGCACAAGGAAAGGTCTGTGTCTTACTCCCTCTTATTGAATGTCTCATTGGGGAGCTCAGCTGGCTCTGTGGGCAGAATGTGGTCCCAAGCCAGGTAGGGTTGGCTTGGCCTCCTGCCCTGGGAAGGGAAAGAGGCAAGCAGGATTGGAAATGAACTGGTTCCAGGGCAAACAACCCCCCTCACCCATCTCTGAGGGGAGAGAATCTAGAAGGGCAGTGTGCCAGATGGAAGGTTGCACCTGAGTCCCTATAGACCACATCAGCAGCCACATTCTGTGGAGCTCAGCTATCTACTCCCCCTTCCCTCAGGCTGTAGATGGAGGGCACTGGACACCCCATGGGACACTGCCAATGCCAGGAAGTCTGGTAAGGGGCCTTTGGGCCCAGCTCCCTCTCCTTGCTACCACTTCTATATCAGACCTCCAGGATCTCTATTGATATACCTAACTGAGGCCTCTAGGGGAAACGCAGACCCATGTGGCCCCCGTACAGTAGAAAGGGGTAGAATCTCTGACGAGTTGATTCTTGAATACCAGTATCTTCCCTGAAAGATCCCAAGGGGACCTTGTTGGGGAGAGAAGACAACAAATCCAGCTTCTTTCAGGGCAGGGGATTGCCATCCATTTATTTTTCTGAAGGAATGTCTGAGCCAAATGTTGCTTCTCTCTCAGAAGCAAGATCATAGGGACTGTGACACACAAGCCCATTTGTGTTCACTACTCTGTATCTGCAACTCTTGTCAGGCCCAACATACTCACTACACATGCCACACTGTTGTCATCATCTATATCTAAAAAGATGTCATGTAAGGCAGTGGTTCTGAACCCAGGAGAGAACTCAGGACTGGGAGGGTGTTGGTGTCACCCTGCAAGCTGGTGGAAGTTGGGGTGAGGCCATTGTGCTGTGTGCACACTGCTGGTGTCAGGGCTCTGAACCAAAGCTGTGCAGCACAGAGGCACCCAGGGTTCCACAGCAGACAGTGGCAAAACCCCTTCCTAGTCTGGGTTGAACCCCAGGATGTCACAGGAACAAATTCCAGAAAGACTAAATCAACGCTGGTTCCTTTGTTCACCTTCATGTAGTGCAACATGGTAGATAATTCTCCATGAATAGTCCGCCTGCTCATCTTAAGAGTGCAGTATGGCAGATTAACAGAGAGAAGACTAAGCAAGAGATCTGTGCTAATTCCACTGGGTTCACAAGATTAGCTGTGTATAGTACATCAGTAGATCGTCCGCAGGTAACACAAGTCAGTGCTAGGGGAATTTTGGATAGCTATTGCAAAAAGCTTTATAGCCAAAATAAAGAGAGAAAACCTCAGTTAAGTCTAGTCTACACTAGCAATAGGAGCATATCTTGGTGTCTCTGAAAAGAAGGGGGGAGCTAAGAGGTTGCCAGAAATATGAATATTAGCAAGTGAAAGTTGCAGAGAAGAAACACCAGTGTACTAAAGTTAGGATCAAACCCAGCAAATTAAGACTACTCAATAAGATCAAAAGCTTTCTCTTCCAGAGGAAGTGCAGCTGCTGAAGCAGACATTTTTACACAATACAGCTATCATTACTGAAAGTGCTTGTGCCATCAGTTTGTTTCTTAAATCAACCTAATCACTGGATATTGAACGTTATCACTGAGATGGGGCGGCTGCCCCTCACTGGTATGTAAGGGGTTAAAGCCACTCTGGGGAGGCTGCGCAGGAGGCAGCCAATAAGGAAAACGCTTGTAATGCCAGCCAATTAGGAGAAGGTTTATTGGAGGAGTCAGTCAGGGCCAGGCTGGCTCATATAAGAAGGGGCTACTAAGCAAAGCGGAGTTTTGAGGGAGGAGGACGGGCGGCTTAGGGGGCTGGAGCATCATGGACAGAGCAGCGCTGGGCAGGGTCAGCAGAGTATCTGAAAGCTCCAGGTTGACGGCTGCCAGACTGAGGCCCTGACACAAGGGCAGAGGAGCTGCTAGGGCTGTGGGGGAAGTGGCTCAGGGAAAGAGACAGTGGAGTTGGAGGAGGGGCAGTACTTGGCTGCTGGCTATAGAGTCCCTGGGTCAGGGCCTGGAGTAGTTGTTGGGCCCGGGCTCCCCATTTCTCCCCCCCCGCCCGCCCCAGGCACTGAGGAGAGTGGCCAGTGCATGGACTGCAGTCTGCCACTGAGAGGAGTGGCTAGAACCTGAACTGCAGATTGCCACTGAGGCAAGTGGTTGGGCTGAGGCCTGTCGGCCCCCCGGAGGGGGGGAAAGAACCGAGTGGGACACAGGAGGTCTCCCGGAGGGCTGTGTCCAGAAAAGGACAACATAGTCCGGGGAGTGACATGGGTCCTGGACGAGAGATAGGAGTGACAACGGGCGAGACACCACCACCAGAGGAGGGCGCACTGACAACCCCGAGCCAATTCCCAGGTTGACCAGCAGGAGGATCCACTGTGGTGAGTCAAACCCAGTTACACACTGTCTATTTTAGATATGAAACTAAGAAAAACTGATGTGTAGTTGCAATTGGTGTGATTTTTTTTTCCACTAAGGCCAGGCCCAAAGCCTCATCCTAATGCCCAGTCTGAGTAAGGGGGGATGTGCACTGGGAGGTTGTGGGAGGAATGCTCAGCAACAGCTACCACAGTGCCTTGGCATTTCTACCTCGCTTGCCTTGCCCACTTCCACCAAGCTCTGTATAGTATCACAGATGACAAATGGGTTCTAGAGATCCATAAGTCATGACTACCCAATCCAGTTTCTGTCCTTTCCTCTTTCCCCATCCGTCTTTTCAGAGACCTGCTGGATCTCCCCTTTGAGCCTCTCTCAGAATGCTGTTTGTGCTACCTCACCCTTAATATGGTCTTTGTGGGTGCCATAGCGAGGCGAGTGAGCAAGTTTCAGGCACTCGCGGCTGAACCTCTCCATACATAATATCAATAGAACTGAACTTTTCAGACTTGTCTCCTCATCTATTTCTAGCTTTAGGTGGCCAAACAAAAGTTCAGCCTCCTTCATCACAGAGAATATCCAAGTGGATAACTCGCTGTATCTTGACTCATCAGTTGTCTAGTGTACCTCTCCCGCAGAATATTAGCGTTCACTTTACAAGTGCTCAGGCAACAGCCACCAACTACTACAAGAATGTGCCAATATCTGAGAGATGCAAGGTGGCAATAAGGAGTAAACCACTGACCTTTGTCAAGCTCTATGACTTGGATGTAGCTTCCAGACCAGATGCCAAGTTCAGGAGAGCAGTATTGTCAGCTGTTCGACTGATGCAACTGAAGGTTCTTGTTCCCACCATCCAGAGGGGATGCTTGCTTGCCAGTCATCTACGGTGGGATCCACAATGAATCATACTACAGGATAAATAACTCTTTCTTCTTCAAGTAACTTTTGAAAAAAAAAACAAGGAGGAATCCGGTGGCACCTTAAAGACTAACCGATTTATTTGGGCATAAGCTTTTGTGGGTAAAAAACTCAGTTCTTCAGATGCAAGATGTGGTTCTTTAAGATGATGTTGTCCAGGTCCCAGGACCTACCCTCTCTCCCTACTTTCAGAGTCTTCAGCAAACACAGGCTTTAAATTGTGAGGGAAATGGGGAAGGGTTCTGCTCTTTATGCCCTTAATCCGGGAGCACCAAGCGATGTCCATGAGTCCTCACAGACCTCACTTGGTGCTCCCGGATAAGGAGCATAAAGAGCAATGCTATTCAGAATACTCCAATCTGATGCTAATGAGCCTCATGTGGACACAGAGTGGAAACCACCCTGACGACAACATCTCGAAGAAGATTTACTGTTGGGTAAATAACCGCTGTATCATGTGTCAGGGGTTTTAGATTTACCTGGAAATAATTTGCTAGCAGTTCACCAGCCTAGTTTGTATCTGAATTTTTTTTGACATTACGCTATAAAGAGGGGGAAAAGAACTGTGAGAGAAGCTGGAGTTGTATGGCTATTTAAAGGTGAACTGTCACGCAAAAAAATAAAAATCTGGGGGCAAGTATTCTCTTTTTGTACAGTGCCTTGCACAATAGATTCCTGGTCCGTGCCCACGCAAACAGGGCTGACGTGACCTTTGGATATATAAACAGCGGAGTAGTGACTAGGAGTAGGGAGGTGATTTTTACCTCTTTATACAGCACTGGTGAAACCAGACTGGAATGTCTGGTATCCGCATTTGAAAAAATTGACACAGGCACAGAAAATAGCCACAAAAATGATTTGAGAGACTTAAAGAGCTCAATCTGTTTAGTTTATCAAAACAGATTGAGGACAGTTAATTACAGTGTAAAAGTAGTTTGACAGTGAGAAAATACTGGGTACTAAAGGGCTCTTTAATCTAGTGGTGAAAGGCATAATTAGAACGTGTGGCTGAAAGGGCCAATGCTCCTAGATTCGGACTTTGTGTAATACAAAACCCCATACTCCTTACAGTGAAAGCCACAAGATCAGACATCACCACCTCCCAGATCTATTTGGCAGCCAGAGCCACCTCTCCACAAAGCCATTATTTGCCTCCTCTCCTCTCAGAACAAAAGCACCTCCTTATTGGATTCCCTTCCACTATCACTTGTTTCCCTGTGTCTTTCTGCACTAGTTCTTTATAGACCTGCCATCAGCTTCTCTGTCTCTACTAGCTCTTCCCCTTTCCTACTCAAAATTATCGCTTCTGACAGCCCCATCACCCCTTCTGAATAAGTCACACTTGGCCTGTCCTCACTTGCTAATTCTCATCCAATCTGCATCCTGTTGCTCCACAGGAAGGTTCTGGGGAACGTAGTCTTTGTCCACCTCTCTGACCACATGAAGAACATTTGAATCAAGAGAGGATGAATTCTGGCCAGAATGCTTGTTCACTTCCTAAAACAACTAATGCAGTTCCCAGGGGATCCAGAATGATACAGCTGGACGGATCTTTCAATAATGGATCTAAATTTGTATTCACTAGATTCCTATCAAGCTCGGAATCAAATTCAGAATTGCTTTCCTCTGTTTAAAAATTAAAATTTGCTTCAGTCTACCTCTGACTTTATATCCCTCTCAATCCCCACACCCTACTTATTTTGACCACCTCCCTTTCCTTTTCCTGTGATTCTCTCTCTCTACCCTCTAAGTACTGAGGTTGGGGTTAGGGAATAGACTTGAGATTCATATTTAGTCTGAACTAATTCACCTAACTGATAGTTTTCGTCTGTCTAGCTCAGGCATTTCTAACATGCCTGTCACTGGGATATCTTAGTGCCGTACAGTGTACTAGAGAGATGGATTTGCAGGGGCTAGCAAATTTTAGATTTCTATTTCCAAATGCAACTAGTTTAAAACACTGTAAAAATGCAGCTAATATACATTATTCCTGATTAGGGACTGTAGTAAGCCAGCCAGACTCAATACTGCTCCATGCTTTGGTTTGGAATGGGGCACTAAACCCCATCACACACACTCCCCCTCAGATCCAGAGTTGCAGACGCACTTTTGTTGACAGACCTCTCCCCATCTCATGAAAAGAAAATGTCAGTTTCAGCTTGATGTACTTTGAAGTGGAACAATTGCAAAGACCAGTACCACCACATGATTCAGGAGTTGTGATCTTTTATGGACTGTAGCCATCATAGGGGTGAATGGACAATTGCTAGCCAGAACAGGTAGAAATGTAGGTAGAAATGTAGGGCCTCCGCAGCCCACTTTACAGATAGGGTCTCCTTCTTGATAATCAAATGCGCAACTTCCCATGGGAACACCTTCCTGCTAAGATATAGGACAGAATGTTCCTCTCCTCCCACTTCTTGTGACAGTATGGGTCCAAGGCTGACAAATTCATCTGTTTGCAAAATAAAAGGGCTTGAGAAGTCAGGGTGAAACAAAACAAGTTCCTGGATCAGTGGCTCTTGTAATACCTGGAAGGCTTTGTCACAGGCTTCAGTCCAGAGGATCTTCCTTGATTAAACGTCTTTCTCCAGAGGCAGCAATCAGGCAAAGTCAGAGATGATCCACCTACGGTTTCCTGCTAGCCCCAGAAGCAGCACACTTGTTTCTATGTAGCAGGGAATCGAGCATTCTGACAAAGCCTTCACCTTTCCCACCAATGGGCATAAACCCCCCCTCTCCCCGCTTTCCTCCCCCGCCGCCCCCCCACGCACTGTTTTTCAGGTAGTTCACAGTTGGCCAAACAACGTTTAGCAGGGTTGGCTGTCAGTCCTGCTTCCTGGGGTGCCTATAGGACCACTGTGAGACGTCTCAGGTCGTCCCCCCAGGTCTCACTATAAATGACAAATATAATTGAAATAAGTGGCCATGTACTGCCTGTGTGTTCATAATACTTTTTCCATTAACCTCCGGAACATAGTGGCAGCCCCGTGCAGACCAAAAGGCATGGTTGTAAATTGGAATAAACCCATGGGTGTATAGAAGGCAATCTCCTGGGATTTGGGGATCAGGGGGATCTTGGTCAGATTGAGAGTGGATATATACCTGGCGGCTTCCAACCTATCCAGCAAGTCATTGACACATGGCATGGAATAAACGAACTTGGATACTGTGTTCACTTTTCAAAAGCCAATGCAAAATCTTGTTGAACTGTTTGGTTTGGACACCAGTACTATCAGACTTCACCGCTTCCTGTGTGACTCCTTGACAGTAACCTGGGTCAACATATTCTGCAGTTCCTGCCACACCGTTTCCCACATTCTTCCATGCTTTTCATCCGGGTTTGGTTTTTATATGGTGAGACACTAGGTGAGGCCAACCTTGGGTTGCGGAAAATATGGA
Source organism: Chelonia mydas (assembly GCF_015237465.2). Taxonomy (NCBI): domain Eukaryota; kingdom Metazoa; phylum Chordata; order Testudines; family Cheloniidae; genus Chelonia; species Chelonia mydas. The sequence goes on along the minus strand of NC_057850.1, from coordinate 66,504,491 downwards.
CGGGAAGGTGCTGAGGAGTTGATGTATCTTCTGGTCCTGCTCCCGTAGTAACGCTTATCTGATTGTTATTGTCTCTGGGTGGGGAACCATCATAGCCTGGGGGCTGAGCTCAAGAGGGAATGGAATGACAAGGAGTCCCTCCTGCTCTTTCCACACTTTCAGCAGGTTAACATGATATATTTGAGCAGTGTGATGGTGTATGGAATATGGGTGACCATTTAGATATTGTTGATACCAATATTATAAAATTGCAAGGAATATGACCAGAGATATGCCATGTAAAGTATCTGAAAATGTTATGATTTGCCAAGTATGATGATTTGTTTATATGTTTGTATCACCTTTGTATTGTGAGTTATAGATATGTATGGTATATCTGTATTTCCAAACTTGTGCTGTGCATCTGGGTGACACCCCTAGACAGACTGTCATCAGCACTGCCTAGCCTGTTCAATGGCCCATCAAGGGTCATCAACTGTACAATGGACCCATTGAAAGGAACCGGGGATACCGCTTATGAGTTAGCAAGGCATGTAGTATGCCTGTGAACAGAGAATCTAAGGCTTTTCCATGCCATGCGCTGTGAATCATGTGTTTGGGACACAGGAAGTTCAAGCCATATGGCAAAAGGAAAATAAAGGGCAGCTGCATCTTCTCCATTTTTGTCTTCATTCCTGCTTCTAACCTCTAGAGTAACTTTTCTATAAACAAAAAGAAAAGGAGGACTTGTGGCACCTTAGAGACTAACAAATTTATTTGAGCATAAGCTTTCGTGACAAGTGGCAATTCTTCAACAAAAAAACTTCAAAAACAGACTCCAACGAGAGACTGCTGAATTGGAATTAATTTGCAAACTGGATACTATTAACTTAGGCTTGAATAAAGACTGTATTTTCCACTGAATTCATCCGATGAAGTGAGCTGTAGCTCACGAAAGCTTATGCTCAAATAAATTTGTTAGTCTCTAAGGTGCCACAAGTCCTCCTTTTCTTTTTGCGGATACAGACTAACACGGCTGCTACTCTGAAACCTTTCTATAAACGAAGCTCTGAACACAGGACTCAATGACCCATTCTAGTTGTGGGTGTGTTCCAGAGGGACTTTCAAACCAGCAAACTCACCAGTAGTGCTAAGAACCTAACTCTCCCTCAACCCCTAACAGGTATTCTCTGACCATTGTCTGACTACACCCCCAAATCTATTAAACTTTGCGTTCTGACCCCCATTAACCTGCAGTGAGACCCATTTTAGGGGGGAAGGAGAGGGGTCCCTTCTTGTGGACTCTAGATTCCACCTCCCAGACCTGCCCTGAATTGCAGTCCATGTATAGGGAATCCCATTGGAAGTGGCCCAGTTGTCCACACATGAGGCAATTGCCAGACAGTGTAGGGCCTCTGTTGCTTGTCTCCTTCATTGAACGGTGTTCCTGTGAAAGTGCCTCTAACCAGGCTAGAGCCTCCCTCCTGTTTCATCTCTCTGTGGGGTTGAACTCCCAAGGGCAGTCTTTGCTCAATTGGCCAACCTTGGATTGGGAAGCCAGGTTTCTCTTGCACCTCCCCTTCTTGCCCTTCTCTGCATTGGCCATGGTTGAGCTAGGGCTCCCCTTTGGTATTTCTCGGACCAGGTCTGGCAGACTGGATGTAATTTTGTTAGTGTCACTGCCTTTGGAAGACTCTATGGTTGGTGTCACACCACCAACTTCCATACTCTGGGTGGGAGAATTTGGAGAAACTGCTCCAGCTCGACTCTTTTTGCCACCTGCCCCCTTCTTTTTTCTTTTTTTTTTTTCTTCAGGCCAGAGCCACCACCAGCAATGTTCCTTTAGAGTTTGGGTTATCACCCTGGGTCAAGCGCTGGCCAAAAATCTCCCCCACCGGAACCTCTGGCAATGGGCCTCACCTGAAATGCCAAAAGCAACTGGGATGGCCACCTTTGAGTAGGAAATACTCCTGTGTTGCTGTCACATCAAGACTTTGGTATACAGCCTGAGCCATCCCTCTGAGATATGGGCAAATCAGGACCGCCCAGCTCTCCACCAGCCAACGGTCTCTAGTGTTACTAGGAACTCTTTGGGCTCAGCATCTGGTCCCATATTGTTTCAAAGGGAGGTCTGGAGCCAGGCTGTTGTTAGTTGCTCCCACTAGCAGATTAGCGGCAGGCTTTGGGGCTGCAGCAGCGTCACCTGCTGCTCCCTCGGTTGTGTTGCCAACTACCTAATAAGCTTGCTGCTGTTGTTGCTGCTGAGCCTGTTCCTTTTGTTGCATTGCCAGTTGTTGCAGTAACCAAGTCTGTTGTTGCTGCAGATTCTCCACAACCCATGTCAGCAATGTGTCAAGATCCAGCTCTACAACCCCCTTCACTTTTTATTCACATGCCTCAGGCTCCCTTCAGGCCCAAGGACACCCGCTTGAATTCTCCATCAATTTTGTACTGGTGGAGTTTGATAGCTAGCTGGCTTAGTGGTCAGGCAGTGGTTTCACGTTTCTTTTCAGTCTGTCCATCTTGGAGGGCACCCTGCTAAGTCATATACAGGGGGCCTCAGTCTCTCCTGTGTGTCCCCTCTTTCTCTCAAGACAGGGGCAGCATGGGGGACCCAGGCCCTCCCACTCCACCAGATCCCGACCCAGGACCCTGTTCCCAGTATCCAGACTGCTCATTGGTCCATGCTTTGTCTGCCAGAGGACAACACCATCCCATTCTTTGGGGCCTCTTGTAGGTTCTTGACACCAAAGAAGTGTGGGAGGAAATATGGACTCCCAGAGTGGCCTTACCAAGGCTGCAGTTGCTCTGCTACAACTCCAGGCATCAGCATCAGTAATTACTACCTCATTGTCTTGACTGCAGGAGTTTGGAGTTGGGGAACAATCACATGATCTATCAGCTAGCAGTAACACTGGTATCTGTTGAAGTAAATCAGAGTTGTGTAGCATAGTAAAGTCTGCCACTAGGATCTGGGATTATGATTATATAATTGGAAATCTGAGCTAAATGTAAACAAAACAATGGTATCTTTGCAATTGTGTGTCAGGTTCGGAAAGCCTATAGTACATTGTTTAAACATTTTTATAATTTAAAATCAAATGACAGGAATAAATGCTGTAAAACAGTATTTGGGACTTATATTAGCTACATTAATTTTTTACTTGTCAAATGCATTAAGATGTCAAGTAATATATTCAGCTAAGTGAAGGGTATAATCTATTCATACAGTGTGCAAGTACGTGCAAGGATGATACTGTACAAAGTCAGTCAGGTGCAGAACCCTCAGAACTCCTCAAATAGCCATATAATTTTTCCACCAACCCTTTCCCCTTTTCTAGGCCATGGCCACCTAGAAAAGGACCTAATCTGGTGTTATGGGGTCTTGAAAAAGACAACTAAATTTGTCTGTAACTGCAGGACATTATTTTCATTTACTAATAAAAGAGCTAGGATATTGACCTCAGAGGTTTACAAAGACGTGGCCAAATCCTAAGCTATGGCCAAGCAGTGGTCAGGGAAGCTGAGGAGGCAGGAGCAAAGATGTCCTTTGCATACCCTAATCCTGGTCTGGTTTCCATCATAAAGAAGAGGTGCTCTTCCTTATGCTGGCTTTCAAAGACACCCCTGCCCCACCCCACCCCAAGCTGTTCCAGCAGCTAAGAATTGCAATGGCCATGCCTGTTCTCCTCAACCCTACTCTGACACGGGTGACTAGAAAGGATAGGCGGTGTTCTAGGAGGTGCTATAGCAATTCTACTCCACCCAAGGATTTCCCCTAAACTGGGGGGTTGCCCAGTGACCTGCAGAGCTGAGGCAGTGCAAAACAGCTGTAGTAATGTAGAGTAAGATCTGGCCATTTGACTATTCTTCCTGTTAACCTGGCAGTTACACAAAAATTCAGGGTTATCTTTAACATTTACTCTTCTTTTAACAAATATACCAATAGTGGTGTTGTCTACCGGTTATATCTGGTCTCTGGGGAGCAGGGCTCCTGGCTCTGCAATCAGCTCTTTAGGTGCCTTTGTACAAGTCAGACACAAATACATTTTCAAATGCCTTCCTTCTGGCAATCAGTGGAGGTTTTGGCCAGCCACTCTGTGGTGCTCTGAAAATGGGGAGTTTTAAAGCAGTTCTAGATACCTGTGTTTATTGAAAATCTGCTGTACTGTATGCATGCTATGTGGGTGTGCAACTTCAAAAACTCACCAGTATATGGTTTTGTGGTCTTCTGACAGGACATTCTCCTTCTCCCTAAATGTTACAAGTCCTTCTCCTCCCCTTCCAAAGTCACCCCAGATAATATAACAGCTTTCTCATGGGGACACCTGTGGTCTATGGGGACAGCACAATGAACTCATCAACACCTGGATGGAAAGAAATTCCTCATAAACAGGGGCCGTAAGGTGGTAATAAAGCACTTTCCCCATTCTTTGTCCTAACGCTGTAAAGGCAGAATGTGCAGTACAGAGAAGGATGCTTCTCTGCATTTATACTACAGATTGATATACTTTGAATAAATTACCCTTGTCACATCTTAGGACACTGCCATCTAGACCTCTGAGGGCTTGTCGCATTTTTGTGCCAGGACAACCAGCCGTTCTTATTCTGGTAAATAGCTTTTGTCCCCACTCAGCTTAAATGTGAAACAGTCATGGCTTGAGAGCAGGACAGGTCCCAATGGCTTAATTATCTTGTACCAGGTGCCATGACCTAGACAGCTGACATGTAGGGCAAAGGTGGTAATGAACTGCATGCTGAATTCTTGATATATAAGTACTTCAAATGAAACTCTCCTCAGAAAAGGTTAAATGCAGAAAGCCTTGCCCAGTGATGCCACAAGAGCTGACTACAGCAATCACACCTGGATAGGGGATTGTGTGGGTTACGCACTCTCTGGTCCAGATGTAGACTCAGAGAACCCATTTCCAGTGGACATTAGTTATCACTGAGCCTATATGTGGAGTTCCTTTTTACTGTAGAGCAGCTGGACCAGTGGAAGGGGGTATGTTCCTGGCAAACAAATAGTTAATTACAACTCAGGCTCACACAGATGCTCCTGGGAGGGGTCAAGAAAACAAGTGTTTCAAGAGCAGGAAGTTGGAGGTTTCCTGGGAGAAGGCCAAGAGCCTGGGTAAGAAACCTTGTACTGGGAAATAGTCTTTCAATTGTTTTTTTATTATGCAATTCTCCCTGAGAATGGGACCAACCTTGTTTTTATGCCGAATTGCAATTTACAAGGGATTAATGCCCCAAGCATTCACCACAAGTACAGCTAGTGAAGCCTCATGTAATGAACACTTTCCATGTGACTATGCCATGTGACTTATGGCACAGGGCTTTCCCCTATGAGTGTATGGGGGGCAGGCAGGATGCAGAAACAAATTGTATTGTGAGAGCAGGACACAGAGACCCAGCCTAGAAGGAGCTGCTTGCTGGCTAAAGCTGAACACAGTGGTGCCTGGGCTGGAGCAAAGCATCCAAGATGACTTTGTAATCTCAGCTGTGCCTGGTTTAGTGAAGTGAACTTTAGAAGTGACTATCAGTTTGATCACCATGGACCATGTAGTTTTTTAAGAGATACAGTTGAACCAAACAGTGTAGCCAGCTGGGAACTTGTGAACAGAAATAAGCTGCAATGAGGATATAAGGCCCTGGTGAAGAAACTCCAAGTGTCAGGAATGAGAAGGTGTAGCTCTGCCTGCTGAGTCTCCTGGCAGCCTGTGAGCACAGCTGAGCTGCAGCAGGGGCTCCTGATTGATGACACTGCCTGATTGGTAGAGGGAGTCCATAACTACTGTTCTCTCACTATTCAATCTGTACACCTGCAGCTGTGCTCTCCTGTGGGCCTGCCTTGCTCTAGTCCTGATCCTGGTTTGTTTGTAGCCTTGCTCCTGTTCTGCTCAGTCTGCTCCAGCTCTGATTCCAGAATCCAACTCTGACCCCTGGCTTTGGTTCCTGACTCTGGCTCTGGTTACTGGCTGCCTGGCTCTTGCTCCAGTCACTAGGCCTAACAGCCCATATCCTGGTTTGTGACACCAAGGACCAATGCTGACCACCCTACCAGTCAACTGGTTGGATGAAGAATGAAAACAACTAGCCTGCATGGGTCAAACAGATTATTTAAAATTCCTCGCTACTTTGTTTGTAATTCAGATGTTTATAGAGGAGAGTGCAGATTATTCTGCTAGAATGATACAACCTTTGAGGGGAAAGATTGGGGGCAGGAGCGTATTTGGACCACTTTAAAGTGGTTGCTTTTATTTTTGGAGGCTGCCATCTTGTACATCACTCTTAATTTGCAGCTATAAACTGATGCCAGTGTCATCTTCTAATAACTTAAACAAAACACTGGACACAATCCACACTGCTGGGGGTGGAGAGAGTGTGTGTGTGTCTCCTGCAGTTTTTTTGACAGGTTGCCTTTTGCTTTAGATCATTCGTGAAGTCATTTAATCTCCGTCAGCAGTGTTAGCTATTTGTGACTACAAAATAGCAAGAGGCAAAGTCAGCCTCACTACCAATTATATAACAAAGCTTATCACAGGAAAACAGTGTCATAGTTCAATGACAGTCATATATTCAGTAAAAAACAGCAGTGAGTGACTCACACAAGTAGATGTAAATAACACACAAATTACAGCAAACTATTCTTATTCACTCCTGGGAAGGAAAATACAGAATAGGGTGAAAGCTTTTAAAATATTAATATATTTAATGACCTGTTACAGAAATCTGATTATTCTACCTTGATGTCAGTGGACTTATATCAGGGATGATTCTGGCTCAATATGCATATTCTAGTAGCTAAAAAGAGTGCCCTGATTCTTTCACCCAAAGGCTCCAGACTTGCCACACTCTTGCAAATGCTGATACCAGGCATTAAATTATGCTGGATATAGCAGGTGATTACATGTCTCGTTTGGGTTTTCACATAAAACCTACGGCTGTTATGTTTAAGTGCTATGGCAGCTAATGCCCCATCTCCACCCTTTTCTGACTGGGGCAGATCCCTGGGTGTTCGTGTGCATTGTCCAATGTGAATAATTATTCCTGTGTCTGTGCGTGCTTGGAGCAGGAGTGGGGGAGAGAGGGGAGCTTTGGAGTGATGCCAATGAGGTGGAGATTTTACACATGATTCAGAAAAGAAATTATGCAACCAAATTTAGATGATTAACAAAGAAATGGAGCAAGTAGGACAAAACTGTTTTGAAGTGATAAATTAGCATTACGTGTTAAGCTGCTTGCACATCTGGGCTGATGAGTACAACGGGGTGGGTAGTGTACCATTATGCTCAGGAGAAGCCAATCACATGGCCTGATATATTCAATGTGTATATGTGGCTGATGGCCAACCAGTCTGTTTACCCATCAGTCCAAAGAATACTATAAACGTGACCAATGTCAACCAGTTGGCCACTCAGGAAGGACAGATGGGGAGCGCAAAGTGTAAAAACATTGCTCATGGAAATAAATGGACAGCTAGTTTGTTCACAGCCAGAAAATCACAACCTTGTGTGAGGCTACAGAAATATTGACTATGTGGAACCACATATGCTAGTCTCCTCAGCCAAATCAAAGGTCAATAGTAGGTGCTGATCTCCATTACTGCAGTGTAAATACAGAGTAACTCACTGGGCCTGATTTTTGAGTCTTACCAAACTGCACTTAATGCAGGACCGACAGAAGAAGTTGGAGGAGGGCAAAACTGGCTTTATACCTATAAGCCTGGGTACCTAGGGCCGCACTCATTAGAAATGCCAAGGTCAGGCAGGCTGCAAAAGGAAAAGCAGATACTCCCAAGGCTTGTGGATAACACTGATGTTAATCTCCGCAACCAGTCACAAACTGTGCTTCTGATTCCGCACACTGGTTATCAAGAAGCCAAAAAAAGAAATCACACAGTCCCCTTTATTACATTCTTGTTCTCTAGCACCCAATCAGTTCCTAGGTCCAGTAAAGTGAGAAGTTACTTAAAAAACTTTGCTTACGTATACAAAATGTTCTTCTGACCCCAAAGGGTCATCCATGTTACCAGATCAGTATAGGTTTGGATCTTACCCAAATACCAGGCTGCCAGCCAATTCTTTAGTGCCTACAACTAAAAGTTTATTATAAAGAAAGAACAAGAAGAGAGAAGTTAAATGGTAAAGCAATCACATATAAACAACGATTCGAAGTCCATGTATCAGGTTCTTAGCAATATTGGTGAATTTGTTGGCTTGAAGAAAGTCCCTCTGGAACACATCCACAGCTTGGATGGGTCATTCAGTCCTTTGTTCAGAGCTTCGTTTGTAGAAAGATTACTCCAGAAGTAAGAAGCAGGGCTGAAGACAAAATGGAGATGATGCAGTTGCCTTTTATATTCCTTTTGCTATGTGGCTTGTACTTCCTTTGCTCCAAACACAAGCTGTCCAGCACATGGCATGGAAAAACCTTAGAGTTCTGTCCAGATGCATGCCCCTACGTAACAGTAGGGTTCATTGTACAGTTGATGTCCCTTCATGGCCCATCAAGTAGGCCTAGTGCTGATGCCAATCTGTCTGGGGGTGTCACCCAGAAACACAGCATAAGTTTGGAAATAAAGATATACTGTATATATCTATAACTCATAATACAAAGGTAGTACAAACATATAAACAAGATCATCATATTTGGCAAATCATAACATTTCCATAGATATCTTACATGGCATACCTGGTCAGATTCCTTGCAATTTTACAATATTGGTATTCCTAATATTCTAAAGGTTTCAGAGTAACAGCCATGTTAGTCTGTATTCGCAAAAAGAAAAGGAATACTTGTGGCACCTTAGAGACTAACCAATTTATTTGAGCATAAGCTTTCGTGAGCTACAGCTCACTTCATTGGATGCATCTGATGAAGTGAGCTGTAGCTCACGAAAGCTTATGCTCAAATAAATTGGTTAGTCTCTAAGGTGCCACAAGTACTCCTTTTCTTTTTGCTAATATTCTAAAGTGTCCCCCAGATTCCATACAGGATCACAACATCATCCTGGCAGCTTCTAGTTTTTTGGGGGTTGGTTCAGCCCATGCATTAAGTTCCAGCACCCAATGATGGCTCTGCCTGGGGCTATTCCAGGAGTTGGAAATACTGGAATAGAGTGGATGCGGCTGGAGCACCTTTGTAAGCCCTATGACCACAGGGAAAGGAAAGCTGAGAGGATGGGTGGTACAGAACTGTTCTACTCTACCTACAGATTACTCTTGGGGAAAGGGGGACTCCCACGTAGCTGTTCAAGCTGACTTCCTGGCTGCTTTGCATTGCTGGTAAATTACTCTAAACTTTCATCGGTGCAGTGGAGATCAGAATCCATCTACAGAAACTGACAGGGCCAGGTTCGGAGCTTCTTGTGTCCTAAGCAGGATTTATTGTTCTCTCATCTGTGCCCAGAGGAGATGGGAGAAGCCTGAGAGCCCTTACAAGCATCTTAATGGGACATCAAGTCAGTGTCATGTGCTCATAAAGGCAGATTCTGGACAGTTTATAGATTATAATTACTTGGAACAAGAACAAGTTTCACATTTTTACTTCAAACAGGAAACAGTCTGGATAGTCTCTTCATTTTACTTGCTTCACTCCATACCTCTTAGCTAGCCCTGACCTAACCTTGACTGCTTTTCCTAGTCGAGGCACACTCATGTGGGGTTAGGTTTTCCCTCCCTAATCTAAATTTACTTTAAATGTGTGTGTGACATGAGTATGTTGCATGTAGACACTCACCTTGCTATGCTCATGTTTAATTCCCAAGAGTACCTAAGATTTATGTATGCGGTAAGGAGAAAATAGATTCATTAGTGTCAGACCAGACTACTGACTGATATCAGAAGAGACCTGTAGTCTCTCTCAGGTCAGAGTGAAACTATCAAATATGCTTACTTTGTATTTGTATTGATGTAACATCTAGAATCTCCCATCAGAATTAGTGGTCCATGCTCCCATGTGTACAAACATCGCCCCTGCCCTGATGGGTTCTAGGGTTGCCAATTCTGGTTGGACAAATTCCTGGAGGTTTAATCTCATGACATAATATTTAATGGAATATTAATCTTTAATTCCTGGAGACTCGGCAACCCTAATTAGCCTAAAATAGCAGCATGAATCACATTCAAGGCTAACATGCAACTCAGAGGGTAAACCTGTGTATACCATTCAAGACAACTGGTGATCTGTTCTTTGTGTGATATCTTAATCCAGCAACATAAAAAGTTCTGATTTAGTTGTGGATGGTAGAATGAGCTAATTAGAATATCATCATCATAGAGTTGCAGCCCGTCTCACCAGATCTGGGTTTGGTTTATAGTGTTTTGACCAGTGATTCATATTATGGCGAGCAGATGCCTGTTGTGCAATGAAGAATCACCTATGGGGAGTTTGTCATGTTTTTTAATGCCTTCTGTAACGGAGCTCTTTAAATGACGCTTGGGTGCGGAAATTTGTCAGGGTTCTGGATTAGTGGAAAGGTTTTATGTACAGATTAGTGCAGTGAAGGAGCTCAGTCTTCTAGTGGGTGGTTTTTGTTTTTATTAAAATTTGGTTTGGATCAGATAGTGTAAATAATTGGTATTCTGAGTTTACTTCTGCAGCTTGAGATCCATTCAGTTGCCTGTATAAGCAGTTGGGGCTTGTTACCACATGCGTAAACCTTTTAGGTCTCTTCCCTAAATAGTTTATAGTGTCCCAATTTTTAATTCATTGCATCCCATAGAGATCCATTTCTATCTTGTCTCTTCTGCTACTTATTGTTGACAATAGTCTTGGTGATTCGTTTACTATTTTATCTTCCATCCATTAACATATTTTTACACTATTTTTCTGTGTATTTGAAATAACACTTTCATTTCAGTGAAGAAGTGGTTACCAGCCATTGTGCCAATTCAGCCTCTTGTGAGGTGGTGCTGAGCTTACTCTAACCTGCTTTAACGAGAAGCTCCTGTGCTGGGCCCTCATGCAATAATAATCCATTTTCTAGTCAGATGTGAATGCATTACACAATGCATCTTAGCCTACTCCAAATCCCAGTAGGGTAAGTATGAGAGACTTCAGCTAATTGTCAGACTGGTGCTAAGCAATCTAAAATGTACTATAGTTAGCACTTAAGTAAATGGAATGGAAATGGTGAGCCCTGGGCTAGCATGTCTGAACTCTTAACTGAAAAAGCACAAGATCAAATCCGCGCAGACACACCCCTGGAACCCCAACCTGGGATATTCTATCTACTACCCAAGATCCATAAACCTGGAAATCCTGGGCGGCCCATCATCTCAGGCATTGGCACCCTGACAGCAGGATTGTCTGGCTATGTAGACTCCCTCCTCAGGCCCTACACTACCAGCACTCCCAGCTACCTTCGAGACACCACTGACTTCCTGAGGAAACTACAGTCCATCGGTGATCTTCCTGATAACACCATCCTGGCCACTATGGATGTAGAAGCCCTCTACACCAACATTCCACACAAAGATGGACTACAAGCCATCAAGAACACTATCCCCGATAATGTCACGGCTAACCTGGTGGCTGAACTTTGTGACTTTGTCCTTACCCATAACTATTTTACATTTGGGGACAATGTATACCTTCAGATCAGCGGCACTGCTATGGGTACCCGCATGGCCCCACAGTATGCCAACATTTTTATGGCTGACTTAGAACAACGCTTCCTCAGCTCTCGTCCCCTAACGCCCCTACTCTACTTGCGCTATATTGATGACATCTTCATCATCTGGACCCATGGAAAAGAAGCCCTTGAGGAATTCCACCATGATTTCAACAATTTCCATCCCACCATCAACCTCAGCCTGGGTCCAGTCCACACAAGAGATCCACTTCCTAGACACTACAGTGCTAATAAACAATGGTCACATAAACACCAACCTATACCGGAAACCTACTGACCGCTATTCCTACCTACATGCCTCCAGCTTTCACCCTGACCACACCACACGATCCATCGTCTACAGCCAAGCTCTGCGATACAACCGCATTTGCTCCAACCCCTCAGACAGAGACAAACACCTACAAGATCTCTATCAAGCATTCTTACAACTACAATACCCACCTGCGGAAGTGAAGAAACAGATTGATAAAGCCAGAAGAGTTCCCCGAAGTCACCTACTACAGGACAGGCCTAACAAAGAAAATAACAGAACACTACTAGCTGTCACCTTCAGCCCCCAACTAAAACCCCTCCAACGCATTATTAAGGATCTACAACCTATCCTGAAGGATGACCCAACACTCTCACAAATCTTGGGAGACAGGCCAGTCCTTGCTTACAGACAGCCCCCCAACCTGAAGCGAATACTCACCAGCAACCACATACCACACAACAGAACCACTAACCCAGGAACCTATCCTTGCAACAGAGCCCGTTGCCAACTGTGCCCACATATCTATTCAGGGGACACCATCACAGGGCCTAACAACATCAGCCACACTATCAGAGGCTCATTCACCTGCACATCCACCAATGTGATATATGCCATCATGTGCCAGCAATGCCCCTCTGCCATGTACATTGGGCAAACTGGACAGTCTCTACGTAAAAGAATAAATGGACACAAATCAGATGTCAAGAATTATAACATTCATAAACCAGTCGGAGAACACTTCAATCTCTCTGGTCACGCAATCACAGATATGAAGGTCGCTATCTTACAGCAAAAAAACTTCAAATCCAGACTCCAGCGACAAACTGCTGAATTGGAATTCATTTGCAAATTGGATACTATTAATTTAGGCTTAAATAGAGACTGGGAGTGGCTAAGTCATTATGCAAGGTAGCCTATTTCCCCTTGTTTTTTCCTACCCCCCCCCCCAGACGTTCTGGTTATACTTGGATTTATGCTGGAAATGGCCCACCTTGATTATCATGCACATTGTAAGGAGAGTGGTCAGTTTGGATGAGCTATTGCCAGCAGGAGAGTGAGTTTGTGTGGGGGGTGGGGGGGGTGAGAAAACCTGGATTTGTGCTGGAAATGGCCCAACTTGATGATCACTTTAGATAAGCTATTACCAGCAGGAGAGTGGGGTGGGAGGAGGTATTGTTTCATGGTCTCTGTGTATATAATGTCTTCTGCAGTTTCCACAGTATGCATCCGATGAAGTGAGCTGTAGCTCACGAAAGCTCATGCTCAAATAAATTGGTTAGTCTCTAAGGTGCCACAAGTACTCCTTTTCTTTTTGCGAATAGAGACTAACACGGCTGTTACTCTGAAACCTTTTAACTGATACAGTTGCTTGAAAAGACTGTATTTGGCAAACATAAGAGTAGGCAAGATACAGTGTGAGATGGCTGGGGAAACATTGTACTAGTCAACACACATTTGGGTATAAACACCAAGGATGGAGAGGATTTATTCAGTGTGCAGTGTAGTAGTAGAAGAATGGAACTAGGAAAATAAAAATATATCTGACCAGCAGGAAAAATGTATTGTATTGTGCTGGGGAATGGCTTCCAAAGAGAAGATGTCCTATCACTTGGGGAATCCAAAAAATAGACTAAACCAAGCACTAGCAAATATTTTGTAGGGAACATTCCTGCTTTGGTCCTGGAGAGATGGATTGTGTGGTGTGTTTTGTTTTAAACAGTCTCCAGGGGAGGCTGTATGTGCATTTTATTACCATCTCCTATATGTGCATAGGGGATACATTTCTATAGGGCCTCTAAATTATGATGTAGTCCTGCCCTATTTAATTAGATTGGGGTAATGCACTTTGTACAGGGCTATACCTTGAGACTGTTCACAAGCTGAAGCTAATGCAGAATGATGCAGCCTCCTCTTCAGTAGAGTTCCATTTGCAGAGCATGTTAGACCAGTGCTCCTTGACCAGCACTGCTTTCCAGTAAGCTTCCTATAGAATTCAAGGGCTTGGTTTTGACGTCCAAAGTCATAAATGATTGTGATGTGATATCCTGCCAGATTGCCTGTCTCCCAATGATATACTGAACAGAGCTGGAGGTCCCTCAGTAAATAGGAGGGAGCTGCTGGCAAGATATTCTCTGCAAGGTGTCCTCAAGTTTCGAACTTGCTCCCCACCCTTGGTTTGCTAGAGCCCAGGTTAGTTAAGCTTTGCAGTGTGCCCGGAAGGTTATCTCTGCTGAGAAGGGTGTGGCTAGAGCTAGATATACTTAGGGGCTTTTGTTTATGTGGTGTGTTAATTTATGGGACAGGCACCCAAAGCACTAGGTGGATGCTTATTTTTTAAAAATGTGAAGTAATAGTAAATAATACGTAACCGCTATGGCATTCTGGGAAGCCCAGAAGAAGAGCTCTGTGTAAGCTCAAAACTTGTCTCTCTCACCAACAGAAGTTGGTCCAATAAAAGATATTACCTCACCCACCCAGTCTCTCTAAGGATAAGCTCAACACTTCTTCCCATGTTTGGCTGTTCTTAGGAATCCTCCCTCAGGGCTGCTCAACCCACACCTTAGATCCCCTGAGCCCAGCAAATTGCTCCCATCCCTCACTTATAAGCAGGTGGCACATGCCTCAGTGAGTCAACAGAAGCCTTTTAACTCTCTTCCAGCAGGAGCCACACTTGTTACCCAAGTTATATTTCCCGAAAACACTACCAGGCGGTTACCCAGCTACAATTTCAGTTGTTATCCGTATCGATCTAATGAACAATATGATGCGGGGGGAGGGGAAAAGATTTAATTAAAATGTTTCTGTATCACTGAGGAGGATTTCTTTCACTATTATATATAGCTCAGTGTTTTGCAATTGTACTTTGAAAGTTTTGAGTGGAAACAGTACGTGCTGTTTTTCCTAGCAGTGAGTCAATAGGCAATGCCTGCTGGTTTTATTACTCTGTGGAGTAAGGAGCGCTGAATTTTGCCCTGCTGTGAAACACTCCATATCTTCTGACCGGCAGCAATAATCCCTTGCTGGGTTGCTGTATCATTTGTAAGTGCTTGTGCCCATTGTGATTTCTGAAAAACAGGCTAATGGGGAATCATCAAACTTTTCATGTACGCAAAACAAACCTATAGTCTGGGTATGAGACGTTTCAGCCCATGAGATAAATTGTCTGGAAAGGGCCTGAAAAGAGGAAGACTGACTGAGTCTTAACTGTAGTACTGTTACATTGCAGAGTACTTTTTGTATAAGAATGCCTTTTTTTAAAAAAAACCCCAATATCGTATGAGAGTGGCAGCAAGATCTAGTGCCCAGGGCACTGGACGAGCAGTCAGGAGAATGGGTTTCTAGTCTTGGTTCTGCCACTGACCTGCATGTGACCTTAGACAAGTCACTTCACCTCTCTGTGCACCTCTTTGTCCTCCCGCCTTTTGTCTATTTAGACTGTAATCTCATTGTCTCATATTGTTTTGTCCAATGCCTAGCATAATGATCAGGGTTAGGGTTTATTATAATACAACTAATTAACATGCTATAACACACAAAATTACGTTGACCACAATGACAAATGTTAACATAGTGATTGCTATGTAAGATGTCTCCGATAATTTGATTATTTTAAGAGTAAGTCATCATTTGTGTATGCCCAAGTCCATAGGAGGGGTGATATCAGTAATACAAGGGCATAGCCAGGGAAAAAATAGACTATGTTCAAATTGTAACTAAAAATTACAGGGGAAGTGGGCAGCACCTTGTCAGCAAATATGCTAGCATGGAAGATATGTATGTGGATTCAGTGGATAGCAGCTCCTGCATATTGGTTATGCAGAGGCAGCAGCCACTATTCCGGCTCACAGGATGGATTAGCAGCCATACAGGAGTTACAGTGAAACCCCATAGCCCTCCACACAGATTAAGGGAGTAGATTCTGAGCCATTAGTTTCTTAGCCAAAGTTCATTTACAAGTGCTTCATGCTTGTTATTAGGGTTGTGAAACTCACTCTGGAAGAAGAGGACAGGAGTAACTGATGACTATTTCAGCAAAGTTTCCCCTCTATTCCATCTCCTCATCAAAATCTTTGTTGCCCTGATATAATGCTTTCAGCACCTGAGGTGAATGGTGAATGCATGTTATATCATTTAAATGAAAGAAGTAATGGGCCAGCTCCTTCATTCCTTGCTCACTTAAAACTCCCATTAACTTCAATGAAAGTTTTGGGTGTATGAGAAATGCTGGCTCAGTTTACGCAGATGTTAGCCACAGTGATATTCAAGGATATGCATTGAGCACTATATCTGAGGGGAGGATAAAGATCCCTGTGACAGAAACCCAAAAATTAATTACTGCCAGCTGTATTTCTGGTTACTTTCTCCAGTGTCAAATGCTACTATTCTGAAGAAATTCTGCCACCAGTAATAATATGCAGCATTGAGTGCTAAAATAATTCAGCCTGTCCAGCAGATATTATTCATAGTTTATTGACTTGTGCAGGAAAGCCATGGATGCTAGTTTTCCATGCAGTGATGGGCAGGCTTTATGGCAGGTTGGAAAAGAAACCATGTGACTTCCCATCCTCATGTGTTCTGCAGCCCCCTATGCTTGGTCAGTCAGTCACCTAAGACTGAGTTGAGTGAGTTTATGAAAGGAGGTGGCATGACAGCCCTGAAAACTGATCTACACTTAAAGCATGGATTGGGCAGTGTAAGCTTCATACGTGCCTGAACTATGGTTTGCATAGGAAACACTAGTAGGGAATGAAGTCCATTCTAGGTCCATTCAATCCTTGTCATCTCTGTCAAGAAGGGTGGCAGTTGTAGTGATGGTTTTATGATATGGACCTTTGTATTGAACTACACTGAGATCATCAGTTGCTTCCATATATGCCACTAAACAGCCAGGAAACTGCAACTACTTCTGGTTGCTATTGACCCGAGCAGGATTTGAACTGGTGACCCACAGGTAAAAGAGACATGCTCCCATTAGTAACCCAGAACACTTCCAGCCTGCTCTACTCACAGGAATTACTCCTCCCTGAACAATAACTTACAAGTACATAATGCCTTTCATTCAAAAGGTCCTCAAGTGTTTTACTGTTTGTGCACGATCAACACTACTGTGGGGAAGGGGTGCAACTAACTAGCGCACACCATCCTGCCCAACACTAGGAAAAAGACTTTGGCTAAACATACTGGGGCACCGATCCTACCCTCACAAATAGAGCTGGTCAGCATGTGGGTAGTTATACAGACAAATTTGACTTTGCAGCAAAAAATTGTGGCTGACAACCAGCCAGTTTTTCAGAAATGGTTCTGAAATTTTCAAAAATTTAGAAATGCTGCTGTGGCGCCTCATGGAAGTTGTAGTTTGGGTGTCTCATGTGCCATGATGAACCAAGGTCTCCCCTCTTGCCGAGCTGCTTTGGTTCATCATGGGAGTGAGATGAGCACAATGCACCATGGGAGATGTAATCCAGCTGGGGAGCCCAGCCCACAGAGAAGAATGGGGGTGTGAGGCATCCCAATCACGTGTGTGTAGCATTTCCCCAACAGCAGCCAGTTGGGAGGGGAGCGAATAACAGGGGGATGCAGAAAAAGGTGGAGGAAGGAGGGAGGGAGAGAAGAAACAGAATCCCAGTCTTCCTACAGTCATGTGCAATCTCCCTCAAACCTCTGGCTAGCACTCTTCAGCTTTGTTGCTGACTACGAGGTGCCCTTCCATTAGTTTCCCTCTGAATGCAACTGCAAAGGAGTTTAGAGGTGCTTACAGGTCTATTAATGTGGGTATTACTCACTGCTGTATTCATTTTCTTCTTTAAAAAATAAAGTCTCTCTATTAAAACAAAAACCAGGCTAACCCTTTAGTACAGGGGTGGGCAAACTTTTTGGCCTGAGGGCCACGTCGGGGTTCTGAAACTGTGTGGAGGGCCGAATAGGGAAGGCTGTGCCTCCCTAAACAGCCTGGCCCCCACCCCCTCTCACTTCCTGCCCCCTGACTGCCCCCCCTCAGAACCCCCGACCCATCCAACCCCCCCCTGCTCATTGGCCCCGACCACTCCCTGCCCCCTATTGAACCCCCCCTGCTCCCTGTCCCCTGAGTGCCCGACCCCTATCCACACCCCTGCCCCCTAACAGGCCCCTGGGGACTCCCATGCCTTTCCAACCACCCCCTGTCCCCTGACTGCCCCCCGAACCCCTCTAACCCTTATCCAACCCCCCCCCCCACTCCCTGCCCCCTTACCATGCTGCTCAGAACACCAGAACTGGCAGGCACGCCGCCACGCAGTCTAGAGCACTGGGGCAGGCTGGCAGCTCTCGCAGCTGCGCTGCCTGGCAGGAGCTCGCAGCCCCGCTGCCCAGAGCGCTGGCAGCACAGCGAGCTGAGGCTGCGAGGGGAGGGGGGACAGCAGGGGAGGGGATGGGGCTAGCCTCTGTGGCTCGGAACTCAAGGGCCGAGCCCGACAGTCCCGCAGGCCGGATGTGGCCCGCAGGTCGTAGTTTGCCCTCCTCTGCTTTAGTAAGTTACAGATAAAGAGTACATAATTTGCCAATGTTCTTTTTCCCAATCTGGACATCATAGTTTGCTTTCAGAGGATGCATGTAACTGGGGCTTTGGAAGACACAGATGTATGTCATGATATTATTCTGGGTTATCATAAAGAAAGTTGTTCAAGGCATAACCAATTCCCGTACTCTTTCCTCATACTGCACTAGCTCTAGGACTTCTCCAGTTAGTGAAGTTTTGTATTTTAAAACTTGAATATTTCATATTTTCAGGAAGAAATTTTAAAAGGAAACACACACAATAGTTTCCGATCATCAGGTTTTTTGGGTGAGTCATGCGCCTGCCTAGCTAGATAAATGCACAGGACATCCTGTAGCTGTTGTACAGTTTTTCTTTAACTTCTAACACTTAAAAAAAAAAAAAAAAAAAAACCACACACACAACACAAATAGTGAATCAAGGCAGAGATAAGGGCAATGGAATTACACTACCCGCACCAGGATTGTGCACACTTCTCCACTTGAATCTCCTCCCGAGAGGAGGAGGTCAGTCAACCCTGTGTTGTGGCTGTACCACCCCGGTCCCTGCACCCATGCAGCGCATTCCAGGAATCTGCATGTGTGTCGTGTGGGGACTAGGGTGACCAGACAGCAAGTGTGAAGAATCAGGACCGGGGCAGGTAATAGGAGCCTATATAAGAAAAAGACCCAAAAATCGGGACTGTCCCTATAAAATCGGGACATCTGGTCACCCTAGTGGGGACAGGGACATTTATATGTGGTGTCTCCCTGGGAAGCAACAGAGAATCCAAAGACAAATGCAGCCGGAGGGAGATGAGAGAAGCTGTGTTCACTTTTCTGTTCCCTCCCCCTGCTGCTGAACTGTGGAAGAGATTTCAGAGACAACCAAAGGGAAGGGACTCGGCAGCTGTAATTCTTTCCTGGAGTTCTGCGGGCAAGGAACTAATAAGAGGTCACAGGGCCCCTGAGGACATGTGGAAGTATAAGATGTCTCTGCCAGTGGTTCAGTCCCCTGGCAGATCTTGTCAAGTGAGGTGGGGGGAATCCATGGATTTATAGAATCATAGAAATGTAGGACTTGAAAGAGACCTCTCAAGGTCCCTTTAGAGGCTAAGCTCCTTGTTTGTTCTGTATAAGGAAGAGAGAGTCCCTATCCCTGTAGGAGATTCTGCAGGAGATTCTGTGAAGGGGATGTCAGAGTTTTCCATCTACCTAGGCCTTTCTCTTGATGCTGATATAGGGATAAAGCCAACCAGACCACCAGTAAAAATGAATGAAACAAGATATTGTCTCATGCACTCAATGGAGGAGGGGGGAAGGGCAAACTCTAAGAATTTCATCCACATACCTGGTTTATGTAGACATAACAGAGGAAGGAGAAAATATCAAAACACCCTGATAAGATGGCATATGATGATCTAGTCAGAGATTTTTGTAATAGATTTGAGGCACAAGTAGCTTTCATTTATGTATAACACAATGTCAAAAAATTAGAAAATCTGTCTCATAAATAAAATGGTGACTTAAGAGGGGCAGTTACAGACGAGAGTCTAACTATAAAGACTTTTCCTCCATGCCATCTACTTGTATCACTGCTGTGAATGTTACTGTCAAAGAACACCTGGAATCTGTCATCTTAATATGCAGTTTAAATGCCTCCTCTCTCAAGTGGTGGTGTGCCCACCTTTGGGTTACAGGAAAGAGTATCCATAGGTGGGAATGATTGTTTCCCAGTACGTTCAGGGAGAGATGTTGTGTGTAACATGTGTTCTTGTCTGTTGGGCTTTATTGATAAGTGGCTGTTTTATCTTGAATCTTGGGCGGAGGAGAGGGCAGGATTCATCCAAAAATACCATCATATCAATAGCTGTTGATTTGTTAACAGTTTGCCAAGCCACCGCTTGTCTCTGCCATGATGCCTACAAGTCACTCATGGGCTCTGGTTAGACCGCTTGTAAGCCAGTGGTCTGAGTGAGCTCTCTCTTGCCATCTATTGAATTGTCATATTCCTAGACCAGGAGTTCTCTGGGGCAGGGATTCTTTGTTTTTACTGTTTGTACAGTGTCTAGTACAATGGGGCCCTGACTGAGACCTCAAGGTTCTACCGCAGTAATAAAAGATATGTGGAAAAGGAGTTTTAAACAGATTATCTTGAGTGAGTGATACTGGTTTCCTAACTTCTCACTAACAAGAGAGGATCCACTGAGGAATTTCCTTCTGGCCATACTACAGCCTCCCTCAGAGACTTTGCCCCTCTCTGCTTTTCTTCTTATTCCCTTTGTTCATCTACCACCAACCTCCATCCAGTCCCCTCATACTGTTGGGTCACAGTCTTCTATCTGGGACAGCCTTGTATCAGCTTCATTGTCTCTGCCTCTCTTCAAATCTCATCTTAAAATTTACCTTTCTATTCCCTCTTAATTTTTCCGCACACTATTGTTAACCCTCTGTGTTTGTTCTGTAAAGTCTTGTGAAAGACACTAAAGGAAAAACTTGTACCATATTTCAGATGGTATTTTTTCATAAGATTACTTATGCAGCTGACTGTAAATGTTTTATTGGTTACTGTAATAGCACTTTTATAATGCTTTCATCATTTAATAGGTCTAATCACACAAATCATTAATTCTCTTTATACATCAGAGATCACCTAACAAAACTAGTTTAGGAATGTGTTTATGAACAAAAGATTCAGATTGTATGCAGTGATGACCTGACAGTAATCTAATTGGTTCGCAAAAAATAAGCATGTTTCCTTGTTCCTTAAGTAAAAAAGCTTTTAAAAGTTGTCATGCATGTCACACACAATGCAGTTTTTTTTGTTGTTTTTTTTTTAAAAAGCGTATGCTGTGATGGGCTTCTCACAGCTGTTACATTTCTTCTAGAAAGACACCATTCTTCAGTGCACCTAGAATATACAGAAGCACATCATGCATGCAATATGCACAGAACTTCAGGTGTTTATTCCTTCATAATTTTATGGATTGTTTTCGTGTAACATATATGCTAATATATACATTGCTAGGGCTACTGCTTAGTCCAGTTCAGTATTCACAAACAGTTATTACCACCTGATGGTTGGTTGGCTTATGTGAAATAAGCTGTCACTGCTCAGATCCCAGATGTCAATGCAAACCACCATCACGACTGGCAGCTTTGTTAACAGTCTAAGCAGAGAGGCCAACAGCATAGAGACTGAACTGTACTCTTGTACCGAGAGATGGCCCCAACATGAGGCATCTCAGTGGAGAAGCTTGGAGCTTCACTCTCCAGGGCTGTTAATCCAACATCATTCATAAGTAGGTATTCAGATTTGGCTTCCATTTTGTGGAATTCTTCCAGATGCTGTTCGCTTCTGCAGAGTGTCCGGTCAAGCTCAACTAGTCCCTGACCAAACCTGTTAGCGTTGGTGTAGGAGTGCACCAGGCCCCCTGTCTGGAGAACTCTATGCTATCATCGTTGAGCCCTTTATCCATTTCCTTTGCAAGAGGATGGTGGGATTGGTGCTCTGAAAAGCAGACTTGCAGGTGGCCCTGTAAGCGTGTAGGCCAATGACATGATCCCTGTGGCCCAGAAACAGGGAGACTGGGATCAGGTGGAGGCTTGCAATGTATTTACAGGGCTCCTCCACCAAACCTCTGAGCTGTCTATCTTTATTCCAGACCCTGAAAGTTTATTTCAACAACCAAGCACATGGTGGCTATTGGGAGGAAGACCCAACTTCCTGCACAGGTGGTGGAGGTTGTCTTAGTGCACCAGAAGTTGGTCCTTACTGATGTTACGTTAATGAGAGACCCCCAGGTCTCTGGCAGGCAGGAGTGGGTGGACCCTATGGTGCTTGCCCAGTGCGTGGGGTTGTCCACCCACCCCATGTACCACATCGTTTGCTCCAGAGGTGAAAACTGCCCTACCTCTCCTGCATTTCACGAGTGAGTCCTGCAAGAAGGTGCTTCCTGCCAGCCCTGTGCCATGAGCCCTCCTGACCACCCTAGCCAGCTTAATGATAGTCTGCACCATACCTAGATACTGTCTCTAGGTGCTCAGACACGAGGCAGTGCATTTCCTTGTCTTCATGTCCCACCCTGATATCCAGTGGTGGGATGTTCTACCACTTGTGAGGGTGAGGAACCCTGGTGGGCCATCCCCTATTCCACCCTGGTACCTCAATGAGCTAGGGATATTAGTTAGCAGCTCCTGCATGGAGTGAGGAACATGCTTCATGTGGCTGGCACAGTTCAAATGTCCCCAAAACCTCTCCTTTTTTCAGAACGATGGAGACCCTGGCATATGCTTGTCACCAGTGCACTATGTTGCAGCTCCTCTAGAACCTCCTGTTGAGGCTCTAGGTGCACTTTTCCCCATGTCTTCATTTGAGCACCCCTCATTTATGTACCACAAAGTCATGCAACCTCCTCCTGGCACTGGCCGCCAAGATGGACATATCACTATCCATTTAGGAGGAGGAAGCTCTGCAACTCTTATGTATCCAGGCAAAGTTCCTCTGGGCAGTGTCCACTGATTCGTTGTACTCCTTCATGGAGCAGTGAGTTCTGTTTGGGGTTCTCTGCTTGGTATCTCCATCCAATAACCTCATTTTGGATTTACAACCTGCATTCCCATACCTGTGTGTTTCATTTATTGTCCCCTATAGACACATGGTCTCTTCCCAGTCACTCCCTTGTGGCTCCAGGGAAGCCCTGAAAGTGACTCTGTGCCTCAGTTTCCCTCTTCATTCTTCAAATAAACTCAGTACAACCTTCCCAGTCTCCAGCCTCACTCCAGTCCCTCTAGCTGAGGTCTTGCTCTGCCCTGTTTCCTTTGCTGTGTTTTAGGATTCTAGCTTCTGCCTGGAGACATCAGCAGGATCAGCCCTCCATCATTTGCCCAGCCTTTTCTGGCCCTCCAGCCAGCAGGTATTTCGTTCTGCTGCTTTCAGCACTTTCTGGCCAGGGCTCTCTGGCCTGGGGCAGTTTGTGGGTGACCTCTTGACTGTCTTCACCATTCCGATCTGGCTCCACTGGTCAACCAGGGAACTCACCGCTCTCTCCTTCAGGGGCATCCCCTCCCTGAAGCTCTGAGCCCAGCCCAGCTTTTCTCTTCCTCTGAGCTCTCTTTACTCTCTCCCTTGCTAGACTCTGCACTCTGAACTCTCATTTACAATTCCCAGGGGTGCCTCCTCATTACACCAAATTAGGGTTCATCTGGATTGCAATAGGAGTGCTGAACCCGATTTCATGTAATGGGCCAGCTACCCTGTTCCATTCCACATCCTAATTCCTGTGGGCCCTCCCACCACCACCTCCTAAGATTTAAACAGGCCAACATCATTAATAATAAAATACCTAGCTCCCATATAGCACTTTTATCAGTAGCTCTCAAAGCACTTCACAATCTCTAATGTAATTATTCTCACACACCTGTGTGAGGTAGGGAAGTGAAATGGGGATAATAGCACAGGTGGGGAACTAAGGCCCAGGAAGGCTAAGTGATTTGCCCAACGTCATAAAGGAAGTCTGGGGTAGAGCAGGGACTCTAAAATCCTAGGCTTGTCCACTAACCACTTACCCATACTTTCTCATTCACAAGTTCTAAAATCGCAAAAACTTTGAAAAAAAAAATCACCCAAGAATTCAAGTATAGCAAACGCTCTCATTAGGTACATCTTGACCTTTCTTTAAACAAATAGGGTTACCCTTGTTTGCATGCCTTACAGGATATGATTCTAAGTTACCATAGCTGTGTGATCACTAGAATTAGTCAATACTGGACTCTTGCCAAAACTGCAATTAGTAATTCCCTTTCAAGAACTCATGCTTTGTTGAGTAAAGCAAGGGTATAGTTGTTTGGCGTTCAGTCTTTAACTGCAACACAGATATTTTGCTCTGGCAGGAACCAACCACAGCAAATGTTAAACCCCTGTAATTAATGGTGTCCCTTTTCGTATGCTGTACCTTAATTGTACACTTATATGAAAACATAATTGACATTTCCTTATTTGAACAATGAATTTAATCATTTACTAAAGGGCAACTTTGGACATCAAGGCCATGTTTTCAAAAATATTTTCCTAAAGAGCTGGGTGGAATTTGCACATGGCAGGACATGTCCTGTGCACAGGCTGACAACAGCAGCAGGGCCTGATTAAAGGCTTGACTTCACACCAAACATCCTGTTTGTCGCTCTTACCATATTGGGTGCTGTTGCTGTGTGACAGATTTCTCCACTTGTCCAATCACTAACTGCAGATTAGCTAGGAGTCAATGGAACTTCTGCTCCTACTGTAAAGTGGGTAACTAGTGGGTTTCAGAAGAAGCCAATGAGCAATTGCAGCACATTGTGCATTAGTGACACCCTGATCAGAAGCCTTGTATGGGACCCACTTTGATCCTAACTTGGGGCTAAGCGGAGCATATCTGCTGCTGATTGATGGCAATTGGCGGCAAAAGGGATGAATGAGGGTTGAACATGGAAAGGGAGAAAGGAAAACTTATTTAGGAAGTGGCCTGGGGGAGGGCCAAAGTAGATTATGTAGCACAAAGGGCACCCAGGAGAAAAATGGCGTGAGGATGAAGTGGACCGGGGGGGAGACAGAAGGAATCGATTGTCACGAAGAGGTAAAAGGTTGAGGAGGATGGGACAAGGGGAAAGAAAAGTTAATTTGAAGCAAAACAGACCCGGAAACCTAAGGAAGCAAGGTTGGCACGTGCAGAAGAAGAAAGTGTGGGGGAAAGAACAAAATAAAGGAGCCACAGTAGGCCAGCTTCATCCCTGTTGTAACTCTGCTATAATGTATGAGTTAAACCAGTGAAGAATTTGGCCCACTAAGTGTCCTGCTGAGTCATTTTGCAGGGATAGTGTCAACCTGGATCTTCTTGAAAATGGCTAATCCTACAGGGTGTGTGACGAGAGGTTATACAGTCTAGTCATAAGATCTGATACAGATGTTTTCATTCAGCCTTTTTTCCTCTCTTACAGATGTAAGCAGAGTCAGGATGAGCTCCACCCTGACATCTGGTGGTGAGGTGTGGCAAGTTGTGGAAAAGAACTTCAGGGGCCGATCTCATTTGCATAGGCACACCCACCCCGCCTAGAATGAGGCCATAGCTGCCCAAATGGTCACTTTGGCTGCTGTGGGATCCCCAGTGTCTCTGTTATTGGGGCAGGAAGAATAAATTGTTATTACCCTGATTATGGGAATCAAGGATAGTGGAACTGTACTTGGCCTTTTGTTATAATGGAGGAACTCGCCATCAAATAAGTAGCACTCACTAGGCAAGGGACATGGGTTCCAAAACTCTGTGAATTGAGAGAGTCTGGAGACAGGTATTAGTACCTGGTGGTGTGGGCCCCTTTGTGAGGGCCTGAAACATCGGTTGCACCTCTGTCTCACTGCACTGTGGAATGTCAGAGCTAATTTTGGGTCTATTAAGAGTCTAGCTACAGGTACTGTGCTGAATTCACTTTGGCCTTATGGTGCACCAGCACTAAGGCTCCCACTACTATAAGCTGAAATCACTAAAGAGCTAAAATTGCTAAGAGCTGAAATCACTGAGCACTGTGTCAAGTAGTGGGGAGCCTGAAGATCTAGAGCGTAGTGGAGCCATTCGTGGAAGGGCTGGTGGAGCAGTTCATGGGATGGCAGGAGATGCTTGTGTGACGCAGAGCGGAGCAGTTCGTGGGACGGCTGGCAGAGCAGAGCGGCTTGTGGAGTGGATCAGAGTGAAGCCCTGTGGAGCTGCGGGGCAGTCAGCTTCAGGTCACATAAGGTGCCCCTTGCCTCTTCCCCCCCTCACACCCGCACATTTTTACCCAGACTGGGGAGCAACACTCTGCAGATGAACTTTTGAACTCTGGGGCTGGACTTTTGGGGTTGTTGGACTTTTTGGACTTTGGGTGATTTTTGGATTGCTGGACTCAAGAGACATTTGGGTTGTGGGACTCAAGAACCCAAAGAAAAGGACATGGCCCAATTTGCTGGGGTGGGTCTTTGCTCATGGTTTGGTTGATGAACCCTAGTTGTGGTGTTTTCCCAATTTAATGCTGATGTCGTTTACCTCATGTTATTAAAGATTCTCTGTTACACCGAGACTCTGTGCTTGCGAGAGGGGAAGTATTGCCTCTTTGAGGCGCCCAGGGGTGTGTGTAAGATTTTCCCAGGTCACTGGGTGGGGGCTCGAGCCAGTTTTGCATTTGCTTTGATGAGAGGGAACCCCTGTGTGCTGAACCCGGCCCTTGCTGCTATCAACTCGGCCTGGCAGAAGATAGTTACATTAGGTAACACTCTGAGTAACTTAACACGTATGCCATAATGAATGACAAACAGATGTGGTAGTGGCATGGAGGAACACCCAAGATCTGATTGCTTAGCCTTCTGTATTGCAGCAGACATGGTCATGAGCTGGTTATGTGGCTGCTTGTCTATTTACTAGCAAACTTTAAAGAATTGTGAGCCACATGTGATGTGCAGAAGGCAGCCCTACCACTGAGTGGCACAACTGTCACTTGGCAGTTCCTTGGTTGTCAGCGCTGTTTAACAGTAGCTGTCACTACTACAGTGGTAATAAATTTCTTCTACTGCAGTGGGAGCGTTGTGAACTATTCCTCTGATCGTGAGCTTGACAGATCCACTGGTTGTTGCTCAGTGACGCCCTCAGCATGCTTGACAGATACTGATTTGACACTTCAAGGCGTGCAGCTACTTCAGAGGTCCGGTTACATCTATCCTTGACAACATTTTGCATTTATGCAAAGATGGTGGGAAAGTATAGTGACGCTTTGCCCAACATCACTGAGCTACGGGACATCATGTATGACAGTGTGAGCAGTCTGCACGTCATTTTCCAAGGCCTCTGATTTTTTAAAAAACAAACAACTTTTGTGTAACTATTCACCAGTCCAGCCAGTGACAGAATTTCTGGGATTCTTCAACAGTTTTCCTCTGTTACTTTATAACTCAGCCAAGCAGATATTTACCATGAACAATAGGCTGCAGATTACAAGATACAAGACATCTGTTATTTTTCTGACTAATCAGTGTGTTTATTATAATAAACTGGAGAAAATGTCAGATATTGATCAGTCCTATAATCTACATCCAAATCAGGGTACATTTAATAGAAGTCATTTATAAATCCAAGAGAAGAGTAAAAATATTCATAACTTTTAAAATATTCTTTCCGGGCTAAAGCCACAGTTGAAGGGTAGACTAATGGTCTGACTGCAGTGTTTATGAAACCAAGAAATATGAAAACAGGTGAGGCCAGATTCTCTGGCTCGCTTTACCCCATTCAAGTTCCTCCTGAGACCCAAAAAGGATGGAGTCTAGCCCTAACTCATTTGCTGGGGATATCATGCATGTTGGGGGAGTCTCTCATGGGTGTAGTCATGCTAGCCAGCTTCTGTGCTAACCTCCCTGAAGCCCTCTGCCAGATGGCTTTGATGGGAAGTCGAGAGGTAGGGAGGAGTAGTGGGTGGAGCAGTGCCCTGACTATACTAAGTGGGAATATAGTCCTTTAGGGTCCTTTGCCTGCTGGTACAAATTAGAGCAGCTCCCAGGCCAAAGAATGGCCCCTTGATGCTACCCCTGTGTTCAGCAGAGAATCTGGCTCACGGTAATATTATCTGTTCACTTTTAGCAGAACCTGTAGAATTGGAAAAACTTAGGCAAACTAGATTAGCCAAGAGGTTTTAGTTTATTTGAAATGTACATAATGCATATGACACTTTCTGGTACAAGTTTTCAAAGATGGGCCCAAACATTTTATGCTCAAAAAAATGAATGTCTGGCCATGAAACCCCACAGCTGCATGTACAGCAGTATCAGTGCTCCCCACAATTTCATATCTGCCCTCGGCATATGTGGGGTTTTGCACAGTGCATTTGTGGACACCCTGGTTACACTTCGGAATATTTGATCCTTTGAGTTTAACTCTTTTTGTAATGAGTAAAAGGATTTACAAAAAGGAGGGCAGGAAATCTGCTGGTGCGTTATGCCAATAACTTCATCCCAGTAGTGTGAAATGTGTGACCTCTTTGTGGAAAGCTGGCATGAATTGAATCTAACTTTAAAATATGGTCCACAGAGAGAGCAAGTCAGCATATTTGCCAGTTAGAAATCTCTGTATAGCAGAAATTAATTTAGTTGCTCAAGTATCTCTTGGAGTACGAAGAAGTCACACTTCTTCGACAAAGGCCTCAAACTGGAAAATAAGGAGTTATTTTATCTTTGTAACCCTTCTGCCAGGTGGAGTAACAAGGGCAAAGTTCAGTATCTAGGGGTTCATCTTTACAACCACAAAACAGAACCTGTTTGAGCCCCCACCTAGTATTCTGGGAAAACTAAACACACGTACAGACACACACGCACACACAGGCACCTCTAAGAAGCAGTACTCCCCCAGTTGCAAGCACTGAGTCTCTGTCTAGTAAAGAGAACTTTTTTAATAAAAAGGAACCCAGCATTAACTTGGGAAAACACCACAAACATGATTTGAAAGTTTATGATCATGTGAAATCACTCACCACAGAGTCCATTGGGCAGTGTCCTTTGCCTCTGTTTCTCACCTTGCCATGTGAAACTCTGACAACAAATGTTCCTTTAACATATTACTCCCCTCTCCCTCCACTGCACCCCACTCACAGTTGCTGTCCTGGGTCAGTGAAGACCCAGAGTTCAGAGGTGCAGTCACTTGCCCTCCCACTGCAGAGTGTTGAGCGATGCCTCAGCTGCTGTGCCGTTCACTCTACCACCACACTCTGCTTCTGCTGTCTTCCTGCTGCAACATCATATTCTGAGATGCCACCACTTAACCCAGCTCTGGGTGATTTCATAGGGTAGTGGGGAACCTCACTGCTAGTGCAGGTTGTTTCATTTTAACACTGTCCCACAGCAAGTCTAAGACTCACTGTCACTTGGTTGCCAGTGACTTCAACTCTAGTGATTGCTGAATAAAACAAGGAGACTCAATTGAGTCTAATCAGCTCTGTCTTTAAACATTGGAAAGGGAACAGTCAAATGGTGTCAGAGCCTATACCACCAGGTAGGAACAGCTGTCCGAACTCTCTCTGGGATTTGGCATCCCTACGGCCCTTGCTTAGCGAGTGAGGTTCCTTTTAGGGGGAATCCCTCAAGCAGGACAGGCTAAGTACAGTTCTGCTGTCCTTTACTCATAAAAATAAGGATAATATTTCATTACCCCTGCATTCAACACTAAAGTGACTTGTAACCCAATACCAGCCAAAACTGATCAATTTGGCAAAGCAGCTCTCTCTGCTGCATACATAAGCTATTTAGGAGTGTTTATGCAAATATGGTCTGTTCCTAAAGTCCTTTCACACACCACCACCACCACCCCAGCTCAGAGATGTCAGGGAGAGCTCACTCAGACCCTGCTTACATCTTTATTATGCACATCATGAGTGACATGTGAATACCCTTCGGATACAGCTAGTTTCCGCTGTTTCTTAGACAGAATTATATTCATGTGAACCGAGAAACACATGAATCCACTTCTCAGTTTCTAATGGATCCCAGGTGTGGCATCAATTTTCCTTTATTATTATTTTTTTTTATGGTATTCCTGTTCTACCAAAGACTCTTCAGTTAATCTGACATGCCTAGAAAAAGGTTAGTGATATGTACTGTAGGGTGTGTGCAGGCAGCTTCCTCTTTCTCTAGGTCTATTTCACTAGTGCCATGCCACCAAAGCTTCGCTCATGGCAAGCTCTTGTAAAGCTGGTTGCCAGTGCTGGAAGGATTTGCTTCAGATAACCAACAGGCTATCCACTCACTTTGGAGCTGGAAGAAATAAACAATGAAGAATTCCTGGCCAACAAAAAAGATGGGGGAAGTTGAATCCAATATTAAACATACCCACAAAATCACAATCTGACCAAGAAGTTAGCTGTTTCTCAAACCTCAGAACTAGGGACTCTCCAGGTAAGCATTTTTTTATGAGGGAGGAGTGGTACAAGGGTCACTAGAATTAACTAGAATGAAGGGTAAATTTAGGATGTGCATTAGGAACATTTCAATACAATGAGATCTAATAGGCTGTGGATTAGTCCCACCATTGTCTTTGGGAAAGATGCCAACTTTTCCTGCTTTAACTGTGTAGAGTGTATATAATTTTAGTCTGTCTGATGTTCAAAAAGAGATTGAGTCAATATATAGATTTTTTTTCATCTCTGAAGTATTTAAAAATGGAGTCATTTTAACTTCTTAGAGCATTGGTCCAGAATATGAACTAGTAGGCTGCAAATTTCCATGAAAAATAATCAGACATTTTAGAATAAAGGGAGTACAAATTAACAGCTGGAAAATTAACGTGTTTGTACTCCTAACCTTTTAAAAACAGCTAAATAGATTCCCTCCCCACCACTACCAATTCTTACCCAGAAAAAAATCTCTCTGATAGTGACTGCAGAATATCCATGCAAGTATGTGTATGTATATGTTATCCCCATAGTGTTCAAGCTTGAAAATAACATTTCTTTACTAGATTATTTTTCCCTTTTCTGTTTTCTTGCTTGTCAAAAATCTCCTCTGTCATATCAACAGCACATTTAGGAATAGTATTTGTAAATGGTCTTGTGCTTTTTGGTAGCTGGATGGCCTCCTCTAAGACATCCACACCAAAATGTTTGTCATGGAAGAAAAAAATGCCAAAATACATTGCTCTTGCCTCTTATCTTTTGTCTTAAGAGTGGAGAGAAAAAGAAATCTTGGGGAAAGAATGGATTTTTTTAAATTGAAATCCAGAAGACATTTTCTACCAGACTATGAAAACTGATAGAGTATAAAACAGGTTAACAATCTGGACCTAAACTACTTGATAATTCTTCAGTTAAAAATAAAACTAAGAGAAATAATGCAACCATTAACCATGCAAATAGTGGAATTTCTATAGGAAAAAACTTTCCCACTTGTTGGCACTGTTGGACTCAGATTTCAGACCCCTAGCTCAGTCTCCCACTCTCCAAACCCATACATTTTAATGTACCTTTTTATTGAAGCCCAATTCACACATTGAGCTATGCAAGTACTCTGCCTTTCATTTAATAGCATGTTTTAACTGTCGTCCTTACATTTTCGTGTGCTCTGCATTGCTTCTGACTGCCTGTACTCCTATGAAGACCTTTCAATCTTTGCACTTTTGTTCAATACAATGATTTTCCCTCCTTTTTAAATTAAAGGACGAGCCAGTCTAAGTGATCTCCCTCAAATTATTGCTTTGCCTATTCCACATATGATACTATCACTAATATCCTATGTGTTATTCAGTTTTCCATATTCAAGGACACCCGCAGAAGGCCC
Source organism: Chelonia mydas (assembly GCF_015237465.2). Classification (NCBI taxonomy): domain Eukaryota; kingdom Metazoa; phylum Chordata; order Testudines; family Cheloniidae; genus Chelonia; species Chelonia mydas. The sequence continues at coordinate 66,472,790 of NC_057850.1, read as the reverse complement.
TCAGATATTCTGGTGATAGAGGGGCCATATAAGACCTTAGATAGATCTTTTCATTTTTTTTGCCTGTGTTCAGGTTCTATATTGTCCAGTACGTTCCTTCTTTTTCTTCCTGGCAGTGTGTACATTAGCCCATAAAGCGACATAATGTGGACAATAATAAAATCACTATCCCCTTTTTTCATACCTTATATAAATGTTTACAGTCTGGGGGCTTAATCCAAAGTTTATGGGAGTCTTATCAGTGACATCCATGGGCTTTGGATCAGGCCATCAAAACATAAAATCTATTCTGGAAAACGAACAGCGACTCCTCAAATAAGACAGTCTTTCTCTCCAGCATTTCAGTGATAGATTTGGGGTATCTCTTTTCATGTTTTCCGACCTACACAAGTTGTTCTATTATTTAGACTTTTTGACTAGTTTTAGATGGGAGACCCAATTAAAGTCCACCGTCACCGATAAAATGCCCCTGAGATGCAGAGCGGACCTGAACAAAAACATTATTAATGTGTTTTCATGTGATGAATATGTTTGTATATGCAGTTTCTTGCCTACCTATAGTTCCTGAGATAGGTATGCAACTACCTTCTTTATCAGATAGGAACTCTATTACTTGACCTGGGAAGATTTTTCTGCTAAGGATAACCACACGTCTGTTTACTTTTCTTACAAAACATGGAATATATATCCCAAATCCAACCCCTTTTCATGTTAGTCAAATCTTCTTGAAAAGATGTTTCTTGTTGATAGAATCATGGAAACGTAGGGGCTGGAAGGGTCCTCAAGAGGTCATCTAGTCGAGCCCCCTGCACCGAGGCAGGATAAAATATCCCTAGATCATTCCCGATAGGTGTTTGTATTCTTTAAAATGACAGGGATTCCACAACCACCCTTCCGTTGATGCCACTGTAGCACAGATGCCGCCTAGAGCGCCCTAGCTGTGCTGCTGCAGTGTAGACATACCCTGAGTGGCAGTATAGATGTCAGGGATAAACATCGGCCCCAATTTTGAGTTTCTGCATTCTTGTGCTAAGTGAAGGAGAGGAGACAAAGGTGGCTTTAAGCTACCTGTATTTCAGCATCATTTGGGGACTGATTTGGAGCTGCTTTAACTTTATGCTCAGACTGTTATAGCCTTCTAGGGACCAAGCAACAGAAAATAGCTGGCGCTCAATGCGGTCCAAATACATCCCCTCTCGTTGGTGCTTCCTGTTGGCTGGGTGTGATGCTGCAAGCTGTCCTGCCCCAGGCACCTCCCATAGGTTGTTGACCTCACTAGATGGATCTTCAGTGCTTCAGCCCTCTTGCCAAGTCACACAGTCTAAAATGGATTAACCATTCCAGGGTAGCAAAAGTCCCACAAACTGTCAGCCCTCACCAGGGTCTTCACCCTTTAAATCCAGCTCTGTGCTTGGGCTTCTAAAGGAGATTTGTCCCCTTCTTGGGGTTTAGACCACTTACCCAGCGGCTGGTGAGGGAACCCCGGCCTGCCCACTACTCCAGGTCCCAACCTAGGGACCCTATAACAACAGCCATGTACCACTGCCTCCAGTTCACTGCTGCTATTCCCTGGGCCTTTTCCCACATGGGCCTTTTCCCACATAGCCCCTTTCTCTTCACCCTTACTTCAGGGCTGTGTCTCTCAGATCCTCCTCGCTGAACGCAAGTGCCATGAGAACCTGTCTTCCAGGTCTCTGTCAAGCACCTCTGACTAGCAGTGAGCACTTCCTTGCTCCTCTCATCCCAGCCAGAGACTGACATGCTCAGCCCCTGCAGCTCCTTTTATCTGAGCCTGTTGGCCTCTGAATGGCTGCTTCTATACAGCCTCTCTAGGCAGGCCTGACAGACCCACCTTAGCTGCTCCTTTCTTGGGGCACAGTGTGGTAGGACCATGGGGTCTCCAGCAGGAGGCCTCAAAGGGCCTGGTACACCCTGTCACAACCCCTCCCTCCAATTCCCTACCCTGACACACACATGCACACACAGCCTGTGGCTAAGGACTGTGTCATAGACTGGCATGGACTTGCTCCTCCAACTGTGTACACCAGCAGGTAGGCCCCAGGCTCAAGCTGTGGAGCTAACAATTATGTAGTTGTTTGGGGTCTGTGTTCAGCCTCCACCCTGAGCCCAAACAACTACACTGCTATTTTATAGCCCTGCAGCCCCTGGCTGGTGAGCCTGAGTCAGCTGACCCAGGCCAGCCATCCCTGTGCTGCAGGTCTTTTATTGCAGTATAGATGTACCCCTGGAGGCTACTCTACCTAGAGTTGAGGGATGAACAGGCCCTTAGCTAGCTTTAAAATTGGAGAACTGCAAAGAAGGCATACAGGTACCTTTGCTTCACCTTGTGTCCTGCACCTAATACTGCTTGGCTACTCCCAAGATTTGGGCCTGCTGTAGTCAATACCCCAATTTAGTGCTCTGCTTAAGAATTCAAAGTCAGAATTTCAGACCACTTTTAATATTATTTAACCTTTTGTGCTCAGAAGTTGTTTGCTCAGTAAGTAGACTTATGCCTTTCTCCACTTTTAGAGTTTGAGTTGCAGCTTCTGGATTTCTTGTCCAGACCTCCCTGCTTGGGGCTTGATGGTCTCTAGGGTCTGATTCCACATCAGAGCAGTCTTCTAGTGAATCCTAATTAAAAATTGGTAATTGTACCTTTGGGTTCCTTTCCAAGCCTGTTTCCTGTACATTTTAGAAATTGCCACGTTTAAATGTTTGGCAGGGTTGATGGTGGATTTCTGGTGCCCATCATCAGAGTCCTCTACTTTACTGGGACATGTGACCTCCCTCTCAGATCTTTCAATATATTTTTAATTTCTTATTAATAAATAAGAGCCTATTACGGGAGCAGGAGTTTCTCCTCATGCCGATGAAGAAAACAGATTAGGTCTCTGACCAGTGTTGGACATAACAAGCAGAATCATGGTCAAAACAGAAATGTTTCCATCCTATTACCCACCATAGCCACCGCTTACGTTTTCCCTTTCAGATTCATAAGACGTTGGAGCAGGGATTGCCATTTACTATATGTCTATACTATAGAACAATGCGGTCCTCTCCTGGTTAGTCTCTAGCTATTATTGCAATATTCATGTTTAATAGCGTTAACAGTGCCGCTCTGCTCAGTCATACCTCACAAGTTTCCCTGGCTCAGGAGGGACAGTCATTACACTTAGTAAAATATTTAACTTGCATTCCTTCTAAACTCTCCCAGACTCCTTATGTGCTCCCCGGGAGCTAAAATAGTTTATTATCCATCAGGTGAGAAAAGGAAGAGGAGAAACTGCCTGGACTTTCCTTACTGCCCCCTCCCCCCAGGTGTGTGCCGCCTCCCCTCATTTAATAGGTAGAAAGAGGGAGGGAAATAGATGGTTGTGACGGTCTCTAAGAGCAGAGTACGCCCTCCTCCTCCCATTAGCCAGAGGAAGGGAGGGTTGAGGGCTGCTCTAGTTAAAATGAAACCAGCCAACAGCAATTATCTTCCTCCTCCTGAAATCCCATTCTCATCTATCTCATCTGCTGGTGGAAATCTCTCTGGGGATCTTGTTTGTGTCTCTGCTTCAGCCCCTCCTATGAAACCCTCCCCCATTGTTTTGATTTATTAATCAAAAGCTGAACAATACTTTTTATTTTTATTAAAAATTCTCCCTTCTCTTCCCCCCCCCCCATACCCTTTACAGATATTTATGCAAATCTCCTAATACCAGGAAGTAAACTGAAAACTCTCAGCCAACCCACTGAAACCAACCGAAGTTCCTTTTCTGCAGTGCACAGGGGTGGCCTCAGGCAGACTATAGGCTTGGCTGCTCTGGAGTCTCTCTTTCTCTCCCAGCTACAAAATCCTGTGGTCTTCAAAAAAATCAACGTGTAGCTTTTCCTCTTCCCGAGGATAATCCGCTAATTTAATTCTGAACTACACCCTGGCTCCTACCCCAACTCTGTGGCTGAAGTAACTGTGGAGTTTACTTGCTGCTTCCAAAGTTTCACGCTCAGGGAAGTAAGTGTCTTTCTTTTGTCTCCTAATTTGGAAGTGGCTACTGTGTCCAGCGGTAATTTCTGTGATCCTTTCAAGGCAGTGGGAAATGTAGGGAACAGCCCTGCGCTGGCAGGGTACGGATTAATAAGACTTCCTCTTTAATTCATACAAATCGTGGGCTTCCGACATTCCTAGAGTTTGTCGGAGTGAACCAGTGCTTCTCTCTGGTGATTCTTGGAACCTTTTTGGCAGCTGTCCCTGTTGCTTTGGTAACAGTTTTTTCCCACCTGGATTTACCTTGCGGGTCAGAGGGAATAGACACTTGTTCATAATAGACATTTGTTTGTCTGTTGCATAAATAGCTTGTCGCAGGAGGCTGGGTTTTAGTTACGTTGTTAGCTCTCCTATAACACGCTGTCTTTAATTACATTAGGAGAGTGGTCACTTTGGATAAGCTATTACCAGCAGGAGAGTGAGTTTTTTTTTTGGGGGGGGGGGGTGAGAAAACCTGGATTTGTGCTGGAAATGGCCCAACTTGATTATCATACACATTATAAGGAGAGTGATCACTTTTAGATAAGCTATTACCAGCAGGAGAGTGGGGTGGGAGGAGGTATTTTTTCATGCTTTGTGTGTATATAATAAGATCTTCTACACTTTCCGTAGTATGCATCCGATGAAGTGAGCTGTAGCTCAGGAAAGCTTATGCTCAAATAAATTGGTTAGTCTCTAAGGTGCCACAAGTCCTCCTTTTTTTTTTGAAGAAATATTAAATGAACCTTGTGTTAAGGATATAGTCAGTTCAAAAGAGGAAGTGTGACACTAATGGGCAGCTTGTGTTTCTGCCCCTTCAGTGAACAGTTCTTTGAACCTCAGATACAATTTATAGTACATTAGTTAAAAGGAAGTGAGAGTTCTTTTCAGCCTGGTTAGCTTTTCCTTTAGCCCAAGGGAAGGTGTGTAGCTGCAGTCTAAGCTTTCCTGTATGGTTCAGCTTTTAAGGAAATACAGCAATTTATTTGAGAAGACTTTAGAAAGGGATTATATTTGATGGTTTGTTATGATCTTCAAGGCTATATTGATTATTCAGCCAATCTTGATTACTCCTAATTAAAAACAAACAAAGAAGCCGGAATGCTAGAAAGAATGTAGCATTACACAATGCATTTTTTCTTAGTCACTGTCACAAGCTAAGACAATAGACTTGATTTAACTAAGAGAGAAAATATGGCCTCTGGATATTCTGTGTTTAAACTCTGGATTTTAAACCTACAAGTGTATAGTAATTTCTGGAGCATCTTCAAATTAAAACTGCTTCCTCTTAGCTAGATATTAAAGTGTGCTCCTGCTTTGAAAAAAAATGAAAATGGTATTGTGACGTTCCATGTTAGGTTTCAGAGTAACAGCCGTGTTAGTCTGTATTCGCAAAAAGAAAAGGAGTACTTGTGGCACCTTAGAGACTAACCAATTTATTTGAGCATAAGCTTTCGTGAGCTACAGCTCACTTCATCACTTCATTCCATGTTTAGTGTCTCTCACTGGTTTCCAGTCCAAGTCTGCTCAGTTTCTAAAGTAAAAAGATTTTTTTTTTTTAAACTGCCATACCTGCAAATTCTGTCTAGAATCTGAAAGTCCAGCTGGTTTCTTCTCGGTCAAACATCCTCAATATTCTGCAGTTAGAATTTAGTTGACAGTCCCTGTTTTTTTCTCAAGCAAGAATAAAATTCAGCTCAGTAGTCAAAATTAGTTTGTCATTAAAGTAAGCAGATATATCTCTGAATACACACAGGGAACAAAAAAGTTGAAGTAGAAGTTGCTATTTTTACTTTCATTTTTCACAATGGAAGAGCACTTTAGATATTTTTTTTCAGCCAAAAACTAAACAAACACTCTTCTCTCCCACACTCCCTGCAAATCCCCCATCCCACCCACCACAAATTAAGGGGGAACTTTTTACCCTTGTACAGTATGATTCCTGCACGACCCCTGGAATGCCTGAACGCTGGCTGCAAATGGTTGTAATGTAATATCTGGTGGTAGATAAATTGTGGAACACTTGCCAAATGATTATAAAAAAATCTGCAATATAGAACTGTTTTAACAAAATAAAGATTAAATTGTGTTGGGGAGCCTAGTTTTCAAGAAGGGTTAATCAAATTGCTTTAATGTGAATCTTTCCTGTTCTAGTACTGGATGCAGAGCAGATGTGATGGTTTTATAAGTTTAATAAAGTGGGGACTTCACATCTTTATAATAAATAGTGACAACATTACAACAATAGATTGGAAGAGCCAAATAATTTTTTCAGTAAAAGTAGAAACAGGATGAAAGTCTCACTGATGAAGTGGGTTTTAGCCCACAAAAGCTTATGCTCAGAAAAATTTGTTAGTCTCTAAGGTGCCACAAGTACTCCTCGTTCTTTTCCTTGATAATGCTATCTAACATGAGTGTACGGAATCACAGGAGACAATTAAAATTCATGGATTCTGCAGCCAATAGGTTTCACATTCTGTTGACCTATTTCAAGATTAATATCTTGTATCCAATGCCAGCTTTGTAAGTTACATAATAGTTAGAAAGTTTTCTTGATTTAATAGGATAAAGATTTCTTTCATCAAGAAACTGTTGAGATAATGTCTTACTGCAATGATGATGTATAACAAGCATTTTAGCAACTACTGTAATTTGGTAGATGTGAAGTGGTTCTGCTTTTCCTGGTTCAGAGTAACAGCCGTGTTAGTCTGTATTCGCAAAAAGAAAAGGAGTACTTGTGGCACCTTAGAGACTAACCAATTTATTTGAGCATAAGCTTTCATGAGCTACAGCTCACTTCATCGGATGCTCACATCCGATGAAGTGAGCTGTAGCTCACGAAAGCTTATGCTCAAATAAATTGGTTAGTCTCTAAGGTGCCACAAGTACTCCTTTTCTTTTTGCTTTTCCTGTGTATTCCTCTGGTAAGCAAGACTTTTTGTTGTAAAGGTGCCCAAAGAATTGCAGAAAGGCCTTTTTAACAATATTTTGGTCAGTAAAATCATTCAATGACTGTTTTTGTTGATAGCGCTTTTGACTACAACGATACATCACCTGCTAATACTAGGCATTTTATACTCTATTAGCATTCCTGTTTTCAGGTCTGCTTCACCTTGTCTAAACTATTGGATGGATTTTCTACACATCTACAAATCTTTGTGCATTTATTAATTTATATATACTTTCCCCATAAAACATTGCCTCCCCACTCTCTCTCTCTAGAAATGAGGCACCGTGTTCTGTGACCCTATCAGCTCTCATAAGCTTAACAGCAGCATGCTTGATCAGTTTTTGTAAGGGAAACTTCATAGCTTACCCAGGTCCTTCAGAAAGCGATATGGATATTTCAGTTGGGAGATTTGTCCCTGAATCAGAACTTAATTGATGACCCAAGATTGAATTAGAGGCTGCTGGAGGTCCCATCTCTTGAATGACACAAAACTAAGGTCCTCCTGGCCACCTGTGGCCATTAAAGATTACATAGCACAATTCTCAAGACAAGAGGCATTGCACTTGGTGTCCTGGCTAAAGTGCAACTTGGGTAGTAGCATCCTACGTAAAGTTACCCTTAGTTTTATTAGATAATGTACTCTTCATGTCTTTTCACATGGCAATGCTGCACTAGGGTTGTGGGGAGTTAAACAGCTAATCCCAGAAGTAATTGCATTTTTGTGGTAGAAAAGAAGTGTGTGTTTCCGTACTTCATTTTGAGTATTTAAGTGTTTTGATCTTTAGGCTGAGAAGGTACTCACTTTGGGCCAGATTGTTGGATCATATTAAAGAAGTTCTGTATTAAAATCACAAATGAGTTTGATTCCCCATAGTTTAAATTCCAGGGTATTACTAATTAAGAGGTCTCTTGGTTTTTGGTGCTGTTTCTCTCCCTCTATGTGTTAAACCTGCAAGCTGCTAATTGCGTTAGTACATTCTAAGACAGAGTCTGTTCTCAAAGCAATTCTTTGTAATAACAACTACTCACACAGAGAGAGACTCAAAACAATACTCTGTAACAACAAAACAGCACCCAGAGACCCCCCGCCTTTTTGTTGTATTCATCTTGCTTTGTTAACAATTGTGATTAAAATAGAGATAGAGAATGTGTGTGGATAATAACTGAATGATCAGGGAGGTGCCAGCCTAAGAATCCAGTGTCCATCGGCTGAAGAAGGCGTCAAGTGGAAATAACCAGAGGACCCCCGGAGGGCAGACTGGAATCCACCCAACAGCCTCAAGGATGGGAGAACCAAAGAACAAGATTACATCTAGCAGCATGGAGCCGTCAGGAATGTGCTATGTGCTGATTGATTCAGCAACAGCATGATGAAGCAATTCCCATAGACTGGCATAGGAAGAAATTCCTGTAAAAATGGACTCTAGAAAGTGAGAACTTTGGGGTCTGATTCTGCAAACCAACTTCCAGGAGCATCAGATGAGCATCTGACAAGGCCCTGCTCCCTCCTCATGTCCAGGCCACCTGGCCAGTGGCTTGGCATGAGCAACTCTAAGGCTGGTAACTGTGATAACAACCTTGCAGAACCTGTGTGTGTGTATGAATGAATGTGTGAATAAATATGAGATTGAATGGAATGTTATAGCTATAACTAACCGCTTACTATGATTCTTTCTGTATTCACAATAAATGTGGTATTTTGCCTTTTTCCCTTTAATAAGATCCTGCTGGTTTTTGTTTTTATTGGTATAACATTTTGGTGGAGAATTGCGAAGGGGGGAATATTGGTAAAAAACCTCAGTTATTGTAAATATTGGTGTGCACACCGCCAGCTCTATTGAGCTAGGCATTTCTATTAGGTTAACCAGACCAGCTGGCCTCCGGGAAGGTAGCAAGGGAAAAGCGCATAGATTAAGCTATGATTTCAGATTCTAGGGTGTGTCACTTGCTAAGTAATACCAGGAGTGACAAAGAGATTGAAATATCCATGTTAAGATGTTTAAAAGAAAATAGGGTAAGTCAGTACCAGAGGGAGGAATGGAGTCAGAAGGAACTCCAACCTCACCTTTTGTTAAAGAAATTACACCTTTTAAACAAATCCTTCAAAAATTTGGGCACAGTCCTTGGACTAAATAAGCCATAGCTGATGCCTGCACAATTTCGGACCTAGAGGGTAGATTGGCTCAGTATATCCTCATATACAAACCTTCTAGAGCTGCCAAAAGAGAGCAGCAATTTGGTTGTTGTGGGAGGCATGTAAGGATTCTTACCTCCGCTTGTCTTCGTGTAAAGAGGAAAAGTCACAAACAGAAAAGGGAGCAGACAATTGGAAGGTGCTGGCTACAAATACCCAAAGTCCGCTGAAAATAGTGAAAGAGGCACTCCAGGAATACAAAAAGAGTGAAAAAGTTAACTCTGCAGAGGCTGGAGGGACGCAGGTAAAGGGGGAGAAGGTCCTATGTACGGCACCCCCAGGCATAATTACAAAGAGAAAAGAGAGTAAAAAAAAAAAGTTAACTCTGCAGAGGCTGGAGGGAATTAAGCAGCTAAACTTTGTGAAAATGTTAAAAAGGAAAAGTGTTAGAGAAAGAGCATTCTTGGTTTCTTTGCAACCATTCTGAAGGAAAAATGGGCCCTTTTCCAAAGGAATATCTGTAAATTAGCCAGGCAAAAATAAACTATCTGATTAAAATAATTTGACTGGACAATTTAGTCAAATTTGCTAAAAGAACATAAGAGGGTTCTGTTGGAACTTAACTGCCTCAAATGTATAAAGGGAATGTAAGATGTAAAAAACAGAGCAGTGTGGAAGGGATGTTAAGGAAAAGAAAATGTGTATGTATCTATCTGTGTGTGTGTAAATATGTAAAGTTCTAAGGACCAATTGGTTTTGTTTTTGTTTTAAATAATGCCACTAAAAATCCATTTGACTCTTTAATTCAAAGTTGCAAAACTGACAGACCTTTTTGCTAGGCACAGGTAATTAGTGTTGTTTGGCTTTGGGATTTGGCATTTAACCCTTAAAAGGTAACTCAATGCTTTACAAAATTTAAAATGTTTTTAAGTTGTGGCTGCAGCAAGGCAGTCAAAATCAGAAGAATAGAAAAAAAAATTCTGGATTCTTTTTGTTTGTTTGTTTTTTGTAACAAAATAGCAGATGAGAGTTGTAGTAAAAAAAAAAATTAAAAAAGACAGTGCCCCTCTGAAGCAACAGCAGGGGTGAGGTGCACAAAACAAAAAGAAGCAATGTTAGAAACACTGAGTCTTAAAATGGCTCTGAGTAATCAGACTGTCACTTTGATAAAGGTACATGAAAACTCTAAGCAAAAAAAGAAATAGTTACACCTTATGTAAAAATTGATATGGATAATGTTATAAAAGTTAAACTATGGAAGGAATGTGCATTTGCCCCAGAACATGTGCAGGGTATATTGTAGAAGGGGCAAAAGAAATGCAAACATACCATGCTACTTAATTAAAATGCTATTAGGGCTCCAAAGGGAGCCATAATAGGTTGGGTTTTCTTTTTCAGATTGCTGTGTGTTTTGGAAGCAGAAGTTAAAAGTGATCAAAACTCTGGTGAAAGTTGATTGTGTCCCTTTTAAGATACAGTCTCTGAGCTGCTGATGGCTTTAAATCCAAAAGCAGGAAGTGTCTGTGAAAATGCAAATTATCTAAATGATAAAGGAAGGAAAGAACTACCAGCACAAAGGAGCTGCAGATAAAGGACATACCTAGTCAGCAAACAAATTGTCGAAATAAAAGGCATGGGATAACAAGATAATTTTAATAAATTTAATGATAATAAGTACCCCTGTAACAACGTATAGTGTGTATGATTTTTGGAAAAACCCTTTACGGTCATATGGTAATGATGCTTCTCAGCTATTACCTGTAAATAAACTTAAAGCTTAACACAGCAGGAAAAACATTATAAACTTGGTCTGCTGTATAAGAAGGAAAACTGAGGTACCCCACCTCAGGGATTTAATGACTAAACAGTGGGATAATTTCCCCATAACCCTTAAAAGATAAAAGCCATTGAAACCTGGCCTGCCTATAGAACAAAAACAGGAAAATGTGGGGGCAGTTCCTGTTTTGCTGCAATCAGCAAGGGTATTTGTAAAATAAATATTTTAAGCAATAATCTGCCACCCCAAAAGGGGTAGAAACATGTTCTTTTTGTCTTTCAGAAAATCAGGAAAAGCTGATGCCAGCTGAAGAGCAACCCAATACCATGAATCTACTGTCACAATAGAAATTGTGTTTTGAGTTCTATGTTTTGTCTTGTTGCTAGCACAGTTGTGTGTTTAAAAAAAAAAAATACTAAAGACCTGCAGGTCATTAAAAATAAATTAAGCTCTCTGTCCCAGCTACAGGACAGCCTGATACAAAAACAAGTACATGCCAATGTAGACTTGGTCCAAATTGGTCTGGGTAACCTAAAAGCCCGATGGAATCTTTGGAAACGGCTTAATACTACCACATGGCTTATGCATAAAAAAAAAAAAAATTAGAAATAGGAAACTACACAGCCATAGCTATGGGATGCACTGAAATGCAGATACTTGCCCTAGCTACTTTGGAACACGAAATGTTCTTGGTCATATTGGGAAATATTAAAGGTTTGATGCATTTGTTGAAACAGAGAAAGAGATCATTGTTTGACACTTATCAATATGAATGGATGCAATACGTTTCCAGTATTGTAAAACCAGACTTGTTAATGGGAGAAATTGTTGTCAAAATTGCACACCAACAGCCCCTGGAGGCAAAGGTATTGAAGGTTAGCCCACTCCCCATATTACACATGGGATCCTTCTGGCTACCCTGGACCTCGAGCCAGTGGGCTGGGAAGGGAGGGAAGCTATTGGACACTAGAGGTTGTACCGAATGGACTCCTCAAAAGTGGGTGTGCCTCACCTTGCCTGTTGCCCCAGAACCTTGTAGTAAAGATACATCACTAGGATCATGTATGTGGCATGAATTGGAATCACAAACTCAAATTGGCTCACAGTACCTTCTCTTGAACAGGCTACATAGAAAGTGACACTGACAATTATAAATCTTAGTGTCAAAAGGGGGATTATGTTGGATCATATTAAAGAAGTTCTGTATTAAAATCACAAATGAGTTTGATTCCCCATAGTTTAAATTCCAGGGTATTACTAATTAAGAGGTCTCTTGGTTTTTGGTACTGTTTCTCTCCCTCTATGTGTTAAACCTGCAAGCTGCTAATTGCGTTAGTACATTCTAAGACAGAGTCTGTTCTCAAAGCAATTCTTTGTAATAACAACTACTCACACAGAGAGAGACTCAAAACAATACTCTGTAACAACAAAAACAGCACCCAGAGACTCCCCGCCTTTTTGTTGTATTCATCTTGCTTTGTTAACAATTGTGATTAAAATAGAGATAGAGGATGTATGTGGATGGATGCTTGGTGTGGATAATAACTGAATGATCAGGGAGGTGCCAGCCTAAGAATCCAGTGTCCATCGGCTGAAGAAGGCGTCAAGTGGAAATAACCAGAGGACCCCCAGAGGGCAGACTGGAATCCACCCAACAGCCTCAAGGATGGGAGAACCAAAGAACAAGATAACATCTAGCAGCATGGAGCCGTCAGGAATGTGCTATGTGCTGGCTGATTCAGCAACAGCATGATGAAGCAATTCCCATAGACTGGCATAGGAAGAAATTCCTATAAAAATGGACTCTAGAAAGTGAGAACTTTGGGGTCTGATTCTGCAAGCCAACTTTCAGGAGCATCAGATGAGCATCTGACAAGGCCCTGCTCCCTCCTCATGTCCAGGCCACCTGGCCAGTGGCTTGGCATGAGCAACTCTAAGGCTGGTAACTATGATAACAATCTTGCAGAACCTGTGTGTGTGTGTATGAATGAATGTGTGAATAAATATGAGATTGAATGGAATGTTATAGCTATAACTAACTGCTTACTATGATTCTTTCTGTATTCACAATAAATGTGGTATTTTGCCTTTTTCCCTTTAATAAGATCCTGCTGGTTCTTGTTTTTGTTGGTATAACAAGATACCCACCTCTGCTGAGGTACTATGTGTAAGACAGCAAGCACCTTTCCCCTCTTTATGTGGCCTGTGTAAGGGCCAGACATAATTGTAACCCCTATGCTCAGAGAAACTCAGGGTCTGCTCCCTCTTTTTTTTTTTCCTATGTGAGTTCCTATGAAGCTGGGCCAGTGCAGCTGGTGGGCAGGCAAAGGGTGATTGGTGGGAAGGAGGAGGGGGTGTAAACTCCACCTAATGCAAGGGTGAGACAGGATTTCTTGCAGCAGCCCCTCCTGAGGTAGCATGGCTCTATGCTGCCCCCAACATGAGACCGTGCCTTGATGGTATCAATGAGCCCCAACTTCGTGTGAGATGGTGTTGCTATAAAGTAGAATAAAAAGAAAATCCATAGGGTGTGTTTTGTAGAATTCCTGCTGATAACTTGTGCTCATAGTGTAGATATTTCCATGAAAAAGTGCTGAGCACTTGTTTGAAACATTATGCTAGAGAGATCTATTCTTCATCTCTGTTTGAGGACTTTCAGATACCCATAACCCCAGGCCAGGTCGTGCCTTTAGATGATGATAGCCACATGGAGTGGGAAGGAAGCTCCCCAAGAATTCCTTCATGGGGCTTTTTCCTGTGTTCTTCAGTCAGGAGAAGGGAAGGTCTGGCCCCACAAATCCTGCAGATCTCACAGGATTCATGTGGAATGGGCTAGACTTCCACTTGAGGCCAAGGAATCAAGTAGTATAAATGTATTTAAGCACAACCTTAAAAAGAAACCAAAAAACACTCTGTATGAAATTGCTACTGGCCCTTTAGGCTTTTGAGTAACTAGCTGCCCTTTTGTGAAATAGTAGGGATGGGTGTGTGTGTGTGGTTTTTGTGCGTGTGTGCTGATCATGCTCCTGACGCCATCAGTGACTGCAAGGTTTTTCCCCACACGAGAGTTTCTACCCTTCTCCAAAACATAGTTATGTATTTATGGATATAGCTGGCAAACACCTTCCAGACAAGATAAGATCAGAAGCAGGCCACGGCCCAGTGAACTATATAAATTATTTTTAACAACATACAAGTTTTTAGATCAACCCCTCTGATGCAACTGTCAGTACCCATACACCATGTAGTAACCTATTAACTATTTCAAAAATGTTTTAATTTCTATCAACAAAATTCCAATGACGGCATTGAACACTCTTAGTTAAATTGTTCTTCAGAGAAGGATGGGAAATGCAGTGATCTTTTTAGCCTCATTCAAATATGCTTCTGTTAAATTTGATGTCTAAAGCTGCAATTTCCTGTGGGGAGTCTGTCTCAACAGTCCTCAGCATCTTTCCTTAAGATTACTATCCTGGCATAAATATAGAGGCAGAATCAGTTTTGTGTGGTGTTTGTATGATAGATATGAGAGCTGCTTGGTCTGATATTCATAATGAACCTCTGTTTAATGTCCAGGCCTAAAGAACTACTCATAGGGATCAGGATGCTAGATACATTACAGTGGGAAATATCCTCTACCCTGGAGGATAGAGATGACATTTTGACAGAAGCACTTGGTGGGGAGAGATGTTGTTATGAGAGTACAGCCAAATTCAATGTTCGGGGGAGGAGGAGGAGATCAGCACTATTTGAACAGCACATAGACCTTCAACCTATGTATCCTATACGTATTGTCTGTCTTATTTAGACTGCAAGCACCTGGGATAACTATAATGTATTCCTTTGTACAGCACTGAGTACCTCATCGTACACTGTTCCAGGTACAATGATAACTCCCAGTCTAAGCAACGTGTCCTCCTGCCCCTGAGGCCTTTGGTGCACGTAATCAGTGGTGACCTGGAGCCAGTTCACACCGGTTTGCGCGAACCAATTGTTAAATTTAGAAACCGGTTTAGAACCGGTTGTTAAAGGGTTGGGCAAACTCTGGCCTGCAGGACCGTCCTGTCCAGCCCGCCTGAGCTCCCGTTTGGGGAGGCTCCCCTTGAGAATCCCTTTTTACTAACCCGGCGGCGCTCCAGGTCTTCGGCAGCAGGTCCTTTACTCGCTCCGGGTCTTCGGCGGCACTGAGGGACCCGCCGCCAAAGACCTGGAGCGAGTGAAGGAACCGGTTCTTGAGATTTTGGCAGCTCATCACTGGACATAATGTAAGGTCAACACTGCTCTTCCTGTCTAAGCTGTGGGTGATATACTAAAAAACTCTCACCTACTTTGCTCAGTTACATCTTCAAGTTCTATTTTTCTTTTATACGTTCTTTTGATTGAGCCTATTGTCTCAGTGACAATAACAATTGGATTTTTTAGTTCTTCTGAAGAACACCAGTTACAGTATAGACATGTGAAATATTGAGCTGAACCATGCTACAGTACATACTAGGAATTAGTGTGCATGGTACATTTGCACTCCGAGCTTGGCATTTTCTGTAATTTTTGTTTACATTATTCACATCAGTTTATTTACAATTCAGACTTGATATACGTATAAAGGGGACTGATTATATCTTGAAAATGTGTTTTCTATCTTCTTTATTGTTTGTTTAGTGGAAAGCAATTCAGGGCCTTCAGCAAATGTACATATTGGCACAGCAACCCTATTGTTCATATGTTCTGGTGTGTGGGGTTTTCGTTGTGTACTTTTATTGCTTTTTACATCTTATTCATTGTTTGGTACAGGCACACCCATGTAGACCTGTTTGATCAATAGACTTTTGACCATGCTTCATATGTTAAAGACTTTTGTATTAGACAAATGCTGGAACAATATGGTTCTGCAGAAGATAATGTAGAAATATAGTCTTTTCCCCGCCATATACTGTCGTATGTGACTGCATTATGGCCTTCCAACAAAATAAATACTAAGGAGCAACAAGCGCCATTCCCATGGATACGTGTATCATTAATTTATAATGGTGAAATTTGTAAATCCACAGATCTGTATTACTGCTGCTTTTGACTCCAATTGTTCAGATTAGATCTTGGTAAAGAAAATATTCAAGCATAAGTTTTCCAGTGGTATAAAATTGAATGGGAAAAGATGACAATAAAACTAATATATCTAGCACATTTATCTGACGTGGAAATTCTCAAACCATACCATCTGCAGGACCTGGAGAATCATGGAGATTATGCCCTTAAGGTCCAAATGGAAGGGACTGTACTAGGCTGGAGCAGCCCCTACAGCTTAGCAGACTGGGAGTGGCCTGGCCAGCCCTTTTGGGTAATAGGTTGAGTGCTTTTATGTAACAATGATTCATGTATGAGGGGAAAGGAGATGGAGAATATAGTTTAAGAGGATTGCCGGGATCTGAGTCTTTGTCATTGAGGAAGTGAAAATTCCTTTGGTAAATATTCAGGAAGGGGAGGGAGGAGAAAGAGGAAGTTCGTCATTTGGATGCTTGGGGCTCAGCTGTTTCAATGCAAATTGCAAAAATGATTTGAATCTGCAGACAGCATGGTAACACCACATGCAAATGAAATTCAAAATAGGCTTTTGAAACTGCAAAATACCAAGGAACTTCTAAACTCTAGGCAGAGGCTAGATAGACGTTCTTATAGCGCTGGAGGGGTATTTTGTTTCCCCCTTTGCTTCTCAGTGCGTCCCCTGCTCTTTACGCTTTGTTTTTGTCGTCATTCTGTGCTCTCCATCTTCTTTTTCCTCATTCTGACCTTGCAAGCAGTGTGGCAGCTCTTCTTCTCTCTGTCATATCAGTTCCCCCACATTGCCTGAAAAATATGATCGAAGCAGGGAGACAAGCACCGATCTGGGAAGCATTAGCATACGTTAAGCAGAAAGGGGAACCCATCTATTCTTGGTGCTTGGCAGTCCACTCTGACTAGTTTTCAGCACAGTGGCTGAAGGAGAGGGGTTGAGTGGCAGTGTGCGGCATTCCCGTGCTGCTGGCAGGGCCGGGGGAAGCAGTGATCAGCAGTGTTATCACTAAGGCTGATGAAATGCATTTGCCTTGCTGTAGAACTTGCGACAGAAGCGGTGTGCTGTAGTGGAACTCTCTATCCTCTCTGCCATGGTACCTATCAATTCTGCTTGCTGAGCATCCTTAATGCTGTGCTGCTTTGAGTCTCTTTATTAGTTGATTTGATTTTTTTTTCTTGAAAAACTGCAGCGCCCTTTTGCTTTTACCCAGCTGTAGCAGTAACCTCATTCTGCTGTCTCTCTTGGTGTTTTTTATTTTTAAGCTCTTTCCCCGTTCCGGGTCTGTTGTTTTTCTTTCCCATCTGACTTGATCCTTTATCCTCTTAGGGCCTGTCTACAGTACAGGCAACTCATCTGACACAGTTACAAGAGCTCTTGATTTATACCCCACACTTCAGCTTTTCCCCCCCAAAAAAACCTTATCGACCATGTTTGTAGGTTAACGCATCTACCATACTGCCTTATTCTATGTGTATCACACCTGTGCAGCTATTCTAAAGTGCCTCAGAAGGAGCTAGGGGGCCTGAAGGATGTTTCATCTTGTGTAACCCTGCACTCTAAGACAGCCTAAGGAGAAAGGGGGACCAAGCAAACTAGTGACACAGCCGTGATAAAGAGGTCCTAGTGACGCTGCAAGCAGACTGTGCACTGAACCTGTTAGAGAAAGGTAGCTATGTGCCATTCTAGCCACTAGCAAGGGCAAAACACTTTCAACAGGGTATTAACTATGTTGTGTGTAGGCACAAGCTATCTTTGGAGCCAACCGTAGCCTGGACTATTTATAAGTTGTTAAAAACTGTGTGCAGACAGACAAGGCTTTGTCCAATGTCCGCTGCCTCTCCTATTTCCCTCCTGTTGCTTCCCCCTTCAGGAGTTGCTCTGGTAAGTTTTGCTTCACTTGTTCACAGTAGATTCTGTCCGATGAAGTGAGCTGTAGCTCACGAAAGCTCATGCTCAAATAAACTGGTTAGTCTCTAAGGTGCCACAAGTACTCCTTTTCTTTTTACGAATACAGACTAACACGGCTGTTACTCTGAAACTTACAAAAGCTGGTAATTGCACTGTGAAGTCAGCTGCTGTTTTACAGAGCCAGCACCCTGAGAAGCTGTTACTGGGAAGGGGAAAGAGAGGAAGAGCAGCAACAAGCCGAAAAAGCACTGACATGTGAGGGAGCTGGAGAAAGGTGTCTTCTATGAGAGGCTTCTGCTTCAGTGGGGGAGGTTAGCATATCTGGCTGCATTATTCATTATTTTTATTACCAGAGTGCCTAGGAGACATGGTGGTGGGCCAGAACCCCATTGTGCTAGGCACTGTACAAACACAGAACAAATAGGTGCAAAACTAAGCATAACTGAATTAAGCAAGAAAATTTGAAATAAACATTAGACTTTTCTGTGACAATAATGACGTGGGCTGTATTTGACAATGTACAGCAGAGTTTTCAAATAAACTGGAGAAATGTGTAACTTTATTTTCACTTTAAATTGACCTGATTTTTTAAAAAACATTATTTTTTTTGAATGCAAGTTTTAATGTTCTAAAACCAGACTGAATTATAAAAGTTATTCTAATGGAAGTCCACCCGACCCTTCACTGCTCGGTGAAAATGTATAAGTTACTGGAAAGCATGCAGGGCAAACTCTTGCTCTGTGTTGCTTAAAATCTTGCTCTAAATTGCTAGGGGCACTGAGTGGAGTAAATGGGCAGGAGTCTCTTCTGCCCCAATGGCACCTGCACATAAACAGGGAAAGCTTTCAGGTGAGTGCTCCCCATAGCCTTGTTATGCCCCTACTAGTGCTCCGCAGTCCTGTCACATAACAAAAAGAAAAGGAGTACTTGTGGCACTTTAGAGACTAACAAATTTATTTGAGCATAAGCTTTCGTGAGCTACAGCTCACTTCATCGGATGCTTATGCTCAAATAAATTTGTTAGTCACTAAGGTGCCACAAGTACTCCTTTTCTTTTTGCGAATACAGACTAACATGGCTGCTACTCTGAAACCTGTCTCATAACAGAATCCTAGAAGGAGCCACTTTCTTCTAACATTGAATATGGAATGTTTTTAATAATAATGAAATTGGTGTTATTCCTATCACTAGTCTGTCTCTCTGCTTCTGCCTAGAAATTTCCCCAATCCTGCCTAGCTTCTTGGTACAGATTTAAAGAAACAGTAGATATAGGCCTGGCCTACACTTAACAGTTAGGTTGACCTCACTGTGGTGCTCAGTGATATTTAAATATCACATCTCTGAGCGCCATAGCTTCGCTGACCTAACTCCCAGTGTACATATGGTTAGCCAATAGAAGAATTCTTTCATTGTCTGCTCAGAGAGGTTACCTACAGGGATGGAAAAACTCCTTCCATTGCTTTAGGAAGCATCTATGCTACAGAGCAGCATGGTGCCAGAGCTATGTCACTGCAGTGCTGGTAATTTGGATACGGCCATATTCTGAAAGAGGCATGTTCGGCTTGCTTGGAGGCATGATCAGGTCATTTTTTCCAATGTGCGCACAGACCGGCAGCCGATGGCTCATGGACTGGCACTGGTCTGCAGACCACCACTTTGAGTAGCACTGCTTTAGGGTGTCCAAGAACACTTTTCCTGCACATGGCCTCTCCTCCAAATCATGGAGTATGTGTGTCTGTCTCTCCGCACTTCTCCTCCCTCCCCTGCCCCGGGAAGCCAGCTTTTTTCTTCCTTGGTCCTGCAATCAAAAATGACCCCTCTGCTACAAAAGCATGCCCCTTTTGTTGTTCTTCCCTGCCCAAAGCCTCCTGTGTCTTTTAAAACCAGCATTGTCACCTCTCTCCCTTTTGTTCCCCTGTTAGGTATTTTTCACTCTCCACTCCCCACTTTCTGCAGAGATAAACTTGGTTTTCCAGCTCAGGCACCCTTCTTAGCATATCCATTGTTTGGGCAGTGCCTAATTGTTAAGGTTAATGTCTTCTTTTGTTTGTTCTGTATCTTCTTCCAGATAGGGTGGACGATATGTGTTAAGGGACCTTATTAGCTTATAATTGAGTACATACTGAGGCAGTTAATGACAGAGCGATTTCATAAAATTAGAATTAATGAATTGTATGTAGACAGAGTCCTCAAATTGTCATATTTCCTACTCTCTACTCTATTTTGGATCGCTCACTGGGGCCAATATGAAGTTTGTACAGAGACCAAATACTGCATCCGATGAAGTGAGCTGTAGCTCATGAAAGCTTATGCTCAAATACATATGTTAGTCGCTAAGGTGCCACAAGTACTCCTTTTCTTTTTGCGGATACAGACTAACACGGTTGCTACTCTGAAACCTGCCTTTACATAGTAACTAAACTTTTATTTATTATTTGTTCGGTACCTTATTGTCACACTCGGTAAGAAATTCTGCTCCCCTTTAGGCCACCACTATTTCTGCCCATTGTTTCTCCACCTTCCCCATCTTCCTTTATCTGTTTCTCTCCCTCTGTCTTGTTATGTATCTAACCTGTTCTTCCTTCTACATTTCCTTCCCAGCAGCAACCCCAATTCTGATTCTTGTGATACAGCTATAAAATTCACTCTCTTTATATACCCTTGCAATGCAAACTTGAGGATTAAGCCTGCAAACACCACGGAGCCTACTTTACTACTTAAGGCCAGGCTCCTGCAATTTGTTGTGGGTAGGCAGACTGCAACTCCCACATCAAGACCCATCACCGTCAACGACGCTCCATGTCCGTGGGTCATTCTGCCCAGTTGTAATGAATTGCAGGACTGGGCCGAAGACAATGGGACTATTGGTGGGAGTAAGTGATTGCAGGAATAGGCCCTTGAGGATGAAAAAGAATCAGAATCAGTACAAACTATTACAATTGCATTGAAACCAATCATCATAGCTTGTGAAAATGGAAATAAAAATATTCAAAGACTGAAAACAAGAAATGGCCAGTCACATTCAAAATCATAACAGTGGAATATTAAGGCTGATTCATATAAAATCCATCTGACATATGAGTGCTCCAGTTTCTGCAAATGGGAAAAGATTTAGCATCTTCCAATGCAAGAGAGAAACACATGTGTGACCATTAAATTGCATCCTGAATCTGGCTGGAGAGAGTTCCATGTAATTCAGAACTGTATTTCAGAACCCTTTATTTTAACCTAGCAAAACTTCATGTGTGTAGTTTTAAGCCTTTTGCAAAAACCAAGTTTTGTGCTAGGCTGCCAGACTTGAGGCATCAACAATTTGCTGTCCTCTTAACTCACCTTTGTGGCTATGTAATAATAAAACTTGGCACTTAACATAGTTTTGCAAATATTAATCACCATAAAATACTGGAGGTACTATGTCTAGTGATTGGAACATGGGACTGAGTCACAGCTCTTGGATTTTATTTCTAGCTCTGCTAATGACTCCATATGTGAACATGTACTTCACCCTTTTGTGCCTTCATTTGCCTGACTGGAAAGGGTGCAATAATACTTACTCCCCTGAGGATGGCTGTGAGAGTTAGGAGTAAAACCAGCTGCCTCTTTCTTCCTTCACCACCACCATGGAAGGCTCTTGTGCAGTGGAGATGGTGTGGGAGGATTGCTGTCCGCCTGTCAGCACATCTCACCACCACCTGCCTGGGCATTGCTTTGCCGGAGAGGGTGGAGCTGGGTATGGGTGGGAGATATGCAGGCAGTGTGCACATTCATTCTTAAATTCCAACTCTTAAAGAATTTCTGGGGTTTTGTTTTAATATTTTGTCTACATCTTCCAGTTCATGTAGTCCTTTGTCTCATTTGGCTAGATTTGTACTGGTGGCTGAGACAACTTCCAAAAGATTGCTACAGCTTACTTAGCTGAGATAAACAAGTTATCAACCTAAGCAGGCTACTGTTTCATGCTTTCAAGGGATTATTATAAACACAGTTTAAAGTTGTGCAAAAAAAAAGAGTTGTTTATAAATTAACTCCCCCAAAAAGTCATACCATGGAGCTCAATCTTCCTCCAACAGAATTCAAGGGGAGGTTTGCCATTGACATCAATGGGGGTGAGTTCAGGTGCCTCTAACTTGACAGCTTGCACAGTTAATCAATACTGTATGTTTTTACATTATCAGTAACAAGATGGAAATGTCATGAGATTTTTTCTCTGTGGTTGTGTAACTTGCAGGCACTAGATTCAGCACTGTCGTATTTTCAAGGACTTTTCCGATTTCCTCCTAAAACAATTCTGGTTTGCAAAATCAAAACAGAGTTCCAAGAGGAACTGCAATCTAAAATAATGGTGTTAGTTTAGTTCAAACTAGACAACTTGGGACAAAATGTTCAAACCCGAGTGTCTCTTGTTTGGGTCCTAAATCCATATTGGGCACATAAATACAATGTACTGAGCTTCAGAAGTGTTGAGCATGCATTGACGTCAATATAGCTGTATTGAGAAGCCATATAAAGAGGTCCACTAGAAAATGAAAGCTCCTTCCCCTTGTCTATAATAGAATTATATGTTGATTTTTTTTTCAGGTGTGATTGTTTTTGCTTATTGAAGTGGCTGAAAGAGTTTGAGAATTTTTCATTTGCTAGATCTATCAGTATGAATGTCACTTTTAGCTCTAAGTACTTTTACATATTTATAAATACAGGTTTGACAAAATAGAAATAAGCCTGCAGAAAACCTTCTTGACCCCAGCATCTCTTTCATTAAGTCCACCATTAAAGACTCCATCATGGACGTTCTTCAAGGAGTTTTCCTCCTTCATGTCATCACTGGCATGTCATGATGTAGCTTGATGATGCTTCATGAGCCCCATATCCATTTTCAGATAGCTGTGGAGCACTCCTTGCAGGAAGCAAGTTCATTCCAAGAAAATAGAAATTACCCTAGGAAAGACAGGGTCGGTAACCGAACTGTCAGAGATATAGTACGCTGAAGTAAGAACAGATGGTGGATTTGCGATAGTGTCCATTAAGGATCCACCCTGATGACTAGTCAAAGAAACCATTCCCTGAGACACGTGCAGGTGCCATATTTGATTAGACTGAAAATTTTGGGACCCACAGGTACAAATTTACATACACACTCATGAAGGGAAGAGAGGGTTCATTTTAATCATCACTTAAGGTGCAATCTGATGATGCTCCCCTGAGCATTGACTAGGCCACAGGTTCTACTAGCTTTGTCTACATAGGAGGGGTGAGTAAAATAAATGAAGAAACTTCTTGCTTAATCCTCCCTTCCATCCATTCCTCTTGTAACAATGAGGCCAAGTTTCAAATAAATCCAGACAAAAGCTTTGTATTTGTTGGAATGAATACTAATGTTTTGCATCTTTATAAATTAGGCATTTTGCCTTGGTATAAATATTCTAGATGCACAAAGTTAAACTACATCCTGCACTGGGAGGGTCTGGGTGCATGGGAGTGTGCATGCATGCGTGCATGGTGGGATGGGATAGGGGTTTCGGCGCTGTAATTCAGACAGAATACAGAACAGACTATGTGAAAGGGAAGCAGCTCAAGTTCACTTTAAGCAGGAAGTGCTTAAGTTTCCATGGAAACTGCAAGGAGCTCTGTCCATCCATGTTCCTATAGAGCAGTGGTTCTTCAACCAGGAGTATGCGTACCCCTGGGGGGTACGCAGAGGTCTTCTAGGGGGTACATCAATTCAGTTAGATATATGCCTAGTTTTACAACAGGCTACATAAAAAGCACTAGTGAAGTCAGTACAAACTAAAATTTCATACAGACAGAATGGGAAAGTAAGCAATTTTTCAGTAATAGTGTGCTGTGACACATTTGTGTTTTTATGTCTGATTTTTGTAACCAAGAAGTTTTTAAGTGAGGTGAAACTCGGGGTATGCAAGACAAATCAGACTCCTGAAAGGGGTACACGGTCTGGAAAGATTGAGAACCACTGATATAGAAGAATAGTTTATTACTACTGGTATTTCATGACGTTCTCTCAAGTTCTACAGAATACCACAGTGCCTTAAGGCCCATAAATTGTGATTTCTGTTGCCAGTTTCTCACAATGCTTTGTTTAAACATTTTAAAAAAAATAAAAATTCAGGACCATATTGTGAACCCCTTACTCCCATTGGTGAGCATTTATATGCATAAATCTCAGTGTGACTTCTTGTATGTTTAGGTGTTCCCCAATAGGAGTAAGGTATTTGCAATTTGTTTCTAAACTTTAACCCACTGATACAACTAGATTCCAATCTGGATAATCCAGTGCCAGGAATTTACTCTTCAATTTCAGTTGGAAATGGAGTTTTCAACCTAATCAGTTGTGAAATATTGTTGTGTGCCACTAAATACAGCTTTATTTCACTTCAATGTTGGATGCATTTTAGTGGTGGGGAAAGTGATTCCATGTGTGTAAAATATAGTTTTTATGGCACTTTAAATCTGTAAATTGCTTTGGCATCCTTCCTAAACGTCGTTAGTATGATGATACAATTTTGTTTTTACCAGTGGTCCATTTTATCTGATCCCTTTTGAAGATTTGGCTAAAGTTGTTAATTCTGTTATGATAAATTAATACCTTATTTCCCCTTCCTTCTTCTTCTTCAAGAACATTAAATACAAAGGAAAAAAGTAAAAAAAGGTGTAATTGCCTAGGGACTGGTGAAATTGATTCATTGGTGATATTGATTCAAAATCCTGGAGGATGCAGTTCAGGCAAAGAATTGCAATAAAATAAAGTGTTACCACATCAGAAAACAGATGTTAGCTTATCATAAAACACAAGTTTAATATTGGTGCCAGAAATGACGACATAAAGCTGGAACATGTTCCTAATTCTTTAAGTCCATAATTCATAAAATCCATTATGTAATTCTTTACGAATTTCTATAATGTTAACAACATGGCAACCTCTCTGTGGAGAGATGTTTTAATATTTTATTAAAAGAAACAAGGAAAAGCTGAATTTATGGTTCATATAAATTCAGTTGTCCTTCCCTTTAATTAAAGCTACTTTTATTTCATTTCAAAATAATCTTTCCATCTTTCAAATTGTAGTAATGACATGATTATAGGTCCTATTTAATACTCCTTGTTTATGTTTTGCCTGGGTAAAGAATGATATCAGGCCAAGTTTCTAACGAGTCTAGACAAAAGGTGAGAGGGATTTATGGAAAGCCAAAGGAGTTTTGCCTGGGAAGGAGTTTTCTTTAGGTCCTTGTAAGAGTTACTTCCACGTAGAGATGGTCTTGTTGTTATTGATTTCTATTATGGTAGTGCCTGAGTGTCCTAACCAAGATCGGGATCCGATTTTGCTTGGTACTATATAAACATAAAGTACATGTATGCGTAAACTGCAGTCAAGAGGTGTGAGTGCAGAACTTGTAGAAATACCCAAGCTTGCTTTGATCAAAACTAATTCAAGTAGCAATAGCAGCATGGGCAGAGGTCACTTGTGTACATACTGAGGGTCCTGGGTGGATGGGCTAGCGTGTGGAGCCACTTCACTGCTATTGTTACTCAAGCTAGTTTTGATCTAGCTAGATCAAAGATTGCTCAGGTATGCCTACAAATGCTGCAATCACACCACCCAGTTGCACAGTAGCGGGGAGAAACTCCCTGTCCCAAAGAAGAACTGTAATTTTAGATGCAAAGCCCTCTTAATAATTAGTGTCCCAAATGTGTGCATGGCTTCTTAGTAGCGTCCCTTACATCCAAGACATAGTTGGAAAACTAAGTCAGTCTTTGAAATGAAAATCATTTATTTTATTGTGTATTGAATGAATTGTGAGCACTATAGTGCGCACATCTTTGCTGCTTTGTGTGTGATAGAGGTCTTCTGGTTTATAAATAGAAATGATACAGTTTATTATATTTCACTTCCTGATTCACTAATGAATAATTCCCTGTCAATGCTATGTTCCCATGAACTGTTCTTTGCTCTGTTCCTTTTTAACTGCTAAAAACTCCAATTTCAGCAATCCTCAGTTGTCTTCCTCTGTGCAACATTGCTCAACTCCAGGTTATGCAAGTTTTAAAAAAATATTTAGCAGTCCAGTGGCTCCTTTTACCTTAGTAACACAGTGAAGGACAACCTTCCACTGTAAATATTTGATTAGGCTTTTTATGAGCAAATGAGTGATTTGTTAAGAATGATAAGACTATAGCTTGAATCTTTGTTTTCTACACTTAGCTTTATCCATATGCTCCATGCTGTCTGGAAATACATAGTAAATTATCAGAGGGGTACGGTGTTAGTCTGTATCCACAAAAACAGTGAGGAGTCCAGTGGCATTTTAAAGACTAACAGATTTATTTGGGCATAAGCTTTCGTGGGTAAAAACCTCCACTTCTCAGATGCACAGTAACTTATGGTCCCTGCCCCAGACAGCTTACAATAAAAAGGCCCTATCTTGTTCCCAATGAAGTCAGTGTGAATTTTCCATGTGCACAGGATTGAACCATAAATGAAATGATACTGTTGAATAAACAGGAAGAAATTTGGTCTGCAATCTGTGCATATATCCTTGGGAGATCATCATGGAAAAGTGAAGTGTTTAGATATTGTAGTGATGGGTTTTATGCAAGTATCAAATGATCTAATAGAATTGTAATTTTAAAGGTGCATAACATGGGAATTTTGGATTTTGACTTGAGTGTAAGCAAGTTTAAGAAAATCCCATGGTACCTTCATAACTTATTTCTCAACCTATATAATCCTTTACTTTGATGGAGTTACACTAGGAATTAATATGTCCCATTGTTTTTGGCTGGCTCCAAATATATACATATTAAAATATAATTTGGCTTTATCTCATTTTTCCCAGATAAAGATTAGGAAAAGTGCAAGAATTCTAGAAATGTTATTATCAGAAGAGAGACCAGGTACAGTAATGGACTTCAGAAAGACTCTAACTCTCCCTAAGGTTGCCAAGTGTCCGGTTTTTGACTGGAAAGTCCAGTTGAAAAGGGAACCTGGCAGTGTCTGGTCACCATGGGGCAGAGGGAGGCACCAGGTCATTAACCTGCACCAACTCCTGCTGAGCCGGCGCCGCCATCTCCTACCTGCAGGCAGGGGCAGCTCCCACGCCAGTCCTGGAGCAGATGGAGTCCTGCTGGGGGGTGAGGGAAGAGGTGGAGACGATCCAGTGACAAGTGGGGTGGGGGAAAGCAGCGAGTGATGGGGAGGGGGGAAGAGGAGTGGGTGGGGGGCAGGGCCTGGGGAAGATGCAGAGCAGGGGCGGGGCCTTGGGATGAAGAGGCGGGGTGGAAAGGCAGGGCCTCAGGGGGTCTGGTTTTCAGCCACTAGAAAGCTGGCAACCCTACTTCTCATGTCAGGGGGACTGATGTCACAGGCAAAAGATTCTTGGGACCAATTCAGATCTCATGTAAAATGGTGCAAATTCATTAATTTCAAGGGAGCAGCACATATTTGCACCAAGTCTGAGTACGGGGCTCTGCCTGGTAAAGTCTGAGTAGAGTTCAGCCTTCGCTAACACTTCACATGTTGAATGGACTGCTTGTGGGGTCGGGGGAGCAGAGGAGGGGAGAAGCATGATATGGAAATGCAGTGCCCTTTAGTGTAATGTTCTGTGGTGCATGTGTCCAGGTAAGGGATTGGATTAAAATGAGGAGGGAATATGAGGGTGGTGGGCTGGGCCAATAAGAATGAATTAAATAAAGAGGGGATTAAAATAGATGAGACTGGAAGTGAATAATATATGCATAAGGATTTCAGCAGAAAGTCAGTCAATGTTCCAGAGGCGATGTTCTGAAAACTAGTGTAAAAGGGAGATTTAGGAAAGGAAACAAGGTTTGGATGAAGATTGACTCAAAGATTTCTGGGCTTGGGTGGCCAGGGAATGTCCTGAGTTAATGAGAATGGAATCAGAAACATGCAGTAGGCCAAAAATCCTTTTTATGGGCCATGGTGGAATATAGAATCATAGAAATGAAGGGCTGGAAAGGACCTCGAGAAATCATCTAGTCCAGCCCCCCGCGCTGAGGCAGGACCAAGTCAAGTTGGACTGGGCAAACACTTGTCAGGGATGGTCTATCTCCAGTGATTCCACAATCTCTATTGGAAGCCTATTTCAGAACTTAACCACCGTTTTAGTCAGAAAGTTTTTCCTAATATCTAGCCTAAATCTCCCTTTCTGCATATTAAGTCTATTACTTGTTCTCTATGTCCGCTGAAGGTAGGACAAGAATTGATCACAGTCCTCTTTATAACAGCCCTTAATACAGGGTGGGCAAACTTTTTGGCCTGACGGCCACATCAGGATTCCAAAACTGTATGGAGGACCGGGTAGGGAAGGCTGTGCCTCCCCAAACAGCCTGGTCCCCGCCCCCTCCCACTTCCCACCCCCTGACTGCCCACCTCAGAACTCCCGACCCATCCAACCCCCCCTGTTCTTTGTCCCCCTGATTGCCCCCTCCCGGGACCCCCTGCCCCAACAGCTCCCTCTGGGATCCCACTTTCTATCCAACCCCCCTGCTTCCTGTCCCCTGATTGCCCTGACCCCTATCCACACCCCTGCCCCCTGACAGGCCCCCCAGGACTCCTGCGCCTATCCAATCACTCCCTGTCCCCTGACTGCCCCCCGGAACCCCCTGCCCCTTATCCAACCCTCCCGCTTCTCACCCCCTTACCATGCTGCTCAGAGTACCAGGACTGGCGGCCACGCCACCTGGCTGGAGCCAGCCATGCTGCTGCGCAGTCTAGAGCACCGGGGCAGGCCGGCGGCTCTCGCAGCTGCACTGCCCGGCAGGAGCTCGCAGCCCCGCCACCTAGAGTGCTGGCGGCATGGCTAGCTGAGGCTGTGGGGAGAGGGGACAGCAGGGGAGGGGCCGGGGGCTAGCATCCCTGGCCTGGAGCTCAAGAGCCAGGCATGATGGTCCCACGGGCCGGATGTGGCCCACTGGCTGTAGTTTGCCCACCTCTGCCTTAATATATATGAAGACTGTTGTCAGCTCCCTCATCAGTCTTCTCTTCTCAAGACTAAACTTGCCATTTTTTAACCTTTCCTCATACGTCAGGTTTTCTAAGCCTTTTATCATTTTTTGTTGTCTTCCTCTGGATTTCCTACAGTTTGTCCACATCTTTCCTAAAGTGTGGTGCCAAGAATTGGACACAGTACTCCAGCTGAGGACTCCCCAGTGCCAAGTAGAGCAGGACAATTACCTCCTGTGTCTTACATAGGATACTCCTGTTAATACACCCCAGAATATCAGCCTTTTCCACAAATGCACCACATCGTTGACTCATATTCATCAGATGCTTTTCCAGAAGGACTACTACATAGCCAGTTATTCCCCATTTTGTAGTTGTACATTTTATTCCACCCCCCCCCCCCGCCCCAGTGGAGTACTTTGCAATGTCTTTATTGAATTTCATCTTGTTGAATTGAAACACATTCTCCAATTTGTCAAGGTCCTTTTGAATTCGAATCCTGTCCTCCTCCAAAGTTCTTGCAAGCCCTCTCAGCTTGGTGTCATCTGCATATTTTATAAGCATACTCTTCATTACCCAAGTCATTAATGAAAATATTGAATAGTAACAGACTCGGGACTGACACCTGTGGGACCCCACTAGAGAGAGATTCCCAGTTTGACAGAGAACTATTCATAACTACTCTTTGAGTGTGGTCTTTCAACCAGTTGTGTACTCACCTTACAGTAACTTAATCTAGACTGCATTTCCCTAGTTTGCTTATGAGAATGTCATGTGGGATTGTGTGAAAACCTTTACTAAAATCAAGGATATCACAACTATTGCTTACCCCATCATTCATTAGGCCAGTAACCCTGTCAAAGAAGGAAATTAGGTTGCTTTGGCATCGTTTGCTCTTGACAAATCCATGCTGCCTATTCCTTATAACCCTATTATCCTCTAGGTGTTTACAAACTGTGTGCTTAACAGTTTGTTCCAGTATCTTTCCAGGGATCAAAGTTAGGCTGATTGGTCTATAATTTCCTGGGTCATCTTTGTTCCCCTTTTTAAAGATAGGTACTATGTTTGTTTGCTCTTCTCTTGTCCTCACGTACCTCACCCATTTTCCATGAGTTCTCAAAGATAATTGCTAACATTTTTGAGATTGCTTCAGCTAGCTCCTCAAGTACCCTAGGATGAATTTCATCACACCCTGTCGATTTGAATACATCTAAATATTCTTTAACCTGTTCTTTTCCTATTTTGGCTTGTGTTCCTTCCCTCTTCTTGTTAATATTAATTGTGTTGAGTATCTGGTCACCATTAACCCTTTTTTGCGAAGGCAAAAAAATAGGCATTAAATGTCTCCGTCTTCTTGATGTAATCTATTATTAGCTTTCCTTCCGTGCTAAGTAGAGGACCTACACTTTCCTTCATCTTTCTCTTGCTCATAACATATTTAAAGAACATCTTCTTGCACCTTTTATGGGAACTGGCTTGAATAAAACAAAAACCTAAATGTTTTTTAAGATTTGAATTCATGAACCCCCAAATTTACTCCCTCCCTATGGCCCCCCCACTCTACTAACATTCGTTCTTACCGTTGTGTTAGGCAGCAGGTTTAAAAGTATGCTGCCGGATCCAAGTAAATCTATGCTGAGCCCTAGTGCCTTGATTTAAATTTTTCTGTTGTGTTCTCTGGAGGCAGATATGCTACAGACTGCATCAAGTGACAGTGTACCAGAAGTGTGATACTTTTAGGGCCCTCAAAGATGGAAGTGAGCCCTTACTGTGGAGTTGGTCCTTATAACACAGGCAGGAGAGAGCTGCAGTACTGAAAAACAGGGTCCTAGAAATACTCTGGTAAGAGGAAGTGGTCTTTGCTAGGCTGGACAGGAGAAAAAAGGTCACATGAACTGAATTTCCAAACCTTTTAAGGTTTTCCCATCACTACTTTTGCCTAGAAAAGGAGGCTTCAATATTTGAATAAATCTCTTTTAGATGGTTATGATGGAGACACCAAGAAAACAAGGGTCATCACTGGAAAATTTTAAATCGTGATTGTTTTTTTTCAGAAAGACATACTCTAGTTCAAACTTGAATTAATTCAGGGAAGTCCTCTAGCCTGTTTTTATACAGGAGGTCAGACTGGAGAGTCAGGCAGCCTGGGGAGGCAACTGGCCCAGTAGTCTTGAAGCCCTGGGCTCCCAGGCCCGGGGGCAGTCTGTATGGCAGGGCTGCCCAAGAGCCCTAGACCCTGGAAGCCCATTGCAGGACTTCCAGGCTCCCAACTCTGTGGCAGAAAGGAGTTCCAAGCTCTGTGCTGCGGAACAAGGAGCCTTCATTCCGAGAACCCAGTTCTGGCTAGAGCCAATTCTCTCTAGGCTTTTGGGACTTCAAGGCACCTGGATGCACTGCAGGGAGCCAGAAAGCCCTGGCATGGTGAGGCTACCTGGAAATATGAATCCTGGAAACCTGGAGGACCCTGGCTCCAGTGCAGTATGAATGGTGGGGCTCTCAAGCAGCACGCCACGTGGGCTGGCAGGGAACCAGGCAGATTTCTGACCGAAACCTTCCCGTGATTCACTAAAATTCATTGAACCTGATTTGCTTTCATGAGACATTTTGGGTTTAATGAACCAGCATTTTCCAAGAAAATTTTGTTTTGTTATGAAATTTCCAACCAGCTCTATGTCTGGCCTTATAAACTCTGAAAAGAGAACAGAACAATCAGTGTAAAAAGCCACACTGAGAGAAAGTGGGAAAAGACTAGAGAGAGAGAGAGAGAGAGAGAGAGAGATTTTGTTTTCAGCTTTCTAAGGGTATACTAATACAATTTAAAATTATAAAAAGATGCACTCACCTGTCACTTTAATTTAACCTTTTTGGAATGTGCAGGTGAAAAATAGGTTGTTTTCAATTCTAGATTCAGAGTTCTAAATGCAAAGCATTGCCCAATGATGACTTTTTGGATCTTGGATTTTAAAAAAACAACAACATTGTTCCTTCACAGCAGATTGCACAGTTAAGATATGAAATATAATTCACAAAAACAAATATTTTAGTCTCCTGCAACAGGCAGGCAGTAGAAATAACTGTTTAGATGATTATAACTTTAAACAATAAAGAGTTATCCTACCATCTATAAAGCTTGCAATGACATATAAACGTCTTATTTGTACAGTAAGTATCCATATAAATAGACATTTATTAAGAGTTATCTATATCTTATCACCGCTTTGGGATTGTTTAGTCAGCTCCTTGAATAGTTACTATTAGGCAGTTTGCATACTGTATGTTAGTGCATTTACTAATCGGAGGATATTAATTTTATAACAACTTTTAAAAAGCTATTATAAAAATATTTTAGTCAGTTTATACAAAGATTAAACTAAAACCACTCTAAGTGATTGAAAAATGTGTTGGGATTTGAGAAGCACTTTAGTAAAAAGTGATTGGTTAAGAAAAGCCCAGGCATTCAAGTTGATTTAGGAAACAGTTGTTAACTCACAGCACAATTAATATGTATAACAAACATCACTAGAAGAGGCAACCATAAAAATATTGAAAAATGTGTAAGATATAGATGACTGAGGTAGATAAGCACTTAGAGGAAGCAAAATATCACAGGCTACAGAGGCGGTAGTGGATGGACCTGTAATGGTCATGTGATCTTCCACTATGAGTATTAGGCTAAAATATTTGTGGTTTTAGTTAAATTACATTGCTGGTACTGAAGCAAAAGGCAGATAGAACAGCTGTGTTTGTCAGAAGGACAGCAGCTTTTAAAATCCAAACAAGCACATTGTAGGCAGTTTCTGGTCCCTGATATCTACTCGAAATCAAAGAGAAAGCTAAGCAAAGAGAAGAGATAAAATATTACTGGAGTGAGATGATATGCTGGCAGATGATAATTGTCTTGAATTCTTTTTGAATCCTACATCTTTGCAGGCATCAAAAGAAAGGTTGGTGATTATGAAACAACCTGTTAGAGGAAGCTCATAGTTATCTTTGGTGTGTGTTTGAAAGAGAGCAGTCATGTCTTTTAACTTCATTTTACCTTTTAGGCCACGTAATAAAATCAGATGCTTTTATTCAATGATAATTTAAGTCAAATTACTTAATTAGGTATCTGCTTATAGAAGTTATCCTCTCTTATATAGTTTCTTCTTATCTACATGTGCAGCATCTTTCATGTCTAGAAAAGTGGACAGGAAAATTGATTAAAAGCACTGATGAAAAGTAACATCTCACCTATTGTAAAACATTGTGGGAATGAGAAACATCTGTAAAGGGATTGAAAGTATTTCCTTTGTTGTACAAGTGATTCTTATCTCAGAAGAACAAATACTCTAATCTGTAACAATGTTGTACTTCTGAACAGCTGAAAGCTTATCAAATTCTCCTTTTAATACCAGGAAAAAAGCACTTGCCTCTCACAAAAGATTAAATTTACCTGATGTTCATTGAGGTAAATGGGGAAAAAAGTCATGCAAATAAACATTTTACACTAAATGCAATATTCATGCATAAATCCACTTTCCCCATACTTTCTACAGAAATATACTATAACTTAAGAAATAGATACACTTCATTCATTACATATTTCACTACTTTTTGAGTAACGTATTTTTACTGGGGTTGACTGTTTATATTTTAAGAGTTAAAAGGTAATTGCATAGTATCGATATTTTAAAATTCATCACTTTTAGCATATGGCTGGTCAAAATTTATCTTACAATGTCTGCTGTTAAGATTAGCTTTATGGAGTTTTTATTCTCATGCCATT
Source organism: Chelonia mydas (assembly GCF_015237465.2). Taxonomy (NCBI): domain Eukaryota; kingdom Metazoa; phylum Chordata; order Testudines; family Cheloniidae; genus Chelonia; species Chelonia mydas. The sequence continues at coordinate 66,439,216 of NC_057850.1, read as the reverse complement.
CTAAGGACCTTCCTGCTCAGGTGCAAGAAGTCTCTTTGCTTTCAATGTATAATGTTTATCAGCTATAACATCTTGTTTAAAATTCCTATCTCAGCATCTTGACCATTTTAAATGTCTTGAACTCCATACGCAGTGACGCATAAAATACTGGGAATACCCATGGAAGTACATGATCCCAAGGCCGTGGGAGAATTCATAGAAACTCTGATTTCACCGTTATAGTATCAGAATAAAATGCAATAAGTGGCAAAATTCCTAACATGTCTTTAATATTTTTCAGTTGCTTTATGTGAAATGAGGTTTTCAGAATCTTCATACACTTAATTAGAAATCCTGTGAATTAATTTGCCTGAAAGTTAAACGAGCACTTCATTTACCTTAATCTATTGCAGTTTTTTCAACTGCTTCTTTAGAAAGATTTGAGAGACTAATTAATAAAGGACAGGTAAAGGGCTCAATCCTATAAGGAATTGAAATCCAGATCCACAAAGGTATATAGGCTCCTAACTTCCATTGGACTGGAATTCTTTTGTGGATCTGGCCCAGGGTACCCCTAACTCCCACTGAAATCAATGGGAGTGAAGAGTGCTTAGCGCCTCTTTGGAGGCGATTAGTATCTTGCAGAATTGGACCCTCAATCTGTAACACATTTGTGTTCTAGTTTATCATTTTTAAAAGAATGAGGAGTACTTGTGGCACCTTAGAGACTAACACATTTATTTGGGCATAAACTTTCGTGGGCTAAAACCCACTTCATTGGATGCATGCAGTGGAAAATACAGTAGGAAGATAGATATACACAGAGAACATGAGAAAATGGGTGTTGCCATACCAACTATAACAAGACTAATCAATTAAGGTGGGCTATTATCAGCAGGAGAAAAAAATCTTTTGTAGTGATAATCAGGATGGCCCATTTCCAACAGTTGACAAGAAGGTGTGAGTAACAGTCGGGGAAAAATTAGCATGGGGAAATAGTTTTTACTTTGTTTAATGACCCATCCGCTCCCAGTCTTTATTCAAGCCTAATTTAATGGTGTCCAGTTTGCAAATTAATTCCAATTCTGCAGTTTCTCATTCAAGTCCGTTTTTGAAGTTTTTTGTTGGAGTATTGCGACTTTTAGGTCTGTAACTGAGTGACCAGAGAGGTTGAAGTCTTCTCTGACTGATTTTTGAATGTTATAATTCTTGATGTCTGATTTGTGTCCATTTTTAAAAAAAAAAAAGAATAAAGCTTATGCCCAAATAAATTTGTTAGTCTCTATAACAAACAAGTACTCCTCGTTCTTTTGGCTGATACAGACTAACATGGCTACCACTCTGAATCTTATTGTTGCTATGAGTTTAATCTTGGATGATGCATCTGAAGTATATGTTACTAGGTGGCTGAAATTTAGTTGTGTGTGCGAAATATTCATCAAATGCTTTTACTGTCACCATTGTGAATGACACAATTACAACTAACGTTAACATCCTTTTTTAACTTTTGGGGGGATGGATCTTCAATCTCTCTTCTTTCCCCCTCCCACCATAACATATATTTAAGGTCCCTGCATCACATTAATCCTTTCCATCTCCAGTGCATATAAGGCTCTGAACTGGGAGTCAGGGTTTCTTTTCCCTGCTCTGCCACTGATTAGTCTTTTTTAAATCAGTGGGTCTACTCACCTGCTTAAAGTTAGGGCATGTGCTTGACTACTTTCATGCCAGTTTTTTATAAGTCTTCAACTTCAGGTTGTGGTTTTGTAGGTGCAAAATTGTGGGCACAGGTGTTAGTTAACATGATTGAATACCTGATTTATTCTGGGTGCAATCAGGTAGTTAGATATCTAATAATCAGATATGCACACACAAACCCCAGCTTGCCTACCCATCTGCATGTTTGTCATGTTCAAAAGTGCAAGTGAGTTTTGTATGCCCACAATTAATTGTGCCTGAAAACTTGGAGGGTGTTCTTAAATGTTGAAATCCTAAAAGCTTCTGTTAGTGTCTCAAATGAAAGACGATGTGTGTATATATATATATACACCATATGGAATTGGAGATTGGGGGGATTTCCAGTGGAGTTTTCACAAAGCAAAAATGAAAGCATTAGAGGTTTCCTATTGTAAGACAAGATTCCAACAGAAATGCGGTCTCTCCACCTTACACTGGTGAGTGGAAATGCTGCAATCATTGATATGCCAGAACTGAAAACTGCACTCACTTTTCTTGTGGAATGAGGGCCCTTGGGCATTTTTGTTTTTAATTTAAGAGAACACAAGTGACTAGGTGCTTTGGAGATCAATGAGCTCTCAATTGGTCACTGAACTTAATGGTGCAATGACCAGTGAGTTTATTCACGGACACCCAAACTTTGATATCAAAGGGCCACATCTAATTTCCACAAAACGGGGCAGACTGCAGCTACCCTCATCTTTAATGTAGAGGAAGAGGTGCAGCCCACAGAGACTATACGTCCCAACATCAGGGCTGGCTCCAGGCAGCAGCGTTCCAAGCAGCTGCTTGGGGCGGCAGTTAGAAAGGGGCGGCAGTGTTTCCACGGCGGCGGCAATTCGGCGGCAGCTCCTCTGCCCTGTCGGCCATGGCGGCAATTCGGCGGCAGCTTCTCCCATTTGCTGTCCGCAGCGGCACTTTTTTTCCACTGCTTGGGGCGGCAAAAACTGTAGAGCCGGCCCTGCCCAACGTGCAGTGCTCCATCTTGACCTGGGTGGAAGGCTACAACTGGTGGGAGCATAACCTGTTGTGCTGTATTCCGTGAGGGCTGCCTCTCAGGCCAGGTCTACACTTGATAGCTGTATTGGTATAACTATGTTGGTTAGGGGTGTGATTCTTATTATAAAATTATTTGTATTATAAAAATACATAAGCCGTATTGTGGATGCAGTTATACCACTGTAAAAGTGCCTTATAGGATATGGTGCCCTTGTGGTATGGAACAGTTTTATGGCACCTTTACACTGATATAACTGTATCCACACTAGGAGAGTTGTATCTCTTTAACCATATCAGTATTGTTAAAGAGGCACAACTTTCTAGTGTGGACAAGGCCTCTGTACTAAAGATGTGGGCAGACACGAGACCTGGTGTAGAATTCAGTGGGCTGCTTCAGCTCCTCAGGCTGTGCTTTGGCCACCCCTGGTTTACTTGCATCTGTCGGTGCCCCAATCCCATTTCGTAAGGCTGTTTGACATGTAAACACTTCTTTTTGGTGTCTTCAAGGCAAGTCCTGTGACAAATAAAGACAGTTACTGCCCTACAAAGGAGGAAGATAATTTGTTGCAGGTGCTTTCTCAAGAAATGCATAATTACTTGGGTGGATTAGCAGTTGGGTTCCAGTTACGTAGATATAGCAGCTGTACCCAGACCGTCCTATCTTGAACTGACCTAAGGACTACCTTGATATAGAATGTATTGGGGGAACTACTAAAGCAGTGGTTCCCAACCACAGGTACATGTATCAATACTGATGCTTGAAGCTTTTGTAATTGATGCTCAGCTATTGTGAATGGAAAGAAAGTTTTTGTTACATAGTCAGATGATTGCATGAAAAGCTACTTGGTTATATAATAACACATTTTTGTTTAATACCTTTTTATTCCAACAGGAAATATGGGATGTATAAAATCAAAAAGAAAAGAGACTCTGCATGGAGATGGGCTAGATTTGAAGAACCAACCAGTACGTAAAACTGAACGAACTATTTATGTGAGGGATCCAACGTCCAATAAACAGCAAAGGCCAGTAAGTAGATAGTCTCAGGGGAGAATTCCAATAGCAAGATCAAAGCATGACTGGCATGATTTAAATTTAAATAAAAAACGCATGTAGAACCTAAAATTAATCATTTTTGTCTACAATTTTGCTTTGTAGTGCTGTGCAACCTTACCGTCAAAGGGTATGCCATATTTTAAAAAGCCTTGGCGGTTTATTTCTTTGTAAATATTGGCTCTGCCTTCTTTTTATAGAGAGAAAATACTCCCTGATGTGGTACGTTTGATGCTTTAAAGGAATGCTGAGTGACTCTGAGGAAGTCTGAAATAGTTTAGAAATAGTTCTAAAAGCAACAATATCTTAGAAGCGTTTTGCACTTTTAAGCTCATAAGAATTGTAGAGCATCAGAATTTCTTTATAAAAGCACCACCTCTTCGTTTTTAACGTGTAGTTCTGCACTGATAAGGAGTGCACTGTTGCATATAGTTCTAGTACAGCAAACCTCGACTTCTCACCTCTCTCCAGAAGCATATATGGACTGAAGGGCAGCAGAATGGATGCAATTCTGCTGCATAGGGCAGAGCAAGCCCATTGAAAACCCCTGTGTGCTGTGGAGCAGTGCTCTATCCACAGTAGTGAAGGCAGGCCACTGGTGTAACTCATGGGTCTGCTACCATGCAGGTCCACTAGTAAAACCCCGCTCCTGAGTAGGGGGAAACACAGCATCGCCTGCCAAGTATTTCTGCAGCCAGGAGGGGGAAGGATGCCATGAAATCTCCTGTGCAAAACCCTACAAGACGATCTTGTATAGAGGAGAAGATATGGACCTATATGCATTTTTCACCCTAAATTGGCAAAATATAAGGATTGTTACCGTCTGGATAAAAATGAAATAATTCCTTTTTCTAAGTTGCTTAGTCAGTAGTAAACATGTTTCCCCACATCTCCACTCAGTTGGCCAGATCCTCAACTGGTGTCAACTGGCAGAATTCTCAGTAAAGCTATGCTGATTTATACCAGCCGGGGTCTTGACCAGGTGTGTTTTATGAATGAAATCTCATGGACAGCAACACTGGAAAATTGCAGGCATAAGAAAATCAGATTCTGCAATTTTTTAATCGTTACATTTTTTTGGATTTCCCCCCCCCCCTCCAGAATCAACTAAAAGTAAATATTTTTTATAGGGCTGTCAAGCAATTAAAAAAATTAATTGCGATTAATCACAGTTTTTATCACACTGTTAAACAATAATTTTTTGATGGTTTTCTATATTTCAAATATAGGTGTGGGGCTCTGTACTGGGGCTTCTGCCCCCCGCCGACAATGCCTGCCTCCCTGCTAAGTATGCGATCAAAGCATTAAAAAAAGTAATGCAATCATTTTTGTTTTCAGTTTATTGCAGGCGTTAACTGTAATTAATTGACAGCCCGAATATTATTTTTAGCTTTTTGAGGGCAGCTCCTCACACTGATAATTATTGCTCTGTCGGCCTGCTAAAGTAGCTTTGTCAAAGGTCAGTGCAGCAACAGCAAAGCTGTGAATTTTCCACTTCACTTTTCAGCTTGGTGCGGTGTGAGCTGATAAGTTCAAAGTCTAGTTGGGACTTCTTCAATGTTTACTTTATCATTTGCCTTTAAAATTGCCCAGGAAAAATAGCCACATGCTTCTTTTTAATTAAAGTTTTGTGGATATTGTCTTAGAAATATTTAAGATGACGCCACACCAGCTGAAGAATCTTTTATTTATTATGTACTGTGCATATAATATATATAATCATAGTGATCTACAACTGCTTAATTAACAAATATTTTGTTGTAGGGGAATACAGAAATGCACCTTTTACCAGGGCAGAGATTCTGTAAAGAAGGTATGTTTCCATAAGAACGTTAACAACTTGTGATAGCCGTATACGAACAAATATAATAGTAAGAATGTCACTTGGCTTTCTGCATTAATAGACGCGGAGGAGCATGGGGACATTGTAGTAGCCTTGTATCCTTATGATGGAATTCATGAAGATGACTTGTCCTTCAAGAAAGGAGAAAAAATGAAAGTTCTTGAGGAGTAAGTATAGCAATGTTGGCTGTACTGTACGTTTTCTCTGGATATCACTACCTCCCTATATAGATGTTGTTTTTCTCTTTCTGTCTCTCTCTCTCTCTCTCACACACACACGCACACACACGCTCTCAAACTAAAGGAAAAAAGCTCCTTTCCATGTGAAAGTGAAACTGGGTCCTTCCTCCCAGCCCCTGTAACACTTGGGCAGTTGATTGGGTGAGGGTTGTAGTAGTTTGCTCTGAAGCTGACCCTCTAAAGTTTCTGAGATAACTGAATTTCAGAGAAAAATGCTGTGTTTTCCCCTCCAGCCCAGCCAGGGTCCTCAGCAGCACCACGGAAGTAGCTGAATAACCTTTCATTATATTTTGTTCGCATGTTGTGATTACTGTTGTTGTTTTGTGTTTCAGACTTGGAGAATGGTGGAGAGCTAAATCTCTCTCAACAAAGAAAGAAGGCTTCATTCCAAGTAACTACGTAGCAAAAGTAAACACCTTGGAAACAGAAGAGTATGTTCTTCTATATTTCAGTGCATTTGAAACTTTCTTTTCCACCCTGTTGCATATCCTTGGAGGTAGAGAGAAAAAACCCTAACTCTTTCAAAATACTTTTTAGGTGGTTCTTCAAAGATATAACCAGGAAAGATGCAGAGAGACAGCTTCTAGCACCAGGAAACAATCCTGGAGCATTCCTTATCAGAGAAAGTGAAACATTAAAAGGTAGGCAATGGATTACTTTGGGATTGATACCAGAGTTAAAAATGAACTCATGATCAAGAGCTGAAGTTGGCCCAATATGTTATGTTGTTTGCTACATATATCAGTGAATTCAGTTAGACTGTGGGAAAGTCTCCAAAGGAAGTGAAGGAGTCCTATGGCTTAACACTTAAAACCTACCCAGAAAATATAGAATAGAAATAGAGAATGTACTGTGAGAAATGATCCTATGTAGGCAAAGAGAGTGGATGAACTAGGAGGTCTTTTCCCTTCTGAACATCTGTGATACTGTGACTCCTAGGATGGGTTAGATGATAACTTTAAATGTGAATAACAGTTGTCCTGTTCTGTAAAGCTCTTGAGATATCAAATCTTACAAATACAGGTTTTATAGTATACTTGTGGCACCCGGGGGTTTGCACTGTAGGTAGAAAATCAAACTATATTTTTATAACAGAAGCCATTATTTATACTGAGAAGACTAATGGAGACACCAGACTAGAATTTTCAAAGGAACCTGAGAAAGTTAGGCACTAACATCTCATTGATGCATCTAGTCCAATATGTTGACTCCAACAGTGACAGTACCAGATCATTCAGAGAAAGATGCAAGAATCCCTGCGATGGACAGTTATGAATAACCTGCCAATAGGGCGTAGGCCTGGCTTGATTTGAGTAATTAAATGTGGAGGCGGCTTCATTTTTTGGAAGACAGGATTAGGGAGGTAACTAGATTAGCAGACTGAAAATGGAATGCTTGTGCTAAAATAAGTAAATGGGTCAGTAAGCTAAAAGACAACATCTGAGCTAGCTAAGATTAGAGGGAGAACACCCAGGGCACCATTTGCTGAGAACAGGATAACAATGGACAAGAGAAGTTGGGAGCATAAAGATGAGGTAAAGAGTAAAGTCGAACATGGGTAGCGCATGGACAGAGCATTCTGCACTGGGATTGGTTCCTGCAAAGTAACCAAGCCAGTCCCAAAACATGTAATGCAATATATAGTGAATGTAGTGCAATTTCTGAATGTATATAAAGACAGGGAGTTTGTGTAATTTGGATTTGTGGTATGCCATATACCCACTCCCTACGCTTATGCCTGATCAATTCAAGTGTTGTTCATGTGCCAATAAAGAAACCTCAGTGACAAGTCTGGAGTCAAGCTGAGTTCCTGGATACATGTGGATCTTGTGATTCTTCCCTTCTGCGTGCCCAAAACCCCCTCCTCGCTAGCCTATTCGCAGCATCCAGGGGCTTAAGGCGCACTGATTCCTTGTACTCGCCCTCTGCCAGGGTGAATTTCAGCCTGTATATCAATTAGTGAGGTTGGGCTAATCCTGCAGTTGCTTCTGCACGTGGTCCCACTGAAGTCAATGGGGCTATGCCCAGGAATAGGAATAGCCATGTAACTGTCTGCACAACTGAGCCTCAGTTTGTCAGAATATTACCAAAAAAGAAAGAGAGAAAATTAGTGTGAGTATCTCCATTGGTACTGAAGCAGAAAAGTCTGACAGAAAATTAGCTTTCTGGGTAAATTTGGTACCAGCAACAGAGCCTGCAGTTGCTAACTTCTTCATGCCAATCATTTGGGATGATTGCAGAATGCTTTTTGAAGTAAATAGTGGACAAGAGAAGCAGGGGGAAAATGTACATGTTTGTTGCATATATTAATATTGAACTACAGCAATGTGTGCAATATAGGTGTCCTATCTACTAAGCAACATCTTTGCACTGTTTGTCCACAGGCAGTTATTCTCTCTCCATCAGGGACCATGATCCACAGCATGGTGATGTTATTAAGCACTACAAAATAAGGAGTCTAGACAATGGAGGATATTACATCTCTCCAAGGATTACATTTTCCACCATCAACGATATGATTAAACATTACCAAAGTAAGTTAAATCAGTCAGTGGCTTGCTTATTGGATATTAGGCGTTGTTTTCATTAAAGCAAATAATCAAAATGCTTTTCTTGTTCTATTTCAAGTCTTTCCACATTTTTTGTAAAAAATCCAAGCACTGAGAATTGTAGCAAGATATAATATTAGCCTTGATTCTGACCTCTGATATGCCTGTGTAAATGAAGAGTAACTCCATACAAGTCAATGTCAATGTTACACCAGTGTGAAACTGGTACTAGAGAATAATCAGGCCCACTGTGAATAAGTGCTGTTTTTGTAAGTGTAAACCGATATATGTGGACATTATGATATGCTGGAATTCTAAATATTTCTTATACATAAATGTCTTCCAGGATCGTATCTGGTGATTTATATGAAAAAAAAATCAACACTGTAATTTTCTTGTGCCAACAATGACATTTTTTGTGAGTGACTTTATTATGGGAATGCAAAATTCCCGTTGACTTCAAAGGGAGCAGGAATTGGGTCTATAAACAGTAACCTCTTATAAAAATGTCTACAGCTGCTCATTGAGTACAAAATTTCCATTGCCTATACCTTCTTGGGGTCAGGAAAAGGAGATTTGGGGCCATTTTGTAGCTGAAAAAAATACAAGGTTGAGATTTTCAAAGCCAGACTGGAGGTTTAGCCACACAATTTCGATTAATTTTAATTTATGATGTGTTGTAAATCCCCTGCACTGACTGGAAAATCTCAACCCTACTTAATTACATTTATTTTTTCTTTGTAAGTGTGCAGTGACTGGAGAAGTAATTATTATCTATTTAGTGTGTGTGGGTGGGTGGCTCCTGTATAATTTAAGAGCTGCGTAGAAATGTAACAAAATACTAGGCTCAATCCTGATATTTATTGAAAACCAGCGGCATCTTTTCCATTATCTAGATTTCACGGGATTGGAGCCAATATTTCCTCTAAAGGGAAAAGAGAAAAAACATCAGCATCCTTCACCAAACAGAACTTAGCTTACAAAATACTACGGGTGTAGATTACTTGTCTACAGCTTGGCTCGATGCCTTTTGGTATGAAACACCTCACAAACTAAATAAATCACTCTTTTTTAACTGACTGAGCCAACACACTGTGTTCATTTAATGTCATCAGAGAGATATGACTATAGCGAAAACTCTCCCATCTTAGAAGGCAGCATGGTTTAGTGGCCTGAACATAGGACTCAAATCAAGAAATTCCTGAGTTCTAGCCATAGCTCTGCTATTGACCCTCTTTTGTGAAATTGTGCAAGTTACATAGTTTCAAACTCAAATGCCTAAAATTAGGCACCTTAATAAGTGAGTCTGTGCTTTAGAAATGCTGAAGTCAATGGAAGTGGCACGTACTCAGAACTTCTCCTGGTTTGGATCACATACTTTACTAATAAGATTTTCTTTTTCTTAAGCAGTATTTCCAATTCTGTCTTCATTAACATACTTTCAGCAGTTAGAACATACATTTTATTTACCTTGGCACTATTTATCTTAGTGCACTGTTGAAGTGAGAAAAGCAAATCTAATGACGATATGAGCAATAACAATCTCTTTGCATCTGCAGATCTATGGCATCTAATGCAGATCGCACATGTTATAAATTGGCTCTAGAATTCAAGAAATCCTAAATCCCAGTATGGAAAGTTAAAAATAGCATGAAGGTGATTGTGAAGTTGGTGCCAGTCGGCAGTTGCACATACTTTACTGTAGACACGTAAATGTAATGTAATTACTAAATGTAATGGATTTTCTACTTGGTTTTTCTTTTGAAAAATAGAGCAGTCAGATGGTTTATGCAGAAAGCTGGAAAAAGCATGTGTTAGTCCAAAACCCCAAAAACCTTGGGATAAAGATGCCTGGGAGATTGCACGGGAATCAATTAAATTACTGAAGAAACTTGGAGCTGGTCAGTTTGGAGAAGTTTGGATGGGTAAGTTTACAAGCCTTTGGTTTGCTTAGCGCTTTGAAAAGGATCTTTAAATATTCAAAATGTCACTGAAATATAAATATATACAGTGCAGTTTCAAGGATCCAGATTCATCCCTGGTGTTGTTACTTAGATTTCATTGGAGTAACATCAGGGATGAATTTGGCCCAATATATATATATTTGCAATCAGCATATTAAGTCCCAGAAAATGCCCTCTCATGGGGAAAACCAGTGGGAGAGGTAGGGTGGGCAGTCAAGCTCCTTGTAGAATTTTCTCTGATAGCTTTTGTGGGGAGTGAGTTCCCCTATGGAAGAAACTGTGGTTTGACTCTCAGAATTCATGGGTCTCACAGGATCTGCCAGACCCTTCTGTACTGCCTCTTGATCCACAGGGGTTCCCCCTGGCTCCCTGTCAGCACACATGTAGGAATTATGCTGATGTAGGAATTATGCCATGGTGCAATAGTTTTCCACTATAAGGGCAGTTCTACAGGAGAAAAGGTTTGCCAGTATAGCTCTAACGGCAAACCCTCCTAGTAAAGGAACAGCTCATACTGGCGGGGGTGGGAGTGACTTTGCTGATACAGCTTGTACCGGCTTCCCAAGTGAAATAAGCTATACCATCAGAATAACTTTTATGTCAGTATAATTGCATCTACACTATGGCTTCTGCCAGCATAGAAATGCCCCCCCGCCCCCCTCCCCCCGAAAAATCACATTCCTAACCAACATTCCTGGCAAAAGTTTCTAGTATGGACCTGTCCTGAGCCTCAGGTCCTTGATGTGTGTTATGCCTTTGTTCTTCTTTCTTCCTCTTCCTCTAAATTCTAGTGTTATTCATAAGTAGGGCCCTGTGTAAATCACCGTTTATATATTTTTGAAAATTCACTACAGCGTAAATAGGAAAGTATTGGATTTCACAGAGTTTGCACTTTGTCAGTTTCAAGGAGGGAAAGTAATATTCTATGCAGTGGTGTTGTAGCTGTGTTGGTCCCAGGATATTAGAAAGACAAGGTGGGTACGGTATTATCTTTTTATTAGACCAACTTCTATTGGTGAGAGAGACAAGCTTTTGAGCTTGTCTCTCTCACCAGTAGAAGTTGGCCAAGCTCAAAAGAGTGTCTCTCTCACCAATAGAAGTTGGTCCAATAAAAAGATAATGCCTCACCCACCTTGCCACAAGTAACGTTAGTCAATTTCAAGTCAGTGCACACAGCACTCCATTCTTCCACACATGTGCACAGCACTGTAAGCTAAGGCAGCTTTTTAGACTTTCTTGTAGACATTTTCCTTTTATTTATATGATATATAAAATCACTGTTGGGGAGCATTTTCACGATTTCTGCACCCTCCATGAAATCATCATTTCAACAGGGCTATATTCATAAGGGCCTCCCATTGACACCAATGGGACTCTTTTAGCTTTATAAACTACATGGTACCTCAGGTTTGGTCCAACACGTTTTGCTAGATGTCTCTACCTTTACAAAATACTCTCTTAAAATCAGGGTAAAGGTGTTTATTTGAACACTTGAAATACGAAACAAAATGTGTGTTAGTGAATAATGTGCAAAGCTTCAGCATCTCTTGGTAAAGAGAAGATTGGAAAGTAGCACATAGGAATTGTCATACTGGATCAGAACCAGTGATCTGTTTAGTCCAGTATCCCGTCTCTGGCTTTGGCAAGTACCGTCTGCTGCTCAGGAAGGTGTAGAAACTCTGCAGTAGGCAGATGTTAGAGTAATCAGCTCCGGTATTGTTTCATCTTGGTCTCCAAAAGTTAGAATGTCCTGAAGACCCAAAAGCATGAAGTTTACTATCCCTTCAAAAAAATGTTTAGCATTAATTATGATAACCCCCTAGTTGTTATTGTTATCCATCTAAATATACAGTTCTTTTTTGTTCTTGGCTTCAACGACTTCCTGTGGCAATGAGTTCCACCGTCTAATTACACATATGTGAAGAGTATTTACTTTTGTCAGTTCTGAATTTTCCACCTTTTAAATTTCATTGTATGGTCCCTTGCTTTTGTGTTATGAGAACAGAAGTTCCTGATCTACCTTCTCGATGCCATTCATTATTTTATGTACTTATGTCCCTTCTTATTCATCTCCCTTTGGAGGAAAATCAATCCAGTCTTTCAGTCTTGATGTCCCTAATGCTACTCCTCACCCTTCTCTGAATCTCCTCTTCACTTTCATAGGTCATCTTTAAAGAATAAACATTTTCACGTTTTTAAATAATAAGACACAGTAGGCAATGCATTTCTGAGCAATGAAAGCTAGTCGGGAGGTACAAAGCTAGTCAGGAGGTACAAAGAGTGACTCTAGCCACCCAAAAAAGCATAACAGTCTCATAGGAACACACTATTTGGAATACTGTTGTTTTGAAATGGTATGTGTATATATAAAAGTAAAGATCTAGATCTGTATATTGCCATGGGTGTGGCATCCTTGATAATTAAACAGAAAGGTCTAATTCAGTGATAAATTTAATCTTTGACTATAAAACATACTACTTGCGCTCTGCTTATATAACTGAATTATACGTTATGACTGAATGCAGCTTTTATCTTCCCCCATGAGAAGAAGCTTGATAAGGCCTCTAGCTGTGAGGCTCATGAGTGATGCTTACTCACTAGTTAAGACAAGGGTCAGCCATTGTGCATTTTTTCCCTGTGTAATACACCAAGTCAATAAATATTGTGACTGACCGTGAACTGCTATAGAAAAGTCAGTGTGGTATGTTGTCATCTGTTGAAATTGCAGCTAATTTCAGGAAGCTACTAGTTCTGCATACACATGCACAAAAATTAAAAGGGGGTGTTTCTGGTTCAAGATGTTTCCTCTTGTTTATGTGATGATCTTGACATGGGCTAAACATTTTCCTCTGTGGATTGTTATTACATTATGTGGGAAATTACTGTACTGTGAAATTGAGTAGCGTGTTTCCTCTCACTCTCTGCATCTTTTCTGAAGCAAGAGAAGCTGATTTGCATGGTGGGGATCCTTTCTGAACAAGTGTGATTAATCTTAGAACTGAAGACATTGTAGCTGGAAAAGACCTGTTAGGTCACCTAGCCCAGGCCCAGGCCAGGACAGGATTGTACTAAGCACCACAACCTCATTCATTAATAGTCAGCTCCTTAATGCTTCCCTTAGTTTGGAAATAAGATGGTTATATTCTCTGAATGATAAATTACTTCTGCCTTTATGGGACAAAGATGATTCTTTTAAGCAATATTATGTGCCAGGTACAAACCACAATCGATAGTTTGATTTCTGAAGAACTTTCTGTTAGTAGAAGGAATGTAACTAGTTTTATAGTTACAAAAGGGTGGGAAGGAAGAGGGGTGTGTGAGAGAAAGAGAGAGGGAGATCACATCTGCTAGCAGCAGTGTTGTTATGGGTCTGTCAGCATCTCTTTGTTTCATTTTTATTCAAGACTTTATAGTTCAGTCATAAACATTCCTGGAGGGTTTGAAACTTGGTGTAAAAGGCTTCATCTGTGATTTCTTTTGGGTTTAAAAGAAGTTGGCTTGACTCGTAGGACAACTCAAAACACACAGGGGATCTGGCTATATCTCCTTTTGAATATGTACATGGAGCGGTGCCCTTTGCTCTCTTTATATGCCTATGCGGGGAATAGGTAGAACTCTGTTGTTTGTGCACCAGTAGTGCTAACCACCCCAATGTTTGCATGGCTGAGCTGGGTGTGGAGGTGGAGTTGCTGTTCCACTTCCCCACCATAGTGGTTAGGAGATGTCGACTGATGTTGAGGGAAGTGCATGCTATACGCATTGAAAGGAAGCAGAGGAGTCATTGCTCACTGTGCTCCCGGCCAGTGCCCAAGAAGTATTCTACCTGTTTCAGCCGCTATATAGCCTGAGATGTTCTGTGGTTTCAAGACAACCTTTACTTCTGTAACTCAGAGTAGGCTCTTAAGATACAATTTTGCAGGCAATTATTGTTTTGGAGCAGGGAATGAAAGGGCATATTGTACCGGTTAATTCACTAATCTTTCATCTCTGGTTTTGGAGATCTGTTTTGAAAATCCCTTCTATTTATAATGGACATCACAAATCCATATTACAATTTGCTATGATTGAATGTGTGCAAAAGTGTAGTGGAAGTTTGGCCGCCCAAGACCTTGCTCCAGCCAAAATGATCATTCTCTGGACCATATTTAGTCCTGAAGTAAATATGTGCTACTCCACTAACTTCAGTGGGATTGCATTCTCACATGTAGAGAAGTGTGTTGCCCTCTCATGTAAATGGATTGGCAAATTCCCCATTCCTACATGTCATTTCCAGCTCCACATTTCATTTTAAAAAGCATTAACTGTATGCTGAGTTACTACTTTCCACCATACAACTGACCAAGATTTTTAGAGCGTTGCGTTACTGCATTTGTACAACAGTTGCATTGACATGATAGATCTAACCAGCACTATAGAGCAATGTGTCCATGTTTTATGCATTATTGTCCCCAGGTATTTACTGACATGAGTCATAACATACTCTGGCATTAATAATTAAGTGAAAGTTCTCAGTTAGGCTAAGAGAAAAGTTAACATAAAAGGAGTCCTGATGGTTTATTTTATTAATGAGACACATTGTTCTTGCATCTCAGGTGTAAAGGTTTCTTGGGTTTGAGGTAGTCTGGATGAGAGTGTCTGTCTGTAATATTGCACTCTTTTTAGTATCTTTTTATACAACTATTAAAGAAGGGAATGGAAAATTTCTTACTGATAATTTCCTTTCTGCTAGTAGCATTTCCCGCAATTCTGGGTATCTGGGTTGCTCTCCTCTCTCTGAAGCTCACCGAGGCAGATCAGTGTTTTGACACCGCACAGTCTGGCCATGCTCATTTGCTCCTGCTTGCTATTGTATGAGTTATTCCCAAGTTGTAAAATATGTATATCATTATTAATGAATTTCCAGAGATAATGAAATAACTAAGTATAAGCGGCAAAGAGTCCTGTGGCACCTTTTAGACTAACAGACATATTGGAGCATAAGCTTCCGTGGGCGAATACCCACTTCGTCAGATGCAGTAACTAAGTATACTAGACCAGGGAAGGTGGTCATACAGAAATGATTCCACTTACATCTGACCCTTGCCTTTAAAAGCCATCCAGAGTGGGTTGAAGATGCTGCTAGCAGAAAGGAAAGGATCAGTAAGCAAGTTACCATTCTGCAATCCAGTGTCTCCACTGTTTCTGGACATCTGGGAAGTAGCGAGCAGTGAACGGATGTAGAAAGGGTTATGAACCAAAAGTCTCGTAGGAAAGCAGCCTCGTAGGAAAGCAGTACCCCCCCTTTTTCTGAGCTTGCTCAAGAGTCTCTAATATTTCTGGACCATCACCTGCAGCATGTTCCCACGAAAGAAGACCTCTGCAGAAGATAGAAGATCCACCTTGTAGAGCTTGCCTAATGAAGGTGTTAGCTGTAGACCAAATGGCTGCTTTGCAACTTTCCAAAGTGGACGCACTTGCTCTTTCCGCTCTGGAGGTTAAGTATGTCATCAGGTGCTCCTTGATTCCTTATGGGACAGGAACCTCTGATTTTAGGCTTCCACCTAGCGATGGAAGACTTGCTCTGCGTTCCTGGCATTTTGTGTGGAAGGACACAAATAGGGAGCCCGGATGGTTCTCATGGATTCTGTATGCTTCAGAGATTTTCAACACTCTTTTGATGTCTAAGATGTCCCACGCCTTTTCAGTTGGATGTTGTGGTTTTGGACAGAATGAAGGATGCAAAACCTCTTACGAAGTGTGGGAGGAGGAATTTACCTTGGGAAGAAAGGATTCTGGTGTGTTGAACGCCACCTTGTCCTCTTCAAACATGCAGTATGGCTCCTGTATAGATGAGGCTGCCAGCTCCAACACTCACCTGGGGGACATGCCAGCTACTAAGAAACAAATCTTAATGGTTAAATAAAAGACTGACCCTGAAGTCAGAAGCTCAAAGGGATAACTAGTCAGGGCCCTCAAAGCTGGAGGAAGGTCCCATTTCAGAACGAGAGGCCTGACCACTTGTCTGGCTAATTGTACTGCTCAAAGGAACGGGATTACCTGTGGATTGTCTGCCAGGGAGCCCAAGGATCCTGCAGATAGCATGCTAATAAGGGCAGACACTTGACATACATCAGTGCTGGGCTGAAGGCCTCTGTCTATGCTTTCTTGAAGAAAGTCCAGAATGGTTGAAATTCCTGGATTTCTGGGATTTCCATTGTACTCTTTGGCACCAGTAGTTGAATCTGGACCAGAAATAGGAGTATGCTCTTAATATCAGTATTCTCCTAGACTAAAACAATATCTTAATAACTATGGAGGACAGACTGAATCCTTCTAGTGTTTCCCTCTGGGCAGCCAGGCTGTTAGTTGAAGCCGTTTTAGGTACGGGTGAAAGATGACCTTGTGAGAGGATGTCCGGTCTCTATGGACACTGGAGTGGGGGCTCCAGGGTCATCTCTGTCAGGTCTGAGAACCAAGGACTCCTTGGCCAATGAGGAGTTATCAGTAAAGTAGGCTCTGTGGCCAACTATGCAATAAGGCATCTGTCTCCATGGATCTGGGGTCTGCCTTCCTTGTGAAGTATTTTTGCCTTTTGGTATTCATACAATTTGGAAACAGGTTGATTTGAAGGGGGGCCAAATGTCTGAAGGATGAAATCAAAAACCTCCTGATTCAGGTACCACTCAGAGTTGTTGACCCTGACCTGAATCAGTGGCCCTGTGCACTGCTGACTGTGATGGGGCTCTGATCAGGATGTTGCCCAGGAAAAGGTGCAGATGAGTCCCCTGCAATCTGAGTTTGGCTATTACCACCTACAACCTCTTTGTAAGAACCTGGGTGGGGAGACAGGGGCAGGCTGAATGGGAGTGTTGGGAATTGATAATGTTTTCTGCTGTAGATGAACCTCAAAAGTCTGCAGTGCCATAGGAATGTAGAGATTGCGTCAGCTAGGTCTACTGAAGTCAAGAGGTCCCCCTGGAGCCAGGATGACACCACAGAGGCCAGGATCTCCAACCAAAACTTAATTGTCTTCATCCACTTGTTGAGTCTTTTGAGGTTGGGAATGACTCTCATACCCACTGTGTGCTTCTGTACAATGAAGAAGATGGAGTAGAACCCAGAGAATCTCTCTTCTGAGGGAACACACTCTCACTCCCACATCCAGAAGATATTTTGTTCTGTATCAGGCTGTGTGGTTTTTGGCATTGTAGGAGCTGGGTGACTGGAATAAGATCAAATCAGATCAGATGGAGCCCGCAGCTCAAGGAAGTATCCCAGGCTCATTGTTTACCTGACCTACTTGTCTGTGGTCAATGGAAACCCTTCCCTGAGGAAACTGGAAATCCTGCCCACTAGCTCCAACTCAGGGTAGAAGCCTATGTGATCTTTAACATAAAGTGGATTTTGCGGGGTGGGGCTGAGGTGCCTCTGGACTTCCCCCAGACCTCAGCTCTACTGTATTCCCTCAGAGAATCTGTTGCCTCTGTGCTGGTATCTCTGTGAAGATGAGGAGAGAAAGCAGCACCTCTCTGTGAAGGCTGATCTATATTCTCTACTGAGGGCCTTTAGTGGGGAAGGGAGAGACTGTTTTGCAACACTGCCGGCCTCCATCTTTTCTCCAAAAAAGGAGGGAGCCTGTGAATTTGGCTGAGCACAGGACGTGTTTAGAGCAAGTATCCACCTTCCAGGGTCAGAGCCATAGGTGGCGCCTGGCTACTGAGTCACAAGCCATGGCTCAGGTTGAGAATCTCATTGCATCCATTGAGGCATCAGCTACGAATGTTATTGCTAGGGAGAATTTTTTTTTTTAAAGTGGAGCCAAAGTCAGGGTGATCTCTGTCCTTGAGGCTGTGAGATCTTCCAGCCAGGAAAGAGATGCTCCTGCAAAGCAGGTAGCTGCCAGGGATGCTCAGAGGGTGGTGGAGGAGGTTTCAAAGTCCTTTTTGAGAGTGGCCTCCATCTTTCTGTATGTGGGGTCTTTAGGGTACAACTCTCCTTCTGAGTGAATAACCGTATCGCTGGGGAGAGAGGTTACTTTGGTGTCTCAGCAATGGAGCCCTTTGGCTGCTGAATGTTACAGAGCCTGAGGTCACACTCGCTAATAGCTTGCCCTTATCAGGCTTGTCCATTCATTCCTAATCGGTTCCTCAAGGAGGAAGAAGGGGTATTGCAGCCTGAGGGGAGGATTTTGAGAAGAGAAATATGAGGCTTACTCTCAGGAGCCTGCTCAGGTTTCACAGCCAGACAGTTCACCTTCCTCAGGGCAGGGGAGCAAGAGGATGTGGCGGAATCGAAGGACTAGTATCTCTGGATTTTTTTTTTTTTTGTACTTTTTAGCTATTTTAATGTTTTTTAACCTTTAATAGGACACTTTGGGAATATAGAAGTTCTGCTGTGGCTTTGGTGAGACCTTGTTGTGGCCTGCCTTCCTTTAGGCCTGGAACCCTCTCGAGAGGTCTGTCTGAGAATCCTCCCACTGCTCCCATTCCCCCCCAGGATTGCAGGGGAGAGGACGTCCTTGTTCTTGGGAGAGAGAGAGGCAGGCTGATTAGAAGCCCTATTTCTTTCCTCAGGGTGCACAGGACCAACTTTAATATGTGACAGGGTGGGGGAGACAGGTGGTTGTGCAAGCCTCTCCTCTTTGTTCTGCAGAGATTCCCTGGGACTTACCTGACTCGAGTGGTCAGGGTCCTCCTCGCTTTTGGAGCCTCTTCCTCCTCCACACTGGGGTACTTGGTCCTTTTTTTCCCGGTGGGAGTTGCCTGTCTGACTTGCAGCCCCAGGACCTAACACAGTTAGGCACTGACGACTGGGTGCAGGCTGGCATAATTCACCCTCTGCTGAGCTTGGGAAGGCTCCCATGTAGAGAGAATTGGTTGAATTTGACTCAATGCTTTCTTGACCACTCCGCCATGCCTGTAAGGGGCAGAGGAACCAGCAGGAAAATGCTGCAGCGGAGGCTTAGGGAGTGTTAAATCCTTGAGGGGTTAGCCGACCCCGGGAGGAGGAGGAAGGCTGAGAAGGAAGAACACTTCTCCCCACTGCCCAAAAAATGGGCAGAAAATTTAAAACAGAAGGAGTAAGGACAGGAGCAAAAGGAACCACGCTGTGGGCTGCTGTGAAGGCAGAGAATCTGGCCGCAAGCAGAAGCTGAGGGGGCATGGCTATACATCAAACACTGATCTACCTCTATGTGCTGCTGAGAGGAGAGCAGCCCAGGTGTCCAGAATTGTGGGAAATGCTGGGCTGCAGAAAATAAGCTGGGCCACAAAAATACCTTCACTAAAATGAAGGATTCTAAAAATGTACCAGCAAAACTTGTTGGCACAACTGATGAAGCAGTATATAATTTCCCGTTTTACATGCACAGATGTGGGATTTTGCAGGCACCAATGGATGTGTTTGCAAATATCACGGGGCATTTTTACAATTTACACACATGCTGAAATTTTATCACATAGGGTCTGACTTAAACTTTAAAAAAGAATTAAGTTTGGAGTTAAAGCAGGAATTTCATTTATCCATCTCCTTTATATCTGCTTACTGAAGGTAGCTAAAAAGAGTGGGTGATCACTCATATCCTATCACAATAGCAGGACACCCTGGGGTGTTTGGTAGACCTTGAGCCCGATGAACTTCCGTCAGTGAAGACAGTGGAGGAGGGCCCACGGTAGCAGAAAGTCTGCTGGGGGTGGGGGAGAGGAGGCGTTTCCAGTAACCCGGGTTGTGGCTGGGGAGGAAGTGGTATGATTAAGCTAATTCCCATTACAACCTCTGCCAGAGGAATTCCTTTGCAGCCTCTGTTGGACTTTAAATCTGCTGTCACCTGGGGCAGGTCCTAAGGAAAGGGAAAAGTAGAAATGCCACCTGTCCACCCTCACTGTATACACATAAAGGTTTATGCAAATTCAGATTGTCTGTGCAGATAGAGCACAGCTTCAGAGCAGCCAAAACTATTATGTAAACGGTAGAACCAGGAAATTATTATTATTATTATTATTATTTATTATTTGTACTGCGGTAGTGCCTAGCAACTCTAGTCATGGACCAGGACTCCATTGTGCTAGGCATTGTGCAAACACAGAACACATAGACAGTCCCTGCTCAACTTGATGTCACTGACTTGTACAGACCCAAACCTGAAGTCCCTGTGTAATCCACCATTCAGTGTGTATGTGTGTCACATTCTGTGCCAGCTACATAGATAACGGGGGCTGGTAAGCTGCCTTGCAGTGAGTCAAGAGCCTGAGTACCAGTCTCAGGGCAGACTGTTAGGAAGCAGGGCACAACCCCAAATTGGTTGTGAGTTCTATACTTGGATTTTACCAACCAATTATCAAGTGCATAAATGTCAATGTTACCTTACAGTATGGGCTACAGCTGCTATAAGTGAGATTATTGCATGCAACAATTCACCAGCTTTCAATATAGTCTAAACACAGTCTGATCATTCTAATACCTATTTAACAATACAGGTGAGACAGACTGATTCCAGCTGTGTATCTGTTAGTGTTCAGTCGAGACGTGGGGATCTTGGCATGAGCTGGGACCTGGTCTGCCAGCCTTGCATGGGCCTGCTGCAGCTGCCAGCTAGTGACATAGTCCTTTAGCTCAAATCCTAAAGACTTATGCTGTTAACTGTGGGAACCTAATTCAATCCTCAGCAATGACCAAGTTGATGGTCATTGCACTTAGGGAAAAATCTCTTCAGGATTCAACCTATCAGAAGTGAGGGGGCTTCATGCATTATACACCCACTGGATTTGAAAGGCTTTTTGCCTGAGTAAGGAGTACACAATTGGACCCAAGCACATTCTGAGATAGTCAGGAACATGAAGTCTGGTTATCGCCACACTTCTCTTTCATTTGGTTTGCTCTGCTCTATTTGACAAAACAAGTGATTTTTCTCTCCATATTTAATACAGAGCTATAGAGGACCTACTGGACAAATAACTGGCCTTGCCTTTTTATTGCTTTGGTCAGGCTTTTGTTTGTTCTGTCACCACAATAGGATTATGCTAAAACAGACTTTATTTATTCAGGGAGTTACTAAAGTCAAAGAACCATAGAAATGTAGGGCCAGAAGGGACCTTTAGAGGCACTGAGGCAGGACCAAATGTATCTAAACCATCCCTGCCAGGTGTTTCTCTAACCTGTTCTTAAAATCCTCCAATGATGGGGATTCTCCAGTCTCCTTTCAAAGCCTGTTCCAGAGTTTAACTACCCTTAATAGTTAGAAAGCTTTTCAGAATATCTTTCCTAAATCTTCCTTGCTGCAGATTAAGACCTTGCTTCTTGTGCTGCCTTCGGTAGACATGGAGAGCAATTGATCACCACTCTATTTATAGCAGCCCTTAACATATTTGAAGGCTATCAGATCCCCCCTCAGTCTTCTTTTCTCAAGGCTAAACAATGCCCACTTTTTTAAACCTTTCCTCATAGTTCAGGTTTTCTAAACTCTTTGTTGGTTTTTTAGCTCTCTTCTGGACTCCCTCCAATTTGTCCACATCTTTCCTAAAGTGTGGTGCTCAGAACTGGACAGAGTATGCCAGTAGAGGACTCCACCACAGCTGAGTAGAGTGGGACATTACCAACTATGTTTTACCTACAACACTCCTATAGATATTAGCCTTTTTTCTTGCAACTGCATCACATTGTTGACTCGTAATTGATCTGTGATCCACTATAACCCCCAGATCCTTTTAACAGTATTACTGCCTACCCAGTTATTTCCCATTTTGAAGTCATGCATTTGATTTTTTTTTCTTTCTAAGCGTAGTACTTTGCACTTACCTTTATTGGATTTCATTTTGTTGATTTCAGATCACTTCTCCATTTTGTGATAATTGTTTTGAATCCTAATCCTATCCTCCAAAGTGATTGCCATGTTTGTTTCAATATAGCAGAAATTGTTAAAACGCAGCATTATCCTCTTTTAGCTGAGAAGAATATTTAAGACCAATTTTCCTAAATGTAAGGGGACTGTTGCCCCCTTACTAACATTCAATGGGGGTGTTTTAGTTGTTAGCTCCCAGTACTAAAAAGGGGGAAGGGTCGATGGGGAATCAGGACCCTGCGACTGACAGCCCCCAGGTACAATGGGGAGAGGCCAATGCTCCAGGTCAGCCTGAATGACAGGGCAGGCAGGCTAATCAGGGAGTCAGGAGGCCAGGGAGGTCCTGTCCTCTGTGTGATCTGGATTTGCCTGGGTCAGACAGAGTGGGGCCGAGCTGAGCTGGGGAGCAGAGCTGTGCCAGATGCAGAGAGAGCAGACCTTGTCCTGGGAGCAGAGCTGCAGCCCCAAAGCCAGAGGCCCAGCCCAGAGAGAGCAGACTTGCCCTGGGAAGAAAGCTGCAGCAACCAGAGCCAGAGGGGCCAGAAAAGCAGCCCAGGAAGCAGGTCAGTGCTGGGAGCAGAGTCACAGAAGCAGCCTGCAGAGCAGACCTGTCCTGGGAGCAGAGCTGTAGCAACCAGAGCCAGAGGGGCCAGAAAAGCAGCCCAGGGAGCTGGAGGCAGAGCAGCAGCAGCAGTGCAGAGACAAAGTGGTGGAGCTGGGGCTGGAGCAGTCCGGAGCTGGGTGCGGTGAGCAGCTGGGGAGAGCAAGGGAGACCCCTCAGCCAAGAGGCTCTGCAGGCCAGGCTTGGATCATAACCCCGACAGCGCAGGGGTGACACTGGGAAGAAGGGTCCTACCACTTAGAGCCTGGCCACTCTGGCCACCACCAGAGCAAGTGTCCAACCCACAGCATCCCTGCAGCACAACCAGGGCCTGAGAAGGGGGCCTGGGACTTACAAGGAACAGACTGTGAACGGCCCTGACGTTCCAGAGACACTGTTTGTGATGTTCCCTGCCACAGAGCGGGTTGATGTGTTTCTTTTAACCTTTCCCATTTTTCCTTATTCTTTTTAAAATTAATTGTTGATTAAATAACTTACAAGTTAAAGCAAATGCATGTAATGGTCAGTGGGTCAGAGAAGTGCCCAGTGCAGAGAGAGTACCCCGGATTGGGGATACCCTAGCCCCTGTCCTAGGCGACTGCAGCAGGGTTGGAGGTCGAGCCCCCGAGGAATCCTGGGCCCAGCCTTGTTGGGGTTAACGAGGTTTCTGCCAGAGAGGAGAGTGGAAGGGGAGCCCTCAAGGGCAGGGAGGCCACTGGGTAAAGAAAGTGGGAGCGAGGACTCAGATCCTTTCGCTAGCCCACTTCACTGGGGTAGTGCAGAAGCTAGAAAAGTTCCCCACCATAGCGGGACTATTCCCCCGCTTACGTAAAGATGGGAGCCATGTGCCTGCACATCTAATGGAAGAATTTGACCCTTAATTACATTAACAGGTCATCTTGAAGTGCTTGTTTCATGTTTTTTGACTGCTGTTCAAAAGACAGTCTTTCCTATAATCTCAAGTGAACTTTTTTATACAATGTGACAGGCCTTAAGCCTGCTTTCAGAGTTCCTTTTTTGTTCTCTGGAGTGGAGGGGAGAGACAATGTGGTGGTTAGGGCATTAGCTTAGGACTTCAGAGATGTCGGTTCAATTCCTTGCTCTGCCACAAACTTCCTTTGTGCCCTATTGCAAGTAAACTTAGCCTCCCTGTGCCTTAGTTCCCCATCTGTAAAACAGAGATAATCGTACTTCACAGGAGTGCTGTGAGGACAAATACACATTTGAGTGTGAGGTGCTCAAACACTACCATAATGTAAGGACCTCAGATAGATAGATAGACTAAGGAACCCTGACTAAACACACACCCTGGAAAAAGCAGGGCTTTCCTAGATTCAGACACTGCATGTTAGAAACTAAACAAAAGTCTAAATAGGAAAAAATATCTTTCAATATAGATTACCTGTCGTCAAGTCCCCTAATGAAAATAAGCTTATACCTTGTGATGGAAGAGTCAAAAAATTGTTCAGGTGTTTGTCAGGAACAAGGATTTGGCTCTGGGAGTGTGAAGGGAAATACCCATTGACTTCAATGGAAGCAGAATAAGGGCTTGGCTACACTTGCGAGTTACAACGCAATAAAGGAGCTCTGGGCGCACTAGCTCGCTACCCATCCACACTGGAAAGGCACGTAGAGTGCTCTGACTCCACGGCTAGAGCACTGCTGGTACTCCACCTCGGCGAGTGGAATAACATTTGCTGTGCCCCCGCTGGAGTGCCGCGGCGCCAGTGTGAACGAGGTGTTGCATTACTGCGCTGTGATCAGCCTCCGGAAACATCCCATAGTCCCCTTAAGTCAAGTGGCCACTCTTCTCATTGTTTTTGAATCACTACAGGAATGCGGATATGCCCTTTCAAAGCTCTATTTCTGACAGCCCGCTGCTTATCTGCTCCGAGACAAAACAAGCCATTAGTGTGGAATGCTGTGTGTGAGAGAGAGAGAGACAGGCGGGGGCGGAGGGGCCTGCTGCCTTCTGAACTTACAAGATGGCATGCTGACATGCTCTCAGCCCCCCCAAAACCCACTCTCTCTCCCCCCACATACACACTCCCTGTCACACTCCACTCCACCCCACCCCACCCCCCATTTGAAAAGCACGTTGCAGTCACTTGCATGCTGGGATAGCTGCCCATAATGCCCCACTCCCAAAGCTGCTGCAAGTGCCGCAAATGTGGCCACGCCAGCTGTCAGTGTGGACAGACTGCAGCGCTTTCCCTACTGCGCTCTCCAAAGGCTGGTTTAACTCAAAGCGCTCCACATCTGCAAGTGTAGCCATGCCCTAAGAAAGAGCCTTTTCTATGTGCAACTACTGCATACGTTCCATGTTCTCTGTGTATATAAAATCTCCCCACTCTATTTTCCACTGAATGCATCCGATGAAGTGAGCTGTAGCTCACGAAAGCTTATGCTCAAATAAATTTGTTAGTCTCTAACGTGCCACAAGTCCTCCTTTTCTTTTTACGGATACAGACTAACACGGCTGCTACTCTGAATACTGCATATGTAGTAGTTGATTTTACAAGATTGCAGTCATATATATGAAATCAGAGCCTGTTGTTAAATGAATACACAGCACGAGGACAGTCATTATTAGTGTATATTACAGTGCTGATTTTAAGTTTACAGTCTGAAGTACTTGGGATTTTAATGAAGCCACATACCGTCAATACATAGAATTAAATATTTTTATTGAATCCCTGCACTAGAATTTGGCATTCACACCTCAAGTGACACAAAGAACTAGTGGAGATTAATGACCTTTAATTTTAGTACAAATATTGGGCCCCTTAAAATAGAATGGGTTAAATTCTGGCTCCTTCAAAGTAAATGAAGAAACTGCCATTGATTTCAATTGGGTGAAAATTTTATCCAAATTCTCAGTGATATTTTTGAAGCTTTGTTCTTTCCTCCTGCCCTTTCAAATAGTGGACATTCTGGAGTAGGATTTCAGCTTTAGGCACACACAGTTGGACAGGCAGATTTGCAGGCACACTAACTGAATATCTTTGCCTGCCCATGGCTTTGCAATTTGTGCACAAATATTAGATGTTCGCACTCATAAGTGAGGCATGCACTTCAGTGTAAGTACATAGTTGCTCATGTCTAACTTTACAAATCTGGCTTCTTAAGGGTTTTTATATTAATTATTCTGTGTACTAAGAACTTGTATTTTCAGAGCAAATGAAAGTCTCATGTTACTACCCACACATGCTCTATAATGAAATTACTGCTTTATCTCATACTGAAAATGTTAAATGAAATGAAAACTTAAAAAAAAAAAAATTGTAGTACCCAGTTGAGAAGTGATACATAAAATGGTGTCAGATCTCCTTAGATTAATTTTGCCCCTCTTACACTCAGATTCTCCTGGATTTACTTACTTTACTTACACATTCCCCAAATGTAGAGAGTCTAAGTGCGTGTTAACTTATATAAGAAGGAACCAGTTAAAGATGTAAGGTGAAGTAGCCCCCACCTTCTTTAACGTTCACTTTCTTGTGGCTCGTCACTGTGCAAAACAGACTGAGGGCCTGTCTACACAGTGAGTTAGTGTGCTGCAGGTCAGGGTGAATCAACAGCACACCACTTTGCTGCGCACTAATTTGCCACATAAACGCCACACCAGTGCGTTAAAAGTCCTGGAGTATGGCTTAATGTGGAAAGCGCAGAGTTAGTACATGGGAAGCTAGTGCACTGCAGATTTACATAATGGCTTTCCATGAACTAACTCACCATGTAGACCAGCTCTGATTTACAGTCACTCTACTAATGTGTAAGGGAGTTTAAGTAGAGATTAAGGAGTTGCTGACTTTCAGGTAGACACACAAACTGTGTTGAAATTGTGCAAATTGTTGTTGGGTAGAGAAATGTAGCTGGTGTGCCAAGTCATGAAAGTTTACCTCTTCCTGTACATGTTTTTTCAGTGTTGAAATATATAGATTGCATCACAAAGAGATGTGGTCTGGTTTTATTAGTGCACTTGTGTTAAGAATGGCATGTTTAGAAGGAGACTTTATTTATCTCACTTCAGTAAAAATTAAATACCACAGGCTTTTAAAGATTGCTAAACCTGAATAAAATATTACTTTATCACTAAAGTTTATGTATTAAGAATATTATACATTGATTCCATCAGAAAATATTCCTTTATCTTCCTTATCCATGTACTAATCTTTGTACATTGATATATGGGTAATTAGCATATTTCATGAAATCTCAGTTCAATACGTCATATACTTATTTTATACCAAATTATTTCTCCAACTGATGCTGTTTGTACATTTTTAATGTAGTGTAGTAGTAAGGGCAGCACTGATACTGAATTAAGGCAAAGCGCTGTCTGGCCTTAATATAGGTTTGCAGGGAGGCTTGTTAGGACTTTCCCTTTATTCTTGGGCGTTAACATATTTTTAAAGTAATTAAGGAAAGCAAAATCCCCCCACATCCCGGGCAAAAGATCACCTGACAAGCAATAATGCAGTCTTAAACCTTTACCTGAGTGCTACAGTGTTTCACTCCTGACACATATTTTTAAAAATGTATTTGGTCACACAGGAGGTTCTATTTCTGAATCGTTTATAAGGGGTTAATAAGCAATTAATAAATATTATAAACATGTCTCAGGTATGAGTAATCTTCTTATAGGGACGTAAGTTAAAGATGCA
This sequence comes from Chelonia mydas, assembly GCF_015237465.2. Lineage (NCBI taxonomy): Eukaryota > Metazoa > Chordata > Testudines > Cheloniidae > Chelonia > Chelonia mydas. The sequence goes on along the minus strand of NC_057850.1, from coordinate 66,411,773 downwards.
ATTAGAAAGTTATAAGCAAGCTAGTGACCTGCTGAATTCTATAACAGTTAGTTAGACATTCATTAAACTAGGGATCGGCAACCTTTGGCACATGGCCCGTCAGGGAAAGCTGCTGGTGGGCCAGGCTGGTTTGTTTACCTGCAGCGTTCGCAGGTTCGGCAGATCGCAGGTCCCACTGGCCACGGTTCACTGCTCCAGGCCAATGGGGGCTGCAGGAAGCGGCGGCCAGCACGTTCCTCGGCCCGCGCTGCTTCCCGCAGCCCCCATTGGCCGGGAACGGTGAACCGCAGCCAGTGGGAACCTCGATCAGCCGAACCTGAGGACGCTGCAGGTAAACAAACCAGCCTGGCCCGCCAGCGGCTTTCCCTGATGGGCCGCGTACCGAAGGTTGCCGATCCCTGCAATTAAACTATCTATTGATCATTTATTTACCTTTTATGAACTATTTATAAATGAAACCTTAATATAGAGAGTGATCATTTTATTTTTAATTTGATTTTTCAGGTAAATGACTTGCAAAAATAGATCATTGCACATTAACAGACCCTCTCTCCATACATTGCTATGTCTTGTTGCAAAACATGGTATGATTATACTACAAGTAATTTAATTGTGCTGTGTCGGGACACTTCTCACCAGGTTTATACCATTCATGAAGTCCAGCCTGGTTTATGAGCTCTCCTAACAGTCAATGCGCTGTGCTGAATGAGTTCTGTGCCATAATAATCCCTTCCTTTTTAGGTTACTATAATAATAGTACAAAAGTGGCTGTGAAGACTCTGAAGCCTGGAACTATGTCTGTGCAAGCATTCATGGAGGAAGCCAACCTCATGAAAACACTTCAGCATGACAAGTTAGTGAGGCTGTATGCTGTAGTCAGCAAAGAGGAACCTATCTATATTATAACAGAATTCATGGCAAAAGGTGAGAGTTGTTGGACTCTGTGAGCATATCTTAATAAAATGTCAAATCAATCCCTAGTAACAAAAAAGGGGAGAAATAATTGTGTTAATTTTATATTAAATGATCAAGTACTTGTTCCCATGGTATAAGAACTAGGGGCCACCAAATGAAATTAATGGGTAGCAAGTTTAAAACAAATAAAAGGAAGTTCTTCGCTCAGCGCACAGTCAACCTGTGGAACTCCTTGCCTGAGGAGGTTGTGAAGGCTAGGACTACAACAGGGTTTAAAAGAGAACTGGATAAATTCATGGAGGTTAAATCCATTAATGGCTATTAGCCAGGATGGGTAAGGAATGGTGTCCCTAGCCTCTGTTTGTCAGAGGGTGGAGATGGATGGCAGGAGAGAGATCACTAGATCATTACCTGTTAGGTTCACTCCCTCTGGGGCACCTGGCATTGGCCACTGTCGGTACACAAGATACTGGGCTGGATGGACCTATGTATGTGGACCTATGTGACCCGGTATGGCCATTCTTATGTTCTTATCTACCTTAAGAGAGGACAAGAGTTTTCATTTTATGCTTATGTTGTGTTTTAAAGTGCATCGTTTTAGAAATCTCTGAAGAGCTCTAAAAATCTTTTAACAAATAATAAACATATCACTTATAATATCTTGATGACTTTGCATTATGCATCCAATACTCATGTTTTCTGCCAAAGTGGGTGAACGCTTTGAACCATATGCTGCAATCCCGCAGTTAAATTCATGAAACGTCCTGTTGACTGGCCCTACAGGAAGGACTACTGTACCGTGCTTTTATGAATAATTACTACACGATGCTAGTCAGGGCTGCAGAATCAAGTCCTGTGTAAACAGATATTTTAGTTGTGCTTTACTGCCATAAGGCTCAGCTTCCTTTGAGTTAGACATGCTTTTTGTGACTTTTTAAAATTTTGTCCTTGATAATTGTGGGTGATACTCTGAGGGCAACTTTGCTGATATTCCTTAGAACGAGAAAAACACAATCGCTCAAATAAAAAAAAAAGACTTAAACAATGTTGAACTCAGGAGAAGCTTGACTTTTTAGTTTTGCACCTCAGAAAGCTGCATAGTTGATCAACTCAGCTATTGGATCAGCATTGTTGTTATAGCATGTAAAGAACCATATAACTAATTGTGGCAGACTTAAAAATATGTTAGAACAAAGCATCGACCGCTAAAGCTCAAGCATGCAGAAGGTAGTGAGGCTGGCTATAGACTTATTACTTTATTTTACTTGTGAACTGTACTGATTTATTCTTTCTGCATTGAAACAGGCAGTCTGCTGGATTTTCTGAAGAGTGATGAAGGAAGTAAATTACTGCTTCCAAAACTAATTGACTTCTCAGCTCAGGTAAATGGTTATAATATAAAGAAAACTAAGAAGCATTTAGCGTCTTGGAGGCTGAACCTCATATCAGGCACTGCTGAAAAAATCTGTTGTTGTAACAGTGGACTTCCAAGACTTTTTGGTGTAATGAAATAACGTTCAGAGCGATTTTTGTGGGAGATAGAAAAAGAATAGATATTTCACAGAGTGTGTGTATGATTAAGCCTACACGTTAACGTTAGTATGTCAGATTTATTGTCGGTGATATGTCTAGTTTGTTTGCAGAAGGGAGGATTGTTTTCAGTTCTAGCAGATACGTGTAAGGGGGTAATACTAGTTCCATATATTACATGCATTTGCAAATCTTTAAAATAGGGCTAATGCATTCTTTTTCACCTTTCCTTGAGCTGAGTCAGCTAGTAAAGAAATTCTGTTAAGTGTAATAGATCACTTTCAAACTGATTTTGGAGTAATTTTGTTCGATAACTGAAATGTATGAAGGATGGTTCAGAATACCAACACCTGATTTACTAAACCAACTGGCAGCCCCCAGGTACAAACGATACATGGGATACCTTGTGCACTGTGGGTAAAACTTTCAAAAGCACCAAAATTACTTAAGAGCCAAAAATCCCACTGAAAAGTCAATATAGGGCTTATGCTCTTAAGTCACCTTCATGTTTTGAATGTTTTAACATGTGCTACTAACTTACAATAGTTGTTTGCTTCTGGTAGGGTATTGTTTTTTATGAGTGTTAGACTGGTACAGACTCTTTATTTTGTAGCTTGCTGTACTGATTTGTTACAGTGCATGAGGAAAGGCAGTAGAAATATTAAATAATTAATACAGTATTGGTAATGACAATCAAAAGTTTAATGTAGCCAGTATATAAATACATATGATTTGGGCTTATCATGGATACACAGACTGGTACAAGCCAATGCAGTGAAGCCATTAAGTTGTAGACCCCAAGCTTAAAACAGACCCGTGTTTGGGACTGCCTTACTCCACAACCATTGGTCCAACGTGGCTGCAGGTTTGCTAGCTTCTCTGAACTATCCGTGGAAGTCTCTTTTGGGTAATTTCAAGGAAAAACTATTCAGGTATGAGTTATATATTTATACTTAGACTTTATAGATAGAAAGGGACGTATAGAGACAGAAAATAATAAAATGAAAAACTGGAAAACTATAATGTAGATGGGAAAATGTACTATAAAATACATACACTCTGTGGGAGAGGAAAAATATGTGAATTGGTAAGGCTATCAGAGACACAAATGCAAACATCAAACCCCACGTGAACTTATAATCTGCCAAAAAAAACCAATGCAATTTTGGACTGCATGTGCAAAGGCATTGGATGATGGACTGGATAGGTTCTGGTGTATTAGAGTTCTGGTGTATTTGGAATATTGTGTTCAGTTCTGGGCACCACCTTATCTAATTTAGGGCCTGGAAAAATTGATTTATGGTGAGGAAAGATCTAAAAAGCTAATTATGTACAGCTTGGCTAAGCAACTACTAAGGTGATGGGACAATGATAACTGTTTACAAATAACTGAAGAGTGAAAACACCTGTGGGGATGAACACTTAAACCTTGATCTTGCAACGAGTTCCATGAGAGTTGATCCCTGGACCCAAGCAGAGCCCCATTGAAGTCTGGGCCTCAGAGATTCAATGCCTTATTTACCCTCCCACCAAATAGAACTAGCTGTAAAGATTAAATTTTTAAAAAGGAAAACTCAGGGAGAATATTGGGAAAAACCTCTTGAAACTGAGATGTGGAACAGCCTCGGAATGGATGTGCAGGAAACTCTATCGGGACTTTTAATACTGCAGTGAACAAAGCACTAGAGCAGTGGGTCTCAAACTTTTGTACTGGTGACCCATTTCACACAGCAAGCCTTTGAGTGCGACCCCTCCCCCCGATAAATTAAACATACTTTTTTATGTATTTAACACCATTATAAATGCTGAAGGCAAAGCGGGGTTTGGGGTGGAGGCTTGACAGCTCGTGACCGCCCCCCATGTAATAACCTTGCGACCTCCTGAGGGGTCCCGAACCGCAGTTTGAGGACCCCTGACCTAAAGAAATGTACAATAGGGATCGGTACCTGGAATATGGAAAGGATGATGGACTATTTCTAACGCTAACTTGTTGATTAAAGTCCTTTAATAAAAATCATCATTCTTTAGGGCCTAAGACAGACATACTTTATTTTCAAACTGTGTTGTTCACCTTCTAAGATATTCAGCTTTAAATAATGGTAACTTCACAGCAGACCTGTCAGTAAATCTAGTGGTACAAACTCAGGTTTCAAGAACACAGACTGTACTAAGAATGGAGGGGTATGAAAAACATGTTTAATCAATTTTTCAGGATGTGCCTGGCTTGTGCATTAGCTTATGCTTCCGGCATTGGTTCATATCTCCATGCTTATCCTGAGCGAAAAGAAATTGGAAAGCTGTGTCTCAACATAAATAAATAAAAGGAAATTCCCATTCAACTACTTAAGCCAAGACCAGCACATTTTGCTTTGGTTGACACAGACTTGAACTATGTGTGACAGTCAAATTCACACCGCTCTGGCAGGCTCTGTGCCAGCTTATTCCAGCTTCTCAGGAAAAAAAGAAAAAGCAGCAATAACATGAGGTTTTCTCTGTGCTTGTACAGTCAATTTGCTGTTGCATCATGTTGACATTTGTCACAAACGCACAGCTCTTGGGGGGGGGTACTGTTTTGTGAATACCCTAAAATAGCTGTGCGTGTGTGTGTGTGTGTGTACACAAACTATTTGAGAGAACCAGCGCTCATTGCAGAATAACAAATTAACCAAGGGCTTATGGTGCAACAGGAAGAGAGTAAACAGGAAGCATCCAGAGGAATGGTCGTGGTGATCTGAAATGGTCTGTCAGATAGTGGGGTGTAAGAAAGAGAGAGGATGTGGTCATTGTGACCGACCGACAGCACAAAAATAGATACAGCACTTAATGGCCCTTAAAACCAAACACTTAGTTTAGCATTATTTGGTGTAAATTGAGTTGGCATTTCCATCACAAGCCCCACTTTCAGGGCTTTATAACCCTGCAAGTTTAATTCACAGTTGTTCAGGGAAAAAATCTTCAATCATTGAAAGGAATGATTTAGATCTACAGAGGTTATAGCGTTTTGGTTGTTTCAGATTCTTTTTAAAACGGAACAAAAACATCTATCTAAAATAGGCCTAACTTTAATAGCTGGCATCTTTCAAGCAAACAGTTAAATTCACACCTGCTGTAATTGTACTGAAGCCAGTGGAATCACATCAAGGATTAGTTTAGCCAGCAGACCTTGGTTTGGGTTGTTGCCCTTGGATTTTTGATTGTTGTTTTAAATGGATCATTGGGCTTTCGCTGTAGGAGACCTGAGCTGAAATTCTGGCTTGGCTCACATGTACAATTATTTTGATCTCTAAACCTAGAGCCTAATAATACAGCCGTAATTCTGCTGCTTTGTTAGCAGAGCATGTAAGTTCATTGAACCACCCCAAATTATAGCTAAACACATATTTCATAGTACACGCATGCCCAGTGCACCTTTGTTTTAGTGGTCACCTGTAGACTTCAGGAAACTTTCTGCTGCCTATCCTTAGCACACACATTTAAAGCAGTCATATCTTTGTCAAATAAAAAAATGAAATGAAAAAGAAACAACAAGCAACTTTGCAACTCTTCACTGAGAACTAAGTCTATACAAAGTTTAAATCTTTAGTCGTTTTTGCTTTAGCTTTGCCTAAAGAAAATTTATTAGAAATTTTTAAAATGGGAAAATTTTACCTTCACCCTCTGGAAGGGTGCTGTCCATGTTCCAGGTTGTGGGGGTGATGGGATTGTTTGAGGAGGATGGAGGAAGGAGGTGGGGAAATCACCTTTTGCTAGAGTCCAATCACAGAGATTTTTGGCCTTTAAGGATGAATGTCATGAGTGTGTGAAACCAGAGAGTTTTGTTATAAAGGCATCTGTTTTTCAATTTTACCTACAACTGATGCTACTAAGCACCAACATCAAAACAGGGTACAAAGAAAAGGAGGACTTGTGGCACCTTAGAGACTAACAGATTTATTTGAGCATAAGCTTTCGTGAGCTACAGCTCACTTCATCAGGTGCATGCAGTGGAAAATACAGTAGAGGGATTTTATATACACAGAGAACATGAAACAATGAGTGTTACCATACACACTGTAACGAGAGTAATCAGGTATGGTGAGCTATTACCAGCAGGAGAGGGAAAAAAAGGGTACAGAGTCTTTTGTTGAATTCAGCAGTATAGAACTGGGCACCAAAGATGTAGAGTATGCCGAAAGGATGTTTGGAATAATAATGGAGAACCAAAAATCAGAACTGAATTGTCTTTCACAGATTCCCTTGCTAGCTTCTTGTTATACCACTATTTGTCTTGCACAGCTAGTAACACATCAGCTGACAATTTCCTTATTCTGGTGCTCAGTCGCTAATGCAATTTACAAGAAGTACCACCTCCTGTAAACTCTTCTGCTTGTCAGCAATGTTATTGAGCAATTCCAAGGTGCCGTACATTCTTTAGTCTCCATTCATCAGTTTGGAAACTGTACATATTCCACCATCTCCTTTTGCAAGCTATGCTAGCAAAGCTTGTTAATATAACAGTCCGAAGCTAATCAGCATGCAGAATGTTTATGCTCTCCTGTCTCCATTCACAGCTGACAACCGCTCCCTGCATAGCAATGTTAACTAGCACAGCTAACAAGCTCTATTTGCTTCATTAGTGGATCTTATGCTTGATCCTAAGCTAATGGGCTCCTGAAGCTGCCAGGTGATGACATTTCCCTAGTTTCAGAGCTCACATATGCTTGTGTTTACAAGCTCCATAACCTCTTGCTCCAAAGCTGGTGACCCAGTGTACTTTATAATCTCCTTCGGCTTCAAGAGCTGAGTTTCCAAATTCCTTTAACCATTTACTGCAGTTAGCTAACTGCATACACATACAGCATCCATCTTTAACTGCATAGATAACTCTTAACAGAATTCCTACTGAATGTGCTGGGTCCTCCATTTTGAAATGTTCAAAGCATTGTTATTGTAACCATAATCTTATTCAGACCTGTTTAACCACCCAGTTCGAGTTTGTAAATTCATTGTTCTATGCAGTGTAATTGTAGCTGTGTTGGTCCCAGGATTTGAGAGAGACATGGTGATGAGACAATATCTTTTATTGAACCAACTTCTGTTCATGAGAGACACAAACCAAAAATCTCCAAAATCTTGGGTCAATGTTCTAACCCTTTTTCAGTAGGAATAAAATAAACCGGAAGAGACATGTAGCAATTATTTTGTCATCACTCTTATCCAGCATTAGAGGTCTCAGGTTTTTTTTTTTTTTTCCTGTTCCTTTTTTTTGGTGGGTAACATTACATTCTGGTAAATGATTGCCCAACAAACTACTCTGTTTCATCTTCCTTAGTTTTGTGTGGGCGTTTTGCTCTGTTTAGAATACAAAGCAGCTGACCAAAGCTAGAAGAATACAGCACAGCGTTCCCTGCCCATGTTTTTGCTCACCTCTTTAACATAAACATTGATACAAAATGAAAATAAATATTATAAAAGGCCTCTTTAATAAGTTGTAAAAACCAAAACCAAACCTGGAGTACGTTTCTGAAGAGCTGTAGACTGCCATCATTGTTCACCATGCTGCTAACCAATTAACATCTTGGTCACACCAGGATTAAATCTTAATTAATTTTTTTACATAAATTAAGTCCACTTGATCACTATTTCTTCCATTGGCTAGACATTTGTGACCAGAATCCCAGGGCAGCCAGCTGAGGTCACTCAATTCTGCACAGAACTGCACAGAATGGGGCAGGCAATCCCCAAAAGTGGTGGATATTCCAATTCTTAGGTTTACCAAGCCAGCACAAAACAGCTTCTATAGTACCTCACTGGTTTCTCAGAAGTCAACAACACAGTTCCCTTAAAGTAACCTAGCCTCAGACCTCCACCTAGACACCCAAGTCAGGTGTGAGCGGGATTTCTGAAAATCTTATTAATCATATAGAAAAGGTTCTACCAATCCCAAAGGATCAGGTACATTACCTCCCAGGGTAATGAATATTCCAGACCTTTACCAAATACACGCTTACAGCCAATTCTTATTAACTAAACTAAAATTTATTTAAAAAGAAAAGGGAGAGAGAGTTGGTTAAAAGAACAGTATACATACAGACATGAGTCAATCTTGAGATTCAGATTCAGAACAGAGATGGAGAGCTTTGTAGATGCAAAGAGTTCTTTCAGAAATAGTCTATATGTTATAGTCCAATGTTTGTATTCAGGGTGGTCCAGTCAGAACTGGGATCTCAGTCTTTATGGCTTTGCCTTAGGCTTCTGCTGTGTGAAATCTCAAGCAGATCTGAGATAAAAAGGAGTGGGACCCAAAGGTCTTTTATACAATTCCAGGCCTTCTTTGACAGGTTGGAGTCCTTAGTTGAACAATAGGCACCCATGTGGACTTTGAAGTGGGCCCAGGTCCTAAGCATAGCTGGTAATTATTCACACAGATCAACATAAGGCAATTGCCTGTTTTTCCACCATTGGCAGATGATTTGCTGTACATTTCAAAGAGAGATGAATACAGCGATATCCTATATTTACAGTTCATTTAAATGTTAAAATGTTCTTTTGATCGCTGAATTGACAGAATACAGCATAGACATGGAGCGTTTGATTACATTTTTCAGAGTGGTAGCCTGAATTACATTGTTGACCTCTACCAATATATATGTAAATACACAAAAACACAAACATTATCTCCCCATACGTTTGTAAGGGTTGAATTTGAGTCATTTATCCTGCAGGATGCTTAACCCTTTCTAGTCATGCATCACAACATTACGTAAAGGAATCTGGTTGGGGTTAATTCTAGGCTAATAAAAATCCCATTTAGTGTGATCAGTACCATGCCCCTTCACTAAAGGCCCTTCAGGACTGGAGGGTGCTCTTAGAACAAGATAATGATTCTCTTCCTCCCAACCCCCCAGCCCAAAATAGAACTCTTCCAGAGTTATACCACAAACAGTTTAAACCTCAGGTTTCAGAGTAACAGCTCACGAAAGCTTATGCTCAAATAAATTGGTTAGTCTCTAAGGTGCCACAAGTCCTCCTGTTCTTTTTAGTTTAAACCTCAAAATCCAGCTGCACTATTGGCTTTTTTTACAACCTAGACACACCAGATTCTCCCTGTGTAGTGTGGCTGCTTTGCACTGCCCTGTCAGTTCACTCAGACCCTGAAGTTTGGTATATCTGTCCCAGGAGTATGACCCCAGTTTAAGGGTGTCTCTAGTAGTATACGACTGACAGTGGCTTTTATGACAGGTTTCAGAGTAGCAGCCCTTTTAGACTGTATCGGCAAAAAGAAAAGGAGGACTTGTGGCACCTTAGAGACTAACCAATTTATTTGAGCATAAGCTTTCGTGAGCTACAGCACCACTCTTCTCCCTGCTGCAACATAGTAGGGATAAGGGAATATGGCTGGGATGCCCCAGTTCAATACTGATCCCCAGCTGTGTCTTCAGACTCTCAGAGCAGCCAGGGCAAATCAGAGCAGCTCTTTGGTTACTCTGTCTCTGCAGAATCAGGATAATGTACAGCGGATAGTTAAGCCATCTTTACCCACACATTCCTGACTTGCAATCTATACAGTTTGACAGTAGCAGAGGATAAGAACCTTAATTTTAAACTTTTTTTAAAAAGCCGTTTATTAAATCTAAGAGGGAGAATTTAAAGGCTCATCTGAAATATGAGGTTCACATAGGTGCAGTGGCTGATTAAGGTGCTTGACTACAATCTTGTAGGTCAGGGGTGTGAGTCTTGCTTGATCTCATACTAAAAAGCCAGCTCAGGTTCATTCATGCAGCTGCAAATGGGTACCTCATCCATAGGGCAGTCAAAAGCAGTTGGGCATGATCCTGGCCACATTGCTCCCTTGTGTACCCTTGGCTATGAAACTGACATGTCTTAAGAGTGTCAGCCTGAAGACCCATTGACTTGGGGGAACTTTGAAGTGAAACAACAATACTGAGCCCAATCAAACACAGTTTGGTAACACCAGAAATTCATATTTTTTACATACAGCCGAGAAACAAAAAAGGAGCGTGTGTTTAACATGCCATTAAATGCACATTCTCTGTAAGTTAACATGCCACAGACAGCATTGCAAACCATGCTGAAATCACATGTTAGAGAAAACACTACTGCGAAAAAGATTATACACCTTTCTGGAATGGAAACCATAAGAGCAGAAAGAGGACTGTGTGTGAATTGAAACACAGCGCAATCAGGGCTCCGAGGTTCTTCAGTCTTGTCTGCTCTTTCATGCTACTTCCTCCAGCAACATTCAGTAGTGTCTGGTTTATCTACCATTATCTTTCAGCAGTCATTTTATTTAGCACTCGTAATAGTGCTTTTCATTTTGAAACTGCTCTACATACAGTTACTAATTAATTTTCCACAACACCCCTGTGGCTGACTCAAGCATCTTCCCAGTTTTACAGAGGAGGGAACTGAGACAGAGATTACAGTATGAAGCTAGTCTAAGATCACAAAACAAATCAGTGGCAGAGCTGAGAAAAGAATGCTGGCTCCCAGTCCTATGCAATGTTGAGCCTGATTTACTGTGTACTTTTCTATGTAGCTTTGCAGTAGGGAGGCTGATTTATGGAATGGTTTATTTCTGCCACGGGATGCTGGATCGTTCAACATTCTGATGCTATGTACATAGTTTTACTGTTTGGAGACTGGATTTTATTTTTTAAAAAAATATTGTCCTGGAAGCCTGGCAATAATTATTTAAAGGGGGGGAATATTATTTGTTTAATAATCATAGTCATGCAGTATATGTGGAAAGTGTGGAAGTACTCCATATCCTAACTAGGGTTGCCAACCCTCCAGGATTGTCCCGGAATTAAAGATTGTTATGTGATGAAACCTCCAGGAATATGTCCAACCAAAATTGGCAACCCTACCTACCATATAGGCAATAAAATCAAAACCAAAACCAACCTCATAGTCCTATCTAGAGTTTGCATGTAGCTGAACAACAGCTGGTTTGGCTGCTGATATTTGTGTGTAAACTATCTTTACGTGAGTGGGCGAGAGTGACTTCATTTTCCCTTTTCATGCTCATTACTTGATTTTTACATATAACTCCCATGGTTTGTCAATGAAACTCAGTTTATTATTATTATTATTATTATTATTTTACTGGAATATACAGTTTTTACAATGCTTGTGGAATCTCCTGTTTAGTGGTTGAACCTCTGTGTCACCCCCTCCTATGGACAGTGGATTATGCCACATCTGAGCATTGTTTATTTGTGTAAAAGTACAAACCATTTTTCAGTTACTTTGCTTCTTGCCCTCTCTTTACTCCTGGGGGAATTCTGTGCCAAAAAATTAAAAATTCTGCACACAATATTTTAAAATTCTGCAAAACTCTGTATATTTTATTTGTCAAAATAATACAATATAATCATGCCAGTTTCAATTAATTTGGTAATTTATTTCAAAATACCTGTCAGCAACTATATCTGTAACAATAGACAACAAAAAATATTCAGGAAATTTTTTGACAAATAGATTCCTTACTAGGCATATTAATACAGAACTCTTAGTAATAATTCATTTAAATTACAATTCAGAAATGTATTTCCCTCACTTCTCAAAAGCAGTGCTCTAAGGCTAGGGGAAGTCCAGAGTAATGGAGGAGTTGATGGAGAGGGAAATAATTGCTGGGAAGGAGTCTGGATGCATGCATGATTTGTGCATGGTTATTGAACTTCCACGTGATTCAGTGCGGACAAAAGATTGTCCTGAAATGTCATGGAAAAAGTAATTTTGAGTTCAAAATTGTTCAAAATGTAATGGATTCTTTTTTTTTTTTTTAAATAAAGGGCCAGATCCTCAGCTGGTGTAAATCAGCCCTATTGATGTCAAAGGATCTGGCCCCAATATTTTATTGGGTTTTCTTTTCTTTTCTTTTTTAAGTTCCTTCCTACAGCTTTACTGGGATATTGCAGGCAGGGTTGTGGAAGTACATATAAAAATTAAAAGTCCCCATCACAGTCTGTATCCCACAGAGTTGTCCTGTTCACTATGCCACATTGACCGTTCCTGTTAATGTGTGCAGGGGAATGATAGGAAAGTTGATTCCTTCAGTGACATTGGTGCACTTTTCTGCCTGTCAGCTGAGTTACTGTCAAACCAGATAAAACCGACATCAGTACCAATTATAGTTTGCTCTCTGCTTCCTCCCAAAACCCAATTAATCCAACTTTGTGTGGGGCTAGGGGCACAGAATTCACTATCCCAACTTATGGCCAGCCTGTAGGTCTCCGAAAAAGATCCTTTGCAGCAAGTAGTGCAAGCTATAGCAGCTACTCCTTTCATGTTGTTTGTGGATATGAAAAATTCTCACACATGCATTCTGTTCATCGCGAAATATTGGTAAAAATCCTTTTTTTTGGTTCAGCATGAGAACCTTTATTTCTGTTTTACAGCTGAAACTTCTCACACTTGTATGAAAGAAGCAGCACTGCAGCAGTACATTGGTTTATAAGAAAATGCTCTCAGGGTGGGGTGGGGGGGAAATGCTGTTATTTTTCCATTGCCTGCCCCCAAAAAAGAGGAACAAAGAGCGTGCAGTTGCTGTTATAAATGCTTGCCAATGCACTTGGCTTGCCTGTCAGGGACTTTTTTATGAGATTAGCAGAAGTGTCTAATTTTTTTTTTTTTTTTTAAATTAGAGTCAGATGCTCTGTCTGGCACAAAATGGAGCAAGCTCCTGTACACCTGTGGCAGTGCAAGGGCAGCCACACAACATGCAGACTGGTGCTAACTTTCCAGCACTGACAAGGAGACCGCTAATGCATGGGTGGATTGGGGTTGGAAAAAGTTTCCTATGTTCTCTTCCTACCCCAGCATACCCACAGAACAGACAGACAGCCGTGTTTTCCCCATACAATAGGAAGGGTATTCTAACATTCCATCCATAGGAATTTTGGAATAGCAGTATCAGAGCAGATTAGTCTGTATAGTCCGGGCTCCTTGTTTGGCAGCGGCTTTCCAAGTGTGCAAGTTTTATTGTCCTCTACAGCAACTAGGACACACTTTGGTGGTGTATGAGTATCTCACCCTATGTTTTCACAGACCATTTTAAAAATGAAGTAATGATCTTGGCAAATTCTGAAAAATCATCTGTGATAACTGCCAAAATATTTACCACTTTTAATTTGGTTTGGATAGTTATGAAACAAAATTACTATTTTTTTCTTTGTTTACCTATGAAATTAGGGTACCTAAGAGCAGGGTTTTGCCAAACATTCCTAGTGTATGAACAGATGCATACAGTAAATGGGAATAAGCACAAAGCTAGTTGACGTCTGTATGATGATTTTCTTGAAAATGTTCAAATTTGTATTAGATATTATATTAGCAACCTGTGGAACTCTTTGCCAGAGGATGTTGTGAAGGCCAAGACTATAATAGGGTCCAAAAAAGAACGAGATAAATTCATGGAGGATAGGTCCATCAATGGCTATCATCCAAGATGGGCAGGGATGGTATCCCTAGCCTCTGTTTGCCAGAAGCTGGGAATGGGTGACATGGGATGGATCACTTGATGATTACCTGTTCTGTTCATTCCCTCTGAAGCACCTGGCATTGGCCACTGTCGGAAGACAGGATACTAGATGGACCATTGGTCTGACCCAGTATGGCCATTCTTATATTCTTATAATTTGCAGTTTTGCTTACACTTTAAAGTCTGGTTTCAGAGTAACAGCCGTGTTAGTCTGTATTCGCAAAAAGAAAAGGAGGACTTGTGGCACCTTAGAGACTAACCAATTTATTTGAGCATAAGCTTTCGTGAGCTACAGCTCCGATGAAGTGAGCTGTAGCTCACGAAAGCTTATGCTCAAATAAATTGGTTAGTCTCTAAGGTGCCACAAGTACTCCTTTACTTTAAAGTCTGCTTTCTTGCCTAATCTCCCATTTAAAAGGGACACTTTATAATAGGAAATCCATACAAAGCTTTTATTTATTTATTAATCCTATTCCATTTTATTATTTGAACATGTTAATTTATCACCAGTTTTTCAATAGGGAATTTTTGGGGAAGAAATCTCACAACATAATTTTAATATTTCTTTATTAGTATGAAGGCCCTGATTCAGGAAGGCTCCTAAACACATGCCTAACTGAATTCAGTGGGACTTAGCATATGCTTAAATTCTCTGCCCAATCAGGGACTGTAACTGGATGTGGCTGTGGAGGCTCCAATCCTGCAAACACTTATTCACACAAGCAGTCCTTTTGGAATCACTGAGCTGTCTATTGTGAGTGAAGATTTGCAGGATTGGCCCGTACGCTGAAAGCTTTTCTGGGCAGGGACTTTGCCCCCATATATATGTAAAATGCTCAACACATAGTTGATGCTATAATCATTAACGAAGGGGTACTGATGTGGTAAAGGAGAAGAGCTCATAGTTGCTTAGGATGGTACAGTGTGCTGCAAAAATACCAAAAATGAAAGCACTACTCTTTTTACAGATTGCAGAGGGAATGGCATACATAGAAAGGAAAAACTATATTCATAGAGATCTGAGAGCAGCTAACGTTCTGGTTTCGGAGTCACTGATGTGCAAAATTGCTGATTTTGGACTAGCCAGAGTAATTGAAGATAATGAATATACAGCACGGGAAGGTATGTATTCATGTATATTTTTCAGCTCTGTAAAACTCATTCTGTTAAGAGCCACAGATTTAGGCATTTGTTTAACATAAAAATGAGAAGCACATAGCACAGTGTGAAAAATGCCAGAATAATTTGTTAAATACGGTGTTCTAATGACAAAGCTGTTCTTAAAAATTACTCTGTCCCCTCATTCCAGATTGTTCAAACTAGAAAGTTTATGAAAAGTACAGTTTGTACCTGCTTTAAGCAACACAATAAATTTTACAAATCAAACTAATTAACTGTTCGGCATAACATAGCAAAGCTTTTCATCTTGTTGAATTAGACAATGAACTGAGTTTTTCTTAATTGCTAAGAGAAAATGTTAGTATTCATTTTATCCTCAAATGCATAAATGAGACATGCTTGAACATCCTTTCCACAATAGAGGTGGTAAGTAGAAGTGAGAGGATTTTAAAATATGGTTAGATTCGCTCTGCACCAGCTTGCTTTTGTAACATAGTTGGACATGAAACAAAGGATTAAATTAATTAAACATTATATTGGAGGTGTAAACCTGCCTAATTCTGCATTTCTTACAAAGGCAAAACTGCCAGGGAAGTCAAGATTCTATATATGGAGTGGAGTTAGTTAGGGGTAATGACAGCGATGCAAACTATTTGAGTGGCACAACCATTACATGAAAACTCTCATCTTTTGATTCTGAACTGATAAATGTAGGGGACAACAGAGCATAGACACTGGTGGGTTGAAAAGTGATGTGTAATTTTTATTTTTTCCTTCTAAATTTGTAAGTAAATGTAGTAAGTAAATGTAGTTGTGAAAGGTGTTGGGCTGACAACACAACAGAATGAAGTCTTCAGTTCACTCATGCAGGAATAGCATTTCATGCCTGCGAAAAGTTTTCCCCACACTATCATTCCAGTTGGTCTGAAACAACCTCTGGGGTGAGAGAATAGATTAGTTCAATCTCGTGCCCATTCAGGGCGGGATTGTAAAAGGAAACTAAGGAAGTTAGATACTGAGTTCCTGACTCCCTTAGGTTCCTTTGAAAATCCCAAATTCGATTCTTAACTTCTCTGAGACTTCCAGGAGACACACAGGGTGTGTGAGAGTACATCATGGTGGCTCCATCTGAGCCAGCTTGTAGTACATCTGTACAGTGCTTAGTTTGTAATGAAAGAGGTGCTAGGACTCAAGCAATTTTTTTACGGTCATAACTGATGCACCAAGCCCAGAAGAGCCGGGGCTATGAACTGCCAAGCCTAGAGGTGCCAGGGCTCAGCCCTGGCACAGATTAAGCACTGCATCTGTACAATAACTCTTGGACAGGAAGAGGAGCTAGTACCTTCTGAGTCCCCTAAGATAAAGACATGATTTTGTACTAAATGCTCACTGTATACCCTATACTTAATGGAAATAATAGGTGAGTCTATAAGATATGTTAGTAGTTATATTTTTCAAGCAACATATGTACTTGGTTAATTGAGAATGTATTGTTTCTTAGGTGCAAAATTTCCTATTAAATGGACAGCACCAGAAGCAATTAACTTTGGTTCCTTTACTATTAAGTCTGACGTGTGGTCCTTTGGAATTCTTCTGAATGAAATTGTTACCTTTGGAAAAATCCCTTATCCAGGTATGGACATTTGTTTATATATCATTACATGATATTCATATTTTGATGCTCTTTTGAAGAGTCACAGAAAATAGTTAACTGGGGGGGGAAAAGTGAATATCTTACAATAATGGCAGCATTGTGGATCTGAAGGGTGCATACTGCAGGCTAGATCAAAGAATTTTGAAAACTCTCAGCCATTTTATATGTACCTAACACTGCATGCAACTTTGTGGGAGCTTTAAATCAGCAAGTTATGTGTAATCTAAAATACAAATCCTGCACTGGTTTATGTACTCCAATGATGTTAAAATACAAATCCTGCACTGGTTTATGTACTCCAGTGATGTTAAAATTGTCGTAAATGCTGACTTCCAGTAACTGTCACTAAGCCTGATTTCCCAAAGCTCACTTCACATGGTTTAATGATCGACTAGACCGGTGATATTACACGTTCTAAGACTGTGTATCACTGCTATTTGTGAGTAATGAAATGTTGCTCCTGAAGAGGTGGAATTTCAAATGAAACCAACTAAGCAATTCTGCTGTTACATAAACAGCCATAATATTTTGTCAGCATTAGACGCTACAAAAGAACAGGAAAGCGGAATCTAGAGAAGTGCTGATTTCCCATTGGAATATTGGCACTTCGGTGATAAGGTAGCTGGGACATAAGGCTACGCTGGAGGTTTCTTACATTAGGCAGACCTCATTAAGCAACCTAATGTTGATCTGTTTTTCTTTGAAGATATTTTTACAGGAAAATGCATTAGTTACGTAGTTTCCCTGGGTTAAGCAAACAGAAAAACCTTGTATAAAGGTGTTAGATAGATAGATATGACTAACAAAAACCTTCGTTAACGCACAATTAAGGTTGCCTTGTGGTACCTCATGCCTTTCCAGAACGTCAAGCACAGCAAAACTCAAACCAGCTGAAAACCAGGAAATAAAGAGTGAAAGTAATGGTGACGCTAACACAACCTTAACTCTGCGCTCTGGAGCTGGCAGGAGCCACTGGGAATTATTTGCATGCACAGCAGCTCTGTTCATGGTGTTGGTCTAGCTGTGTGGCATGGTGGCAGGATTAGTTGGACCAACTTGTGGGATGTGTGATTGTGATATGAGAAGACCGGGGGGGGAGGGGGGAACACGGCGGCTATTTTTGTGTGGGAGCAGTTAAGCTTTGCTCCCTGTCCTCTTCCCAGTGTGAAAAGAGGTGCCTTGAGAGATCCAGTATGCCTCATTTCAGCAATGGGCTATGTAGCTTATGCCAATAGTGGGGCAGAAGTGTCTTCTCGCCTTGGGGACAGTGAGGTGGGGTACGAGCATGGTCTGTGGGTAAATGGAAGTATAGTATGAGATGGCATCCTGTGTATAAGGGTGAAGGGGCTGTAAAATTTAGCAGAGGTAGGGTTGTTTATGTGGCGTGGGCTGTGTTTGAGTAAAGGGCAGGTGTAGGTAGCTCTTCTTCAGTACATCACACCTCAGCAAATAGAAGGTGTTAGGCTCTATCTCACATGGTGACGTGCCTTGTCCCCTGAGTGTTCTGCACTATCTACAAAAGCAGAGTGCAAGTTTAAATGGTATGGGTGTATTGGGGAGGATCTCAAAGAGGGCAGAGTTAAGGTTGCATTATTACAGACTGTATTTCCTGGTTTTCAAAGGTTTAAATTTGTGTTATTTTCAGGGTTTCTAGATTCTGGTACACAGACAGGGAGCAGGGAGAGGGGTTCAGACCATGCTGAGGCAGGGCCCCCAGATCCCAGTGTACACACAGGGACAGGGAAAAGGTCTCAGACCACCCAGAAGGGCAAGCCCAGGAGGGGCCAGGGAGAGAGTGGCAGGACCCCTCCGGTCCTGGCACACAGATGGGGGGGGGGGGCAGAGGAAGGCGCTAGGGGCCCCTCCGAATCCCGGCATACACAGCAGGGAAGAGTGTGAGGCTGACAGCCCCCTTTCTCCTAATCCTCCCACTGCCACCTATCGTCATGTCCCAAATCCTAGTGTCCATCCCCACCCTGACCTGAGCCCGCAAGCCCCACTCCCTCCCCTTGCTGAAGCCCTAAACACCCCTACCTCATTCCACTCTACTCTTCTACCCCTTAATCTCCTCTCATCTCCCTGCACTCCCTACATCCCCTGCACTGTGCAGCAAATGTATGTCATTTCTTTTGGAAAACAGTATAATCCACTTCTGAATGATCTGCTGTAGTCCGGTTATATTTCCCGGAAGTTAAAAACAAAAAACCAAGAACTGTCACTGTGCAGAAGCAGATAGCAGCAACATGCCTACAGATCTTCCTCAGACTTCTGCCAAGGGTACAGTCTGAAGTTACAGTGCTGGGGTTTAGCTCAGGTTCTAGGTCCACCGGAGGTCTCCTTGAGCCATCAAGGTCATGTGAGACCAGGCTGGCTGGAAACTCTCTTGCCTAGTCTTTTTCTGCACGTGTACATTGCAGTCTGTTTGGCCTGCGAGTGTTTGTCGTTCCATTCTAGAAAGCTAGATTCTTCCTTTAATAATGTTTTCAGTATTGCTTCCCCAAAGGGGAAGTGGATGCCATGCACTAGCTGAGATAAATTATTCAGTGAGTGAGAGCCGCTGGGGGGATGACCAGAGCCATGGTTTGAGCCCCAGGTGTGTGCAGAAAAAAAACCAACAAAAAAACCTGGTAGAATCTGTAGACTTTATGAAATGCTTTTTTCCCCAAAGGACTGTATCGAGGGAGCCCCTTGCTCAAATGACCCCACATTTGGACCATTTCCCTACCCTGTAGCTCCATGAGGCACAGGAAATTTCAAACCAATCTAAGTAAGCAAGCAGAGTTTAGAACACTTAGAAAAGTCAGCCTTTAAACAGGAAGAGGTTCTCAGCCTTAACTATAGCTGAACTGGTGCTCCACCACAATATATAATTATTCATCTATTTCCCCTGGCTCGTGCATCATTTATCAACTCCCACAAGCACTCCAGGAAGCAGAATGCCATCGTGTAAATACACACTGAGCTTCACCTTTTGAGGTTCTGAAGAGTTCACTTAAGAATCACCCATCTTCCTGAGGGAAAGTTGGGAAGTTTAACCACACACCATCTGCACTTACTGGATGGTATAGTTTTGAGGAAGAAGAATCCTAGAGGCCTTCCATTTTCCTTCTTAATATATCCCAGGGTAGTTGACAGCTGCAGATACCCATTCAAGCACAGGAGTTCCCAGCAATGCCTTCTGCTAGGTCCTACAGCTCTGGCTGTTTAAACTCTGAAAACACTCAAAGCACCACTGTACAAGCGCTTCGGAGCTTTGAGTCCCAGACTGCGTGAAGCTTCAAAGGGCTAGAACAGGGAGTTCAAGCCCCGCTGGGCTAGAATGGTGGGAGCAGGCCTGCCATCCCCAACTCCATTAGGGGGGCCAGACTTTCCAGTTGCTCCTCTAATGAGAAAGAGGGGAAGGGTGAGTCTCCATCAGATTAGAATAGGGGGAAAATGTACTGACCAGGTCACCTCCAGAAAAGGTAGAGCGAATGTAGGTATGTTCAGTGCTCCTGAAGACTCTGATCCAGCAAACCACTTAAGCACATGAGTGGTCCCATTGAAGTCAAGAAGTACTGAAGTCAGTGGGACTGTTCACATGCTTAAAGTTAATCATGTTTAAACGCTTTGTTAGATAAGGGCCTGAATATGTGAATGGGTAGTAGGCCCAGCAGACACCCACTCAACATACTAGCGTGAGTTAATCAACCATTAGGCGCCACTTCCTCAAGAAAGTATCAGGTGGAAGTTGTGTGTGGTTGGACGATTTGCGGTATCCTCCCTAAAGCTGAGGTAGTCTGATACATATGCTTATCATAACTGAACCCAAATGCTTAACATTTTGAGGGTCACCCAATTTACCTGTCCGTGGGTATCGTGAAGTTTGCTATTAAGATGAATTATAATTGTGAAATGTAAAAGGAGTGCCTGGATCTTTTGTGCAGAGATATTAAAAGAAAAGCCTAGAACCTCACAAAAAATGTTTGTTTTAAAGTTTCGCAACAAATTCTATTTTCCATCTTTACCTCCATAAAAGCAGTGCCATGCTGCCATTTATGCTTTGTTCCAGGAAAATATGTGGAGTATATTGACAGTACAGTACCGTGTTCCACCCGTTTGATTTTAAACTAGTGAGAGAAAGGGTGTCCTTTGAGAAAAGTCTGGATAATATCCTCCCCGAGGACTTTTTTTGTTTTGTTTTGTTTTTTTTAAAATACCTAACACCCAGTGCAGTCTGATGCATCCCACTGGAAAAATAGTAATTCTTTGCAGGTATTTTTATGAGCTACATAGATAATTCATATATGTCAGGGATGAATTAATTGTAGCCAGAGATTGGAAGGGGAACTCCAACCCTTACATCACACTGTTGGTAGGTTTTAAAAGGCTCCCAAAAGCTTTCTCCAGCACAAATCTGCACAAACTCTGTGTGTGTGTGTGTGTGTGTGTGTAATAATCTTTGTTTCATTTGAAGAATTGAAAATACAAAGTTAAATCTCCTGGTTTATATTGAAAATGTGATATGAAGAGCCAGCATGTAACCAAAATAACTGTGGGACCGGCAAATAGCTGCGAAAACACAGCTTAGCACATTAGTCGGGTTAGATCAAGTCTAGGATATAACACTCCAGGAAGAAAAGTACGTCCTAACTTTGTCCTACCAATATTTAGTAGCCAGGCAAAGATAGTCTCTCAAGAGTAGAAATAATAAATAGTATAAAATAAATAAATAAAAATAATCAGCTCTAGTAAGAATACAACATTTTTTTACTAATAGTTGAAAACTAGCTAACTAAATCTAAGGTCTTATATGCAGTCAGTTTAAAGATCTGTGAGATGGTTTGAATTATATTTGACAAGGGGTTAACACCAGTGTGAAGGCAGTATAAACATGCAATTTGGCAGAAAGCATTTACAGTCAAGAAAACTGAGTTTTTGTGAACTCTGTTTCTAAGTTCAATGGCTATTTTTCTTCGTGATAATCTTGAAGTGATTAGTGGGACTTATAGTTACAGAAACTATTTTGAAATATAAAATGCAAATATCTGATTTTGTAGGCAAACAATTTGAACCAGTTGTTGAGAAACTAATTTCCAGCTGATCGTACAATATGTCAAATATTGGATACATTCAATGGCATCATCTGCTCTCTATGACACGTACCTCCTTTCAGATCTAGATTCTCCCTCCATACCTGTGATCAGTTACTCCTAACAATCACCAATAGTGGATGTTAGTAAAGTAAGAGGGCTCAACATAAGGAATTGGTTCTGCATCCTGCCAAGTTTAATGGCTAACATTTGTTAGCACTGCCTCAGACTCATAAGTTAGCATCCTGTATAAGATTATGAACCGTGTAAGAGATGTGCATTCAGGATGAATTTCAATTAAGTAATATATGGTTCTGGTGAAACTGTTCACTAAGAAATAGTCTACCCATAACAGTGTCTTGGAAAATTAGAGACACACTGCTACTCCTTTGTATCTTTAACTTATACCAGAATCTATGACAACCAATCAAGCTGTATAGCTGGGAAATATTATTTATTCAGTATACGTGCTCATCATGTTGTGTCTTGGCATGTGTACTTAAAATGTGTCATTAATAAATGTTGATTAAAAGAAAAAACTCCCCATTATTCTCTTGAAAACTAGAAATCATGTTTACAGGTGGGCTTTTCACAAATTGGCTGAAGCACAAAATGGGCGTATTTGCCCCATGCATTCAGAATGTAGCAGAACAGTAAAGGTAAAGGGCTTGATCTGGCAAAATGCTGAGCATTCCAGCCCTGATCCAGCAAAGCACTTAAGTACATGAACATTCCCATTCAATGGCACGATTGACTGCTTAAAAATAGGAACACACTTACGTGCTTTTTGGGATTAGAGCCAGAGTGCGTAACACCCGGCAGGATGAAGCCCCTGGTGAGCAACTGTTGTTCTTGTGCACTGATGCTCATCAGATAACATTATTAACTCGACAGAAATAAAGTCATTGTAATAGAGCATCGGAGCATTCTGCATGGAAGATAAATGTCTCATTGACTTGCTCTCTGCTTGTATTTTCCGTAAGCGCCTTGACCTTTGCTCTGCATTTGTGTAGCAGCAAGAGACTCTTGTCCTATGACGACATCCTATTTCACTGATAGTCTCAAAAGCAAGTGCATTTGCACTATTGTAACTGGGACCATTTCAATGCTTTTCACCATATGGAAAATTGAATGCAAGTATTAAACATGGGCCCAAATGAAGAATTCTGATCCAGATCCAGATTTCATAGCTGAGATCTATTTTTGTGCTGGACTGAAATCAAAACCCTGGATCCAAACATCTCTGAAATTTGGAAATGTTTGGATCTGGATCTGAATTTTCCGACTCAGGCCCATTTCCAGTGTTAATATTTAAGAAATTATTTGCAGGGAATTAAAATATAAATGTTAAAAAATATGAGAACTCACCTTACAAGCCTGTAAGAGAGGACAACCACGACTGTTTCTTTTAAAAGGAAAAAGCACTGGCTTATTCATCCAATAAGGTACTGGATATTATAACTGTCATTTATATAGACATTTTGAATATAAAAAACAAAGTTGCCAATGCAGTTGTAGAGTGCCTGCACAGCTTCCACTACCTTTTAGGACACTACGTCCTGCTTTCCCAGTGTATGTTGACTCACTTTATGGAGATAAATGGATTTACCTCCTCTCTGCCCCTTTTTGAGACAGTATGGACCCCACAGACACATGGAGAGAGCAGACCCTGTTTTCCATGCATCCACAGAGAACTAGGCATAATTTGGTCCTCCGTTAGCAAAATAAAGCCTCAAACTCCCCTCCATATTCTCATTTGAGCATATTTCCTTTGTTCTGTCTGGTTGTCCCCAGCAGCCTTGCTGCAGTGCTCTTCCTGTAGTTTAGAGACCAAACAAGTGGTTTCCTGTATTTCTAATACTATTGTCCGTAAATAAGCTGGCAAAATGTACTGTTGAAAACAATGTAACGCTATCCCTTCCACCTAATGAATGTGTTAATCTCTGAAATGTGCTTAGCTTTGTTCACCTCGGAAAGATCCACTTCATTCACATTCAGATCTGCCATTTGACGGTATGATTTACCGACACGCTGTTAACTACTCCCCCTCTTGGTGATCGAAAAAAGGAATTTTTTATTGGCTGCATTCTGATTGGCTACACCAGAATAACTCAATTGGTTCTAATGCAATTACTTCAGCAATGCACTGGTGATCTGAATCTGGCCCTGTACATGTTATTAGCTAACTTTTGAGTGCACTTTGATGGTTCCCCTTGCCTAGTCAGGCTGCTTTTTTCCCTTGCATTTCAGAGATGATTTTCTTCTAAGCTTATGCAGAATAGAAAATAAAGCATCTGAATCTTGTTCTCCTTTTGATGTGATAGGAAAAGCAGCTTCTGCCCAGAATGCTGTGGGTATAATGCGCCTCACAGTTCTCATTAGTTCTGTGAAAGTCACTGCTCTATCATCCAGATTCCTAGTGCTACATCTGGCATAAGAACATAAGAAAGGCCATACTGGGTCAGACCAAAGATCCATCCGGCCCAGTATCCTGTCTACCGACAGTGGCCAATGCTAGGTGCCCCAGAGGGAGTGAACCTAACAGGTAATGATCAAGTGAACTCTCTCCTGCCATCCAGCTCCACCCTCTGACAAACAGAGGCTAGGGACACCATTCCTTACCCATCCTGACTAATAGCCATTAATGAACTTAACCTCCATGAATTTATCCAGTTCTCTTTTAAATCCTGTTATAGTCCTAGTCTTCACAACCTCCTCAGGCAAGGAGTTCCACAGGTTGACTGTGCGCTGAGTGAAGAACTTCCTTTTATTTGTTTTAAACCTGCTACCCATTAATTTCATTTGGTGGCCCCTAGTTCTTATATTCTGGGAACAAGTAAATAACTTTTCCTTATTCACTTTCTCCACACCACTCATGATTTTATGTACCTCTATCATATCCCCCCTTAGTCTCCTCTTTTTGAAGCTGAAAAGTCCTACCCTCTTTAATCTCTCCTCATATGGGACCTGTTCCAAACCCCTAATCATTTTAGTTGCCCTTTTCTGAACTTTTTCTAATGCCAGTATATCTTTTTTGAGATGAGGGGACCACATCTATACGCAGTATTCTAGATGTGAGCATACCATGGATTTATATAAGGTCAATAAGATAGTCTCTGTCTTATTCTCTATCCCTTTTTTAATGATTCCTAACATGGCATTTGCTTTTTTGACTGCCGCTGCACACTGCATGGACGTCTTCAGAGAACTATCCACGATGACTCCCAAGATCTTTCTTCTGATTAGTTGTAGCTAAATTAGCCCCCATCATAGTGTATGTATGGTTGGGGTTATTTTTTCCAATGTGCATTACTTTACATTTATCCACATTAAATTTCATTTGCCATTTTGTTGCCCAATCACTTAGTTTTGTGAGATATTTTTGAAGTTCTTCACAGTCTGCTTTGTTCTTAACTGTCTTGAGCAGTTTAGTATCATCTGCAAACTTTGCCACCTCACTCCAGATCATTTATGAATAAGTTGACTAGGATTGGTCCTAGGACTGACCCTTGGGGAACACCACTAGTTACCCCTCTCCATTCTGAAAATTTACCAGTTATTCCTACCCTTTGTTCCTTGTCTTTTAACCAGTTCTCAGTCCATGAAAGGATCTTCCCTCTTATCCCATGACAACTTAATTTATGTAAGAGCCTTTGGTGAGGGACCTTGTCAAAGGCCTTCTGGAAATCTAAGTACACTATGTCCACTGGATCCCCCTTGTCCACGTTTGTTGACCCCCCTCAAAGAACTCTAATAGATTAGTCAGACATGATCTCCCTCTACAGAAACCATGTTGACTTTTGCGCAACAATTTATGTTCTTCTATGTGTCTGACAACTTTATTCTTTACTATTATTTCGACTAATTTGCCCGGTACTGACGTTAGACTTATCGGTCTGTAATTGCCAGGATCACCTCTAGAGGCGTTACATTAGCTATCTTCCAGTCATTGGGTACAGTAGCTGATTTAAAGGACAGGTTACAAACCATAGTTAATAGTTCCTCAATTTCACATTTGAGTTCTTTCAGAACTCTTGGGTGAATGCCATCTGGTCCCAGTGACTTGTTACTGTGAAGTTTATCAATTAATTCCAAAACCTCCTCTAGTGACCCTTCAATCTGTGACAATTCCTCAGATTTGTTACCTACAAAAGATGGCTCAGGTTTGGGAATCTCCCTAACATCCTCAGCCGTGAAGACTGAAGCAAAGAATTCATTTAGTTTCTCTGCGATGACTTTATCATCTTTAAGTGCTCCTTTTGTATCTCGATTGTCCAGGGGCCCCACTGGTTGTTTAGCAGGCTTCCTGCTTCTGGTGTACTTAAAAAACATTTTGTTATTACCTTTTGAGTTTTTGTCTAGCTGTTCTTCAAACTCCTTTTTGGCTTTTCTTATTACATTTTTACATTTAATTTGGCAGTGTTTATGCTCCTTTCTGTTTACCTCACTAGGATTTGACTTCCACTTTTTAAAAGATGCCTTTTTATCTCTCACTGCTTCTTTTACATGGTTGTTAAGACACGGTGGCTCTTTTTAGTTCTTTCACTGTGTGTTTTTTAATTTGGGGTATACGTTTAAGTTGCGCTTCTATTATGGTGTCTTTGAAAAGTGTCCATGCAGCTTGCAGAGATTTCACTCTAGTCATTGTACCTTTTAATTTGTTTAACTAACCTCCTCATTTTTGCATAGTTCCCCTTTCTGAAATTAAATGCCACAGTGTTGGCCTGCTTAAGTGTTCTTCCCACCACAGAAATGTTAAATGTTATTATATTATGGTCACTATTTCCAAGCGGTCCTGTTATAGTTACCTCTTGGACCAGATCCTGCGCTCCACTCAGGACTAGATTGAGCCTCTCCCGTTGTGGGTTCCTGTGCCAGCTGCTCCAAGAAGTAGTCATTTAAAGTATCGAGAAATTTTGTGTCTGCATTTCGTCCTGAGGTGACATGTACCCAGTCAATATGGGGAAAATTGAAATCCCCCACTATTATTGAGATTTTTATTTTGATAGCCTCTCTAATCTCCCTTAGCATTTCATCGTCACTATCACTGTCCTGGTCAGGTGGTTGATAATAGATCCCTACTGTTATATTCTCATTAGAGCATGGATTTACTATCCACAGAGATTCTATTTTTATTTCATTTGATTCTACATTTTCTTTCACATATACTGCCACTCCCCCCTACCCCCACCCCCACCCCCGCACGACCTGTTCTGTCCTTCCGATATATTTTGTACCCATTCCATGTGGCCATTCTCTCTCCTCTATCGGACTAGTTTACAGCTCCTGGAAGCCTTCCTCAGGTGTCACAATTTTCACAACAGGCTTTGGTTATTTTGTGGGTTTTAGGGAAAGAGGGGCAGCTGTAAGTTTGAGGGAAGATGGAAGCATTCCCTGAAAGCTCTTCTCCCAGCTTCTCTGGATTTATCCAGCTTCCCCCTTGCTTTGCTTCCCTCTAGGCTGTATAATGGAGAGAATGACAGAGACTGTTTGTATTTGGAGGAGCAGAGGCAATTATTCATTATCCTATGCTCTGAATGAAGCACATGGTAGAGAGTGAATGATCTTGTAGTTAAGATGCCAGACTGGCACTCAGAAGATCTGGGTTCAATTATCAGTTTCATCACAGATTGCTTGTGTGTGACTTTGGCCAAAGCATTTGATCGCACTCTGCTTCAATTCCCCTTCTGATGAGAATACTACCTTTCTCTCAGCTGATGTCTAGCAACTCTTCAGTAGTTACAGGTCACAGCAGACTTTCTGTTCACGGCTGATTTTTCTAAGTACTCTAAAATCCCCATACATAGGCAGATTGCCTTGAAACTTACTGTGCCCCAGCAGGGGTAGGAGTAGTGTGTGGCACAAGTTTGGGGTCATTTGCCCAAGAGGTTCCCAATATACAGGTCTCCTCCCAACATAATCTGTTATAAAACTGCCCTTACATGCCCACAGCTTAAGTGCAAAGGAGAGAGGGAACATGAAGTATCTGGTACCAGGATTCCACTCTAAAAATCCATTAATAAAAAACTTGGCTGTTTTGCTTGGTTCTGTAGTGTGCCAGTGTAGTCGCTGCTTTGGTTCCTATCAGCTGGAGCTGTCTACCCACCACCAATTTTGTTATGGACTCTCCTACCTCTACATGAGATGAAGGCTACTGGCATTCTTCATACCTGCAGGAGTTACACAAAGGCACTTACAACAGAACTGGAACTTGAATCCAGGTCCTTTTATATGACAGTCCCAAGCCTCAGTCTTTGTACTGCACTGCCTTTTGAAGTACATGTGTGAAACTAGTCACATATGCTAGACTATTAGCATAGAAACAGTGTGTAATGAAAGGGGCAGGGACAATAGAAAGAGCTGGACGTGTGATTAAAGGAATGGGCTAGGATGTGAGACCTAGGGTCTGTTCCAGCCTCCACTGTGATGGTCAGCAAGTCACAAAAACCATATAATTAGATGGTGGCTACTTTCAGAGCCCTACCTTCAATGCTGAGAGGCGTAGGCTGAAGGATGGGGTTTTTTTTTAGCTAAACCATTAGTTTGGAATTGAGCAGCCCTTGGTTCTAGTCTTGTGCAACTTTGTCCAAGATTCCTCAATTCCCCAGTAAGCTCAATTCTCTTGAGCTTACTGCAGGTTGCTTACAGTTCAGGAGACAATTTGGGCAAGTTTAGCATTGAGACTTTTGAGGCTCTTAGAGAGAGCCCTTAGTCTCACTCACCCTGTTGTCTGCAGTTGGAAAAGTAGCAGGAAGAGCCATAGCGGGATGTTTGGGGAGGCTGCAGGGTGGGGGAGCCATTTTGTGTTTGTGTAACGTAGTTCCCTAGGTTGGATCTATGACTCTCCTCAGTTGTAGAGTGAAGGGGAAAGCAAGCTCTGCAAGTCACTTTCCTCACCCCCAAATGGCAGCTTCTTGAAGGACACATGTAGTGCCATGCCCCATGCATAAAGCCTTAAAGGATGGGGGCAAAAAATAGGTGCCTGGCAGGCAGGTGGAGCTTGAGCCAGAAAGGAGAGCTGAGAGTAGGGAAATGCTGCATGCCATCATTTTGGGAAATCATGCATTCACAGATCTGACCCTTAAAAGAGCTAGGGGAATATTTTTTGGAGACACTCTATGCCTAGGAGCCAGTGGTGTGCTTGATGTGATCATTTAGATTACATCTCCTCACATCTACTGCTCAGTAGATGTGCAGAGAAAGAGAACCCTGCAATCTCTTTCCCAAAACCTGCTGCACCCTACACAGACATGGGGGATCTGAGTGTGGGTAGGGTTGGTGTCCTGATGGGAAAGGGTACAGAGCTCCCCTTGTCCCCCACCCTACCTCTTTGTGGGAGAAAAGATTGTGCCAGCAAGGGAGAGGCATGGCCAGACTCCCCTTCATATCTATTGGTACCTCCAGTTGCTAACTATGGGACCCTGAGGAGTACCTAGTCCTCTTACTCAGTCATGCTCGCCTCAGTAATTCCATTTTCTCAAATTCCAAGGGAAATCCACATGCAAGACTTAGTTAAGCCTTGTGCCCTGTCAGCCTAAGGGAGCGGAGGGTGGTTCTGCGAAGTCTAGAGCATTGTCTTTGAGACATTCCACAACGGGAGAGCTCTGAGTGCAGGGGTTCAGCCATACCCTGTGGTCTTCCAGATTGGGGTAGTTTAATTCCCAAAATAAAATGTCAGTCCAGCCACAGGGGGAGATAAGGCTTTGCGGTGACCTTAATTCTGCCCCTTTACACATAGCAACTGAGACTAAAAGTATCTCACCCTCCCTAACTCAACTTACCATTTACTATAGCCCAGACAAATTCTGACTCAGCGCTTCCACTCAGCCAGTTCAGATGACCCTTGGTGTAGCAAACAGGGAAGTTCTGTGGCCTGGGGTATGCAGCACAAGGACTGGATGAGTACCAGCAGCACTGCAGAGCTTAGAATCTGTGGACTGCTCTGTGCAGTACAGGCCTTTGTTCAGTAGACACTGAGGAGAAAAGAACAAGGTACTGTGATCTCCCTCATGCACAGAGGTTAAGGTTATATCAAAGTGTCACCTTAAAAAGATTTTATCATTCACTGCTCTGCAGGAGTCACTTATATTTGGGACTTATATTTGTGGGATAATACCCTGGTATCAAATTCCACAACTATGTCCATTAGAGAACTCCACCAGAGTTCTCCTGTGATGATACGGTCCTGTGTGGTAGAAGGGAGTTCACCCCTACCCACCTCAGTTCCTTCTCCCACTCTTGAGCCTTCTGCTGTTATACAGAATGCTGACGCACAGGGGAAGGTGGGCAGCTTATGTGAATGCAAAGAACAGTGACAAGTTAGTAACCTTTTTCTGCCCTAAAAGCCTCTCTGCATTCCCACTTGAGCAGCTGGAGCGTAGGCAAGAAATTCTTAGCTAAATACCAACTGTAGCACCAGATTCCTATACTGGGCCTTGAACCACAATGGTTAGGGAGAATTATGGAGGGTACAGCAGCTCTCCTAACCTGAGTCTTTAAACCAGGCACTAGTAGTTTGCTAGGTAAGCCTTAACAGCGTTCAACATTTCCTATTCCAATGAGGTTGTTTGGCAGTTGGGTCTCACTATTTGTAAAACAGGGGAAGAAATGATAATTTAAGAAGAGCAACGGACAGACGTCACAAGGGGAACTTAGAGGCTTATGTCCCCCAGTTAGGCACCAGTGGCATTCACAAAATCTCTGTCCAGCTGCTGTGCAACACTGTACACACTTAAGTTTCCAGTATTAAGTCAGTGGGGGAGCCAGACCTACATAGAGTGTCCTAAGTCTTGACACCAAACAAACAGCTCAGACATAAGTTAATACCAGGATTCACATGCTAAGCATGTCTCTTGCCTTTGGCCATGATCTAGGAGGCATGCTTTAAGTTTATAATCTTTAACCCAGTGACGAAAGCACTCATCCAGGTTGTAGGAATCCCAGTTTCAACTACATGCTCTGCTTGAAGCGGAGAAGGGATTTGAAGAGTGCCCTATTCAGTGGGTTACGGTATAATTTGCCACTGTGTATAACTTAAACAAACAAGGGCCCTGGAAATTGAGCTTCCCATGGAAGTGCCCTCCACACTTGGCTACAGAATCCCTCCTACTTGGCAGCCTAAATCTTCCTTGTGAATCCCACCCCAAACCTTTAGCAGCTAAAGACCAAGCACCTATAAGGCATGGAGATGAAGTTCCCTGGAGTTGAGTAAGGTTGCCAGAAAAAACACAGATTGAGAAAGGTGGATATCAGACTACCTTAGTCATGAAGAGACTTTTGTATGGCGCTTTATAATGCTA
Organism: Chelonia mydas; assembly: GCF_015237465.2. Lineage (NCBI taxonomy): Eukaryota > Metazoa > Chordata > Testudines > Cheloniidae > Chelonia > Chelonia mydas. The sequence goes on along the minus strand of NC_057850.1, from coordinate 66,380,699 downwards.
AAGAGGTAGAGTGGCCATCGAGCCCTAAATTCACTCATCTTCAGAACAGATGTAATTGCTAGGAGGAAGGTTATTTTGATTAATGTGCTTGAGAAGTTCAAGCCAGAGGCTCATAAGGGTCCAGTAACTTTGTTAGGGCAAGACTGATGTCCCATGATGGCTAGTGGGACTATCTGTGCCAAAGGGGGGCCCTAATGCTAGCACTGAGGTCGTTGCTGGTCTTGCAGCTTTCGAAAAGGGTTTTCAAGGATTCCTATATGTAAGGCTACATAAGTAACTGAAGGTGGCCGTGCGTCTCTTTCCATGAGGCGTGGGTTTGAGGTGAGAAGAGGTCTGGTGTCCTGAGGTAGAATGAGGTAGCCTCCAAGTACAAAGAAGTTGAAGGTATCCTGAAGTGGTTTCAAACTGGAACCAGAGGAGCAGGTACAGGCAGTGGAAAAAGTATGTAGCAGGGTGCCTAGCAGCCTGATTAGGGAGTGGAAATCTACCCAAGTTGAAGGTGTCATTAGGATCCAAACCAGTGAGACCAAGTTTCTCAGCATTGAGCATCCAGTTCTGAAGAAGTACAGAGGTGAAATTACAGTGGTGCTGTTTGGGAGCCCCATGGGTCTGGGTGTACAGAAGAGAAAGAATGTAAAACAGAAGAAACACCTCCTCTGGGGAAATGTGTTCTTATTACACAATTAGACATCTAGTCTGGTGATGAGGTACTAAGAAAGGCAGCTTCAGAATTGGTGTGTCAGTACTAGGTGAGGAGTAGGCACTCTGGTTACTACCTGTGGCCCCAAGGCTTCTGAACTTTAAAAGGCTGGGCCAGTTTGTTCTTCAAGGTGGCTTTAGATTTAACCAATACCAGATTGTGCAGGGTGAGGGATTGTCTCGCAGATTAGGGCTAAATAGATTCTCACTGAGCCCATGGTCAAAGGTGGTGCTAAGACCAGACTGCTTGCATATTTATACCTGCCTCTGGAAATTTCCACTACATGCATCTGATGAAGTGGGTATTCACCCACAAAAGCTGAGGCGCCAAAACGTCTGTTAGTCTATAAGGTGCCACAGGACTCTTTGCCGCTTTTACAGATCCAGACTAACACAGCTAGTCCTCTGATACACAGGACCCAAGAGATACTTTACAGTCTGGTAAGAGAAGCTCTGCACAGAGGCTGGTGTTGGTATCATCAATGGGCCCAATGGAAAATGAGTCTATAGGCAGAGGAGCCTCTCCCCCCTTTAGGTGCAGGGAGTAAAGGTGTCTCAAACAGTACATAAGATTACTGAGTGATCTAAACATGGGATTCTGTCTCCAGTATTATCAATGGGTAAGAGGTGTACCTCTTGAAGGCCTTAGGGGTTTCAGGCTGGACATAATCCAGGTAAAGGACTAAAGTCTCCTGTGACAGTGGAAAGGCTGCTTACACTGAACTAGACTATGATACTCTAAGCTATTTACAAAGCCAAAAGCTAGGCTTGAGAAAATATAGGCCCGAGGACACAAATATGTATTCCCTTCACTTTCTGGAAGGAGCAATGGCCATGGGGTGTATCCCTTATGTAGAATACTATACCTCCCTTGTGAAACAGATTGCATGACACAGCTTTTCAAAATAGTTACAGAGCCTGACATGTCACAGTGCACAAGTTGTGAATACAGAGAGGGCCTTGAGGCAGAACCCTCTATTTCCTGGTTTTCCAACATTTGGATTTTTGGAATTTAAACTCATGTTCTGGCAAGGCATGAGGAACAGAGAGCACTATCTACAACCTTAACCCTACATTAAAGGGTTTTTGCATGTGAGTTTATATTTAAGCTCTGAGGCAGAGACTGTCATACTATGTATATGCACAGCATCTATTTGCTAGCTTTAATTAAAAAAAAAGTAAAACTTACATTGCCCCACTTAGATTAATTAATTTAGTATGAGTTTTTGGGCAACAAAAACAGCAAAAGAAAGTGCTCTACTTTGATCACTGACACAAAAATCTGCTTCTAAAAATCATTTGTTTTGTTTTAGGTATGAGTAATGCTGATGTGATGGTTGCTCTTCAGCGTGGGTACCGCATGCCACGCACAGAAACCTGTCCTGCGGAGCTTTATGATATTATGAAAACATGCTGGAAAGATAAAGCAGAAGAGAGACCAACATTTGATTATTTACAGAGTGTGCTAGATGATTTCTACACAGCAACAGAAGGGCAGTATCAACAGCAGCCATAGAACGAAAACTTTTCTAGTTGGCATAGACTATTGTTCGGACAAACTGGGCAGACCAGTTATTTCATGTATTTGGATATCCTAACAAATTGTGGCTTCTGAAACTGGAGGCTGAAATTCCACAGGAAGAATCATTCTGCCTAGAAATAAACCGTTTCTCTATGGTTAATTTAATTTGAATGATCACTCTGCTTACAGTTAGAGTTCTCTTTAGATATCTTTTTATTTGCCCAAACAAACATCCAAACAAGACAAGCTTTGAAAACAAAGTACAGTCTCACCAATACAAACTTACAAAGCATTTGCAGCTGCAAACAGAAGAAGTTGGGGAAATCCCTAAATGATAGCATGCCTTACAAGAAAATGTAAGAAGGCTGAAGATAAATATGAACTTATGAAGGAAAAGTTAAAGAATTTCTGCTCCCAAATTAGCTTTTTGCAAGATAGCACATCATGAAAATCATGCTTTGTATTTGTATAGCCTCTGGTTATTTTAGATCAGTATCTGGAGAACTGTATCTTGTTGCAAGATTAATATTTAGGATGTAATCGTCCCCTTGAAGAGGGTTAAAGGTAATTTTTTTACACTTAATTATCTTTGGCATTTATGCACAGCTCAAGCATTTACACTGTTAAGGTTTGAAAAAAACTGTCTTTTACAGGCATCAAGGTAAGAATCAGACCTGAGATATTGTGAAATTGCATTATAAAATGGTGTAATTATTGTGCTAGATGTGTCAGAAAAGACAGCACATTGTCTTGCTCTGCGTATAGAGCACCGTGAATTTAAGCCTGGAACCACCTGCTCAAAATTCATTTTTTTCCGCTGGGTTAAGTCAGTGGCAAATCTCCCCTGTATTTTGAAGGGAGCAGGATCTGGCCCTCAGTAGTCAAACACTGTGATCCATCTATTACCCATGAAAATGCTTTCTATAAGTATCTTAATAGGAATTTTAGAGTGATTCAGTAATATATTCCTAATGTTTCAATTAATTGAACTGAAAGCCATTTTAAAGATTAGCCAAAATGAATGTTTTTAAATGCACCACACCTTATAAGCAACTAATCAGTGAAATTACACTTGAGTGAGTGTTAGCACCCTGGTTCTGCTTTTCAGTATGTAATTACTACTAATTCATAACCAACAGTTAAAAACATGTCTGATTTACTTGTTACATAGTTGGTGTTCTTAATGTATATTCTGTTAGAATCCAGATGTATTAACAAAACTGTATTTAAACCAATTCTCAGTCATGAAGTGAATTATCAAGTTGAGTATGTTTTAGTTATCAAAAATCATAACCAGCGCAGTTACAATGTGACTGCCTGTTTGTCCTCCTTTGTATTTAAAAAAAAAAGTCTGGGCTGTTCTTACAACCAAAACCATTCACCGACACTTTAAAAAAGAGGCTAACTACTGGTGAGGCTTTAGTGTACCTGCAGTCCAAACAAAGGGAGCAGTATAAACATCCATTGCTTTTCTTTTTTAGTAAAGCGTAGCAGGTTTCTGAATGAAGGAAGTCAGTCAATGTGCAGATTAACCACCACAGACTGTAAATATTTTTACTGTATGGTGATTTTTTTATTTTAATAAACAAACTCTTTAAAGTTAAACTTGTACCATAGTAGTTTGTCCTGCAAATTACAGTAAGTAGCCACTTTATAGGCCAGGCTGACAGTTTTCTGTGTACAAGGAATGCAGGATCAGACCATGTCAGTGTTCAGATGTTAACCAAAAGAACTATTTTCGTTTTGTATAGCATCACTTAAATTAATCTTGCCTTTTATACCCATTCATCTCAGGAGGAGCAGTTCAGAAATCTGATCCATTTCACTGCTGAATATTTTAGCAGAAATATCCAGCTCAGTGGTTCTTATCCTACAATTCTGAACTACCCACCTCAGTAGTCAATTCCAAAATAGCTGCCAAAACCTCAATCTTCTACAGTGCCACTAGGCACCACTGTGTACTGAAACATTTAGGAAAGCCTGAACACTTTCAAAATTTAAGTTAGCATTTCCAAATGCTAAGTCATCTTAGTTGCAGAAAAAGTCTAGGAGCCATACACTGGATCAAATTCATTATGTGTTTGTAGAGCTAGTGCAGCATTGAGAAATGCAGGTGTGATGAACTGTACCCTGTTACTTGTTCAAATGTAGGTGAAAGATGGAAGCATGTTTGGTTTAACTTAAGCCATATTTTATGTAATGTTGGGGGGGGGGGGGGATATCTAAACTGAAATCTGTGACTGGGGTTTATCAAGGTTCCTATTCATGTTATCAGATTACTGTAATAAACCAAAGTATTTAAAATGAGAACCTCCATTTATTATCCTCATTTCTGATCTTGTCTTGAGTGCCAGTGAGGGACATAAAGGTGGTCTGGCTGGATATTCAGTTTAAGGACTGAGCTAGAGCTTGATCCAGATGGTGTTCAAGCTACCAAAAGGCTGTTTCTTTGGAATTTGCCATGGTTGTGATGAGTCCATTTATAAACCAGTGGATACCTGTTTTGATAGGACAAATAACCCCATTGGATATTGCTTTTCAGGAGAGTAACTCGTACTTCCTAGATCAGAAAATTCCAATTCCTAGTGAATATATGAAGTCCCTGAGTACACATTAGTGTGAGTTTTAACAGACTGAAACACTCACTTAACCAGTTAGGAGTATTTGGTACTGACAAAGGGAAGAGGAAATTTCGAGACCAGGGCTTTGAATTACAGGAATATGATCATCTGAGTGTTGCAATAGTAATGCTGCTCCATCTAGTGTTTCACAATGTTAGTGACAACCTCTGACTCCAGTCTGGTCTACGTTTTAAAACATAGGTCAACAATTACAGCGTTCAGGGGTGTGAAAAATCCACACCCCTGACCACCATAGCTATGCCAACCTAGCCCCAGTGTAGATGCAGCTACATTGAGAAAAGAATGCCTCTCTACCTAGCTACTGCTACATGAGAACAGAGTTCTTACAGCAATGAAAAATAAACTCACTATAGGCAGCCTCTATAGTACAGGATTATGCCACTCTAGTCCCTGTAAATATGGCCTCAGTCAGGAGGTGGGTTTTTTGAGCTGTATAAACTTCAACACCTCTAATCTTTGTACTCCAAAGATACAGGCTGCTAGGTTTTGCAAGCCCAGGTTTCTCTGACCACAAGAATGCACACCACCCACCTAACTCTCCAACTATTCAACTTCCCTTGCTTGAAACCCCATTTCATGATTTAACTGTAACGTATTGCTTAATTCCTACATAATCAACCTGCTGCATAATTTAGCAACTCAGATAATACATCCATAGTTAGGGGGTATGGCTAAATCCCAAATCAACACTTTTACATCCACCACCATCCCCACTGACACCAAAATATCACTTTGATCATTGCTAGTTTTCTGTGTGGCACTGCTTGAAAGCTGAGAACTTGCCAAAAAACCTCTTACCTGACTCAAGGGTTCCTATACATAGCTGTGTAATGCTGACAGTATAGCACAACAAAATCAGCCACCATTAAACCATGTAAAGGCAATTGCTCAACTCCTACAACCTTGTGACTGGCACACATTTCTGAAGTAGTTATTCTATTATCTGGCTAAAACAAAACTATTTGTGGTTATAATCACCATGCCGTCCCAGCCCCACTAAATTTCTAGACAAAGTTTTCTTTTAAGATGAGGTACTGGCTCTCTTGCTCCTAAACTTTGATTTCAAGTGCATCATACTTCAATAGAAACAAAAGTTAAGACACAGGGACTTGCAGGACAAATCAATTATCTGATGATCTAATCACCGTTTAACACCAAATCTTAAAGTGATCTAATATGTAATTGCTTTAAAAAAAACAAGCTTTATTAGAAGTACATTTTAAGAAGTCTACTGCATACACAATTCAATGAGGGATTTTCAAATAGACACATTCCTTTCCAAACCAAGACAATCATGATTATGACAGAAGCATTTAAAATGAACAGTGGCTCCTTACCACACCATCATCTGACTATCACTAAATGAAATCTTAGTACCAACTCTCATTTTAATTCCACAGTAAACTGACATCAAGTATAAGATTACTAGTTCAATTCAAATCAAGCAGAAGATTAGCTGTGAGGAAGCCAGCTCCTCTACAAACAATATCTACTAGCTAATGAAACAGTGAAAGTGAACAAGCTGTTTGGTTGTGCGCAAATGCCATTTTGAGTGTTGGAAGTAAGTGTAAAAAGAAACAAGGAAAGTAAAAGACAGGAATGTACCACTAACCTTGACACAAGGCACCCATTCTCCTGCAATGTGGAAATCCATACATTCTCCTGCAATGTGGAAATCCATACATTCTCCTGCAATGTGGAAATCCATACCTGCTGTATTTCCACAGCAGATCTCCACACCAACAGTTACACAAGAATCCCAATTTAGGTTTACATTTACATGTCTTCTTTAGTTAAAGAAGACACTGACAGAAGGAAAGTTGTCATTCCTATTAATAGCTTATCCTCCCAGTTACATTGATGGTAAGGCTGTATCTATACTAGCCTTTTTTCCTCCACACAAATTCCAACTGTTGCTGCATTAACATGTCTGTATTGACAAGGCCCATCAGCTGTAATTTTGAACTGATGTTAGCAAGGATTAGAGTTATTCTTTTACTTTACGTGCAAAAATAGCTTGTTTTCTTGACATGGTTGGAGAGTCTTCAGATTTCCCCAAGGTTTTGCCAACAGGTGTTTTAGAAGTGACTGCTACTGTAGACTTTAGATTAGCAAACAAGCCTCTCTTGGGTTTTTGCTCCTTAAGCTCTTCTGAATACAAGTGCTTTTTCCTCTCATCTAGTTCTTCTTGCAGAAGAGACACTGTAGCTTCAAGCTCAAGGACACGTTTAGCCCAGTTCTGAAGACCTCTCATCTCTTGTTCCTATGGAATTGTTAAACCACATTAGATAAATGAAAACTAGTGGATGGTACTATTATTTTGTTCATTTTCTTCCAAGTAAAATTTAGACTGAGATCAGTGTGTTATATTAGTAGAACTGTGCAAATACATGGATTTCTTTTGGTTTGCTGGCAATCTTAAGAACAGCCATAATAGGTCAGACCAATGGTCCATCTAACCCAGTATCCTGATTGGCCAGGTGCTTCGGAAGGAATGAACAGAACAGGCAATAGAGAGATTCATCCCCTCTTGTCCACTCCTAGCTTCTGGAAGTCAGAGGCTCAGACTGCCCAGAGCATAGGTTGCATCCCTGACCAGCTTGGCTAATGGCCATTGAAGGACCTATCCCTCATGAACTTATCTAATTCTTTTTTGAATCCCTTTATAGTTTTGGCTTATACAACATCCCCTGGCAACGAGTTCCACAGGTTGACTGTGGTATGTAAAGAAGTACTTCCTTATGTTTGTTTTCAACTTGCTGCCTATTAATGTCATTGGGTGACCACTGGTTGTTATGGGAAAGACACTTCTTTACTCAACTTTTCTACACGGTTCACGATTTTATAGACCGCTATCGTATTCCTGCTTAGTTGTCTCTTTTCCAAGCTGAAGTCAGTGTTTTTAATCTCTTCTCTGTGGAAGCTGTTCCTTATCCTTAATTTTTGTTGCTCTTCTCAGTACTTTTTCCAGTTCTAATATATCTTTTTTTGAGATGGGGGTACCAAACTACACACACTATTAAAGGTTTGAGTGTACCATGGATTTATATAGTTAATTGATATTTGCCTTATCTATACAACCCTTTGCTAATGGTTCCTAACATGGTTAGCTTTTTTGATTGCCACTGCACACTGAGTGGATGTTTTCAGAGAACTATTCATGACTTCCAGATCTTTCCTGAGAGAGGATCTAAGTTATCTGTTATCACAACTCTCCATACAAAATGGTGTTCTTCAAAATGCAAAGTAATGCACATATCAACACTGAATTTCATCTGCCATTTTGTTGCCCACTCACCCAGTCTAGTGAGATCTCTTCGCAGTCTGCTTTGAATTTACAAAATTACTCAAGATGGGGTAAATAGTTTGCAGACTCTTTTTTCCAGATCATTTAGGAATATGCTGAACAGCACTGGTCCCAGTACAGATCCCTAGGGGATCATGCTATTTACCTCTCTCCATTCTGAGAATGGACTATTTATTTTTGCTCTTTTAACCAATTACTGATCCATGAGAGGACCTTCCCTCCTATCCCAGCACAGCTTACTGTACTTAAGAGCCTTTGGTGAGGGACCTTGCCAAAGGCTTTCTGAAAGTCTTAGTACACTGTAACCACGTTTGCTGACCCCCTCAAAATTCTAATAGCTTTCTGAGGCATGACTTCCCTTTACAAATAGTGTTCTTCGGTTTCTGATAATTTGGTTCTTCCCTACAGTTTCAACCAGTTTGCCTATCAGACAAAATATTTTGTCTGACCCAAAACACTGTACGTTTAAGGTTTAAAAAAAGGAAGGAAGTCTTAAACAGCTCTGGAGGAAAACATTCTGATTTTTTTCGTATTAAAAAAGTGTCAAAATGAATGATTTTTCAAGTTGTGTTTCCCCCTCCACAAATTATTTGGAAAAAAAACCACCATGAATTTACAAAGTGTTTCAGTATTGCCAAATCTGCATTTTTGCTAAAGAAGTTTTGGCTGAAAAATTTTCCCTAGCTCTACTGTATAGACAATTATATTTGAAGAAAAATGGGCAAAGGCCATTAGCCAAAGTTTAAGTTAAAGTTTTGGCAGTTTTGAGACATTAAACTACATGGTCACAAGCACATGCAATACCGCCTCAAACGAAATAGAGCAAGATGCCTGAATACCACATCTGGGATGCTAATTAACTTCAGTTTCCAATTTAGATCTATATTTGACCCATTAAGACAAGAAACTCAAAATATTGGGGGAAGTAAGTGTCACAGGATCTTTACTCCTTAGCTACTCACCTGCTCCTGTTTCAATTTCAAACCTAGAGTCAATTCTCTCCACAGCAACTAATTACAACATAATTCTGTTTGACTTTAGGCTGGAATAAGAAATCAAGGAGAAGTTCCTGTTTTTATGTAAGTATTCAAGTAGTAAGAAAGGGGAAGGTAGTTTTCCAAGTGTTTTCCATGTGGCATAAGCCAGTCCTCAAGTTCAACCCAGGTTGTTACTATTTAAATTGGCTATTGAATGGTCAAGAAGCGCATTACTGGGCCCAGTCTAATTCCTACATAGCAGATATTTGACCACAGAGAACCACAATGGCATCAAAATTGGTCAATGATGAAGTGTGGGTGGGGCAGCTTGCAATATTTCATTTAAGTGCTCTACATCATCCTGTAGAAAGCAGACCCTCTGTTGTGTGTACACCAAACTTTAAGATAAAGTCTCCCAGTGTCTGACAAGCTTTGAGCTCAGTAATTCAAGCTTTGAAATAGTCATACATCCTGCCCCTTTATGCTGATGACTGAGCCCCTACAGCAGATTCACATTCTGAAGAACACAAAGTCTTAAGAACAAACAATTTCTGGATCTTATGGTTTAACAAAAGCCTTTTAAATGTGAACTGATGTCTCCAAATCCTAGAATAAAAACTGAAGGGACTGAGCTACCCCAGTGAAATGAATGGGCTATAAACTCAAGGCCAGTGCATGCAAATTATGTAATTTAATGTTCACATGGGCTAAAAGCAAAAAGCTCAGTAGTCCTAGAAGTACCTTGCATTGTTTTTATCTGTCCCTTCCAAATCCAGAGGCCAAAATTCAAAGGTAACCATATTAATTTAGTTGCAATCCAAAGAACATATTCTATTCTTTGTTTAAGCCTCATTGTTAGTGGGAGAGTCACTGCAACTAGAATAAGGCCTTAATTGAAGATCTAGTCCAGAGGCTCTAGTTAGATATAATTTAGTCCCTTCCATAGGAAAGACACCATTGCTTAAAGCTAATATTCTTATGTTTCACAGTAATCAGCATCAGTGTACAGGTGTTCTGCTGAGGTCTAGCAAGCTGAGGTCTAGCAAGCAACAATGGGTTATATTTGGGCATTCAAGAAGAGCTCTCTGAATACTGCATCTTTTATTTATATTTGAAAGTTGCTAGTTTCTAACTAATAATGTTTTATAAAATCATTTCAAATGCAGTCAGATTTACAGTACAGAGTCCTCTAGTTTTCCATATCTACTCCCCTCTACACAAGTCAAACAAAATAAACCTTCTTTTTATACATTACCAGTTTAAAGAATATAAGCACAGGGGTTTGACACAAACCCATAGTACAAGAAGTGTCCTGTATTGTCAATTCATATCCTAAAGAACACAAGAGATTCAGCCAGCAGCCAACTCAAGGACAAGCTTTATGCTAGCACTAAAAGGAACAAGAACCAAAAATAAAATTGCTATCTCCTTTTCAGAAATAGCCTTGTAAAACCATCAGCTGCACTAACAATTCATTTAAAGGTAGTTTCAATACTTGTTTGACAAACCTTGAGCATCACCACGTGTGTCAGTCGATTGTTTTCCTCAGTTGCTTTTCTGCAGACTTCATTCGCTTCTTGTAAGGTTTCATTTAATTTTTGTATTTTAAACTTTAGAGATTTTATAAGCTGCACAAAACAATACTAAAGTAAGAAATCCTTGAAAGTTTTAAGGGTATATACCCTTAAATTCATGGAGAGGTAGTTAAACATTTGATAGTGTTATTAGTATTCCACAGTAACAGGCCATTAAGACCCCGGAATGTAAAAGTGGTCCCATGGTAGAACAATGGAATTTTACAAGTACAACCAGCACATATTAAAATTGTTGGATCAGATGCACCGCAGAAATAAGCAGTTGCCATTCCACTAAAGACAGGAGAGTTGTGATCACTTACACCAGTAGTAAGAATGGAAGGAAGGACCACAGACTGCTCCTGGAATAACCTCACATGCTGGGCAAGGGGCAGTTTAAAGCCTACTTTCTCTCCCCGCCCCCAACAGTGTTCTATTGATTGTGTTTGACTAGTTGTGAACTATCTGAGCAGGAGCACAGTTGAGATAGAGGCCCAACCTGCTAATCAAAATAGGTTTTGAGAATTAGTGCCCCCAGCTGTATGTACTCCACTACAAAAAAAAAAAACAAAAACAAAAAACCTCCACTATTAAGCTAGTTCTCTAAAGGGCTTTGAAGTTATAAATACTTATATTAAAAAAATCCTTGTGCTCACTATGTTAAATGGGCAAATGTGGGAGGGGGAAAACTATGCAAGGTAAGAGCTGAGCCACTGAGTAGGAATGTATGAGAGAAGTGAAGCAGGATAGAAGAGTGGGATTTTCAGGAGAATGAGTAATTCCTTTAGGCTGCCCCCACTGCCTGAAGTCCCAGGCTGCCACTGCAGCAATAGCTTTCTGCTCTTTTAGCCATTTTAAATTTGAAATGCTGAACAACTCACAATTAAAGTTTTTACACTAGAAAGCAAGTTTCATTTTCAGGCCAAAAAGTTGAAATTGGCTTCAGGGCCAGAACTCGCTGCTGAGATTCTGGAGACTGGGTATAAGATGAGTTACTAGTCCAGGGACTTTAAATAAATTATATACTCTAAATTAGAGCTAGTAAAATATAGTAAGTTTCTCACAAAAGTAAAAATGTCTTGTTTTCAGCAGAAATTAACAAACATTTCTCAACTATGAGTATGTTTATTAAAGCTGGCCTACTCCAGGGTGTGAATTAGTAAGCAACTGGTGCACGTTATGAACAGTTGAAGGAATTCTGCTTTGGGGTCATGCTTAAACATATGAGGCACATACCAGTAAGCCTAATGCACACCCTGGATATTACAGCAATGAGCCATTTATGTCCGACTTCCAGATCTGCACTCCATCCAGAAAACAGCTTTGGCAACAAAGTAGTTGCACCTTAAAGACTAACAGATTTGTTTGGGCATAAGCTTTTGTAGACAAATAAATCTGTCAGTCTTTAAGGTGCCACCGGACTCCTCGTCGTTTTTGTGGATACAGACTAACACTACTACCCCTCTGATACAAAAAGAAAATGAAGGACTGCTTTTTTAAAAGGCACTGATCTGAAATTCAGGATCTGTGCAGTTACCTGGCTTCATTGGGCAAGTTACTTAATCTACGCCTCTGCTCCTCATCTCTAAAATGTGGGGCAATAAGTTATTTCCTACCTCAAAGGATTGTTGAATAAAGTGTTTGTGAGGCATCCTGATCCTAGGCCAGATTTTTTGCTGATTCTAGTTTCACTGCATCCCATTAGAGATCACATGTAACTGTCACTACAAGAGGACATTCAAACCAGTGACAAGCCAGAATGTGAGAGCGCCCAATTCCCAGTTTAGGCACCAAAGAAAACTCAGCATATTGGGTAGGAGCACTTTTGAAAGCTTTTCCCCAGTTGAGAGTGTTCTATTGCTGAGCACTTGAAGATCTGGCCCTTACAGGGTAGAGCCCTCAATCACCAAAACAATCCCTCACTCATCCAAGTCTAGGACAAGATAGAGAAATTTACCTCATCTTTCTCATTGCACTGTCTCTGCAATACATCTGTAGTGCTCTGCAACTCCTTATATTTAAGATCTGCAGATGATAAAGAGAGTTAAGCTGGTTTATACTCTACAACAAGAGCATACTGGGAGAATATTAGATGCTTACCTGATTTCACTTTGTCCTCTGCAGTCAACATATCTGAATTTGGGATTCCCAAAGCCAACAATCCATCTGACCGCTCTACAAATTTTTGTCGCAACTCTAATATTTTCCTATCTCTGTCCTGAACAAAGAAAGGCACACTGATATTTATGTAAAGAGAATATACACCTTTGACTAAAAGATTGGTCTTTAACCCAGTTTACTACTGCAAATGTTGATCATATTGAACAATCCTTTATTTTGGAAATAGTTGCCAATTGAAGGTTTACTTTTAAAGTTAGTCTTACTGAATCTTTTCTAGAAATTTGTGCCACTCTCTTGCCAAGGCAGTTGTGTATTCCACTTAAGAATGTGCACGCTCAGCGTGCCAGAGCTGGAGACTTGCCTAGCAATACTTGTAGAGCAGGGGTTCTCAGTCTTTTTCTCTGAGCACCCCCCTCCCACATGCCATAGAAACTCCACAGCCCACCTGTGCCACAACAACTGCTTTTCTGCAAATCCAGTAGATTAAGAGCCAGGGCTGTCATTATGGGGTAGCAAGCAGGGCAACTGCCCGGGACCCCATGAAGTTAAGTTGCTTGGGCTTTGGCTTCAGCCCCAAGCGGCAGGGCTCTGGCTTCAGCTTTCCGCCATGGGTCCCAGTGAGTCTAACACTGGCCCTGCTCTCTGGTTTATTTTGGTGGACCCCATGAAACCTGCTCAGGGCCCCCCAGGAAGCCCCAGACCCCTGGTTGAGAACTGCTGCTGTAGAGGGCTCATGCTCAAGTTTCTTGCCTGTAACCCCTCCCCTCACTATATGAGGTGGCACCATCCTGACCCCCCTCATCTCCTTTGCACCAAAAGCTGCTGAAAGGAGACTGATGCGGAGAAGCCAGAGCGTGGGTCGTGGAAAACATGTTTGCATCACATCTCGAAGAACCACAATTACAGTAAGTAACAATTTCTTCTGAGTGGGTGCAGATGTGTATTCCACTTAGGTGACTCGCAAGCAATACCCCTATCTAGAGGCCGGGATCAGAGTCTACTGCAATTGGGACTGCAGGACCGCCCTTCCGAGGCCTGCATCCACTCTGGAAGATGTGGTCATAGCATAATGGTCTGTAAACATATGTATAGACAACCATATGACCGCCCTGCAAATGACCAGTATGGAAATGCCACTGAGAAATGCTATTTATGTGTGTCTTGTGCTCTTGTGGAGTGAGCCTGTATCTGCTGAAGTGTAGGTGAAGCTCTCTCATATGTAGCCTTGATATAGGAGGTTATTCATCTAGAGCAGGGATCTCAAACTCAATTGACCACAAGGGCCACATGAGGACTAGTACACTGGCCTAAGAGCTGCATCACTAACTCCCCTCCTCTGCCCCCAGCCACGCCCCCACTCCACCCCTTCTATGAGGCCCCAGCTCTTCTCACCCTCCCCCACCCCCATTCCAACCCCTTCCCCCAAGTCCCCACCCCACCTCTTCTCTGCCTGCTCCCCTGAGCACGCGGCTCCCTGCTCCTCCCGGAAAATGCTAAGCGCCAACAAACAGCTGTTTGCCTACCTCCAGGCGCTTCCCACCGCCAGAGGAGCAGGGACATGGCCCGCATGAGGGGGGAGGACACGAGGAGAAGGGGTGGCAGGGGAGGGGAGCTTGGCAGCCACAGGAAATAACTTGGGGAGGGGGGGGGGAAGGAGCTTGGCGGGCTGCAGCAAATAACTCCACGGGCTGAGTGTTTGAGACCCCTGCTCTAGAGATAGTCTATGAAGAGACCACTTGCCCCCTTGTGGTCCACATATGACATGAACTGGTGAGAGGAAATACAACACTCTTTAGTTCTATCTAGCCTTTTATGTAGACATTGCTTGACATCCAGAGTATGGAGGAGCTCTTCTGGGGAAGAGCATGGATTAGGGGAAAAACCCACAGGTAAATACACTGTCTGATTTAGATCAAACAGAAACCACCTTGGATAAAAACTTTGGGTGAGGTCACAGCATTACCTTGTCCTTGGAAAATAGCGCGAGCGTGCTCAGCCACGAGGTCCTGCAACTCGGACACCCTTCTTACCGAAATAATGGCTGACAGGAGGGGCAGCAGTCAAGACTCAAGGGGTTCAAACAGAGGGCCGAACAGAACTGCTAGAACAATGTTTAGGTCCGAATAGGGAACCAGTTCTCAGAGGGAACCAGAGGATGTAAGCAGAAAAGCCTCTTCAGTTATTTCCAATGCCACGCTGACGAGATTTCTCATTTCCTTTGGAATCAGGGGAATGGAACCCTGATATCATTGCCAAATGCACTCAGAAAACTGAGGACAAGGCCTGATTTTTGAAGATGTAGCAGGTATTCCAAGATGTTTCTCGATGGAAGCCAGTCAGCTGGGTCCCAAAGGTCACGGACCATACTGAAAATCTTTTCCACTTGGCTAAGTAGGCTGTCCTAGTGGAGGACTTCCAACTGTTGAGTAGGACTTGCTGGACAGCTGCTGAGCACTGCTCCTCTTCATTCAACCATGTAGTAGCCAGGCCATAAGATGCAGGAAGCGGATTGCAGGATTGAGGGTGCAGCCATGGTCCTGAGTGAGCATGTCAGGATGGAGAGAAACAGTATGGGAGGCTCAGCCAACAGAGCAAGGAGGTCTGAGACCCAGCATCGTATCTGCCACACTGGAGCAAAGAGGATGAACTTGACCCGATCCACCTTCAGCTTGAGGATGGCCTGCAGAATTATCAGAATTTGGGGGGCGGGGGGGAAGAGGGGTGAGAGGGAAGGTATACAGAAGAGCCGAATACCAGCTGCCGTGAGAGACACTGGAGACTGAGCCTGGTCTGAGGCCCCCCTGGGAGAAAAACCAAGAGGTGACACCTTTGTTTTCCCTCATCACAAACTGGTCAATCATGGGAATGACCCAGAGAACACTCTCCCTCAGCAACCACTCATGGCTCAGGGAAAAAACCCTACTGAAATAGTCCATAGACAATTTTGCAGCTCCAGCAAATGGACTGCAACCGGAGTGATGACTTCTTTGATGCACAATTGCCACAGGTTGATCGCTTTCAGACAGAGTAACCTGGAATGCACTTCCTGCTTGTTCACATAGCACATTGCAGTATTGTTGGTGACTGTGTGAACCATCAAGTGTCTGATGTGGTCCCAGAAGGCATGACATGCATTGTGGATGGCCCAAAGTTTAACATGTTGATGTGGAGTGAGGCTCCACCCTCAGTGAATCCAGATGCACCCTCCAACCCAGAAGGGAAGCATCAGTAACCACTGACTTGGTCGAAGAGGGCCAAGTGAAGGGGACTTCTGGGCACACATTGTGTGGGAACTCCCACGAATACAAGGAATCCAGGACTAGTGGAGGAAAACAAACCAACCTGTCCAGAGAATGCAGGGAAGGGCAGTAAACCATCCTGAGCCACATCTGAAGAAGGCGACGATGCAACTTGGTACACTGTTCAAGTGGACATGCGGCCCAACAGGCTCGGACACAGGCGGACTGTCATAAATGGCTGAGATGGCAAACTGAGGCAGGCCTGATGAAATGCCTGGAAGCAGTTGGTTGGCAGGAATACCTTCGACCTTGTGTAATCTAAGAGGCCCCAATTAACTATTTGTTGAGTAGAAGTCAAGGTTGCCTTTGCAGTGTTTAAAATGAGTCCCAGACGGCTGAGCAAACTAAATGTGATGTCAATGTGGGTAAGAACCTCCTCTCTGGAGCCAGCCTTCAGTAACCGATCAAGGTATCAGAAGATGTGGATTCCTTTCCTCCTGAGATATGCCAAGATCACTGCCATGCATTTGGTAAAAAACTCGGGAGGCAGAAGAGAGGCTGAATGGGACCATATACTGAAAGTGGTGGTCTCCTACCACAACGTAGAAACTTCCTGTGGCTCAGCAGAATGGACAGTGTCTTCAAAGTCCAGGGCAGCAAAGCAGTCATTTTGAGAGGAGGAAAGCCAACTGTGGGAGGATAGCCAATAGAGTGACCATGCAGAATCTCAAGTACTTAATGAATTTGTTGTGGCTACGAAGGTCAAGAATGGGTCTCATCCCGCCTTTGGATTTCGGTATCAGGAGTAAAAAACACAGCTCCCGTGTTCCTGTGGAACCTCCATCGCGCCCAACTTCAGAGAGCTGACCTACTTGATGAGCAGTGTCTTGTGAGAGGGGTTCCTGACCAGGGACAGGAAAGGAGAGTTGGAGAGGGACATTGAGAGGAACAGGATTGCATAGCCCAATCCAAAGTATCTAGGACACAGCTGTCGGAGGTAATACAGTCCCAAACGTTATTAAAAGTGCACCAGTGCTTGGGTCAAAGGAGTCAAAAATAGGTGCTTGGTCTGAGCTGAGGGAGGGCATGTGAACTGCCTGAAGCTCAAGCCCAACTGCTTCCTCCTGTGGGATCTATCTTCCTTTCTAGGGTAGTCCTGTTTCAGGAGAAAAGATTGTGCAAGGGAATGCTGCAGGTGACATTGTTGCTGCTGCTGAGCCCCATAATGGCATCTTTGCCTGTTCACTTCCAAGGACCTCAAGGTAACCCTGAAGGAGTGCAAAGACTGAGTGCATCAGTCTTATCCAAGAACAAGACTCTTCAGTCAACGGGCAAGTCCTTGATGGTTTGGTGGCTATCCAGACTGATTCCAAAGTTCTGCAGCCAGAAAACCTTCCTTAGTTACCACCAAGGCCATAACCCTGGCCGGGGTGCCTGCAACTTCAAGGGTGCGCTGCAGGAATGTTTTGGCCACCAAGCAGCCTTCCACAAAACACACCTGGAACTCCTCAAGTGAGGCCTCTGACAACTGGTCCTCAACTTTAGCCATGACTGACCAACTGAGGAAGTCTTACTGGGCCAGCAAAGTTCATTGATTTGCAATCCTCATCTGCAAGTGCGATTAGGTAGAGTGGCTGGATCTTCTGGACAGGAAGATCTAGGAGTCTGTCCTTGAGAGTAGACTTGAAATTTCCTGGTCAGGTCCTGTCATTTATCACTGTTACAACAAGGGAATTGGGGTCCAGATGGAAAAAACCCCCTCAAATCCCTGAATGGGAACAAAGTAGCACTTTTCCACAAGTTTTGCCACCAGCAGTACTGAGGCCAGGATACTCCACAGGGCTCTTGCAAGCTTAAGTAGCACATCACTGATCAGGAGGACCATTCTCCTGGGGATGGTGGGCTATAAAACATTCACCAGTTTGCACATGTTCTCTTGGAGGAACGCCACCTGGATGCCCAGTGGTGTGGTTACATGGTGTAACTGTCTTGGTACGCCTTAAAGTCCTCTGGAATAGGAGATGACAAACGAGGAAGCACAGCATCGTCTGGCAATGAGGACGAAGGTCTTGGGTGAGCCAAAATTGTCTCTTGTTCCCAGGAAGACACATCCAGGAGGAAGGATGCCATCCGCTCCAAAGACAAGAAGATGGCTTTGGATCAACCACAAGCAACCACTGTCACCTGGTGGGTGACTTGTCTTGAAGTGGGATGAAGAATGGGATCTCCGCAAATAAGGAGTGTCTGAGTCCAAGGCCATTGATATGGTATTGGTGGCCAGGAACCTCCATCCCAGCCACGAGACACCTGCCAACCTGGGAGCCATACTGGTCCATTGGCATCCCCTGGAGTTCACTGGTTGATGCAGAGCAGGAGGATGACAACTGACTCTGAATCAGAGCACCGGGTTCTCAGCAACATGGGGGGAGAGAGACCCCAGGGAGCCAAACATTGGTCCAATTCATCCATCGCCTAGAACAAGGTGGGAATCTGGGCCCCTGATGAAGGCAGTACAGAGCATGCTAGTGCCACAGGGAACATTGGTTCCAATGAAAAACAGCCGTACTGGAGCATATGAATGCACAAAACGTCAAAGGTGGTGAAAGCTGCCATGAGAGCACTTGCAGCATTAAACATGGCAGGGCTGAAGAGAGTGCTGGTGCTGAGGACCCCCACACCAATTCCAGTACCAGCTCCATCCCCACCACAGGAAGGGGAGCATCTAGATGCAGTGGCCAGGGACATTGAGGTTCAGTGGCTCGCTACAGTGGAGGTGGCGCAACCCTGGGAAAGTCCTGGACCAACAGTGAGAGCAGGACCAAAAGGCAGAGGTGGTGTGTGGAGGCCTGGTACACCGACAACATGGACAGAATTGGTACTGACATCTCCCTTGTTGGTACAGATGCAACGGATGCCTTAAGACTGGAGCCAGAATCAATGGTATCGGGTTTCTGCATTTCCCACCTAGTACCAGGGAAGCGTCAGAGGTATTTGTGCTATCCTTCCTGCCAGAACTGAACCTGTGCTAGTCTGAACTTTTTCAAGGGGAGACAAAGGAGTCCCCCCAAGACCTCTTCCTCAGCACCAATGACAGAACAGCTTCTCTGTCTTTTTGGCAGGGCGCCTGCCCCAGAATGAGGCATGGCAGTGCTCTGAGTCTGAGGGGGGCCTTGGTACCAGATCAGGCCACATGGCCTATTCAAGCAGGTGCTGCTTGAGGCAAAGGTCCCACACCACCTAAGTCCACTTCTGAAACAGTATACAGATTGAATAGTGCTCTTAAGGTGTGCCTCACCGAAACAAAGCAAGCAACCGTTGTGGGGATTGTTATTGAGGATTGCTCCTCCACACTAAGGACAGCGTTTAAACCCCAGTGAGGGCATCAGCAGGGAACACTAAACTAGGCATGAGATTGTGAGACTTCAACCACAGGTGGTGAGAAGGAACTGCACTGGGATAGGCAAGGTGCCATCTCAGATAGCCAGGGAAGGAGCCAGAGCATGAGTGCTACCCCCTCTACAGGTATTGCTAGGCAAAAGGCTCTGGCTTGCTGGACATGTACACACCTAGAGTGGAATACATGTCTCCATCTACTTGAAGAATGTGTAATTTGAGTCTTTTAGTAGCTGTATCCCACACTAAGAGTCTAGACTCTTGAGTATAGACTCAAGAGCCTTTTGGGTTTTATTCAAAATTTTGATTTCTCACCACAAAACTACCAACCTCCTGACCATCAACTGCTTCCCTCTGGACCTTCAGAATTAAGAGCTGCTACGAGGGCTACCCCTCTCACTCACCATGTCTCCCTTCTGCTTTTCCTCCACACAAACTCCCCCTCAAAGATTGAAGTCTTGCTCCCACCCTCTACCTCCTTGCAAGTTGTGGGATCCCATCTTAGCTCCTGGCTTCTATGCCATCACTCTCCTACCCCCAGTCCTTTGTGTTGCTACCTTCCTCCTCCAGTTATTCTAGGTCTTTCCTCCTGACGCAGCTTGATCAAATCCACATTCCCTCCAGTTATAACGAAGTCCTCACACACCCACAGAATTGATGTCTGGGTGGAGTACGCAGGTAGCGTTTCCGCACACAACAGGGCTCATTGGTGTTAGCCATGTAGAGTGTCTACGCTGCAATAATACACGCACAGCTGGCTTGTGCCAACTAACTCAGGCTTGTGGGGCCTGGGCTACGGGGCTAGAAAAATCTAGTGCAGACATTCAGGCTCAGGCTGGAGGGTCCTAAAGCCCAAGCTCCAGCTGTAATGTCTACACTGCAATTTTATAGCCCTGCAGTCCAAGTCTGCCAACATGGGCGAGCCACAGGTGTTTTACTGCAGTGTAGACATACCCACAGCCAGAGTTCCCAGAGAAGCTATTAGCATAGAAACAGTGTCAGAAGGAGCCTGTGACACCCTACTAGCACAATATGACCATGTATTCACAGCATCAATGAGCTGAGCTACCTCAAAAGTTATTTTGGTGGCTTAGTTTACAATGTTACAATTAGAGGGAGAATTCCTGGAGGATACCTTTAAGGAAAGGCAATGTTACATAGGCTGACAATTTAAGGACACTACATACACTGCAATTAAAAAACCAAATGAAGTCTACCTCAACTTTCTCTTGTTCAGCTACAAACTCTTCTATTGGAACATAGTGGTCTTCAACTTGTTCCATTGCACACAAATATGCATGTTTCTTTATAGCTTCCTTATACATTTCAAATGTATTCTCCAACTTTTCCTCATAACTTTCTCTCACATCTTCCAAGCGTTTACTGAGAATGATAAATCAAGTTAGCTTGAGTGCTTCATTTACAGGATTTTACAAGAGTCAAAGCATTAATATTTCAAAACTACATGTGAAACCTAGAAAGAGTTGGACAAAGTTTCAAAGTAAATAAAAATCATGAGGTTAAATGGGAGACTAGCAGAAGAAATGTACACTACTTTAAGTTCTACTTTTTAAGCTTGCAGTAATTTTACTTAGTCCTTGAGAGACAGTCTTGTCAGATTCTATTTTTCAGTATCAGAAAAATAATTCATTCAAGTTAATCTATAGCACTAGAACATTGTAAATTAAGTAATAGAGAAATCAAGAGATGCCAAAAAAAGTGTTGTTTCTGACTCCTGTGCTGTCTAGATATTAATGCTAGCAAGGACTTTGAGCTACTTGCAATGGTGCTATAATGCAAGTCTGTGGGACAACTGTATATGCAACAGGAAGGGTTAGGTGTATATTTAATGCTGGAAGTCAGTCAAGTTTGGTTGGTCTAGTTTTCTATAGTACTTTGGTTTGGCAACAGATATTTGCTAGTCCAGGAAAGCTAAAAGCATGCTAGGTCACTGCTTTGATCTCTCATTCAGCTGATGCAGTCACAGTACACACCAACTGGCAAGACTGAAGAAGGCTCAGGGGTATTTATATGGTCCCCATTACAGTGAGGCACTCAAATACTGCAATCTTTACTGGATTTATACTCACACCACCACAGAGATTGGGAAATGCTATTATCCCCCATTGTACAGTGGCAGAACTGAAGCACAGCAAGCCTAAAGTCACACAGAAAGCTAGTGCAGGAGAAGGCAATTGAACCTGGGGCTCCCAATCCCAAGCTAGCACTCTAAATACTTGACCATCCCTCCTCTCCTTAATATCTAGGCTCAAGCCCAGAGGTGGGCAAACTACAGCCTGCGGGCCACATCCAGCCCACGGGCCACATCCAGCCCACAGGACCCTCCTGCCCAGCCCCTGAGCTCCTGGTCCAGGAGGCTAGTCCCTGGCCCCTCCCCTGCTGTTCCCCCTCCCCTGCAGTCTCAGCATGCCACACCACCGGTGCAACACTCTGGGCGGCCGGACAGTGCAGTTGCAGAGCTGTGGCCTGACCTGGTGCTCCAGGCAGCGCGGCTGTAGTGCCGCCAGCCACCAGTGCTCCAGGCAGCGCAGTAAGGGGACAAGGGGGGGTTGCATAGAGGGCAGGGTAGTTTGGGGGTGGTCAGGGGACAGGGGGTGAGAAGCAAGGCAGTGGGGGTTGGATAGGAGGCAGGGACTGGGCCACACCTGGCTGTTTGGGGAGACAGCCTCCCCTAACCGGTCCTCCATACAATTTTGGAAGCCTGATGTGGCCCTCAGGCCAAACAAGTTTACCCGCCCCTGCTCAAGCCCCTTTGAGATTGAACTCCTATGAATTTGATCCACTTTTAAACTTGAGCCCATCTAAAATTTAGGCCTTATTTTGGCATATAAGTGCAGTTTGAGGAACCAGCATAAGCTATACTGGTATAAGCACTTTATGCCCGTATAAAATGCATCTACATCAGGAAGGTATTGCTGGTTTAACTGTGTAGATTAACCGACCACCCTCATGCTCCAAACATAACTACAACGATAGATTTAAGTTTAAACCAAGACTTAGATGGGCTATCCCAGCCTTAATTTTTTTTGGAGGGGGTGGGGGGGGGAAAAACACAGGAAGTTTCCATCAATAGACAGTGATAGACCTGACACATTAACACTACTGTAAGACGTGTCTAACCAATTGTCTCCAATTTTACTACACTACAGTACAATAAAATTTCTGTGGTATTCCTATTAGGCTCACCTTGGTGCCAATCACGTAAAATACAGGGCTGAGGGACACAATCCCATTGTGATTTTCGCAATTTTCTTTAGAACTCCCTTGTTTTTCCAGGGGACGCCTCCCAAGAAAAGATGTAAAAAATGCTACCGGTAATTTCAGGTTTCTTTAGTAGTGTGCAGATGTCTACCATCTCAGTGCATGCTTGATTTCTGTGTTTAGTCACCTGCCAGAGAGGCCATGGTCTATCATGACTAGCCTCTTAAAATGTCAGACAACTCTGCTTTAGTGGAGCAGAAGCAGAAGCTGAATGAAAATGAATAGCAGAAACAAGATGAGAGAACTAAGCAGATGATTTGTCTTGCCATACAAGTGCTTCTATTACCTAACATAAGAGGTGGTCAGAGAAGAGCTGGACAGGGTGAGACTATTTTTCCATGAAGTATTTGAAAGCAGGCTCCCACTGGCCGCGGTTCGCCGCTCCCACTGGCCGCGGTTCGCCGCTCCCACTGGCCGCGGTTCGCCGCTCCCACTGGCCGCGGTTCGCCGCTCCCACTGGCCGCGGTTCGCCGCTCCCACTGGCCGCGGTTCGCCGCTCCCACTGGCCGCGGTTCGCCGCTCCCACTGGCCGCGGTTCGCCGCTCCCACTGGCCGCGGTTCGCCGCTCCCACTGGCCGCGGTTCGCCGCTCCCACTGGCCGCGGTTCGCCGCTCCCACTGGCCGCGGTTCGCCGCTCCCACTGGCCGCGGTTCGCCGCTCCCACTGGCCGCGGTTCGCCGCTCCAGGCCAATGGGGGCTGCGAGAATGGCGGCCAGCACATCCCTTGGCCCGCGCCGCCTCCCGCAGCCCCCATTGGCCAGGAGCAGCGAACCGTGGCCAGTGGGAGCCGCAATCGGCCAAACCTGCGGACACAGCAGGTAAACCAACTGGCCCAGCCCAGCCTGGCCGGGGCTTTCCCGGTACAAGCGGCGGACTGGCTTTGAGAACCACTGCCCTATGTCACATGCAATAGCATTTGAAATACCTATCAACTTTCCAGGGATTGGTTCAATAACTTGGGGATCTGCAGTTACCACAACCATTGCTCAGAACCAGCTCTATGTTGTGTGTGCAGTCACATTATCTTAGCCACCAAGAAGGCGGTAATGGTTCGTGGAGCTGGCAAAAAAGCCACACAAAAGATAGAAAATGTAGTGTGCTTACAAAAGCGTTCTGCCACTTGTGTAGCCATTTGTATTCTACAGCAGTCTAGCAGAGCATCCTCAGGAGGTACTAAGTGTGTGTGATTAGACCCATCATTCTTACCTGATCTGGTAGATTCTCATGTATGGGAAAGTCAGAATGAGATCCTCCAGTAATTTCAGGTTAACCACAGAATAAAGTCAGTGTTGCATGCAGGGGGCATTACCACCACCTTTTTTTTTTGGGAAGCATGCAACGGTAGTCTGATCACTGAGACATTTTCTAGTCTTTTGCTCTTGGGAACAATAGAAGAGCTTTAGAGTTGGCCAGTCATTATTAGCTTCCTCTCTAAATGGCGTATGCATGAAATGTTCCTATTCTATATCATGTTATATAGTTTTAAATGGTGTCATCGCTTACCTCCAGGTTTCCTCCGTTTCCAACAGTTGTTGGAACATGGCTTCTGCCATCTCTTTACGTATCTGCACCTCAAGAAGTAGTTTACTCTGCCTTTCTGCAACTAGCGTCTCCTTCAGGTTCTCAGTAGTTTTCAAGAGCTCCTGCATTTAAAATACTTCACTTCAGAAACCACTTCAGGAGTAACAACACGCATTTCAAATTTTAAAAAAAAGGGTTATTTACCAGGCAATGGTGTTCATAAAAGCCATCTCTACCTGTCCACTATGGAACATGAAACTCCATCTCATGTTGGTTTTCCTATTGAAATACCTCAGTTCTGTTGAAACCTAATTATGTGCCCAAGAAAAGGATTTTGAGCCTACTCCCACTGAAGTCAATGGGAAAACTGATATTTACTTCAATGATTATATCTTGATCCTACTAAATAACCCAGTTAAGTCTTTCCACATTTTGGGATCACCTCCAGAGTTTCCTGCTCCATGGGCTGGAAAGCAATACATAGATATAAAATTGGGCTACTGAGAGTGGATCAGTTCAGAAGTGAACAATTTGAGTATTGATTTGCAGCAGCAATCATTAGTATTTAGCGATCTAGACAATTGTTAAGTTGTGCACCATGACAGATCAGTTAGACAAGAATGAATCTGGCATGAGACAAACAAGGACAGTGTTTTGTTTTGTTTTTTTAAAACAGAATGTTCTTTCAAACCAGTAGATGAGAGTTTGTTAGCCATGTCATAGCTTAATGAAATGGACACAATTCTCCACTTGGATAATTTAAATAATTTAAAGGTTGCTTTATAATACTAAATTATTAAAAGCTTTACTACCAAGTGACTAACAGAAGTTGACTGTTTGTGAATGACCAGGAAGTTGGCTACAGAATAGTAAAAATCAGCGCCAATAGAAAGAGGTTGCATTTCTTGCACATTTTAGTTTAAGCAGTTTCTAGCGTTCAAAAGAAAAGGTTGAAGAGAAACCTCAAATTTGAAAACATTTACTGCAGAAACAACTCTTCCCAGTTTGGCATTTTCTGTTTTCACCTTGGTATTTAATTGCTAAAAGATGCTAGATTCACAGACAATAAGGCCAGAAGGGACCACTATGATCACCTAGTTCAGTGATACTCAGACCTCAGTGCTTCAGGAGCCAAATAAGCCATCAGCATTGCCCAAAAGACCCACAGTAGTGTGAATTCGTTGTTTCATTTACTATAGTACTATATACTCATATTTAAACAGTATGACAGGGAAATATTTAGTTTATATATTATTCTCACAGCAAAGTGACTGACCGAGGATTATTTTATCAATTACAATTAGTTAACATAGTAAAAGCATCCCGATTGGTTGTTAATTAAATCAGTGTTTTCATATCATGTGCTACAAAGAGCTGTAGACGACACATTAAAGAGCCACTTGCAGCTTGCAAGCTTCAGTCTGAAAACCACAGACCTAGTCCAACCTACTGAAACCACAGGCTATACAATTATTCCCAGAAGTTGAATTAGTTTGCCTTTTAGAATGGCATCTAATCTCATTTTTAAAAAGGAGATAGAAAGTCTACCACTTCCTCAGATAAGGTGTCCCAATGTTTAATTTATACTGAAATTACTACTGGAATACTGCATCTTATTTCAAGGTTGAGTATGTCTAATTTCAACTTCCAGCCATTGATCTTATGTCTTTATCAGCATGACTGACAAGCCTCCTCTATCAGAGATCTTTTAAAATGTTTACATACCTATACACAGTGACCTTCTCTTCAATAAGATGAATAGACTGAGCACCTTCAGCCTCACATCAATAAGGCTTGTATTCCAGCCCCGGCTCATTTTTATAGCTCTCATTTAACCTCTCTCCAATAGGTCCACAACCTTCTTGAAGTGTGGACACTGCGACTGTAGACAGTATTCTAACAACTGTCTTACCAACCCTGTACACAGAGGCAAGATCACTTCCTCATTTCTACTTGATATCTCCCACCCACCCCCGTTTGTTTTTAAACTACAACCAAGGATTACGATAGCCCTTTTAGCCACAACATTGTTCTGAGAGCTCACGTGGAGTCTTAGCTACAGTGATTCTTAAATCCGCATAAGTCCCTGCTTTCCAAGACAGTCTCCCATCGGCATAGCCTGCATTCTTTGTTCCTAGGATGTAGTGCCTTGCATTTGGCTGTATTAAAATGCATTTTCTGGGTTTGTGACCATTTAACCAGACAATTCAAATCACTAACACTAATCTAGTTTCATTTATTACCCCACTAATCTTTGCTACTAACGTTTGCATAGGACAGATTTTCTCTCATCTAAACAGATTCTAAAAATATATTGACAAGTGTTGGACCAATAACCAGCCAACCATTTGGGGATGCTGCAACTAACGGCCCTGTTCGAGGACCTCTCCTCATTAACCACCTTCATTTTGAGATCTGTCAGTTAGCCAATTTTTAAATCCATCTAATGTGGGCCCTATGAATTCCATATAATGCAATTTTTAATCAAGATGCCATGGAGTACTAAGTAAAATGGATTGGAGAAATCTAGGTATTTCTTTTAATCAACCAGACCTGTAATTGTTTAAAAAGGTTACAGGTCTGGACAAGACCTATTCTCCATGAAACCATATGAGCTGGAATAATATTTTTAGCCTCTAATTATTAATAGAGTTTCAGATTAACTGTTCTATTATTTTGCCCAAGACTGAGGTCTTGCTAACCAGTCTAGAGTTCCCTGGGTCATCCCTTTTACTCTAACAATTGGAATCATGATGGCAGACCTTCAAACCTTTGGAATTTCCCCAGTTTTCCAAAATTTGTTAAAAATTAACATTATGGTTCAGAGAGCTCCTCAGCTAGTTCTTTTAAGACTCTTGGAGGTAAGTTAATTTTCAAATCAACAGACCCAGTGTTTAATTTTAGCAGATGTTACCTCAGATCCTGTTAAAGATAGCAAGCCTTCTATTCCAACTACATCATATAGGATGGATACATGCTCCTGCATTTATATGATGATTTGTATATACAAAGCAAGTTACAGACATTAACCTTATTCCCATCACGTAAGATGAGTTTGTTAAAGTGATCTGCAAAGGTTTTAAAGACATGTTTGTAAAGTTCCCCAGGAGGAAAAGGGTAGCTGTTTAAAAATAATTGGTGCTGTCTTTTAATAAAAAAAAATAAAAAATAAAACTTACTGCTTCCTTACTTTCCTGCTTAGATATTGCATCAGATTTACCTCACAATCCGAGAAGGATTTAAAGAGGCATCCCAATCTAAATATTCACTTCCTCTGAGCTTTTCCTTTTGACCTGAAATTTCTAATGCTTACCCTCATTTCTATTCTACTTAGCCATCTTAAAGCTAGGCTGGGCCATCCTACCATCTCACAGCATGTTAAAATTACACTGAGCAGGAACCCAAGTGTTTCAGATTAGGCAACTTGTCCCTTCTCCTATTTTTTGAATATACTGACTAAAATATACTGTGGTATACATGACTGATTAGATTTTAACTACCTCATGGGTCATGATGGTGATGTCCACTTCCTCTTCAGAGGAGGTATCAATATCTTCATCGGGAAATTCTTCAGCAGATATGTTGGCATCAAAATGTACTATAGGCTTGCCATCCTTCCCAACCAGTTTTGGGGCAAAATATCCAAAGGTTTGGGGGTGGATTGTCTGAATAACCTGAAAAATAGTCATAAAATTTTATGTACTGTGGAGGAAATGGCATTTCTTTCTGATATTAATATAAAGGAGCTATGTTAACAAACCTATCTAGCAAAGAATCTGTTAAAATACATATACTTTTAAGACAAACTTAAGATTGTCCCTCAGTTTTTATTTAATAAAACAAGATCTTCCTTATTTTCAGACTTGCTATGGTTAGTTATCTAAGCAGAGATTCAGAAAAAATTTCTGAGAATTTCAGCTTTTGGCACTTTTTCCCTGGCACTGAATGACCAAGAGCAATTGCCTAGCATGGTTATTGCCTCATGTGGGATGTAACTGAGAGGTTCAGGTATCCACCCTGATGGGCAAGATGAAGATTGAGTCATGGGACTTAGATCAGAGAAGCTAAGGGGATTCTGACAGACAAGCTCTATCCATCCAGAGATGGAAGAAGCATGTACTATGGAGGGAACTCAAACAGGGAAAGCTCTACATTGAGAGCACTGTCAGAAGCCCTGACTTAGGAGCTCTAACAGTTTGAGTGTAATAGAGTTTTACATTTAAAAGTGGGTTTACAGCCCCAAACTAGAAAGAAGATTCTCTTTCCATCAAATAAATAGCTCCCTCATGAGAGCAGCAGGAAATGGACAGCAAGAGGCAGCCCAGCAACTGATTCTGCAGGGCAGCTGTCAGGAAGAAATAGGAAAGCAAACAGAGCAGGGTAAGATCAAATACCATCCAAAATCCTGCATTAGTGATGAGGCAGGGAGGATAGGAACTAGCAACCATCTATGCAGGGTGGAAATTGGTCGGGGGGTGGGGGTGGGGAGGAAGAGTGAGAGCAAGAGAGCACGCACATGTGCGCCAGCCACTCCCAAAGAAAGTAAAGATTGTTTCGGACATTGGTTGTAAGATACTAGAGATTGCCTCTTCTTACTGCATCTCTTGAAGCTGCTGTTAAAAAGCTTTGGGACAAATGGTCAGCTTGTGCAACAAACTTACACATTCATAACTTGTGCATGCACACGATGTGGGATTACAATTTAATTATTTGCATGTACACAGGTAGCATAACATGGCCAACACTCTGTCTGGTCACACTAGGTAACTGTACTTTGTTTAGTGCATACTAATATAATTCTGCATACCTGACTGAAAAGCCACAATTTCAAGAAGATTAAGACTATTAAAAACAAGCAACAGCACTTTATATGTAGGAAGTAGTATGGTATTTTATAAGCCCATAAGAGACAAGGCAGTTGTGCTTCAAATCAAGAAGCACAGAGACTATGCGATCAGGAGTTTCAATATATAGTCAATCTAGGCAATTTATAAGTTAAGTGTAAGAATGCTTCAAGAAGTAGACTTCTACTTACCTGTTTGGCTGTAGCAGAAAATTTCATTAAGTGTAATGTCTCACTGTGAGTGGAGGCACACTGATTAATGTTGACAATCATACAAGCTTTGCCTTTACCACAGAAGAATGGTTGAAACAGACGAGTGAGTTTACTCTCTCTGAATGGAATATAGCTGTGTTTCACACTTAAAGAGAAAATTGTACAATTTCCATGAAGGAAACAGTGAGTTGAAATATCACATACGTAGCTGACCAATAACTTTTCTAGATCCACTCTTTAGGAAAGGTTTCAGAGTAACACCCGTGTTAGTCTGTATTCGCAAAAAGAAAAGGAGTACTTGTGGCACCTTAGAGACTAACCAATTTATTTTAGCATAAGCTTTCGTGAGCTACAGCTCACTTCATCGGATACATACTGTGGAAAGTGTAGAAGATCTTTTTATACACACAAAGCATGAAAAAATACCTCCCCCCACCCCACTCTCCTGCTGGTAATAGCTTATCTAAAGTGATCACTCTCCTTACAATGTGTATGATAATCAAGGTGGGCCATTTTCAGCACAAATCCAGGGTTTAACAAGAACGTCGGGGGGGGGGGGGGGGGGGGGGGAGGGTAGGAAAAAACAAGGGGAAATAAGTTACCTTGCATAATGACTTAGGCTTGAATAGAGACTGGGAGTGGCTAAGTTAATTGTATCCAGTTTGCAAATGAATTCCAATTCAGCAGTCTCTCACTGGAGTCTGGATTTGAAGTTTTTTTGTTGTAATATCGCAACTTTCATGTCTGTAATCGCGTGGACCAGAGAGATTGAAGTGTTCTCCGACTGGTTTATGAATGTTATAATTCTTGACATCTGATTTGTGTCCATTTATTCTTTTACGTAGAGACTGTCCAGTCTGACCAATGTACATGGCAGAGGGGCATTGCTGGCACTTGATGGCATATATCACATTGGTGGATGTGCAGGTGAACGAGCCTCTGATAGTGTGGCTGATGTTATTAGGCCCTGTGATGGTGTCTCCTGAATAGATATGTGGGCACAGTTGGTAACGGGCTTTGTTGCAAGGATAGGTTCCTGGGTTAGTGGTTCTGTTGTGTGGTATGTGGTTGCTGGTGAGTATTTGCTTCAGGTTGGGGGGCTGTCTGTAGGCAAGGACTGGCCTGTCTCCTAAGATTTGTGAGAGTGTTGGGTCATCCTTCAGGATAGGTTAATAATGCGTTGGAGGGGTTTTAGTTGGGGGCTGAAAGTGATGGCTAGTAGCGTTCTGTTATTTTCTTTATTAGGCCTGTCCTGTAGTAGGTGACTTCTGGGAACTCTTCTGGCTCTGTTTCTTCACTTCCGCAGGTGGGTATTGTAGTTGTAAGAATGCTTGATAGAGATCTTGTAGGTGTTTGTCTCTGTCTGAGGGGTTGGAGCAAATGCGGTTGTATCGCAGAGCTTGGCTGTAGACGATGGATCGTGTGGTGTGGTCAGGGTGAAAGCTGGAGGCATGCAGGTAGGAATAGTGGTCAGTAGGTTTCCGGTATAGGGTGGTGTTTATGTGACCATCGTTTATTAGCACTGTAGTGTCCAGGAAGTGGATCTCTTGTGTGGACTGGACCAGGCTGAGGTTGATGGTGGGATGGAAATTGTTGAAATCATGGTGGAATTCCTCAAGGGCTTCTTTTCCATGGGTCCAGATGATGAAGATGTCCTCAATATAGCGCAAGTAGAGTAGGGGCGTTAGGGGACGAGAGCTGAGGAAGCGTTGTTCTAAATCAGCCATAAAAATGTTGGCATACTGTGGGGCCATGCGGGTACCCATAGCAGTGCCGCTGATTTGAAGGTATACATTGTCCCCAAATGTAAAACAGTTATGGGTAAGGACAAAGTCCCAAAGTTCAGCCACTAGGTTAGCCGTGACATTATCGGGGATAGTGTTCTTGATGGCTTGTAGTCCATCTTTGTGTGGAATGTTGGCGTAGAGTGCTTCTACATCCATAGTGGCCAGGATGGTGTTATCAGGAAGATCACCGATGGATTGTAGTTTCCTCAGGAAGTCAGTGGTGTATCGAAGATAGCCGGGAGTGCTGGTAGCGTAGGGCCTGAGGAGGAAATCTACATAGCCAGACAATCCTGCTGTCAGGGTGCCAATGCCCGAGATGATAGGGCGCCCAGGATTTCCAGGTTTATGGATCTTGGGTAGTAGATAGAATATCCCAGGTCAGGGTTCCAGGGGTGTGTCTGTGTGGATTTGATCTTGTGCTTTTTCAGGGAGTTTCCTTGAGCAAATGCTGTAGTTTCCTTTTGGTAACTCTCAGTGGGATCAGAGGGTAATGGCTTGTAGAAAGTGGTGTTGGAGAGCTGCCGAGCAGTCTCTTGTTCATATTCTGACCTATTCATGATGACAACAGCACCTCCTTTGTCAGCCTTTTTGATTATGATGTCAGAGTTGTTTCTGAGGCTGTGGATGGCATTGTGTTCCGCACGGCTGAGATTATGGGGCAAGTGATGCTGCTTTTCCACAATTTCAGCCCGTGCACGTCGGCGGAAGCATTCTATGTAGAAGTCCAGTCTGCTGTCTCGACCTTCAGGAGGAGTCCACCTAGAATCCTTTTTGTAGTGTTGGTAGGGAGGTCTCTGTGGATTAGTATGTTGTTCAGAGGTGTGTTGGAAATATTCCTTGAGTCAGAGACGTTGAAAATAGGATTCTAGGTCACCACAGAACTGTATCATGTTCGTGGGGGTGGAGGGACAGAAGGAGAGGCCCCGAGATAGCCCAGCAGAAGCAGCTGTCCTAAGAGTATAGTTGGATAGGTTAACAATATTGCTGGGTGGGTTGAGGGAACCATTGCTGTGGCCCCTTGTGGCATGTAGTAGTTTAGAAAGTTTAGTGTCCTTTTTCTTTTGTAGAGAAGCAAAGTGTGTGTTGTAAATGGCTTGTCTAGTTTTAGTAAAGTCCAGCCACGAGGAAGTTTGTGTGGAAGGTTGGTTCTTTATGAGAGTATCCATTTTTGAGAGCTCATTCTTTATCTTTCCCTGTTTGCTGTAGAGGATGTTGATCAGGTGGTTCCGCAGTTTCTTTGAGAGCGTGTGGCACAAGCTGTCAGCATAGTCCGTGTGGTATGTAGATTGTAATGGATTTTTTACCTTCAGTCCTTTTGGTACGATGTCCATCTGTTTGCATTTGGAAAGGAAGATGTCTGTCTGTATCTGTACAAGTGTTTTCATGCAGTTGATAGATTTCCACTCCATTTGTGCTGGAAATGGCCCAACTTGATTATCATACACATTGTAAGGAGAGTGATCACTTTAGATAAGCTATTACCAGCAGGAGAGTGGGGTGGGGGGGAGGTATTTTTCATGCTTTGTGTGTATAAAAAGATCTTCTACACTTTCCACAGTATGCATCCGATGAAGTGAGCTGTAGCTCACGAAAGCTTATGCTCAAAGAAATTGGTTAGTCTCTAAGGTGCCACAAGTACTCCTTCTCTCTTTGAAGAAAGATACGCACTTTTCCATAAGAACACCCAA
The DNA here is from genome assembly GCF_015237465.2 of Chelonia mydas. Taxonomy (NCBI): domain Eukaryota; kingdom Metazoa; phylum Chordata; order Testudines; family Cheloniidae; genus Chelonia; species Chelonia mydas. The sequence goes on along the minus strand of NC_057850.1, from coordinate 66,347,891 downwards.
ATTTGAATGTAACGTCCCTATCCAACAAAGCTGAACATATTCCCAAATACTGTCCAAGGAAAGAGATTTTAAAAAGTCAAGAAAAAAAAGAATATGGACAACAAATCTGTATTTTTGGACAAGTTCATTCCAGTCACGAAAAGGAGATACTTGAAGAAATCTCATGCGGAGTAGAGTCTATTTCTGAACTCTCAAGTGAGTCTACTTGCACAGATGGAGAAAAAAATCTGCACTTATGAGAGATATTGGTTGCTCACAGAATAAAAAGAGTCACTGGTTTTGCAATTTCATGTCTTTTCTACCATACTCCCACATACAATAGTTTTTCCCCACAGGAAAAGAAGAAGAATTAAATGTGTTATCATAGTGATGTTTTCAATAAACATATTGCTAAATGTACATGTTAAGTGAACCATTGTCCAAGTTTGCAAAATCACTACCCAAAGCTGTGCACTGCATGGTTAGTCTTTTAGCTGAACTCAAACTCAAGTTATTATTATAGGTCTTCTCACTTACGTAGGATTCTGATTCTGCTTCAGTGCTGCAATGCATTTCCCAAGAATAAAAAGAGAATTATTAATATTCCCTGCTTCTTTTAGTCTGTCTCCAAAAGCTTGTGTCTTATTGCACCGTTCAGACCCAGCCAAGTCACAGAGAGACAATCTAAATGAAAGAATTAATCAGCAATATAAATATTGTACAAATTAAGTACAATTTTTAATATTGTTTATTTTCAGATATGTTGGTGTGACATTTCTGGACACACATCTAAGATGTGAACTACAGAGTACCTTCTTTCTACTGTTTGATTCTTCAGTGGCTTTTGCAAACAGAAGGAAGAAACATGGTTTTGTACAAAGCCTTCCCTTCAATACAAAGTCCAGACTAGGGCATCGGATAATTAAGGCTGTGAGTTTGTCACAGATTCCATAACCTCTGTGACTCCTGCAGCAGCCAGTGCAGCTCACCTGGGGGCCGCCTGAGGAGCTCAGGCAAGCCCTGGGCCAGCTGCACTGGCCACTGCTGGGGCAGTCTCAGGCCACCACCCCCCTTTCTCCCTCCCCAGCAGCAACAGTTTGGGTGCATGTGGGAGGGAGCTCAGGGCTGAGGTGAGGACTCTGGACAGCGCTTACCTTGGGAGGCTTGTGAAGCGGTGACATGTCCCTCCCTTAACTGCTAGCTCTGCATGCTGCCTCCGCCTTCAGGCACCATTCCTGCAGGTCCCATTGGTGGCAGTTGGGATGGGGTCAGCACGAGGAGCTAGGAGCAGAGGGAGCCTGGGAGAGATGTTGCTGCTTCCAGGGAGCCACACAGGGAGCCTGCCAGCCCCGCCAACCCCCGCCATCACCCCCCACCAGGGCATGCTGTGTGCCCCTCCCCCACCCCAGGCCACCACCACACCCAAGATTTAGTCAGATATATAGTACAAGTCAGGGACAGGTCATGGGCTGTGAATTTTTGTTTCCTGCTCATGACTTACTAAAAATACCCATGACTAAAATATAGTTTTACTCATAATACAGCTATAGTTAAACACATTGCAACAGCTTACAGAATGACATTAGTATTTCCATATTCCATGGAGAGATGGTTAAGCCAATGTCATAATCCTTATTTTAAAATACATAGCTATAGCTGGATACTTTTTGGATGCAGAGTAGTTTGTTTCTGCAGCTTCCAACATCTGTTTAGAGGACAGGAGTTCCCCACAGGTTGACTTTTACAGCCAAGTGTCAACACTTAGCACATAATGAAACTTTTGTCATCAAAGTTTGGATTAGGCCATTGGTTTGCCTCCACATGGCCCACCAGAATACTTAGAAATATTTGTGCCAGGATAAACATTAAAAAAAACCTGCATTATGAGGACATTTAGGTTGCAAAGTCAAGTACTCAAAAGTTGTGATGTGCCCAAATGCAGACTGCCCATGCAACCTAAGCCTATGTAGATTTTAGCCCTTTACATGTATATGTTTAATTACATGATCACATACTATCTCCACAAGATCCCTACCTCATTCAATACACAAGATGGGTGCTGCTCAGGGAATGAGGCAGTTGTTCAATATCATTCAGTTGATAATCTTATTTACTGTAGACTAACCAAAGTGTGCAGGCAAATACAGAACATCTCATAGGGCAGTTCTCACCATAATATCAGAGTGCCTCACAAAATGTCAGTGCTCTTATCTCATTGGAGATGAATTTGTTATCTTCCCCACTTAGAAAAATAAGAAACTGACTCACTGGCAGAGCCATGATTTCAAATCATAACATCGTGACTCAACTCATATTCATGCCTCCAGATCACGCTGCCTTACTGCCTGGGAACCCACAGCTCCTAACAACTTCAGCTGAAGGTCTGAGTGCTCAGAACTTCTGCTTTATCAGGCCCCAGGTGGCTCAAAGGAGGTGCCCAGAGAAAGAGGAACATGATTAGTGGCACTTGCCAAAATTTTGTCTTAAAGGACTTCCTCAGTAACACATGACCTATGGCAGAAGCAGGTCTCTTGTTTGCCCTTCACCTGCCTTAAATCACACGATCATTCTTTCACCTTCCTGAAGTCCTCTATTTTGTTCTTTTCACTCCTACCAACTTCTAGAGGAAGGGGGAAAGGGATCCTATAGACATCTTCTTTCACTACACAACCCTGATTCAGTCCCTGAGCACTGTCCATTCTGTGCACTGCAGGAAGGAGGAGTCCTGTGGGGAAAACAAGTTAGTATGTGTATAATACATACGATCACAAGCAGGCTGAATTAAGGTTGACCAAGCAACCTACCATTCCACAACTTCCAAGAGCTTGACTCTGCCACCTAAGCATTCTTTTAACAATGTAGTTTCCTAGGTTTAAAAGGAAATACATAAAGCAGTAAAAACAAGATAACACCCATCTGCCCGAGATCATGCATCATTGGTAGAGTCTGGACTCTGAACCTTCTGCAGTGTAGCGCAGTTTGAGGTGTGAGACTCACTATATTATACAAACAGCAGCAAAAGGCAGTTACCATTAGGGGAGGCTTGATGGCGTCACATACCGAGTTGGGGGACACAGCCAAGCTTAGCTCCCCCATTAGAAGATGGGAAGCTCCTTCCCCACATGAGGCCCCAAGGAAGGGGTTGTCAGAGGAAGACTGTCTTGCTCTCCCCACTCCCAGAGAGGCTATTGCCATCTGGGGTTCCCTGACCAGTACATTCTGTGGTTGCATTGGGAATGGCTTTGGCCCACCATCAGATTAGAATATTCGTGTTCAGTTATTTCAATAGGCTACCAAAAGTTTCCTGGCTACAGATGGAAAGTGGCAATTTTCATAAGTTTCTCTCAACCATATCTTAATGGAATGTAATGGGACCAATAAAGCCAGCTTTCTGTACTCAAGACTTTTTCCCCTTACCAAGTTTTAAAGGTCTGCTGCAAACATGGCTCTGAAATACTCAAAGGTCAGAGAACAATTTATAATTCAGTGTTAGACAACTTAGACATAGGTTTAACTACTAGCACACCCATAATAATTAATTTTATTGTAGAATTAGGAAGTAAGACACTTACTCTGAAACTCCAAGAATACGAGGCTCAGCCTCATCACTTAGTCTTAGTAGTCTGATAGAAAATATGCTGTGACTAGTAGGGAGACAAACAAGTTTTCATTATCAACAATCTGACTTCCATCTAGAATTATGTTCAACTTTACCTAGTATTTTGGTTTTTACAAGTTGAGTGGGGTTAATAGAAAATTAAGGGTCAGACAAAATAAAAGTTAAGGAGCATATTTGTAATGCATTAATTTGAACAGCCAATAAAAGTTGATACAGTATTTAATACCATTAAAAACCAGAAGGTAAAGAGAAACAAATAGAGGTTACTTGAAGTGTGGGAGTTAAGGACGGGATTTTAATTAGCTGCTTCGGGGGGGGGGGGGGGGGGAGATGATTTTCATGATTCACACAGGCTGTTTGGCTTAAGCAGCATAAAGAAATCTACAGATCCATGACAGGTTCATTTTTGGATCCCTGAACACAAGAACTTCAGACAGAAACTAGTGTTTGGAATACCAACTCCCTGAAAATAGGGGGAGTGGATTTAGAAGGGGGAAGGAGGAGAGGAGGAATCTGTCAGTCTGATAATTCACCCTGGTTTCTAGCATATGCATCATTTATTGTTCAGTTTACCCAATATTCTGTGAGGTTTTCCTGGTGCATTAACATTTTAATATCACAAGAAAATCCTAAGTCAACCCCCTCAGAAAGAACCAGCCATTAGTGCTCTGGCAGTTATACTCGGGCTGTCAGACCAAAGAGGGAAGCAAAATTTCAGAGAGTTAAGAATATTCTGCTGCCAATTTCTCCTGCACAGTCTGAGCACTCCAGTTAATCTCTAAGTAGTTTGGCAGAAAGGCACTCCAATAGTCAAATCACAATTCCTGAAGGAATTAGTTTTGGTGTGTACAGGCAATGAATTACACTCAGAAATTAACTGAAGTCAGTATTCTCTGGAACACCAGTGTAACTGTTCCATGTATGAAGTTCTGCTAAGAAAGCAGATAGCTTTGTTCTGCATTAGTTTAAGGGGTGTTCAAGTGTAGCCTTCCTCTGTAGGTGGCTACAGGCTGCCATTGTTCAACAGGAAAGATCACAATCTCTTGTTGAAAACAGACTGAAAAAAATCCTTGGGAAACAGACAAATGGACATCAGGCAGCAGAGGATAAAAAACCCTCCCAAGTTATAAAACAAGTGGGCATACCTTTTCAATACAAGATCCTCTGCCTTTTTCCCCTTACTTCCGCTTAATCCAATATTATCTCAGTCTTTTCTGGACTGAATTATAACCAGCTAGCTGTTATCCATAGAGACTAAATGGAAAGCTGAATTGCAATATTCTAGTCTGGCAAAATGTAGACAGCTGAGCATCAGTATATAAAGGTTTTACTGCAGGTTAAATTTGATCTCTGGCCCTGCACACATATGGAACAAGTGGGATGACAAGGAAATCCTGAAAAACCCCAGCTGGAGACAAGTAGTTGCCCAGTACTATCTTTGAGACCCAAGAGAAAACAGCCATTCCAATTCTGTTCCATTTATTCTTTACCAAGATCTGCTGATCTATCATCTCAATCAACTGTATTGATCTAATTAAATTAACATGGATGCATTTGATCTATTTCACAGAAACTAATGAGACCAGTGCAATTTCTGTACCATAACCAGGCTTAAGAGACTGAAGGAGGTAAAGAAAACAAGGACTCCAATTATTGGCAGATTTTTTTTTGCCATAATCTTCTCAGTTTTCCCCCTGAAAAAGGGAAATTAGTGACAGGTTTGATACACTGGCAAGTATACAATCAAGCAGAGTCTTAAGCAATCAACAAATAATTGCTCTTTTCAGAAGTGCTTTCAAAGTGGTATAATTTAATTATTTCAGTTTAACAAAAAAAACTAAGGTACAAGGACATATCTATAGTTACAGGCAGCAAACCTTCTACTTGAGTGCTGGTTCATCCTAGTGCAAGCCAAGCTTCGGTTCTTGTTTCCTATTTTTAGTATTTTGCAAGCCTCTTCCGTACTCTGAACATTGATCCACTTTAAGTCTGCAGAAAGAGAGACTTGTTTACAAATACATCAAGTCATTAATATTTGTATAGGACAACCAAAGTCACAAAAGTAATGTCATTACCTTTTATATAAGAGTTTCCTCCTTGATCCTCACAGATTCTTAGAACTTTGCGTTTTTGATTTTTTGATATAGCCAATACATCCATAAGGTCATACACATACTCATTATAAATTTCACAGAAGGAAACCCACACTGAAGACTGCGTTCTCTGATGCTTAGTCCCACCAGTGTCAAGTAAAACAGAGTCCTCCACTGTTAAAGATGATTAAAAAAAAAAAAGTTACCCAAGTGCCTTTCAGCGAGTCTGAAATTGTTCAGTAGCCTCAGAAATTCAAATGGCAGAAAGTCCCTATTAAACAATTTTGTGCACAAAATCTAAGCTTTGTTACTTCTCCCAATTTTTTGCATACACCTAATTAACACAAATGCATGAGCACACTTGACAGATTAGTCCCAAATATTTAACATTGCCCATCAAATCTACAACTCAAAAACAGACTTGCAAATACTTCCTGGTTTTCCTATTTTCTCCTCTTACGCCAACCACCAACTTGATGTTTCTAGCCACAAGTTCTGACCAAACCTTTTTTTGCCTAGCAAACTAAGCCACTACTTAAATGTGGCAAAGATATCAAAGAGGATTTTAAATTTGTTATTTCTCTTCTACATTTTCACACTTTGAAAGTGAGTTAAATCTCTAAAGCTTTGAAAAGTCTAAGAAAATTTTCTACTGGCTGCCAATTACAAGATTCTCTGCTTCCACTCCCTCCATTCTTAAAACAATTCCAGCAGACACCTTCATTTTTCCCCATGAATTCAAGTGTATTTTACCTAGCGGGTCAGAAGGCAGACTTGTTGAAGTACAGCTGCTAGAAGACACAGATTCCAAGGTACATAATGAAGCACTCTGAATTATAGATTTCGAAGTATCTTCTATGTCCTTGAGAAAATAAAAAAAGTTGTTGTAGCCAAGTTAACATATGATCATAGTTGAAGAAATAGTGCAACAGTGACAATGTTACGCTGGGCTTGTCTTCACCTCCAATACTAGTTTTTGTAATTAAATAACCTTTTTCAATCTACAAAAACAATTCAGAAAGATCATAACTGTAGTTTTTGCAAGAAGAAGAAGAAAACTAGCCATGAAGCAAAATCAGAGTAGAACTCTTGAGTTAAGCTAAAATTTATATTCAAAGTCATGATTTCTTGGCCCCTTGCTGGCAGCCACTGTTTTTACTAGAAGTTTTACATTTGCAACAGTAGCAATAGTAGTGAGGCTAGAACCAGATTGCCACAGCCTCTTTTCTTAAATATTGTGCCCACCTGCTCCCCCACGCCAACAACTTGATCTTTGGCATGCTGAATGGAGCTCCAGGCATCGCATTCTGTAGGAACAGGATTTTATATTTGTACTATAAAGAATTAATGTATGATTTGATCATCCTGCCAGCCACCCTTTTTGAATAGCAGAAAGGAATGACCCTCTGGGACATTGGCAGAAACGCATCTGACAGACTGCCAGTATCTGTACTGATGTTAAGGCAGGGACAGACCAGAACAGTCCTTATGACTGATTATAGTCACTCTTGTTTTAGGATAAGATTTTACTACAGTAAATACTGTAAGGTCTTGCTTTTTGTATGCATTGCAGACTAAGTTGTGTAAGGTTCTTTTGCAATCCCTTTACTAATCATATAATCCTTTCCAAAATGTTATCTTGTCTGAAGGTCTCTGTAAAAGACTGTTTGTGTGAATGAGGAATGTATGCATCAGGAAAAGACAAGTTGTGAAGGCCATTGTTAAAGTCAGATGGTCAAGGAAGGAGGAGTAAAGAAATTTAAGGACACCAGCGAACCATCAACGTGCATCCATAAGTGAGGAAGGGCAGATTGACGACCCCGAGGTGGAGGCTGGCATCCCTAAAGACAAGACAATTGATTAAATCGAAACCAGGACAGGATGACCCTCTCGGAGGTGTTTTAGAATGTTAACAATAAGATAACACCAATTAAGGAGTAACCGGTCACAAACTGACACAGCAAAATCCATAGACTTCAACAGAGAGAGAAAAAAAAAAAAAAAAAAGACTATAAGAACAGGGTACTTCGCCATGGGACTTTGGGTTCATCTTGCCACAACTCCAGAAGCATTGGATAGTGACCCACAGAGCCCCTCTGCAACAAATCTGACTGGCCACTAGATTGATCCAGGCTCTGGACTGGTAACTATAAACATCAACTGGCAGGAGTGCGTGAGTGTGAGTGAAAGTCATATGCTAACTGCTGTATTCTCAATAAATGCGGCGTATTGCCTTTTTCCCTAAAAAAGATAGCGTGCGCTTCTTATAAGTATAAGACTTCCCCTCCCACAGTTATATTTCCTCCTCCTCCTATTTTGACCCTGCGTCAACCATTCTTCAGTCAATATTTCACATAGATGGGAGTACACAGGTAAGTATATGTAGACTAATTGCTGTTAAAATATGAAAGCTTCCTCTACATGTTCAAGAGTTAAGTAACAGAACAGAACTTCAGATTCTGATTTCTCACATGAATAGTATAATTTGTCACTATTGGGAAAGTCAGAGGTGTTTCATCTAACAAAATGTAAACCGTGAACTCTTTCAGTTGTAAACCAATAAGCAAAGTGCAAATTTACTTGAAAAAGGTAAAGATGTCCACTTGTTTAAACAAAGGGGGCGGGGGGGTTAGGTTATATAAAAAACCTACCTGAATGGAATTTAAGTATAAGACTGTAGACAAAGTGAAGCAATACTCTTAATAAAGTAGTTAGAGATTGGATGGTTCGGGGCCATCTAGATATACGTGTCAACCTAAGATGGAACTATAAGGACTTCAGAAACAAAAGCTTCACCAATAACAGACTAGATAATCTAGTGATTCCTTCTGGCCTTTAACTACATGAACAGGACAAGTGCCTTGAATATGCCTGCTTTGAACATAGCAATATTACAAATTTGAGATGTTACCAGAACTTGATCAATCTCAGTGTTTTCAAACTGTGGGTCATGACCCAGTGCTGGGTCGCAGAATGTAAGGCACTGGGTTGCGGCGGCTCTGCTCAGCACTGCCAACGGGGTGTCAGAAGTCCTGGCGGCAATGCTGCCAGGTTAATGTAGGCTAGTCCCTAGTTAATGTAGGCTAATACACACTGTGCCCCAGAAGCAGCCAGTAGCAGGTCAGCTCCTAGGCGGAAGGGGCAGGGGGCCCACGGGGCTCTGTGCGCTGACCCCACTCCAAGCACCAGCTCCACAGAGGCTGGGGGAAGTTTGAAAACCACTGATCAATATAAAAGGGATCTGTCAAATGTAAATTTCAAAATTACCCCAAATTTCATCTGGCTAGATCCAAAATTAGGCTTCAAAAAAACAAAAAGCTGGCTCTGCTGTCATTAAAGTCCCACAGCTTGTTCAGATTTTTCCAAAGTAGTATATCCAAACATCTCTCTTCCTCTGTCCTCCACATACTTGTTTGCATTATAATCATGAAAAGCAACCTTCCCATAGACCACTAAAACTCCATAGTAACAGAAGGAATGAAGCCTTTGCAATTCAGAGAGAAGTTCAGAAGGTTTTGCTGTATGCACTAAAATATAAGACAGATGCAAGTAGTCAGGTTACCATTTATCTGCTATTCATAAAAGACATCCTCATCAAGTTCATTTATGAGCTCTCTTGACTGTTATGGCAGTTTTGGAATTGTAACGTTATAATAGCTTGTTTTCCTTCTTAATTCTTTTACAAGTTTCAGTTTTGCTAACACCAGAATGCTTGAAAGCCTTATGACAAGAATTCAGAGTGGAGTCATTGTTCATACTACCATAGTGCCTAGGAACCCAAGTCATCAACTAGGACTCCACTGTGATAGCAGCAGTATAAACACAAGATAGCCCCTTCCCCAAAGATCTTACAATCTGTCCAAGTATAAGACAAGAGACCACAGATGGATATGGGAGCCAGAGGCACCAACTTTCTAATGTGCCATAGGGGGGTCCCTATGGCACATTAGGCCCCACCCCCGCATCTCTGCCCTCCCCCAAGAGCACCTCACCCTCACTCCTCCCCCTACCCCCCCCAGCACACCGTGGAATAGCTGATCCACTACGGGCAGGAGATGCTGGGAGGGATTTGGCTGGTCATGGGTGCTTAGCACCCATCATTTCCCCTCCCCCCCATGGGTGCTCTAGTCCTGGAGCATCCACAGAGTCAGCACCTATGAGGGGAGCACAAGGAAGCAGTAAGACAATACTGCTTGTCTGACAGGAAGTGGTACCAGTGGCCTAACTGCAGTTAATTTTTTGCAGGCATCATGGCAAAGAGATTTAAGGAGGGGTTTGTAGGATAGTGTAGTTTTGCAGAGGTTTATGAGGAGCTCCTCCCAACCATGAAGATTAGCATGGGAGAAAACACAAAGGTGCTTCTTTGAAAACTTAACAGGTGGGCAATCATGGCTGGCATGGGCCAATCAGAGGCACAAATCATCATCTTGATAGCAAAGGACTGAGACACAGTGGGGGATAGGCCACAAATGGCCTCGAAAGTGAAGACAGCAACTTAGATTTGAGGATATAAAGAGGAAACATGATCAAAGCAACGAGCTAGGAGAAGGTTCTTTGCAGCAACGTTCTGAACAAATGAGTGGGTCAAAATTGCATTTGTAAAGGTAGAGGAAAGGATGTTGCTGTAATTAAGATGTGAGAGGACAGCCTGGACAAGAGTTTTAGCTGGGTAGATGTAAAAGAAAGGCTGTATCTTAGAGATTTTATACAGAAAGAATCTGAAAGACTTAGATATATCCTGGATGTGAGGACCTAGAGATCTGAATCATAGAGGATACCCAGATTACAAGACTGAGTGACAGGTAGGATGGTGGTGTTGTCCAGTGACTCACAAAAAGAGCTGCGGGGGGGGGGGGGGGGAGGGAAGATGGGAAGAGATTAAGAACTCTGTTATAGCCATTCTTTGCTTCAGCAGATGGCTAGGTGTTCATGAGGAGATGTCAGATATGCTTACATTTTAGTTTGGACTGGTCCGGTGTAGAGTAGAAGATCTGTGAACTGTCAGCAAAGAGATGGTAGTTGAATCTGGGTCAATAGTTTTGTTCTACATTTGAGTGTACCTGCTAATACACAGTTTTAATCTCTTACCCTTCCTTTTCCATAAAAAAAGTCTGACGTTCATAGTCCCATAGCATCCAAATCACTACAGCCATTCAAGCAGAGATCAATGAAGCAGAGAACAGTTTAACTGATGGAAAGTTTGGATAGTATAGACAATATCTTCAGAATAAGGTAGAGGAGGCTGGTCAAGTTTAAGGAACAAACAAAAGCCTTTCAAATAATCTCTAGAAAAGGAATGGTTAAGTATTTAATTTTTTACTTCTGGTGGAATTCTCCATCACTGTGCATGTGCAGAATTTACGTTCCCCACAGAAAAATGACTGATGGGGAAGCCACAACAGCAGTCATGCGACCCTCCCCAGCAGTAAGTTTCAGGTGCCCAGGGCAGCCACCAGAGAGGTAAGTCACTGTGGGGCAAGAGACAGGACTGGGGAAGACCTGGCTGGAAGCTCCAACCTGCTGCTAGTCTGGGCTGGGTAGGGCAGGACTTCTTCCCCTACATGGCAGCCAGGTCCAGGTCAGACCCACCCCCAGATTTTTCCCCCTGGCTGCAGGAAGCTCTGCAAAACTACACACACACCCCTCAGCTGCAGGTGGAGGGATCCCTGTACAGGGAGCTGCTCCCCATCTGCCAATCCCCATGCATCCAGACCCGCTCATACCCAGATCCTCCCGCTGAGTCTCACCGCCCCCACCGCACTCAGAATCCCCCCAGTGAGCCCCACTCCTCCTCCACCTGGACCACCCTGATGAGCCACCCACACCCAGATCCCCAAACAGCTGCACCTGGATCCTTACCCCACTGAGTCCCACTCCTCCAGCATCTAGACCCCCTCCCCCCCCCAGACCCTTCCCCTCGGCTAACCCCCAACTGCCTTCACCTGGACCCCCCTGCAGAGTCCCATTACCACTGCACCCAAAAAACCCTTACAAGCCCCTGGTGCATCCAGATCCCCTCTGTACCCAGATCCTCCACCGAGCTACCCACACCCAGATTGCCCTGCACAGAACTCTCTCAACCCACACCTGGATCCCCCCAACACTAAGGCCCTCCACACTTGAATCCTGCATTGCTGAGCCTGCCTGCCCACACCTGGTGCACCTGGCATGGAGGGGCATGGCCCTGGGGTGTTTCTGGGGCAGGCCCAGTTCTTGCACTGTGACAGAGTTGGGTGCAGCCTCACTGCTGAGTCCGTGTCCCGGGGGAGTGGGGGGAAGCTGCAATGATCTCCCACCTCTGTGTAGCCAGTGGCCTGTGGTCGCCAATGCCATGCTGGTAGCCTCCACATTTGACAAATAAAATTTTCAGAATTTTAAAATATTATGTGCAGAATTTTAGGTGCAGAATGCCCTCAGGAATAAAACTTTCTACTAATCCTACCTGGAAAAAGTTCCGATTATGTCAATTTTCAGTAGTACAAGACTCCCACTAATGATTTAGTACTCCTTTGACACCTGTCTTTCACTGACCTTTTCTTCTAGGTCTTTCACATTTTTTCATTTGAGGTTCTCTGATCTCTATTTAACATTTTATTAAATCACATTTGGATCCATCAAGGTTAGATTTGCAGGGTTTGAATGAGCTGCTAGAATAATTTCTGTTCTCATTTGTTGAGAAATGAGTCTCTGATAGTTAACTGGACTATTCCAAAAGCGGTCATGGCTATTGGAGACAACAGAAAGGACAGTTGGGAGGGAAGACAACCCCCTAAACCACCTCACTAATCCCATAGCCATCCAAATATATTTCGGCACAGGACACATTGGGCTGAACATAATAGATTTTTAAAATGGAAGAGTAGGAGTGTACATTTTGGGTTTATCAGACTGATAGTATTCTTAACACATATCAAAGAGAAAATTTTGAAATGCACCAATTTGGGAGCTTAGACTCCCCACTGAAATTTCATTGGGACTAGGATACTTTTGAAAAAATTTATTTACCCACAATAAATTTCTATTCCTTACATAAAACCTCAGTCATGCTGGAACGGAATCATTTTGGTAGCTTGATTTCAGCTTCACACAGATTTTGAGAGCAGCGACCAAATTTGTACACTTTTTTTATTCAAGGTACATTACAGCCAGACACCTCATCTGAGAAGAAGGAGATCAAGGTTCTATAGATGTTATCCTGGGAAGAATTACACAATAAACTGGAAATGACCCTCAACAGCATAACATTAGCAGGTTTCAAACTAATGTTATAATATTTTTCACTTCTGTTTCCCCTGTCTGTAGCAGACTTAGTTTCCACAAAGTTCTCATTAAAAAGGTTTAATCTATGCTGCACATATGATCTGCTGCTCTTATTCTTAAAAGTCTCCATATCTTAATTGACACTACAGAGCCTACACAAATTTGACAATGGAATTCACTACAGCAGAACCTTGTAAAAAAGTACTAAGCACTTTTTTCTTTTTTTTAAAATTAAGGGGAAGATTTAGATGTTAACTTAAGTAACAAGGAAGTATTTGGTTACTGACCTCTTTCAGAGAAGCAAGAACAGCAGCTTTTATAGTTCCCTCTTGTTTAACCTGGGTCACATCTAGCTTCTTTACATCATTGCTTAAGTATGGTTTCAAGTTCATTTTCAGATATTGTCTTCCTCTTATGTGGTGAAAGATCATATCAAGAGAACGAGGCAAAATACCACCATCTTTTGGAGAACCTGTGAAGAAAAGTAAGTATTATATGTAGTTAGTCTCACATAAAGTGTTAACTGGATTTTATGAAAGTAGTAACATTTGCTTTTGTTACCTTGAATAGTGTATGTTTTGCCTGCATTAGTAACCCCATAGGTAAACACTAGTCCATTTGCTCCATCAATGTAAGCTTTTATTATCTCTTTCATTGTGCCTTCAAAAAAGTCACTTTGAGTAGTTTCTGGACCAAAGACCTAACCAAAAAAAGAACACGAATTTTCAAATGACATCTGGAGAAGCTGAAAAATGGATTACTAAATGGTACAAAGAACTTTTGTTTATACCATTCACTGTTGAGTAATAAGGTAAGTTAGTTGTACAGAGAAAGTTGGACAAACTGTATCAGCTTCATTGTCTGGATCCCCTATAACTGATCACAAGTTTGTTTTGGCTTCATGTCATGCATGTTTAATTCCAGCGACTGAGATAAATGCAGGCTCGCATTTATTTCTGACCACCATTCAACTGGCAAGAACCAAGAATAGCCTGAGCTCATCACATGCCAAGTATCCTGGAAGAAGAATCACCTATACTTGTATTGCAGGATAGGAGGGAGCCATATAGAAATGTGCATCTACAATTCAAAAAATTACTCAGAGAAAGACCAAGTCTTAAATATGAAGCTATTCAACAGGTGATGCAAACCACTCTCCTGATACTGGGAGAACAGAAGCTCCTGTTGTCCTTGCTGGATTTTGCATTCATGTGTCAAGAAAAGAAAAACTAGGCATCAGGTTTGAAAGGGATAAGCCAGAAAGCTTCCATCTTCTCGACTGGAAGATATACCTTTCTAGATGCCAGTTTTAAGTAACACACTCCTACAATACCTATATACGCAATTGTGATTGAGAGGGATAATGAAACCACAAAAATGTATGTGGTCACACTATTTTCTTGTGCTATGTTGTTTCATATAAAATTGCCTGCAAGAAGCTTTTGTAAACACCATCTAATCAAAGAAAGCAATACGATTACTACATACATTTCCTTCTCTCGTCTAATTAGCATTTGTGTGAAAATATACCCTTCCTGATGAATTAACAGTGAATATCAGTCCTATACATTGTGTTTTGTTTCAAAGGCAGTTGAGAAGATACCACAAGTAATTCAAATTTGAAAGGTCATAGTTAACAAGTTATACAAACAGAAATACTTTCACTATAACTAAAAATGGAAGAGCAAGCCACAACTTTGGTTTCCTATAGGGTAAAACTGCTTTCTTAGTAAAGATCATGGCATGAAGGTTAGCCTACCTTAGTGAAGGTGAACTGGTGTACAGACTGTCCAATCCCCTTTTCACTGTTTTTCATCGTAAAGGACTCTTTGGGTGCCTGTAGAGTTACTGTTTCTGGATTTTCAATAATTACACAGTCCTAAAGCAAAGACATAGAAGTTCTTCTTTCTAAAATAGCTTTCCAGAAGTGCACACCTTTGTCTACCAGAACTTCAACATTGTAAAAAATAGGTTAAAATATTTAAGAGGTGCATTAAAACTTTAATGGGACACTAACATAAGATTTGGACCAAAACATGGGCTTTGTAAAAGGTACGCTTTTACAACACCCAAGACCATTAAAAATGTTGCCAGGATCCCCTCCTCCCACTCCTATTTGCAACACACTCCGAACACCTGTAGAGTTTGCAACCCAAGCTTTGCAGTACGTACTCATGCAAGAGAGCCTGCAAACAAGATGTATTAGAAACTGACTAGTTTTCTCCATATTTTGTTTCTGGACAAAATGTAAACTATGAACTGCCTAAATAGAGCGTAAACTGGATTTGAAGAGTTTCAGTTTGAATGTAGGGTGTTATTTGTAACCTAGGAAAGGAAACTTCTAGAGTTTACACGACTTAACTTCTGCCTCTTAAGTATTATAAAACCATAACCTAATCCATTTGATAACTGTGGTAGTTAGAGCTGGGCAAATTATTTTTCGATTCACTGGCAATTCTTAAAGTTGAGGTTCAAGCAAATTGAAATCAATTTTGTTCTTAATTCTTGGTAAATTGCAAGTCAATAAAAAAAGTTGCCTTTCAGGTTGAATAAATGTTTTGTTCAACTTAACCTAACTTACTTTAAAAGATTAAATGAAGGACTCGATTCACAGGAGGAAATGGTAGTGCTCATATACCCAGTAGTCTAGTGGTTACAGCATGCAGCTAGGATGTGGGAGTCCCAAATTCAAATCCCTAATCTGGAGCAGGGACTTGAAGTCCATCTCCCCGCTGAGGGCCCTAACCAGCAGGCTACTGGCTATTTTGGTTTGGCTCTTAATCTCTCCTGTTGAAGCTGTTCCACTTTGTATAAATAATTCAATATTCATTGGAGCAGGAACTTGAACATGGATCTCCCACCTCCCAGGTAAATGCCCTAACCACTGGTACAAAAGAGGTGGGAGGGCCTAAGTAACCATATGAATCTAGACCAGAACTTTTTGGGGGGTCCAAAACTATTTTACGAGTTTCTCAAAATAGTTTCAGACAACCCAAAATAAAATATTTTGGCAAATAAAATATTTGTACAGAGAATTTCACCCAGCTCAAGTGGCAAGAGCACATTACTTCTGCTCCATCAGTCATGAAGTCATTACCTTGCATAACATGCAAGCCATGCAATATTACCATCTATTTTCCTAGAACCTGGACAAGTTTTACTGGTGCACAGCAGATATTTATTTTCTCTGTGTTCAGCCTTTAAGTTACCTGTCACATATTTTACTTTAATATGTGAAAAAAAACGATGGATTAAGGGTCAGACTTTGTACAGATGCCACATTCAGAACAGTTTATTGGACAAAATTTAATACGCTAATCTTGTTCTGGTTTGGCTTTCCACATTTATCAAATCTGTATTGTAGGAATCAGTGAGACAGTAAAGACTGCTGATAAGTAGCATATTTCTAGGAGATGGAATTGTCACTTCTGAGGCACTCAACTTTAATAGTGAGGAAAAGTGCTGTTTATTGGTTACAAAATTTAGAAACTGAAAACTTACAGAAGCTTTTTCTATTTTAGAATTCTTGAGATGAAATGCAAATGTTTTCCACGGAGGACAAAAAATAAGTCATTTATGGACAACAACTAACCTGAGATTCATTGCTTTCAAGTTCTGCTTTAGAGAAGGGTCTGACTCTCAAGTAGACTTTCAAAGGTTGATATATCTGCTCATTTGAAAAAAATATATATATAGTTAAGTCTGTAGGCCAAAGACTCAGGATTCCAGAGTTTGTTTTTACCTGCTTATATCTCTGATGTTTTTCCCCCACACCACACAATTCCATCTCATGCCACCCACATTACTGTGACTTTTGTACTAGTATCCTTCCATTTATCTTCATGTCTTCTCCAAGCTGTCCCTTATGCCTAGAACTCTTACTGTGCTAAACTATCCATCCCTTTTCATTTAAATTCTTTAAAATGTCTATTTCACACAGCCAGCCCAATGTTAATCCACCAACAGCACATTTTATATATATATTTTACAAAAAACTGAACTGCTTCCACCTTCTAGTCACTCTGCAAAGTGTATCTAAGTTGTGTTGCTTGTATAATAAATGGAAAGTCCATATCCCAGTTTTATATGGTTCAAGGCACACTACTGAGGCTCAGTAAAAAAAGAACACCTTGTGCCTATCGCCAAGCCACAAACCCTTTTATCATCCCTTCAGAAACGGTCATGGAGGTAGCCTTCTTGGTTGCTGAAGTCAGGGATGTTTCCTAGCTGCTGCTGCTGCTGCTAGCTCCCCTCCTAGCTACTAAAAGGAAAAAATAACCCAACTGGGTCTCCCCACTGTTCTCTATTAGACAGAGGGATCCCTATAATCCTTCCCTTCCCATCCAGGGTGTCTATTTAGTACCTTTCATTACCACAACTCTTCAGACTATTCCTTTCATCATCACTCTGCCAAAAAGGCAGAATGGATAGAGTGATGACCAAGAGGTACTGAAGCAGTAGACCTGTTGCTGTAGGATAGCATGACCAGTAGAAAAAAAACCTACAAGGCCAGATCTTGGCATAATGCAATAGTTATATTACAAAGTTAAAAAGGCTTGCAGGTAAAGTGCAAGAGTGTAAAACAGTTTGGTTCTCATGGTAAGAGTAAGCTAGTAATAAGAACACTAGTTTGAACTGGGCATACTCCAGATGGGTGTTGTGCAAACTTCCACGTGTACTTCTGCACTACCCTGCAATCCTTTAGTTCCTCAAATGCTTAAGACAAACATTGTAAGTACCGGTTAAAATGTTAATTTGCTGCAGGACATGATTTGTTTTTAAGTAAAGGGAAAAGGAAACAGACTTGAAAAAAGGGAGGGAGTTCACAATACAGAGAAACTTGTTATTGAGTTGTTGCTACTTAAATGCAAAGACATCATTAGAAGAAATTATTACAAACACACCCCCACCTCCTGCTGCTGTTCATCAGCATTAGGTATGACTGACAACTCCATGGGTGAGGTTTTACCCATTAAGTCCTCATAACAGGTGAAGTCCAACACGCCAGATCCTGCTGAGGATACATAGCTTCCCTCCTCATAGTCCATTCTCTTATCCTGTTCACATAGAGAGGAATAAGAAACAAAACACACATGCTCTCACATGCAAATGGTGGAGAGTATGCAAGAAACAAGGCTTTTAAGTTAAAAAATATATATATACACCTCCTGAAGGTGGGGGGGAGGATGGAGGGAGATCTAAAGACATGACCCCCAAAAAACATGTAGTTATTTACTCTTTAAAAATGCTCTGCAATGTAAAAAACATCTTTAAAACTGCAGATAGCATGAAAAAAGTCTGCAGGAAATCCAACACATTTACTATCTACAATACCAGACCAGTGACATGGGCAGTCCTGTAAATGGGTACATCTGAAAGGGATAGTTAGCACTTCTATCATTCCCTTTCCTTTGTAGCTATCAAAAGGCATCCAAAGTGTTGTGACTCACAAGGTGAGGGTGCTCAGCACCCTAACGAGATCAAACTCACAGTAAGCTCAACTCTGCCCCCCTCTTACCCCTATGCAGGGCTCCCACTGACTGCAGCTGGAGAACACATGGCACTAGGATGCAAGGGGCAGAGTTTGGCCCTAATGAACAGAGGCATAAATCTCTATAGAACCTAGGGTGATCAGATGTCCCGATTTTATAGAGGTAGTCCCGATATTTGGGGGGTTTTTCTTAGACAGGCTCCTATTATCCCCCACCCCCTGTCCCGGTTTTTCCACACTTGCTGTCTGGTCACCCTATTAGAGCCCCCTCTGTCCCCATTGACAGAGGGGAAGCAGAGGCAGTGTCTTCCCCAGGGGCCCAGTGAATCAGTGGCAGAGCCAGGAACTGCACCCAGAGCCCCGCTGCCCAGCAGCTGCCTATGGCAGAGGGAGAGCAGCTGTCCACCGAGTCTAGGTGAGAGGACGGAGCGGGCCACGGCCGGGGTCCGCCTCATCACAGGCACAGGCTGGAGGCGCGCGAGGCGCTACTAGTTTCTCCCTCAGCCGCCCCCGGGAGAGCAGCGGGGCTGTCGGCTCAGAGCGGAAGGCCCCCGGGAAAGCCGCGGGCACCAGCAGCAGCCGCCGCAGCCCCTCCCGAGCCCGGCTCCCGACGCAAGGGAGGGGGTCGGGCCGCGCGGGGGAAGGGGAGGTGCGCCCGCTCTCAGAGTCAGGGTGGTGCCACCCCTTCCCACGCGCCACCTGAGGAGAGACCGCTAGCGCCAGCTGAGCGTCGCGCGCAGCTCGCCTGCTTTCCAGCCTTGCACTCCAGCCCCCCACCGCTCACGCGCTCCAACCAGCACTTGCCTGCATCTGCCCCCACCCGCCGCCCTTTTTAGCGCGCGCGGTGCCAGCGCCTCCCCTGATTGGCCGCGGGCCCGGCCCGGTGCGCAGTAGGAGGTGCGTGTGGGAGGGGGGGAGTCCCGCCGGCGCTGCCGCCTGGGGGGGGTGGCTCGTTTTACCCTTGCCAGCGACAATCCCGTTGTGACGGTTGGGGACTGGGGTGGCGCTAAGCACCCGGACGCCCCCGGGCTGGGCTTCCAGTCACCGGTTCCTCTTTCCAGGGCTGACGGGGGGAGGGGGCAATTGTACCGGCCCGAGCTCGGGGGGAACGTCTGTAACGTGGGTGTAGTGGGGGGAGGGGAGCATTAGGTACCCGCCCCTAATGTCCCTCCAGGGCCTGCCTGGGACTGATGGATCCGCGGCTCGGACGGGCCTGGGGGGCTGAGCTCGCCGTTCACATGGGCACAGCATGGGCGGCGGCAGCAGCACGCGGCCGTTTCCCCACCCGTGGAGTCACCCCCGCCAGGACACCGCTTCCGGGCGGGACTATCATTTGTCTCCACCCTGCCTCGGCGGGCCTCGCTAGCGCGGCTACCAGCAAGGGGCAGCAGCAGCACTTGGGCTTGAACTGCGACCGCCACACAGCTCACCGGGGATAGCATCAAACGCTCCTGCAAAGCGACAGCCAGGCCGTGCCAAAGCGGGCTGGGGTTAAGCCGCTCACCCACTCACGTAGAGAGCCGGCTGGGTGTCCGGCAGAGGGCACTGGCATACCAGCCAACCCTTCGTAAAGGAAACGTGAGGTTGAGAAGCCTGGAGCTTCCCAGCCATTGTTTTCAAACAGTCTGGTTAAACCTGCATTTTTACCCAGAAAAAGAATTAAGATTAAATCCAGACTGGTTGATTATGAGATAGTCTAAAGCTAGTGGCGGCAATATTGTGGTTGCAGGAAGGCTGGGGAAGTCATTGTTAAAATGCAGGACTATTGATAGAGACTACTACTCTTTGTGCCTGGGTCTGTCACTGAGTCTGTGGCCTGGTCTACCCTACCCAGTCAGGTTGATCTTGTTCGGAGGTTCTAGCAGGGGAGGGCAGCTACAGTATACCCTTGACGAAGAACAGTACTCCTCTGTCTGGGAGGTTATCCTCTTCAACCCTGCAGCTTTGGAAGGGATGCACATGGAGCGGTGAGGGAGGAAGGGGACACCAGCCTAGCCAGCCAGATCAGCCAAATACACCCTAGCGATCAGTGGGGTGACACATTGCAGCCAGATCACCCTCACATGTAAGGCAGCTTACCTTGACCTATGGGACAGTGTTCTTCCCACCAATTTAACTCCCCCGCTACACCAACCCACTTCCACAAGAGGGTTAGGCTGATGTAGTTAGGTCAATGCAGTGTCCATGTAGACATTGCATTGCTTACATTGCATGTTGCTGCCTTTGGCAGCCTGAGCCCCGCTGCCTGGGGCAGACAGCTCAGCTTGTCAAACTGAGGGTGAAAGGGCTCCAGCTGTCAGTCTTGGGTGGTGGGGCTCTGGCTGTTGGCTTAGGGCAGTGGGACTCCAGCTGTCAGCCTAGGCTGTGGGGCACTGGCTGTCAGTGCCCCATAATGCCCCACTTAAGTTGGTGCAAGTGTTCCTGATGAGGATGTGCACGGTGGTGGCTGTAGGTCAACCTAACTTTAGTCAATTTAATTTTGTAGTGTAGACATGCCCTGACCCACACTGAAAGAACTATTACATAGGAAGCAGAGCCTCAGAGCAAGCAGGTAGCTTTAATTTCAATACTGTTCAGCATTTTCATCAGTGATATATTATGGCTGATAGAATTTGCAAATGACAAAGATTGGTAAAGTGGTAAATGATGACAGGATAGCCATATAGGTCATTCTAATTGCTTGGTAAACCAGGCCCATTCAAAGAAAATGTGCTTTAACACAGCCACATGCAGTTATATATCTCTAAGGAATGCAGAGCATATCTACAGAATGGGGGATTGTATCCTGGAAATCAGTGACTCTGAAAAGGATTTAAAAATCATAGTGGACAAGTACCTCAGCATAAGCGCTCCCTGTGATGCTGTGCACAAAAAGGACTAATGCAATGCTAGGCTGTATAAACAGGTGAGTAGGAACAGCAGAGGTGATTTTACCTCTGTATATAATTCTAATGTCCATTTTTTAAATGGAAAAAAACTGAAACTGCATAAAAGGCACAAAAAGTTTTTGAGGACAGAGTGCCTTACTGTGAGATTTAAAGAGCTCAACATGTTTGGCTTATCAAAAAACCTGAGAAAGGACTTGAGTGTAGCATGTAAGTACTTTCAAGGGCAGAAAACACCAGGCACTAAAGGACTCTCTAATCTAGCAGAGAAAAGTATAGCAAGAACCACTGGCAGGAAGCTGAAACCAGACAAATTCAAATTAGAAATTAAGCACAAAATGTTAACAGCAAAGAAAATATTTTAACAATAAAGGTAAGTGGTGGATTCTCCATCTCTTGATGGCTTCATATCGAGCCTGGATACCTTTCTGGAAGATATATGATAACCAAATAGTAGTTAGTGGGCTGAATACAAGGATAACTGGGTGAAATTTAATGACTTGAGATATAGGAGCACAACTAAATAATCTAGCAGTCTTCTGTGGCCTTAAACTCTGTCAACTTATCTATGTTTCAGTATATTCTTCTGTAAAATTTGTTGATTAATTCTTGTATTTCACAGAAGCTTCTCATAGCAAAACTATTCTTTTGGTAAAATGCTTTGAAAACTTCTCATAAAAGGTGCTATAAAAGTGCAAATAATCATTAAAAAGCCATTCATTGGCCAATCTAGAAATGTTTTACAACATAAATTGGATGGTCTAACATCTTGCAGCTGGAGTTCGACATTTATAAAATACTGAAGTATACATAATGAGTAGCTATTTCCACAACCACTTAGTTTAGGAATAGATAGCTCACTATTCTCATCCATCACAGAAACCTGTAAATTGGTGTCATTTAGGAGAATCATTGTAGAAGACTGAATTAGCTGTAAGGGATGAAGTATTTCTGAATATATACTGATTGGCATAATTGGATTCTGTAGAATTTTAAATTTTTGTTCTTAGAGGACAACATGTAATGAATTACAGTGACAGCTCATTTAGTTGGTTTATGGTGGTCAAAGCACATTGTTGGCCCCCCATCTCTCTAAGGCACTTCACTACTAGGTTGCTTGACTACTTCATTCAGTGTTCAGTATTAAATAGTTACAGGAAGAAGGGAAAAATATTTAGAAATGTTTTCTAACAGTCTGATTGGTATATAGTATATTTCACATAGTCAGAAATACTGTGTATCAGAAAGGAATTGAAGTTTGAAGACACTATGTGAAGCCCAGTCTATTCTCCAAGCATCAAAAATGCCTATTCCTGCAGGAATTTGAGTTCACAGAGCAACAGGCCCTCAAGAGTACACTAGAGTGGTGATGTGAACATATCTGCAAGGAATAAAATAGTCAAGCATTTCTTTCAGTCCTTAACTGAATTATACTGGGGATTGAAATATCAGGTCCTTCCTTCTCTTGAAGATTACTGCAAGATCTTTGAAGGCCCTTAAAGGATATACAAACCAAAAATTGGACCCGTTCCCTTTCATTGCTTTATACACAACTACACTAGGAATTCAGGTTCCATCTAACTTGGAAGACTTAGGCCAGGTCTATGCTAAAGACTTATATCAGTGTAACTAGGTTGCTCAGGGGGGGTGAAAAATCCACACCCCCGAGTGATGTAAATTACACCAACCTAACCACCCTACGCAGACAGTGCTACATCCATGGGGGAGCTTCTGCTGTTAACATAGCTGCTGCCTCTTGGGGAGGTAGATTAACTACACAAATGGGAGCTCTCCCGAATTGAATTAATTTGCAATCTGGATACAATTAACTTAAGCTTGAATAAAGACTGGGAGTGGATGTGTCATTACACAAGTAAAACTATTTCCCTGTGTTTATTTCCCCTCCCCGCCCTGTTCCTCACACGTTCTTGTCAACTGCTGGAAATGGTTGATTATCACTACAAGAGGTCCGCCCCCCCGGCTCTCCTGCTGGTAATAGCTCATCTTACCTGATTACTCTTGTTATAGTGTGTATGGTAACACCCACTGTTTCATGTTCTGTGTATATAAATCTCCCCACTCTATTTTCCACTACATGCATCCAATGAAGTGAGCTGTAACTCACGAAAGTTTATGCTTAAATAAATTTGTTAGTCTCCAAGGTGCCACAAGTACTCCTTTTCTTTTTGCGGATACAGATTAACACGGCTGCTACTCTGAAACCGTCAGCATAGTAGCTTCTTTAGTGAAGCGCTGCACTGGTGCAGTTGTACCGCTGCACATGAAGACAAGCCTCAAGACTAGTGAAATACAAGAGAAAGTTACACTTGGGAGGGGAGGGGTTTTTTTTAGTCAGCCTATTTAAAAATTAACAGCTATTTAACTTCAATGCTGAATTCACATTTGAGATTAAAGGTGTTTGTTAACTATTCAATATGCTCACTGCTTCAAATAAAGTCTCACAATAAGTATCCCCAAGACCTCTTGGTCTTCCTTAACAAGCATGATTTTAAAAAAAGTTTAGCCTCTCTTTATACATCATAAAGGAGCAAACTAAAAGGGATTTGAGCCTTTGCAGTTCACTGTTAAACCAGACTTTATCTGAGAAAAGTGACCGACTACCGCCTATAACAGTGGTCCCCAATGCGGCGCCCGCTGGGGCATTTATGTGCGCCCACCGCCAGGGCCGGCACCAAGGAACAAAGGAGAGGAGCGCATCCGCCGGAGAACATGCCGCCACACTCTTCTGAAGGCATGAATGTGCTCTTGGCCACAGAAAGGCTGGGGACCACTGGCCTATAAGAAGTTCCAGGCAAATAAAATTCACTATGAAAAATTATTTTTTTCCTTATTTTAATGTTCCTTTAGGGTTTAATGGTTATTTGAAACATTACATCACACTGCACTCCCTTCTTCAAAATACATTAAAGCAGTTCTATATTAATGGTAAACAAGAAAATAACATTCATCTCTACTGAAGTCTTGGCCAACCATTCCCCTCTAAAGGCCTAGATTCTTGATTGTTATGCCACTTTGTTTTGGTTCTTTATTCATGAAAGAATCATGATTCTAGTCACGATTCTATTTCACAAAACACAAAGCAACAGTAAAAAAGTTACAAATCAACTTTTATTAAAGTAGATGACAGGCATTTAGGCATCAGCAATAGTAACTTCAACTTCTACACCTGGTTCAATACTGATAGAAGTGATCTGCTTAACAATCTCAGAGGGACTGTGTAAGTCAATGAGACGCTTGTGGATACGCATCTGGAAACGATCCCAGGTCTTAGAACCTTCACCACAAGGTGTTTTCCTAGTAGTGATTCGCAGAGTCTGTAACAGAAAGTGGAATAGTAACCAATAAATGAAGACAG
The DNA here is from genome assembly GCF_015237465.2 of Chelonia mydas. NCBI lineage: Eukaryota > Metazoa > Chordata > Testudines > Cheloniidae > Chelonia > Chelonia mydas. The sequence continues at coordinate 66,323,188 of NC_057850.1, read as the reverse complement.
ATTTATGCAGAGGTTTTGACTAGAATCAAAACTTTCTATAGCTCTAATGTAATTAAAATATTGCTTGCAGTATTTTTTACATAGTTGTCAAAAATTAGCTCTACTTATCTTAGTGGCCACTATTCACCTCCTTTTCATAGCTGGCCAAGGAGTCTTAAGTCAAAAGAGAGGAATGCAGGTAGGAAGTAGGTCAAAATCCTCTTCCGCCTTTCTCTTCAGCATGTTTTGTATTAAACAATTGAGTCATATGTTTATGCCAGCTACTAATCCATTAACTGGTTAGAGTTTAAATATATTCAATCCAGTTTAATCAGATTGTACTCCTTCTCAATTTTACTATTTGTAATTTACAAATAAAATCTTGGAGAATTAATCATGGTTTTCCTGCCACCTAAGCCGTAAGTACCTTAGTAGGCATGCGAACAGGTCCCTTCACTTTTAGATTCTTTTCTTTGGCACCTCTGATCAAGTCAGCACAGACTGTAAAAGAATACACAACTGTTTACAAATGGTTTTTTTAATTGAACTAGATATTCCACTTCACATAAAACGTTGGCTCAGAATAGCGTAAATAATAATCATAGTAATTCAGTTTACAATTTATCCTCATGGCCAACTACATATGGAATAAACTGCTCATCCCAGAATTAGTAAGGTCACTTGTAATTTTACTTTTTAGGCCTGTCCATAATGGCATTTAGACAGTGTTAGATTAACTATATAAAGACTTAAGAGTTTAAACTAAAGTGGTTTAAACACATTTTGCTTTGAGAGCATGGACCAGGCATAGCTATTTTAGCAGAGTGTTTACAACACATAGCTAAAACATTGTTCAAGAGAGTTCATAGTTAAACAGTTCGGCTAGTATGGATAAAGTAAGCATTTAAAGCAGGTTAAAGTAACAAGTTTATTCCATAGTTTACTTTATGTCACTGGCAGAGTAGGTCAATGGCTGTGGTAAAGAATTTTAAACACAATTGACAACTTATAGACTAATAACCTGTCAATTAGGGAAGTTGCCAGCTGAAGTTATGTTTTGAAACATTTGAGACTTCAAATCATAAGCAACCCTAAAAAAGAAAAGAAGGGTTACTTACCCTTCTCAAGGGACTTTACATTGCGACTCGTCAAGGTAATTCTAATTCGGTGAATTGCTACTTCCTGTTCCACAGGTGCTTTGCCACTATCTTTAAATGCCTGAAACATTAACATTATGAATATTAGAAACTAGAGCCAAACTGGTCAATATTGTATGTATGCCCCTTAAAGCATTCTACCTTCACTAAAATTGAGAACATTAGATATATCTGTAACTACAGTTTTTATAACTTTTATTAGAGTCCATATCAAAAGGATTCTGAATGGGGGGGAAGGGTAAGAATCCAGTTTCAGAGACAGCATTTTGTACAGTTACTCTAACAATTATGCATCTTGGAAAATATCAGAAACACCCCACTGACTTGTGTCTTTATGGAACATGCCATCTAGCCACCTCCAAAATAAATACTTTAATCATACAGGGCAAGTCTACACTAAAAATTAAGTTGATGTAAGTTATGTTGTCATACAGCCGCCACAGTAATTGAATTGGTTTTACAAGTACACACTATGCTCCTTGTGTCAGTCGTGCATGTCTTCACAGGAGCTCTTGCACCGATTAACTGCTACTGTGGGGGATTGTGGGATGGTTTCTGAAAGGTAGCAGGTCTATATAGTGTCTGCACTGACCTTGCATCAACCTAACTACATAAACTTAAGGGCTATGCCTCTCATGGAGGTGGAGTTATTAAATGGATGTAGTGGGCAAGTTACATTGGTGGGAGCTTTATTTTAGTGTAGGCAGAGTAAGCTGCCTTACATCTACCTAACTCTGTAGCGTAGACCAGGCCTAGTATGTAGTGTTGTGTCAGTCTGATTATTAGAAAGACAAAGGGTGTGAGAGACAAGGTTTTGAGTTATACAGAGCTCTTCCTTGGGTCTGGGAAGGGTACTCAGTGTTACAACTAAATATAAATCAAACAGATAGCTCTGAGTACCTTTCCCAGACCTGAAGAGCTCTGTGTACCATGAGGGCTCGTCTCTTTCGCCAATAGAGGTTGGTACAATAAAGATATTACCTCCCCCACCTTGTCTCTTTAAGCATGTAGACACATACAAATCTGTCATACAGTTTAACCAGTGTTTGTTTCACAGCAAGAATTCAAAAAGAAAAATGCCAGTACCATAGGCGTAATGCAGGTAGGCGATAAACAACAAAGAGGTGTGTGATCAACAAATCACAGATGTGCATCTATCAGGAGACTGATTTAAATTCATTTGGGAAATGACAACTACACTAGTATACTTGCTCTGACTTCTTATGAAATAGCAAATAAAATGAATAATTAAGTAACAATAAAGAAAGAACAATCTAATGTATAACTTCTGCAATGTGCTACTTAGAGAGATCAGAAAGACAATCCCTGTATTAAGTGATTTAGGTCAACAGTATATAAGTATTTTATTGTTGCTATTGTATTTTTATATACGTGGCAGGCACCCTTTCTTTTGATAGTAATACATACTAGGATTTTTTTTAAAGTACTTGTATCTGTTTTGCAAATAGCACTGTGTTGTAATCCCATTAATGATATAAAGTTTAACAGCTAATGAAAGAGGGGTCCAAGGGCAGCAGAGGTACACCACATAGGATCGCCAATTTAATTTGTAAGAGCTATTTAGCTTTGACTCACTGGCTTTCTAGAGTAGATAAAACTACAGGGGAAACAAGATACAGCCACAGAAAGATGTTTTCGTGATTTCCCAAGAATCCAACCCTTCCCCCCCCGGAACTGGCAGCGTTTTTCATGGAGGGGCAGAGCTGGCGAAGCTCAGGGTGCAGCACAGACGCAGCCTGTTTGAGGGAGGCCGTTTCCCCAGCGCTGGGGTGCCTACTGGCCAAAGCGGGCAGGAGCGAGACATGTGAAAGAGCGTCCCCGAAACCCCAAGCTCCAAAGTGCCCCGGCAGCTCCCTCGCCGCCGGGCAGCGTCTCCCCCCGCTTCCCCGTTAGCGCCGGCGGTCGCTGCCGCTGGGGTCTTGCCAGCCCGCCACTTCTGTCGGGATCAGCGCCGGTAGAGGAGAAAGGCCCCGATGTAACAAACGACAGCGAGGCCGGGAGCCGCCGCCCCGCGGGGCTCGGGCGAGCCGACAGGCAGGGAGCACGCGGCGAGTAGAGGCCTGGCAGAGCGCTAGCAGCCGCGCGGCAGTGGGGAAGCGCCACGCGCCCTTCCCCGGCCCGCTCACCATGGCTGCACAGAGTCCTCCTGACCGACTTATTCCCGGGCGGGGCGGCGCGGCCCAGCGAACAGCGGTGAGTCAGGAGCGCGGCGAGCAGCAGCGGCTGCGGCGGCGTCACTCACAGCAGAGGCAGAGGGGCGGGCGCGCGGCGCTTATATAGCAGCCCTCCATACGGGCATCGCGCGACAGCTGACGCCAGCCAGGGCCGCGCCGCGCCGCCCCGCCCCTGCCTGGCGCTGGGGTCAGGCAGGCTGTAGCAGCGAGCGGGTCGGGCGGGGGCGGTGCACCGTCGGGCTGCGCAGCCCGCCTGCCGAGCCGAGCAGCAAGGCTGCCAGGGCATAATAAAGCCTGAGCCTGGGCGGGAGTTGTACCGCGTGTGCCAGCCCAACCCCGCGCACCTGCCCGCCCCTGAGCTCGGCCTCCCCCCCGAGCCCCCTGCGCTGCTCGCCACCTCTCCGCCCGGGGCTGAGGGGGTGGAGGCGGCTCTTAGCTGGCAGCCCTAGCCCTAGGGTCGATGGTGGTGGCCGCAGCCAGAGTCGAGCCTGCGCAGGCAGGGCTGTGTTTGTGACAAAAATCTGTAACGGCTGGGGGTGGTCAGGCCTCGAATAGATACGTGCCGAGAGGCTCAGCGCCTGTTTTCAAAAGGAAAATTACCGGATTTAACTGAACACATGAATGTTTGGGGTGATGTGTAATTAGCGTTGTCGCTCGGGGTTCTCAAAGGATTGTTATTGCAGCATCGCCTCAAGCAATTGATTTCTCCTAACTTAAAGCAAGGATGGAAAGATAAAAAGGTTGAAAAACACCTCAGCCACTCACACTGACTTTGTTTGCCAGCGAAAAGTCTGTGGTAGGAGCTACTTCAAACTGACAGTTTTTAAATACAATTGGTCAACTTTTCAATTTTAAAAGGCCAAATCCTGCCCCCTTTGTCCAGCCTCAGCATTTCAATTTTGTGCTGTATGTGGCCGCAGAGGCAGGAGGAGATATCCTTTCTCCCTTCCCCCTCCTGCCACACACACACAGTACAAGAGCAGCAAGTACCCCACTCTCAGCCTTTGTACCGATCCTCACAGGGTAGATACAGCACCACAGTGGTTCCTTTAGCTTTAAATGTGTAGGCCCTTGCAAGATGGCAGTCTAAAATTGTTAAGATCTGGACTTTAAAAGTAGTAATTATAGCCAAAAATAATTCATTAAAAAGTCTCCATAATTTAAAGTAACATTCTTTAAATGAAAAACACTAGGCAAATATTATTTGTTTGTGTGACAGTAATGCCTAATGCCCAAGTTGTGGATCAAGGCCCTTGGGCTAAGTGCTGTTCAATCACACAGCAAAGAAGCAGACCCTGCCCCAGAGCACTTACAATCATTTTAAATTCCATTCTTGATTAATAGAGTTGGCTGTTGTAGGAACTAAGTTGCTTTAAATGGTGATGAACCTGTTCCTGTCTATTCATGCAAGGTATTTATATTATAGCCACTACTATAGTATCTAGGAGCAAAAAAGGAACAGAGGTAATCGAGCCTTCCTATTTCAAATTCCACTGCTTATACATCCCAGGCTTGCATTGGTGCTTTAGACACAGTGTTGCAGTGGGTGCTTATGTTCACCTGATTATCCACTATGACCCACACATCTTTTTCAGAGTGTCTGCTTTCCAGGATAGTCCCTGCTCCTGTAAACACAACTTACATTCTTTGTTCCTAGATGTCATACTTGGTGAGGACCCACCAGCACCAGAATGTGATTTTGGACACTTTGAGAGATCCAGGTGCAGAAACCTCTGCAGTGCACAATGAGGAGGGAGTGGGGGAGGACCAAGAAAGGGACACAAGCCATTCAGCAAGCCAGGTGTTGTTTGAAACTCAGTGAGAGTCAAGCCATCTTGCTGGGTGAGCGCTGATGAGCCTGATAACATGAAAGGGAGCTCAGCTAAATGTATAGATGTACTGTTCCTTATAAGCAATTTTTTTTAACCTTTTTGTTGCCCAAAACCTCCTCTCCCTCTCGCCACCTACTCTTCTTCTTCTTTTTAAAAATGACACCCATCCTATCCATGATTTAGGTAACCTGTAAAATGTTAGAAAATTTTTAAAAAATATGGCAGTCCAAGTTACACAGCCTGCATTAGATCACTGTCCTGTGGTTGGCAAGAGGTGGCATCCGCTTCTCCATGTTAAGCTAGCCAGGGGGCCAGGCAAAGTATTTTGCGTAGCTCAACAGGGGTGCTCCTTGTATCCTCTTGAACAAACTCAATGAAACTTTCATGGAGCTACTTTTCAGCCCTCTCCCAAATATTCTGAAGGATAACTGCCTTGTTTCTTCCCCTGTGATAGAGGAAGAAACCATTGTGCCACAGCATTCTGCCATTAATTTTGCACACACCATTTCAACAGGCTAGCGGCATACAAGCTGAGGGAGCTTCACGATGTCAGTGGCAGCTGTGTCCTCTGGGCCTTTATCAAACTCAGAAGTGAGATATCAGCCAAAATCACCACTGCCTATAAAAATATTCTCAATATTCACTCCATTTTCCCATTACTGACACGGAGGGGCACCCACTGTCTAAACCTTCCAAGCAACACTCCTCCAGGACTCCCAGTAGTCTATACTCACCATTGCTTGAGCTGCAAATTTATGTAACAAGGGGCTCTGAAACTAAAGTGAAAAATATCATTTCTTATTAAAGGTCTTTTTAGGAATAGTGTAAGGGAGTTTAAGACATCTTTTACTTTCTGTTGTGACTGTAAATCTAATGCTGTATCTGTTTGTTTTAATCAGCAGCCTCTGGCATGGTGGCCTTAAGAGATGCCCCTTCTATGCCTGCTGAACTTTTGACCTTGATCAGGTGAAGAAAGAAGCAGATCAGGAAGGATATGTTCTGTGAGATCCTCCAGTCCTGTACAGCTGCTGATCGCGAGCACAGGGATTGGAGGGGCCGAATGGCCAAGAGCAGGGGGAAGAACCAGGAATGGACGGAGTGGTTACTGAAGGAACGACAAAGGAACAGAGAGGTGCTTCAGTAATTTCACCAGGACATAACAACTTTGCTTAAGCAACACACACAGATGTTGCCGAAAATTATTGTGCTAACTACCCCAAGGCTTCGTACATAGCAGCCTTTCCGATTCATGGAAAACTCCATTTGCTGCTTCCTGTACCCATAGCATCACAGGTTGCAGCATGACATGAACCCTTTCCTCTAATCACTCTGTGGTAAGGGAAAATAAGGACAACCATGACTTAAAAACAAGTAGTACACTGTAGTGTAACATGAATGAAACATTGTAATATGTTTTTAATATGCAATTATGTTAATTGTTTATTTTTTATAAGTTTGGGTCAGCCTCTTACAGTACTTCTGTATTTACACTTTAGCTTTATTTCCTGTTTACATTCACCCAATAAAGTTCTGTTTTTGAAGTATATTTGTTTGTACCAAGCATAAATGCCACATTACAACATTAATAAGGGGAGTCAATAACCCTTGACCGTACAATGAACATATTCAAGGTCTGTGCGCCCAAAGGCACACTAGTTCAGAAAAGTATCATACAACACTGCTATGGCGAACTATAAAATAACATGTTAACAGCCTCCTCAACCATATAGCTCCATCACTGGCTCTTTTAATAGCCCTGTCTGCCTGTTCAAATTCAGCAGAGAGCCAGTCCACCTCTCCCCTGCTGGAAGCCTTTTCCCCTTTGCCTCAGAAATATTATGTAATACAGAACATGCAGCAATAATGATAGGAATGTTTGCCTCAGTGAGATCAAATCTAGCCATTAAATATCCCCACTGAGCTTTAAATATACCAAAAGCACGTTCAACAGTCATCCTGCACCTGCTGAGCTGTATTTAAATCTTTCCTTGGGTCTGTTGAGGTGGCCAATGTAGAATTTCAAGAGACAAAGGAGCAAGGAGTAGATGGTGTCCCCCAGAATCACTATGGGCATGTGGGAGTCAGGGAAAAATATCCCTGCTAGCAGCCTTTGGAAAAATGCTATGTTCTTGCAGATGCAAGCATCATGCATCTTCCTTGACCAGCCCACACTGAGCCACTAGCACTTGCGTAACATGGAAAAAGGTACCCCTTTGGTTTAGATACTCACTGGCAAGATGGGTTGGTGCCTCCAGCTCAGCTCAGGCTGCTGCTCTCTTTAGCTATGCCCTACTGTGGCTCAGGCAGCTCCAGCTCACATGGAGGACAGGCCCCCAGGCTCCTCACTCCCTCATTGGCATGCCTACCCAGTCAATCAGGCTGACCTGGAGCTTTGGCATCTCTCCATTGGCCCTGGAATCAGGATCCTGATGACAATTCCTCCTTCCCTTTTCTTTTGGTATTCGATGAGGGTCAAACAAACAAACCCATTAAATTTCAGTAAGTGACCTTAGAAGACAGCCTGCTGCCTTTTTCACCATCTGGCGTTTTTGTGACCTCGATCACAAGCTTTGGGTAAAGAGTTATAGTCCCATGTTGAAGTGACAAATCACAGTAGTTTGGACTTTAATACTAAGCAATATAATTCCCTGGCCCGTCAGACGTGGAAGAAGGTATTTCTTGATATCCAAAGTGCCTACCTCTCAAGAAGTAGCCCAAGGCATCTTAAGGACTAGATGGCTAATGCTCTCAACAGAGTACCTCAATCGAGTGTCTCATCTAGCCTCTCTCAGTTGTTTCCCTCATCCTATCAACTTCACTTCCCTATTTCCTGCACTTACTTGAACCAGTTTTTTTTTTCTGGTACTGAACATTTTTTCAGGACTGGGACGTGTGAAAGTGCTGTCTGTGGCTGAGGAGAGGGAGATTTCAGATGAGGTGTCATGAGGACATTGGTGCTACTGGAACATTAGAGCAGCATATTGGTGGCATCTCACACTTACCTACCATGTAGATGTTAATAAAAAGAAAGGGGAAAGGTTTGTACTCCGAGTTTCAACATATCATACCCCTGAGGAAGAACAGTAAGTACTTTTCCTAACTCTTTGGAATCTGGTTGAGAGGAGAAATTGAAGCCAGGTCAATGATGCTCCACCTTTTGTGACCTATATTACTCACACTGTGGCTTGACAGAAGCAGGACTAGTAAAAGGTCAGGTAAAGCTTAGGACTCAGAAGAAAACAAGATGTGTTGGTGTTCAAGCTCTGATCAGAAACAGGAACTAAATTGAAGAAATCATTACCTGGAACAGCTGGCCGGATTAACAATGTAGCATGAAAATGATCCAAGAGGCATCAAATATTAAGAAGTTTGAGTTTCAAAGGGCTTACCCATTTCTCTCTGAAAAGTTAATGTAGCAAAGAAGCAGTTGTAGTCTACCATTTAAATTAAGAGGTTGTGGTTAGGAAAAAAAGCAACTATAGAGTCTGTACTGTGGTCTCACACACCAGTGCAGTTAAGAGCTTCTGGATCTGTATAGCACAGTTCCTAAAGGTTTTCTTTGACTTTCACTTAATCTTACCACAGTAGTTCAGAAAATGCATACTTAATAAAAGCATATTTTCTACATTCTCATGCACACAACATACAGATAGTTCTGTTTCTACAACATAAAAGAACACGGATTATTTAGCATCCGATGACACATATCAATGTATTTCCCCCCTTTTACTTTACCATTTAAACTACCATTTTAGTTGTCCTGCAAACAAGAACTAAAAGAAACACTTATGCCTTCCAATTCCACACATGCATGCTCCCACCTGATGACAACAGGAGTTCCATCCACAAAACAGGGTGAAATGCTGGGTTTGCACATTTATCACTGAAAGAGAAGTTATCATTGTTTTAAGGGCTTGGAAGACTGTGGTCATGCAAATAGAGCTGATCCTGAAGTATGTGTAGAAAGCAGTTTGGGGCATGATAACCACTTACTGCCATATAAAAAAGCGTTGCTCACTCTTGCGCCTCTTTTTTATTTTTTGCAAGCCTAATGATATTTATTTGTCTTAATGAGCTAGCTCTTGGAGTCATGTGACTACATAATTTTGTAAAAGCTTTAATTTTTAAAAAATTTCTAACCCCCATGGCTGCAGGGAAAAAATTTGGAACCTGATGACTCAAAAACCAGTAAGAAAATAAAAACTGAAAGTATTAGTCTCATGATCTTTGAATGCTTGCATATGGCAATGCTACATTAACTGTGAACCAGGACAGTCAGTTTCCACGTGTAAGATGAGGAAACTGCATAGGAGGTTATAAAACTTACTCCCCCACCTTTAGCAGCCTGGTGCAGATCCTAGGACCAGTTCCTGGAAAGACTTGCACACACTTAACTTTACATACTACAGGTAGTCCCAACGAAACAGAGCCTATTCATAGTGCATAAAGTGAAGCACATGTATGTCTTTGCAGAATCGAGGCTCTGCTCTGGCTACTTTTCCATCTGGATCTTCAGGCAGTACTGCAGCTGCTGTGCTGCTCTAGTGGAGTGTAGTTGAGGCTCAGTTCTTTGATGTTCTCTTGAGAGAAATTGCTGTGAAGGTGTGTCCTCCAGTTATAGGGTGGGGTATATATTGATCTTTGGGTTGGTGCAACCTCTGTTCTCATTGCCATTCCCATTTTGAAACAGTTTGGAGATGGCTTTATATGCTGTGTGAACCATTCAGTTTCCCTGTCAAGGGAAGAGTGGGGTCTCCCATACACTCCCCCTCCCCGCACCTTTCCTCCTCCTGGAATTTAGGAGGCACTGTCTCCCAGCTGTGGTCCCTCAACACCCTGCTGTAAGTCACTGGCCACTGAACCAAACTGTAAACCCTGTATATAATGGAAGCTACTTCAAGCCAGAGGGTGCAGCAGCACCCCTAGTTCCAGCATCTATCTGGCTGGGGTTGTGGGGAGCTGAACCTTACTTAAGCCTCCTTATATTTCTGAAGTTTTAGTTTTGTTTTCTGCACAGAGAAATCTTCTAACTTCTTAAAAGAAAAATAAAACAAATGAAACTATGACAGGCAACCATCTCCGGGCACCTCCTTGTAGCACTACATGGCTCTGCAGGTGCAGTGCTCTCAGCTCCCTGTTGGTTCTTATAAGAATTTACTGTCAGGCCAGAACACTAAAAAATCCCCTCCCCATCCACACTCTTTGTGAGGTCCATTTATTAAGTCTCTTATGGTATTTCAAGTTAGCCCTTAGTGCCTCAAGTCCAACCTTTATTCCCCTTGAATCAGGGATCCCCTTGAGCCACTGTCCTTTGTCTGGGCCTGGGTGATTCTTTGGGTAGGTTTCCCCTACTTGAATCAGTAGAGCAGGACAGGTAATGGACTTTTTCATTCCCTGGCACTTCCAGGGAGAAAAAAGTTTTGTTTTGGATCAAACGAAAAATAAAATTTTTATCAAATCAAAAAAGTCAACTTTTTTTGAATGAGGTCAAATAAAATAAGAACTCAACATTTAGTTTTTATTTTGGGCTTTTTAACAAAAGTAAAGGAGAACTAGGTTTACAACATGCAGCAGGCGGAGGGGTGCCCCCCTTATAACTTAGCCCAGTGGTTAGGGCATCTCTGTGGGAGGCCTGGGTTCAATTTCTTTGTCAGGATTACTGGCTTAGTGGATAGGGGAGAAGCAGTAGATCTGATATCTTGATTTTAGTGAGGGTTTTGACACAATCCCACATGACAGTCTCATAAGCAAATTATAGAAAATATGGTGAGTGTGCAAGTGGTTGGAAGACCACAGTCAAAGAGTAGTTATCAAGAGTTCATTGGCAAACTGGGAGAGCATAGTTAATGGGGTCCTACAGGAGTCAGTGTAGGGTATGCTTATAAAATTTGCAAATGACACCAAGGGGGGGCGGGTTTGCAAGCACTTTGGAGGACAGGACTAGAATTCAAAAGGACCTTAAATTGGAGAATTAGTCTGAAATCAACAAGATGAAATTCAATAAAATAAATGCAAAGAACTTCACTTAGGAAGAAAAAACAATCAAAACACGTAACTACAGCATACAGGAATAACTGGCTAGGTGAAAAGGATCTGCGGGTTATAGTGGATCACAACTTAAATATAAGTCAACAATATGGTGCAGTTGCCAAAAAAAAAAAAGGGGGGGGGGGAAGGAGGCAGCGCTAATATTCCAGGGTATATTAACAGAAGTGTCTTCTATATAAGACAAGAGGTAATTGTCCTTTCTACTCAGCAGTGGTGAGGCCTCAGCTGGAATACTGGATACAGTTATGGGTACCCCCCCCCCCTTTAGAAAAAGATGTGGAAAAACTGGAGTCCAGAGGAGAGTAGCAAAAATGGTGAAAGGTTTAGAAACCTGACCTATGAGGAAAGGTTAAAAAAAAAGCTAGGCATGTTTAGTCTTGAGAAAAGATAACCGAGGGGGGAAACCTCGTAACAGTCTTCAACTATATTAAGGGACCTTATAAAGAAGAATTTGATCAACTTTTCTCCTTGTCCACTGTAGGTAGGACAAGAAGTAATGGGCTTAATCTGCAGCAACGGAGATTTAGGTTAGAAATGAGGAAAAACTCACTATAACAATAGTTAAGCACTGGAACAGGCTTCTAGAGGTGGTTGTGGGATCCCCATCATTGGAGGTTTTTAAGAACAGGTTGGAGAAACACCTGTCAGAGCCAACTAGGTTTATTCCATCCTGCCTCAGCACAGGCAGCTAGACTTGATGACTTCTTGATGTCCCTTCTATCCCTACATTTCTATGATTCTATGAATTCCCCCCTCTATCTGACAAGAGATTTGAACTTAAGGGTCCCAAAATTGCAGGAGTGGCCTAGCCACTGAGCTAGTCTGGTAGAGTTCTTTTTCAATCTCCCCAGTGCACTTGTTTCACTTTCTGTACACAGTCATGGATCTAGGGATGAGAACCACTTCCAAAAGCCAGACACTCTTACTCTCTTTCCCTGGCCCACATGACTAGTTCTTGACATTCTGAATTACTATGAATTGCAGTGAATAGTCATGTGGGCCAGAGAAAGAAAGAATGACACCCTAGCTATCCAGGTTCACAGTGCATTATCTGGGCTCATGAAGGTACAACATTTTCACTCCACCTGCCATGGCCACCTCAGGATTTGAGCCCATGACCTCCTGCATTAGGAGCAAGAAGCCATACCCCTATGCCACCAGCAGCAAAACTTTAGGTAAGCTTAATTTTTGAGTAAATAGAAGTTTACTGCTGGTTTAATAAGACAAATAAAATGCTTAAGCGTTCTATGGAATACCCATTCTTATAGTTACCCCAGTTTCTATTTAACAGGGTACAAGATAGAATAACCAGGACAGTTTGCAGTTCTCTAGTAATGTCTTTTTGCCATATTCTTGTCTGCTCAATACACGTAAGTAAGCAGTATTTTAATAAGGCTTTAGTATATGAGAGATGAATAATCTATTAGTATGCCACCAGCAATACCTGGAAACTGCATTTTTCAGTCTGGATGTTTGTCTCATCACTACGTTGCTGAGACAATTATCAGAGGATTTTTGTATCTCTTTATTTTCATCATATTATAACCCTAATAAACATGGCCACAAAAATATTTTTTTCTAAGCAGGCAATTTTAGAGATACAGACAGATAACTCAATATTTATGGTCTCCTAGAGCTTTCAAATAGGACTTTTTTCCCCTGGAGTCTTCTCATTCTGACTCCTTTAAAAAGGAGGCTTCCCTCTCCCCAGACAAATTCAAAAGAAAAAAAAAATACAAGTCTAATCTTACAAAAATCTCACGATTCCTTATTTTAAGTCTGTCTACTTTTTCCCTAGTAAACCCACGTTTTCTTTAAAAAAATAAAAGGCAGTAAGGAATATTCATGTTCCACAATAACCGTCCACTAGTTGTGACTGATCCAAGACTCTCCTCAGAGACCACCCAGAGTGTACTTCATTTTTTCATTGACCTCCTTTCTGAAAACTTCCTGCAGGCATATTTCCTGTTCAAAAGAGGAGTCCCTTGGGTGCTCACATGTAGACCTGCTTTAAATATATTCCTGTTAAAAGATTCCAACTATGAGAAGAATTCTCTAGTTTTGTTCTTAAAGGCAAATATGCCTACTAGGCCATGTAAGGATACAAAGCTTAAGTCACCTTTTCAGATGGAAGTAGAACTTTGTAACTCTTAAAGTTTTTCTTTATATACAATTCCAGCTGATCTTTGTTACAACACTAATGCAGATGCCAATTTTCACACTTCCATGTAAATACACCACTTGGTATATTTTCCCCCAAACAAAATTGATTGATGCATTCACAACTGTTAGTTCCAGTCATACCCACTGTACTTCTGCTTCACAGAAGGAACACAGGCAGGTGCATCCCCTAAAGTAGTGAGCTGCACAGCATCTTAAAGTGAAACCCGCATATGGTGCAGTTAGGGTCTGTAAAACATGCAACTGTAACTTATGATTGGATACCCCCAAAGGAACTATAGCACATGATGATTTTTCCTTAGTCACCATGTACTAACAAAGCCAGTTTGTTGGCTTTATCTTAGACTGCAAGCTTTTTGGGGCATGAAAGATATTATCGATAGAAGGCATCATGTAAATTATAGAACTTTACCAATAAAAAGTTGTAAACTATTTTAAAAGATTGTGTTTCTCTTAAGAGGAAGAGATACATTTAGGTTTAAAGTGTTTGTCTAAGCTTAAGATGACAAGATCCATTAGCACAAAAAAGAGTAGTCACAACTGTGACGGGGAAAGGAAGAGAAAAAAAATACAGTGGTAGATCTCCGAGGGATTCATAATGGAATACAGAGCCTTCCACCATTCTGCCCAGTAGTGACTAAAAGCTATTACTATCTGATGGCGGTTAGGTGACCTGCCTGAAGCAAGTCTGTGATCTCATTCAATCCCCAGTAGAAATGAGTCCAAGGAACCTAGCTTGTTGGAAGGTTTGCATGAGTACCTGACTCTGCCCAATGGAAATGTACCTGCCCCACCCACATAACAGAAACTGCAATTTTAAAATTGCATTTAAGAACCATTCTGAACATACACTTCCGATAAGAGTGTTGCTGGCTCGCGCCACCCTGTGTGACCTGGACAATTTTTTTTTTTTTTAAATGCTGCTTGTAACTGTAGCAGTTAAACATTTTACTTTTTCAAAGTTCAGTCCAAGCATGACATATTAAAACCTAAAGACTGTGTTTTCCAACAAAAGAATGTCTAAGTTTTAATCCTTGTTAATAGGACTGGTTTTATTTAGTAAATTAAGAAAACCCTTTAATTCTCACTTCATTCACTTTATTTGCAGACGTGACATAACCAGGTGTGTTTCTGGTGAGGTCTCAGAGACTGGTTCTTGGACCTATGCTATTTAACATTGTTATCAATGACCTGGAAGACAAAATTCATCACTGAAAGTTTGTAGAGGACAAAAAATAAATAATGAAGACAGGCCACTGATGTAGACCGATCCGGATCACTTGTTACACTGGATGCAAACAATATACATTTCAACAGGGTTAAATGCAAGTATATACATCTAGGAACAAAGACTGTAGGCCATACTCACAGGATGGGAAACTTTATTCTGGGAAGAAGTGACTCTGAAAAGGATTTGGGGGTTGTGGTGGATAATCAGCTGAACAGGACCTCCCAGTGCAATGCTGTGGCCAAAAAGGTTAACACAATCTTGGATCCATAAACAAGGGAATCTCAAGTAACAGTGGAAAGATAATTTTACCTCTGTATTTGGCCCTGGTGTGACCACTGCTGGAAGCCTTTGTTCAGTTCTGATGTCCACAATTCTCCAGAAGGATGTTGATAAATTGGAGAGGGTTCAGAGAAGAGCCACAAGAATGATTAAAGGATTAGAAGACATGCCTTATAATGATAAACTAAATAGATTGAGCTCCTTGAGTTTAACAAAGAGAAGGTTTTGGGGGTAACAATTACAGTCTCTAAGTACCTACATGAGGAACAAAGATTTGATAATGGACTCTTCAATCTAGCAGAGAAAGGTTTAACACAACCCAATGGCTGGAAATTGAAGCTAGACATATTCAGACAGGAAATAAGGTGTAAGTTTTTTAACGATGAGGATAATTAACCGTTGGAAGAATTTATCAAGGGTTGTGGTGGTTTAAAAATTGCCAGAGATGGAAAATCCAAGATTAAAAAAAAAAACACTGCATAAACCTAAAGATATGCTTTAGGAGTAATTTTGGGAAAGTTCTATGGCTTGTGTTATACAGCAGATCAGACTAGATCTAGCCTTGGAATCTATTAGTTTTATTACTTTATATTGGTTACATACTTCAGTGATATGCCAGCAGATGGCTGCCAGCTGAATCTCTCTGCAGTGACACATTCAAACCCACAAACTAGGTGGTTTTGTTTTTTTTTTAAAAAAAACCATTCATTTTCACTGTGCTTTAAACTAAACCACTGGAGAAAACATGCAAGGACAAGAAATTAAACAAGATACCCAAATATTCCTAACTATATTTTATTACATATTTTGCTACCAAAACCAGCTACTGTTAAGAAAGCAGTTCCCATTTTATAAAGCCTCCATTTTTAAACTCATCTTTTCAACTGAAGTTTTCCATGTTTGTCTCTGAAGGTATTTGTTGTTGTTGAAAGTTTAAGCATAAGTTTTTGAACTAAGCAGGAGGGAAAAATATCTAAAGTAAATACGTCAGATTATATAATATTTCTCATATCCTTTAGTCCCCTCCGCAGGGGAATAGCTTCTTAACAGCTGAACATTTAAATTTCCAACTTATGTACTTCATTCTTCATGGCCTTAGCACATGTGCAATAGAACAGTCTGTTAAGTTATGAAATATGCAGTTAGCACCACATGTATTGCACCAGTGGCTCTCAACCTTTCCAGACTACTGTACCCCTTTCAAGAGTCTGATTTGTCTTGCATACCCCCAAGTTTCATCTCACTTAAAAACTACTTGCTTACAAAAATCAGACAGCACAAATACAAAAGTGTCACAGCACACTTACTGAAAAATTGCTTACTCTCTCATTTTTACCATATAATAAAATAAATCAACTGGAATATAAATATTGTACTTACATTTCAGTGTATAGTATACAGAGCAGTATAAACAAGTCATTGTATGAAATTTTAGTTTGTACTGACTTCGCTAGTGCTTTCTATGTAGCCTTTTGTAAAACTAGGCAAATATTTAGATGAGCTGATTTACCCCCTGGAAGACCTCTGTGAACCCCAAGGGGTACAGGTACCCCTGGTTGAGAACCACTTCACTGCACAAACAAGTGCAGCCATTTAACTCCTTAGCAGAATATTTGGTCCATTTTGCTCCTTGTCAGGCTGGGCTGCTTAACAACTCAGGAATGTGTTCTGGGAAATGTAGGATCTACAGTTGCTTTCCGTATCAAAATACTCCAGGTCTTAGATGGAACACTGGGTTAGGAGCCAGTAGACTTTTTATTCCCACTTCTTGCCTGAACTGAAACAAACCTACCCCTATTTCACCATGAGGAGGGATAACAGAAGCACAGAGGTGTTGAGATGTGTCCAAGATTACATAGGATATTTATGGCAGAAACAGCTGAAATAATTTGCCTTTGAACATTTTATAAATAAAATATTCATTGTTACCCCACACTATCCCCATTATATTTCCAGTTATAATGGAAGAGTTAAAATGAGAAACCAGTACCATGATCCTGCATAAATTTTTGTACAAGCTTAACTTTAAGCATGCAAGTAGTCCAACTGAACTCTCAAATGATATGGAACTTTACAGAACAAAAACATGGTGCCTACCCTAAAGAGTTGATGCCTAAACTTTGTTTGTAAACGTAAAAGAGAGCTCCAGCAATAGCTAAGAAGAGCAAGTCAAAGTAATACAAAGTGACAAAATTCATTGTATTCAGTATTGTTGTAGCCCTGTTGGCCCCAAGGTATTAGAGAGACAAGGTGGGTGAGGTAATATATTTTATTGGACCAATTTCTGTTGGTGAGAGAGACAAGCTATTACTATGTGATGGCAGTTAGGTGACTTACCTGAAGCAAGTTAGTGATCTCAGTCCAATCCCCAGTAGAAAGGAGAGCAATATCTCACTAATAGAAGTTGGCCCAATAAAAGATATTACCTTACCCAACTTGTATTTCAAATTCACTGTAGACACTCCATTTCCAATTTGATCTCCTCTTCCATTCTCATTCCCCTTACATGTTTTGTCACTGCAGTTCAAGATAACCCATGGAGTAGCAATCTTTTCCTTCTGGTCACTTGACTGATCAAGTTAACTGCCAAAATCTGGACTATTTCCAAGCTCTAAAGGGCTGATTCAAAAAGGAAAATTAGAGATGTTTAAGACTGAAGAGTTTTCATTTTGATCCAACACACTTCCAGAGCACTCCTGACTGGTTCGGTCACATATGCTTGGATCTCATTTTCCACATATAATGGTTGTTGAGGCTTCAATTTGACAGCACCAGGATTAAACAAAATCTGTTTCTTAATTACATCATGACTCTTTCTAAAAAGTTTCAGTGGAAAATTTTCTATTAATCCAGTGTTCTGCTTAGTCTTTCTATCCTAGAGCAGCTCTGCTTTGCAGATCTTTACACTAAATTACTTGATCAGAAAATTCTACAAAGCACACTCATATTGACCATTTTCTTCATATATAGAGATATTCATTGACATTAGGGATATATTACAGCTAAAGACATGAGTTTGTCCAATTACAGGACAAAATTGGAAACAAGTTCCATAGAGAGTCTGTGAAGTGGTATTAAGATTTTGGCCCCTGTGGAATCCAGGGTTACCAAACAAGTGTACAATGTCTATTGTAATTAAGGTTTCCGAGTAACAGCCGTGTTAGTCTGTATTCGCAAAAAGAAAAGGAGTACTTGTGGCACCTTAGAGACTAACCAATTTATTTGAGCATAAGCTTTCGTGAGCTACAGCATCCGATGAAGTGAGCTGTAGCTCACGAAAGCTTATGCTCAAATAAATTGGTTAGTCTCTAAGGTGCCACAAGTACTCCTTTTCTTATTGTAATTAAGACATCTGACTAAATTTAATTGCTGTTAGCATGCCAGAATTAAGTGAAAGGCTATTGTTATATCCCCAATTTATGGTTAATTATGTATTGATAATTTTGGTGCATGGCTTGGGAAGTGGATTATCGCAACAAAAGTGTTTTAAATGATCTTCTATCCACTTGTATGGATATAGCAAGATGTGGACAAAGGAGATAGAGCCCCACAGAGACAAAGGGTGTTTGGTAAAGTAGGGTGGGAGTGGACGGTTTCCAAAAATTAAAATAATCTAACACAACTTTTAGCTGTTTACGTTCAAACAAACAATACAAGTCTCAAACACAGCCCACTGAAACATGTATCCTGCCACAGGATGTCAGAGACAAAGTTGCAGTTGCATCACTTTGTGGTCATGGTAC
This sequence comes from Chelonia mydas, assembly GCF_015237465.2. NCBI lineage: Eukaryota > Metazoa > Chordata > Testudines > Cheloniidae > Chelonia > Chelonia mydas. The sequence continues at coordinate 66,304,543 of NC_057850.1, read as the reverse complement.
AGTTGTTCACACCAACATAGAGACGGCAATAGAGGAAAATCCCCTTGAATGATCAAAAGTCAAACTGCTATAAACCACTCCCAAGTTTCTACAAAAGCTAGTAAAGCCCTTTTAAGTGACCAGTGGCAGCCTCCAGGAAGTGAAAGGTTGGATTGAGTCACCATATGGCCTCACCTTTCTGGCAAATTGAGAATACCACCATCCTCCCTGTTGACCAAGCCCATAATTCCAGAGTCATCTCAGACTCCTTTCCCCGTGCATCCGTACCATGTCCGAATCTTGTCACTTCATTCATAAGATTTCTAGTATCTATCAGATCCATCTTTCTTTCTGTTCAGGCAGCCACAGAGTTTGTCCAGCCCCTTCATCGTCTTGTCTCTGATTTCTTTTCCCACACTGACTTGGAATAGGCTGCTTAAGGTCAGAATGGTTTTTGTTTTTCAACTTGATTCCTATACACCCTGGACACTTCATTCTGTTTAGATAAGTCTTAAAAAAAAAATAGTGAACATTTGTACGGTGCCTAGTGCAACAGAGCCCCACTCCTGATATAAACAAATCAGAAGTTACTGTAATACAAGTTGAGATCCATTAGTCAAATGGTGTTCTTCTGCATTCAGAACACTAGGTGTCACCTTCTTAAAATTTTATGTCTGCAGACCATTAGTCCCACATGTGGATAGTTTGATGGAGATTATATTCTAAATTAGGTTTTACATTAATGCACTCTGGTCGGCACATTTTCAAGACAGCCAATTGACTCAATATGGTAAACCCATGTTAAAATTCATAAGACAATCCCAATTTATAAGATACGAGTTGTACAGTGTTATAGGGCAAGCCACAGTGATCATGGTACACTGTAAATTGCCACACAAAACTTCCATAAAGCATGTTTTGAAGGAAACAAGAAGCATGAAGAAAAACCAATTTACCTTTACGATTTTCCTTCAGTATGTTTTTCAAAGCCCTCCTTAATTAAAAAAAACATTTAAAAGATTTAGGGGTACCTTTTAAATATGGGTTTCAGAGTAACAGCCGTGTTAGTCTGTATTCGTAAAAAGAAAAGGAGTACTTGTGGCACCTTAGAGACTAACCAGTTTATTTGAGCATGAGCTTTCGTGAGCTACAGCTCACTTCATCGGATGCATAGATGAAGTGAGCTGTAGCTCACGAAAGCTCATGCTCAAATAAACTGGTTAGTCTCTAAGGTGCCACAAGTACTCCTTTTCTTTTAAATATGTTCATTCTGTGATCAACAAACTACAGACATTTTCATATTGAAGACTAGAATTTCCATCTCAAAATTCACAATTACAAGACTTCATGAGACATGAACAGATCAGTCATTTTCTGACTTGTGATACATTAATCCTTTAAGGAATGGAGATGAGTGAGAAAAAACAAAATTGGACTGAACCACCACTTCCTTCTTCCAAAAATGAGACAAAGGGAAGAACTGAAAAAGTACAAACTATAGCAGTCTAGTCTTCATAGTTCTAAATAAGAATTACATTTTGGACAACTAGTGCAGTAATCATCAGTTACAGTGACACTGATCAAGGCTCCATTATGCTAGGCACTCTGCAGACACAGTTAAAGACAGTCTCTGCCCCAGAGAGCTTACAGTGTAGATTATGACAAGACACAACAGATAGATAAGATGAAGGGGAGAGAACAGTAAAGCAAGCAAATGAGTGTGATAATCTTGTGGTAGTAGTTTCTCAATTAGAATATCATCACTAAAAATGTTAATGTTGTTAGGGCATCTTTTTCCCCAGCTGTTCTAAATGTCTTCCTTAGTGCCAAAACAACCCTAAGTATTCAAAAGCTGAGAGTCAGGCCCCCAAGTCATATGTTTGGCTTTTAAAATGTTGGGAATCTTATTTCCTTTCAGTTTTTTGAGCCTTTAGGGTTTACATTATCCAGGTTCTCTCTGCAGCATGGTGACTAGAAACTCTTTTTAAATGTGTGAGAGCTCCGATGACTCCAGGGGCTGGTGCTTTAAGTAAACCATAAAATACAGATAGATTCACCATAACAGCTGGCAATGCTGCATCTTTTTCTTAACCCAATACACTTGCTAATACAGCATTTGTAGAGTCCGTTTCTTACCTTTAAAAGCTTAGACTGATGAAAAACCCACCTTATTTCATCGTGAGATTGCTAAACAGGGACACAAGCTACACAATATCTTTAGTCCTAACCCATTTCACATAAAATGAGGCAACATTTGAGGAAGTGGAGGAAGAGAGATTTCAATTATCCTCAATGTTTCATTGTTCTCTGTACATCTACTCATAGGATGTAGGATCAATATCTGTTTGGGGAAATTAGGAATGAAAAGGAAGACCACTAATATGCAAATACAGGAAATTTCTTTGAGGCAATTTAAAATGCTGCCCCAATCGCACATTTTGGGAATAGTTAGCCAGATTATTACAGGACTCCCATCACTCTAGTTTGAGGCATTTTTAAAATTCCTTTTAAAAAAAAAAAAAGAGATGACAATGAGGACTTCATACACCTTTATACTTCACCCCTCAAAAACCAGAGTTTGAAACAGACTAGAAGCCCAGATTCATTCTCTAGTTTCTCCTGAGCAAAGCAGGACAGAGCCCAGTCCCAGGACAGCAAACTCATTTCAGACAGTCTTACCTCCATTCTTTTCTTCAACACTGACCACGCTGGGTTTAATCACTTTATTTATAGAAATTTCACAACAGGTAGTTTTTTTTTTTTAAACCCTTTGGAAGAAACAAGGGTCAGATCCACAACACATTAATGCAGCCACACACACAAAAAAAGGAGAAAAGTCAGCAATAAAAGGGGGCGGGGGGGAGAAAAAGAAAAAGACACTGCAGAACCTGCTACATTGCTACAGTCTATCCTGCAGGGAGTGGAGGCTTTGAAGAAGCAGGTCTGCGCTGGGACGCTCCTCTGCATCAGATCTCCAGCAGCTGCAAATGACAGTCTCAAGTCTTCGGCCCAAGGCAGACTCGGAGAAGACTGCAGCAGCCAGAGATGGACGTAAGTTATAAGCCACCACGGCATAGAGCACATATTGGCGCTCACCCAAATAAGGCTGCTCGCGGGACACCATTTGCCATAAGGTGATAGCAAAAGAGTAGATGTCTGCTTTGGGGGTGACCTTCTCCCCTTTGAGGAGCTCAGGGGCACGGTGGGTATATGTGCCCCCCTGCTGGTAAAGCTGGGGACCTGGGGACACACTATCTTCCAGCTTTTGGGAGCACCCAAAGTCTCCAATCTTACACACATCCTGCTCGGTGATTAACACATTAGCAGGCTTCAGGTCCAGGTGCACAATACTCTGTGAGTGGAGGAAGGCTAAGCCAGTCACAATGTCAGAGCAATAACCCAGGGACTCAGCTATGCTTAGGGGTTCTCTGCCACATCCACCCCCATCATCCTCTCCCTTTCCCTGCAGGCAGCTAGTGCCATAGATGACATGGTGCAGGGTAGTGCGGCCCGCATATTCCATTATTATGCTGCCCAGGCTGTCTTGGCTGGCAGGGGCACATGTGCTGGCAGCTACAACACGTACCACATTATCATGCTGTAGGCGGGCCACATTCAGCTCAGCCCAGAAACTTTGCCGTGATGCCAGCCGGTTCTTGCTGCACTTCTTCACCTGTTTCACAGCCACTGTCTCCCCATGGTAGGTGGCCTTGTAGACGGACCCAAAGCCCCCAGAGCCCAAGGGCTGTAGTAGGCACAATTGATCCCAGTCTATGGAGCACCAGGCCAGGCGTGGAGGCAGCCGACGAGCCCTCGGTGAAGGAGTTCCCCCTAAGAAGAGTTTTCCACCTTTTCCAAGGACTGCCAAGGGACTACTGCAGGGCCGCAGGTCCACAGAGGGGGAAAACTCCAGGGGCAGGAGACGATTAAGAGGGATAGGGGATGGCATAGTGAGTTGAGAATAAGAACAGGGGCTGCGTTAATAATAACAAACAAAGACAGGCTGAGAGCCTCCTGAAAAAGAGGAGCTAAGCAGTTTTTTTCCAGAGCCTCTTTTATGCTCTCTCTGTCTCTCCAAATGAGCTGCATCTGTCACCAGGTAGCTGAACCCCAATCAGTTTCAGCTGCAAACATTTTTCTCCAACACTGAAAGCAAATTGCACTTAAATCAAGGCTTTTAAAGAAAGCTCCTTGATACAAATGGGGTTTAGGCTAAAATATGTTAACTCACTTTACGGGATACTTACCTTTTGTATCATTTCTCATCACAGGATAAAATGTTATTTAAAGAATCCCCAACTGAATGTCATTAGAAAATATTCCAAGAGTAAATGGCCCACAGTGATCAAGTAACATATTTCACTGTAGGCAAGAATGATAGTCACCATGTGCATTAAATACCTCACAGCTGTTACTGGCGGAAGCAGTTGAAACTGAGAAAGCTAATATTGATTAGCTTAAAGAACAGGAGTACTTGTGGCACCTTAGAGACTAACAAACGTCTCTAAGGTGCTACAAGTACTCCTGTTCTTTTTGCGGATACAGACTAACACGGCTGCTACTCTAAAACCATTGATTAGTTTATTAAGAGAATGATTAGTTGCCACCTAAATATAACTGGTACAAAACAAAATTACTTGGATGCCCAAGTCAGTACAGAGAGAGACAAGGATAATATCTGGGTAAAAGCAAAATGTTGTAATGTTTCATCTATTTATAAGTAGTAAATAATAAATGAATAGTAATTCCCTCTAGTTCCCCCATAACATTTCACCCCACCCAGTCAGCTCAGTGGGATGATAAATGTTTTATTTCTAGATCCTGTGTAGTAAATAAGTTGGAGGAGTTACTGTAGCTGCTCTAGCAGGAAAATAAAACAACAATACCTACCCAGAATTATAGTTAATAAATACAATAAAATGAACAAAAAACTATAATTGAAAAAGAAAGAAAAAATCATTTCTCTTAGGATACAGTTGTCCTTGGGCACAAAGTCAGGAATGCCTCAAGCTCAAAGTTCTGGAACCACTGGTTTTAGCACAAGGCATCTTATATGCCCTGGAGTGCATGAAAGCATCTACAGTTTCCTTGGGACTTTAGTGGGTGAAGGTGTTCCAACGAGTAGCTATGACAAACAGGGCCAAATATTCTGCAGTGCCTTGGTACTTTGAGTCTCTTGCTCTCATTTCTTCAGAGCATTTTGTGTCAACTGTTTCTGTTCTAGACACCAGCTATATTCATTGATGCATTGGGACTTCTAGGGCCAGATTTCCAAAGGGATTCAGGTGCCTAAAGTTGCAGATAGGTACCTAGTGGGATTTTCAAAGTGACTAGGTGCCTAACTCCCATTGGCTTAAATTGGAATTAGGCGACTAGGTGTTTTTGGAAATCCCACTAGGCTCCTATCTCCATCTTCAGGTATGTAAATACCTATGAAAGTCTAGCCCCTAGTTCTTAGCACCTACTTCCTTGAAGTGCTAGCTCCTGCTTCCTCTGAGTTGGACCTTGGCCTGCACTAACTCTGTTGACTGTTCCTGCTCTGACAGTTGTGGTTTTTGTGACCCTTTTTTCTTTTCAGGATGCACAGGAAACAGCCTAGTGGCTTCAAGGGACATTCCAAGTGTGGTGAGACTATGCCCCTCTCAGATAGGTACACCAGTACCAGCATTCTCTCCCTGAGAAAGGACCATGACTGCATTCACAGATGTCCCTGTGAGCAGTCGGGTCCAGGAGGGAATGCTTGATATCCCTATTGGCCTCCTCTGACCTTGTCTGAACCCTGGAGTAACCAGCCAAGCAGGTCTCAAAGACTTCAGTCTCTGGCAACCCGCAAATGAGACACAGCTTAGTGCTGAGACTGCATAGGTGCTGCCTGCATCAGCGTTAGTCTGTCAGGAGAGAGATCTGATTTTGGAACATCCTAGTTTCAAGTATCGAGCAAACTTGTGGAATTTGGACCAGAGGTGAATGAGAATGCTGTTATCTTCCAGCTCTATGGAGTGGCAGATTCCCACTGGGAACAGGTCAGTTGGGAGGAATTTAAACAAACAGGTTGGGATGGCACAATATGGGTTTTTATCATGTTAGTTAGACAGAAAAGAGCCAGGGATGAATTAGGATCTTCCAGCATCTGTTGTCCCAGATGGAACTTGCCTGGGACAAAGCACCCCAGTGGCTTCCTCCCCCACACTCTCCCACCTTCTTCTGATGAGAGCCTAGCAGCAGGAGGAGCTTTGAGGTGGCTTGAGGCTACTGTGCTCGGTGCTCTTTCTAGTCCAGAATCAGGATGCAGACAGTAAGCCAGGGCCTGCCAGGGGGCCCCCACTACCAGGGCAGGCCTTACCATGAGGCGAACTGAGGCGGACGCCTCAGGTGCCAGACTGTGGGGGAGGGGCGGGCACTAGCACCCAGAGTGTAGAAAATTGTGTCTGCTGCTGGTGCATATGTATTCTCTCTGCTCCAGATGGACAGAGACGGTGGAGTGCTGTGCTGGAGGAAGGAGGGCACAAGGGACATAACAGGCAGGCAGGAGGAAAGGTGAGAGGGAATAACAGAAAGGAGGAGCTGCAGGGAGAGAGAGGAGGAGGAGCCTCTTATGGACCTCTCTAGCACCCCTAGGAGCCTGGACTGATTAACACCAGCTTCTCAGGGAGCTTCCTGTTTCCTGCTGCTTCCATGAAGATATTGAGGAGAACAGGCAGTCAACTGAAGTAGTAGGAGCCAGTTAGGCCCTTAAGATGCTGATATCTTCCCTCACTCAGGCCCGGCTATGAGCCTGCTTATTTGTCCCCTTCAATTGAGTGTTGAGAGCCACTATAGCTGGCACAGAACAGCAGTCAAGAGTGAAAGAAGAAAACGCCCCTCTGGGGCAGCATTCAGAAAAGAAAGAAAGCAAAGGAAGCTTTTCTATCTAAGCAGGAAGGAGCTCTCCTGAGATACATAAACACAAATGTTCCGGCCCCAGTGAGGATGTGAGTGGTGACGAGATGCCTGATCTTCCAGTTAGTCAGAGTGCAGGTGACCTGGCAGCTACTGCAGCATCCATATTTCCATCTCAAATGGCTGTAACCATGCACATTCCTGAAGAAAAGTGTAGATCAGAGAAGAGTGTGGTGGAGGCACAAGAAACAGCTGCTGCTGAGTTTAGTTCCTTAAGTCTAGATGATCCAGGACTGTGGACCCACTTGAACAGTAGCCTGAGGGACTTCCTTGTACTTCATGGGCCACAGCAAGTGAACAACTTCATGTTACTCAAAGACAATGAAAATAGAAGTTTCCATCCAACACATTACTGGTGTGAAATCCCCAATGGTGACAAAGTGGAGAGACCATGACTTATGTACTCAAAAATGCTGCGTACTGTTTTTGTTGCAAACTCTTCCAGTCTAATGTTCCAGCCACACTGGGTTCTATAGGAACAAAGGACTGGAAAAATCTGGCTAGAAATCTGGCATGCCATGAGAAGGCAGCAAATCACCAGAGAGCATTCCATAGGTGGAAAGAGCTTGAGATGAGACTAAGGTTAAAGGCCACCAGAGATGATCAGCATCAAGAGAAGATTGCATCAGAGTCTCTTTACTGGCAAAATGTTCTGAAAAGGCTCATTGCCATTGTGAGAATGCTTGCTACCCAGAACCTAGCACTGCATGGCACTTCAGATTAGCCGTGCCAAACAATGGAAACTTCCTTAAAATTGTGGAGCTGATGGCTGAGTTTGATGCTGTACTCCAGGAGCATCTAAGAAGAGTCACCACCCAAGAAAAGTACACACCCCACTACCTTGGAAAAACAATTCAAAATGAGATCATGCAGTTACTGGCAACAAAAGTCAAACAGAAGATTGTGGCAGATCTGAAGTCAGCAAGATATTACTCTGTTATTCTGGACTGCACACTTGACATCAGCCATACGGAACAAATGACTTTAATGGTGCGTTTTGTAACATCAACAGAACCTAGTAAAAATGTCCCTGCAATGATGACTGTCAGAGAGCATTTTCTAGACTTTAGTGACATTGATGATACTACATGAGCTGGTATGACAAATGTGCCTCTTAAAAAGCTGGAAGATACGGGAATTGCGATAGCTGACATGAGAGGTCAGAGATATGATAATGGTGCCAATATGAGAGGAAAGAACAGATGAGTGCAGACATGGATCCGAGAGTTAAACCCTCGAGCTTTTTTTGTCCCATGCAGTTCTCATTCATTCAACTTGGTGGTCAGTGATACAGCATCAGCTTCTAGTGAGGCTGCTGAATTTTTTAATGTAATTTAAAGCATCTGTATACTTTTCTCTGCATCCACTCATCGATGGCAAATTTTGAAGCAACATCTGGAAACATCCTCTCTGACACTGAAACCACTGAGTGCCACATGATGGGAAAGTTGAGTGGAGGCGATAAAGCCTATCAAACACCAAACTGGGAAGATAGATGATGCCATAGTTGTCATTATGGAGGATAATGGTATGACAGGAACTGTTCGTGGGAGAACAGTGGCAGTAGGAAATGGAATCATCAGAAACATACGTAACTTCGAATTTCTGTGTGGCTTAGTGTTGTGGCATGACATACTGTTTGAAATAAATGTTGTAAGCAAGAGACTCTGAGGTGTTGACCTTGATAAATCTGGAGCAATGGAACAACTGGACAAAGCAAAGTCATACCTACAGTCTTACCGGTCAGATGAGGGATTTCAAAACGTTCTGAAGAGTGCACAGAAGTTGGCAGAGGAACTTCACACTGAAGCTATTTTCCCATCCATTCAGGAATACAAGAGTCACCCAAGAAGAAGACATTTTGATTACGAGGCACAGGATAATCCCATAAGAGACCCCAAACAACAATTCAAAGTTGAATTCTTTAACCAGGTGCTAGATTGTGCAATACAGTCAGTTGAAAAACGTTTCATGCAGCTCAAGAAACACAGCAGTATATTTGGGATGTTGTACGAAATTCCCAAACTCCTCGCTGTACCTGAAGAAGACCTACACCAGCAATGCAGGGCACTAGAGACAATGTTGACACCTGATGACATGCGCAATTGATGCGAGTGATTTAGGTGATGAATTGAAAGCCCTTTCAAGATACATTTCAGCAGGATCAACTCCAAAGGCTGTTCTGGAATATATGTGCACAAATAAGATGGCCACCCTCTTTCCAAATGCTTTTGTTGCTCTGCGCATACTTCTAACTGCGCATACTTCTTGTAACAGTTGCCAGTGGAGAATGCAGATTCTCCAAGCTGAAGTTAATAAAAACACATCTACGCTCCACAATGACACAGGAGAGGCTGGTCGGCCTTGCAACCATTTCAATAGAACATGAGCTGGCCCAGACTGTGGACCTTCAGCAGGAAGCAGTTCAAATCTTTGCAACCAAGAAGGCACGGAAATCACCACTTTGATTATTCAAACAGATAAAAATGCCAGTGTTTACTATGCAGACAAGAAAAGTTACATTTGCTGTTCAGGCGTTTGAAAGTTAAGTGTTACTTAAAATTTTTGAACAAGGCATTTTAAGTTGTTAGTTCTCCTTTATTGGGGTAGGTAGCAGAGCAGTACCATGAGAGGAGGAAGAACGCAGAATAGAGACCTTTCAAAGTTTTGGCCCAAGCAAGGGGGTATGGGGGCATCATTTGAGCTCCCTGCCTCAGGTGCCAAAATGTTGTGGACCAGCCCTGCCCACTACCCACTGGTCCCAGCAGCAGCTACCCAAGAACACTGGCCCCAATGTCAGCTTCCCAGGGATGCTGGGTCCCAATGCACATCTTCTATATGGAAACCCAGCAGCAGAAGGAGCCCTGGGGTAGCCTGAAAGCCACAGCTCCCTGTGTAGCCAAGTAACCACTGCCAACAGTGAGAGTGGATGCTTCACCTTCCTTTCCCCAGCAGCATCCTGGTGTCATCATCATTTTATGCTTGCTGGCTGACAGACTTATTGGTTGTTCAGCTCCATCCCTCTCTGATTCCCACTCTATTCACTGTGATTCCTCCCACTCCCTCACCTCTGTGCTTATCTTCTTCCCTTCTTTCCCTCCCCCCCTTTTTTATCACCCCATCAATACTCTATTCCCTTCTGCCCTCCCAGGCTCTTTCCCCCCTTTTCTTCCTTACCTTTTGGTGCTTGCATAGTCCACCCCCTTTCCTCTATTCCTATCCCACCAAGCCCCCCACCCCCAATATCTTATTTTTAATCCTATTTTCATAAAATAAAACTGATAGTAAAACCACAACAAACATGCCCATTTCCTCTGGGTATGGAGATCACTATTGTCTTCCATGCCTTTGCCATCTTGAAACAGGCTCTCTGAGGAGCAATGTATTAAATCCAGCCAGCCACTGAAGCTGATGTGAAAACTTGGTGGTTCGCTTGTTGAGAATCATGGATCAGCATATAACACCAGTGTGCCACATTCTGCAGATCTCTATTAGCTTCTAAATAGACTTCAAGGTGTTAGTTATGACCTATAATGGCCTAAATGGTCTGCCTATTTGTGAAATTACCTCTCGCCCCGTGCCCTGCTGCCACACTTGTGGTCAGCAAAGTCACTTGAGCTCATTATAAAAGATAGGAGGCTGGGTGCACAGTGATCTCAGGGGGGGAGTTGCCTTAACTTGGGACTTTCATTCAAAATATCCTGAAGCTATGGCCTGCTGGTGAGAGGGTGGAGTGTGAGGGGGGAATGGGAATGTGGTTTTTGTTAGGGAATAACCAATGATAATAGTATCAGTGGCACCTTAGAGCAATGGTTCTATGCTTTTATTTGTGTTTAAATCAAAATAAAATAAACAACAGCAAACAAATCAACCCCCCCCTAAGAATATTTATTCGACCCCTAAAGCAAAGTCAAGACCCTATAAGTATACCCCTTCTCCTCCTCTTCCCCTAGCCCACTTCCTTTGGGTTTGTTTTCACTTGTCTCATGCTGTGTTTATTTACACTGTAAACGCTTCAGGGCAGGGACACAGAAGTGCCAGAACTAGGGATGTGGGGGGTGCTGCCACACCCCCTGGCTTGAAGTGGTTTCCATTATATACAGGGTTCACAGTTTGGTTCAATGGCTCTCAGCAAACCCACTATAAAAATTGTTCCAGCAACCCTGTAGGAACTTGTATTTTATTTGTCTGTAAAGTAGCAGACTTTGGGTGCAATTCATAAATTAGGCAGTAAGGCATGTTAAGTTACCTTCTGGGTGTCCAGGTAGTGAATGCCACCTCCTGGGCAGGTACTGATTTTAGCCAAACTGAGGAGATAAGGTGGAAGAGATGTGGCACAGTAAATAGAGGAGTCTATAATGTAGGCAGGAGACTTTAATTAATTAATTACTATTTTTCTCTTATGGCAGCCCCTACCGGCTCTAGTAATGTATCACGGTCCCACTATGCTGTTACCTGTACAGACAATCCCTGCTTTAGGTTCTCAGGGGACTTTGCATCTTTAAGGTGGGTGAAACCTGTTTGCTACGGATGCTCTCCAGCAGACTAAGACAGGCTCTTGAATGCTGGATGGGAGGTTTGGGGGGTTATATCGAGGAATATTTAAATTAAGAACATTTTCTTCCTCAAGAATGAGGATTTCCCCTCTCTTGTGAGTTCTTCCACTCCTCTTTGTCCTCTCCCCCCACCCCCACGTTTCTGTTTTTCAGAGGTACTGAGCAGCCACACCGTGTTGACCTCAAAGGTCACTACAGGCACTCAGCACCTGTAAAAAAAAAAAAAAAAAGTCTAGCTTCTGGTTTTTGTGCCAGGAAAGTATTAGACTGAAGAACAGGAGGAATAACTTAAAGGGCACCATCAACTGGAATTTCTTTAAATCAACTCATTTAAACACATTCCACTTTCTGATTAAGCACCTTTCAAATAGTACACCCTATTTTTTTCTTTTAAAAGTCCTTTTCAAAATAATTTTATAAGAGATTTTCTGCTTGGATGTTGATGGTTCAAGTTCTTTTCCTCTCCACTCACTTCTTTGATTTGCGGTCATCTTCAGTGTAACTTGTAACAGCAATGTTAGACAATTATGATTTCCACATTGATGATGTCCGTTTGTCCCCAAAACATGAACACACAGAGAAAGCAAACTGCATTCTTCTCTTGGTGTTCATTGTATTAGATTTTGGTAATGAAAGGGTATACGCTAAAGTTCTTTAGGTCCCCAAATGTATCTTCCCTTGAGGAAACTAAATCCTATGCATGACAGCAGTTGCTGGAGGGTAGAGGAGGCAGGGAATGTGGAGGGATACTTGGCCTCTTTCAGTCTGAATGTAATTAAAGCAGAATTTTTTAGAAAGAGAACCGACTTTTAATAGCTTTGATTTTCATATAACACAGTAACATTGCACAATACATTACACAGCACATTACTGAAGAGTGTCTTTTTTATACTTAGCATCCAAACCCCTCCATTGTTTGGGCCCAGTTACCCAAGTACAGAAGAGAGAAAGAGATTACACCCACATGAATGTGCCTATTTATTCAACCATTTTCTATATCTGGTGGCATGATCCTTATTGACCAGAAGGGGGAGCACACCCCTTTATTTAATAAAATTCCTAGTACAGCAGTTCTACTGTATCCAATGCAATTCCTCCAAAGGAGCCTTTCATAGCAACCTATGTCACCACGTTAGTGCACGTGAAGAGGAAGCACAACCAGATCACTAACATGGCTTCTCTTTCTAGACTCGTGCAAAGAGAGAGGAAGCTTCATCAACTGCAAAGCATCAGCGGAAGTTGTGGGTACAATTCAGCTTTAAACTCTTAACGTGTCATTAGGAACAAATACATAACAAGAGATTTTAAAAACAGGGTTTCATGGTTTATCTTTAAAATGACAATATTGCAATATATGTCCTATTTTATGAAACCTGCAATATAATATGGGTGAAATCATCTATGGCAAAAAATATTTACATCTGGAAGATCAACCCTTAGTTAAGTGCAATATTTCTACAAAAAGTAACAAATGATACTGCGTTTGGGGCACACCCAAGCCTCCCTTACGAGTCGGGGAGAGTTCCAGTGCAAAAGGAATGCAGGATCAGCCCCCGTGAACATTGCTGTTTGCCCTCAGTCATATCTAAGGACATGTTTATATTTGTTATTACAATTAAATTCTGACAATGTGCCTGTTGCTGTACAAGAGAAAAAACAAATCACCACAGTCCCTGCTTGAAAGGGCTTACAGTCTAAACAACAGACCCAGATAAGACATGACACTCTAGGGAATCCAGAGAGAGTTATTAGCAAACATTTTTTTTAAAATAATCAATTGTTCCCTTTCTTTAGGTGGAGTTGGAATTTGATTAATGTGCACTAGTGTTTGTGGGTGTAGAGATGTGTGCGCTTTAGATGAGTATGAAATATTTTAGGCCTCAAATGTGAAAACAAATACAAAACTGACATTTACAATTGATTTTACCTCAGAGAATTTAACTGTGTATAAAGAAAAGGAGGACTTGTGGCACCTTAGAGACTAACAAATTTATTCGAGCATAAGCTTTTGTGAGCTACAGCTCACCTCATCGGAGTAGCTCACGAAAGCTTATGCTCAAATAAAGTTGTTAGTCTCTAAGGTGCCACTAGTACTCCTTTTCTTTTTGCGAATACTAACATGGCTGCTACTCCGAAACCTGTAACTGTATAGTTAGTTGTATTTCCCCACCCCCACCCCCAAGAACTCTCTCTGCATTTCTAATACATGCAACCCTATAGTATCTAGTTGCTGTATAACTTCCAAGAAGAGATTTATAAAGAGAGGTTTCTACTAAAAAGCTTTAAAATCATGCAAAATGATTCAGATTTATCTCCTTAGGACTTGAATTAGGGTTGCCAACTTTGTATTTGTAGAAAACTGAACACCCTTGCCTGCCCCTTCTCTGAGGCCCCACCCCCCACCCCACCCCTTCTCCAAGGCCCTGCCTTGCTCCTGCTGAATCCACCCCCCCCCCACTTGCTCATTTTCAGCCGGCTGGGGCAGGGGGTTGGGGTGCGTGGGGGTGAGGGCTCCTGCTGCGGGTGCAGGCTCTGGGTTGGGGCTGGGGAATTTGGGGTGCAGGAGGAGGCTCAGGGCTGGGGTGGGAGTTGGGGTGCAGGAGGGGATGAGGGCTCTGGCTGGGGTGCAGGCTCTGGGGTGAAGCTGGAGATTAGGGGGTTGGGGTGCTGGAGAGGGCTCCAGGCTGGGGCAGGGGGTTGGGCATAAGAAGGGGTGGGGTGCGGGCTCTGGGTGGTGCTTACTTCAGGTGGCTCCCAGGAAGCGGCAACATCTCCCTCTAGCTCCTACATGAAGGTGTGACCACGTGGCTCTGCGTGCTGCCCATGCCTACAGACACCACCCCCTCAGCTCCCATTGGCCACGGTTCCTGGCCAATGGGAGCTGCTAAGCTGGTGCTGGGGCAGAGCATGGAGCCCCCGTGGCTGCCCCTCCACCTAGGAGGCAGAGGGAGATGCTGGCAGCTTCCTGGGAGTTGCATGGAGCTGGGTAGGAAGCCTGCCTGTACCGACAATTGGACTTTTAACAGGCCGGTCAGCAGTGCAGACTGGAGCTGCCAGGTTCCCTTTTTGACCGGGCATTCTGCTCGAAAACCAGAGACTTGGCAACCCTAACTTGAATTGCAGTTCTACTATGAAATTCTTTTGTAAAAATGTCTGTAAGGTTCTATATTTGTGATTCAATTATTTCTATATCAAATTTGCTCAGTTTACAATTCAAAATACTTTTTTTCTGTCAGTCCTTGCATCCTCAGTCTGGCATTTGAAAGTCAAGCCATGTTCTTTCTGATTCATGTATCATCATCCTTAATAAAGATTTTACAGTCCAAATACTGCCCTCAGTTACACCTATGCAAGCTCATGGTTCTCAGATTGTACATTCATTTATATTCATGAAATTTTTTTGCCATCAGTAGGATTGCAAAAGTGTAACTGATGCCATAATTTGAAATGGAGATACATAGGTTGTCTTGCAACTGAACAATTATAATTGTTATCAAATTCCGATGATGAACACGAGCCAGTTCAGTATTCCAGAGCTTGGGTGCTTCTGCAGGACAGATGGGATGGAGAAGCAAATAGTCAAACATTTCAAGTAGTTGCATGTGAATCTGAATGTGCTCAATAAGCACATCTGCTACAGCTGTCACTACTGTATTTTTTAACAACCCTACTTGGTTTTTTAAAATCCAAAGTGGATGTTTTTCAAAAACTCATGCTCTTGTTCAAACAGAAATTAATACAGGGATGTCCTATGACCTGTGTTGTACATTAGGTCAGACTAGATGATCCCAACTGGGCTTACAATTCGTGAGTCATATTTATTGGGCCTGACTTTCAGTCGTGTTGCCTAATGGATGTCTGTTTGGCTCTCTCTCTCTTTGTGGCACTAAATGAACACTGGGCTCACAGAAGGCTGATCCAACCTAGGTTATTCTTGGGAGCTGATGACCCTTTTTAGTCATCATCTCCTCCAAGCCTGAGAATGGAAGAACATAAGCACACTATTATTAATGTTCAAAAGATGATTACAACATAGAATATTTTGCAGACCACTGCAAGAAAAAATTACTAGCTCTTTTGTGTTGTAACTATCTCATAGGTGACCTTGACATACATTTAGCTAGCCCTTTGCTTTTCTACATTTCTAAATTATTTATGTGCCACCCTGCCATGGATTGCACACTGGTCAGATTCTGTGGAGACAAGCCACAATAGCGTCAAAGCCTGTTAACGGTATGAAGATGGTATGTTGTGAAATAAGGGCATTGTATGGCAGACAAATTCAGGTAACTGTACTGGAAGATTTAACTGCTAGCCCAATGCAAATATTTGATAATTGACTCCTCAGTGTAGCAGACAAAGGTATAACTAGATCTAATGGGTACAAGTCAAAACTGGACAAATTCAGACCAGAAAGAACATGTAAATGTTTAGCGGTGAAGGTAATTAACGCTTTGCTTATGGTGGATTCAACATCATTGGAAATTTTAAAATAGAGATTGGATGTTTTTCTAAAAGATCTGCTCTAGTTCAGACAGGAGTTATTTCAGGGCAGTTCTAAGGTCTGTGATACACAAGTCACACTAGATGATCCCTTCTGGCCTTAGAATTTATGGCCCAGATCCTCCAAGGTATTTAGGCACCTAACTCTCACTGAAATCAATGTCAGTGAGACACCTAAATACCTTGGAAAGCTAATTAATAGCCCATGGGTCCCCTACTTTTCCAATAGGGCAGCTGAGGAATAAAGGGTAATGCTGGATTTTGAAGCTTGCAGTTTAGGGGTAGGATCATGGTTTTCCACAGAGCTGAGTAAACATGGCGCACACACTACAATGGGCTTGGGAATGATGTCAACAGGCTTCCATCACTTACTGACTGCTCCTTGTCCTAATACAACAGTAATAATGGTGGTGATTGGGATCTGAATAATGTATTGCAGGTGAGAGGATGTTGGGTACTAATGAACAGTCATCCAGGCCTACCGTCTTCCATAGGTCTATGAACAACCACGAACACAGGTCCATCTCCTGCTTCAGTTCCAGCACTGTGTCTAAATCGCAGACAATGAGCAGGATGGCTCCCTTTAATAAATGGTAAAAAGTATTTTGGGATGTCCTCTTGCAAAGAAATGGGGAGGTAGGAACACTGGCTAATCCCACAATACATTACTGGCATGACAAGCGTTCCCCTGAAGTGTAAAAAAAAAAAAAAGAGAGCTTTTAGGCATCTGTCAGAGGTAGGTAAACATGCCCAGCCTAGGACTTCAGTGAGTTTGGGGTTTTATTCCATGGCTACTTGTCTTTAGTGTCCATTACATTAGTGTTCAACTGAAGTACAGTCCTCTGCCCTGGCACATTTTGCTGGTCCGTTCCCACTTTAAAATTGAACACTGATTCTATGAGAAAAGGGAGAGAAATGATCTTACCTATAACAATATCATGTAATGTCCCTTATTCTTAATTTAGTTATAAAAGCAATAAGCCAGAAGGTGGGCTTATGTTCAAAGTCACTGCCTGAAGAACTTTCATGCTGAAATTGTATCCGTCAAAACATGTAAGGGTCTGACAGGTACCTTCTTGTCAGGACTCAGTACGCTCTACAAATAGTTGCCATCTCTCTTAGACAAATCAAATATTTGTGGGAAACTCTTCAGCCTGCTTAGAAACCATATGTAGAGTCTTAATCCGTGTGAATCTTTGGCTGTCTCACCCAGCTTGGACTTGTAAAAAACAAAAACCAACCACCATTTATATTTTTAATTAAAAAAACAAAACAAAAAAACCTCAACAACATAGCTGGTGATAAATTACTTTTCCAGGGTTGGTCTGTATGCATGGTGAATTTTTTTTAAAAGTTTGTGCAAACAGTTCTAAATTTATATATACACTATGACAATGGTGTGTATAACATCTTCTAGTACCCTGTACTACTCGGTGTATATCAGAGTCCACAGAAGTGATTTATATGAAAAGGACACACTAATACCATTTTTACACAACATAGTATAGATTAAGTATAACAGTTTAGAGCAGTGATACTGAGCCTGAAGCTCTGGAGCTGCAACTGGCTCTTTAATGTGTCTCCTGCGACTCTTTGCAGCACAATATTAAAACACTGTGTGATTTCATTATTAACCAATCAGGATACTTTTACTATGTTATTAACCAATTGTAGTTGATAAAATATTTGGTCAGTCATTTCGTGTGAGAATTTATATATACACACAGAAAATGAATTCACACTACTGTAGCTCTTTTGGGTAATATTAACCCCTAATTTGGCTCCTGAACCACTGAGGTCTGAGTATCACTGGTTTAAAGTAATAGTGAAAGTTAGTGGCATATATACCCCACCCCGGGGTAATGCAACAATGTGGTGTGGTCTCCCCAACATGTTTCAATCTATGTTAACCACCAGAAACCACTTACATTTTTAGTTAAGTATTTTCACAATTAACTGTTTTATAACATGGGCTGCATCAAAAGAAGGCTCGGCTGCAGGTTGAAAAGAAATTGTAGAGTGACTGGCTGTTGATTACATTTTAAAAATATGCATCACAGAATTCATCTCCCCAATTTAAATCCTTGAAGACGTAGTGAACCATTATGCCATTGAATTAATAGAATTATGCACAAATTAAACATTTAGAAGATGCTACACATCTATCTAAAGCTATAGGGAACATCTGATATGGCTTTACCTGATATAGGCTAAAGATCATGAAGAGACTGGATTGTAATGCACATGCACAAGGGGGCAACCTTGCCATTGTTACTTCTTGGCTTGAATATATAATTGTACATCCTGAATATTCTGTTTTATTACAGAACATGCCCACAAGGCACAGGGTGACCAGATGTCCCATTTTCAAAGGGACAGTCCCGTTTTGGGGGACTTTTTCTTATATAAGTGCCTATTAGTCCCCACTCCCTGTCCCGTTTTTTCACAGTTGCTATCTGGTAACCCTAACTAGGCAGAACTATTTTATTTTGGAATCAAAATATTAAATACTTAAAACTTACTAGGTTTCCCTTGCTTTTATCATTCTTTCCTTTTATCATCCTTCACACTTTTCCTTTTCTTCTGTTATATATCCTGGTGTCCATCCCTCTGCTTTTCTACCCTTTTCCATTCTCCCCATCCAAAGAATATTTTTTCTTCCTTCTTATACTTACTTTCAATTTCTTTCCCTTAGCTTCTCATCGCAATCTCTTCCTCCTTTCTTTCCTTTCCCCTCATCTTCTCTAACTCCCCACATCCCAAAACCCACTAACTCTCCATAGTCCCAAACCACCCTATCTATCTCTATGACACTCCACCACCCCAGGACCATTTCCCTAGTACTAATCCTCCCACGGTGTCCAGTCTTTTCACCTCTCCACTGCTAATTGTCTCAATGTTCAGTGTGGTGCAGTGAAGGGAAGAGGCATGCATGTGGAGTGAATGACCTCTCTGTATTCCTGGTGAGAGAGAAGAGAAAGAGAATCCTCACAGCACATTCACTCCTGAGTAAGTAAAATGGGTTTTCTCAGTTGCTTTGTGTGCCTACAGGGGTTAGCTTGGGGCAGGTGGGTGGGGGAGAGGAGGAAGCCTGCGATCCTTGCTGTTCCTGGAGCACTCTGCCTCTCCAGGGAGTTCTCACTCCTATTGGTGTTCCATTTCCAGAGAGAGCAGACGTGAGCCAAGGACACTGTCATGTAGAGATGCATCATGTGCCTTTTACATGACCACAGTTTTATTAGCACCTTATTAAAAAGCAAACAAACCCATGGCTGTTTGATATTTCAAGAAAGCAGTGGGCGAGGTGGTGGAAGGTACATGCAAACAGCATCTCAGTTGCCTACTAGAGGCCTATGAACTATACAGGTCACCACTACGCTGTAGCATATGCTACTCCAAAGACATTAATTCCCCTCTCCGCGCCCCCCCCCCCCGGCCTAAAATGTATCACAAGATAAATACACAAGAAATGCATCGGTCACAGGAAGTCAAAAGCTAGGGTGGAAGCTGATACCACACAAAATGCACCCAGGCCTTTCACAAGTCATGGTTTCAGTGAGGAAGACATGAGAAGTGAAGATAACACTGTCGCATCTACTTCGGATCTATGAAGAAAATTGCACTGCCTTCTCTGAGGAACCCAGGTATTTATGCTCTAGGACTTGGAGACAGTTGCCACGCTTGCGCTAACTTCTGAGTGACACCGATCAAAGTAGAAGTATGAAGAGAGAATACCGAGAGGATTGGCTAGAACTTCTACCACTTTCTTGCATGCTTATAGCCTCAACATCTCCATCCCCAATGCAGTTATAAATCTGGGGATGAGGCATCACTGGTTCTTTGCCTAAAGGTTCTGCTCAATCACCATAGTCAAGGGTTAAATCATCTAGCATGCCTTCTCAAACTTTTACATCGCATGGAGCGTACTTTATTACAGAGTATCTTGTGGGCCTCCTGCCCATTTATGACAACATAACATTCCTCTGGCAATTACAATTGGCAACATGGAAAATTAAAAGTACACTTACACCTGAAAATAGAATACAGCAACTGAAAATGGAGAAGCCAACACCATGTGATCAATCAGCTCTCTCTCAGACCATCAGTGGATCACAGACCATAGTTTTGGAAACCTGTTCTAAATTCTCCCTCCCGACAAAGCTATTTTCTTCATACTTGGGAATCCACCGGAGGGAGGGAAAAAAAAAAAAGAAAAGAGAACCCACGTGGGCTTTCCCCTCTAGTCACAAGGAAGATAAGGAAGTCACTAGATGTATTGCTAAGGAAGATATTGAGCCCTCATCTCCTCTCCTCTCTCGTTTACCATAGATATTGCCTGCTAAATAGTAGGGAGGTCCAAACAACCTTTTAGTTTAATATTGCTGAAGTGATAACATCTCTGAACTTTCCACAGGGGTCACTCAGTAATCCCTTCTCTGTATGTGGGGAAGAAAGAAGACAGAGCTGAGGGACTCAAAAAATAAAATATATCCCAGATCACCGAAGCTGGCAGTGCTCATGCTCTGCAGGAACTGAGATGGTGGCTGAATCTAGTGCCCATTGGGTACAACACAGCAAGTTAGTATTTACTCCTGCACTCCCCATGCTAAAATGAGGACATGCTGAAAGGCAGGTGACAAACAATACCCTCCCCAGCTGAGAGGTCTTTAGCAATAGGGCCAGGCTCACAGGAGGTATAAAAGGGCTCCAGCACCTGGTTACTCTAAACAATAGTCCCAGGAGGAAGTAGAACCCTCTGTACCTGTCCCCTACCTTTGGAGAAGGCAGCTGGAGCTCCCATCCACAGGAGGAGAAGGGACCATGCCATGGGGCCTTTAGAAAATATTTTTCTATCATCCATTTTACAGTCAACTGGCTGTGCCCCACCTGTCCAACCATTTATAGAACTTTCTCTATTTCTCCAGCACTGTCAGGCTGGAAAGGAGGACATGCTAGGCCAGCAGGTGTAGAGAATACTGGCTGAGGCCCCTGGACAAAGGATTTTTTTTTCTTTTAAAACGGGGGAAGGGTGCTTTAGGGGGAAATGTTAAAAAAAAAATGTAGCTAATGTGACACTTTGTTTCTGTGTTGCCTGTTTAATTCAGACTGTAAGCTTTTCAGAGTAGGGAACATATCTCTCCATGTATATAGAGCCAGGCTCAGATTCTCATGAGTGTCTTTTGGCACTACTGCAATATAAAGCAAATGAGGAGCACATGGTAGAGAAGTGATTTTTTTATTGGCACTAGCCAGTGCAGGGGAGAGAGAGAAATTTGAGACAATAAGGTAAAAATCTCTCTCACAGTAGGTGAAACATCTATGTCCATAGTTCGCAGGAGCAGAATCTCTTTTCAATTCCTTTCTGCCTTTTCTTCTTTTCCCCCCTTAATATGGGAAGAGAAAGCAAAAGCAGGAAATGTAATCAGTGGTGAGGGTTAAGCTCTATACTCCCAGAGACACAAACCCAAATACACTGTTGAGAATGGATGGAATATGAATGTAAACCTACTGTCAGGCGGCTGCTAGTCTCTTAGCTTCCTAGTAGGTCGTCATAAGTTAGTGGAAGTATCTACTTGGAATGGGAGCAAGGGGCGACAAACTATACACAGCACGGCAGGAACAGGGTTTTGACTAGATTCATAGTACTACCATCTGCATGCTGAGGCACTGACTGTAGTGACTCATGCATATGTAGTGTTTTGGCCTCACAGAGCTTCCCAGGATGGTTTTTCATGGAAATGTCCCAACAGTCTTGTTTAAAGCATAATTTCCAGTCATTACAAACAGCAAGTGTAAAGTCAACACGAATTGCCCATATTTCTGTCTGAAGTGATCACGCAACACATCACAATCTCCTGTGCGCTAATAAGTCTCAAACTCACCTGCCGGTTTCTCATGGCGGGCTTCAAACACGTAACGCGGCAGCTTCCTCAATTTTCAATGTAGAGATGCCACTAATATACTACAGTGAAAGTAGGATCTTCCAATTGGTCACGTGGTTAAATCATGGACTGCAGATGCCTATGTTTTGTTTTATGAGCCTCTGAATAACTGCCATCCTCCCAGTTTTAAATCACGCAAGTTGTTAAATCTTTGCAGAATGAAAATAAATGTGTCTAATGTGTCAGTTGTAATTTATGATCATTTTCTAAAACCCCACACACGCAACCACGTTTGTCTATTAAAATGCCAGCCATACGTTATACATTAACTAAAACCATTCTGTAACTTTATTGATATATTTTGTGGAGTTCACATATTTTTGTACAGCAAACATAACACTGTAGCTGCAGCACTATTGTTTGATAGCAGCAAGGTATATTTTATAATCTGGGTATGTGGACAATAAATAGTCTGTTTCTTTGGATGTGAATGTTTAAAATGAAGTTCTGCTGCAGCTTCATACTGGGATTGCTATTTTACAGAGCTTATACACAAAAATATATATGCCATCTTTTTGTCTATATTTTATACAAATACAACAGTAGTTTGTGAATACATTTTAAAGTACATATACATGATAAGCAACTCAATTTCCCATATCACAGGATAGCAATTTTAAATGCAAGAAACATATACAAATTCAGTCTGGAATGCAGGGGTGGGTGTTTTTTTTGTTTGTTTTTTTTTCCTTTCTATTTTTGACTCAATCCTTATCATTAAAACATTTTAACGTACAAGTCCAAACATTTTTTTCCCCACTAGCCAAAAATATAATTTCAGCAATCCAAGTCAGGTTCAGGTGCGTCATCCAGTCCCCAATATAGTTTTTGTCTAAATTCAAAGGGCTCTTAGCAACATACAGTATGTTCTTCACTCCACACCATAGAAAAAGCCCACATTTCATTTTAACTAACTGTCATCCTCTAGTTTTGTGAACAAAAGTCAGGCTTGTTTGGGTATACATTTGCATGTCCAAGATTTTCCTTTTGCAAGTGCATATGAATACATTGTGGTGGTGTACAAAGTTCATTAATGACAAATTAAGTCACAGTATAAAAATATATCGTATACCTACAGGTCTAGTATAGTCCTTTTTTCTAAGGGTAAAAATACATCTGAATGAGACAGAAAGGTTTGTAGCACCATGAGAGGAGTTGTATCCCAAGTTACATTAGCAGCATGATCCAATATAACAATATTGCAGGAGTGTTTCTGAGAAGATAAACATTCATTCTGGTTCAACTGTACCACTGAAGCTTATACTGAAAAGTGTTTACATATGATTAGCAATAGTTCTGTGTCACTTCCAGGGCTAGATAACTGTTATCAAAAGACACTGCCTTCCAACAAAATAAGACACCCTTATTGTATAAGGGCGTTGGGACTTTCCAGATACACTTTTGAACTATAATGGCATTACTTCATTTTGACTCCCCAGGTAATGTTAAATAGGTGGTGGTTTTCATTGTACACTGGGAGGATTGCAGGATGGGTAGCTGAGTGTCTACATAGTTTATAGCAAAAGTACATTTCATAGGCCTTCTAGAGACTGACAAGTATGTAGAATGAGCTGCTAAACCAGTGTATGAGACAAACAGACATAACTAAGGGTGCAGTCCTGCTTCCCTTTAATTTAATGGGGTAAGATCGGGCCCCATGTTGACTTCAGACAGCAGCATAGCTAACATAGGGTATTTTAAAATTCTATGACCGTTTACCATCCAAAACTCCAGAGTGCACAGTTTATAATTGGTGAGGAACGCATGACTTTTGTATTGGTGTTAAAAATGGCAGTAGAAGACAGTGTAGTTTGAAACATGTAAACCTAGTAAAAAACCATTGTAAAAGCCTTAAGAAAGACACACTGGTTTTGTGCAATATAGCAAATTGATAAGAAAACACTGTAAAAATGTACCTGTTTAAAATTACGTCTACCATTTTGTACACAAAGCATTATACCAAAGTCCTACATATATGTAATCTAATGGCACTTGAAACAAGTTATAATAAAAGTTTTTATAATAAAAAGCATAACCTGTAAGAAATTTTCTTAAAAGGTTTAGGTTTTCTTTTTGAAAGTGCTATATCTTGTAATATGTGTAACATAGAGGTTGAACAAGCTTTATTTTAAAAAATATTGGCCTATAATACATGTATAGCTCACTAGGCAAATGATCCTGAAAATATGTACTCTTAACATTCATTATTAGCTTAATAAGCAATCAGCTCTGGCTCATGTTTCAGTCAGTATATGGTTTTTAAAAACCGCTACTGTGAAATTAACAATAAATCACTCTATTCCACAATTTACTACTAAATAAAGCACAAGCAACAAGTACACAAAAATATATATATTTAAAAAACATACTAGAAGTTTAAAAGTTGCACAAAGAGTGGTGCATGATCAGCCAGCCTCCCTCCCCCCTCCCCCCCCTGAAAAAATAAAAATCAACTCGGTAACAAGAAAGTAGGGTTTAAAAACTGACATTTTAATAGTGGCCAATAATAATTCTGCCTAAATATACTCTAAAGCACTAATGTGTTAATATTGCTAACAGTGTCAATCTGCTTCCACATATTCATACATCCTAGTTCAGTAGCAAACATACATCATGTAGCCACCAACTGAAGCCCTGACTGAATGAGGTTCAATATCTTGTCTGAGGTCCCTATTTCTGAAGTGAAACGTCAATCCCTTTTTACAAAGCTAAGGCACTACCATTAGTAGTAAAGATTCTGGTTATATACTAAGAAAATGGATGCTGGCAAAAAAAATTTCAACCAAGTCTAATCAGAACTAAAACTGATAAACAAATGGCACTTTTTCTAAATGCTAGATACACACCACTTCCATCCCCTTAAGCAATGGGATAGGTCTGTCAGAATGTTCTGTGTTGGCAGTTAAGATTAAACTAATTTGCAACACTAACAAGTGGCCTTCCCTGCTGCCAGACTAACAATTCACTGTAGTTCTGAAATTGGTGATATGCATATTCATTTTCCAACAGCTGCATATATTGACAAACACAACCTAATGGAATTGCCTGTCTCCACTTGCCTTTTCTGGGTGACAAATGTGGCTTACGAAGGATAGGATTCTGTGCACCCAAAACTTTTCAGAAGTTGAAGATGCTCAGTTCCACGTACAATATGGCCCATTAAGGAAATGGAATCCATTTATCTTCCGCTCAAACTGGTTAAACAAGATCCAGAATAAAGTAACTTCTTTCCATTTGCTTTTTATCTTATGCTTGCTGGTTTAAACTAGTATTAAAGTGTTTCTGTTCTGTTTATTTTGTGCTCTTTTCACACAATGTTTTTCCTTCCTTAAAATGCTTGGGGTGGAGGGAGGGGGAAGCAATACTGAACACATCATTCAACTAAAGATGTAGGTAAGCAATCTGTTTCATAGAAACTAAAGGAAGCAGTCATGAAGCAGAGCTAAAGTCCACTTTGAGATCATATGCTCCTAAACCCAGAATTTGAAAAGGTATTATCCTTATTAATACATCCTTATTTTAATGCCTTTGGAACACAAACACATTTATAAAAACATTATCTTTCAGTAATAAAATTTAAATACATATAAGTATAAAATAGTAAAACTACACCTGCATATTGCTCCTAGAGGGAAAAAAAGGAGGAGCTAATGATAAAATATTGGGAGCAAAAGCTCCTTCAATGGGAGCAACTTCTGTTTCTGTGAAGTACATTTATTTTAACCACTTAAAACCTTGTACGCGTCCTCACTACTGACTGAGTGATATGACTGTATTTCATTTTTATTTTTTAATTCCTTATCCAAAAAATGACAAGGAAAATGAATATTAGTATTGAGTTAAAGCAAATCTAGCTTGCTTTTACACATCACATCTCTTTTGGTTATTAGGGGTAGGAGACGTGAGTATATCAGATTAGGTAAAAGTGGTGTAAGCAATATGCTTTTACTTCACTCCTAAGAGTCCTGTCTTTAAACCTTGGCAATGGGAAAAAAGTCCCTAGCCAAGTACCCAGGTGTAGTAAGTGTGATTAACATTTAACTTGTTGCTTAGGAGGACATAACACATCACGTCACACAACTGAAAAGACCCACTCCGCTTAAAAAAAAAAAATTAAAATGGATATCTGCAAATTTACATTCACACTCTGACTGCAGGCTCACATTGAATGGACACTAGGTATAAAACTTCAGGCTGGACTTGACCCACACTTTGGCTGTGGCAGCTGGGAAAGACTGATGCCTACAGACGTGAATATACAATCTGAAGACTCCTATGCAGTGCTCCTTCTATGCTACTAAAAAGAAAGACAGCAAGTTAAGAATTAAATCAAAAATTGTGACAAAATATTCCGCACTACTAAATTACAACACTTTTATATTTCAGGGTCAGCCATTAATTTTGCCTCTTTTCCCTTCACCAGAGTCACAAAAGCACAAAACAGTTCCAATTTTAACTTGACACATTAGCCAATTAAACAAGAATAAATGTTTTTTTAATTTTGTCGCATTACGATGAGTATTTAAGTTAAATTGCTTCTTATCCAATCTTGATACAGGCAGCAACAAGTTAAGCCAGAAAACAGCAAGTTTTTAATACCTTTCATAATGACTAAGTCAAAATGAAATGTATGTACACATTTCCAACAAGGACGTTTGAATTCTATACTAATTTAAAAAAAAAACTGATTTCAGATTATGGACCACATAAGATACCACCATTTAGTTCATTTGAAGATCTTCAGGAAGCTGTGTGTAAAATTAAAAACTAGGATTCTATTACAAAATGCACAAAATGTAAAACGGTCGAGCTACCATTTACTTGACAAAACAGAATGACTGAAAAGTTTCAGAAAAGTTATAAACAAGGGGTGTGTGTCAAAGTTTAGCAGGAATTGCTTTCTATTGATTTTTTTTTTTTTGTCAGTGTGTCAATTGGCAGTGAAAAGTCAAACAAATCAATGAGACTTTTTAAAAACCAAAGTAAACACAGTTGAGAATAAAACACTTTCAAAACATGTAAAAGTTAATTTAAATTTCTTACTGGCTTCATGAGATTGGTACTGTACAAAAGCAGAGAATTTGTAATGTCTTATAGTAGGCACTAAATTAAAAATGATTACCTAAGGCATTTCTACAAATAGACAGTAATAAGCCAGCTTTGTACATCCTACTGGAAAGCTTGATGAAAACGTGGTAGGGTGGTGGTTGTGCTTAGACTGCTTGCGAAAGCTGCTGACAGCGAGTGCAGGGACCCAAGACCTATACTATTGCTAGGATCGTGAGGATCCTGTGTTTGTGGTGGAAGTTGAGCCATTGAAGAATGCGCCTCCTCCTGTGTATAACTCATTCCAAGATTTCCCACTGAAACAGAAGGGTTATAGGGAGGGCCATTTACTGGTATGAAGCCGAACAACTGAGAAAAGTCCAACGGTTGGGGATTTAGAGGTTCACTAATGGAAACAGAGCTTTTGGAAAGGGAAACCTCCCCAGATCCATCATCTAGTGGCCCTACTTGAGGATCCAACCCTAATTTAGATGAAGATGCTTGAGAATCCTGGGATGAAGACGGTATACCACTTTGCAACTCCATTAAGTAACTTTCAATTTCCCCTTTCAATGGCTGTTCTTTTTCAGGCATAGAAATTGCATATGAGGTAGAACTGAGTGGATATTTCAAAGATAGCTGGTGAGACGGGTGAACAGACTCCATATCTATTGGACAAGGCATTCCCAAGGGTAATGATGTGGTGACCATTTGGTGTGCAGATGCAGAACTCTGCATGGACTGAATTTGAGTATTGTAGAGATTCAATTGCAAAGTGTTTGTAAATGGCTTTGATGTCAGCTCACTGGAAGGTAAAGACATCACTGGAAGCAGCTCATCCTTTATAGGCACAGAAACATTGCAGGTAAAGGGATCTAGAAGGTCCATTGGCTCTTGTTTGACCTTCAAAAGTTCTTGGTTGTGACTTTTCTTCATATGGCGTGTTAGGTGATCTTTCCGCCCGAATCTCTGTGCACAATACTGACAGAGGAAGTCCTTTCTTCCAGTGTGCACTACCATGTGTCTACGGACATCCTTTCGGGTGTAGAACCGACGATCACAGTGTTCACACTGGTGCCTTTTCTCCTTTACTCCACCCGATGACTTGCCTGCATGAGTTTTTAGGTGCTCCAGCAGCACTCCCGTGCTTTCAAATGTCTGCAAACATACCTTACAGGTGAGGTCACCACTTGTTGCAGCATGCAAAGCCAGATGACGCTTAAACCCAAGCTTGGTATTGTAGTTCTTTCCACATTCTTCACACTTAAAGGCCTCTTTGTTGGGATTGTGTGTATGTAGGTGATTCTTTAGGTGATCTTTTCGGTGAAACATTTTCTCACAATAATTACACTTGTGGGTTTTCTCAGGAGAATGAGTAGCCATATGCCTTTAAACACAGATATATTCTGTAAGTAATTATTTTGATCAAAAAGTACAAGTGTTCATTTTTTTAATGGCAGCTAAATACTACACTAACGTTTCTTCACAACAGAATCTTTTTTAGCTGACAGCAGGACACTACAAAGATAGTTTGACAAATTTAAATATAGCAAAACATGAACATTACATTTAAATTGACACTTTAGTTTCTGATGGTTTTTAGCTACTGGAACAGGGATATGGGCAAGTATAAAAGTACTTGTGTAAATGTCCATAGCCAAAATTTTCTCAGTCCATACACTTTTCTTGTGGCAACTCCTTATACAAATGAAAATTCTAGTCTCATTTATAAAAACAAATTCAAAGACATTAGCTGGTAAACTTACTGTAACTTAGAATTCTAGAAACAAACCAATGTCTACTTTAATTAACATTTCCTCTCTGCAAATCAGCTGAAGAATGTGTACACAAACATATACTTTTACAAGGCTTAAAATGGCCAACATAAAATAGATAATATAATCTGAAAGATAAATAGAGTTTAATACCTTAGTAATTTGTACTTAGAAACAAAGGCCTTGGTGCAGTCTTGTTGTGTGCACTTGTAGGGCCTCTCTCCTGTGTGAGAGTATGAATGAACTTTTAATTTCTCAACACTGTTAAAGGCCTTGTCACACAGTTGGCAAGGAAAGTTTTTTCTTGGTTTGGTTTCACCACGCTTACGTTTCCCTGAAGGGACTTTCTGGGTATCTCTTACTTCTGACAAATCACCAGGAATGACAGTGGCCATCGCAGCCTAAACCAGGCCTTCTTGTTGGACACTTGGGAATTGCCCAACTCCACTAAATGATTTAGCTTTAGATGGCTTCTCAAGTTTCATGTGGTCGTAAAAGAAAGCAAAAGGGGACTGGAAAAAAAAATAAGAAACAACTAGTTTGTAACTAAACTTAATTTTGAAGTTTACTTGCTATGTGATGCTTCTGAATAAAACTTAATAAAATTAGGTTCAGCTGGTCTAATGTAATACCTGTTGGCTTCTTTATGCTATTTGTCACAATTCTTAAAATGCATTGCTCAGGATGAACAGATCCACATGTGCCCTGACACTACACCTTGTAACTTTTCCTTAGGGCACTGATGGAGAATAGCAGTATTTCAGAAAGATTACAGAAGGCATCAAAAATAACTTTACTCAAAACTATATAGATAAAGCTGACTTTTGGCAGCTGCAGATTTCGCAAGGGATTAAACTGTACTTGTGTATATATAAATAAAGTATACACAGTGTTCCAGTTAATGCCTAGTGAAATTTTCCTGTAACTGTATACTGTACTAAGTCAAAATTGATATGGATAAAGATATCTATAAATTAGGTTTTTTCAGCTCAACACTGGAAACAGCCATCCTCCCCAAACAATTCCTACATCATAAAATAGAGAAAATGTTGAAAGTTAGATTAGATCAAGATGGAAACACTTATTCATTCATTCTAGAAGGATCACAATCTATCTTGAGGTATTAAGATCTGTGAAATACATGAGAAACCCATTCAGGAGGAGACCTATCCCATTTAAATTGTCTGTTGGAAAGAGCAGTTCTGAATTCTTAATCTGGTAGTACATGGTAGTAACTGATCTTTGGTGATCGCACAGTACTTTACAATCTTTTATTGCCAAAAGTACTACAGCACTATTTTAAACATCAAAACTCAACTGCAATTTGAAATACCAAAGGATCTAGTGTGACATAGATCAGAAGCTAGATCTACAACAGCATGGTGAAAGGCAGTATGAGAGAAACAGAATGAATGTCAGAGTTCAATATAAAAGGTAGGCAGGATTTGAAGGAGTTGAATTTGGCATTTCTATCGCAATGAGTAATTTCCAGTCTTTGAAAACCCAATGCACACGTACCATCAGCTCAGGAAGTCTGGCTACGCCATTGTTCTAGATGCAGTTTTGCCACAGACACCAGAGGTCGATGTCAGTAGCCTGGAGCGGATGGCTTTGAAGTGCAGCTCTCGGTTGGCATTGGAGGGCACTATTCCCAAGCTTGCTGCCTCCTTCAATATCTCAGCTCCCTGCTGTGTGCTTCTGCATGCTTGTAGCTTAAAAGAAGCAGCTGTTGGGACAGGTGGGGAAGAGCAGCCAGGAGTCAGGCAAAGAGCACCAGGCAACAGCTGCTCCCAGCTAATGCCACCTCCCCTAGTGAACAAAATGAACTGTCCCTAGCTGGCAGTGAAGGAAGGATAGCTGGCTTCCAAGGCAGCCTGTCCCCTGGATCAGCTGTCCTCTCCTCCCCATTGCCGCTGGGCTTCTGTTTAGGGCACAGTGAGGTAGCAAACATTGCTCGGAAAAGGGACTTGAGAACAATCCCCAAGTGAAATGGGGTTTCAGCTTGAAGAGAAAAGCAGAAGGACCTTGCAAAAGTGTCCAAGACATACCACTTAGAGCTGGAGAGAGTGTGAAGGAAAGTCTCTCTCCTGTTGGTCAGGAGGAAAAGAGAGAAAGGGTCATCCTTAAAATGTGTGTTCATTTTATGTACATTTCAGATTGAATTTTACACCAAAAATGCACTGAGTGTGTCTGCATACGCCTCTTCTCTTAAAGGGTAAAAACATGAATTGACAGACCAAGAAGATATTATTCTATTTTTTAAATCTCATGATATTTTTGCTGTTATGCTTTTTTAATTTGAAGGATTAGCAACACTGCAACCTTAAACCATCAGACTGAAAGTTTATTATAAAGCTGTATCAGTGGTTAACTACAGCATTTTTTTTTAAGTTAACCAGTGATGGAAGAGAGGTTTCTTCAAGAATGGTGATTCTTCAAGAGTTGCCTCCATACATTCACACTCATGAGATGGGAGCATTGGGAACCAATTCCTAAGTACAAATGTACATAGGTCATCAAAGAAGCAGCTTAGTTTCAACCCTCCTCCCCTATCAAGTGATAAAATGAATCAGTCAATTGGAAACCTGAGGCCAAATTCTTCTTTACTTACATAAGGGTAAAAGCCCAGACCAATTTTTCCATGACTTAACTGAGTTATTTCTGATTTATACCGATATGAGAGGAGGATCTGGCCCAGCAACTTTAAAGTTAAGTTAAATTTGTGGACAAAAAGATTTACCAAAGTCCCTTTTAATCAGAATTTGAGAAATAAAATTAAACTAACTTCACTGCAATTCAAGTCACTGATCTTCTACATGTACTATATTTCTCCCCCCCCTTCAAAGCCTCCAGTTCTCTAATCTCTGTATCAAAAATAAATCACAGAATGCTGAAAAGGATCAAGCATATTAAGCAGAGTTAATAATGTTTAATTTCCCTATGATCCAAATGAATTAAGATGATTTTGAATTCATTGTGCCCAAAAACGTACTCAAATGTGCATTGTTAAAACAAATTAAGAGTGGATTTGACCCTATAATTATGATAGTGATTTGTTTAAAAATGTTGTTCTGATTGCTATTCCTAGGGTATTTTCAATAGTTAATGAAGAACTTCAGAATAATCTTTCAATATAAAAAAAAATTCCACTTTTCACTTGTGGATGTATAGACTGAGCAATGAAGACAAAGCTTAAAAACACTGATGCTCAAATATTACATTTTCTGAAGACCAGCTGAACGAATTTTATATGAGTAAAAACGCCTGTTTGTGACTCAACATATCACTTAAAATTCTCACTCTCATTGGTGCTTTCACAACTGTAGGATGAATGATGATATACACTATAAAAATTTACTCCACTACATACATCATACATTTTATACCATTTTAAAAGAAGTGCATACTTAAAAATGAATTATGGTAGCCTTTGTTTTAATGCACACCTGATGGTAGCCCAGTAAAGTCCTCAGATTTTGGTCTTAACCAGTTCCGCTGACTCTTCTTGGAGGAAACCAGAATCCAGTACTTCCCATTTTTGCTGGTCTGAAAAACAAGGAAGAAAGAATGAACTAGACTTTAGTGAAACCAAAATATTCAGAAAGGTTGAGGGGAGGGAAGAGGGATGAAAGGGGAGCAGGTGGTACAGGAAGGGAAAATTAAAGGGGTAGAGAAATAGCCCAGGTATAGAATGATCTAATGCGGATTAAAACTGAATGGATTTATTGCATAAGTATCATCAATTAATGACTAAAACTTACGTTAGTCCACTTATAGAACTTCAGTTAGTTCTGCATTTGGTAGTAACACATAAAAAGAAAAGGTTACATATCAGCAAAGGATTTCTCTAAAAAGTAAAAAACGACTATGTATGAATGATTTGGAAATTAAATAAATCCCTCAAATATTGGTCCCAGCCTTAAAGTCCTCACACAGTACTAATCTTAAAAAAAAAAACAAAAAAAAAAACACAAAACCAACTATCCAAGAAAGGACTTCTGAATGGGCCCAACATTGCAAGAACGTAACTCTTTGATCCTGCTTAAATTATACAGGAAATATCATCTGCTTAGAAGTTGAACTGCAAAGGGGGAAAAAAATTAACTCATTCCTCTTTTTTGCTTCTTTATGGTGTATATAAATAATCCATGCAATTTTTTTCCTAGGGATGTCAAGTGATTAAAAAAAGTTAATGGTGATTAAATGTGCAATTAAATGCACTGTTAAACAATAATAGAATACCATTTTATTAAATATTTTTGGATGTTTTCTACATTTTCAAAGATATTTATTTCAATTACAGCACAGAATATAAAGTGTATAGTGCTCACTTTATATTTATTTTTATTACAAATATTTGCACTGTAAAAAGCAAAAGAAATAGTATTTTTCAATTCATCTAATACAAGTATTGTAGTGCATTCTCTTTATCATGAAAGCTGAACTTACAAATGTAGAATTATGTACCAAAAAAAAAACTGCATTCAAAAATAAAACAACGTAAAACTTTAGCACCTATAAGTCCAATCATTCCTACTTCTTGTTCAGACAATCAAACAAGTTTGTCTACATTTGCAGAAGATAATGCTGCCTGCTTCTTTTTACACTGTCACCTGAAAGTGAGAACAGGCATTTGCATGGCACTGTTGTAGTCGGCATCGCAAGATATTTACATGCCAGATGTGCTAAAGATTCATGCCCCTTGATGCTTCCATTCCAGAGGATTGAAATCGATATATTTGAAAATGTAGAAAAACATTCAAAAATATTTAATAAATTTCTCTTGGTAGTCTATTGTTTAACAGTGAGCTTAATTTTTTTAATTGAGATTAATTTTTTTAGTTAATCGCATGAATTAACTGAGATTAATCGACAGCCCTAGTTTTTTCCCTTATAAATATCAAATCTCTCTTCCCGTTTCTTACTGCAAGGCTTCCTGAATGATGACGTATTACAAGCGTACTCAGTCCCTAACTATAAGGACGAGGTTTGAATCTCTCCATCTATTTTAGTTAAGTAGGTATAAAGCCCCATGTTTTCTGTGGCACGCTGGCCCTGAAAATTCTGTGACAGGAACCCCAGAATTATGTAGCAGTGTCTCATACCAAACCTTCTCCCTCTTTACTACCTTGTCCACTCCAGTACAGTATTATTTTGGTATCCAATTCAACTTCACACAACCCCAACTTCCACTGTGCTGCAGATTTTTGTATGGAAAATGCATAACTGCATTAAAAAGTACTTGGGGGAAGACTGAAGGTTACTGACACCTGGAAAGGAGTATTGGAGGCTTTTCATATCCAGGAAGGTGGGAGAAGCATTTTGGTACTGAAAAGGGCAGCTGAAATTTTCAGTACTAGGGAGGGAATACAGATCTTCTTTCCCACTCTTTCAGGCATAGGTAACTTTAAACGTGGGGAACAGGATTTAAATTCCTCATTTCCAATCCATGAAGACCTTTAAAACCAGCTACTCTAACTTTAGTACTACTCTACTCTGTCTCAGCATCTGATACTACCACCAATCAGGAAGAGAGTACATTAGATGGATATTTCTATTAAAATGATCAGCAGTGAAATAGATAACATTTAAGATAGCTTCCTCACTGAAGTGAACGGGGCAGCTCCCTGCTATCAGAGCTATTGTTTCAAGCGGTCTGAAGATAAAAGCAGATATAATTGCATAGATTTACAGAGAAAATACAATGCTCTTATGAAAGTTGTTGGTACACCCTCACCTTAAATATTGTGCTCAATTCTGGTTACCCATCTAAAAGAGTCCCAGCAGAAATAGATAGGGTTCAGATAATGGACAGGGATAGACAAAAATTATCAGAGGCATTCGAAGGACTACCACCCCAGGAGAAAGTGAGAAGACTATAACTGATTAATAAATAAGGACATGACCGATGTATTTAAAGTAGTGAATGGTATAAGTCAGGTGCGCTTATTTACCCACTCTCTAAAGAACAAGAACAAGGCAATGTTCCTCCAACACGAGGAATATTTTTAAACTAGGGCTGTAGATTAATCGCAGTTAACTCATGTGATTAACTCAAAAAACTTGATCGCGTTTAATCGCAGTTTTAATCGCACTGTTAAACAACAGAATACCAATTGAAATTTATTAAATATTTTGGATATTTTTCTACATTTTCAAATATATTGATTTCAATTACAACACAGAATACAAAGTGTAGAGTACTCACTTTATATTATTTTTATTAGAAATATTTGCACTGTAAAAATAACAAAAGAAATAGTATTTTTCAATTCACCTAATTCAAGTACCATAGTGCAATCTCTTTATCATGAAAGCTTTGATTCTAGATCACAGACAAGTTCATGGAGAAGAACAATTATGCTAAATATGAATAGTTGCAGAGACACATTGAAGTAAGGGCTTTCTCGGGGTGTTAAACAAAAACCCGATAATAAAATTAACTTCTCTCAAATTTATCAGATTTTACTTTCTTGGCACTGTGACGCTATAATTCTACTAGTTCTCCAATTATCCAAGAGAATCTTCCCAGGCAGACAAGACTTGAATTTCTAATATTTGTATTTAAAAAAAAAAAAAAAAAAAAAAGGGTACAAATCTCTGTTTGCCCTTTACGGGTAACTGTTAATTTGAAAACTAATTGCATTTTAAAAACATTTTAAAATGACTTGAACTCCAAAAATCTAGCCCAAGACAACTGAATTATTTGGCTGAAGAAACAGACAAGATTCCTCAGTAGGGCTTGCAGCCTAAAATTTTTATTTCCATAGGAATTTCAATTATGTTACAACAAATAATTAGTTTCACCACTTTTTAAAAATATGTATTTATTTTAATATAATTAGTGAGGGTTAGGTCTCCTGAATTTATGAAGGGATCTAAAGGAGAGGAAAGGAACTATCAGTTTGTAAACTAGACTTCAGCAGGGGAAAGATCCAGCAAACATTAATCAGAGGCATAATAAGGATGTAATTAATGATACAAATAATGGAATTATAGAGACAAGCCATATTTGAAATATTTTTAATGGTTTGAGGAACAAAAGGAACCATTAAAGAGGTTGACATATTTTATTTGAATGTCGGGATTCCTAGATATGCTATAAACTACAATACAAAAGAACCCTGCTTTTGTGGATTAAATACTAGTTTAAAAAAAAAAAAAAAAGATAGGTGAAACTGCGGTAAAATGGCAACATACATATGGGTTGGAGAAAAGAAAACAAAATCCAAGCACATGGGGAGGTGAGTGGTTTATGAAATTCATTGTAGAGCAATGAAAAGATCTGAGAGAAGAATGAAAATATATTCAATGATCCTAAGAAACAAAAACAGGAGAATGACCTGTAGATAGTGAGAGATCAAATTTATGCCTCCGGCAAACTACTTAATAGATAACATATTCCTCTTCCAATTAGGGAATAGATAAACATAGGTATCAAAGTAAAACAGAGAAAATCATTCTAGAATTGTATCAGGAAGTAGTGAGAGCATGTTAGCAAGTACATTACTGGATGCATAATTATGGTTGTGCTAGTGTTAGTATAATATAAAGTCAGAGAAAGTACAAAACACAGGGATTTTAGGATTTCATTAATTCATAATTACAGAATTTAAGCCTTTATTACTTGGCAAGATAGAGATTCACAGTAGACAGAAATAGGTTGAAGTGCACAAAATTTAGAAAGAATAGGAGCTGGGTCTCTTTCAAGCTAGTGACAAACATAAGTAGCAAGAGAGCACCTCTCTAATCTAAGGAAAAAGCAGGATTAAAAGTGTCAAGTAGAATGTTTTTTGTCCACAGAGTTGGTAACATGTAGCTTGGGCTTCCAAAGTTAGAACAGAAATAATCTTACAACTAGTAGTTAAGCAAGCATTTGGGAGAAAAAGCACAATACTGCTGTGGTACATCAGCCAATATATAAGAAAGGACTTATTTGCATGGGCTTCTTTGCCTCCAAAATCTTAAAGTTTTCTATCCTAGCCATAAAAGTATTGGCAAGTTTAAAAAAGGATATTAAGCTTGTTAAACTACAGAGCACCATTTTTTGAATATTAGAAAATAACTCATTTTTACACTATGTTATAGCAACATAACTATGAATACTAGCACAATGGTGTACATCACCTTTTCTGAACACAAAGAACAGAAACATTTTGCTATGTATATCTTAGTTAGTTTGTGGACATGTAAGAAATGAACTTACCAAACTTTACCATGATCTAATATGTTATTATTTAAAAAGTCATAATATTGAAATCTCTTGGTGTGCTTTCAATGTTTAAAATGGACCTAGATAATTTGAAATCTTCAGAGCTCAGTTTGGGTTACTAGATAGCCCAAATTATATACTGAATTTAAAACAATGAGTTGATTAGGGTAAACCAATCTGATCCCTGCAGCGTGTTGTGTGGTTTTGTTTGTTTGTTTCTAGGATTTCTCTGGCACCACATGGATGCTTTTCTGAGAACTTTGCAGACCATGGTGAAAACAATTTTAGAGCTGTAAACTGAACTACTGCCAATGTGCCTAAAGCCTGTATACAGGTAGATTTTTATATTTCAAGATCAAAATAAAAATAATTTGCACAAATTCATGTTTAATATGGTGGAATTCTCTAACAAAGGCAAAGAAACTCTTAGCTATTGCAGTAGCAAAATGTTATTTACATGTAGGAAAACGTCACTTTACATACAGAGCAAATGATAGGCAATGATGAATTTTGTATATGCATGAATTAACATAACCAAAGTGCACAGTAATAATATCAGAATCAAATTCATTTATGCAATTGATAATATCATTTTCCATTTATCTTGCACAAAGTGTAATACAATCTTCTCAAAATCTCTTCAGATTCTAATAGCCATAAGCTATTAATTTCAAAAGAAGTTTTATGTAACTGTATCTTTGAAGTTTACTGTTTAACAATTATAATTAGGTTGCAGGGCAAGGCAAAGTGCTATAATAGGTTAGTAATACATTTTCACTTCTTGTGAAGGGGATTCTATACTCCTGACCTGGTGCTGAATGCTTTCAGTAATCAGTAAAGTCAACTGACATTTTAGTTGTCAGGTTCTAGTCCATTGGTAGAAAGTGAAAATGAAATTGATGAATTCGTGCTAATCTTTCATTCATACACTTTACGGCATATGGCAACAGTGGGTTTTTTTTTTGCTTTGTTTTGTTTTTATTAAATAATTTAGCACAACTGACATGTCCATTCTAGAGGCACCCAGAGTTGGAATTGCATGGAAAATGCAGCTCCCAGACATGTCACTTCTCTCTGTTCATTTGAGCTGCATTCATACCATGTGCTGAAAAGTAGAACGTACCAACGAGTTTAGCAGTTTCACTTTGAAAGTCTGCTATGCAGGCAGCACAAAGGAATTGGCTGTGCTGGAAAAGCTAGCAGGATGCCAAAAGGCAGGGCCAGTTTTTAAGTAGCATGGTCTGAAAAATCAAGCATGGGACTTGGAATGAGAAAGTCTTGAATTCTAATTGCAACTCTGCCAATAATTCACCATGTGGGCAAGTCACGTCATCTTTCTGTCTCAATTTCTCGAGCTGTAAAATGGGGATAATATTTACCTTCCTGCCTAACAGGGACATTGTGAGGATTAGCTATTTAATGAGCTATTTAATATAAATGCTAACTAGTAGAATTGAACAGGGCAAGCACAGTACAATGCCCTACATGGGAGAGTTAGACAGACTGCTACAGAAAAAGTTCCCATAGATTTGGGACAACTGTACAACTCACAAGTGACCGAAATAACGCTATCAAACAGAAATTAGTTTTACATCACATGTATTGAATGTACATGATGCATATAAATACAACAGTCAAAAAAGTGTACTAAGGTCCCAGTTCTGCCCTATGTCAGATGGCAACTGAGTACCTCTCTGACTTCACTAAGGCTTGGTGTACACTTAAAACTTACGCTGACGTAGCTACAATGTGCAGAGGTGTGAAAAATCCACACCCCTGAGTACTGTAGCTATGCCCATTCCGAGTGCTGTAGGTATGCCAACACACAGCCTGGTGTAGACACAGCTAGGCTGATGGAAGAATGGTTCTGCTGACCTAGCTACTGGAACTTTGGAAAGTGGAGTTTCTACAGCAAGGGAAAAACCCCTTCCATTGCTGTAGTCTGCATCTACCCTAAGGGACTATGGCAGCATAGCTATGGCGCCGAAGCTGTGCCCCCACAGTGCAGACATGGCCTATGACTGCATGGGGTGCAAACTGGGGCAGGATTTGGAGAATAGCCTATTATAGCCTTGTATTTAAATTTGTTTTCTCACTGAAGCTATTCCCAGTAGAACACTGGGGTAGAAAGGGTGCATGCGTGCCTAAGTTTTTCAGTTGCTATGCAGCAGCAAATGTCCTAAAAACACTCCACTCTCCAAGAACCTGCTATTCTACCCGAAAAGGAAATAACTTTATAGAAAATTGATGATTTATATTAAAGAAAATTTTTCACTTACATTTATTCAAGATGGCCATTGCTACTACTGCTGGAGCTCTGATGCTGGCTGAGTATATCAAGTGACCCTATGAGCTAAAATACAGAAGCCTTAGGAGAGCATAACTAAAGATGCAGCACACTTAGGACAAACCCCCCTTGTCCTCCCCCGCCCCCCATTTTGAAAGAGTTCTCATGGCTTTTGTTGCTTTAAATCTCAAGTAATATTCAATTAATAGTTTAATTATTTTTTCTATTAAACTTTCGTGGTTTGAATGGGGATAAAAAAGGTAGGGTTTGTAAAGAGGATCAGGTTTCTGTTGCATGCAAAACTGCCTTTTAAAAGGTGAACAAACCACAAAGCTGGTATCAGAAAGCCTTTCTGGACTTGAAACAACTCAGAAAACAGTCAAATTTTGGCTCAATTCAGTCAAACACATAAGGAAACCACCATCCCTATTTTCAAGCAACCACCACCCTCTTTAGCTGCTAGTTATATCACCTGTGAACCCATTTTGAAGTTTGTGAAGAAACAAAACACAAGCTACCAGTTGCCCTAGTGCATCTGATGTGCGTGGGAATACTTAAGATACTGCACTGCTGTATTCAGAAGAGAAAACAAATGTGAGTTTAAAAAAAAGACAAATGAGGGATATTTTTCATGCAGCATTTCTTTCTTTGGGAAAAGCCTTCATCCCAGCATGCAACCTGAATAAACGAATTGTGCTATGGAAAAGGTATGTAGGAGGTGAAGGAAGTAGAATCACTCCCAGACTTTTGGATCCACTTCATGACTACTGTTGCAGATTGAGGGCTATAGTAGCCACAACTCCCTGCTGTGCTTCCTCTGTTCCACCAAGTTGGGAAGGGGGCTGGTGGAGGAATCCACATATATTAACAGATCCACTAGTCCCTGCCACAGCCCCACCTCCTAAATCCCTCCGTGACTGAGCACAGGGAGCCATCACTAAGATGTGCTGTGTGCATGGCACACAGTGGATGCTGGCTCCCTGCCCTTTCCTGAGGAGTTGCATCCAGTCTGCATCCTTGTTAGGAATCCATTCCTGCTGAAGCCTGAACCAGGAACCATGGGCTCCTAATGTGACACTGCTACCTATTTCAGCTATTACAAAATCTTCACTGTTCATCAGTAGCCATGGCACCGGTACCCACCTCAAAGTTTCCCACCACTTTAATGGCGAGTCAATGCAATATCCCCCAATCTTGAGTTGCAAAAGCCTATTTCCAATGCTAGAATCCACTTGTACATCCACTACTATTTGTTTTGATTTGGTTTATTTTGCTATTAGCTTTTATAACACAGCGATGAACACTGAAATTTTAACGCTTTTATATAAATCAAAGGTGTGCCTTCACCTGAAATACAGGGTGACTATAAATGCA
Source organism: Chelonia mydas (assembly GCF_015237465.2). Lineage (NCBI taxonomy): Eukaryota > Metazoa > Chordata > Testudines > Cheloniidae > Chelonia > Chelonia mydas. The sequence continues at coordinate 66,263,930 of NC_057850.1, read as the reverse complement.
CACTATCTCCAACAGGCTCTAGCAGAAACAGAAGAGACTGAAAGCCAAGCAATGAGAATGAGGTGATGCATGGAAAAACGTTCATGTTAAGAGACTGAAAAGATCGGGACTGTTTATATTAGCTAGGAGACATGGTAATAGTTTACAAAATAATTAATGGTACAGAGAGGGTACTCACATCACCCTCTCTCATGCCAAAACCAAAGAGTCGCTCAATGAAATTTAAATTCAGCAAATTTAAAATAAAAACTTGTTCACACGAAACAAAATTAGCCTGTGAGTTTTATTACCACAAGATATCATTAAGATCAAAAGCTTAGCAGGATTAAAAAAAGACTGGACATTTACATAGATAACTAGACTCTCCAGAATTATAACAGCAAGGATTGTTTTAAAAACAAGTTTTTCAGAAGGGCAATAAACTCTCATGCTTCAGGGCATAAACCAAATAAATACGGGTAGGGAGGGAACTTTCCCTTGGGAAGGTTATCCCGTAACAGCCTATTGTAGGGTTTCTTGTATCTTCCTCTGAAGCATCTGGGACTGGCCACTATCAAGACAGGATGCTGGACTAGATGAAACACCAGTCTGAATTCCTGGGTCATATATCTACAAGCCAAATCGATGGAGTAATACCGTGTAAATGTATGCATGGAACTCCAAGTAGCAGCCTCGTATCTCCCTGGAGTCTCTTTTGAGACATGCAGTTGAATCTGCCTTGGATATAGTTGAATATGTTTTAAGACCTCAGGCACTGGGATACCTGCCAGATGACAACAAAGATGTATACATAATCTCATCTATTTAATCTTTCAGTGGAAACTCTCTGCCCTCTAGATGTATCCCTGTAGGCTGTGAACAGCGCACGTGTTTTACAGAAGACTTACTCCTGTCCAAGTAATAACTGAGAACTCTTCTAGCATCCGAACAATGCAAACTACCGTCTTCCAAAATTGAATGAAGACTGGTGAAAATATAGATAAATTACTTACTAAAAACACTTGGAGTTGCACAGAACCATCTTATCCTTATGGAACAGTTGGGGGGAGGGGAGTGAAGGGGAGGGCATGAGAGCTTGGATCATGCACACTCTTCATGCTTATGTGATAACTATCAAGAATGCAGCCTTTTTTAAGCAACTGTAATGAAATGAATATAGGAAATGGCAAACTGAATTAGACCAGTGGTCCACTTAGACCCATATCCTGGCCAACAGTGACCAGTACCAAGGAAGGAAGGCATAAGAAATTCTTGAGTGGACAACTGTGGGACAATACATAATGAAGTGATAATGTTTTCGCAGATAATAAAATTGATTAAGATTAGAGAATACTGTGAAGAAATGCAGAGGAACTTAAGAAAATTAACTGAATAGGTGGCAAGATGGCAGATGAAATTCAGTGTTGATAAAATGCAAAGAAAGAAATAATCTGAACTATTCTCATACCCATTGAGGAGTTCTATATTAACTTTAGCCAGTCAGAGGAAAAAACTCCAGGGTGCCATTGTGGACAGATCAGTTAAAACATATGCTCAATATTCAGTGGCAGCTAGAAGAACAATTTATGTTAAAAGGTATGAAGATTGTGAACAAAATAAGTCTATACAGAAATCTATAAATGCAGCCTTGCTTGTGATACTATCCAGTTATGGTTACTCCATCTCAAAAAGAAACATCAGAAATAGAAGAGGTCCAGAAACAAGCAATGACAGAAGAATACACAGATTTCTGGATAAAATATTCTCCATCAGCACTGCATTTCTGCCCCACACAGGTCTACCTAGCTACTAAAACCACCTAGAAAATTAATACAGAATACTTTTGTCCTGAATCAAAGAAAAAATTTAAGCCTAGAAGTACATACCCTCTTCTCCTTCAATCATAGATACGGTACCATTACCACAACTATCATACACACGTTACAGACTACACATTGCAAACTTAATTCTGTCCCCTACAGATACCAATCTTTAATCCAGTTAAGTTCCTTTCACCAACACAACCAATTACCACACGAAACATCCATAACTATTGTGGAAAAAAACAATCTTATAAAGGGCTGCATGCAAAAGAGAGGCAGAGATAAGGTTGCAACAAAGCCTGTTGCCAACTCTGTCCACATATCTATTCAAGGGACACCATCATAGGACCTAATCACATCAGCCACACCATCAGAGGCTTGTTCACCTGCACATCTACCAATGTGATATATACCATCATGTGCCAGCAATACCACTCTGCAATGTACATTGGCCAAACCGGTCAGTCTCTATGCAAAAGAATAAATGGACACAAATCAGACGTCAAGAATTATAACATTCAAAAACCAGTCGGAGAACACTTCAACCTCTCTGGTCACTCAATTACAGACCTAAAAGTCAAAATACTCCAACAAAAAAACTTCAAAAACAGACTCCAATGAAAAACTGCAGAATTGGAATTAATTTGCAAACTGGACACCATTAAATTAGGCTTGAATAAAGACTGGGAGTGGATGGGTCATCACACAAAGTAAAACTATTTCCCCATGCTAATTTTTCCCCTACTGTTACTCGCACCTTTTTGTCAACTGTTGGAAACGGGCCACCCTGATTATCACTACAAAACGTTTCTTTCTCCTGCTGATACTAGCCCACCTTAATTGATTAGTCTCATTATAGTTGGTATGGCAACATCCATTTTTTCATGTTCTCTGTGTATAACTATCTTCCTTCTGTATTTTCCACTGCATGCATCCGATGAAGTGGGTTTTAGCCCACGAAAGCTTATGCCCAAATAAATTTGTTAGTCTCTAAGGTGCCACAAGTACTCCTCATTCTTGTTATCAGAAGGAAATGGAATAGAAAGTTCAGTGTTTATAGGAGGAAAAGAAACAGGTCTGACGATCTCAAGGTTGCCTTTCTGAACGGTTTGTCTTCTCATTGTACATATGGGCCCTCAAATGGAAGGCCCTTCAGAGAGGCCTCTCTCTTAAATGGGACCCCAGAACCCATCAGTCACAAATACAGTCCCATGGTTATAGTAGCGGTCACTAAAAATCTAGGAGCTGCATCCAACACATTGTAAAGCCCTTACAGTGCATATTTTGTGACTTATCAGCCTTCAGCAACTTTAGTCATTGCCTCTCTCCTGGCCTCTTTAGAAAGGTGCTCCACCAATTACAGGAATTTATCCCAGGGCAATAAGTTATATTTGGCCAATTACCCCTGCTAATTAGCTACATGAGGAGAGGAATAGAACAAATCAAGTCTTTTTTCCATCCCAGAAAATCAAAATATATGGCATATCTGTTCTTAAGACGCAGGGATGCCAATGAAAGTTCATGGCAAACTGATGCATCAGGCACAACCAGGGATCTAAGTATAGGATGTGAATGGCATATTCAAAGCCCCACTCAGGGATAGAATAGATAAGGTCTGTCCTCTTGGAAGTAGATATGACTTCAGCAAAATTTAGCCAAAAACACTCTGCAGGTTCTAAGATGCTTCCGTTATTTGGAATGGCCACCTGCCTAAATTGTCCTAGGTTACTGTGAGACTCTAGATCAAGCACCTTTGAAAGCTGTCCCAAGATCTCCTCCTTGAAGCTTCTGATAGCCTCAGGTGGAGAAGTTACACCTCATCCTGGATGGTAAAGGTGGTGAACCCTCCGAAGTCTCTTGCATTGCACCACTCTCATCTTCAGAATCCCATAAATCTGATCAGAGCCTAGGGAAGAAAACACCTGGAAAGACATCTGGTGGAAGGCACCTCTTTCAGTGATAAGAAACTGGCTGAAGTCTCTTTTGTGATGTCTCAGGAGGCCATTGTCTTAGCTTTTGACCTCAGGATTATTGTGCTCACATTGACCAATATGGACAGCATTCCCTGTTGATAAGGGAGATGAAAAACAGAGACCCCCACCCCTACCCCCGGGTCAGAAGATTGCTAGGCAGTTACGTGGGTCTGTTGCAAGGCCAGAATACAGACCATCATCCTGACCAGAGAGAGCAAGTCAGGAGGCATAAGCTACACCTGGCATCTCCAGGTAGTAAAGGACCCTAGAACAGTGGTTCCCAAACTTGTTCTGCCACTTGTGCAGGGAAAGCCCCTGGCCGGCTGGGCCGGTCTGTTTATCTGCCACGTCCGCAGATTCGGCTGATCGCGGTGCCCAGTGGCTGCAGTTCACTGCTCCAGGCCAATATGAAGCTGCTGGAAGTGGCGCAGGCTGAGGGATGTACTGGCAGCTGCTTCCACTGACCTGGAGCAGCGAACTGCGGCCACTGGGAGCCGCAATCGGCCAAATCTGCGGACGCGGCATGTAAACAAACTGGCCCGACCCGCCAGGGGCTTTCCCTGCATAAGCAGCGGAACAAGTTGGGGAACCACTGCCCTAGAAAGATCTTCAGTGTCTATCACCCAGGCTGTTCTTGACACAAAATCTAGTCTTCCTTCAGAAGACGGTCCACAGTCAAATCCACAGTCAAGATTGCAGAAGGTTCCCTGTTCAGAGTAACAGAAGATGAGGAAGATAAGAGCCAGATACATTATATTAAGGAGAGTGTTGCTCCACCGTCTCTAGGACAAGACCAGAAGGAAATATCAATGCCAAAGAAGCCAATACTGAAGGCTGACACCTAGGCCTCAAGAATGGTTGAGGCCAAGGAGAGCAATACCGTGACATCTCCCACACTAATGGATTGGTTTGGGTTTTTTTATACCGTGGCACAATTCAGCACTGACAGATATGGCACAGATGATCACTGGATCCTCTGTTCTCAGAATGGCAACAAAGCCAAAGAGGCTGATTCCACATCCTATGTTATAGCTCTCTATGCAAAAGTCCATGCTGAGGCAGCCTCAGTACAGACCTCCTGATCACCAGTATTGGACTTCAGCACGAAGCTGCTCATCATCAACTCACCTCTCCACCTCAACTGCTATCTAGACATCAAGAAATCCCTTTGCACTGACTTCACCAATCAGCACTACAGCTAGCCAACTAGGACTTAGGCCACATCTACACTACAAACTTACATGGGTATAACGACGTCTCTCAGGAGTGCGAAAAATCCACACCTCTGAGCAATGCAGTTATACCAATCTAACCCCTGGTGTAAACAGTACTCTGTTGACGGGAGAGCATCTCCCATCAACATAGCTACGGCCTCTTGGGGAGGTGGATTAAAGTATGCCGATGGGAGAACCTCTCCCGCTGGCATAACAGCATCTTCATTGAAGTGCTGCAGCTGTACTGCGTTTTAAGCAGCATTTTAAGTGTAGACCTGCCCTTAGACTCTTCAGAATCCCTTTATGTTGATCACATCAAGGACTTAGCACTGGACTGGAATGAAGGAGTCTTTAAAGTTTCCTCAAACAAGGGCTTTTGAGGCACCTATATTTGGGGAGTTGTAAGGACCTATAGCAGGGGTCTCAAAGTCCCGGGCCACGGGCCATCTGCGGCCGGAGAACCTCCCCACTGCAGCCCGCAGAAACTTTTAAAAAGTTTTTTCATCCGGCCCTCGAGGTTGCCAGCCAAAGTGGGGGTCGGAGGGGAGCGGGCAGGAGAGATGCATGTGCCCCTCCCCCCAATGTTGCTCCTTCCTGCCGCTCCTGGGACACTCCCAGGGGTTGTACTTGGCAACGTGTCATTCACCTCAGGCAGCTCGGCTCCCTTCAAGCAGTTCCCTATCCCTCCTGTTGCCGGCAGAGGAGAGACCCATGCAGCCATGCTGCCTGCTGCAGCGCCGCCCCGCACAGCTCCCATTGGCTGGGAGAGAGGGACAGAGGTACCATCTCCAGTTGCTGGGCAGAGTCAGCCATGGAGGCAGCGTCACTAGTCACCGGGCAGAGTCAGCTGGGGCGGCATGAGGCCAAGGGAGTGAGGGAAAAGGGTGGGAAACGAAACAGGCTGGGAGGTGGTGTGAACACCATCGTCAGTGACATTATTGGCCTGATGGGAGGATTTGAGGACTGGCACTGACCCTAAGGTAAATTGAGTTTGAGACCCCTGACCTATAGGGATTATATCCCTCACCACAACAGATCAAGCACTGGATTGGTTCACCTGTCACCAACATTATAGCTTCATATGATGCACTGATCTTAGCAGCGGACATCCCAGCTGCTGAGAGCTAACCAACAGGGCCAAACTAAGTCCACATCCGCACAAAAAGTGTATGTTGTCTAAAATAAAAAACAACAAAACCACAAACCACCTACATCAAATGCTATGCCTAGAAAACCTAAGAGATGCCTAAAAGATAAAGCAATGGACAGTCCTCAGTTCCAGCTTGCTGCTCCTAAGGCTGTAAGAAAGGACCAAAAACTTCCAAGCTTCTACACCAAAGGCAGGCAACTACAGAGCATGGATCTCAATAAAGGGAATTCTCAAAGGCATTACGCTTTCATTTAAAAAAAATATCTAGTTGAAGAAAACCTTCCAAAACATGAACCAAATGTAAAAAGATGCAGTAGTGTCTTCTTCAGTCTGCAGACAAATTAGGTCAGTGCCCTTACTGCTGCTCATAGTCTAGCCAAGTAGCAGCAATGGAATGAAATTAACAACTCTGGTCAGTTTCACAGCTGTTACAGAAAGCCTAGGTGTTAGTGAAACTATCAGTCACTTCAATTTCATGTTGCTTCTGCAAACCACAGCAGATGTGCTAGAGTTATTCACAGAGGAAGAAGACCCAAAAACAGAGGCTGGGGAAGAGGAAGAATTCCCTATAGCAGCTAGAAGTGTACAGCAAGTGGAGAAAAGGGAGAAAGGTCCTTGTTCCTTCCAGGAGCCAAAGGGATGGGTGATGTTTGGAGTTGGTCAAATATCTAGTAACCAGAGTATAGAAGAGACGGAGCTCCCAGGCAAGAACCAGGGACAGCACGTTGTTAAAAAGCCAGCACTTTCTCCATTCACAAAAAACATGGTAGCAGAGAAGGGAGTCAGGGAGCTCACCAGTTATAATTCCTGAACTTCACTGATCCTGAAAACCACCACCTAATACTCCCTATCTTTTCTATCTACTTAAAAGAAAAATATTTTTCAAACTTCTAGTTTATCATATTCATAGTTATGACATCAACCAAGTAAAATTATACTTCATAATCTACAGATGATTAGGACTCTAAATACAAAAAAGCTAAGTTCTCAAAAATAAACACCTCGAGGCTAAACGTTACTAAAGTCTCAGCCTGATGATGGTAATCTGCTAATCAGTACACATCTTTCTCAAACTGACAAAGTCTCACTGAAATAAATACAAAAAATTCAGAAATTAAGACATTTAGAACTGCTTATTTACAACACTCAAACAATATCCAACACGAGCAAAGGCATAATGAACAATCTGAAAAAGAAATATTTTTAGTTAAAAAACCCAAAGGTTAACAAAAAAGTTACCTACCACAAAAATCTTGTAAAGACCCACTTTGTTCTACAACAGAGCCTTTATCCATAATTACAAACCTATTTGCATTGTCTCTGATTCAAGACAAACATTTTTGCATGATAATTTAAAAAAAAAAACAGAACTATTGTTTTTAAAATTAGCCTAAAGCTGGAAATAAAACTGAAGCTTTACAGCCAAAAGACACAAATTCCTGACTTAAGCAATGAAAGATTTTTTACACTGAGAATATGTAATTTAGTTATGCCTGGAAAATGTTTTATTTCCTATTTGTGCCGATAGGCTGCAGATAGTTTTTCTGAAGAAACATCATTCGAAATGAACATCAACTGAAAACTTTTATCTATCTTAATACACCTTTGAAAATCAATATATTAACATTTTAACCTTATGTTTCTAAAATGAAAGGGACACAGTGTCAAATGCAACGCTCAGAATTGTTCATTTAACACCTTGATCTCACTGGACATTTCACTGCCAAATGGAAGCAATCCACTAACAGCATCCTCATGCAAACTGATGTGCCATACTGGGAAGAAATCTGCTGGTAACCTCCTCACAAGCTTTGTGATAGCGAAAAAGTGAAGGTGCTCTGCAGGGGTGTGGATGACTGTCATTGGAAGCTTTTCTCATGCCAGAGGGTGTGATGAGAAGAATGCACTCCACTGGTGGTCTCCACACATATTAGGGCTGCAGGAGATGGGAATGGGTAGTTGGCAGTCTTCCCAAGTGAAGTGGACTAACAGTAGCCAGCCTGAGGTGCATGAAATGGATGGCAAAGGGATTCAACATGTGGCCATCTCAGACACCAATATTATCAAACCATATTAGGTCCCAAAATTCAAAGAAAACGGTTTTGATTTTTAAAAATTTCCTATTATAAGACAACCCAGTCTTTAATCAATCCAATAAAGCACAGTGGTGTGAAATGCACTGTACTTCATCTTGGCTCCTAAGCGGATTGATAAGCCCTAACAAAATGGCTTGTTAACAAACCTTAACTAAAAGCAGGACAATAATTCTTTCCTGTCTTACACAGGATTTCACTCAGTAATATTGATTCCATCTGCCACAGGCTCAGAAATATTAACCCATTCTACTATAAGCTTATTAAGGTTGCCTGGCACTTCCCATTATAAGACCCTATTTTCAGTTTCTTATAATTGGGAAACTATACGGTTGAAATCTTCCAAAAAATTAAGCCTGAGGCATACACCCAGCATGGCCAATTTCAGCCAAAACAGTTCAGCCATTTCCAAGAACAAGGCTATGAAAAAAAATGTTAAAAAATTCTGGTGCCTTTTCTTTGACATGCTCTTAGCGTACCTATACTTTGGTGTAGGAACTTGAAATTTGACAGGGCGTGGTCTTTTCACCAGTGATGTAACGTGATACCACCCCCTGGAAATATGCCCAATTTGATCTAGTTATAAGCCTTTCAAAAGTTACAGTTCGCCGACGCTCAGTAGAGACTCCTTAGATTTTAAGATCTGAGTTCCCTGAAGATTCTGTCTGCCCTCAGTATGTTCCAGCCTGGGGATGAGCAGGACTTTCCCTGCAATTGCAGGTGTCTGCTATAGGTAGGGTCCTACCAAATTCACGGCCCATTTTGGTCAATTTCACGGTCATAGGATTTAAAATATCATTAATTTCAAGATTTCAGCTATTTAAATCTGAGATTTCATGGTGTTGTAATTAGAGGGGTCCTGACCCAAAAAGGAGTTGTGGGGAGGTGGTAAGGTTTTTTTGGGGGGAGGGGGGTGCTTGGCGGTACTGCTACTCTTACTTCTGTGCTGCTGTTGGCGACGGCTCTGCCTTCAGAACTGGGCAGCTAGAAAGTGGTGGCTGCTGGATGGGAACCCAGCTCTGAAGGCAGGGCCACTGCCAGCAGCAGCGCAGAAGTAAGGATGGATTAGTATGGTATTGCCACCCTTACTTCTGTACTGCTGCTGGAGGGGCGCTGCCTTCAGAGCTGGGTGCCAGGACAACAGCCGCCGCTCTCCAGCCACCCAGCTCTGAAAGTAGTGCAGAAGTAAGGGTGGCAATACCACGACCCCCCGCCCCCAAAATAACCTGGTGACCCCCCTGCAACTCCCTTTTGGGTCAATACCCCCAATTTGAGAAAAGCTGGTCTCCCCCCGTGAAATCTGTATAATATAAGGTAAAAGCACACATGGCCAGATTTCACGGGGGGGGACGGGGGACACCAGATTTCATGGTTCGTGACATGTTTTTCATGGCCGTGAATTTAGTAGGGCCCTAGCTATGGGTCCTCCCTGTGGGTCTGGGGACAGAATAGGCCCACTGCTCCTCCTGCATGTCGTAAGAGGAGACTAACAGGGATGGGCTCTGCCAGGTTAGAAATTTGCCCAAGACATACCATATGACGAGCAAGTCAACGATGTTCCTACCGGATTGATAGCAGCCCAGGTTAATAATGACCCCGCCATCCATCTCCCGCCAGGGTAGATGTTACAAGTATACTACTGGTGTAACCCCAACAAAGAGGATCCACGGAAGAGATAACATCACCATAGCCACATGGAATGTAAGGACATTGAGACAAATAGGGAGGTTCAAAGAACTCATGTACGAAATGGAACAATACACCTGGCACCTCCTAGGAATCTCTGAGGTCAGATGGAAGAACTATGGAGAGGTACTAATGGAAGTACCTTTCCTCTATTACAGTGAAAAGGACAAACATGTCAACGGTGTAGGATTTCTTGTGCATAAAGATATCAAGAATTCAGTATTAAGATGCCGCCCAATGTCCAGCAGGTTTATTTCCATCCGTCTAAAGGCAGTACCATTTAATATCACAGTGGTACAAGTCAACGCCCCTACAACAGACTACGACGATGAGCAAATTGAAAGATTTTTACAATCAGCTCCAAGACATCATCGATAAGGTACACAAGATATCCTAATTGTACAAGGAGATTGGAATGCTAACGTGGGTACTGATGCATAGGCAGACTGGTGAGATTATTGTGGCCCTTTCTGTAATACGGTAACCAATGAGAGAGGATTGAGACTTTGAGTTTACCAGCTATAACAATCTGGTTCTTGCAAACACATTAGGAGCATATAAAGCATCCAGACAATCAACATGGCACACACCTAATGATTTCATTCTGGGATTAACAGAGCTAAAACAAGGAGCTTTCCCAGTGCTGATATTGGAAGTGATCATGACCTTGTGAAGCTAAAGTTTTGGCTGCAGCTAAGGCAAACTGTCAGGCCAAAGTTCACCAGAACCAAGTTGGATTTAGAAAGACTCAGAGACCGAAACATTGCAGAGTCATTCCAAGCAATGATCAGGGGAAAATTTGCCCCGCTGCTTGCTCTAGAGGAAGACGTAGAAACAATGACCAACAATTTCAACCCTGTAATAAAGGAGGCAGCAATGGACATAGTTGGGAAACGTCGTAAGACAACGAAACCATGGGTCACAAATGAAATACTACAAACGTGTGACATTAGAAGAGAACTTGAGACAAGAACAGCAATGAGGGAGCTGATAAATACAGAGCGATTGGCAGAAAGATCAAGAAAGGAATGAAGGTGGCCAAGGAGATATGGATTGAAAAATCATGCTCTAAAATTGAAGAGTGTATTAATAATAAAAATAGCAAACAAGCCTTCCATACCGTAAAATATCTGACGAAGGAAAGATGGACCAAAGCTAATTCAATTCAAGACAAAGAAGGAAACAGTCTTACAGAAGAAAGGGACATCATCAATAGGTGGACAAAACTACTCCTCTGCTCTGTACAACCACTAGACAAATGGAGATCCTAGTGTCTTAGCCCAGATTCAACAGAGGAGGATGACTTTCCAATACTACATGAAGAAGTGGAGACAGTTGTGAAATCACTCACGAATGGAAAGGCTACAGGTACTGACAACATCCCAGCCGAACTGATGAAATTCGGAGGAGAAATAGTAATAGATGTACTCACCAAGATCTGCAACAAGATCTGGCGGACTGGTGAGTGGCCCTCCATGTGGCCACAGTCACTCATCATCACTCTGCCAAAGAAAGGCAATCTGCAATTATGTCAAAATTACCGGACCATAAGCTTAATTAGCCATCCCAGCAAAGTGATATTGAAAGTCATATTGAACAGACTGAAGCCACAAGCAGAGACTATCATTGCTGAAGAACACGCTGGCTTTCATGTTGGAAGAAGTACCACAGAACAGATTTTCAACCTTCGTGTTCTATGTGAGAAGTACTTACAACACCAGCAGGACATCTACTACGTTTTGTTGACTTCAAGAAGGCATTTGACAGAGTATGGCGCAAACCTCTCTGGGCAACCGTGAAGAAGTAAATGTTGGTCGTAAGCTTATTCTTACCATTAAACAACTGTATGCCAAGGCCAGCAGTGCAGTTCTCATCAATGGCACAATAGGAGAGTGGTTTTGCATCGCTGTTGGAGTCCAGCAAGGCTGCCTTCTTTTTCCCCCACACTGTTCAACATCTACTTGGAGCGCATAATGACTGATGCCCTAGAAGATCACATGTGCACAATCAGCGTTGGGGGGCGAACAATCTCAAATCTTCAGTTCGCTAATAACATTGATGGCCTGGGCAGGCAGTGAAGATGAACTTGCCAATCTTGTGAAACGACTGGACGAAACCTCTGCAAAAATATGGCATGAAGATCAGTGCAGACAAAACCAAGCTGATGACAAACCATCATGATGGGATCAGCTCATATATCACTGTCAGTGGACAAGAGCTGGAGACAGTGAAACAGTTCAAGTACTTGGGGGCAATCATCACTGATGAAAGATTCAATACAGAAATTTGGGAAAGAACTGCACAAAAAACAGCAGCAACAGTGGCAAAGCTAAAGCCAGTTTGGAGGAATAAGACCATCTCCCTGAAATCCAAACTGAAACTGCTGCACACATTGTTCATCTCCATTTTTCTGTATGTGTGAGAGACATGGACTCTTACAACAGAACTTGAACGGAAAATACAGGTAGTACAGATGAGATACTTTCGTAAAATCCTGGCCATCTCCTACTTCGACCATGTCACTAATGAAGAGGTCCGCAACATCATCACCCAATGTGCTGGGTCATATGAAGACCTCCTGACAACCGTGAAGAAGCGCAAGCTGAAGTGGTACAACCATGCAACAAGATCATCTGGCGTATCCAAGATCATCCTCCAAGGGACAGTACAGGGGAAGAGAAGAAGAGGTAGACAGAAGAAGAGATGGATTGACAACATAAGAGTGGACAGGAATGGACTTCGCGGAAACCCAAGCACTGACACACAATCGTCGATTGCTCCTCAATGATGGTGTCCCAATGACCAATGCATTTATGGGAGTGATGATGATGAGCTATGGGCCATGCCAAGCCTGAGCTCACACAACGAAAGCTGGGACACGCTCTCCTGCGCTTTTAAAATGACCCCCTATTGGGGCCAGACAGCCTGAAAGAGGAAGCTGCCAGATTCAAATGCACAACAAGAACCAGACCTGCAGATAGATTGAAGGAACAGATTGGGACAAGGAGCCTTGGGAGGGGAAGGGAGACTGGGATTAGATGTTCACAGTGGGGAAGAAGGAAACTAGGACTGCGAGTTGGGATGTGTGGGAGACCAGGACTGGCTGGGCACAGAGACTAGGTCTGAAAACCAAGAGTGAGGAGAACTGGGACGGGGTGGGGAATGTAGAGGGGGGAGATTAGCAATTGCTGGTTTGGGTCTAGAATAAGATATCCAAAGACTGGCAACTGGGACAAACAGCTGGAGTGGGGACAAGACAGAGGTAGTGGAAGGACAAGTTGGAGAGGTCAAAGCAGAAGGGGTCAAGCCTGAGGGAAATGTGCAGAAGAGTCTGTACACAATAAAGTAAACTCCCTTCAGGAGCATGAAATGGAACCCATTCTTCTGCTGTCAGCAAATATCTGTGAAACCCTCTGGCAGAGTATCCTTCCCCGCCCTAGTGCTGGTTCACACAGAAGAGGACAGCATACTATAGCCATAAGTTACTCAGCTCAAATAGTGGTTCGCCGCTGCAGGGCCGCGCCACTTCCCGCAGCGCCATTGGCCTGCAGCGGCGAACCGCGGCCAGTTGGAGCCACGATCGGCCAAACCTGCGGATGCGGCAGGTAAACAAACTGGCCCGGCCCGCCAGGGGCTTTCCCTGAACAAGCGGCGTCCCAAGTTTGGGAAACAATGATCTAAAGGTTCCAACTCTGCTGCTAACCCACGTGGATATCAACGTAATGCCACATGATGGAATCTGTTTTTTCAATTTATTTTTTTTAAAAACCTAGGAAATTACAGGAAAAAAAAATCTGTGTTAAAGGAACATTAAGGCTGCAAATTCAAAGACTCAAAAGTTAGGAAAATGCCAGAATTAAAGGTTGCCTTTGCATATGCATTATGATGCTGTCTTTAATTACATGATCATGTACTATTTTTTCCCCCACAGGCCCACCTGCCTCATTCAGTGCACAGGATGGAGCTGCTTGGGGGATAAATGAGGATTGCATCGTGAGAGACTATTTTGAGCTGTCTTTGGGAACCTTGCCTCATTTATTGCAGAAGTTGGAAGGTGTGCAGTGAATAAAGTAGGGGCTGTAGGAAGAGAAAGGAAGATCTTGCAGTTAAGGCAGTTGAATGCTGCCCAGAAGAACTTGATTCTATCCCTGCCTCTGCCACATAGTTCTTATGAGACGCTGTTCAAGTAATTTAAACCAAGCTTTTCACAGGTGGTCACTAACTGCGGGAGGGACATGTTGCCACTTTCGGGGACTCCCCCCCAAGTTAAGTGGTCAGTGCTGCCTCTCCCACGCCCCAACCCTGAGCACCCCACCCAAACTCCTCCTCCTCGTGCTGGGGAAGGTGGCGGGGTGGGCCACAGGGCCCGAGATTGCCCCAACAGCAGCCAGTACAACTGGCTCAGGGGCTGCCTGAGCTGCTCGTGCAGCTCCAGAGCCAGCCACACCAGAAGTCATGGAATCTGTGACTTCCGTAACCTCCGTGACAAACTAGCAGCCTCAGTGATGAGCACCAAAGAAACCCCATGAGGATACCAATAATTCTGATTTCAAAGCAAGGTTTGAATAATAAATGTAAATAAGCAAATAAGACATAGCGCTACACACTGAACAAGAAAAAACAAAATATTGAATGGCTGTTCATTAGCTGAGCACTCTCCATTCTGTGCACTGAATGAGGCAGGGGACCTGTTGAAAAAAAAAGTTTGTGATCATGCAGTTAAAGATTATCCTAATGTATATGCACAGGGGGTTGAACTGAGGTTGCATGGGCAATCTTAATTTTGGCATTTCCTAACTCTCGAGTGCTTGACTTTGCAACCCTAATCTTGTTCTTTTAACATATTCTGTGTCTGTAGTATTTGTGTATATATAATTACACATGTTTATTACATACATGAAGAAATTTTATATCTTGAGAACTTTCAGACTATTGTAAGAAAAAAGAATTAAGCCTTCTTTTGAAAGATAATCAACCTCTACTATTAAAAAAAGTGATCAATTGCAGAAATATATCTCCAGTAACCAAGTTAGGTTTGGCATTCAGTGCATAACTACTTTTTTCATGTTTGGGTTCCTCCTGTCTTTGGGCTGACTCCACTGCAACACCCCTGAATGTGTCACTCTATGATTTCACAGTACAGTATAATGAAAACCCTGTTAGAGTATAGCGTGTTCTATGGAATTGGCTTTTTAAACCTTTTTTAAAAAAATATAATTTTATATCCCTTGAGCTATGAAAAAAACCGTTACTTTGACAAATACACCACATAATTAAAAAGCCGCTCACCTGCTATATATTCCATCAGGGCTCCTTAGTTGGGATGCCACAGAATAGTGCCAGTGCATCTTCTCTGAGATAAGTACTGAATAATGTCGACTCGTTTATTTATGAAATGAATCAAGTTCACCAGTTTTCTTTAGACTACCTTTAATAATAAATTTGTCCAACATTGAAATGAAGTGCACCATCAATAAGTCAAAACTTTCAACAGGTAAACATCTGATAGCAGGAGATGCACTAGAGCTCTGCATTCATAATCCATTAATGGTAATGGTTGTCACATACAACATATATTTAATAACTTTAGATTATTAAGAGAAGTTAAAATTACACAAGGGTGGTCAAATGTGAACAAACTGGTTGTTCACCAATTTATGTAAGATATGCCTTGATCTGCACACTACTTCCATCTCAACAATTGACAGCCACAAGATAATTGATATTGGCAGCTACTTAAGAATTCTCTAAGGCCTTGTCTACATGCCACTTTACAGCGCTGAAAACTTCTCGCTCAGGGGTGTGAAAAAAACACCCCCCTAAGCGATGCAAGTTTCAGTGCTGTAAAGTGGCAGTGTAGACTGTGCTCCCAGCACTGATAGTTACTCCCCTCATGGGGGTGGTTTTTTTACAGCACTGGGAGAGTTCCATCAGTGCAAACTCTTAATGCAGATGGGCTGCTCTTGCACAGAAGGGGGCATATACCATCACCATTTAATTTGGCAGTCAATTATGTAGTTCCACAAGTGCAATTAAAAAAAATATTTTAAGGCCTAAACCTTCTACATGCTTTGATGATGGAGACTATAGAAAGTAAGAGTTAACAGATAAATTTGCCATGAACTTAAGTGCTAAAACTAATTTTAATGCAAATGTACATTTTAAAAATAAAGTCTCAAAACAGTATTTGCTTTTCCATGATAGAGGAACTGAAAATGTTTGAATTCAATAACAATAAAGCCTGCAGGTGATCTGCTTTGCCTTCATCGCACACTTAGAGAAGGCATTATCGTAGGCCACTGAAGGTCTCTGTAGACAGACCATATTTTACCCACCGGTGGCACTTTTAGCTCAGACATATCCAAGCTAGTCAGTCTGCCTTTGAATGGAACAGATTGCTGGTCTCTCTCTTTTTGGGGGTGAGAAGCAGGATAGAAGATGGGGAGATGCTAGTGGTTAGATTACCTCAGCATTTCCCTAAGTGCTAGATGTGCTCCTCCCCACCCCCAATGGTGTACAAAAGATTAGCTGCGGTATCCGGAAGACATATAAATAAGACAGGCAGGCTTTTAACAACACATGGCACAGTTGGGGGATGAGGGGAGGATTGTGTGTGGGATTTGTTTCATTTTCCTGAAGAGAGGCTCAGCTTTCAACAGGTTTGGAAAACACTAGATTGTTGGAAGCAGCTTGGCTGACTGAATATTTCGGTCCCTGTTCTTTTCTAATGTGATGGGATGTTAGATGGGGTGGGATCTGAGTTATCCAGGAAAGAATTTTCTGTAGTATCTGGCTGGTGAATCTTGCCCATATGCTCAGGGTTTAGCTGATCACCATATTTGGGGTCGGGAAGGAATTTTCCTCCAGGGCAGATTGGAAGAGGCCCTGGAGCTTTTTCGCCTTCCTATGTAGCATGGGGCACAGGTCACTTACTAGAGGATTCTCTGCTCCTTGAAGTCTTTAAACCACGATTTGAGGACTTCAATACCTCAGACATAGGTGAGGTTTTTCGCAGGAGTGGGTGGGTGAGATTCTGTGGCCTGCATTGTGCAGGAGGTCAGACTAGATGATCATAATGGTCCCTTCTGACCTTAGTATCTATGAATCTAATATGCACCAACATGTGAAAGGTGAGGTATAACATATCATGCACAGAGTTATATGCTGCAAAAAATTATAATTTAAAAAGTAAAGTCATAATGCAGTGGATTTGCATACAACACAAAAACAGCTCCTTCCTTGAGGACACCTTCTCTGGGGATTTCTTCTTGACCCTCCATAAAACTGAGTTGCCTTCTGATAGAAAGATATTCCTAGCATGCCTTTCTGGGGATAGCCCTTTAAATTTAGAAGGCATAGCTGCAGCTTTAAAGCAGCCTTTTTGCAACTACCTGTTTGTTTCACTTCAGTCTCTTCCAGCTGATAAGTACTCTTGAAGACATGACATTTTTGAGAATGTGCTACATAGAAAAAAAAAATTTTCTTCAAAATGCTCCTAGATTCGTTGAACTTATGGGCCCAGTCATCCTGTCAGTTGACCTCAACAGTTGTTGTTCAAGCATAACTGATGGACTGATCACGTCCCTTAATTAAAAGATTCCTGTCAAAATGTAACAGAAATTTCTCTTGAACCTTCAGGCTCAGTCTTGTCCTGCACAGTGCATGCGCACTAGGATGTTTTATAAGAGGGTAGGATGCAGAGAGCCCAGGGAAAAGGACAGACAATCAAGTTATTTGGTGCACCAAAGCTTCAGGGAAATATGTTCTGTTGCCTAATGGGCACAGTGAAGTCCCCAGCCAACTACTGCACAAGCTCCGATCTCAGCACACCCTAGCTGGGGTTCAGGTTGCTTCAAGAATCATCTGCTCGCACCCTACTGTACATCTTCCCTCATAGCCTGGGGTTTGAAAACTTGGAGGTTATCTGTTTTCTAGAAGTGACTTAACTCTCACTTCTGATGTTGCTTGTCTCAGCAGACCATTCTAATTCTTCACAAAGTTTCCCTCCAGAGAAAATTTTGTTCAGAATCCTGTCTTGGAGTCAGATGGGAGGAATAATGATTTAGCTGTGTATTAGTCAGGGATAGCTGATTTTATTTATTTATTTATTAAATATTTGGTAGCTTCAGTAATTGTCAAGCAGTGCAATTACTACAAAAGTACTGCAAGTACTTTATTTTATTACTCTTATCTTTCTTCCCCATTCCCTGTTTGTTGCATCTAGTCTCACAATTACACTGTAATGTGACATGTGTGCGTTTTTGTACGGCCTCTAGCACAATGGATCCTGACGGGGGCCCGCAGGCCCTACCACATTACAAATAATAAAGGATTCAAGCCATAAATCAAAGGACAATAGGTGTATCCATATTCACTACACTCCACCAATGTGGTATCTGAGTGTCATTTACAATAGAGAACACCATTTGAGACTATTTAATCCAAAAAGAGGATACCTCCTTCTGATTAAGAAACCTGAAGTTTCAAAAATATTAGTCATTCGAGAGTAAACAATGAGTTAGGAAGTTATTTTTCCCAATTTTAGTGGGAATTTCTATATGAAAGTGCAACAGGGATCACTACACATTATTTGATTGTTTGAATGGTATTCTTGGCGATTACCCTACACAGTAAATTGGGTAGAATATTAGCTCAGAAGGCTCACAGGACTTGGAACTAAGTGTAATGATTATGTGGCCCACACTTACAAGAAATGGCAGTAAAAAGTCCAGACAGCGAGCAAATAAAATAAAAATGCTTATTACCTCCAGGCACAAATGATGAAGCACACGCAAAGCTAAAAATTAACACTGATGTACAGGTGCTTCACACTTTTCTCAGCCATGATGTACACAATGTGACATGGGCAGCCCACAGGAAGCTGAAAAATATTCTCTCCAGTGGCACTCTCTGGACATGCTGGGACCAATAGCAACCAGGTGATCACTTTACGTTTGCCGTCATCAAAACGTCAAACCACACATAAACATTGTCCTTTCTTGACAGCTTAATCAGATTTGGTTGTATGGGTCATTTTTGAATTTCTGAAACCTTTTTGAGTGTTTTTTGGCATATTTGGCTCATGTTTATCACCTGCACCAGTCATTTTGATAAACAGTGGTGGTTAAGCTTTGGGGCAAGTAGGGTGCAGAAAGAAAATTGTGCCTACTTGCCCCCATAGCACTACTCTCTCCAGGGATTCAATCAGAATTTTCCCCATTACACGCCTCATCCCAAACATGGTGAAGGGGAAGATCGGTCCCAGGAAAGTTGCATTGCTATTACGTCTATAGAGATTGTGGAATCTCCATCTGCGAGGTTTTTAAGAACAGGTTAGACAAACACCTGTCAGGGATCGTCTAGTTATTACTTATCCTGCCTTGAGTGCAGGGACTGGACTAGATCAGTGGTTCTCAACCTGGGGGGCTGTGAGCAGGTTTCAGGGGGGCTGTCAAACAGGGCCATCATTAGATTTGCTGGGGCCCAGGACAGAAAGCAGAAGCCCCACTGCATGGGGCTGAAGCTAAAGCCTGAGCAATGTAGCTTCGCGGGACCCTATGTGGCATAGGATCTGCTTGCTCCCCCCAACGCTGGCCCTGGCTTTTATATGCAGAAAAACAGTGGAGTGGCACAAGTGGGTTGTGCAGTTTTTATAGCATGTGGGGGGCGGGGGGCGGGGAGAAAAAGGTTGAGAAACCCTGGACTAGATGACCTACTGAGGTCCCTTATAGTCCTACACATCTATGATTCTAAGGAGGGAGCCTGAGAGGCATGTGTGTGTGTATGGGGCCCCCACCCTTCCTGTCTAAGGCCAAGCCCCCTCACTGCACCCCAAACTGAAAGAAGGGGAGGATCGGTCCTAGGAAAGCTGCTCTGCTATGCTACCTAGATTCTTAATTACCTTGGCCAGCCCTGGCCCAGACCCAGACCTGCTTCCCAGGATGATCCTCCTCTCCTCCTCCTCCTCCACCACCGCCGTCGCCTCCTCCTCCTCCTCCTTCTGCCCTGCTGGTTTCTCCTCCCCCACAGACTGTCCAGCAACAGATCTGGTAGTAGGCAAGCCACAACCATTCTGAATGGAGTCTGGGGCATGGGATTCACCACCCAAGTCACAGGTTGGTGTGTTGTGCTCTAACTGCCCCGTCTGGACTCTGCCGGCATGCTCTACAAGATATCTAGAGCACATTAACATAATCCAGCAAGTGCACACAGGGCAGCTAAAGTGCAACACGCAGCCTGTTGCTTAGGTGATGGATCTGGGGCCTCAAACCCCATTCAAAACTGCCACTGCTTGCCTCCTGTCAGACCTGTCACTGCGCAGTCTGTGCATCTGCCATGGGGGGTGGTGGCGAAGAATGCCCCCTGCAGCACTATTTGCAGTGTTCATTGGACCCGAGTCGTGGGGAATGATGCAAAAGTCATAGATTTAAGGCCTGAATTCATAATTTCATAATTACATGTACAAATTGGGAAGATTACAGAAAATTTGACAGGGCTGGTATCTCCGCTATTCCTATCCTACCTCCTCCTATCCATACTGAAGTCTTAGCCTGTCTCTCTGACATCTCCTTGTGGAGGTCTAGCCGTCAGCTCAAGCTCAGCATGACTAAAACAGAGCTCTTAATCTCCACAGCTAGCCATTCCTCGATCACTGTGAACCTCATCATCATTCTACCTATCACTCTGGCCCATAACCTCAGCATCATCTTGGACTCTGACCTAGTTCTCACACCCAGGCTATGGATTCTTTATGCATAGAATTGCTAAAATATTGCCTTTCCTCTCCACATAGCTAAAACTCTTTCCCAGGCTCTCATCTCATATCTAGATTATTGCAACATCCTTTTCTCTGGTCTTGACAAATGCAATCTTTCCCAGTTCATCTCCATTCAGGATGCTACCGCAGATATCATTTTCCTAGCACATCACTCTGAACATGTCATCCCTCTCTCTGCATTCCTCCAGTGGCTCTCTTTTCTCTATTGCATCAAATATAAGTTGCTTGTCCTCGCTTTCAGGGCCATTTTGTGACCTATCATTCACTATCAAGATATCTACTCCCCCTCTCATCGGCTCATGATTCTAGTCTCCACCACCCATTTGTTAAATTTTCAAACAAGAACAAAGGGATATGTTACACCTAGGACTGTCAATTCATTGCAGTTAACTCACGTGATTGATTTTTTTAATCACAGTTAATTTTTGAGTAATCACGATTAATCGCACTGTTAAACAATACAATACCAACTGAAATTTATTAAAGATTTTGGGATGTTTTTCTACATTTTCAAATATATTGATTTCTATTTCAACACAGAATACAAAGTGTACAGTGCTCACTTTATATTATTATTACAAATATTTGCACTGTAAAAATGATAAAAGAAATAGCATTTTTCAATTCACCTCATACAAGTACTGTAGAGCAATCTCTTTATCGTGAAAGTGTAACTTATAAATGTAGGGGTTTTTTGTTACATAACTGCACTCAAAACCAAAACAATGTAAAACTTTAGAGCCTACAAGTCCACACAGTACTACTACTTGTTCAGCCAATTGCTAAGACAAACAAGTTTGTTTACATTGATGGGAGATACTGCTGCCTGCTTCTTATTTACGTCTCCTGAAAGTGAGAAGAGGCTTTCGCATGGCACTTTTGTAGCTGGCGTTGCAAGGTATTTACATGCCAGACATGCTAAACGTTCATATGCCCCTTCATGCTTCAGCCACTGTTCCAGAGGACATGCTCCCATACGGATGATGCTCGTTAAATTTAATTAACACATTTTTTTGTGACTGAACCCTTTGGGGGAGAATTGTATGTCTCCTGTTCTGTTTTACCCACATTCTGCCATATTTTTCATGTTATAGTAGTCTCGGATGATGATCTAGCACATGTTCATTTTAAGAACACTTTCACTACAGATTTGACAAAATGCAAAGAAGGTACCAATGTGGGATTTCTAAGGATAGATACAGCACTCGACCCAAGGTTTAAGAATCTGAAGTGGTATTCTATTTTTTAATCGTGTGATTAATTGTGATTAATATTTTTTACTCGCTTGACAGCCCTAGTAATGCCACTAGAGTGAAACAAAAGCAACTGTACTGGTCCTAAAAACCCCCAAAACACTACTACATAGTGTTTAGCACTAACTATATATATATATATATATATATATATATATATACACACACACACACACATACACACACACATACATACATATACACACACACACACACACACCCCTACCTCTCTCTTTTACATAGCACTCCTATGACAGGTAGTACTGTGGAGCTAAGCAGAATAAAAATCAGGGCCCTAATGTTTTTCTTTTGAGAGGGAGGAGGAGGAGACAGAGTATAACTATCCGAGCAGAGGAAAGAGAAAAAATGAGACCAGCAAACACGCACAGGAAAAAGATATACATTAAATACAAAGGAAAAATTAAAAAAAAAAATCAATGGAAATGGTGAATAATAAAAAAACTACAATATAAAGGATGAATTGAGGAATAAATGGAAAGTTATTAAATCAAATATTTCAGAGAAATATTGAAGACATTGTTTTTTAATGATTATATCTATGTAAAAGGATGTAAAAAGAAAGATCAAGGAGGAGAGTTTTTTAAAAAACAAAAATTAAAAATCAATGGATTATGTTTTGAAAGGGCAGTTTAGACACTGACAAAGTTGTTGGACAGTTTTACCCTATTTTATCCTTTTCCCTGTTTAGTATATTAAAGGTATGTATGCAACAGTCAAGGAGGAAAAAAGTTAATAGGTCTTGGAATAAAGCAAGAAAGAATATTAAGGTATGGAAAAGAAGTCGTTTCTAAGTAAGGAAGAGAAAAAAAAGGAGAAACCTCACAGCAGCAGTGATTAAGTAGCAAAGAAAGAAAAGCAACCTGTTCAAGCCACGTTAAAAAAAAAACGAACAACTAACTGTCCTCCTGGTGTTTCCTCATTGCAATGAGTTTGTTAGAGGCTTGACCTGTTGCCTGTCATGTCTTGTTTAAATATAAACTGTTTCAGTAAGTACATTCTTGTCTTTAAAGCACAGTTCTGCTCTGAAAATTGAGACTAAAAATAGCATTGAAGACTCCCATTCATGTCCTGTTTTCTGTCTCAAATTTAGTAAATTAACAAGTAAAATTATGGGTTTTTCCCCTGAGCTGCTAGCTTTCTTTTTTCATTTGTTGTGCTGTTTTTTTTAGTGCAAACTCACTGGACTGTGACAATCAAGCTATGTCCTTTGACTGAAATTAGTTCCGGTGAGGTGTACAGCAATGGATTAAGGCCTATATTACTTGTATAGATGTATGTAATAATGTGGCAATTTGAGAATACAGCCACAAATACTAAGGTAAAAATCTATACTTAGTTGCAAAAATATTAGATATAAAGGGCAAGGTATTTGGAGGTATTTAACAGTTTCCTAAGAAACAAGTTACTTAATAAAAATAATTTAAACTAGGATATTTTTAAGGTAAGGAAAAGTTGAGGAATCTCTGTAAAGATAATACATGTTACATTAATCCAAGGATTGGCAACCTTTCGCATGCAGCCCATCAGGGTAAGCCCCCTGGCGGGCCAGGCAGTTTCTTTACTTGCCATGTCTGCAGGTTCAGCCAATCGCAGATCCCACTGGCTGATGCAAGGGATGTGCTGACCACTGCTTCCCGCAGCCCCCAATGGCCTGGAGCGGCAAACCGCGGCCAGTGGGAGCCGTGATCAGCCAAACCTGCGGACACGGCAAGTAAACAAACTGGACCGGCCGCTGGCGGTCTGCATGCCAAAGGTTGCCAATCCCTGCATTAAGCCAGGCTAGTATGTCAGGAAACTTGGAGGACACATTAACCTCTTAAGCTCATAATGATTGGGAAACCCATCATGAACAATACTTCTGCAAATTAGCAAGTGAACAAGTAAAAAGAATCTGTGTTTATTATTTTGCCATTTTTTGGATCATTTTAATAATACTTCACGATTTAAACATGCTGTAAAGTATTTTTTGAAAACAATTCTTATTATTAAGAAATCTCATTCACTACAGCGGTCGTAAGTCTTTCCTGGTTGGCAGAATTAGAGTCTGCAAATAAGCAATAGTCTACTTTAATTTTATATAAGATTGCTGAGTGTGTTTGAGAGAGAACAAAAGTACTAAAGAATCTCCTGAGAGAAATGAGTTAGTTTTAAGTTTCCTAACACCTCCTGCCCCTCAACCAAAACAAAGAAACCAACAAGCCCAACCAGACAGATATACAACCCTCAACTACCATTCTAAGTTTATACAATATTATTCTTTTATTGAGTAAATGCACTTTAGTTATTTTGGGGGGAAAGCTTTGATTTAGCATTTATCTTATCAACTTAGTAAGGGAATCTGCAGACAGTAGTTCTCTGTAATCTTGCTGCAGATTGAGATAGCTCCACTGTTCACTTGCTGTTTTAGGGAGCTACATATACCAGTTGCTGATATTAGGGCTTGTCTTCAGTGCAGTTAGTTCACGGTATAACTCAAGTGTTGCCCTTAACCCAATCCTGTACACACACAAAAATCTCTTACACAAGCTAGCTGGACCATAAAGGAGCATAGGCTGAAGTGTTGATGACACTCAAGCTAGTAATGCAGTTGGGACATAGTTACTCTCCACTGTTAATCCAATTACACTGTGCTGCTCGAGTGTTATTTTGCAGTATGGCCGTTCTCATTTTAGCTAACCTAACTAAAAAGGATTTAATTGGAGCGTAAATTACTGCAGAATTAGCTTGAGTTAAGATATGATCTTAGAAGAACCAAACATCCTACCTGCTAGAAAGGTTCGCTGCACAGCTTTGAAACAGACAGCTTAATGCAACAGCTTTCCCACCAAGGCTTTATACTGTAAATGTTCAGAATGTGTACTGGGAATAGTCTCAGGCCAGGTCTACCCTAGAAATTTACATTGGTAAAACTACGTTACTCAGGAGTGTGAAAAAGCCACACCCAAGTGACGTAGTTATACTGACCTGACCCCCAGTTTAGATAGCGCTATGTCAACGGGAAGGCTTCACTGCCTCTTGAGGAGATGGATTACGCTCTCCCACTGGTGTAATACTGTCTTCACCGAAGCGCGACTGCTGCGCAGCTGCATCACTGTACGTGTAGACAAGTCCTATTTCAGTCTATTTAAAGACATTTGTTTTACATAGGTTTTGTTAATAATTTGTCTTTTGCTATTCTTCTGCTATAACACCATGATATTGGTTTATAAAATGACTAAGGTTAAAAATATTTAAATTATCTATTAGATTAAATTGTGTTGAGAGGGATATAAATATTTTCACAGATAACAGATACAGGATTACAGCGAAATATTTGTTAGAATAACATTTCTTAGCTTGTCATTATTTTCTCAGTATGGCACTGTGGCTTTACCTTTAAATGTTTACCAGTACTTCTATCTCATCTCCCACCTTTTCCCCAACCCTCATTGTTCTGTGATTCCTAATTGAATGGCATATGATTGTGGATGTAGGTGCAGCTCTGAAATAAAATAATAATGAAACATAGTTTAGTTTGTTACTTATTAGCAAAATTTGTAAGGCATATTTGAAATTTTCTTCTGTTTGAAAATGCACTGCTCTTATTTTAAAAGGAGTTAAGTACATTAGTAAGCAATATATGTCACATTCATCCTTTGTATAATTCTGCTGGTTTCTGTAAAGTTACAATAGGGCTGAGTTTGGCTCTATATACTCCTCAGAGCTCTTAGCAATAGCATACCATTGTGGATAATATGACAGCTCATCAAACAGGCAACAGGAAGACTTCTAAGTTTACTCTGGGGGAATTCTGTGTCACCGCACAATGCAGAATTGGCACAGAAATTAATGTTTTTTGCACAGAATTTCTGCCCCCCTGAAATGGGCTGCAGAGCTCCTGACCGCCTCTAGGGGGCACTGGATCCAGCAGAGCCCAGCTCACAAATAGAAGACACTGCCAGGGGAAGTGGGAAGGAGCTGGAGGGTTCCTGGCAGCTGCAGTTCCCAGCACATCCTCAAGGAAGGAGAGGGCAGCGCCATGCAGGTAACTCCATACAAGCCCAGGACCCAGCATCAGGCTGTTTCTCCCTCTGGATCCCTGGGCTCCGGGGAGAGGGGGTGCGAGTATCTGAGCTGGGGGCCCCACAGAAGGGCTATGAGGGGGATGGGTGCAGATATCTAGGTTGGGGGTGCCCCACCGCTGGGCTCTGAGTGGTGGGGGATAAGGGGTGCATGTGAGTGTCTGAACTGGGGGCGGGGAGGCCGTAGCTGGGCTCTGGTGCGGAGGAGCTGTGGGTGTCTGGCCCTCCTGCTGGGCTCTGGGGGAGGGGGCACAGAAACAGGAACTGGGTTGTCATAGGGGTTTCCTTAACACACTACTCCTGGAGGAATTTTTGTGTGTCTGTATTGTTACAGACATAGCTGCTGATAGGTATTCTGAAATAAATTACCAAAATAACTGAAACTGGCGTGATTATGTAGTGTTATTTTGACAAATAAAATATGCAGAATTCTAAAACATTGTGTGCAGAATTTTTAATTTTTTGGCACAGGAGTAATGTTATGTACTTTAACCTGCCATTTAGGTATCACTAAATCCTATAGACAGCCTACTACTACTATCAAGTAGTAATAACTAATTGAACATTTCTCAGATATTCTACCTTTTGCTGTTAGATGATAATTTAGAATGAAAACTGTTCTTGCTAAGCTTCTTCAATAGACTTCGCAATCTAAATTAACTTAGGTACATGCAAATGTCCTTGTATTAAACAGTTTAACATATTGCAGGTTTTAGTTTTTGATGTTTAAAGGGACAGTCATCTTAAAAAAGAAAGGCACACCAACCTCAGTTTTTTAATCTACTGTTGTTACAAGTAACACTTAAAATTACTGAAGTCAAAAGATAAGGAAAATATCTATTTTTGTATTTTATGCATTTCTCAGAATTTTGTGCATTGTCCGTTTCACTGTTTCCCATGATGTTAGTTAAGGGTCTTTTATACAGCAACAGAAGACGCTTTTACAAAAATTAAAAAGAGGAATATGTGATTGAAAGAAACAAAAATATGGAAGATGTTACTGATCCTGCTCAGAGTTTTCTACTTCAGATGAGCCTCCAAAACTCTAACATTTCTGGAAAAATTTTAATATACAATATTAGATATTTGGTTTCAGGAATATAACTCATTTAAAATAAAACAAACACTTCACTGCTCACCTGAGAGAAGGTACAAGTAGTGGGCAGAATTTGAGTGTCTACCAGCAGCAAGCTGCTATTTAAAAATTTAGCTTTTAAATATACTAGTTTTAATAACAATTTTGTTTGCAATATCCAGAATGCCTTAATGTAAGCCAAACTACACTGAGCTATACATTTCATACAATTCCTGGAAATACTGTTAAATTGGCACTACCCACTCACTGCACTCCATTGAGACCTTGTAACACAATTCTATCCCCATACAGTTCAAATGTTGTACGTGTACTTCTGTAATAACTTGAAACCACTCAGACAAACCGTTGTAAGGGACAACTGCCTCAGTTTAAAAACATTCCACGCAGAATGATGTATGGTTTAATAGATTACAACATTAGACTTAAAAGCATAATCTTTGATGTGGCTATTTTTAAGGTGGTGTTAGCAAAAGTATAAAATATTAATCCTGTTTTCCAATAACCATAACTTTTGATCTACTGAATCAGTCATGCTACATACAATAATCAGAGAGGAAGGACAATGTAATTAAATTCATTTGGGGAAATAAGACATTAGCACAAAGCTGTATAAACTAAAAATGATGCAATCACAGAACAACATTCCAACGAAGGCAAATACACTGAGTACAGTAATTTTAACAAACAGAAGTTTTTATTCTATGTCCAATCCACAGTATTGTGCAATCAATTGAAGCTACATAATACATATATTAAAATTTGTTTAGAAAAAATACTTGACTCAAATAGAGTATATAGTGTATTTAATTTGTTAAGTGTTTCTAGCTTTAATAATGTCACTCAATATTTCCTTTTAATTCTGAAATTTGAAAAAGAAATCTAAAATGATTTCAAGATCAACATTAAACTTCTTGAGTATTCTTAAATACAACATTAACACATTGCTAGACAATGTTGCTGTAGCAACATGGAGCTTCAGAATTCAGCAAGTACTTTTAATTAATTAATTAATTTTTTAAATAAAACAATTTCAGGGATATATTTGCTAGTGGAGTTATGCTGTTTTGGACTAATTGTGATGTTTTCCTACTGAAAACTCCCATACTTTTCCTTATTTACAAACAACCAAATTCCTAACAGTAGTTCCCCACCCATCACTGGTGCCCTCCTGAGTTATGCCTGGCATTATACCAAAGCTGCTTGGTGCAAATGGCAGGAGTTGACCCCAGTTCTCTCTGATAAAAAGATGCCAATAATTTGACCCAGCTTAATGTATAGAGCAAAGAGAGATGGCCAGCCACAAGAAAGAAATCAGTATGCCCTCTACCACAGAAATGAAGATGTTCAGATGGTCAAATGGTTGGATACTCCAATATAAAAAACAAAATGAGACTGGGAGGGGCCTACTGTGGCTTGCCCCAACTGAGGACAAGTTGAGGAAGGTGAGGCTACATTGGTATGGACATGTCCAGCGGAGACCTCCAAGTTATATTGGTAAGATGGCCTTTACAATGATTGTGGACTGAAGACAACCAAGGGGGAGGCCAAAGACTCAGTACATGGACTGGATATCAACAGACCTTAGACACACCAATTTGCATGTAGCCAGGCATACAATTATGAGTTTTGGAAAAAGGCTATAAAAAGTCACCACTCCTGAACAGGAAAGTGGCAAGAAAAAAGAAGAGTCCCTTGCCCTTCAGTGTGGAAAGAGGTAATCTGTTAAATTATTTACTAACCAAGTCGCTGTGTTATCTTGTTGGAAGCACGTGACACCAGTGTTCCTTGATTTGCCCTGGCTGATGATTAGGTTCACAATGGAGTCTGAAGTACTGGTATTGACTCAAAGCCCTAAATGACTTGGTTCTTGCCTACTTGAGACACCGCTTCTCTTCTCATGCCAACAATCAGAAGACACACAAACTGGAGTCCCTTTGGTATAAAGAGAAGGGGAGCTGTCATTAGATTGTTCTCTGGCAGGTGCTCACTATTTTCAATCTAGTCCTTGGACTGAAACAGCATGAAACTCTTGATCCGCAGGGCATACTGTAATGACTATCAATTTACTTAGAATTTGGGAATGAAAAGGGGAGAGGGCTTGTGAGGTAGGGGAGTACTGGCTGAATTTAATTGTGGTTGGGTATTTTTTGGCTTGCAATGAAGAACAGCTGCTGGCTTTACTGCTTGAGGGCACGAAGGGAAACTATGTATTTTTTGTCTAAAAGTTCTATAGATCAGACCATATATTATATTATTGACACTGCCCATAAGAGCACCTTATAAGCAGTCACGTGAAACAAACTGCTTAAGCTACTAACAAGCCTATCAAATGCAGAGAAACATATGAAATAGACTCGCATCTAAAGGCAGCAACCTCAGTTCCCTGGGCAAAAGGGCAGGACAACTGGGCTAAAGAATTGGGCACTGTCATACACTGCATGGCTGCACACAACAGGCTGTGCATATATTTTGTTCTCTGTCTTCCAATCTAAATATCTGAGTTTATATGAAGTCACAGCATGCATTTACAAATATGTACAGCACATCAAAACCTTAAGAGAGATGCAAACCTATTTTTGTCGTTAGTTCCTTTAATTTCTTGCAAAGGCCTCTGCTTCAGAAAGGCTGGATATATATGCAAATAAACTGCCTTTAAAGCTTTTTTCCTTTTTTTGGGGGGTGGGGTGGGGAGGGAGACGACACCTATTTACCATGTGTTGGGAGGGAAGAATTCACAAGTCAGCTAAGCCCTACACTCTGCAATGCACATTTCCCACAACTGTCATGAGAGCTGAATATAATTAAGTTTAAGTACTACTTAAAGAGCTAGTTTTAGAGTATTCCACTCCTACTCAAAGAGATGACTTTTTTCTTGATTAAAACACCATAAATGACGTTATTATCAACCCTTTCACTGAAAGGACAGTTTGATAGAAATGATTATTTCATCATATTCAAGCACAGTTTAACTACGATCTTAACATGAAACTCTGGACATAAAAGAAGCCTCTGTTAATTCAGAGAATAAAGAGATTTATCACTAAAATAGGTTATCTAACATAATGAGTTAATTCCTTCAGAAAACATGTACACATACATCAGAGGAAAGCTTAATACTGTATAATCTATATCAACGAAGAGGTGTCCATCTGCTTGTCACTCACCCCTATGAAGAACAAAGAATACAATCCTAAAGTCATTACTGAGACAAAACTCTTAGTGACGTCAACTTTCCCAAGCAGGGTTTGTGGACTTTGACCCAAGCTAACTGAATATATTGAGAGCTTCATGGCTGTAACTAACAGTGTGATTGAAGTAGTAAAAACTACTGGGCCTCATTTTTCTCAAAATGTCTATCCCCACCAGATTAAATTGCTAGAGCGCCCCTCCCACCAAGTGTCATGAAAAATACACCCTCTTTTTATATTCAAGATTTTAAAAACTTCCATGAAAATATCTTAAAAATAGAAAAGACTCATACATATGCCAAACTACCCTTACTTCTTTTGCAAACAACTGAACTAGTAAACTCGTCAGTTAAAGATTACTCAAAAATCAACTTCCCTTTCAGCATATAAATTTAACAAAAAGAATCAAGTTAGATTTACATGAACACACTGACTTTTTAGTACCATCTGTATCTACTTGCTATCCAAGATATATTTAGCTTACTTGCTCTCTTAAAAAAATACCGTAGAGTGGTCCAGTTTTCAAAGGTAGAAAAATTGATTACGTTTCAGGGAAATGAGTTACCTATACAAATGATACTTACCAAGTAATGTATTTCACAGTGCATCTTTTTTTAAAACCACAATCTATTTTTCTGTTTGCTTTCTACAGCAGTTGGTAGCAACGAGTATGCTCAAGTATTTCCTATGGGAAATGATAATACATCATATATTTGATTGCAAGGAGTACTCCAAGTCCTCAAGAACTCACATCTCTTTCTCGGAGGCTAGTATCAATATTCATCCAGTTTGGGCTTTCTCCCATCACCCAATTACCAGTGGTAGTTAGTCTTCCATTTTAGCTTACAATCCAATTTCTATATTTGTAATACTACCAGCAAGAGTGATGTCATGCATAGGAAGAAACTAATTGAGAGAATAAAAGTCAAGACCACTTTTTGACTTTGATTTCAGGACCAAAGAGAAACATACACAAACGTTTCACATGAAGCAACACATCTTCAAAAATTATTATAAGGAAGCAATTACATTTGAAAAGCATAAAGAACAAAAGTGTAACACTAGATAATTATTTTATATGAACTTTTTATGGTAGTTTCTACAGTCATGAACTTTACATCAGCAAGAACAATCTGAATAACTAGATTAACATAACATAATATGCTTATCAATAACTTCTTAAGTAACAAATTATGAAGTTTTATCACTTAGGAATAACGGTCCTCTCGATTTCATTGTATTGGTATGCTTATACCTGTATTTAAACACCATTTAAAGCAGTATGTAGTAATATCATGCACTCATATGTGCAACAATATTTTTATTACTCTTTCTGAAACTGAAGAGTAGCCCATAATATATTTTGGTTGGGTTTAATTAGAATGGTTTAGTCTATACATAATCCCAGTATTAAGACACTAAAGAAAATTATGTCAAGTCACTAAGAAAAGTCCACCAGATTCAAATTAAACTGGCACCTATTGTGATCAGCCATGTTTGAGCTGTTTTTTAAGCTCCATGGTTCACAGTTTCTTAAAGTCTCCTGGATGAGATCAATTAAATCTGCATTAACTACAATATCTTCCAGTGAACAAAATCAGCTTTGACAATATCTGTATTTGGCTTTCAGACAAAGTGGCTAAATTCTAAGGGCTTTTTCATTCATTTTGTTTAAAATACTTTTTGGAGGAAATGGACAATAGTATCTGATAATATTCAGTAGGTAATGTATATGAAACCCTTTGTAGTATGCCATTTGACTAAACACACAAGAATAGCTGCAAGCTGTAGAGGTTAATTATTTCAATTTTAGATATTGAGTATGAAAATGCAAATCCATACTTACAAGTGATGAATAGTGTAATCGCTAGAGATGAAGCAATTTTATTAAATGTACAATTAATATCACTTTAGGAATTTTTATTTATATTAAGAGTTTCAAAAAATAATAAAAATTTACCAAGTCTAACATATATTTTATTACTAAATATACAGTCTTGAAGATTATTATTAAACTGCCAGAACTCCTTTACTTTTGGGATAGAATTTTTTTTTCTTTTTTTAAATGGTCCTTTTCAAAAGGTCTGTCTTAGTAGTCTGGAATAGTTTCCTATATTACACATAATTCAACGACTGCAACATCCTCCCTAACAGATCAGAAAAGTCTCATTTTTAAAGAAATTGGTAACAGCCATGATGAATACATATATCACAGTAAGCACTGGCTTATTAAAAGTAGTCTAGTAAAATCTCATTAATTTGTATATAGGAATTGGTCTTTGCACTTCTCAGAGGCTTAACAGCATGATGTTGTAGTGATGTCTCATTAATTCAGACTTGAATGCTTTCTCAAAATATGTTTCAGAACATTTACTACTAAGTTAGATACACCGCAGTGCACACTTGTCAAATCAACAAACACGATGAGCTTTGTGATGCATTATCCTTGCTTTTTGTTTGCTTACTTTATGATTTGCACAATTCAGTAATTGGGAATGGGATCCCTAATCAATGTGAATAAGCAAGATTCTACTATGCAAACTGTATTAATGAAAAATCTAGAGTTTTTGACAGTCTAAAAATATTAAATTTGACCCCACATCAAAATATGTACGACTCTGTATGCACTATATGCAGAGTAGAACTTTACAGTAAATTGTTTGATTATAGTATATGTGATAGTAAAGATTTGAAAAGACATTTACTGAAAATTCTAGGTCGCTATCAGCATGCAAACTACACAACTAGATGACCTATCTTTTACAGAAACACGAAATTATTTTTAGTTACCCTAACATTACTCAAAACAAGTATGACAAAATTCCCATTAAACACTTTCTAATCTGATTTCTAGGGATATTCTCCTCAGAGAGGCATTTGGCATGTTAAGTGCAAAAGAAGATTATAACAATTCAATTTACTGGAATACACACTTTTTGTATTTTCAAGTTCCTTTACATATGTATTTCTTCATTTCTTTCTATGGTCATATTAAACTTTGCTCTTCTGGTTCCCATTTAACTTCTTATAATTCAATAAAGTTATTTTACTTCATAGTTTTAAATTACTGTTCTATGCATTATTGCCTACCTTGGGTACATTCACTTGTTTTACCTATTTTAGTCTTTGTTTTTATGCTTTATTATTTTGACAAAAAAAAAAAAAAGAAAATCATGAACATTGGGCCATACTCTACCCTCATTTACACCTATGCAACGCCACTGAAATCAGCAGGGTTTGATGGTGCATCTGAGAACAGAATTTTATCCATTTACTTTTTATTAAAATATACTGGACAAAATGTATTCAAATTCTAAACAGATAAGTGTATTTTAAAGGTAATAAGAGATATTAGGAAAGCTTACAAAACAAGTTAATTTATCCTATTAACAGGAGTATAATTGCATAAGCTCCCTCACTTCTCAATGTTCAAGTATGCACACACACACTTCATATGTAGTCATCTCAGATTCCCCTCAGTCACTGTGGGCAGTTTTAATACCATGATCCTGCAGTAACTCTGTTTACAAGTTATCCATGGACCATTTAAATATTAACAATTTTAATATATTCTGTGAGAATGACCCATCTTTGTAAGTAGTATCACATCACAATTTTGGGGTTTTTACAGTATTACAGAATGTCTTGTCAACTTTTTTTAAAATATGAAATTGTACTTGGAGTTTCTGCTAATATGCCCTAAAAAGATGAGAATGGCAGGTGTACACTTTGAGGGTAGAGGGAAGAAAAGAATCCAAGTAGCAGATTAATATACTTGAAAGCAGAACTTAACATGGCATTATTATGATCAAAGCTATTCATTATTAGGTTCTCATAGCAGAAGATTTCTAATTATTGTAATACAAAACAATTAGAACTCTTTTCATATTTGGTGTAGTTATGTTTGATGTTCTGTGGACAAGTGGTCATTTAAAATCCATTACTAATTGCAATCTATTCAACTGTAGATAATAGATAATTATGTTCCCCATTACATTAAAATAATTTAAAGTATAGGAACCTGCTTGAGCAAGTCTAATGAGTTATAAGTAATATGTTTTAAGTTCAAACCCCAAGTTTGCATAATTTATAAATCAATAAACATTTGACTAAGTCCTAGATGTGATTTTTGATTAACAGGAAAAAACACACATTTTATTAGCAAGATATTTTACTAGCTAAATGTAGCAATCTTCTGCCATACATTAGAACTCCAAAACACTTATTTCACAACTGATCAATATAAAATGTTACTTTGTTCTCATATTTGAATTATTTTGAAATAGTTCCCTAAAGCTACCTAAACATTTGGTAATTGGTTAAAGATGGTTAGCAGTTCACTGGGCAGATAGAAATATGCAATATCAAAAGTAAAGAAAGTTAAAAGCTCACTATTCTATTTCAAGAGGATATTCTCACCAAGTATACTGTCACCTCAGTAGAGATGGTTGCTAGTTCCTTTTAACACTACAATGCATCTGAGGATGGTTTAAGCACTGTTACATGTTTTACATTTTCCAAAATATTATCCTTTGGTAAACAAATTAACTTGTTTAGGACACCTTCCTAACAAAATTTTTCTAATCATGAAAGCTAGTTTTTAAGATCTACCATGTTATAGATAACAGATAAAAACCTTAAGTTTTAGTTTCTGAAATAAAACAAGTCTTTCAGTAAAATCATTTAAAACCATTACAATACTTGTTAATTCAGAACATAAGTAGTCACCCACTTTATCCCATTCATTTTATAAAACATCTGCACTGCACTGAAAGGAGGAGACTTAAGGGCACCATTTTGACTCAATAGCTTTGGAGATGGATGACCATTAAAAATAGTTCCACTTTGGATGCAGTGAATTTTTGCATTAAATAAAGTGAAAAACTTGAAAAAATTGTAATTTAAAATTCAAAAATCTGTGCTTGGGGAAACTCATTTTTCAGGTTAATTTACTAAATAAAGTGTGCATGCCAAGAACCATACTTAGATTAAGTGTGCAAGAAAAGTTTAATGTATGAGAATCTATATTCTTGCATTTGTTGAACAATTTTAGAATCACTGTAGCTAATAAAACCTACGCAAACATTATCTGATAGGACAGATAAATGCCTACAAAAGTTTTTAATGCATTTAGAACATTCTAATTTACCTACAGAAACTAGGACAACTTTACCAACAACAGCCCATGAACATTTATTTCCTTAGATACTTAAAGGGCAAATTTTCAAATGATTTATCATGTATCAAGTCAGAGCTATAGATATTAGAAAAAGGAAATTTAAATTCTAAAACCTTCAGTTCCCTGAAATGTTACTTTTATTTCTACCAAACATCACCTCATCGCTCTAAGAATAACTCCGTATTCTACAAAATGAGAGCAACTAGGGGTATAAAGAATACTATCAAGTAACATTTAACATATACTCAAGTAGAAAAATAGAATATAGATCAAACCCAAATTAGAGCGTCTGAATTTTGTACTACACTTGGGTGTACTGGATTCACTTCACAATAAGCAGTTGTGAGTCAAAAAAGATACTCAGCAACTGTTACACCACACTTGATGTTATGAAAAATGCCTATATCTATATTCAGGATTACAAAAAGTAAATGATAATTTAAGTTTCCAAATAAATGAGATGTCTTACATTAAATACTTCCGATTATCATCAATGTAGCATTAGTTTAAATTTAAAAAAAAAAAAAAAAACTTATTTTCGGTATCATTAACTAGTGTAATAAAGTTACTTCTGTATAACTAAAGAACTAAAAAATTGCACTACACTAAATAAACATATGACACTTCAAGAATTTTATCAAATTTCTGGGGTTTTTTAGGTAAGTATAACTTTAATCAACAAAAAAAGAAAAGGTTTATGGAAAAATAATTGGAGAGGCCCTTCTAAATTTGAATTCTTTTATAAATATATGAAAGATCTCTAAAACATGGAAAGACAGTTCTGTAAAAATGTACAATTTCATTCCTTCATGCTAGCAGATTAATCCTTCCCCCTTAATGAGCTTTTTTTTTGCCTAAGAATAGTTGATGTGATTTAATTTTCAAAGCTTGAGTCACTGGAAAACTGTGTGATTTCTTCCAAATCTGTAACCACAAGCCTATCCCAGTCAACAAGTCACATTTACAATAAAGGTACGGATTGCTTGTAAGCACAGCCTGTTGAACACAGTGGCCTATAACAACTCATATTTAATGTCTATAGGGCAAAAGAAGCCATTTGCTGAAAAGGCTTCCCTACAAGTTCAGCCCTCCTTCTATCTCCGGAAGTGGATTCCTTGTATTTAAGTTTTAATTTAGAATTAAATATAAAGGCTACACAAACAAATCAACTGTAATGAAAAAATGTAATAATTTCTGATAAAGATATCTAATTAGTATATTAAGAAGTTATGCTAAGAATTTTAAAAGTTAGATGTCTTACTGAGAATTAAAATACATACAAGATACAGACATATAGACAAGTGGAACAATTCACATCATAGTAGTTAAATATTTACAAATTAAAAATACAGCAGGAATCTGTACCAGTTACCATACTGATGTTAAATGTATATATATGGAGCTTGAGTGTAGTTAAGATTCTTTAAAAAACTGAAGGTAATTTTTCAAGAGATGTTAGAATTACACAGCTAAGGTGTACATGTAAAAAGCCCTTAGTTTGGCCAATTAAAAGCAAACAGTTATTGCACTATTTTCAAAACCTTTTGGAACTGTTCACAGGTTTTAAATACAGAAGAAGCTTTGCACTGCTTTTCAACAGACAGTTACATGTCCCCCATAAAGCTGAAATTACTCAAAGTGAAAATTATGCACTTAATAACTTTTTACAAGATGGCTATGAAATTTTGTTACATAATAGCCTTTAGTCTCCTTTCAAGAAATTGAGAACTAGTAGAAGTATACTATATTTTATATTAATAATGTTACTTTTTAATTTCTGCAACATCCATTCCAAAATCGTTTCCAAAACACAGCATTTTAACTAATGCATTAAGAAAACTCTCCTGAAGGCTTGCTACGCACAAAAGAAATGCTTGGATCCAAACGAATCTGCAAGTTTATCCCTATTATGTGGCATTAATTTATCATACAAAGGTCAATTTAATGTCTTTATCTTAAAAAAAACCAGAACCACCCCTTTGCTTTAGGCAGAGGTTCTGCATAGGTGAGAACTATAAGAAAAGAGAAGCTGTCTCTTTAAAATGCCCTGCTCTGTCCCTGATCCCACGTGGAACCAACATCAGCAGCACTTTCGCATTAACTTCAATGTGATGCAAGATGAGGCATCATTTTATATAAATAAAACGAGAAGGCTGCTGAATACATTCTTTATGGGACACAGACAGGTGAACTAAGCATGCCAGTGAAATCACAAGGCATCCCCAGAAGAGGTGCCCTTACTCTGCGCCCTCTACGCCAGAAGAGGTGCCCTCACTTTCTCTCTATGAGGTAATGTTCCAATCCAGCACTACACTGAAGAATCCAGTTTAAATAGAGGATGGAGTCACAAGTAAAATTTGAATTTCAAATGCAACGAAAATGTACTTTATAAACCGGAAAGGTTTACTCTTTGCTTCACACATCCTAATTAGATCAAGAAAGTGACACTACAAAGGCATTACATTCCGGCCAAAAAACAAGAAAAAGAGAAACCAACCGCACACAAAGAGCATTAAAAAGGAAGTTATAAAGGAGCAACTATAGCATTTATCTTATCTAAAAATCACTCCACATTACCCCCAAATTATGTAGTTTCTGCAGTATCATCTCCCCCCACCTCTCTCATCTGAATGGGATTTTCACGTTTTCTTATTGTCGGTGGCGAGTTATAAGAGGCTTTTGCCTTTCCAAAGAATTCATCAACAAAAAAAATAATAAATATTAACTCCTTGCTCCCTGAAACGTTAATAGGGGCATGCAAGGACACGGGGTTTATTCTGCTACCCTTAGGAAGAAAAGGGGGATCGGCCCCGATTTTTAAGTATTTTTGGGAATTTTTTTCTAATTTTTATTTTGTTATATGCCTCAGTTCTCCCTCCATTTTGGTTGTTTATGATACTGACAACAAGCTGTCCCTGCTCTCTCTCTCTCCGGATCTCTCCTGCTTTCAGTTAACAAACCCCTCTCCCCAATGCAACAACAGTCAGCACTAACTTGGATTCACACTTTCCTCTAAACATACTCGAATGAGGGAAGCAAAAGGCTCCTGGGCGACTCGAAGGGGGGAGAGCAGATACATTCTTTTCCTTATTATGAAGGGAAAAACTTTAGTCCTCCCCCCACACACACAAAACGAAGGAAAGGGGGGCTGAGTTCCCCAAAGTGACTCCAGATCCCCCCAAAAGAGTGAGCTGCCTACTTCCTAGGACACACTCTGGAGACTGGGGTCCACCCGGGAAATTTTTGTGCAAAATGCGCCTGGTTTGATACTTCGGGTGAATTTATATTAATTTTTCCCTCATTTTTGGGCAACACGGTCTCTAATGTCTTCCGCTCCCTCTCGCTGCTGTCACTCTATTCACAGCACAGACCCTGGAGAAGGAGGGGGGGGTGCTAGAAGATGGGGGGGGAAAAACTTCTGCAAAAAACTTTTCAGAACTCCCCAACGAAGCTAAGGGGTGGGGGGGGGAGAACCCCTCTCCCTCCTTGAGTCCCCAGGCAAACTTCTCTCCCTCTTTAACTACTACGGTGCAGGAGGGAAGAAGGGGGGTGGGTGGACTAAACTCCTAGGATATATTTTTATAAAATACATTTTCCGGGCTATGTATTTTTCTCCCCTACTTTCTGCCTTGGGGTCCCCAGAAGGATGGTGGGGGCAGCTCAGAGATGGGAGGGGGCGCGATTAACACAAACTTTTCCTTGCCGCTGCTCCGCTCTCCGCTCCCCCCTCCTCCTTCTCCTCCTCCCCCTTCATAATTTAAATAACCCTGATATTTCCCTGCTAAACCCCGGCGCCTGCCCCCCAAACCCGCAGCAGACTCACCGCGGGAGCCTCAGCATCCCCTCTGCGCCCCGTTTCCACCCTTTACAGTGTTCTCCGATTTTTCTGTAATTTTTTTCCCATATTTCGGGCTGGACGCGGCGGGCCTGGAAATTGTTTGCTTTCCCCTCTTTCCAGCAGCCATTGTAGTGTATGCGCTGCGGTGCAGCCCAGCCTGCCGCACACGCCGCGCCCACACCGCCCGCCGCCCACACGCGCCGCGGGTTGGCCGCCTCCCCCCGTCACTCAGGGCTCCGGCCGCGCCCCGCTGGAGGCGCCTGCGGCCCGCGCCGCCCGCCTGGTTGGTGGAAGGAGGCGCCGCTCTGGCCAGGGCGGGGCGGGGCCGGGCGGGGATTGGCGGCCCGGCCGCGGGCTCGGCGCTGTCACTCAAGCCGGCCGAGGAGCCGGGAGTGGGCGGCGGCGGTGTCAGTCCGGGGGGAGCCGCGGGGCCGGGAGCGGGCTAGGCTGCGCCCCTACATAACTGCTGCCGCCTGAGCCCCCGCTGACGTCTTTCGAATTGGAGACGGGGCTCGCGCGCCTACTGAGCCGCCTGTGAGGTAAGTGCGGGGCCGGGGTGCGGAGGGCTGCTCTCCCCCACGGGGACGTGCCCGCCCGGGCGTCCCGCGCCGCCTTCCCCCTGCGGCCCGGTCCGGGCGGCGGCGGGGGCCGGGGACCCGCCGCTCCAGGAGCGGGGCTTTGCTCTCCCGCCTCAGGGTTGGGGGGGGGGGGGGGAAAGAAGCCGCAGCGGGGCCCGTTCGCTTCTTTCCCCGCTGCCCGGGCGGCAGGGGGCGCCCCGGGCAGTTGAGGGGCCCGGGCGGAGAGGCGGGCGAGCCCTGCCCGGGGTTCCGGCCTCGCTGTCACGGGAGCAAGTGACCCTCGCCGCAGCCCCTCTCCTCTGCGAGCGGCGGGGGCGCCCCGTCCCCCTCCCACCCCTCGGGGCGCGGCGCCGACCCTCTGCCGGCGAAACGGGGGAGCAAGCGTGTGGCAGGCCCCCGGGTGTGTGCTGCGTGTCCCTGGGGGGGCAGCTCAAGGACGGAGCCTGGGGGGGCCTCCCGAGACCCGCCGGGCTCCCGGAGCGCAGCGCCCGCGAAAGCGACTTGCCCGTAAGCAGGTGTTTGGGGGCACCACCTTGACCCCGCTTTGGGAAGGG
This sequence comes from Chelonia mydas, assembly GCF_015237465.2. Taxonomy (NCBI): domain Eukaryota; kingdom Metazoa; phylum Chordata; order Testudines; family Cheloniidae; genus Chelonia; species Chelonia mydas. The sequence continues at coordinate 66,223,467 of NC_057850.1, read as the reverse complement.
AGAGGCCAGGCGAGGGGCCGCCCCTAAACCGCTCTCAGCCACCTATTGTAACCTCCTCCTCCTCCCTCACAGATCGAGGTGTTAATTCAGTCCTCCTCGTTAATGACCGTGTTAGGGGCTTGACGGTGCTAGGCTCCGCTGAAAGACTTGGCAGCAGTGGGAGCCGTGGAAAATAGCTTGATGGCTCTTGAACTGCAAGTCTGCCCTAGGGTTAAACTGTACTAGTAATAAATATTTTCCCTGCCTGTGCTGTTTACAACTGTTCACTAATTTAGTAAAACATAATTAAAAACTGTAGTATAAACAAACCCTTGATGTGTTCGGGGTTGGCCCTGTATTCCTAAAGCAGTAAGGTCAGCCTGTAGATGTGTAAAAACCGAGGGGAGGGAGAGGAGAGATTACTTCCTGTTAACTTAAATCAAATAGTAGTAGCATTTGCATGTGACCTACCTGCCTGTCAGGCTTGATAGTAGGTTGTGCTCCTAATGTTGTTGAAGCACTTCATAGAAAAATCAGTTCAGGAGCCATCAGATTATTTTCCATGTGCCCTTACATGTGAAGTATTTTTTTGTAGTAGTGCGTAGTATGTTTCCACATAGACTAGCATATTTAAGCTTTTGTACATTCTAAACCAAATCACCTAAGCAACTTTATAAGAACAAAACCTACTTTTTAAACCTCAATTTACAATCAATACACTTCCTACATTTCATTGTCAATTGGACTAAACCGATTGACAAGCACTGGAAATATATCCGCTTTAAATGAGCTACTAGTCATTTGTGGACTGACTGACAATAGTGTGAATACTAGACAAAATCTGCTTCCAGTAAGTTACCTTCAGCCTCTTCGTTGAATGGTCACTTTCATGAAGATAGTCTTAAAAGCATACCAGCAATGTTCCCTTATTGATCATGCTTTTCTAAAATAAGCACAACACACTAGTTATAAGTAATACTTGGGCAAACCTCTGAAATTTCATGTTAACAGCATTGATGTCAATGGGATGTAAGTTCTTTTGGCCTTTTCTGCAATTGCTGGTTGTCTAGTTAGTGTACATCCATTTATTTTTAAACCCTGTGTGATCAAAAACAGTCTTGCTCTAGCAAAGAAACGGAATAATTAGCTCCAGATACCAAAGTTAAAATACAACTAAAATATCAAGCTCTCTGTGAAAACAGTTGCTAAAAAAACTTGCAGTAGGTGAGTTAACATTTTTAACTTATATGCAGTCTTCCCTCAGCATTAAAATCTGAGAGTTCAAATACTTCTCAAAAGAAACTGTTCTAAAGTATGGGTCTCCTGTGGAGAAGTGCTTATTAAAAAGGCATCGGAGTTCCATGTTTGTTTCAGTAACTTCAAACTCTGTTTAAAAAACATGTTCTAACTATATACTCTGGTCTTAGATCTGAAACTGAAGTAGCTGTTTCTTCCTTGTACACAATTACCTGTGGTGTAAATAAAACCACCCCCAAACAAACTAGGAAACCAAATTCTGCCCTTAGTAGCTCCTGGACAACCTGGTTTTCAGAGAGGCTGCCCAAGTATACCTAAGGGCAGAGTATGGCCTACAGCTGAAACTTAACAGTTCAGTTGATTTACAAAAAGTAATAGAATCCCACTAGCTCCTGTGCATTGGCTCTGCAGTGGTAAAAAGGACTAAATAGATTTGTTACTGATGTAAGCAGAGTTAGTACAGGGTGCTATTTTTACTGTAGATACTCTTAAATTATATTTGTATTTCTAAGCTTGTCTTTAACAGCAGCTTTTTGTAGAAAAATAATGAGATCAAGTAGGAAGCTCAGTGTCAAACTGAAACTAGTTTTCTACTTTATTTTACACTGGTTTAGCAATTGGAAACTAGCTTCAATATTCGTAGGTAAGCATTGTTTAAAAATCTGATTTTTAAATGTGGGTTAAGTAGAATCTAAGTGGATATTTTCCTAGGGAACCATTTTTGTGTGTCAAACATGTCACTAATTGGTAATATAGTAGTAGATCTAGATGTTTCTGTACTCAAAGCTTAGTTTCCACTGTGGCCCTGATTCTTGTGGACTGGCCAAGGAGCACTTGGCCCAAGCTAGGAGGGGTTTGCGTGTGCACATTGTTCCTTTTCAATTCTGTGTTGTGCCATCTGGGTACTAGGCTGGTCACCAGTTTAAATTAGAACAGTTTGAGTTTTCTCTAAATATGCAGTGGCTGTTAAAAGCCCCAGGGCCTTTTGTAGTATCTGGCGAATTTGGGGGTGTAGGAATATGTGAGACATACCCCTTTCCTCAGTCAAATCCCTACACTAATAGTCAGGAGTTGGCATAGGAGCTACTACATAGCTAGGAAAATGGAATCCTAGTGGCTGGTTAAACTGGTCTGAGTTGCTTCGTACTATCAGAGGAGCATGAACCATCCTCATACAGTAGAAAACCAGGCCTCTTGTATGCAGAAAACTCAACAAGTTTCTATATTCCTTTTTTTCTAAATTATATGTTTAAAAAAAATCTCTCCCAGATCTTGCATGTATGTACTATGGTAGAGGTTTCTGTGTTAAACCACTTAAAATGGAAATTCATACTGAGACTGTTAACATTAATGGCACTCGTGGGTCAAATATAAAAGACTTCTTTTCTTTCCTGCTTCTAGCTGCAGTAAGACATTTTAGGATGTCCAGAAATGTGCAGCGACTTAGAGACCACGATACAAATCCATGTCTAGCGGTAAGATTGGTCGGTTATGGTTTAGTCTGAAGATGCTTTATTATAGGGGTGTGAAAACTACCCAGATAGTTCCTTCTAAAAGCAAGTCGTTTATACTGCTTCATATTCCTTCTGAAGGGGTGTATGTGTTCGTGTAAACATCAGTAATATTTGGACCTTTTAAGTTGAAAATATTAAGTTAATAGCTCTTCACGAATGGATGGGGTAGGCTTCTAGTTATCAGGTTTGGAATTCTGATTGTGGTTTCAAGGACAGACTTAAATCCTTGTAGCTTGGATTTGTTCCCCTCTTTTTTTTTAATTACCCAAAAAAAACCCACCCCCAAGTATTTTGCTGTTTACTGCGTTGGTTACCTTTTGAAAGAACCAAACAGAACTTCTGTCTGCATTCTGAGGACAGATGACCTGATTTTTTTTTATTCCCCCCACAGGTGCTGAGCAGCCACAACTCCTAATTGAAGTCTTTGCTTTCAGATTCCCTGGCCTTTCTTTGGGGGGTGGGATAGCCCAGTGGCTTGAGCATTGGCCTGCTAAACCGAGGGTTGTGAGTTCAATCCTTGAGGGGGCCATTTAGGGATCTGGGGCAAAAATTGGAGATTGGCCCTGTTTTGAGCAGGGGGTTGGACTAGATGACCTCCTGAGGTCCCTTCCAACCCAGATATTCTATGATTCTTGTAAGAGCAGGAGTTTGCCCTAGTATCCTTGATGCAAAGTTTCTCCTACTTCCCCAACTATTGTTTGTAGCACTCAGACAAGTTGGCTGTCTCCCTTAATCTTAATTTATAAAATACTCTGGGGATTTTTTAGAATGAAATATTACACTAAAAATGTGTAAATATATTTATCCCCACCAGCTCTTAAGTGTGACCTGTCTTCCATATTAAAGGAAACAGATGCTTCTAGACAATGTATGGATGACAATAACTACAGAAAGGATATGTGTGCCTCTTATTTTTTAAAGTACAAAAACTGCAGAAAATTTTGGGTAAGTAGTCTTGAGCAAAATTCTCAATCAAACAGAATATTTTGGTTTAACAAAACAGTCCTTTGAGTTTATCCTGGTAACTAAGGCCTAACACTAATCAAACTCTCTGCACTAGATAATTCCAGTTTATCCTGTCAATACTCTGACATGAATTGAAGTTCTTTCATTACTGTTTTAGCACTATTAAAATGAAAATACTAGAACAAAAGTAATTTTAGTTTTGCCGCAGTGTAATTTTGAGAACAATGACTATATTAACTAATTTTCAGAAGTGAAAGTAATGCATAGGTGCAAGTCTTAAACTGCTATATTTGTCCTTTTTTACAAATCTGAGTGGGTCTACTCAAATGTTTTTTGCAGTGTTAAATACCCCTGTCTCCTTCTGAATCTTACAGTTTAGTACTTGTACTATATCCTGACCCAAATCTCATGGATATATTAGAACAAAATTTTTAAACAATATAATCAGGGAGTTTTCTTTCCTATGTTAACTTCCCTCACCATTCTATTCACTTTGTCTTCCCTGACATTGTTCTCCTACACTTTATTTTGCTTCCTATTAATATATTCTAACTTTTATTTTTCTTCCTCATGAGGTGTTCTGCTGCTGCCACTTAAGTTGCCTTCTAACTCCAGCTTTTTCTTGTTCACTCAAAACATTCTGCAGTGGGAATATCAGCAGAGAAATCACTCCTGTGCTCTACTAGCAACATCCTTTAGTTAATGACTTTAAATAATTCTTGTCTGCAAACAGCTTTTTTGGTGGGTTGCACAATTATGCAGTTAATCTGACATATTGCCATGAGAATACTGTAGTTCTTTAAAAGTATTTGCTTTCACTGTCTACTGAAACGATAAAGTGGATTATCTGATGTTACTTAACTTCAGTTAAATGCACTGGTATTAGTTAAGGACCTAGTTTCTGCTATAAAGTACTTCTAAGAAGTACATTCACTAGGAGCTAAATTAGAGGCAGAGACTTCTGAGAAATCAGTGTGTTCTCATACTCGCTTTCTTCTGTTTACAGCATGCCGTTATGATACAAAGGAGAAGAGATGGTGTGAAACCAAATATGCCTACAGCAGGAGAGAGAGAGAATATATTGAAGTCAATAGGAGGGACACCATACTGATTGCACAATCTGTATTGTTTACTATTATATGTTATGTACATATGAAGATTTCTGTCAGCTAGGCATTAAAAATTTTTAACATTGCCTCTACGTTTATTTTATCATAAGATGTTGCCAACTGAAAAAGAACATTACCTTAGATTGTAAAGCCCTTGGGGGGGCAAGGGGACATAGTGCGGCAGGGACAGCTTTTCTGTTTGTACAATTCCTAGCACAATGGGATCCTGGTCAGAGTAGGGCTTCTAGGTGCTACCATGATGCAACTAAATACTAATTACTATGTGCCTAAAAGGTTCACTACAGACATGTACAAAGATTACCTTGAGGCAGTTATGGAAATAATTCTTAATCTTTCACTTAATGCTGAATGCCACGTAATTGGCCTTGATATTTGACAGCTTCTTCAAAACCTCTTTTGGCATAGAGGCATATCTGGTGGGGGACAGAGCAGCTGCTTAGAGCGAGAATTACAGAGGAAGAGGAACTACTGAGACTGGTTTGGTACAACTTAACCGATAACTACTATCCTACCGTTTTGTGTAATAGTTAAAGTAGCAGGTCCCTATTCTGCATTTTTCATATTTATGTACAAAAACCAATGTTTACATGAGTCACACTTATCACAGCTCTAATTGGAGGCATCTGACAACGGTACAATCACTGAAGTTACAACTTAAAAAAAAAATACAAGCTACTACTAGAAAAAAATAAATGGATTTCAATGGAAACTAATTTCTAATTTTTTAAAAAAAAGTTTAATCAGATTTGTAGCCATCTGCTTGTCTAGGGAAAGGCTTGTGAGGGGAAAAAGTTGAACTCCATTGTTCTTAATAACTTGCTTTCTGATTACCTGTTTACCTTCAATGACATACTTTTATACCATCACCAGCAGGTAAATAGTAGTAGATATTAACAAAAAACTGTTAACTGAAAATGCTTAACCTACAATTAATGTAAGATAAGATCTTAATCTTATTTTGGGCATTTAATAGCACTGTGTAGCCAGTTCCTCCTCTCTATGGAACTTTCAAACAGCAACATAAGTACTTTAAATTTAAAAAAAAAGTGTGAAGCCACAATTTGAGCATGTATAGTACATAAAGCACCTTTGACATTTTTTTCTGAAAATGACACTAGATTACTGGACCTATCATGCATTAAACAAGGCAGAGAGCTGCAGTTCATGTTGCTGCCTAATCAACCACCTTATCTTACAACATTAAGAAAATCCCCAGTGTTGGCTTTAAAGTGTGAGCCATGGTCCCATGCTGCCAGAGGGAGTAACTTCTACAATGTGGAACTGTTCGTTAAGGCTCCTGTTGCAATGGACTTAGCAAGAATATCTTGGCTGACTTCCACTCATGCTGCATGTGTGTTCCAGTTGATCGGATGGTTGCTTTTGTCTGTAATGTAATGGACTACACTGGCAACACTTCATGGTCTCCAGTTTCTCCCTGCAATTGTCTGCTGTTTTTCTCACTACTCTTCTGTTGGATGCCTAGCTCTTCTTCGTCCTGGCTTTCTTCATGTTTGCATGGTTAGTGCCCATCTGATATCACTTTTTTTTTTTTTTTTGTGCCTTATGAGTGTGTTGGTGACCCTTGGCCTTGTCTTTGCTAAGCATTGCTCTTACTGTGTATTTCCTTTTCACCACTTCATGTACCTGGATGCTACTGCTGGCTTCCCTGCATTTGTCTGACTGGGGATGGAGAACTAATGGATGTGATTGAACTGAGTACTCTGCAGCTCTTACTACCTTTCTTGCTGCCTTTCCTTTTAGTGCTAGTTATTGCATGCTCTGCTGCACTTTGTTTCCTCCTCTCTCCCTGGCATCCCAAATCCACAGCTTTGGTTGTTTGCTGTTGCTATGTTGAAGAGCATTTCTGCTGGGAGTCCAGGCTCCCCTACAGCCTTTCTGCCCTAAAGCTTGCTGCTTTTTTTTTTAACCTGGTACTCCTGCCCCCTTTCTAAACAAGTCTACTCCTGCATCTCTTCCCCACCTCTGACTCAAACTTCACCATTGTTCACAATAGTTTTTAGGATAAAATTGACTCTATCCAGAGAATTCTCCCAGATGTAGTCTACCACCATCTCCAACTACATTTTAGTACCCTTGCCCCTTACTAACCTTTTCTTTTTCCCTGCTTGTTACCAACTTTCATTCTGACTACCTTCTAGCCTTTTGACCTCCTCCTGTCCTCTCGTTCCACTTTTCTCCTGCCCATTTTAGGGAAAGAGCATACAAGGACATACTTCTGGCGGCCAGTGTGGCCTCTCTAATTGTTGGACCATTTCTGTCTTGCCTCAAGTGAGCTTGTGAATGTTGCATACATGCTTTAATACTTACTGCCTCTCCCCCTTTTGGTTTACTAGAGAGCTGGGTTCTGTTCCCTTTGCTAGTCACACTTAGCATTAGCTTTCTGCCTGATAAGGCAAGGGCATTGGGTTGGTACTAATCTTCCTGTTTGTCTACAGTTTTGAAAGAGTTGACTGCTCCTCTTGGCTTTGTCATGTGAGTTGTCCTGGTCCACTAAGCTCTTCACCCATTTCTTCAGTGTCAATGTTAAGTCATCTTCCAGTGTGACCACTAGCATTTTGTCATGGCTCCTCCACTCTGTGTCTTTGGGCAAGATGTATCTGTTCTTATGGCTTCAGCTACTACTACTCTGCACTTCCCTCTCCCAGTCAGTGCAGTCTTGTGTTTTGAACTGCCTCTTCACGGTCATCTGCTGTATGTTTTACTAAAGTTTATAGTCAAATAGTCTTTCCTTAAAGAAAGATCATGGCATTATTTTTCTCACCTATGTCACACAGAACTTTCTTCATTCCTATAGCTTAAAACCCTTTCACTAAATTGTGATAATCTCTTGTCATCTCTTTTCTGCCCACCCTGCTTCAGTTAATGCAAAACCTTGCTTCCCATCTTACTCTTCTTTAAATGCCATTACTGATTTCTTCTTGCCTTTTGCATGAAGTTCAGCTTTCTCACAGTTGCCTTTAATACCCACCACCTGACTTTTAAAAAAACCAACATGTCTTGAAGTTTGGATCTTCACTAGCCATTTGTGTCCTGCCATGCCTACAGAGCTTGACAACTGATTGATTTAAAAAAAAAAAAAAAAAAACTTAAGAGCAGATGGCCCCCTTGAACATGAAACCCTTGGCAATTGTAATTTTTGGATGGCTGGAGACATGACCTAAGAGGGCTCTTCAAAACTGAATAAAATATTCTTCATAGTTTGTTGAATTAAAACACCAAGTGTAAAACTGTTCTTTTGGCCAAGGGCTGTATATTACATTTTAAAGTGATTTGGGCAGGAGTAGTATCTTCCTCTTTCCAATATCAAGCAAACCGGTGCTTAAATGTTTACTTTGCTATTTTGGGACTCCACTAATAAATTTGTTTCTAGTATTGCACCAGGGTGCTAGGTGGTTTCCAAACAGAAAAGAATGCACTGTTAATGCCCTGAGGAGCTCATAAAACACAAGGAAGACACAAGGTAATGGGAACTGATAGGACATAAGTGGCCAGTTTGTTTTTGGTAATAAAAGGATCGCTGTGGACATCCAAATTATCGATCAACTATCCATTGTGGACAATTGTAGCTTCTTGTAGGTGTCATGGCAAAACTGGATCTACAGGTAAGATTTGAATGCAGAAGACTATATGTACAAGTGGCTTTGTAGAAGATAGCCAGTCATCACTTCTAGAAATATATTTCTAGGACACCTCAATGCGTTGTCATTGTCAAGAAACAGCCCAGCTTTTTTTATATGAAAATTTCTTGAAGAGATCAAATGCTTTTACATTACATTATTGTGCCTTTCAATAGTTCTCCATAAGTTTACTTTCAATTGTGATATTACATATTTCTTCACCAGGGGCTGCTGTGTTCACATTTAATGCAGTAGAGTGATGAATTATGAACATGAAACAACCTTATGTATGCAACAGTTCAAGTTCTTCCACTAATTGTGTGATTATCTTTGTGAGCCAAGGATATTGGCCTTTTCCTTACATCACAAAGCTTACATTCCATTTTTTTAATAAAGTGAGGTAGGCCATAGTGTTGGGAGCTATAGGTTAGATGTTTTTGTTTTTTTTAACACAGAAATAAAGGGCCATAGCATGTTTGCCCCTGCTTTCAACTGTATCAACAAGTTCTAAAAATGTGTTTTGAATTTGTAGTACTACAGCCTCAAGGTAGTTCTTCACTGTAGTTTATTTTTACTTGGAAGAATTATGTCTAGAAAGTGCTTCATATTAAGATATTTCACCATTTTGTTTTATAGCCTGATGGTGCTGTTGCACAGCAAAATAACAAAGTCCTAATAAAACACCCTTTTATCTTGTAGTATTAACTCCTTAAATATGCTTCCATGGCTTGTAGTGCAAGTCCTCAGATATGCAAAGATCATACACTGGAAATGAAAGTGGTGCATACATTGATAAAATGTCAAATCTAAAAACCCCTCAACGTGGACAAACATTTAGAGCATCTAAAATTGTATATGGTTTGTGAGAGACGTGATTAATTTAGCAAACATGCCAAACTACAGCATGTATAGCAATATAACTTTCTTAAACTGGTAAAAATCAAAATGACCAAACTTCTTCAGAAGGGAAAATTAAAAATATTTTCAAGTAAGCTCTTTATTCTATAGGAATGAGCCTTCATAGAACACCACTGTAGGCTTTGTATATTGTTTAAGTTAATATCAACCTATGGTAAGATATTGTATGTAACTGATTAGGACTAGATAAAAACTGAATAGGCCACCTTCACAATGCTGAATGAATAATAGGGAACCAGGAGCTTGGGCTCTGTCTCTTCTCTACATTCTTATTTCTGCATGACCTCATAATTAATACATCTCTTTGTACCTCTGACTTTTTCCCCTTCTGTTTAGTCTCAAGTCTGTAGCTATCTTTGATATTCCTTCTTGGATATCCAGTTGTCAACAGAAGCTGAATATAGTTAAAATGGAATTCCACATCTTTCCTCTTCCCGTCTTCATAATTTTTAGTAATTCTGCCTTTTTCATTGCAGAATCCTGTCTTCCCTGATGCTAAATTCTGCCCTTCCATGCCATCCCATATGCTAAAATATTGGCTTTCTTGTCTCTGCTACTGCAGCCATTTCTGTTCTTCTGGTTTCTATGTTATGTCCCCACTAGACGCCTCTGTTAAATATACTGCAACAAAAATTGTTCTTGCCTGCCACTGCAGCTGTCATTCTTTACCTTGAATCCCTGATTTCCCTTTGGATCAAATTCAAACTTCTCATCCTAGAGGTTCTGCTCCTGCCTATATCTTGCCTCTTTCTTCCCTACTGTTCTTTTTATAAGCGTATACGCAATCTTTTAAAGCCACCTCAACGTCTAATATTATTCTGATTCTCTGTTAGGCAACCTCACTTTTCCTCCTTCACATCCCTCCATGGCTCCCCCCCCCCCCCCCCCCAACTAACCTTCCGGCACTGATCTCCATGCTTGCACAACTCTGCTCCTTCTAGCTAATATGTGAACATTATAGTAGCTTTATATTTTTATATTAAAAAACCCTATTTGTATACACAATATTAACTGTGTGCATAACCCAAGCATATGATTTTTTTTTTTTTTTTTTTTACCTTGTGGGACTGTCTGCCTAATCTGGATTGTCCACTCCTTAAGCAAGAATCTGCCATTTCTTATTAGTTTGTAAAGTGCCATATATAGCTGAAGTACTGTAGTAAAAACAAAAATAGTTTAGTACAGTGAAGACTGGAACAGATTTCAGAGTCTCTCTGACATTCACAAGTAATGGTCAGAGATCTTGGTGCTTGTTAGTGGTCCTCCCAGGGAATCTTGTAAAGACACAAAAGAAGGTGGAAATTATATTAAGTGCTCTCTCTCCCCATAGTCATATGGAACTGTCTGATTCAATTAAACAACTGTTCTCAGGAGCAATGGTTAGTTTATGCAAGTGTAACGTATATATATCAGAGCTGCAATAGCATGTAGATAAAACTTCAATCTTGGTTTTGTTTTATAAGCTGAAGCTGGTAAAAATTCCACCTAGCACTTACACAGTAGACTTATTTTACTGAAGGTCATTTTTGTATAAATTTCTGTGCATTATGTATTCAAGATTTAATTTTTTCACTATTACTGAGCACACAGCTTTATTAAGAAATTTGCAATAACTCTTAAGAAAAAGACCTAAGAGGATCATTCATATGCAGAGACCATCAGTTTACTGAGTAGTGGTTTTTTGCCAATTTATATAGTTTCCAGTTAAATTTCATCTAGTTGTGTGGGATGCCCAAATCCATATGGCATTTTTCCACAATGCTCAATTACTGCTAACCCCTCCATTTTAACATTGGGAAATTTCATCTAGTCACTGTACTTTTTCTCTAAATGATTAATTGAAATGTTTTTAGAAGTCCCAATACCATCATCCAGGTTAAAACAGCTGTTTGTTTCCTAATGTTTAAACACATTTTAATACATGACAGGACTTGGATCCTTACTCACCATTGTCCTTATGGTCCTACAGAAAGATAATCAAAAATCTTTTAATAAAGGTACTGTCTCCAGTGGCTTATCTTTATTAGTCTTTTCTAAAGTCCAACAGGCATAATTTTTCCATTATTGAAGTCATGCTGGCTATTATTAAATAATCTTATAACTATCCAAGTGTTGTACTGCTGTATTCTTAATTACATTCAGTCATTTCCCCTCAACTGAGGTGAGACTCCATGATATAATTACTAGGATCTCCACTGGTTTCTTTTTCTGAAGATGAACATCACACTAGAGATGTCTTTAGGAACAGTTGCTGTTTTTAAAGAATCTCTCATTCTTGCTATTTCACATTTCCTTTAGATCTCCTTAGTGGGTTTCATCCGGTGCTAGTGATTCAACTGTTTAAGTCGCTTCATAACTTCAGTTTCTGTTAAAGCCATGCTCTGATTGCACATGAAAAATGTCCTTGGACATAAACTCACCATTTATGGTAAACACTGCTCCAAAATTGCATTCTCTGCTATTTTATCATCCTCTAATTTTTCCCTCTTAGTCCTTTCACTCTTTTGTAATGAGGAGGGCCTTATTGCTTCTACTATTTATTTATTTATTTATTAGGGATTTTTTAAAAATCAGCTTTTTTAAAAAATCAGCTTTGGCCACCTGTTCTTCATGTTTATCTCTCTGCACTGTGTATTTCCAGTATAAACCTATCCTGGTATATGGTGTATTCTGCTCTCAATGGCTTCTGAGCACAGTTTTTGCTTTTTGAAAGGTGCATTTTTAACTCTGTTAAATTCCTGTATGTCAGCACTTAACTATGCTGGGTTTTTTTTAACTTCAGATGACAGTTCCCCTGCACAAAACAAACACACACCCTTTGTGCCAGCAAAGAACATTGACACAACTCATTTTATAGATTTTATTTTAAAAGAAACATTTAGGTTTGTTCTTGCTGGACTGGAAAAATAATTTTTTTGTGATTATTTCTTCTGGAAGGCACTCAGATACTAGTGATGGGTGACCTTACACAAACCTAGATATAGAATGTTAGCTCTACATAGATGGCTAGCACTTTGTATCAGGGATCATCTTTTTTGTTGTATTTGTGTGCCATGTCTACAATGATGGGGCACTGCTCCCTGATTGGCATGTGCTGTATGTCCAGACAATCTTGTGTCACATAATGGCCACAGATGACAAACTTAACATGCACACACACACACACGCTCTTGATAGTTGTTCCAAAAAATCAAAAAACAATCAAAGGTGAATAATAACTGTGCATGCAGTACTTTGTTATCCTGGGCAAAGGCAAACAAGCAACTATGTGTTCTGTGTGCCCAAGAAGTATGTTGTATAGATCAAAGACAAACTAAATATAGTGAAGTCAAGGAATGCCTCTAAAACTAAGTTAGACCAACAGTGGAAATCAAAAGCATCCTCCTGAGCGTGGAAGTTGTAGCAAGCATGAGCGAAACTTCAGTATTCTCCTTTGAAGACAAAGAACTGCAGTTGGTTTGTCAATAGCCTCACCTAAATTTGCTGATAATTGTTCTTATTAAAATATTCAGATGTAATTTTTTTTTTTACTATTGTAGGTCTTTATTATTGTAGTAGAGTAATGTCTTACTTTATGTCATCAAAGCATGCTGAGTTCTACACAGTCTTAGGCTGTATGACTGGATATGTCTATTTGAGGAGTCCCACTGAGAGCTAAAGGCGTAGAAGTAGAATTTTGGTTTAAAAAGTCTCCTTGAGAAATGGTTTTCACCCTGACTGGCTACGTATTGCACTGTGGGACTGTGCACTTTACAATACAGCATATACTTCATTCTATGGGTAATAATAGTTGAGGTTAAGGATAAAGAGCCAGATTTTGATGTAGGAGATGTACTGGTGTAAATCTGAAGTAATTCCATTAATATTGTTATTCAGTTCCTCAACTTTAGGAAATTTAACTACAAGTGAATTAAGTTAGGGCCAAGTGATTGCCTTGAAGGGACAGTAATACTCTGGCATTTTTTATCCAATGGGCTGATGGAAGCAGTTATTGTGAAAAATATATTTTTGATTTTTAATTTTAAAGATAATCCCATAATGGTTTCTCAAGTCAATATGTATTTTTACCTGCTGCAACCAACACTAAGCGTGATCAGTAAAAAGCAGCATGAGACTCATTGAAAGGATCCACCTATAACATGCATCAAAAGCAGTTTTCAAGAGTAAATATTTGCCATTTCAATTTTATTTTTAAAAATGCTAGACTTGATTACACCAAAAAGTAGAATAATATTTCAGTTGACCAAAAACTAAAAAAAAGTTTGCAAAACATTGTTTTTACACATGTAGAAAAATTGGTACCCAGGGACTGGCAGAGTATATCACAGTTGAGCTCTGCTCTTCTCTTTGCCAACTGGCCCCAATGTGCCCACTGCAGTATGAGCTGGGATAAAGTTTGCTATTCTGGCTTTAGAAAAGGCAAAGATTCCCCATGCTGAGAGAATCCATAGCTGCCCTATTTTGCGTTGGTCCAGTAGGACAGAGCGACCTGTTGTAACTATTGGGCATACCAGGTGTATCTCTATCGTAAGTGCAAATGTTAAGTAGTACTGAAAGTTCATAAGATGTTACAATAACCATGAAAACCAGTCAAGTTGTTTACCACTGTTGAATACTGTTACAAGTGCAAAAGACCTGGACAAAAGAAGCTGAATTAGTCTAAACCAAAAAGTGCCCCTGGATATAATCCAAGGACTGTTAAAATTATGTTTGTATAAAAACAGAAAATGTGGAACTAGAAATTAATAGACCAAGGTTGGTGTGATGGATATTAGGCCTAATTGGAGGACAAAATAATGAGGGAAATGAACTATGACTGCCACTTTCCCCCCTTTTTGGGTTCGTTAAAAAGAGACTTTGAAAAAAGACATGATCAGTTCAATTCAGATCAACTCTCCCACCTTGCATCGCAATCATTCCCGACCCCCGCCCCTACCCAGCACTGCAATTCATGCAATTCATGTCAACTCATCGAACGGACTTTTTTTCCTGAGAGGAAGACTGGCTGGCCTTGGTCTTGTTTTGTTTTCATCAGTGAGTACTGAAAGTCACCACACCATCATGACATCCAATCCTAAGCCCATCAGTGGGGATATCTAACTGTCAGCACTGCAGAGGCACGTAAGATCCTGCATTGTTTTCCCTTCCCTTGTGTTATTTTCTTTCCTTCTATCCTATCGCTCACTCTCTTGGCTTTTCATGAAATCCTGAAGTCAACTATGCTGTATTCATCCAAGCTTGTCTTGTCTGAGAAGAAAAGATCCAATCAGATGACCTCCCTGACCAGATCGTAAACCAGAATCCAAGCAGCAGGTGTTGGGGTTGACTTGCCAACCAAAAAGCATCCCCTTGTAACTAATCAGTGGTTCAGTATTTCAAAGACATCCACAAAAGCTGTATTTTACCCATCTTTTCTATCCTGCCTCTCCAATTTGTGTCTGTCTGTTTGTTAAGAACAGGATAAGTAAATACCCTCTATGCATCAGAAGAGAAAGTGAAATGAACCCTTTCCTTTTCATCGAAGAAAGGTTATTCTGAAAATAAGAAACTGATTTTGCTTCAAAAATGAGAAAGGCTTTAAAGGTTTTGACTAAGTTTACTTTGCATAATCACTCAACACCAGTCTCAACAAAAATATCTGTTTTAATTTCTTGGGGTTTTTTTTGGTGTTTATTCAATAAACTTTTAATGTGAACGAGTGCTTTTGGGTGTTTCCTAAGTAACCGAGTAAAACCCCAAGGTTTCTGTTTTAAATGACCTGCAACCTACCTATCACTGTTTAATGTTGGACAGCGAAAGAGTTTAATTTTAATTGTTTGGGCCTTTAAAATCAATATCCATAAAAATTTGGTAGGCTAGGTCCCTGGCCCTGATAGTGAGTCGATTATTTTATGGATATTTTGTCTATTATTATTATTGCAAAATGGTCTCCTAAATTAATAAGCAGTGACAGATAGACATTGTTCCTGTTATTAGCACACACAGAAATTACCTGCTTATTTGAAAGACATTGCTGGATTAAATTATGGTTAGGCTTGGCAGGATGTGATTTTTATTTTTTTTTTATAATTTTGTTGGATAGTATCTATGTTAATTTTTAATTTTTATGTATTTAAATGTTCACGGTTTTGCAAAATTATGGGTTTTAAGCATTTTTTGTCAATTTAACTTTTCATGGTTGCAGGAAATTATGGATGAGTCAAGCAATGGGGGGGAGTCAGAGAGTAATTATTTAATGACAGTAAATGTTGAGATTTTAAAAATTAAAGTTTTATAACAGTTAAAAGTTATCAACACCACATATCAAAATATACAAAGTAAATAGTCTTAAACTAAGTTCTTAAGCAGCATTTTTTTTAACTTTGCCTGTCTGTAAATGTTGATTATTACTGATGGAAATAGATTTGTCAGTTGTATGGTCACTGAAATTGACAGTTACCAACACCTGCCAATAAAAATCTAATCCTTCCAAGCCTAATTATGTTTTGTTTGTGTCCTCTACTAAGTGCAGTTGCTGGACACTTGTATTGAATTATTTGGCTTTATTTTTATAATAGTTTCTCTCTTATTTTTGATTATTTGTTTGCAGCAGTCTCACTTTGTGCTAGGTTCTATACAAACATAAGAAGTCACATTTTCTACCCAGTAAAATTTGACATTTTTGATAAAATTTACTTCTTAATGCAGCAGGTTTGCAAAAGTTCCTCAAAAAAAAAAAAAAAAAAATTAAGGTCCTTTATACTTACACAGTATATTTGGTATTACAAATAAATACTGTATATGTATTCAAACAATTGTAGTAAATGTAATAAGCCACTTTTCATCAATTTACTTAAGTCAAATTAAGATAGATTAATTAAAATAAAATATTTAGTTAAAAGGCCTTTCTTTTTATCAGCAGAACATTATGTAATCATTGAACAATTTGTCTTGAGTGTAATATTCTTGAATTAAAAGAGCTGCATTGTCTGTGTTTGGAGATTTCCCACCAAAAGGGGCCATGATCTGAATCACTCATCTAGAGGGTACTACATAGCATGCTTCATTCATCTTGTCATTACCAGATGATATCCTGGTACGTGCTAAGTCTTTTGAACAGGAACAGATGCATTTACAAATGGTCTGTGATAAGGTCAAGAATGGCAATTTGAAAATGAACCCAAAGAAATGTGAGCTATTTCAAGTGCCCAGATCACATTTTCCAATTGATTAGCGAAGCAGGAATTTTGATTGACAAAAAGAAAATTGAGGCAATACTGGCTCAGATGTATTGAATTTTCTAGGACTCTGCTCCTATTAAAGATTTCTTCCTGGGTTTGCTAACAGCACAAATCCATTTCCTAAGTTAAATGAAAAACCGCTTTAAGTGGGCATGGATGCAGTTTGGCATTTGCAAAGTTCAGAGCTGCTACCCTTCTTTCAAAACCCCAAACAGATGTAAGTGCTTTCAAACTGAGAGTAATTTCTCTGCAACCCCAAAGAATGAGACTAGCTGGAAAAGGTAGTGGCCACATTATAGCCAAAGTGTCAGTTCTTCAGAGGGAAATTATTGCACTATTGGAAAGAAACTTTAGGCAGTAATTCCATCTCTATACTGCTTTCTCCAATATTTGTATGGGGAGAAAATTGTGTTCAGAATGGACCATGCATTTTTACAGTGACTTTTCAGATCTGAGACTGCTGTTGATGTACTTAGAACTGTGTGTGAACAGAGTTTGTCAGGCACCAAACAGATATTGTTTACCTGGCACTATTTAACCAAACAGCCTGATGTTGACCCAGTAAAATAATATGGTTAGGTTATATTTATAAGTAAGGGACACGTACAGCTATATTATCTCGCAGGCATTACAGGCTATGTAATTTGTTAGGGCTACCTGGCCTTGTTTTGTGTGGTGGCAGGATTTTGTTTTCCCTGCTATTTCCACTTCTATTGTGTAATGTGTGAGAGATCCCAGCACGCGCCCCTTCCTGGCCATCCACTAGAACAGCTGTGAGGGGAATCTAAGACACTGTGCTCTGGAATCCGTGAGGGTGTTTTAAGCTCCTGGAGCCTGAACTGAGTCCAGCCACTGCCCCAGTCTTGTGGTTCCTAGGCACAATCTCAGGGCACAAAACTTCTAACTGGCACCCCTCCCTTCTGAGTATTGAACCCACAGTCCAGCTATCTAGCCCCTCTGGGCACAGTGCTGACCCTTCAGACTCCCCAAAGCTCCACCTCAGAAGGTATGATGCTTCTGGTTCACAGTTTAACTTTCTCAGGGGCATGCATCAGTTGTGAAGCAGTCAACGCATCCACACACACACACACATTTTGTCCAATCTATCAACTTTATATTCTTTACTTAACAGATAAAGCACAGGAGAATACAGATCATACAACACAATAAAACATCCTAAACACAATGTCCCTCACTAGCTCATCCTTCCCTTGGGAGATCAGCTGTTCTGGAAGGCAGGCTCTTTTGCCCTTTGCCTGCCTTGCCCTTGTAGCAGACTCCCTCATTTTAATCTGGTGCAAAATGGCACTCTCTCCCAGTTCCCCTCTGTAAATCCCTTTACAGACCCCTGCTGGGGTCACCTGTCTTTTTTGTTCTGCTATTTGGTAATTTTCCATTGCTCCCAAACCCCCTCCCTTCAGATAAGAGGAAGAAGTTTTTCTTGCAGGTAGAGCAAACCTATTGTCCCTAAGGTGCTTTACTTTGAATAGAAGATAGTTGAGGACATTCACCATTGTCTCTGGCTTGATGAAGACAATATACACCTTACAATGAATGAGTACAGAGGGCTCCATGCTCCCACATTGCTTATTAAACATTTGCATTTTTATGGTCCAGGATGGCTTTCAGGAGCTGCAAAGCAGAAAAATCTATAGATTTAATCAAATTTGCTATTTGTATGTGTTCTCTGCCTCCCCCTCTTTCTAAAGCACTTGGGAATCCTGAGTTTCTATTTGGTGTCTTGTAACTTTCTCAACATATTTTAAAGATACCAATCACAATATAAAACAGGGGCCTGATAGGTGGCTGGGTGGATTTCCACGTGTTTTCCAAGGGTAATGTCTCGAACGGGTCCTGTACAGCCATGACTAAATTCTGCTCCTGAGTATTTGCCTAGGGAGCTAGTACAGTCAGGACCTGGCATTCCTTTTTTAGGCTGAGATAGCAGCTAAAAGTACCTTATTTCTTTACCTGCATTCACACTTAAGTACCTGACTTCTAGCTCCAGCTGCCAGCACAGTCTAGTGGGATGGTGAGCCATCCTGTTTAGCTGGGTATAGTACTAAGTCTTGCTTGGCATTCTGTGGAATATTGAACAACTATGCTCAGTTCCTCCAAGAGCTGAACACACAATATTGAGCCCCCATCTCTCCATGTGACTGCAAAGAAACATTCATCGGGAATGGTAGTAAGAGGGAACCATACGAAACCCTACCAGTGAGAGCAAGCATTATTTAAGACCAAGATTTAAGATGTGCACAAGAACGCCCCATTTATGTTTGAGGATCAGAGCAAAGCTGTAAATGAGCTTTGCGGCAGTTTCCTTCCTACAGCAGGATATTGTCTGTAGGCTTCCCCTACCCCACAATAAAAATAATCCTACAATTTACCTTTTAAAAATAGTTTCCCTTCATAAGAACTACAAAGTATAGGCAAGATACCGAGTTGAGAAGGTTTCTTTAAACAATGCCATTTAGGACTAATTTCTTTTTTTTATTGGCTGTAGTGGCCACTCACAATTAGTAAGCTATTGAAATGCAAGTTGTGTTAGAGGACTGAAGTTATATGATAAAATGCATTGTGTCTTGACGACACCAGTTTGCAGAGTTTATCTTTGGACTTCTCAACATACACATTCTTCTGGTTGTTCCATCATTTCCTGGTGATTGAAGCTGAAACAATGCTTTTTTGTTCCTGATCACATGGTTTTTATTAAGCAGGACCTTTGATTTTGTTCTCTGAAAATCAGAAGCATGTTTTGATTAAATTTTAGTTATTTTTTAAGTTTTAAAGTTATTTTGCAGAGTTGCTAACACACCCTCCGAAAGGAGACTTTAGAGGGCTCACAGGTCTTGTAAAACAACAAACAAGCAAAAAATCTTTAAGCAGAGTCATTCTGGTTTAATTTCTCTCCTGTCTCCTTTGAAAGTGTTGTACCTTAATGAAACTTCTCGCTGTATTGGGTTACCACCTTTATATCCCTGAAATGGTTTTGATTTATTGATGCTTACATTTGTATTCCTATGATTATAAATCCTTACTAAGGTCCTGACCCTGCAATGTGTACTCACACAAGTAGTCTTTATTCATACAGCCAATCTCAATGAAGCTGATAGGTCTACTTGCATGAGTAAGGATTACTAATGTGAGTAACAGCTGCAGGATTGAAGTTTTATTTATGACTCTAGTAAGGGCAAGTTTACTGTCATAAAATTAATGCAGAAAAATAAACCCACCAAAATATATTTGTTTTAAAAAATTATATTTATAGTTCAACGTAGAAACATGAAAGGAAAACCTGTCCCAGGTTCTAGGCACCCTGACAGAATTAAAGTACCTTCCAATTAAGGCAGAAATGGCATTAGCAAGGCAACAACTTTTCTCTGCACAAAAGAAGCCAGTCCACACAGCCAATATCGCCCAACCTCAGCTCCTGCAAAGCCCTAATCCCTCACCTGACACCCCCACATCTCAACACTCGCTAAACTCTGACCCAAATAGACGAGCATTCTGCAAAATCCTAGAAGTTAACAAATCTGGGTTCTCACAGAAAATACTCTGCCAGCAGCTCCCTCTGTGGTATGCTAAGGGAAGTCCAACTCTAGCACCTCTATGCATCTCAAACATGGCAGGCTCACATCTGGAGAAAGGCAGTTTCTCAGATAAGGATGTACCAAATATCTGATGGTTTTACAGGACATAATGAGGCTTGGCAGAATGTGAATTTTTTTTCATAATTTTAATGGATAATAAAGTTGATATTTAAGACTTTAAAATGCTAGCAGCAGAAAACTGCTTGCTTATTTGTTCACTCTCTCTGTCAAAATAGAACATGTCCAGAAGTTGCTTTATAACTTGGCAGTGGTAAGTGCAACATGTTGAACGCCACCTGAAAACCAACAGGTAGCCATTGTGCACACTGGAGCACTAATGTCACCTGCTCAAGGTAAGATACACCAATTAATGAGCAGACTACCACTGCCACTTACTTATTAAGCAACGTCTAGATTTATATGACACAGAGAGTGAACAAAAAAGCAAGCCGTTTTCTGCTGCATTTATTTTATTTACTTTGGGCAATGCTACCACCTCCGTACTACCCAAACATTCTTGAATACATTTGGCAACCACAGCGTAACAATCATAGGACCTGATCCTGTGATTGACTGCATGCGCATGCACTCCTGCATCACTGCAGAGCTCCACTGAAATCATTGGTCACACAGGCCTAGAAGCACTAAGGTATTTAGGTATTCAGTGGAAGTTAGGAGCCAAAATACCTTTGTGGATCTGGGCCTCAGCAAATTGCAGGACTTGGGTCACACTAGAGAGGAGACAACACTAGGCTTCTGTAGGGATTTACTACCCTACAAGCTAATTATTTGGAAGTTCTATGGCCAAACAAAGTGTACCAGGATACAGTAAACAGAACAGGGCGTGGTACAGGGATGGGGAGACAGAAGATAACTAAACAGAACAACTAATTAACTTTTCAGCCTTTAAAATATGTCATTTTTTAATGAAAACTCAACTGTTTTTCTTTAGTTTAATCGTGTGTGTGGGGAAGGGTAACTAAGTTTCACTTTAATTTCATTTTTAAAGCCATAGCAACCACATTTATATTATTTTATAAACCAGCTGCAAAGAACATGTAGTTAAGATGCAAGTGAAATAAATCAAATAATTCTCAGAGTTAATATAAAAATGGAATTGTCGTTAAGTTCCACCATACACTGGTACATTCCAATAAAGTGACATTATTTGAAACTGCTTTTTTAAAAACAAGCTCTAGTTAATACATTTGCTTTTTGAATGCTTCAGGTGACTTTTTTGTGATGTCTTTTATAAAGGTTGGCTTATGCCTTTCATTAAGAGCATTTTTATTGCTGCTATAAAAGCCAGCTTTCTTCGAAGATGCATATCTAGATTCCAATCCCACAAACACTTGTTTACTTGCATCCGATGAAGTGAGCTGTAGCTCACGAAAGCATATGCTCAAATAAATTGGTTAGTCTCTAAGGTGCCACAAGTCCTCCTTTTCTTTTTACACATGCAAGTAGTCCCAGCAAGTTCCAGGAAACCACTAGTGTCTATACAATTAGTCAGGTGTGCAATTGTAGCATCAGGACCCAAGGTTGTATGTTAGCAGATAGGTGAAAATTTCAAGATTAGTGTAAGAGTGAAATAATTCAGGCCACAATTTTTTCTTTTTCTAACATCTGGAAATGCTACTCTTTGTTTGTTTGTATATATCAGGTCCATGATGATCTCTCACTTCCATTTTCCTATGTTCATCAAAGCCCTGTATTGCAGTGACTTTGCTTCCAAAGGAGCATGGCTCCACAGAAATCTGTGTGTCCATCTACACTATTTTATGTGTTATCCAGTTAGAAAAATCTTTTGCCACCATCTATGTGTCTTTGCAGAAGTGGAACAATGCTTACAGCCCTGTTGGGTTGGGAGCCAGGGAACCAGTTCTAGCCCAGGACTTTTGTTTAGTTTGAATCTTTATTTGTAGAAAACCTTTACTGTGCCTTTAATTTTTTTCAGACTAAAAAACTCTGTTCTGAACCCAAGTCATTAGCTATGAATGTTAAGTGTCTAATGAAATGCAAAGAGTTTTTTTTCCTGTTAGGAACTACAGAGCAACAGAGATTTTCAGTGTTTACTTTTTTCTGTTGTGGTTCTCAACCAGGGGTACATGTACCCGTAGGGGTATGCAGAGGTCTTCCAGGGCATACTCAACTCATCTAGATCAGTGTTCCTTAACATGGTGGTTGTGACCCCCAGGGGGGCTATGGGGTGGGTTTAGGGGGGTTGCAAGTGCAGGGCTGGCATTAGGGGTTGGCAAGCAAGGCAATTGCCCAGGGCCCCTTGTCGCAGGGGCCCTGCGAAGCTGAGTTCCATGCTTCAGCCCTGCCGCCTGGCTTGGGCTTCAGACAAGGCTCACAAGTGAAAAGCAGGCTCAAGTATTACACTGAAATGTAAGTACAATATTTATATTCCAATTGATTTTTTTGTAGTTATATGGTAAAAAAGAGAAAATTGGCATTTTTCAGTAATAATGTGCTGTGACACTTTTGTATTTTTATGTCTGATTTTGCAAGCAAATAGGTTTTGTGAGATTAAACTTGGGGGTACACAAGACAAATCAGACTCCTGAAAGGGGTATAGTTGTCTGGAAAGGTCAAGAACCACTGTTTTAGAATATCTGGTTAAATCATTGTGTGCATTGCCGAGGAGGCTCCCAGAATTTGCATTCGCTTCACCACAGGATTAATGAATAATTCAGTGTATACATTTACTTTCAGTCTGCTGGCGAAGTTGATATTTGATAGTTTGTCTCACCAGAAAAACCCCTCAAAACACTGTATATTAACAATGAATTACTCTCAGATGCCATGTTCTTTTTTCTAAGAATGTGTCTTAAATAAATAAAATGCATACACAACAATTATTTAATAAATAATTCCATATAACCCTAGCAAAACATTGCATTGCAAAAATAAATATTAAAGAAACAAACATTCATAAGATATATTTATGGAAGCTGAACCCAAAACATTAGTGAGATTTGAAGAAAACAATTATTGTAATTCTAATAAAGAATCTCCTTCCCCACTGAACACTGAACTAAAGTAGCAACCAGCACTCTGCACACAAATTTGGGGGCCTTCAACTGTCGTCCCAATCCTGAGCACACTTACACGTGTTTAATTTTACTCATGGGAATAGTCCTATTAGCTTCAATGGGTCTATTCACTTGCATGTTTACAGTATCAGGACTCATGTTGTGAAGATAATAAACATAAAATTAGCTCAGGGGCCATATATTCTGTAGCCCAGAATTCTATGGGAAAGTGGCACAGGGAAATAGACAGAAAATGATTTTTAAACTGAATTCTATAAAGCGGGATTGATTGTGTTTTGAATCTATTAAAAGCCACTCGACAGGGTGTTTTCTCGCTATGTTTCAGGCTGCCACCTAATTTCCTGTTTGCTTCAGAATGACTGTGTGCCACGAAGCACCAAGGATGTCAGGGGTGGGGATGGTGGCACAGATGGAGCATAAGGGGATATGGCACTCAGACAGTGGGTAGGAAAACAGCACTGAGTGGAAGTGGGAAAGGGCCAGAAATACAGAAACAGGAGCAGTTTGGAAAGGGAGCAGAGCAAAAGGGAAACAAGGAACTCAGGGATAGTCTTCACTAGACTTGCTACACTGATTCAGCTACATTGCTATAGTGTGTCTGGTGAAGAGCTCCCCCATGAGCATAATAAAACCATCTCCGCAAGTGGCAGTAGCTATGCTGGAGGGAAAAACTCTCCTGCCAACATAGTGCTGTCCACACCAGCGCTTAGGTCAGTGTAACTTATGTCGCTCAAGAGGATGGCTTATTCACACCCCTGAGCGCCATATGTTATACTGACATAAGTGGTAGTGTGTACGTGCCCCCAGGGGATGGAGACTAGGGCAAGTCTACACTACAAAATTGTTGACATAAGTTATGTTGACATACAGCCATTGCAGTAATTAAATTGCTTTTACACGTCCACACTATGCTCCGTGTGTCAGTGGTATGTGTCCTTACCAGGAGCGCTTGCACCGATTTAACTCTCAGTATGGGGCATTGTGGGACAGCTTCTGAAAGGCAGCAACACTGGATGTAAGCAACGCAATGTCTACACTGACACTGTGTTGACCTAACTACATTGCCCTAACCACTACACCTCTCGTGGAAGTGGCGTTATTAAGTTGGTGTAGTGGGTGACTTACATCTGCGGGAGCTACATTTTAGTGTAGATGCTGTGACATTGCACCCCATAATGCTTTATGGAAATATGCTTCTGAATGTATATATGACATAACTGGAATATGTTTCATGCTACATATGCTATGTAACATATCTCTGTAAAGGTTATGATCTACTGAATATGTTCATCCTATTTGTATGCATTTATCATTTTTGTACTCAAAGTTATGAATATTGGCTGTGTACTTGTTTGATTTTAAGTAGCCTTAATAAGGCATTTGGTCAGCTTCTTGAGAAAGGAATTTGCAAGTTAAGTGCCCAATCAAGAAACACTTAACGGACAATGGAACCTTGGAAGACTCCAATCCACGTAAGAAGTCTACGGGGGACATTCAAGGTAGCATGTGAACAATGGCTGCCACCTGTAAAGTTCTGAGTCATGCATGGACATGTGACTTGCCCATGTGACTCCAAAACTCCAGCTTGCAGCTGGATTCTGCACAGGAGAGAGGAGGGGGTCTCCACCCACAAGAGAAAGTCTATTTAAGCCCCTGGGAGATCCCTCCATTTTGTCTTCAGCTGGCTCAAGAGATAGCCTCTCCCTCCCCAAAGGATAGCTGAAAGAAACTGGAACAAAGGACAGTAACTACAGGGGTGTGAGTGACTGCTTGACCCAGACTAGGAGGCTAGTCTGTAAAAGAAACTTATTGGAACATCTCTGAGGGTGATATTTCATCTGTAATCACTTTCTTACTGTATTAGGTTTAGACTTGCATGTTTTGTTTTATTTTGCTCGGTAATTCACTTTGTTCTGTTTGTTATTACTTGGAACCACTTAAATCCTACTTTTTGCATTTAATAAAATCACTTTTTACTTATTAATTAACCCAGAGTATGTATTAATACCTTGGGGGAGGGGCAAACATATCTCTCTATCAGTGTTATAGAGGGTGAACAATTTATGAGTTTGCCATATATAAGCTTTATATAGGGTAAAATGGATTTATTTGGGGATTGGACCCCACTGGGAGCTGGGTACCTGAGTGTTGGAGACAGGAGCACTTCTTAAGCTGTTTCAGTTAAGCCTGCAGCTTATGGGGGATGTGGTTCAGACCTGGGTCTGTGTTTGTAGCAGGCTAGTGTGTCTGGCACAACCAGGCAGGGTTCTGGAGTCCCAAGCTGGCAGGGAAAACAGGCTTAGAGGTAGTCTCAGCACATAGTGTTGGCAGCTCCCAAGGGAGTTTCTGTGATCCACCCCATCACAGATGCATAGAGTTAGGTCGACGTAAGGCTGCTTAGTCTGTAGGCTAGACCAGGCCATAGAAAGGCTTCATGGAGCATGAAGGTAGAGAGACAAGATGGGTGAGGTAGTATCTTTTATTGGACCAACTTCTGTTGGTGAGAGAGACAAGCTTTCAAGCTTATACAGAGCTCTTCTTCAGGTCTGTGAAACTAACTCCATGTTACTCCATGTCCCAGCTAAATACAAAGTGGAACGGATTGTTTAGCATAAGTAGTTAGCACATATTTC
This sequence comes from Chelonia mydas, assembly GCF_015237465.2. NCBI lineage: Eukaryota > Metazoa > Chordata > Testudines > Cheloniidae > Chelonia > Chelonia mydas. The sequence goes on along the minus strand of NC_057850.1, from coordinate 66,197,560 downwards.
AAGGGACCATTCAAGGTGAAGTGGCCCATTAACACCCCTCCAGTCATAGGGAGGAAAGGAAGAGGGCCAAGAGGAGGAGGGAAGGGTTGTCCGTGTTACAGATTGTTGTAATAAGCCATACATCCAATGTCTCTATCCAGTCCATGTTTTTTAGTGTCTAGCAATGTTATGAATTTAAACTCCAGGTTCATTTTTTGAACGTGTTGTGCAGGTTTCCTTTGAGGATGAGGACTGAGAGGTCAGATATAGTGTGATCCCTTTGTGCAAAGTGTTCACTCGCAGGTGATTTTGTGTTTTTGTCTTTTATCATTTTCCATTTGAGAGCGTAGTGATTGTCTGGTTTCACCCATATAGTTGTTATTGGGGCATTTAGTGCACTGGATGAGGTACATCACATATTGTGAGAGGCATGTGTAGGTCCCATGCATCTTGAAAAGTGTGTTGTGGGGGCAGTGTTGATCATTGTAGCAGTGGAGATCTGTCTGCAGGTTTTACCTGTTTTTCTGGCAGGTTCTGGTGCTGCTTTGAGTTGGTATGTCCTGGTCTGTGGGGAGTTTGCTTCTGATGATAAGCTTGGTGAGGTTGGGGGGGTTGTTTGATTAGCAGAGGAGGGGGTTCAGGAAAGATTTATTTCATATGGGGTCCTCATCAAGAATGGCTTGTTGTTGTTTGATGAGAGCCTGTATGGGTTCCAGTGTAGTGTGGCAGGTGACAACTAGGGGTTTGTGGTCCGAAGGGATTTTATTTTTACATTGAAGCAGGTTCTTTTGGGATATTTGGGTATCATTCCATAATGGGAACTACTTCTCTGGGGGAGTGTCCTTGTTTGGTGAAAGCCGTTTTGAGTGTATATCCCAGACTTTCTCTGTGGAGCATATTCTGCCGTATCTGAGTGCCTGGCTACCTGGAAAGTAGACAGCCTAGGAATGGGGGCTGGCCAGCAATCACAGAAGTATCTCTGCCTATGCAACTTCTCCAGCCTTAGGCTTACCACTGATTAGCCATGACTCATGGACATTAAAAGGAGTTGAACTCCCCCTAGAGGAAGAAAGAGGTAGACAGGGAGAGGAAATCAAAATTGCAATATGCTCAATGAATGGTTAGATAAAACTGAATTTCCAGAAAATCTAGATATCTGTAGCTGGGAAGATTTCTGTGCTCGCTGGCAAAATGATAGATTTTGCCTCTACAGAATTTAGAAGAGCTGGCTAAACACCCTCATCTGTATAGAATATATATTTTCCACACAGGTAGTGAAAAATCACAAGACTCACTGAATCGTTGAATAATCAAACCCTTCCCGTGCAACTTCTTACTCAAGATAGTGAAGCCAAATGTGTACTATATGGCACACTAGATTTTTCTTAACAAAATAGCAATCCTTGAATGAGTTGTAATTGGAGAGGGCATTATTTTCTACTTGGCCAATGAATCATAATGGGACATCTCTATGTGAACTCAAGGTCCTTCTGTTGGTGAGAGAGACAAGCTTTCAAGCTTATACAGAGCTCTTCTTCAGGTCTGTGAAACTAACTCCATGTTACTCCATGTCCCAGCTAAATACAAAGTGGAACAGATTGTTTAGCATAAGTAGTTAACACACATTTCAAGGGACCATTCAAGGTGAAGTGGTCCATTAACACCCCTCCTTGAATGAGTTGTAATTGGAGAGGGCATTATTTTCTACTTGGCCAATGAATCATAATGGAACATCTCTACATGAACTCAAGGGTGATTGCCACTTAAGAAATCAGTGCTGAAATAGCATTCTGAGGATTGGTTATTCCACTCATTCAGCAGATTTTTGTCTGGTTGCTCTTGTTTTGTTTTTTGGGCATAGGGGAGGGAGGACTTGAGAAAACGAAGGAAAACTCAGTCTGGCCCTTTCTTATGTTGAAAACCTGCTTGATCATCTGACTAGGGTTGAACAACTGGTAATTATGGAGAAAAGCAAGGAGAACATATAATAATAATAATGTAATCTGTCCAGGAGCAAGCAACAGCTCTTCGCTAACAGAACAGCAGATCCAGAAGAGGGCTACTACAGCTACAGATCATTTCTAACTAATGTGATCAGGGCACTGGTGTTTTGCATGGACCACCTCCATCGCAAGCTATATTTTCACAGAATCAGCAGATTCTTAGCTAGCTGTCTGTCTTCAATAGTGGTGATACTGACTATCCCTGCAGACAGATCAGCAGATATTGTGAAAAGTTAATTAGGATGGTCTCTAGGTCATTCAACTGAACCTGCAATCTCAGGAGGAGGGAGTGCATTCTGTTCTCCACCTACCAGGTAGAAAAATCACTGAAACCTTACAAGGGGACAGCAGATAGTTCTTTCACTTACTGGTATTTGAAGGAAATTTGGTCAGCGCTTGCAGCTTTAGCCACTAAATATCTTGGCTTCCCACTCTCCACTCTCTGCTCCAAAAGACTAATTTATCAGTGACAAAAGAACAAGACTGAAATTGGAAAATGTGCAGAAAAATTAACCTTTCTGAACATTGTTTTCTGTTTTTGCCTACCCAGGACTTAATAAAGCCTCAGTCCTGCAGGATGCAGAACACCCAGACTCTGATCCAGCAAAACACTTAAGCACGTGCTTAACTTTCATGTCAATAGGGTTGGACTATTTATGTACTTAACGTTAAGCCCATCCTTCAATGCTTTGCTAGCTAAGGGCCAGAGTACTCAGCATCTTGCAGGATCAAGCCCCAAATGAGGAATCCTATGACCCTTATAAGTGCACTTTGTCTCAGATCATAATTCACAATTTTATATGGCATAGCCCGGCTTATTAGAGAAATAGCAACATCCAAAATTTAGGTGCACACTCTCTATCTCTCTCTGTGAATCCTAAATTAGTTTGAATCAGCCATTTTCATTGAGACAAGATCTGACGTGCTCTCTGCAGCATTTCCAGTCATTGTACCTACATGTCTACTCTATTCCATGTCTTCAATATTAAAAGCTGTCTGTTCCATGGTCTGGGTAACTGGCTTTGAGAGTAGTCATTGTAATGATCTCAGGGTTCATGAAATAACAAGCCAGTTAATCAATGAGAAAGGAATACAACTTAGATAAAACAAGCTGGAGAGCTTCTGTACACAGCCATGCGATGTTCCCAACCTCTGCCTCCAGGCCACATCTCCAAATTCCAATGTTCACAATATTGTCCTTACGAGGGAGTGTCTCTAAATTATAATCTCCTACAAACGTGTCTCCACATCTTCCTTCTTAAAGAAAAACAAATTAACAATTATATACATATATAAAACCAGCTTTCTCCTTTGTGCGCTGATGATAGATGGGAAATGCCAGACTCCACATCTACTATTAATGTGTTGGAGCTTTCTGGGATTAGTCGTGGATCCCTTTGATTACATCAAAATGGTCCCCCTGGTCTGTCCCGACTACATAAGACCTTGGATGCAGCAATTCTTTAATGGTACCCTCTTGGCCCCAAGTATTAGAGGTGTGATTCCTCAGGCACGCTCTAGCCTCTGGATTAAGAGATGGGAGATCAAGGGCCCTTTTGTCAGAATAATATTTCTGCTTCCACCTCTGGTTTCTTTCATCTTCATTGTTATAAGATTTCAGCAAGTTATCAGTGATTCGAAAATTAGATCTGATCCTTCCTCCCATTAACAGTAAGCTGGAAAAAAGCCATTCTACTGGGGTGTTCTTCAGCAAACCAGTAACTAGAATTGTCAACTTTCTAATCACACAAAACTGAACACCCGTCTCCCTGCCCCTTCTCTGAGGCCCCGTCCCAACTCACTCCATCCCCCGTCCCTCCATCACTTGCTCTTCCCCACCCTCACTCACGTTCACCGGGCTGGGGCAGGCGGTTGGAGTGCAGGAGGAGGTATGGGCTCCGGGCTGGGGCTGAGGGGTTTGGGGTGCAGGAGGGGGCTCCGGGCTGGGGCTAAGGTGTTCCGAGTGCAGGGGGGAGGGCTCTAGCTGCGGTATGGGCTCTGGGGTGGGGCTGGAGATGAGGGATGTGGGAAGGGACTCCAGGCTGGGGCAAGGGGTTGTGGTGTAGGAGGGGGTGTGGAGTCCTGGCGGTGTTTACTGTGACTTCGAGGAAGTAGCCGCCAGGTCCCTGTGACCTCTAGGCGCATGGGCAGTCAGGCGGCTCTGTGTGGTGCATGCTACCTTCGTACCTGCAGGCGTTGCCCCGTGCAGCTCCTATTGGTCATGGTTCCCAGCCAATGGGAGCTGCAGAGCCGGCACTCAGGGCAGGGGGCAGCACGCGGAGCCAGGCCAGTCCCTGGCTGCCCCAGCACCTAGAGGCTGCCGGGAACTGGCGGCTGCTTCCAAGAGCAGCGCGGAGCCAGGGCAGGTAGGGAGCCTGTCTTAGCCCCGGGCCCCCGCTGTGCTGCCGACTGGACTTTTAATGGCCCGGTCAGCAGTGCCGACCAGAGCTTCCAGGGTCCCTTTTCAACTGGGCGTTCCGGTCGAAAACCAGACGCCTGGCAACCCTATGAATAATGCTTTATACAAATCACCCCCCCACCCCCCGTCAAAAGTCTTTTTCATAAGGTTCTTTACTGTCTGTATAGACCTTTCCACAAGTCCATTTGATTGGGGGTAATTTGGACTTGATATTTTGTGATGAAAATCCCAATTGATGGCAAATTGCCTAAAATCTGCACTGGAAAATTGTGGCCCATTATCGCTAAAGACTTCATCTGGAATTCCATGTCTGGAGAAGTTTCCCTTCATGTTGGCTATCACTGACTTACTATTAGTACTGTGCAGCGTGCACATTTCTGGATACAGAGAATAATCATCTGTGACTGTGATGGGATCCTGGGGTGCAGCCTGGGACTGTGGGACTGCTGTGTCCCCTTAACTCTCCAGCGTGGGCTGTCTCACAATGCTTTACTAGTGACAAGCAGCAAACCCCTCCAGGTGCTGTTATCACTCAATACAACAGCATGTGGAGCCCCACACCCACCTAGATGTATGAATGCTCCCAGAGCCACTCAGGAATCACACAGAGACAGGCACCAGCCAAATGCCCCCAGCCTCGTACCTCAGGAATATACCATTTTGCACTGCTCATCTTGATAAAGGTAAAGATAAACAGTTACATTTATTTATTACAAAAGATAGATTAAGTGATTTTAAGTGATAGGCAAAAAGTCAGAGTGGTTACCAAAATAAAATAAAATATAAGCATGCAGTCTAAACTCTCAACCCTATCAGACTGGGCAACATCTAGATTAAGCAGTTTTTCTTACCCCACTGCATATTGCTGTACATAGTACTCAGGTCTCACCCTTGAAACCTGGGCCAGTCTCCTCTGTTGGAGTCTTCAGTCTTCTTAGTGTCTTTGTTGCTTGCAGCATAGGTAGGGGAAGGAGATGGGCCAAGCATGGGGCTCCCATGTTGTATTTTATACCCTTAGTTCATATGCCCTGAGAACACAAGTCCAGGCATGTCTGGTGGGCATTACTGAGTCACAAGGTGAAGCAATACCGTGGTGTTTCTCCTGTGAGTGAGTCATTGAATTGTAACTCCTCTGATGGACAATGGCTGGTGATGTCCGTTCAGCACCCATCCGGGGGGTGGTTACCTCTTCCCTTGTCATGGTCTCTGTAGAGCTGGTATCTGGGCGCTTCCCAAACCGACAGCATATTTTAGTGAAAGCCATACAACACAATTCTTATAATTTCATATGCATTAATGATTTACATATTTAGATAGAATAGTGACTTTCATCAGATCATAACCTTTCCCCTGATACCTTATATGGCATGCTTTATATGCAAGATCACAATTATATATATAAATGAGGAATATGGGGGTTACAGGGCTCTCCCAAGGTATAGAATGTCACAGTGACTATTAAATAATCCTTTGATTTCCAGGTAAATAAGTCTTTGCCTACCTTCTCATAAGGCCTTTGTGGAACTGAGTAAGAACATAAGACGGCCATACTTGGCCAGACCAACGGTCCAACTAGCCCAGTATCCTGTCTTCCAACAGTGACTAATGCCAGGTGTCCCAGAAGGAAAGAACAGAACAGGTAATCAGCAAGTGATCCATCCCTTGCTGCCCATTCCCGGCTTCTGGCAAAATTCATGGATGGCTCTGCCTGCTGGCATGGCTTGTATTTCAAGCATGAAAAGCAGTTTCTTACCACATTAGTAATGTCATGATTGAGTCGTGGCCAATACAGTAGCTCTCATGCTCTCTGGTTGCACTTCTCAATTCCTAAATGACTCTCATGGATCTTCCTTAGCATTTCTTTATTGAGGCTTGTTGGAATTACAACTGTACTGCCCTTGAAAATCACCCCATCTATTACAGTAGGTTCATGTCTGCAGTCCCAATAGTCTTTTACTTGGACAGCAACTGCTTATTTCTTCAACCCCTTAACGACCACTTCTTTAAGGATTCCCAACAATTCATCTTTCTCCATTTCCTCTCTTATTTGTTGCAGTTTTCTGTTAGCTATGGGAATTGACTTCATAGTCAAATCTACATAGGCTTGCATCTCTGTCTCTAAAGTCTTCTCTAGTTTCATGGGAGCCGCTGCTCTGGAAAGTGCATCTGCGGTGAATATGAATTTACCAGGTATGTAGGTCACAACCAAATCATACTTTTGCAGCATTATAATCATTCTTTAAATCCTTAAGATACAGTCATTTAGCAGTTTGCAAAATAATGCTCTCAGGGGCTTTTTGGTCCATTTCAACTTCCACAATCTGGCCATAAATATACTGATTAAATCTCACACAGGCAAACAATATTACTAAAAGGGCCTTCTCAATCTGTGCATATCTGGTTTCTGCCTCAGTCAGTGATTTGGATGCATATGCCAGTGGTTGCCAACAATCCTCATGCTTCTGTAACATTACTGCACCCAGCCCTGACTGTGAAGCATCTGCTGAAAGTTTAATAGGCCTTCCTGGTGCACAGAACTTCAACACTGGTTCTTTTATGAGTTGTTGTTTTAAACCTTCCCATGGTTCCTCCTGTTCTGTATCCCAAAACCATTCATTTGTATTCTCTAGGACAGAGTTGGGCAAACTACGACCCGTAGGCCGGATCCAGCTCGTCAGGGCTTTGGATCTGGCCTGTGGGATTGCCACCCCCATGGTACCACGGGCCACATGCTGCTCCCAGAAGCAGCTGGCACCACATCCCTGTGGCCCCAGGGGGTGGGGGTGCAGAGGGGTCTGCGCGCTGCTCTTGCCTGTAGGCACTGCCCCCCGCTGCTCCCATTGGCCGGGAACGGGGAACTGTGGCCAATGGTAGCTTTGGGGGAGGTACCCACAGGTGAGGGCAGTGCACGGAGCCCTCTGCGCCCCTCCCCACAGGCTGAAGGGACATGGTGCCAGCCACTTCCGGGAGTGGTGCGGGGCCAGAGCAGGCAGGCAGGGAGTCTGCCCTGGCTCCGGTGTGCACCGCTGCCACCCTGGAGTCGCTCCAGGTAAGCGGCGCTGGGCTGGAGCCCGCACCCCGAACCCCTCCTGCACCCCACACCCCAACCCCCTGCCCTGAGCCCCTCCCACATCCCACATCCCTCCTGCTTTCCAACCCCCTGCCCTGAGCCCCCTGCCGTACCCTGTGCCCCTCCTGCACCACAACCTCCTGCCCTGAGCCCTCTGCCGCACCCCGCACTGCTTCTCTGCCCCAAACTCTTGCCCTGAGCCCCTTCCTGCACACCACACCTCCTCCCCCACCCCGCATTCCCTCCCACACCCCAACGCCCTGCTCCAGCCCTACATTCATGACCCTGTATGCAATTTCCCCACCCAGATGTGGCTGTCAGGCCAAAAAGTTTGCCCACCCCTGCTCTAGGAGTTCTCAAAGCTGCTGCTTTGGTAGAAAGATTAGGTATGAATTTTCCAAGATAATTAACCATTCCCAGGAATGGCTGGACATCTTCCATTGACTGGGGATGTGGCATCATTTCAATGGCTAAAATCTTTTTCTTATCATGTTTTACACCTTTGTTGGAGAAAAAGTCCCCAACGGAAGCCAGTTCTGTAACCCCTAAATCGCATACCTCCCTATTTAGTTTGAATTTGCAGCTCTAGTTGCATCCAGGACGTCCCCAAGTCTGATCATGCTCCTCTTTCCTTGAACCCCAGAGGATGATGTCATCTAAAGAGGTACCAACACCATTAATATGTTCATAGATCATATGTATGGTTTTGTGGTACACTTCTGGTGCTGAAACTATGCAGAAGGATAAGCGTAAGAATCTCTATCTTCCAAATGGGGGATTAAATGAGCATAGAGAGATATGTGCATAGGGAGAGATTCCAGAGGACTGGAAAAGGGCAAATATAGTGCTCATCTATAAAAAGGGAAATAAGGGCAACCTGGGGAATTACAGACCCGTCAGCTTAACTTCTGTACCTGGAAAGGTAATGGCATAAATAATTAAGCAATTAATTTGCAAACACCTAGAAGATAATAAGGTAATAAGTAACAGTCAGCATGGATTTGTCAAAAAAACAAACAAAAACAAAACAACTGGTTAAACCAACCTGATACAGTAGAACCTCAAAGATACGAACACCAGAGTTACAGACTTATTGGTCAATCGGACACCATGTGGAACCGGAAGTAATCAATCAGGAAGCAGTGGAGATAAAAAAAAACCCCCAGCAAATACTGTACTGCCTTGGGGCTTTAGCTCTGGGACACAAGGCTTCAGCTACAGTGTGTAGGGGGGCCCTCAGGGCTTCTGCCCCATGTATGTACCAGGGCTCAGGGCTTTAGATCCGGGGGGAGTGCTGGGGCTGAAGTCCTGAGCCCGGCTCCATTCCCAGCTTCAGCTCTGTGGGGGGTGCCGAGGCTCAGGGCTTTAGTTATGAGGGGAGCATTGGTTTCAGCGCCAGTGCTCCCCCTGTAACTAAAGCCCTGAGCCCCAGCGTCCCCTGCGAGACTGAAACTGGGAACGCCAGTGCTCCCCCTGTAGCTAAAGCCCCAAGCCCCAGAGCTCCCCCCAGATATAAAGCCCTGAGTCCTGGTGCTCCCACAGGGCAGAAGCCCTGAACCTCCCACCCAGAGCCCTGGTTCCCCAGGGGCCAGAAGCCCCCTCCCCCCTTCCCAGAGCCTTAACACCCTCCCCTCCCCCACATCTGCAGACCCAACCCTCTGTGACTGAAGTCCATAATGTCTTGTTCAGAGTTAAGAACAACCTCCATTCCCAAGGTGTCTGTAACTTTGAGGTTCTACTGTAGCTTTCTTTGGCAGGGTAACAAGCCTTGTGGATAGAGGGCTGTGGTATATCTTGACTTTAGTAAGGCTTTTGATATGGTCTCACATGAACTTCTCAGAAAAACTAGCGACATACAACCTAGATGGAGCTACTATAAAGGTGGGTGCATAATTGGTTGGAAAAATTATTCCCAGAGCGCAATTGTCAGTAAGGCTACGTTTTAGTCATGGGAATCTTTAATGAAAGTCATGGACAGGTCATGGGCAGTAAACAAAATTTCACGGCCCGTGATCTGTCCATGACTTTTACTAAAAATACCTGTGACTAAAACTTGGGTGGGGGGCCATGGGTGCTCTTGGGGGGGGCAGTCCGGGGGTGCTAGGGGAGGTGCCCGGGACCCCGCTAATGCTGGGGGGGAGAGGGCCGGGCCGCAGCACATGGCCCAGGACCCCCACTGGTGCTGAGGGAGAGGGTTGGCGGAGCTGGCAGAGGCTCCCTACCCAGCTCCACATCCCTGTAGCTCCTACATGGCGGAGGGGCACAAGTGCCAGCTGCCACAGCTCCCAGTGTCTGGGAACCGCAGCCAATGGGATCTGCGGGGGTGGGGTCTTTGGGTGCAGGCAGTGTGTGGTGCGGAGCCCCCCCGCCCTGCCCCCAGCCCCTCCGCTGCTTAGGAGCTGCAGGGCCATACCGGTGGGAGCCCCTCACCCCAAGGTAAATAGCATTAAATAGCAAACCACTGAATAAGAAAGGAATAACACTTTCATAAAACAAACTGGAGAGCTGCTGCACACAACCATGTGGAGTTCCCAATCCCTGCCTCAGGGGCACACTTCCAAATCCCCATGTTCAAAATACTGTTCCTTATAAAGGAATGTCTCTAAATTATAACCTTCTACAAACATATCTCTACAGTCATTTACAAATTCACAGCTGTACAGATAAAGTTCTGCCACATGACAAATTCCTGACATCAAAAGGAAAGCGTGGACACCCAAAATACTAACACAGAAACTTGGTGCATGGGGATACATTGCTTCTGTAGTAGCATGTGTCACGGTGTACTTAAATTCCATTCTATTCTTGATATCGCTGCTGCCAGGTTCTCTTTTTCAGTGGTTGACACAATACATAAAGAAATCTCAGATCTGCATAAGTATAATTGATCACCCACTGATTATGATGTCTTTTCTGCCTTTCTACCTTTGCTCATCCTTTTCAAGCTGTCAACTGCTTTAGCACAGGAAGTCCACCTCCCAACTTCCTCAGTAATCTACCACAGCCCATTTTATGAAGTCACTCGCTATCTTTAAATTACACATGTATTATGCTTTCTTCCAGTCTGCCTGAGGTAGGTTTACACACACTTATTTTCAAAATAGTTATCTTAATTAGGTGCAACCTTTATTGCTGTATGGGTTTACCAGCAGCTACTGTATCTCTCTCAGAGATTATACATACACACACGCACACACACACAAAGACAAAAAAAAATAATTTGCTGGGTTTTCCTGTTTAACCGAGAGTCTATTTACAACCCAAATTTAACAGTGGTAATTGGATGACAGCCATAGAATTACCAGAAGCTTTGAGAAGGATTAGAACCACCAGTGAGACACTGTCCACTGGGCTGCTGAAAAATCAGAGTGGGACAATTATGCCCTTGGTTAACAGCTATTATCAATGCCTACTACACAAAAGCAAACCTACCAGCCTCCTTGAGAAATGTAATAGTCTCCCCTATAAAAAAACCAAACAAACCAAAAGTCCCCCCCAAGCCGTCAAACACAACATGCAATGCAAAAGACATTTCCAACTAATGTCCTGTATCTGACCTCCAATTTTTCCTTGACATGGGATTGGTTTTCACTTGTTTCACATTTTAAAGATTGTCTTCACAACCATTAGGGCTAGAAATATAATTAAAACCAAACAAACAACTGAGTATAGATTATGGAGATCAGGTAGCAAAGGTTAGATTCAGAGGCAAATTCTTTATCTGTGAAAGGCATGGGGATTATAACCAAATATATAAGTAAAATGCATCCCTTCTTTAATAGTTTTTGGTCAGTCACAGAGGAAGATGCAAGAAACCTTACATTAGGCAGCTGTGGGATAATCTGCCCTTTTATTAGGTCTTCTCCTAAATCCTTTTGTTAGAGATTGGTTTAAATCCTTATAATGCAGTACTCTACTCAGCACTGGATGATGCCACCTTCTGGCAATTCTGGGGATTAACTCCACCCAGTTCAGCTTCTCTTCCACCATGCAGCTCTCCTCCCACTCACCAAGTAACAGTACTGCTACCTTGTGACTTGGCTCTCCAGCCAGGTCACACTGTAATTTCCCCTTCCGGGGGGAGCAGATCTGTCAAAGTTTCTCTGCACAAGCAGCATCAGGCAGTCCTCCTGCCCTCTGCCCTATGTCACTCCCACAGTGACTCAGGTAGTCTTCTCATTCGCTGCCCCTACCAATACCACTCTGCAGTGGTTGGCAGGGGAACCCAGGCCCAACCTAGTGTTGCCAACTTTCTAAGCAGAAAACTGAATGCCCCTGCCCTGCGCCTGTCCTGAGGTCCCATCCAGCCCTGCCCCTTCTCCGAGGCCCCCCCGACCCTCCATCCCTGCTCCCTCCGTCGCTCGCTCTCCCCCACCCTCACTCACTCGCTCATTTTCACTGGGCTGGGGCAGGGGGTTGGGGCACAAGATGGAGTAAGCGCTTGAGCTGGGGGTGTGGGTTCTGGGGTGGGTCTAGGGATGAGGGGCTTGGGATGTTGGAGGGGGCTCTGGGCCGAGGCAGGAGGTTGGGATGTCGGAGGGGGTGTGGGCTCCAAGTGGCACTTACCTCAGGCAACTCCCGGGAAGTGGCAACATGTTCCTCTGGCTCGTAGGCAGAGGTGTTGCCAGGGGGCTCTGTGAGCTGTCCCCATCATGGGAGTTGCGGAGCCGGTGCTTGGGCTGGGGGCAGTGCATGGAGCCCCCATGGCCACCCCTCCACCTAGGAGCTAGAGAGACACGCTGGCTACTTCCTGGAAGCAGGGAGCCTGCCTACCCTGCTGCGCAACCAGCTGGACTTTTAACAGTCTGGTCAGTGGTGCTGACTGGAGCCACCAGGGTCCCTTTTCGACTGGGTGTTCCAGTTGAAAACCAGACACCTGGGAACCCTAGCCCACCCTCTACTCTCAGTTCCAGTCCAGGGCCCTACAGGGAGCAGTTAAGGTCTCAGTATTCACCAATCTCACTGTTCTCTTCCCTGGAGTACTTCCTTCTGAGCTTCGTTAAGCTTCTCCTTCACCAGCCTTCCTAGTCAACCCCCTCTCTCCTAGGTCTATAAGCTAAACCTCCTGGGTTCCTATCCCACCTCCTTCTCCCTTACCTTAGAAAGGGAGAGTGGAGGCTTCCTCCAGCCCCCACCACTGTTGCCAGCCTCCTGGCTTTATAGAAGCCCTGCCTGTCCCCTCACAGATGTCAGATTTCAGAGTAGCAGTCGTGTTAGTCTGTATCCGCAAAAAGAAAAGGCGTACTTGTGGCACCTTAGCGACTGAGCTGTAGCTCACGAAAGCTTATGCTCAAATAAATTTGTTAGTCTTGAAGGTGACAAAAGTCCTCCTTTTCTCCTCTCAGAAGAGCTTCCTTCTAATTAGTACCCTCCACACAGCCTAAATCTCCCCCTTTTGCGATTAATTGGCTGATTGGGCCCACCTGGTCTAATTCAACTCTTTGAGAGCAGTGTAGGGAGTACACCCCATCATAATCCTGAAGCATGAGATTTAATATTAATTCCAAAATTTATGTTAGCATTAACTATCATAATTATCTATGACATTGTGTCTTTCAGTGACTCATTTCATATGCGAATAGAAAAGGCTCTATTTGAAAAACTCAGAAGAAAAGAGACTTATGTTAGGGCAGTGTCCGCTAAAAGTTTATTCACATTTCCAGATACTAACATATCAGGATAAAGAGAAGCCCAGATATATACAAGAAAACATGAAACAGACCTCCACACACTGAAAATAAAGCAACACCTCCTATTTTGGAAATGAAAATCTGTTGCTAATCTGTGACATACTGAAAAATAATGGCTAAAAGACTAGCATAGTCTCTGACTAAACAGAAAAAAAACGGTTATTCACCTTCTCGTAGCTGTTGTTCTTCGAGATGTGTTGCTCATGTCTATTCCAATTAGGTGTGTGTGCACCCACGTGCACGGTCGTCAGAAAGTTTTTCCCTTAGCAGCTCCCATCAGGTCAGCTGTAGAGCCCCCTGGAGTGGCACCTTCATGGTGCTGAATATATGCCCCTGCCGACCCAGCCCCTCCTCAGTTCCTTCTTGCCAGCTACTCTGACAGAGGGGTAGGAGGGTGGGTATTGGAATGGATATGAGCAACGCATCTCGAACAACAACAGTTACTAGAAGGTGAGTAACCATTTTTCTTCTTCGAGTGATTGCTCATATTGATTCCAATTAGATGACTCCCAAGCCCTACCTAGGTGGTGGGGTTGGAGTTATGGAATCGCTGACTGGAGCACCGCTCTGCTGAATGCTGCATCATCTCTGGCATGCTGGATGATGGTGTAATGAGAGGTGAACGTATGCACCAAGGATCACATTGCTGCCTTCCAGATCTCCTCTATTGGAACCTGGGCCAGGAATGCCGCCAAAGAAGCCTGCGCCCTTGTGGAGTGTGCCATAAGGGCCAGGGATGGAACCTTGGCTAGCTTGTAGCATGTCTGAATGCAGGACGTAATCCATGATGAGATCCTCTGAGATGAGACTGGGAGCCCTTTCATGCGGTCCATAACTGCCACAAACAGCTGGTTCGACTTCCTGAACGGCTTTGTGTGCTCGATGTAAAAGGCTAGCGCCCGTCAAACATCCAGGAATGGAGCCTCTGTTCTAGGACATTAGCGTGAGACTTGTCCTTATGGAAAACCATGTGTGGGGGGTCGGAAGTGAGGGCCTTTAATTCCGACACATGAGGCAATGGCAACCAGAAAGGCAACCTTCCATGACAGGTAGAGAAGGAAGCAAGTCGCCAGGGGTTCAAAAGCCCTCCCCATTAGACTGGAGAGGACGAAGTTGAGGTCTCAAGCAGGGAGCGATTGTCTAATTAGTGGGTATAACTGCTTCAGGTCCTGGAGGAAATGGGCAACCATAGGGTTGGCGAAGATTGAATGTCTGGCCACTCCTGGGTGGAAGGCCAAAATGGCTGCAAGGTGCACTTTGATGGATGACAGTGCAGCAGATACTCCAGGATCATTGGTATGGGTGCCTGGAGTGGAGGTGTGTGATGCTGAGCACACCAGAATATGAACCTTTTCTACTTTGCTAGGTATGTGGCCCTAGGGAAGGTTTTCTGCTGCCAAGTAGGATCTCTCTTACCGATTCCAAGCACAGGAGCTCCATGGGGTTTAGCCATGAAGCTTCCAGGCCGTGAGGTGGAGGGACTGGAGGTCGGGGTGATGAAGACGACCGTGGTCCTGAGTGATCACGTTGAAGAGGAGTGGCAACGTGATTGGGGCAATCACTGACAGCTCCAGGAGCATGGTGTACCAATGTTGGTGAGGCCACTCTGGTACCACCAGAATTAACTCCCCCTTGTCTCTGTGGACTGTGCACAAGGGGAATCAGGGGAAAGGCATACAATAGGTGGTCTCCCCAGGGTAGCAGGAATGTGTCCGTGATTGAGCCCACGCTGTGTTTCTGGAAGGAGCAGAACATTGGACACTTTCTGTTGCTTCGGGTGGCGAACAGGTTGACCTGGGGACAACCCCTCCTTTGGAAGATGGAGTGTATGACATCTGGCCGGATGGACCACTCATGATTGCAGAAAGATCTGTTGAGGTGGTCCGCCAGCTCATTTTGCACTCCTAGGAGATAGGACGCCTCCAGATGAATGGAGTGGGCTATGCAAAACTCCCACATCTGGAGGGCTTCCCGACAGAGGGGAGAGGAACGGGCTCTTCCCTGCTTGTTAATGTAAAAAAATGGCAGCGGTGTTGTCTGTCATAACTGCCACGCACTGTCCTTGTAGTGGGGCCTGAAAGGTTTGACATGCTAGTTGCACCACCCTCAGCTCCTTGATATTGATATGGAGTGAGAGTTCATCCTGCAACCACAGGCCCTGCATTTGGAGGCCTCCCAAGTGTGCTCCTCATCCCAGAGCTGACATGTCCATTACCAGGGACAAGGAGGGCTGGGGGCTGTTGAAGGGGACTCCCTCGCACACTGCCCGAGGGTGAAGCCACCATTGGAGGGACTCAAGTACCTGTTGAGGCATGGTGACCACTGAGTCCTGTTGGTCTCCGGTGCTGAGGGTCTCTTAGATCAGAGTCCTTCCTCAGCACTGTGTCGCGTATGGAGACCAGGGCACTCCCCGTGGACGCATTTGGTGTTGGATCCTGACAGTCCGCAGCAGGCTGGGGGAGAAAAGCAGAGTCCATCAAGAGTTGTTTTAGATGGAAATCATGTTCTTTCTTCATCCTGGGGTGGAAAGCTGTGCAGATTTTGTACCTGTTCTGGAGCACCTCCCCCAGACACTTCAGGCACAAGTTGTGGGGGTCTCCTGTTGTCATAGGCTTGCTGCAGTTTCTGCAGGGCTTAAATCCTTGGGACTGAGGCATGCCCCGGAACCCAAGGGAGGGGTCAGGGATTGGGGAAACCCCACTCCCAAACCTTATCTATCAACTATATACAACTATAACTGTGAACTGGAAACTACACCTACAAACTAGAAGATATGCTAAGGCAAGCACTTGCTATTTTGCAAGCAACCGTAATTCCAGCAACCGTCAATGGTGGTAAGAAGGAACTGAGGAGGCGCCAGGTCGGCAGGGGCATATATTCAACACCATGAAGGCGCCACTCCAGGGGGCTCCACAGCTGACCCACCGGGAGCTGCTAAGGGAAAAACTTTCCGACGACTGCATGCAGCATGCACACACCTAATTGGAATAGCTATGAGCAATCATTTGAAGAACTGATTTAAATGTAGAAAGGTCTCTTTAGAGTGGAGGACCCTAATAAATTTCATGCACAAGTTTTGATGTGCTAAAAGCTACAAATATTTTAACAATGGTAGGATCACTAAGACCTGAACAAGAAAAGTGTCACAATTACTTAGCTATCTATGGCCTCAGAACAATGTGTGAAACCACTCAGAGCCCATTCAGAGCCCAACATTCCTAATTTACTTACATATTGGGGGGGGGGAGGGGAGGAGTTCAAATAAATAATTCTAGGTATGATCTGATGAATTTTCATACCTGGTTCAAGCCTTACACAGCATTCCTGGTTATAGCATTGCTGGTCTATCCCTCCAGCCCAGAGAACAACAGACAAAGGGAAAGTTTCTTTCCCAATTTTAACAAATTCTACCTTCTCATTGGCTCTTTTAGTCAGGTGCCCACTCCTTTTCTTTTACCTGTGGGCTTGTTAACCCTTTACAGGTAAAGCAAGCAGAGAACAGACACCAAAAGGATTTTTCAGCTAACTGTCTAGCTGGGTGTCCATAAGGAAGCTACCCCTTCCCCCCCTTCAGTTATCACAGACACTCACTAGGATTGCTTGTGTCGACACAGAGTGTGGTGCATGATGGGTAGGTATCCCAGTGTGCCATATGCCACCCTCTGGCGCAATGCCTTTTGGGGAATTTTCGCACTACATTTTGGAGGACACACAAGTCATGCGGGGGAAGGGAGGGGAGGATCTAGGAGCAAAGGGCCAAGTACCAATCATAAAACTTTCTCTGTCCTAGAATGCCATTCTTAAACCATAATTTTCACTTTTTAAAAAAAAGCCATAAACCCATGCAGCACCTTTCGCTGTCTGTCATCTCTGACAGACGCAAGGAGTCTGCACAGCCCTGCACGGTTCTCATGAAATACAGTTGAACTTGCCTTGAACAGAGACACTGTGGTCTTGTTATATTACTAGTAATGTGTGCTTTGAGGAGCGCTAGGTATTCTGCACTCTATGTTATCCAGTAATAAAGATGAATTTATTTCCAAATAACTTATTGTATAGCAAAAACAGTGCAAAATAATAATATGCAATTAAAAACAAACAATATAGCGCAAACTTAAAAAGTTACAGAACAGAGCCTTAAGAATAGAATGGGAGAATTGTGGCCATTTCAGTCCCTTTCTGCCAAACATACAGCAACCATGGCTCTCACAGGTCCGTGTACGTGAAGCTGTGGTTTTCTTTGCTATCCCCCAGGGTGGTCTGAGAGGGATGTGGCTTGTGATGCCATGTGGAATGTTGGGGGGGTGAAATGGAGTTCTCCATTGATTTTAAAGGGAGGCAAGCACATGACTGTTGTACCTGCAGGTCAGCAAGAGCCTACAGCATTTGTGTTTGATGCCTGCGAAGCCCCATTATGTCCTGGTGCATCTTCCTCTGCTTTTCCTGCTGGGTCTTTCTCCTGTCCGTGCTTTCCTTCTCCAGGCTGTCTGCTATATTCACTCTCTAGACCCTCTGTTCACAATCTGATGCCGCACTGGCTTGCAGGACCTTGGTGAACATGTCTTCCCTAGTCCGCTTTTCTCCTCCTCCTTTCAGGGGTGTGGAGAGGGTACCCCTCAAAGCTGCAATGGCAGCAGCTACAGATAAAACAGACAGATGTATCATCGTATTTACAGTCACAACGGTTAACGACAGTTAAGACAGGCTCTGCACAACACTGCTCTCCAGCCACAGGCAGGGTGAGTATGGCCTGCCATGGGTGAGGGCTGGGGAAATGAGAAGGAAATGGTTTGATTAAAACAAAATGTAGGCCTCTAGTTTCCATGGGCATGAGTACAGGGCAATGGCACTGAGCAGTGGCACTAGTTTCCACAGGCGTTGGTGATTTTAGCGAGTATCTCACTTCTGAGGGTCACAAAGGCACAGAGCACACAGGTGCCCAGGCTGTATGCCACTGACCTGTTCACTGCAATGGTGCCTGCTGCAGTCATTGCAGAGTGGCATCAGAAAGCGTTCCACCAGAGGAAGAAATAAGGCAGCCATCCCTAGAAACCTCTAGGAGAGCACTGCAGAGTATCTCCATGAAAGTTTTATCAAGCTCACTCAGGAGGATACAAGGGACACCCCTACGTACATAAGGAAATTGCTCCGCACGGTCCCCACACCTAATCCCACAGAGAAATGAAAAACAGACAGAGGTAGAGGCTTTGTACGAGTAAAACGATGAAAAGTAGATACTGGTGTCCCTGCTAACTTGGGGATGGGCCAGGCACCATCTCTTCATTTAAACATGGTAAGGGAGACTTCATGCACACACTTACCCAAGGTTTGCTCCTTGGGATTGAGCTTATCCATGCTTGGCTGGACTGGCTAGACTCTGGTGGAGGCTCAAAAAAATCCTGGCTCACAGAATTAGCTGGACCGCCTCCCCCGTCCCTGCCCCAGGTCCCTCCTCCTTGCTGTTCAGAGCCGAAATCTGTGTCTTGGGTTCCTCGAAGGTATGCATGTGGTGGTCTGCAGGATGCTGGTGGGATCTCAGCCACATACGGCTTGCAGCTCATAGTAAAAGCAGATCTGCCGCTTGGCACCAGACTGACTGTTGGACCCTCTGGCCATGTGTTATGCCTGCTGCAGCTCCTTCACTTTCACGCAGCACTGGTGCTGATCCCTGTTGTATCCCTTTGCCTGCCTGCCTCCCCCTGGCAATCTTTTCATAAATGTCCACATTTCTATGACTGGGCCGTAGCTGTGCCTGCACCGCCTCTTCTCCTCATAGGCCCAGGAGATCCAATACCTCCTGGCTACTCCAGGCAGGAGCACATCTAGAGC
Organism: Chelonia mydas; assembly: GCF_015237465.2. Lineage (NCBI taxonomy): Eukaryota > Metazoa > Chordata > Testudines > Cheloniidae > Chelonia > Chelonia mydas. The sequence continues at coordinate 66,178,570 of NC_057850.1, read as the reverse complement.
AGTTGAACAGTTGCACACCACAAGGGAGAGCGGCTAGATGTGCTCACCAAACTGGGCAGTCAGGAAAAGGGGTGGCTTCCAGTCTCCATGATCCCTGGGCAGTGGAGTTCACCTTTGTGACCAAACCGGTCACTGTCAGGCATTGTATAATTGCTACTTGAGGACCATTAGGGTTGCCATAGGTTACACAGTGTTTACACTCACCCTCTGTCTCCGGACAGTATGTCAACTATGGCTCAACATTGTTTGGGGAAGTGGTGTTACTACGTTGCCATAACGGGATGCTCACATTGGCAGGAGACAAATTTCAGTGTAAACACACACACAAATAGATAGATGCAAGGGAACTTTCATTGACCTATTTCTGTAGCCTAGACTAGGCCTACCAAAGCCTTTAATCCTAATTCTGCAAGTTTTGTACAATTAGAAATTAAATCACATATGCTGCATTCTTTGTTTTTACTAGGTATTTTGTGAAAATAGATTTAAATAATATTTTTTTTGTTTTGGATAGTTAATTTAAACTATTAGCTCCTCACTCTCTCTCACTGAAGATTTAGATGCCATAGCAGTGAAGTGATAAACATTCCCTATAGAATGCTTTGAAGGAGAGCACATAACACAACCCCCCTGGCTTTCACTCTTACTTTGAGTAAAACTATAAATCATCTGAGGTATGATTATGTAGCACTGGCCCCCTATCCACGTGAAATGATTATTCATTAGAATGAATACATGAACATACAACTTTTAGCTGCAAAAAAATAAAAACACAAGCATTGACGCTCAAGTCAAATTTAGAATTTGATTAAGTTTCTGGTCAAATGGTGCACTTCAGCTCTGGGATAACCCTTATCTGGCAAAAATATAAAGTCTGACTAGGGCATCCAAGGTAGCTTTTAGCAACAGTTTTTTCCCCGATAAGCCAGTCCTTGTTTAAGCTGAAATATCACTCATATTTGTGCTTCTTTGGTATGTTTAAAGTTTACTACCCGTGGGAACAAGTTTAAGCTCTGCAGCTCATGGTCTATCCCTTCAGCAGGGTCACATTTACAGAAGAGGCTTTTAGTTTCATAACTAGAAGGCCATTGCCAAGCACTGAGGACGGACCATCCTTTCTTCCTAAGTTTTAAATACATGGTTTCTTAATTATCTAAACTTTGGTATGTCTACACTGCACACTGCTTTTGGCATCCCACCCCCAGCACAGGTATAAATAGCAGCGTACATGATAAGGCATGGCTTAGGCAAGGAAAGACACTCCTGGACTCTGGGTATGTACCCTGCAGGCCTCTCTATACTCACCTCAGCAGGACCTTCCCATCTACACTGCTATATTTAGCAGTGTAGTGTCCTGCTGTTGGAGTCTTTCCTCACTGGGGGCAAAGGCTACAGCAGCTGAGAGGCAGCAAAGAAATATAGTGCTCCCCACTGCCACCCATCGCAGAGCCTTTCACTGATACATGTAGCTACATACCACAGTGTGGACGCAGCCTGTTTTTCATTGTGGCATGTGGCTACACCTACCTTATATGCTGCCGCAAGAGGCGTGCAGCAGTGTTCCCTCTAATTTTTTACGTCCATGTGCGGAATGAATTTTGTTATGTGCACTAATATGGAGGTGATGTGCCGTGGGGGTGGGGCCGAAGGATTCGGAGTGTGGGAGGGGGCTCAGGGCTGGGGCAGAGGGTTGGGGTGCGGGGCTCTGGCTGGGGATGATGCAGGCTCTGGGGTGAGGCCCTGGGTTGGTCCCAGGGATGAGGGGTTTGGGGTGCAGGAGGGGCTTAGGGCTGGGGCAGAGATGGGGTGCGGGGAATGGGGGCTCCAGCCATAACAAAATGGGGTGTGGGCTCCGGGGTGTGGCCAGGGATGAGGGGCTTAGGGTATAGGCTGCCCCAGGGCTGCGGTTGGGAGAGAGAGCACTCTCCCTAGCCCTCTCTCACTGCAGCAGCCTGGGGCCGGGGTGCCTCTTCCCGGTTGCGACAGCTCCGGCGGGGCCCGGCTGGGCTAGGCCAGGGGAAGGGCGCCTCTCCCTACCTGCGCAGCCCTCGATAGCTTGCTGCGCAGTCTTGCAGCTTAAGAGGGAACTTAGGTGTGCAGCACAGATGCAGTGTAAGAGAGAAATGAGGAGTGGCAGAGCTACTATAACGAATGGGATTAGAATAAATGATGCAAAGTCCATTCAGAGGAACAAATAAGTTATTTAAACTTTTAAATTATTACGTGGTTGATATAGTTCGTCCTTGTTGATTTTTACAGGTGTAGAATGATTCCATCCAATTTAACTTCCTCCACCACCATGCTCTGCAAGAATTTCTAACAGAGAAACTCATGTTAAACTATTTATTGCCAGTGGTTTGTGTTTAGTTGCCAGTCACCTCATCTGAAAGGATTTCTGAAGGCTCTTTCACTGCCACTTTTATTCAGCGTGTCTCTGTATCTCTTGTTTCAAGACAGCGTTAAGATTTACAATATTTTAGACATAACTTTAAATTTTCACTTTTTTATGTTTGATAAATGACTCTGTCCTATTAAAAATACGGGCATTTATTTAAAAGTTAATTGTAATCAGACAAGCATGTACAATTGTTATCAGCCCATTTCTGGAAGGGACACATTTATAATCACTGGCTATTGGAATTTTTTCCACAGACATTAATAGTAAATTGTTTATTACCCTTCAGATGTATTTGATTAGTGAATCAACATCACAGCTATGGAAAATATTTTCAGTGTGTACAACTGCCATTTTACTTAATTTTCTGAATGTGAATTTTAGCGCTCGTAAAAGATGCCAAACAGCTCAGGAAATTGATAGTTAAATACTTCCAATCATCAACCTAACAGTGAAGGCAAAGACAAAGATAAGCTTTCTCAGACAACCCTAACAATATTGTTCTGGAGGGGACTATCTTGAAGGCATGCAAAGTCAACTCAGCTTCCCAGCCCATTACACCCTGTTTCTTAACTGAGGATACCCATATAGGTGCCAATTGTCATTAGTTTGTGTCCCATACTCATTCAATAAGGATAAGAGACTATGAACAGAACTCATTTAGATAAATGAGCTCTGTACAGGCATCACATCGAGAACAGATATTCAGGAAATGAAGGAGAGACAGCTCGTGTTGGAAACTGTTGATTAAAACTGTTAACTAACAAAAGTATGAGGCACAGTTATACAGAAGGCAGGTTCTGTGCCGCTGAAATAGCAGGCCATTTTTTAAACTCTAAACTGGTCCATTAATTTAGACATGCTAGTATTGGATATTTTCATTCTTTATTTTCAGTCCTTCTTCACTCGACCTCTGAAGTGGTCCATGAACTGGAAGGCCCCGATGTAGTCTCCAAAGAGTATTCCCATTTTCACAGGCAAAAGACTGAAGGAAAAAACACACCAGAGTATTTACATAGTCTTATAAATCACAAAAGTGATCCATGTGGCTAAGCCCAATAACACAAAGCCTTACAGCTTCTAAAGTACAGTACTAACAGTCTTCAGAATATATTTATGGGGTAGCAAGTATTCCCAGTGTACAGAGAGAAACTGAGGCAGCGTTTCCCCAATATCAGAGCAAGGATTAGAACTCAGGAACCCAAGTCACTAAATGGGGACATTCCTTTAGAACATACTGCCACATGATAATGTACATAAAGAAACTGAAATGAAAGACACTCCTCAATCTAAGTGGGCCCAATTTCTCAATTTATTTTGGAAACTGTCAGTCTTAGGAATAAATTATTTTTGAACTCAAGACCTCAGAAGCCAAATTTCCCCATGTTAGTATAACCCATCTGTACAACAGAACTTGCAGTTTTGTAGAGCTATTTAACTCACTCAAGTGGTGGCAGCAGCTATAAAAATTATATATTTGTAATTGAAGAAGTACAGGATTTTTGTGGAAATAGTTTTTCACTCCTCCCTAAACGTGTCTCATGCATGTTCACCTAGATGATCAGTGTCTCTAGAGTGTTTAAGATGGGACTACGAATAGATGTCTAATAGAAAGGCAAGGGCAAATGAAGAGGGATATCAGGGGAGATGGATGGAGAAAAGAAGGTAGGAGGAAAAAATTTTAGGCTGCCCTTCTCCCGCCTCCGAAGCTATCTTTTCATCAGCTGTTTATGCACTTCCTGCTACTTACAGAATCTATTTCTACTGTCAAAATCAAACTGGGAATGGTTACATTTAAAAGAAAAAAAATAGAAACACTGATTTTAAAGTAGGTATTGGACCTCTAACTGTTGCTGGGAGTGCAACCAGCCTTCAAATAGTCCAGGAACTTTAAAAAATGCCTAAACAACAAATATATTTTGAAAGCACTAAGGAAAAAGGTCTTCATAGCCTACTGTTTTATCCTAGTTTTTTTTTTTTTTTTTTTTTTTAAAGCAGTGGAATAATATTGCATCAAGCTTCCAATAAAATTAATATGCTCCAATAGAAATAAGCCACAATAGAGCATGCATTAAATAGGCTATTGATATGCTCAGCCATTCAAAACAGCACACACTACCTTTGGCCTTCAACATACTGTGACAGGGTCGGGCCAGATGGCTACAGGAGAGTAACAGAAGGCAGATATATTAGCCCCAGGTTAAGTAGGTCCCTTTTCGCTGGGTAAAGTAACAGGGAAGGTTCCAGAACAATCAGGAACCTTCTGGAGACAATTAAGACAGACAGGCTGATTAGAACACCTGCAGCCAATCAAGAAACTGTTAGAATCAATTAAGACAGGCTAATCAGGGCACCTGGGTTTAAAAAGGAGCTCACTTCAGTTTATGGTGTGCATGTGAGGAGCTGGGAGCAAGAGGCACTAGGAGCGAGAACGTGGACTGTTGGAGGACTGAGGAGTACAAGCATTATCAGACACCAGGAGGAAGGTCCTATGGTGAAAATAAAGAAGGTGTTGGGAGGAGCCATGGGGAAGTAATCCAGGGAGTTGTAGCTGTCGCACAGCTGTTCCAGGAGGCACTCTAGACAGCTGCATTCCACAGCGCCCTGGGCTGGAACCCGGAGTAGAGGGAGGGCCCGGGTTCCCCCCAAACCTCCCAACTCCTGGTCAGACACAGGAGGAGTTGACCTAGACTGTGCATTCAGAAAAACGGCCAAGCTAGGGCTGTCGTGAAGCTCCAAGGCGAACAAATCTGCCAATAAGCACAAGACCCACCAAGGTAGAGCAGGAACTTTGTCACAATACCCAGGGTGTGCAAGCACTTCAGGGCAGAAGCAGCATTTTTGTGTTTATGCAATGCAACAGTGATCTTCACTGGTGCTTCTGGATGCTAGTATGATATAATTCACATGACTGGAGTACTGTCATGGATGGATATAAACTGTTCAGGAAGGACAGGCAGGGCAAAAAAGATGGGAGAGTTGCATTGTATGTAAGAGAGCAGTCTGACTGCTCAGAGCTCCAGTATGAAACTGCAGAAAAACCGGAGAGTTTCTGGATTAAGTTTAGAAGTGTGAGCAACAAAGGCGATGTCGTGGTGGGAGTCTGCTATAGATCACCGGACCAGGGGGATGAGGTGGACGAGGCTTTCTTTCGGTAACTAACGGAAGTTACTTGATCGCAGGCCCTGGTTCTCAAGGGAGACTTCAATCACCCTGATATCTGCTGGGAGAGCAATACAGCGGTGCACAGACAATCCAGGGTGTTTCTGGAAAGCGTAGGGGACAATTTCCTGGTGCAAGAGCTGGAGGAACCAACTAGGGGCCGAGCTCTTCTTGACCTGCTGCTCACAAACTGGGAAGAATTAGTAGGGGAAGCAAAAGTGATTGGGAACCTGGGAGGTAGTGACCATGAGATGGTCAAGTTCAGGATCCTGACACAAGGAAGAAAGGAGAGCAGCAGAATACGGACCCTGGACTTCGGAAAAGCAGACTTTGACTCCCTCAGGGAACTGATGGGCAGGATCCCCTGGGAGAATAACATGAGGGGGAAAGGAGTCCAGGAGAGCTTGCTGTATTTTAAAGAATCCTTATTGAGGTTACAGGGACAAGCCATCCCGATGTGTAGAAAGAATAGTAAATATGGCAGGCGACCAGCTTGGCTTAACAGTGAAATCCTTGCTGATCTTAAACACAAAAAAGAAGCTTAGAAGATGTGGAAGATTGAACAAATGACCAGGGAGGAGTATAAAAATATTGCTCAGGCATGCAGGAATGAAATCAGGAAGGCCAAATCACACTTGGAGTTGCAGCTAGCAAGAGATGTTAAGAGTAACAAGAAGGGTTTCTTCAGGTATGTTAGCAACAAGAAGAAAGATAAGGAAAGTGTGGACCCTTACTGAATGAGGGAGGCAACCTAGTGACAGATGATGTGGAAAAAGCTAATGTACTCAGTGCTTTTTTTTGCCTCCATCTTCACGAACAAGGTGAGCTCCCACACTACTGCACTGGGCAGCACAGCATGCGGAGGAGGTGACCAGCCCTCTGTGGAGAAAGAAGTGGTTCGGGACTATTTAGAAAAGCTGGACGAGCACAAGTCCATGGGCCTGGATGCACTGCATCTGAGAGTGCTAAATGGGTTGGCAGATGTGATTGCAGAGCCATTGGCCATTATCTTTGAAAATTCATGGCGATCGGGGGAGGTCCTGGACAACTGGAAAAAGGCTAATGTAGTGCCCATCTTTCAAAAAGGGAAGGAGGAGGATCCTGGGAACTACATGCCAGTCAGCCTCACCTCAGTTCCTGGAAAAATCATGGAGCAGGTCCTCAAAGAATCAATTCTGAAGCACTTACAGGAGAGGAAAGTGATCAGGAACTGTCAGCATGGATTCACCTGACTAACTAAATTGCCTTCTATGATGAGATAACTGGCTCTGTGAATGAGGGGAAAGTAGTGGATGTGTTATTCCTTGACTTTAGCAAAGCTTTTGACATGGTCTCCCACAGTATTCTTGCCAGCAAGTTAAAGAAGTATGGGCTGGATGAATGGACTATAAGGTGGATAGAAAGCTGGCTAGATTGTCGGGCTCAACGGGTAGTGATCAATGGCTCCATGTCTAGTTGGCAGCCGGTATCAAGCGGAGTGCTCCAAGGGTCGGTCCTGGGGCTGGTTTTGTTTAATATCTTCATAAATGATCTGGAGGATGGCACAGATTGCACCCTTAGCAAGTTTGCAGATGACACTAAACTGGGAGGAGAGATAGATACGCTGGAGGGTAGGGATAGGATACAGAGGGATCTAGACAAATTAGAGGATTGGGCCAAAAGAAATTTGATTGAGGTTCAACAAGGACAAGTGCAGAGTCCTGCACTTAGGACGGAAGAATCCCATGCACGACTACAGACTAGGGACCGAATGGCTAGGCAGCAGTTCTGCAGAAAAGGACCTAGGGGTTACAGTGGACGAGAAGCTGGACATGAGTCAACAGTGTGCCCTTGTTGCCAAGAAGGCCAATGGCATTTTGGGCTGTATAAGTAGGGGCATTTCTGGTACAGTACTCCCTTTCTTTTCAAGGTCCTTCACAAATCCTTCTGAGATTCAGGTGGCTCCTCTCCACCTGTCTGCTATCCCTAACATTAGAAGTTATGTGCTACAGCCATCTTTGTTGACTGATTCTAGTTTCTGTGCTGTTACAGGGGTTGTTCTGTGTCCCCATTTGTGCCTGCACTGCTTTATTTAACACATCCACTGTAACAGTACTCTTGGCTCCCTTTAGTTTAAGGAGAGAGATTTAGAATCAAACGATGGGCCAAGATTTAAAAAAAAAAAAAAAAAAGCCTAAAGATAGGCTCCTAAATCCATATTTGGCCACCTAACTCAGTGGCCAGATTTTCAAGAATGCTGAGCATCGAGCAACTCCTACTGACCTGCATGAGTGCTCAATAGTATTACAAGGGCAGACCTCTACACAGCCAAGAAGAAAACTCTGTTGCAGTTTTGTTCAGTCAACACTAACAGTTTCCCTTTACAGATTATTTAAATATGTATAGCTATGGGGAAGTGTTCCTTACTGGGAACCTTCAGAGTCTGGTATAAGACATGTAGACATGCAAAGTATCCAAGACCACCACCTGAGGAAGCCTTCCTGTAGCAACAACTTATCTAAAACTTAAAAGCAACTTGAAACTCATGAAGGTAAATATCTAGGTAGGCTTAGACTTGACAGCCCAAGTAATCATTTGATATTGTAGCATGTAGAGTGTGTAATCATGCAACTAAACATAATGCATTTGACAGAAGAAATCCCATCCCTACCTTTTCATATAACAAAAAAAGTACAGGCTTCGTGGCATCATCAGAAGCTCTTGCTCCCGTTGAATAGCACTCACAATCTTCTCAGCTGCATAGTCCAAATCTAGAATAGGAAGTAGACGTGGCCACCTTGAAAAAAACATATGGTTATTAATATGATATTGTCAAAACTTTCCCCTCTGTTTCATCTGGATAACTTCAAATTTAGAACAAGACAGGTTCAAGTTTAAAGTTGTGCTCCTTACAAAAGGAGGATACCCCATTTTACAAAAGATTTTGCCTCTTAGGGTATGTCTACACTACCCGCAGGATCGGCAGGCAGCGATCGATCCAGCGGGGATTGATTTATCGAGTCTAGTCTAGATGCAATAAATCGACCCCCGAGCACTCTCCTGTTGACTTCTGTACTCCAGCTCAGCGAGAGGCATAGGCAGAGTCGACGGGGGAGTGGCAGCAGTCTACTCACCCTAGCGAAGACACCGCGGTGAGTCGATCTAAGTACGTCAACTTCAGCTACATTATTCACATAGCTGAAGTTGCGTAACTTAGATCGATCCCCCCGCCAGTGTAGACCAGGCCTAACTTAGAAGCTAACATTACAAAATGAAGTTCTGTTCATGGAATTATATAACACCTGACAAATCAGTTTGAAAGTGGTGAACAGCCACTGTCTTCTTTTCACTTGGTATTGGTGCCTGTGAGCTCAATTCTTGCTATCTTCAAATCAAGCAAAGTTTTTATTTAGATAAGCTTATTCTGCTTCTACATTTTCTGTGTTTAACATCCCATGAAAGGTTGTACTGACAATGACGAGCTACACTACTGAAGCTGTCATGAGGAAGGTGGAGATTTAGCAGCCAAATAGGAGACAGTTGAGGCTTTTGGCATCTAGGGAGAAGGCATGAGATTGTGAGAAAAGAAACATGTAGTCTGTGCTCTCTCAAATGAGCAGCAAAGTAGTTAAATGTGTTGACAATTAAAGTGACACCATCACTAGGTTGTGGAGTTAATAATCTGAGTAGCAGTTTACATTTTTTTCAGAGTTACTGTTTCAGGCTATTTGCAGAATCAAGAAGAGAACACTTCACTAGATTACACTAGATTGAAATTTGGAAAATTCATATTCTTACCATAGGGGCTAGAAATGTAATTAAAGAGTCTTAGATTCTGCAGTCTGGCAATCATTGGGCTTTGTCTATGAGCCCTAAAAATGGCACAATGGAGAAAAACCTACCTTATAACAGTTTCAGATTATGTCATTTCTACTGATTACTAATTACCTTTCATAAATCATGTATTTAAATCAAACATTTTTGACGTGCCATATACTAATTACACACAGAACCCACAAATTCACTCACTTGGTTTTACAACCATCAAACATTCCTGTGTTGATGAAGTAAGGACACACAATAGTGGTTTTAATGCCAGTCTTCCCCAGAGCCAGCATTTCTAAACCAATTGCTTCTGCAAAGCCCACTGCTGCAAATTTACTTGCACAATAATCTGTAAGTGAAGAAAGATGAAGAGTTATTTATTGCAGTTAATTATTTTATTAAGAGAAGAATCTCACAACTCTTGCAAACAACATAACTACATGGTTTTAGTCCAGTGTCTCATGCTGAGCAAACCAAGCACAACCTCTTGTCTGAGAAGAAAGTCTGGCAAAATTATGCTCTAACAAGAGTAGTCTGGGTACTGTTAGAATAATTGCGTCTACAAATTTATCTGAATTGTGAGCTCAACTGCAAAAAAGTGAGCGTAAGTTTACGAATTGTCATAATAACCTATAACAAATGCTGATGTGAATAGGTATGAAAGGGAGACAGACTAAATTAGTTCATACAAAAAGGCTGAATTATATAATTCAAGGACAGTATTAAGATTATGCTTGGTCAACAAAAAAAGTGTGGGACCAGACATTAATGAACCCATCAGTGTGTCAAAAATTAGGCCTACTTGGTGAACAAAATAATGAAGGGGATGAGCTACACTGCCGTTGCTCCCTTTTGGGGTCCTTAAAAGAAAAGACTCCCCACCACCAAAAGCTGTCTGACAGACAGGAAAGGGATAAACTTTACCATCATAGCTGCTACCTCAACTGTCTCCTAGGACAAAGAATCCACCGTGACAGCACTGGGCCTTTGTCATTCTAATCCTGAGACATGTCCTGACCAGACTGGGCCAGAGAGAGAGGGATTCAGATGACTCTGTCACCTCCACTGGCTCTGGGTAAACCCCAACTATCATTTGATATGTGAGACTCCTCCCTCCCGCACCATGTGTCTTTTCCCTTCCTCACCGTATTTCTTTTCTTTTACCTTCTGTGGCTAAGAATGGCTAAGCCAGCCACACCTACATGTTCTGCAACACAACTGTAAGCCTGTTATCAGAAAGGAAGCTAAAAGCAAATGTCCTAAATGGCCAGATGATGGTACAAGTTTGCCAGATCTCAGGGTGGCTAGTAAGACAATGTGCCATGCGTGTGTTTTTCCAGCAGTAATGCTTCAAGTAAAAGTCAACATCAAAGACGCAGAAGCTGCACTTTCTATTTTAGCTGTTCTTTTCTCTCCCATTGTGTGTCCTGCTTCATCTTCTAAACAAGAGGATCAGACTTCGTAACAGGAGCAGCTCCAACCATTTCAATTAGCCTCTCTTTCCCCCCAGAAAGGTATAGTACTTATCTTTAATACTATCTAAAATACTCTCAAATGAGGGGAGAGGAGGAAGGGGTGGATATTCCTTCTACAAACGCTCCAGCTAAAGCCACATGATGTTATAATAAAAGCCCTACTTAACACTTTATATTTCAAATGCTTTAACTGTTCTCTTCTTCCCCTCTCCATCCCCCCACCAATCCTTTAATAAAAGGTGAAAAGAATTTTTAATGGTGCTGAGAACCTAGATCCCATTGAGGTCAGTGGGAGCCATTAAGTGTACAGGTGTTTTGAAAGTCAGACCATTTTATTTAGGTGGCTTGTAGTTGAAGTACATAACCAAGAACATACCTTTAGATTCCATTTAGAATGATCTTGAATACACTAACCTGCTAGCCCACTGACTCCAATCAGTCCTGCTGAGCTTGCAATACTAACCAAGTGTCCATGGTTAGAGGCCATCATGGCTGGAAGGAAGGCTTTGTAAGTCTATGAAACACATTGAAACCCACACTTACAGTTAAACATTACTTAAAGTGATTTAATTGTGCAATTAGTTAGAACATTACTATTGAAAAAGTGCCACCTATTAAGGAGACCTTTTAAGTCTTAATGCTTTCCCCTCATTCTACAGAGGCTAATAAGATAGTTCCTGTCCTAACTAATATGTATTTCCACTTCGTCTACTAACTGAATCCGCCAAGGTGGATCTCTTAAGGACTCTCCAATAAGTTTCCATAGTTTTCTTGATGTTGTAGTCATCCACTAGGGGGAGTCAGAAATTAGATTGCAATCTCGCTGGCAGCAATCAGCTGAAGTCCTGGGAAGCTGTAAATTCCCCACACCCAGGAGCTCAGTACTGCAACATTTTCCAAATAGGCTTCCATCTTAAAAATAGCAGCTGAGAAGGGAAAACTGAACTCCTAATCTTTCTGCTATCACTTGCTGATTTCAGCTATCTACTCTGTGTCATTTCCACGTTTTCCAGCAAACGGAAACAAAGCAGCATGTTTTAATCCACCATTCCTTCTTTATTAATTATAATTCACTTTCAGTTCTTTATTACAATATCGGTTCATCTCCTTCATAGCGAAATGCAAATCAAATGACTAATTTAAGATAAAAGTCTTCAAATCAATCATGCCAGCGTATGTCAGTTTGACATTTAAGACACCAAGTAAGAGTGCTTTAGAGGATCCACTGTAATAGTGCAAGTTCCCAGTGGCAAACAGGTGACAGAATGCAATCAGAACAAGTTCTGACCCAACCCATGGAAGCACATGAACCAGGCTCTTTTCTGCTAATGGTTGATGAAGTAGCCAGTTTATGGCAGCTTTGGCAGTCCTGCTCTGAGTCAGTTCATATCAAGGACTATAGCACCAGACTGCCCACAATAACAGTACTTTTCAGCTTTACATTTCCCAGAAGTCTCTCTTAATATCAGGCAACCAATACTAAGGGGGTCACATACTTTATTGCTTCTTTAGGCAGAAGTGATTGCCCACACAAGGGGCTAAACATATCCCTTAACTCTCTCCCACAAGCTTTCTGTGGGCCACCCTCTATTTCTGGAACTCACAAACAAATGTCATCGAGTTGTGTGTAGGGCCTCACAAGCTCACCCAGTTAAACAGCAATTATATAAGCGATTTCCCCCCTCATTTCCAAAACAGACTTAAGTGCCAACATTCTTTCACAGTTCCCTATAAAAAAAGAATATCTGTATATTACCCAGAAGTGTGCCATGGTGTTCACCTCCATGGTTTTCTCCACAAGTGAATCTGGGCAATCAATGAACTTCTTTCCAGTTACAATACCAGCATTGTTGATTAGGATACTAACATCACCAACTTCTTTTTTAACCTAAAGGAAGGCAACCAAATCAAGATGTTATTCCAGGCCAAAAGAAAGAGAGTATGTTTAGTTATTCGTTTATATTACAGGAAGTTGCAACATTGCTAATTTTACAATACTAGACAGTGAGAAAGTAGTTCATAAAACCAAAGTCTTTTCACTCTGCAACTTTTTCCTTTAGTCAAGTGTTAGAACTCTGCAGACAACAACTTTACAGGTCTGTAATTTAAATGTGACCTGCTAAGGGGAATTATTGGGCTTTATTTAATAAAAAGCAACCCACACTTTATATACCATAAAGGTGGCAGGAAGAACATGATGCCAGGAGAGTTAGTGTAAATGGTCATCACAAAAAGCCAATGAGTTTTGGAGGAAGAGGGGAAGTTTTCAGTCAGACTTCACTGAAGCTAAACAAAATTTGAATATTTTGAATAAGGGAAACCTTTGACATATTCAGTACCTTCAATTAAGGTGTTATGAGCTCACAAACAGACATATTCAACCTCCCCAGAGACAATGAGGCCCTGATAAGCCTCTTAAGGTATGTCAACACAGCAAAGAAAAAGCCATGGCTGACCCGTGACAACAGACTTGGGCTGGCAGGGCTTGGGCTGCCCAAGTCCGGAAGTCTACACAGCAGCGAAACAGCCCTGCAGCCTGAGCCTGAGCTGGCTGGCACGGGCCAACTACGAGTTTTTCTTTGTTGTGTAGACCTACCCTTAGGGCTTGCAGATGGTGGGGCATAAGGACTCCCCAACAAACCTTTTAAGGATTGTGTAGGAGGAGATAGGAGAATCCTCTGTGGCTTCTCCAAAGATCACAAGATTTTTCTTGGTCTTCTAAAGATGTTTGTGTAACTAACATTCTTGAAAGGTAATGAGATAGTTATGGCAGTTTCCTGCAATATCTTGGTCAAATCCTTACTGAATTAAGGCCTTGTCTACACTACAAGTTGTCAGCAAAAGCTGCCTTTTGCTTACAAAACAGGGGAGGTGTACGCACTACAGAGCTCCTTTTTGCGGTAAAACTCCGCTATTTTGCTGACAAAACTATCTCAACGAGAGGCGTAAAGCTTTTTGAGGCAAAAATGAAAGTGACAAAGCGTCAGTCTAGGCACTGCTGCACGTTACCTCGACATAACTGGCTTCCTCCAGTATCCCATAATGCCTGCCATGACCACTCTGCTCACTGTTTTGATCTCTGCTGCCCTGCAGGCATGAGCCCCTCAACTTTCAAGCTCCAGGAAGTATGGGACAGCTGAGTGTGCTGCTCCGTTCAAATCGTTAAGGTGGAGTGCTCCTGTTCTGCCCTGCACTAGGCACACAGCTGCAGGCAGACTGCTGCTGCAGGGAGCAGGCCCTGGACGACTGCTGTACTGCTTTGACATTCCTCAGCATGGAGAGCTCACAGAGCTGCTCAGGATGTGGCTCCTGACAGCTGAAGAGGCTGTGGGAGAACTCGGAGTGAATCACAGAACTATAGGCAGGCAGGCAGAGAGGGGGGAAGAGAGAAACTGCTGTGCCATGCAAAGCTGGGGGCTGATGTGTGTGGGGGTGTCCCCCACCCCCTACCACAGGATAGGTTGGTCAGCCTGCTGTCTGAACTTAAACAGCCAGCATGCCGATACACACTCTCCCGCAACATACACAGGTTTCTGTCTCTCCCCTGCTCACGCCACTCTCCTCTCCCTCCCCCACACTTTAGTTGAAAAAGCAGCTGACAGTCTACTAGAATGCCCATGGAATGACGGGGATTGAGAAACCTGCGTCATGTGATGCTGTACCTGCCCCATGAGGCATTGTAAACCCTTCCCAAAGCACCCCAGTTTCACAGTGGGATAGCTACCCACAGTGAAGTGCTCTCTGTGTTATTGCAAGAGCTGCTAGAGTGGATGCACTCTGCTGACACAAGGAGCATAGTGTGGACATGCAATAACAGTTTAATTAAAGTGGCATAACTTTTGCCAACAAAACTTTGTACTGTAGACAAGACCTAAGTTTAAGTATTTTAGGAGTTCACTGTATTAAAAAATGCAAATGTTTATGTATTATTGTGGGATTGTATAGAACTTCTTTAGGAGGAAGACAGGATTAATGCAATCTTTGGAAAGTACTGTGAGCTTCAAAAGACTGCCTTGAACAATGTAGGGGTGACAATATGTGTGAAGTAGAATTCTTTGGAGAAGAAGGTTGCAAATTCCCACTTCTGTACTCAGCCTTTGAAGCTTCCCGGGGGGGCGGGGGGGGCCTGATCACCTGTTACATGAAAGAACAATGAGGAGTCCTTGTGGCATCTTAGAGACCAACAAATTTATTTGGGCATAAGCTTTCATGGGCTAGAACCCACTTCATCAGATGCATGGAGTGGAAAATACATGAGCAGGTATAAATACATGAAAAGATGGGAGTTGCCTTACCAAATCGGAGGTCAGTCTAACTAGACAATTCAATTAACAGTAGGATACCAAGGGAGGAAAAATAACTATTGTAGTTGTAATAAGAGTGGTCCATTTCAAACAGTTGACAAGAAGGCGTGAGTAACAGTAGCAGAAGTTAGTATCCTACTGCTAACTGAATTGTCTCGTTACACTGACCTCCCACTTGGTAAGGCAACTCCCATCTTTTCATGTATTTATACCTGCTCCTGTATTTTTCATTCTATGCATCTGATGAAGTGGGTTCTAGCCCACAAAATCTTATGCCCAAATAAACGTGTTAGTCTCTAAGGTGCCACAAGGACTCCTTGTTGTTTTTGCTTATACAGATTAACACGGCTACCCCTCTGAAACCTGTTCGATGAAGACAGCTAAAAAACAAAAAATACAAACACACACCTAACAAAAAGGAGTAAATGACACTCTTTGGAGTTCTCCTTCTGAGCAAAAGGACTGATGAACTGATCGCTACAAGAAAACTCCTGGGTGGGGTTTGAAGGACTGGTCACCAGCCAGAGCCCTTGTTGGAGTCAGGAGTGATTTCTGGGTAAGCTTACTAACATGCATACATCTTCTTTTATTGTTTTGAATATGCTTTCTCTGAAATGTTTAAGAATAAAGATGCTTGCTTAGAAAGAGCTGTGTGGAAGCCTAACTGTGGCAGTTACCTTGTTTACCATCTCAGAGGAGAAAAGTCAAGTGCGCTGGCTTAAGCAGCCTGGCTTTATTGGGGTGGTGAGGAAGGAAGGGGTCACAGTAGAGGCAGGGAGCTGTGCAATCTGGAAATACCTTGGTCAGGAAGTAGAGAGACATGGGTCTCTGCCCAAGAAAGGTGATGGCTGACGAACCAAGAACCTAGTATGCTGCTCTTACTAGACCATGAGGGGGAATATAGATGTCACTGCCCTGAACTGTGACACGTAATACAGTCAAATTACTGATGTGGCTGCAACTGTAACTTCATTTTGACTGCAAGTTAAAGAGACTCATTCTGTGTTGTGCACTTTCTATTATCCTTATATACACACACTTGATAAAATAACGTAGACGCCTGACTGTTGACAGATTAAGTGCTAAAATACAAGCTGTAAATCACACAAGCTACGCATGCTCAGTTTAGACAGCTTATTTGTACATTAGCAATTTCATGTGTAATTTTTGTGGATCCCTTATAAATAAGTCTAGTGTATTTGCTTTATAATTTTTTTCTTTTATCCTTTCATGTGCTAGAAGTTGCTGCAGGATAATTGTATACCTTCAATAAAGAATGTAAAAGGAGGTAAGCATTCTATTTATAAAACAGAATTTAACTTAGTTGATTCTCTGCACAAAAATTAAGAAATCATTTTAATTTTAGCAAGTCCAATGCTTGATAACTACCATTATAATACTAACTTATGAGAAACTGGCATAATATTTGCCAGGGAGTATGAAGGAGGAGGTAGCCCATTTTTCTTTCTTTTTTTTTTTTTTTGTATAGAAGAAATTGTCAAAGTGTAGTTCTGTATTTATTAGTCACTTCCAGACTGAGCGTGCTCATCTTACAAGTGGAAGATGCCTGTTTAGTTGCCTGTAAACACAACCTGGCAACTAAAAATACAAATATGAATGTTTTCTACAAAGGGACAGGATAAAGAAAGTTGAATAAAAGGTCTTAGAACAGTTCTTAAAATTAGAAGTACATAGTTTATATCAGTGCTCAGATAATGTAATCTTGAAGTTACGGCTTGTGTTACTGGAGATAGTAAAAAGGAGTACAATGTACGTTATAGATAGAGATGGGATTACACCCACACATGTACACAGTGTCCTTTTCAGGCAACACCCCTCCCAAACTGCTTCCTTGAGAAGAAGTCTGCCAAATTTAGCAGTTCCCTTGGATCCATGGGAGGACAGGGCAATCCGCATGGAGATCTTGTATCCCTGTAATAAATCACTGAAATCACTGCAATTGGCTCTATAGATTGCGTTAATCAACTCCTACGTAGCACCACTATTTGGCCCAGAATCCTCCTTCAGGAATGGGCAGTGGCCAACACACTTCAATCCCTCTGACTCCATTCCAGCTGAGCACCATGCAACACACCAGGCTCTCACATGCTTAGTCATTATTTATACAGCAGCATAGATACGCATGATGCTTTACAAAGCCCAGTCAATGACAAGATTTTAAGATTCTGCTGAAATTGAATAGCCTGATCGTTGGCAGACACTTCAGACAGGCTGCATTTAAAACAAGCTATTTTGAACTTATTCAGCCACCTATGGCAAGCTCGTTTGGATTGCTCGTACAATATTGATCATGAAATTCCATGTGTAATAAATCCCAGATACACAAAGTTGCTTTTTTACAATGGCAGAATCAAGATATCTGGGTTTTAGTTCTGCGTCTGACACTTATTATGTGTAATCCTTTGTAGCAAAGAGGTTCTGCAGCATGGGTGGGGCTAATTTAGCTATGTAGCAAAAGTGTATCCTGCAAGATGTGCATATACTCTGGTCTCAGTCTTTGCTCACGTTACAAGAGCCACTAGAGTCCATGAGAAATGGTGTTCCTGTGTTGTCTAGTCAAGTAGTTCCTGATCACATAATTTCAGTTTTTCCTTGAGACTCACAACTATGGTGGGGTTTTTTGAAAACTAGAACCTTTCATGTTAAGAGAATGTAAAGATTACACGGTTATGCATTTAAGAATTCAGGCGGCATAGGCAACATCTAGTAAGGGAGTGGAATGGAGAGAAAGATTTACCAAACAAGTCCTCTCCATTATCTTACATTCCTGAGGCTATTAAGGAGATTGAGAAACATACCTGGTAGACAGATCAGGAAAAAACCAAAGAAGGAGCTGGAAAAGGTTATAAAGCAAAGAGACTCACAAAAGGGACTAGATAGAGGGGACGTTTGAGGAAATGTATAAACAAAATGGACAAGACAATGCCTCTCTCCACTCTGACCACTTTGCTTTTTGTTTTCTCCCCCACCTGTGTCATTTAGGACTGTAAACTCTTTGAAGCATGCACCACGTCTTCCTCTATTTGCACAATCACTACTATACTGCATACTACTACTATAATATTAAAAACAATTAACAATGGCAGGTGTGTTGAGAATTAGGCGGAGAAGTGTATATAAGTTTTCCCTATGGCGGCGTGGGGTGGGAGGGAGGAGAAAGAACCTAATTGCTTCTGTATTACAAAATTTTCCTCAGGTATTTGTAGGCAAGGTTAATAATTAGAAGTAACTTGTTAAATGTAGAGTAGGCTTTACTATATTTATCCAATCCCCACCAATCTGAGGATTTGACCTATTATTAAGGGTGGAGAAAAGTGCGTATACACACACAGGTGCAGCTGTTATTTCCTCTCTTTTTTTTTTTTTTTTTGTTGTAATAAGACCATTGTCCCAGCCTGAAATGCAGCAGAAGGCTCCTGGCACCTAAAAGATGGTATGGGAAGACCTTTTTTGCTAGCTTCTGAATTAATTTGCTTAAACCTGTAGTTTGCTTACACTGGTTTTCAAACTGGTATTGTAACTATTCTAGTTAGGGATTATAAGGTCTGAGGGCTTTCTCTGCAGCCACGTTAGGACAGCAGGAGCCATGAGCTAAAAAGCAGAAAAAGTCACATCCTCACATTCCCGCTAAATTACATTAAATCAATGAAATATCAGGCTGTTAAGAAGGCATTCCTGTCCTAATAGTACCCACCATCACCAGATAAAGAAACAGATCTTAAGATGTTTAAAAAGACAACTTTGTTTGATTGTATTCTGTCTGGCAAGGAATCACCTATCAAGAGTTGTGATGGTGAAATCTATACTTCTTGAACCAAACTTACTCCACCACCTTAGTAGATTTAAATCTTGGAGAATTAGTTATGCAACAGACAAACAATGAAAGAACTGGACAGAAACCATACAGAGACATGCTGGACAGCAGGAAGTGCTACAGGGCAGGCACACCCTTTGACACAGCATACAACACTTTGTAGCAGTATAACTACATCGACCATACCAGTATGGTTAAAGTAGTACAGCTTGTGTTTTTAGGCAACCCTGTAGAACAGGAAGGTTAGGTACTGGGTAACGGGGCAGCAGTTTGAGAAGTCTCTAACATCAAACAATGGCTTCTTTCAAACTGGTCAGACCAAAGCCAACCTGAGCCTGAGAAGGAACCAGAATTTATCAATGTGCCTTGCCAAACAGCCAAAATAATACATCAGCAGCCCTCCATCAGCTCCCCCCCACCCACTCCCAGCACCTCCCACCCACCAGCAGCCCCACCGATCAGCACCCCCCCCCCAATCAGTTGTTTCGTTGGGTGCAGGAGGCTCTGGGAGGGAGTGGGGAGGAACGAGGGCATGACAGGCTCAGGGGAGAGGGCGGGAAGGGGTGGAGTGGAGGCAGGGCCCGTGACAGAGCCAGGGGCACTGTTCCCTCTAAGCTGTGTGCATGCACACAGATCCTAAACACCGCAAGCACAAAAATTTGCACAGAAGAAATTTTGTTGCGCACAGGGCCTTTAAAAAAAATTAGAGGGAACATTGGCCAGGGGTGGAGCAGTGAGCACTCAACGGCACACTGGAAAGTTGGCGCCTGTAGCTCCAGCCCCAGAGGCAGTGCCTATACAAGGAGCCGCATATTAACGTCTGAAGAGCTGCATGTGGCTCCAGAGCCACAGGTTGGCCACCCCGGACTTAAGGATATTTTAAGGCAAGTAGCAGCTTCCCCACAAAGGAGGTGTCAGTCCCATTTAGTAGGTCACTATTATGTTTTTAATCACACCAGAAGGGTAGGGGTCAGAGTCACAGGTTATGACCCCAACTGCTACTTGTGTGAATAGACCAAGTTCTTGGAAAGAGGGTGCTGTGTGTTTGGCCCTGCGCTTGGTTTCTGATTATTTGGTGATCTCTTCCCTGCCCCAGAAGAGTGTCAGATAACAGTCAGAAAGCAAAGAAAAATTGGCAAATTGACCACCTTGTTCACAGATGGCTCTTCTCACGAAAGCTTATGCTCAAATAAATTTGTTAGTCTCTAAGGTGTCACAAGTACTCCTTTTCTTTTTGAGGATAGACTAACACGGCTGCTACTCTGAAACCTTTAAAAAGTTAATGTCAGTTTGTTTAACCCAGCTGACACAAGCCATCCTTGGTTTGCTTTTTTGTTCTTTTGTGGAGTAGGATGAAGAAAGCCTTGGTCCTTTCTCTCAGGTATAAAAATGCCCACTCCATTTCAGACTCATCCTTTCTGGGTGTGTGGCAAGTAGATGGGGGGAAGCAAAGAGATGAGGTGAGCTGACCTGGCAGGACCTGTTGGTTTCTGGGACCCCTAGACCAAGTACGGTAATATGTCAACAGCGAATGGTGAAGGACTTATTGATTACAGATCAGCATGAGGCTGTGGTCCAGGGTGTTTGTACCACACTTCATCTGACCAGTTAATCGTTTTTCTGGACGCATGCTTCCATTTCCTCAGTTATTTCTTCCTATTTATGCCTTGTATTGGGGAGGAATGCAGAGAAATGGTTCTAACTGGCAATGGTAGAAGTCTAGTGGAGTGACAGATTCATAGGAAGCAGCAGCAAGGCTCCTTAATGCCTCAGAGAATTCTGTTAAAGAGCTTTTTGTTAAAAAAAAAAATTAAAAAAATGGTGTCAGATGCCTACAGTACAGCAAGTCTGAGACACCCATTACACAGCAACAGCACAGTGTTCCCTGTAAGCTGCGCGACCGCCTGTTTAGCCTCGTTGGCTGGACTTGGAACCCTATTTTTTAAAATAAGCACAGGCATTAGACTGTTGGAAGAAGGTTGGTCTTAAGGTAGCCTGTCAACAGATGTAATTCTGGTACCCAGCAATGAAATACGGACCTCGCTCTGCTTCCTCTTGGGTTGGGAGGACCAGAACAGTAGGAGATAATGCAGGTGGAGGGGGTTGTTTTCTGAGTCGGAGTTCCAAAATTGATTCTTAGCAGCAGGGGATGGCCCTACTCTACTTTCTACTGGGTGGGCCCTGCTCCCCTGTTGGTTACTTCATTGGTGAAGGGAGAACTGTTTAAAGCTATAGCTGCTTTAATAGTCAGCCTTCCCTTTGTGTGATTTCTGCAAGGAGAGATCATAAAAGGCCCTGCAGTTTCAGTCTTTATACTGCCACAACTGTTTTTTTTCTGGTTCCCAAGGTAGGGGTGGATTGTATCCTTTGTGTTGTTGCTCATAGGAGAGAAGCCTTTCTAGTGTTCTTCATTAGCAGTCCTCAAGCTGAAGCAGAACTGAATCTTGGCAGTTTCACTGCCTCCTACTGCAGGGGTTCTCAAACTTCATTGCACTGCAATCCACTTCTGACAACAAAAATTACTACATGACCCCAGGAGGGGGGACCGAAGCTTGAGTCCGCCTGATTCTCACTGCCCTGGGCGGGGGAGCCGGAGCCAAAGCCCGAGCCCCACTACCCTGGGTGGGGAAGGGATCAAAGCTGAAGCCCAAGGGCTTCAACCTCAGCCGGGGGCCTGTAACCTGAACCCTGCTGCACAGGGCTGAATCTCTCAGGCTTCAGCTTGGGCCCCAGATGGTGGGGCTCGGACTTCAGCCCCGAGCCCCAGCAAGTCTCAGTCAGCCCTGGCAACCTCATTAAAATGGGGTAGCGACCCACTCTGGGGTTCCGACCCACAGTTTGAGAACTGCTGTCCTAGAGGGTTCCCATCTGCAGAAACTGATGAAATAGGCAGCAGATTTAAGACAAATAAAAGGAAGTATTTGTTCACACAAAGAGGCGTCAACCTGGAGAACTTGTTGCCAGGGGATGTTGTGAAGGCCAAAAGTGTAACTGGGTTTTAAAAAAAAGTAAATACGTTCATGGAGGATATCTCCACCAATGACTTTTACCCAAGATGGTCAGGGATGCATCCCCATGCTCTGGGTGTCCCTAAGCCTTTGACTGCCAGATGCTGGGACAGGATGACAGGGAATGGATCATTCGATAATTGCCCTGATCTATTCATTCCCTCTGAAGCACCTGACGTTGGCCGCTGTCAGAAGACAGGATACTGGACCTTTGGTCTGACCCAGTATGGTCATTCTTATGTTCTTAAGTCAGGCTGTCACCTCCCTCTCCATGCTACCTGGGTGCAATGGGGACAATGAGATCAAAGGAGTCTTCCTGTTCTTAGTTCTGGTGCCACAGTAGCCCCCAGCATCCAGGAGGATCAGTTACAGGAAGAACCCTGCTCAGTCCCTGAAGCCCTAGGGTGAAGGATATTTAGCTACTCTGCAGGCACAGCCGAAGTGCAATTCAGCCAACATGTAGGAGCTACGAGATAAAGAAGCATGCTCGTTGCAAACAGGCTCTTCTGAAAGTAATACTGGTGGCCTCAAAGGAGTCTCTACTTATCATATGGAGGCTTCCAACTGGTAGAGGCTTATAACTTAGCCAAGTTTGGACAGATTTTCACCAACCACAAAAAAAAAAAAAAAACCCAACATGAAGCCAACCTTTTTGCCAAACTGAGTCCCTCAGGTGCTAGAGCTTCTCAAATGAACTTTTTTTAAAAAAAGTTTAACATGGGTAAAACAATGTAGTTCCCTCTTTGTTCCCAGAAAGAGCTGAACTATTTTAGCTGAAACTTTCAAAACATTTAGCCTGAAGCAGACTCAGAATTTTCAGCCCAGAAGGCAGGTTTAACAGCATTTTAAGCAGCAGCAAACAGGTTCTTATAATGGAAAGGATGTTAAGCAATCTTAACTCTCGGCATTGGTACCAACTCTACATATAATTGCTGACAGTGTACTTGCTTTGTAGGAACTAATTCTCTTTAGGAGGGAAAGACTGCAATATTTAAGCCTCTGATATATTTGATCAAAGCATATCTATGAAGTCCTTGAAAATCTCAAAAAGAAAAGGAGTACTTGTGGCACCTTAGAGACTAACCAATTTATTTGAGCATAAGCTTTCGTGAGCTACAGCTCACTTCATCGGGATGCATACTGTGGAAAATACAGAAGATGCTTTTATACATACAAACCATGAAAAAATGGGTGTTTACCACTA
Source organism: Chelonia mydas (assembly GCF_015237465.2). Taxonomy (NCBI): domain Eukaryota; kingdom Metazoa; phylum Chordata; order Testudines; family Cheloniidae; genus Chelonia; species Chelonia mydas. Next base: position 66,155,383 of record NC_057850.1, on the reverse strand, counting down.
CAAAAGGTTTTCTCTCCCCCCACCCCACTCTCCTGCTGGTAGTAGCTTATCTAAAGTGATCACTCTCCTTACAATGTGTATGATAATCAAGGTGGGCCATTTCCAGCACAAATCCAGGGTTTAATCTCATGCATTATTCTAAATTTGTGCAAACTGTTAGTCCATTTCAAAAGATACTGCTACTTCTAAGGCTCATTCTTTGCAGTAGTTCAAGCATTAATTGTTGCTTTAACTTAAGTCAGTATATTAATTACACTTCATGTTCAGTAAGTGAACTAGTTGGTGAAGAGCTAATCTATTTGAGTTAGGGTCCACTTTGTAGTAGATAATTTTATTAAAAAGGACAATGCTTAAGTGTTTCTCCCACTTTTGGCAGAAGCAGAGGGAGCTGAACAAGCTGATGCTAGAAACTGAAGTGTGTAAAGATAGGTAATGTACACAGCACTGGATTAATATGGAATGACTGACTGAGCTCTGGATCCATGACCTCTGTTCAACAACATCTAGATAAGAGATCAGTGCTTTATGATAAGAGAGTATTTTATGGGCTAAAAAAAAAACCCACCAAACATGAACATGTAATATTTTACCTGATCTGCCACTCTGTAGATCTCTTGCCTTTTGCTGCAGTCACACAAGTATGCATGCACTCTCACGGCTCCATTTTCTCTAGCTAGTTTACTTGTTTCCTTGTTACCTTCTTGATTAATGTCCCAGAGAACAAGGGTGACTCCAAGGCGGGCAAATTTTAATGCTAGAAGTCTTCCAATTCCACTTCCGGCTCCTGTTATAAGTACTATTTCACCAGCAACATTCTTCTTTCGCACAGGAACAAACAACAACACTAGAGATTCCAACAGGAAATATATTGAGAGCACCAGGACTTTGAGTGTTTCCAGGAAGAAGTTCATCTTGGAGAATATTTTTCAGATACCTGCCAATGATGAATATTTACCATTTAGAACAAACCAGCAACAGTGAAACTTCAAATATTTTAGAATTTTAAAAAAATATTGCTAAACATATCCCCTCTGTGAATACATATAACAGTGGAAACTAATACAGTGGAACATAATACAGTGGAAACTATTAAAGAGTAATAGGTAGGGCCCTACCAAATTCATGATCCATTCTGGTCAATTTAATGGCCATAGGATTTGAAAATTGGCAAATTTCATATTTTCAGATGTTTAAATCTGAAATTTCACAGTGTTGTGACTGTGGGGGTCCCGACCCAACACAGGGCAGGTGGGGGTTGCAAACCTGTTGTAGGGGGGTCAGGGGATTGCTATCCTCACTTCTGTGTTGCCTTTGAAGCTGGGCTCTGAAGGCAGCAGCCGCAGAGCTTCCTGCGGCCGCAGAAGGTTCCTGGAGGTGGGTCTGATCTCCCCCCATCCTGCTGGGAGTGCCCCAGCAAGGGTCAACTGGTCCCGACCAGGCTGGAGAGGGACAGGACTTCCTTTTTCTCTGCACAGCTGCTCTTGCTACCTTTCCTGGTTACAGAAAGTTCTGCATCCCACACCCACTTCCTGCCCTGAGAGATCTGCAGCTGCAGGGCGGAGGTCACAGTGCAGTGTGTGTGCCCCGTCCTTCCAGATGCAATTATTAGCTTGTTTCAATAAAATAAAGAAAGGTCATGTGAACTTGACAGGATTAACTGATTGACACTTTACAGCAGCAAATAACACTCAGGGCTCAACTCCCTGGTTGGTAGATATGGGCATTTTTTGAGACAGTTTTGCAGGGTAGCGATCTCAATTGGCAGCCTCAAACTTGAGAGCCACTGCCTTAAGTTAACAAAAGCAAATGAGAAAAAAAAAAAAAGTTCTGGTTTCTAATGTCATCAGTTGAATGTCACCATGGAGCATCCAGCAACTGTGTCTTTCTTCATTCCCTGTCACTGCGCTGAAACACCTGTCCATGTTTAGACATGACTCTCTCCGCATCCACAGAGTTCACTGGAATTGTCAGACAGTGCCAAGCTAGCCTTGCGAGGTGGGGGATTCTGCCTTCCACTGAGTTCCAAACTACAGTCCACTTCTTTCGCAATATCTTTGTAAGCAGGGATCTCCAGCCAATAATACTTGTCAAAGCCAGGAATTGTAGTAAGCAAGGTTAAATCCATCAACAGGTGCATTTGTGCAGGGTGTGACGAAGCGGGACAGTTCTTAATGTTTCCTCTGAATATTGTGGGGGTGCCTCAGTTTCCCCTATGCAGTTCTTAAGTATCTAGGTGGTGGGATAAAGGTGTATGATCATTGCAGAGCCCTAGAGGGAAGGTGTGTGCAGGGGTCTGGACACAGAGAATGGCCAACACCCTGTTTCCTGGCAACTGATGGCCTGGGCCCTTCCTCCCTGCAAGGTGAGAGCTAAAGGGTTGGAGAACAAAGGAATCAGGTGACCTCCTGGCCCGGGAAAGGGACAAAGACTAGAGGAGGAGGGGCTGGAGAGAGTTTCAGTTTGGGACTGGCTGGGGACATGGAGTGAAGTGCAGACGGGGTTGTCTGGCTCACTGCCCCCCAAAATGGACCCAGCTGAGGGATCCTGTTCTCTGTACCTACAAGCTCTGTTTTAGACCATGTTCCTGTCGTCTAATAAACCTTCTGTTTTACTGGCTGGCTGAGAGTCACGTCTGACTGCGAAGTTGGAGTGCAGGACCCTCTGGCTTCCCCAGGACCCCGCCTGGGCGGACTCACTGTGGGAAGCGCATGGAGGGGCAGAGGATGCTGAATGCGCTGAGTTCAGACCCAGGAAGATGGAAGTTGTGTGAGCTGTGTGTCCTGAAGACAGTCTGCTCACAGAAGGAGACTCCCCCAGAGTCCTGACTGTCTTCGTAGGGAGCAGTTCCAGAGCATTGCCCAGGGACTCCGTGACACAGGGTCAAAAATATGCTCAGCTTTTAGGAACCCTGCTGCAGGTTGTTGAAACTTTTGAGCCGTTTTTGCTGCATTGCTTGACTCTTCCCCGTAGCAGTAGTATTGTCTGAGCTTCTTTGCCATGCAAGAAAATACCGGCTGAGCACTGATATTTAACTCAGCATTGTCCAAGTGATTTTCGTTTGGCTGCACTTCAGCCCAGAACAGTACATCCATTCCTTTGCTGTATGTTTGGTGGATTGCGACATGTTGACTTTTGAACCAAGTGATTAAGTCCACCAGTGCTGTGGCATTCTTGGCAATGAACTGAACTTCCTCATTCAGCTGAGCATTGTTTAGAAGGGTTGAAAGTTCAGTTAAAACCTGCATTTTCATTGTCAGAGGAACTCAGAGTAGTACTTCAGGTGAACTGCATGGTATTGTACAGCCCTAAACCCGGAATTCCAGAGAGTAATTAGTGGCTCTGGGGGAACTGCAATAGTTTGTTCCCTGATTTCAGTCATGTTTGCAATGTTCTGCCTGTACTGAAGTTTGCAGCTAGGGCAGTGTTTTAAAGATCTCTTTAACGTAGCTGACCAGTTTATCAACTTTACTGAACTTGCATCTCCACAGTTCATTGACAAGAGAAATTATATGTGCATTACATGTAATATGGACAGCATTTGGCAATACACCTTGGAGAACACATCTGAGAGATTTTATCATGCAAGTTGCATTGTGACTTATGAAAGCAGATACTTTGTCAAAGTTTGCACCATATTTTGAAATTATTTTAATTATCGCTAGAGAAACTGTAGTGTAGTTAACAGCCTCCAAGTAAATGCAATTGGTGAGAACTGTTCTTAACTTTCCTGTCTGTACATCTTTGGCCCTATCAGAAATAAAATCAAACAGAACACGCAGTACTAAGTTGTCTTGCTCATCCAAAATCATTGCGAAAGACTCCCATGAGTTAATTTGAGACTTCATCTACTCAAATGTGTAGCAAAAACCTGTGAAAGGTAGTCCTGTCGTAGCTTAGTCATAGTTGGTAAGCAACCAGCATTTTGTACATTCCACTAAATGAACTCATACAGCTTTGGGTGATCAAGTTTTTTCAACGGTATATTAGCACTTGCAAATGCATCCACAAGTGCCATTCTAGCTAAATGACGGGTCTCAGAACTCTGTCATCTTCTTAAAAAGAGATGAAATTGTTTTTTGTATTTGTAACTTTTTGTTTATCAGCCATGCACTATCCACAGCCCTCTTTCTGCTTCAATAGGTTTCCGAGTCTATGTGGCGCTGAACCCTTGCTCGATGTGCGTGATCCAACAAAACATTGCAACTTCTACAACTTCATCATCTCTGCTGGCTTTTTGCAGATGAGCTACAATGTAAAAACTGTTTGTACCCTTTACAATGTATAACCAAACAAAACCCTTCCTTAAAATTAAAAGATCTACTTGTGTGTTAACCAAACATGCAGTAGAAATACTGTTTTACCTTCCTCAGGTGAAGGTTCAGCGTACTGGGGTCCAGAGTTCAACTTTCAGTACTGAGACTAAGTTTTTAAATTTGGGACACTCCTCATTTGTGTGGCAAGTGCATATAATTTATCTTAGTTCCAGACTGCATGTATTTTAGAAACTGGGTAGAGGTTCCTTTGAGAAATTGGACCATGACGTTGGTGTACCCAAAATACAAAGCTTTCCAGAGTCCTACATAAACCCCGCCCCCCGCCAAAAAAAATAAAGTACTTCATTTATTGTACACTGCTATGTATACAGACAATAGTGGTACACAAATAGTGACTGATAAAACTACTTGGATTCTTGATTCTTTGAGCAAAGTTCAGTAAAATTTAGCGAGTTGGTGCTCTCAGATTACTACTACTGCCTTATTTTCATGAAGGCACAAGCAGTTACTTTCCTTGGAAGGCATTAGATGGCTATTGAAACAGAGCAAGTCATTTCAGAAAGCCTTTTAACCAAGACATTAAGTCTCACTTTTTCCAGACCCATTCAGAACTTTCATGTGGAAATATGGATCGCCAAAAAGAACATGGCAGAAATTAGGGAAACAAGTTTAAGCTTCTGACTGGGTATTATGAGCCAGGAAATGAGTAACATAATTACATTTAGTTTACTTTTAAAATAAAAACAATGTGAGAAGACTTGGAATGTTGCAAAATTGTGAACCATAAATATTTCGTTCATTGAACATGAAAGAGAAAACCTCTGTTGTTGTTTCTCAATTACTCATTTTTTCTGTTCCATTAACTCCACTGAACACAAATTGTATTTTTTACACAAAACTTTTGATAAGCATAGCTTTCAATTCTCCAAGAATCAGATGGATGATCTTCGCTTTCATAGTGGGGTAGAAAGATAGCAGGGTGGTGTTTTTATGGTTTTTTTAAAGAATGTGGTATTTAAATTTTGTAACCTTAATGGAGGTTTCTGATGTCACGTCATTTACAGAAACAAACATATATTTGGCTTGTATGGAATAGATATCACTCTTCTTAGGTTCTTGTGTATTTCTACCATAGTCACATAGGCTTTTTGATGTTCACTAGACTAATTTAGCAGTTTGAAATAGGTATCTCATACATACAGCCAACATTTCCTCCAGCACAAATGTTTACATTAACTGCAAGCTTTGTACGTTTGCCACCTTTGAAATCAGGTTCATCATTTAGTTCCCCAAATACACATAGCATCAGCACATAAGAGCTGTGAACACTAAATTTAGGTGGGTCCCAGCCAGTTAATTAGATTATGTATACACCAGAGAATTAGAGAGTTGGTAGCTGAACGAGCTGGACAGAAGTAGATTACGCATAAACTGGTTCAACTGCATCCAAGATGGCTATGCCAATATTGGTTAAAAAGCACAGCACCTTTTGCCCCACTTGTAGAACACCAGCGCTTCTTCCTGAATCCCAACGGTATTGTACTCTAAGTACCTAATCCAGGGTTCTTAGCACTAGCTCCAGAAAAAGTGGATTTTGAGATATTTTGGAATGCTGTCCTGGGCCACGGTAGAGAGGACTACTGGAACCAGCTGAGCTAGTTCCCATTCTACCTGACACTTAAATGGTCAGAGGCAACAGGTCTTTAGACCTGCTAAATGCAATCCTGACATTGCATGCATGCAATTGCTGGGAGATTTTCTGCCCAGCTGTAAGGCACTGTACAAGCATTGCAGGAGTCAGACAGCTGCAGAGAACTAGGAATTTCTCCAGGGGTGATAAGACTGTAGAAACGAAGATCTCCTACCTTTACTGGTATCAAGCAGTTAAAATGTAGCCACCAGAATCCTCTCCCACGGAACCCTTACCGGCCTCTCATCCTCCACCTTACCCCTCCCTTTCAAAAACACAAGCTGCCAACCTCAAGGCTTGTTTTGCCAGACCAACGCCTCCAACTCTACAGTGCAAGAAACGCCGGCTAACCCCTCAACAAAGAGCCCACGGTTAGAACTCGAGATCGGGGTCCTCCACTCCCCGGGCAACTCATCACACACACCTCGGGGGGCAGTCGCTTCTCAGCCCGTCTAGACACACAACTCAGGGCCACTAATCCGCATTAAAAAGCGACTCGTCGCCAAGATCCCCCCCCGGCGGGTGCCCCGCACTCCGGGCAGCGCTGGGCCGGTTTCCTTCCTGCAGCCCCAGCCTCTTCTCCCGGCCTGGGCCAGCGCCCTCCCGCCAGCACAGCACAGCACAGCACAGCAACCGAGGGGAGCGACACGAGCGAAGGCGCCGGCTGGCGCTAGCGGCAAAGCGGCGCGGGCGCCGGGACACCCACGCGCTGGGAGCCCGGAGAGGCGCCTCGCTCCCCCTGCAGCGCCCGCAGGAAGGGCAGAGCCGCGGCCCCACTCACCGCGCTGGCAGCTCCCCACTCGGGCTCAAGTGCTAACGCAGATGCCGTAGGCAGCGGGGCCGCTGAACCCCGTCCCTTCCGGCAGCGCTTACGCGGGACGTTCCCCAGGAGCCGGGCTGGGAGCTCACACAGAGGAACTGGGTGGCGACGGGAGCGTTGTAAGGCTGGAAATGGGGCGGGTCCATCGTTATTATTTAGCCATCCCTTCAGCTGGGCCTGGAGCTGGTCACACACAGGGCGGTAGGATCCTGCCCTCCCTTGAGGAGCTTGCATCCTAGGGCGGATTGCACCAGGAGGGCACCCTGCAAATGTCTGGCCGGGGTGGTGTATTAAATTGCTCCCGGTAGGAATGTGCTACGGATAGCAGTTACCGATCCGTCACGGGTTGTAAGAACCTGCTAGTGTGTAAAACGGCTACCTGCCGACATCTGCGGAAATGTGCGAGTGCAGCACGGACTAGGATCAGTGTGACAATGGCTCTGGCGCAGTGTTGACCCGGGCGGCGGCGAGAGGGCGCTGATGACGAGTTTAATGAATGAATGTTTTCAGCCCCGATGCCCAGGCTGACTTCCCGAGGATTACCAGAGATCAGGCTCTTTTTGATATGAGCACCGTGTACAATTGAAAAAGTTGAGTTTTAGACAGTTTCTTGAGTCTATAGCTACATCACTGCTCCAGGTTCGCCTTGTTTGGACCTTTGTGGGAGGAAATTTCCACCAACCGGAGGACCTGTAAGGGGAGCAGTGAGGCCCTCCCGCCATTCTGCAGAGGGAGACACCATTGACATTATGAACAGGAATACGTGTGGCCCAGGGCTGCTACTCTGAAACCTGTCATTGACATTATTTTTTACAAATCAAAATGGCACCTTCCTACCTTTCTGTCATTAACTTGCCACACATGCTTTCAGACTACAGTGTAGGGCAGGAGCTTCCAGGTATTAGCGATCCAGTGAACCCCACACATTTAAAAATCATGTGTAGGAGCTGGTAGAGACTCGCCCATCTTCCTATTCCATTCTCCATGTTTTCCCCCAGAGTAAGGGAGGGTGGGGGCGAAGAGGAGAAAGGAAGGAGAAGAGGCTTGACAAAATGGATGCTGTAGCTCTTATCTAATCCTTTGTCTGGAGGGCATCACACACCAAATATCACAAGAGTGTTGGCAACACTGGGCAGCACCATGTTCAGGGTGTGACTAGGGACTCACTCCAGGGACGGATGTAAGTGATTGGAGTTCCAATATGCTGAGAGAGAGGAAGTGCTAACTGGAAATTAAGCTAAGAAGCACTGCTAAAGGGACTGTGAAGAGTTCATAAAAGGTCCTCAGGATGAATTAGAAGTAGTAGTAGATGGACACCAGGATAAAACTGGCTGAGCAGTGGCCTCTCTTCTCACTAACTACCCAAATTTAGAGCTCCAGATATGTCACAGTTCAGGGCAACTTCTCCTGTATTTCCCCTCAGTGGTCCAGTAAGGACACTCAATCTTAGGCTTCTGGCTCCCCTGCAGTTGCCTCTCCTGGCAGGGAGACCTGTGTCTCATTCCCTTCTGATCAGGGTATGTCCCAGATGGAAGAGTTCCCTGCTTTCATTGTGTTACTCACAGCAAAGACAGTCTGCCTAAACAGACTTGCTTGCTTTCTCGTCATTCTGATAACAGAGTGCTACAGGTATAAGATACCACACGGTTCTTTCTAAGCAAGCCTATTTTATTCTTAAGGTAGAAATCATTACAGAGAAAACATATTAAAAATAAAAGAACCTACATGCATGCTAACAAGCTCCTGACTCTGGCTCTGATCCCTGGCTCTGGTTTCTGACTCCTGCTCCTGGCCCTCTCCCACTCTGTTTCTAACCACTAAGATGTACTGCCAGCATCTGGGCTTCTGACACTTGCTGGACCATACATGGGGAATACAGGTTTCAGAGTAGCAGCCGTGTTCGTCTGTATTCGCAAAAAGAAAAGGAGTACTTGTGGCACCTTAGAGACTAACATATTTATTTGAGCATAAGCTTTCATGAGCTACAGCTCACTTCATCGGATGCATTCAGTGGAAAATACAGTGGAGAGATGTATATACACAGAGAACATGAAACAATGGGTGTTACCATACACACTGTAACGAGAGTGATCACTTATGATGAGCTATTACCAGAGCGCGGGGGGGGGGGCGACGACACCTTTTGTAGTGATAATCAAGGTGGGCCATTTCCAGCAGTTGACAAGAATGTCTGAGGAACAGTGGGGAGTGGAGAATAAACATGGGGAAATAGTTTACTTTGTGTAATGACCCATCCACTCCCAGTCTCTGTTCAAGCCTAAGTTAATTGTATCCAGTTTGCAAATTAATTCCAATTCAGCAGTCTCTCGGAGTCTGGTTTTGAAGATTTTTGTTGAAGAATTGCAACTTTTAGGTCTGTAATTGAGTGACCAAAGAGATTGAAGTGTTCTCCAACTGGTTTTTGAATGCTATAATTCTTAACGTCTGATTTGTGTCCATTTATTTTTTTACGTAGAGACTGTCCAGTTTGACCAATGTACATGGCAGAGGGGCATTGCTGGCACATGATGGCATATATCACATTGGTAGATGTGCAGGTGAACGAGCCTCTGATAGTGTGGCTTATGTGATTAGGCCCTATGATGGTGTCCCCTGAATAGATGTGGACACAGTTGGCAAGGGGCTTTGTTGCAAGGATAGGTTCCTGGGTTAGTGGTTCTGTTGTGTGGTGTATGGTTTCTGGTGAGTATTTGCTTCAGGTTGGGGGGCTGTCTGTAAGCAAGGACTGGCCTGTCTCCCAAGATATGTGAGAGTGATGGGTCGTCCTTCATATAGGTTGTAAATCCTTGATGATGTATTGGAGAGGTTTTAGTTGGGGGCTGAAGGTGATGGCTAGTGGCGTTCTGTTAGTTTCTTTGTTGGGCCTGTCCTGTAGTAGGTGACTTCTGGGTACTCTTCTGGTTCTGTCAATCTGTTTCTTCACTTCCGCAGGTGGGTATTGTAGTTGTAAGAATGCTTGATAGAGATCTTGTAGGTGTTTGGCTCTGTCTGAGGGGTTGGAGCAAATGCGGTTGTATCGTAGAGCTTGGCTGTAGACAATGGATTGTGTGGTGTGGTCTGGATGAAAGCTGGAGGCATGTAGGTAGGAATAGCGGTCGGTAGATTTCCAGTATAGGGTTGTGTTTATGTGACCATCGTTTGTTAGCACCGTAGTGTCCAGGAAGTGGATCTCTTATGTGGACTGGACCAGGCTGAGGTTGATGGTGGGATGGAAATTGTTGAAATCATGGTGGAATTCCTCAAGGGCTTCTTTTCCATGGGTCCAGATGATGAAGATGTTATCAATATAGCGCAAGTAGAGTAGGGGCATTAGGGGACGAGAGCTGAGGAAGCGTTGTTCTAAGTGAGCCATAAAAATGTGGGCATACTGTGGGGCCATGCGGGTACCCATAGCCGTGCCGCTGATTTGAAGGTATACATTGTCCCCAAATGTGAAATAGTTATGGGTGAGGACAAAGTCACAAAGTTCAGCCACCAGGTTTGCCGTGACATTATTGGGGATACTGTTCCTGACGGCTTGTAGTCCATCTTTGTGTGGAATGTTGGTGTAGAGGGCTTCTACATCCATGGTGGCCAGGATGGTGTTTTCAGGAAGATCACCAATGGATTGTAGTTTCCTCAGGAAGTCAGTGGTGTATACCTTCAGTCCACACGATCCAAGGGCTGTTTAAATTTCCTCTGCTGTCTTCCACATCACAGCCGCCTTTCAATAAAATGGGTCAGAGACTTCAATAGCCATCATATGTCCTGGGGATATGATGACAACAATACTGCAGGTGAACAATTTCTTGAATGGGCCTTGAATCAAGACAAGCGCCTCCTGTTTGATTCTAAGCAGCTAGGAGCCTTCCATTCTGCATGATCGAGAAAAGACTATATGCCAGACTTGTGCTTTGTGTTCTGTGACCAGAGTGCATGGCCCCTAATGGAGAACTAACTGCCCTCAACACTTTTTTGCATAGCCAACACTGTTCTGTCATCTTACATGTTAGTCTGCAAGTCTCCCTAATTGCATCATTACCAAAGATGCACTGGAACTATACGAAGACTGACTGGAACGATTTCATGGAAACCATAGGAAAAAAAGTGTTTCATAGAATACCTGCCAACATAACCAGCCATGAGAAGTTTCATAGATTCATAGATATTTAGGTCAGAAGGGACCAATGTGATCAGCTAGTCTGACCTCCTGCACAACGCAGGCCACAGAATTTCACCCACCACTCCTGCGAAAAACCTCTCATCTATGTCTGAGCTATTGAAGTCCTCAAATCGTGGTTTAAAGACTTCAAGGAGCAGAGAATCCTCCAGCAAGTGACCCGTGCCCCATGCTACAGAGGAAGGCGAAAAACCTCCAGGGCCTCTTCCAATCTGTCCTGGAAGAAAATTCCTTCCCGACCCCAAATATGGCGATCAGCTAAACCCTGAGCATATGGGCAAGATTCATCAGCCAGATACTACAGAAAATTCTTTCCTGGGTAACTCAGTTCCCATCCCATCTAATATCCCATCACAGGCTATTGGGCCTATTTACCATGAATATTTAATCACCAAAACCACGTTATCCCATCATACCATCTCCTCCATAAGCTTATCGAGTTTAATCTTAAAGCCAGATAGATCTTTTGCCCCCACTGCTTCCCTTGGAAGGTTATTCCAAAACTTCACTCCTCTGATGGTTAGAAACCTTCATCTAATTTCAAGTCTAAACTTCCTGGTGGCCAGTTTATATCCACAAAAAGAAAAGGAGTACTTGTGGCACCTTAGAGACTAACCAATTTATTTGAGCATAAGCTTTCGTGAGCTACAGCTCACTTCATCGCAATGAAGTGAGCTGTAGCTCACGAAAGCTTATGCTCAAATAAATTGGTTAGTCTCTAAGGTGCCACAAGTACTCCTTTTCTTTTTGTGAATACAGACTAATACGGCTGTTACTCTGAAACCAGTTTATATTAATTTGTTCTTGTGTCCACATTGGTACTGAGCTTAAATAATTCCTCTCCCTCTCCGGTATTTGTCCCTCTGATATATTAGATTGAGTTCCCCCCAAATTAGTCTTTATTCACCAACTCTGTACAGTCTGCTGTGTCAAAAGCACTGGAACAATAGCTCTCCTCTTGCTTGCAGAAATCTCCAACTGGAATCCATGCAGACTTTTACTCCTCATCTGCTGGACTGTGGAACTATTCAATTAGCTAGTCAGCTAACTAATTAACCCACCAATCAGTATTAAGTATATATATGAAAAGCCCTGTTACAAGAAAAATACAAAACTGAGTCTAGCAAAATATAGATGACCCTTTCCCCATCATTAGAGTTAAATATTTATATATATTAAACAGAGTTGGTGAACTATATCAGTGAAAACAATTTAACTAAGACAATTTGGATAAAATCAAACAACATTCAAGGTATACAATTAAAATGAAAGAAGTTAGAGGAAATTGGGAGGGAAAATTTTCTATAACATTGCCAGTGCTTCTTTGCATTAGAAAGGTACCAGCCTCCTTAATGTGGCAGCGAAAAGGAACATCCCCAGCAGCCAGGGCCATCCTTAGGCATACGCAGCATAAGTGACTGTGTAGGGTACCCAAAAATTTGGGGCACCCCTGGGTCTTAGTGCCTTTTCCTATCCCTGATCTGACCCTTCCTGCAGGCTCCCACAGCTAGCTGCTGCAGCCTGGTGAGTCTTCCTCCGGAGGGGATCTAGTACTTAAAAGTGAAAAAGCCTTCCAGCCTGCCAGACCTATTAGCACAACACTGAAACTGTTAAAGAGCCATTCAAGTTGTAATGAAGCCATTTAACAGGCATTTGCCAACCCCCAGGTATATAAGGTGAGTTTCTGAATATACTGATGAAAACAGTTGTGCATAACTGTAATATTTACTCAGAACATTTTAGCTTACAGGACCTTAGTTTAAAATTTGCTTTAAAAATAATTCATTAGTGTGTTGCTGAACATTGTGAAATCACATCTCTAAAAAATCCTTGCATAGCTTTTTAGATGCACAATGACAGGTTTCAGAGTAACAGCCGTGTTAGTCTGTATTCGCAAAAAGAAAAGGAGGACTTGTGGCACCTTAGAGACTAACCAATTTATTTGAGCATGAGCTTTCGTGAGCTACAGCTCACTTCATCGGATGCATACTGTGGAAATTGCAGAAGACATTATATACACAGACACCATGAAACAATGCCTCCTCCCACCCCACTCTCCTGCTGGTAATAGCTTATCTAAAGTGATCATCAAGGTGGGCTATTTCCAGCACAAATCCAGGTTTTCTCACTCCCCCACCCCCATACACACACAAACTCACTCTCCTGCTGGTAATAGCTCATGCAAAGTGACCACTCTCCCCACAATGTGCATGATATGCACATTGTGGGGAGAGTGGTCAGTTTGGATGAGCTATTGCCAGCAGGAGAGTGAGTTTGTGTGTGTATGTGGGGAGGGGGGGGGTGAGAAAACCTGGATTTGTGCTGGAAATGGCCCACCTTGATTTTCATGCAGGTTGTAAGGAGAGTGGTCACTTTGGATAGGCTATTACCAGCAGGAGAATAAGTTTGTGTGTGTGGTTTTTGGAGGGGGGTGAGGGGGTGAGAGAACCTGGATTTCTGCAGGAAATGGCCCACCTTGATTATCATACACATTGTGAAGAGAGTGGTCACTTTGGATGGGCTATTACCAGCAAGAGAGTGAGTTTGTCTGTGGGGGGGCGGAGGGTGAGAAAACCTGGATTTGTGCTGGAAATGGCCCAACTTGATCATCACTTTAGATAAGCTATTACCAGCAGGAGAGTGGGGTGGGAGGAGGTATTGTTTCATGGTGTCTGTGTATATAATGTCTTCTGCAATTTCCACAGTATGCATCCGATGAAGTGAGCTGTAGCTCACGAAAGCTCATGCTCAAATAAATTGGTTAGTCTCTAAGGTGCCACAAGTCCTCCTTTTCTAGATGCACAATCTGAGTATTCATCTTTAGTCTTAAATGCTTGGATCTGCAGACATATAGTTCTTTAAATAAATCCTTCAAAAGACCACCCTTATCTAAAATACACATGTGAGCCTGGGCTGCCATGGAGCATAGGGGCACCAGTTTAATAATATTCCATAGGGCCCCATAAATCCTAAGGACGGCCCTGCCTGCAGCTACAGGAACACCTATATTCCCTGCTGGTTGGCAGACAGTGAGACCCTCCTAAAGACGTTCAGGATAACAGGTGACCCTTCTGCTGCAACCACTCTCCTGGAATCACTGAACTCCATTAGCTGAGAGTAATGGTGTAACAGGGCCCCCTTGGTCCTGTGTCTGTCTCGGTCTACAAACCACACAGAGACGCTTAAAAAGAAAAGGAGTACTTGTGGCACCTTAGAGACTAACCAATTTATTTGAGCATAAGCTTTCATGAGCTACAGCTCACTTCATCGGATGCATGCAGTGGATGAGTCCCACCACCTTCACAGCATACCTAGCGCCTTTACAAGCAGGGGGAGAGCAATCTCTCTCTCCCTCTCACTGCCTGCTTTCCCCCCTTTTCAATTCCTTCTTGTGCCTATTTGTGGGCTTTGGCTAATGGCTTAATTAGCCTTTCTGCCCTGTCCCACCCACAAATTAGGCACTGCTCTGCTTAGTCAGCTCCAATCCTCAATCTTGGCAGTAGGCGCTGCTAACCCTCCCCAAAGCAGAGTACCCCATGTTACAGCTAATGCCATCACCATCACAACGCAGTCAATCTGTGGAACTCCTTGCCAGGGGATGTTGTGAAGGCAAAGACTATAACAGGGTTAAAAAAAGAACTAGATAAATTCATGGAGGATAGGTCCATCAATGACTATTAGCCAGGATGGGCAGGGATGGTGTCCCTAGCCTCTGTTTTCCAGAGTCTGGGAATGGGTGACAGGGGATGGAATTCTTGATGATTATCTGTTCTGTTCATTCCCTCTGGGGAACCTGACATTGGCCACTATCGAAAAATACTGGGCTAGATGGACCTTTGGTCTGACACAGTATGGCCGTTCTTATGTTCATGTAAATGCTCCTGAATTCCAAGGCTCAGACAAATTATCAAAAAAGGAAAGTGAAGGAAGAGCTTTATCGATCCATATCCGACTGCCCAGCAACATCAAATCTATCAAAGCCATTCACTAGAGAAGAAGTGGACAAGGCCATAACACTTACCAAATTAGGCAAAGCTGCAGGCCCAGGTGGCATCTTCCCAGAATTTCTGAAAACATAGGTCAGCATAGCCATGACTAGCTGACACATTTCTTTACTAACCCGCATGCCTTTGGCCAAATGCCCAAGATATGGTAACTGGCAAAGGTTGCCACCATTTTGAAACCAGGGGAAGGAACTGACTATCGAAAAAAGTACTGGCTGATATAATTACTATGCATAATGTACGTATTCCTGGAAAAGATGCTACTCCAGAAACTTACACCCATCTTTAAGGACTACATCCCTGAAGATCAGTCTGGGTTTCACAGAATCATAGAAAGGTAGGTCTGGAAGGGACCTTGAGAAGTCATCAAGTCCAGCCCCCTGCTCTGAGACAGGACCAAGTAAACTTAGACCATCCCTGATAGGTTTTCATCTAACCTGTTCTTGGAAACCTCCAGTGATGGGGATTCCACAATTTTCCTTGGAAGCCTATTCCAGGGCTTAATTACCCTTGTAGTTAGAAAGTTTTTCCTCATATCTAGCCTAAATCTCCCTTGTTGCAGATTAAGCCAAGTACGTCCTGTCAAACTCCAGTGGACATGGAGAACAATTGATTGGGAAGAAACACTGTTACCCGCACACTGTAGGGCTCTCACCCTTCCCCAGTTCCTAGGGCTCAAGGCGTAACCCAGTTAATTTAGGCACCTACCCATACTCAATTCCTAGGACTCAGGGCATAATCTTCTGAGGGTTTACAGGACCTTTTACCAGTGAAAGAGTCTTATACAGTAATATCCTTAACCTCTATTTATTAACAATCACCAAGAAGAATACACACATTAAACATACAATGCTATGCTCACCAGTCCTGATCATGCAGGTGGACTTTCCCTGTTTGCCAGGCAAGGTCACAGTCTCATTTGGGTTCTGGTTGCTGCATGTCATGGTGATGCCTAGGATTCTAGTAGCTCTGATCTTGAGCTGTCTTGGAGGTAAGGAGTTCTTCTTTTTCTTCTCCTTCTTCTTTCTTTCCTTCCTTCCTTCCTAGCTGGTCTCCTTCTTGAACCTCAGTTTATATAGTGAAACTTCAGTCCTGCTTACCTATACCTTAACCAATAATTTTACCAAAATATTGTAAAATAATTCTTTGAGTAATCCCAACATATTGCAAATCAATTCTTTACCCAGTCGTACTCCACCACCTTAGTTGACTTAAGTCTTGCAAAATTAGTTATGCAACAGACAAACAATCAAAGAACAATACAGAAATCATACAGATAAACAATAGATCAGTAGGGACCATAAAAGCAAAACAATACAGAGGTAGAGATTTCACAACTACAACTGTTGATAAGTGATTCCTTGCCAGACAGAATGCTGTCAAACAAAGTTTTCTTTAAACATCTTAAGATCTGTTTCTGTATCTTGTGGTGGTGGGTACTATTAGGACAGGAACGCCTTCTTAACAACCTGATATTTCATTGTTTTAATGGAATTTAGATAGAATGTGAGGATGTGACTTTCTGCTTCTTGGCTCATGGTTCCTGCTGTCCTAATGTGGCTGCAGAGAAAGGTCTCAGAACTTACAACACCCGCAATTAGGTAATTGCACTGATGACGTACACTGAAGTTTGAAAATAGTGCATTGCAGACCAACACTGCACCTACTGACAATCATGCTCACCAAATGCAAAGATGGGTTTTGTGTACATCTAATGGAACAGACCAGCAGATCTCTTCTATGGACACCCGGGCCCCACAAGGATCCATCATGGCACCATTACTGGTTGTGGTGATTCTGCCCAAACCCTCAAACAGCTGTCTCTGCATTCCACCTGAGCAACCAACATGCAAAGAAGCACCTGCATGTCACCATCTGCAATGCCAGACTCAGGCATGTGGATTTCCTCTAGCCAGGAGGGATTTTATAGCACTGTATACAGAAAGGTGGTTACCCTTCCCTTTATATTTATGACACCCCCACCCCAAATCACAGATAGGGTTAAACACTGGCTGTGATTTCTTCCTGGAGCTCTAGGAGAAAACAGAGTTAAGACACATGAACCTCTAAATATACTACCAAGTATATAAAGACTAACAATATTTTCCACATCTCAAGGACGATTTTAACCAGTTGATTCTGGGAAACTCTCACAAGAGAGTGCATCGGCCACTTTGTTAGAAGCTCCTGAAATGTGTTGTATGTCAAAATCAAAATCTTGGAGAGCTAAACTCCACTGAATAAGTTTGTTATTTCCCTTGGTGGTATGAAGCCACTGTAGCGCAGCATGGTTGGTTTGCAGGTGGAAACGCCGTCCCCAAATGTATGGGCGTAGCTTTTCCAGAGCGTAGACAATGGTGTAACGTTCCTTTTCACTGATTGACCAGTGGCTTTCCCTCTCAGACAGCTTCTTGCTGAGAAACACAAGAGGATGGAACTCTTGATTTGGTCCTTCCTGCATTAAGATTGCTCCTACACCATGCTCGGATGCATCTGTGGTTACCAGAAACGGTTTGTCAAAGTCTGGGGCCCTTAGCACAGAGTCAGACATGAGTGTCGCTTTAAGCTGGTTAAAGGCCTTCTGACACTCTTCGGTCCACTGAACGGCATTTGGCTGTTTCTTTTTGGTTAGGTCTGTCAGTGGGGTGGCGATTTGGCTGTATTGCGGTACAAATCTCCTGTAATATCTGGCCAAGCCTAAGAAGGATTGGACCTGTTTCTTTGACTTTGAGACAGGCCACTTTTGGATAGCATTTACTTTGGCCTGTAGGGGGTTGATAGTTCCTTGACCCACCTGGTGTCTGAGGTAAGTTACTCTGTTTAGGCCTATTTGAAACTTTTTAGCCTTAACAGTTAGTCCTGCCTCCCTTATGTGCTTGAAGACTTTTTGTAGATGTTCCAGCTGTTCTGCCCAGGAATCCGAAAATATGGCCACATCGTCAAGGTAGGCGACTGCATATTCTCCTAATCTCCTAAACTACCAACCGTCTCTGAGGATGCCAGTGTTCCTGGTGTCCACCAGAAAGAGTTTCCTTGTATAAAAGTCCTCTTTCTACAACAAACCTGGATCGATTAGAAGAGTTGAGAGGTGGTGGGTTGCTCTGTGCCACCGTCCAAGCTCTTTGGAGGCTTTCATCTGCTTCCTGTTTGGTCTGGAACTGTTCCTGTGATGCTGAAGACATCAGTTCCTCATTGGATGGTGGACCTGGGCTTGGTCCCTCTGGAAGCGATGCAGATGATGGGGCTGTTTCCGTTGACTGTGAACTGGTGCGCTATGCTGGGGTTCAGGCTCCAGCTGCGCCTCTTGTGTAGGGTTATCTGCTGCTGCCAGGGCAGGTTCGATGGGGCCCTCTGGTGTTGAGGTTGCAAGTACTGGATTTAGTGCTGGCTATGGTTCTGGTGCTGGTTGTTCCTCCGATTCTGGTTCTGGGACTGGCTCTGTCTGGGTCTCTGTGACTGGATCCACTACTGTTGTTGCAGACCTTGGCATGGGGTCCGGTTTCATCACCTCTGACCGGGTCCTGCTGGAAGTTTCCGGAACAGAGCTAGATGTGTCAGCTTGCTTAGCCTGGTTGCAGGTGACCATTCCCACCCTCTTAGCTAGCTTCACATGATTGGCCAAGTCTTCCCCTAACAGCATGGGGATGGGATAATCATCATAAGCTGCAAAAGTCTACGTTCCTGACCAGCCCTTGTACTGGACTGGCAACTTGGCTGCAGGCAAGTCAAAAGAGTTTGACTTGAAGGGTTGGACCTCTGGGTCGATTAAATTGGGGTCCACTAAGGAAGCATGGATAGCCGACATTTGTGCTCCAGTGTCCCTCCACGCTGTGACCTTGTTCCTGCCCACACTCACAGTTTCCCTCCGCTCTGAGGGTATCTGGGAGGCATCTGAGCCTGAGGCCCTCTGGTGGGATTCCGCTGCAATGATCTGTAGTCTGTTGGGGTTCTTGGGGCAGTTGGCCTTTATATGCCCCGGCTCGTTACATTTAAAACATCGCCCAGCTGACTGGTCACTGGGGCGAGGTGGGTTGCTGGAGAATGGTGTGGTGGGACGATAAGGTGTCTGGAGTGTTCCTTGGGGTGTAGTTGAGGCCTTGGGCTGCCCCCTGGTAGTAGGGTGTGGTCTGAGGGTGTCCCTTCTGGTATCTGCTCCAGCTGCGACCAGGGTTGTTTCTCTCTCCTCCCTCCACCCATTTTGTTCCGGTTTGCCCCGCCTCTCTGGCGGTCTGGGACTACTCGTATTGGTCAGCATAAGAAATAAGACTTCCTGCTGAGTCCATTTTCTTATCCTATAAACACTGTTTTATATCATCCTTGGACATATTCAGAAATTGCTCCTGTATCATCAAATCCTGCATTCCTCCAAAGTTAGTTACAGCCCGTCCGTTGAGCCATTTATCAAACAGATCTGTCATCTGGTTTACATAAGCCACATTACTTAGTCCAGGCCCTCTCTTAAGGGTTCGAAATTATAGCTGTTGCCTCTGCTTCTGCTCCCTTCTGGCTCTTCTTCACAAGTTGCAGCAACAGATGCTTCTGCTTCCAAGAGTTATTTACAGGTTAAAGCAAGCAATCATATATGCACAAATGAGTTACCATCTATGATTCCTAAAAATGGTGAAGATGTACTAATCTGTCCATTCAAAATGTCTTTCAGGGCAGACCCAGGTTGACCTTGGCGATCTCTGCTTTGGTTTAGTGTCTCTGGTGCTGTGAGAGTTCAAATAGCAAAGAGAGAACCATTTCTTCTTGTAAGCATCTTTATATGACCTCTCCCCACCCCCAGTTCAAATTGATGGGATGAGGGCTCCTGCACTTTGCCTCATCCACCCATGAAGAAGTTACTAACAAAGCTTTTTGTCCCAAATGGCCCATTAAGTCTTGATCATCTTCTTAATGGGTGGGAGGAACCACTCTTCCCATCTGAGTCTACAAGTATGAGCAGGAAAATTAACAGTGCTCACCGATTGCGTTTACTTGGATGCTGTTAACTACACTACAGTTTCTCAAGCGATAATTGAAGTCATTTCAAAGTATGGTGCGAACTTTGACAAAGTATCTGCTTTCATAAGCAACAATGCAACTTACATGACAAAATCTTTCAAATCTATTTTCCAAAGTGTAATGCCAAATGCTGTCCATATTACATGTAATGCACATATAATTTCTTTTGTCAGGGAGCTGTACAGATACAAGTTTGGTAAAGTTGATAAACTGGTCTGCTACATTAAAACGATCTTTAAAACAGTGATCTAGTTGCAAACTTCGATACAGGCATGTAGTGAGGCGGTTACCCGGAGGAGTTGCCGAGCCTGCCCTGTGCCAGCTTTCTGGAGGAGGGATGGCGCCTGCCCTGCACCAGCAATCCCGAGGAACCCATGGTGTTGGACCCCCCTGAGGACACCACTCTGACCCAGGTACCTCAAGAGGGGGAATCTGGAAGTAGCCCGGGGACAGCCAGCCCTAGTCTGGCCATGACACTGCTGGAACCCACATCAGTGTGTTGCGGCCAGGATCCCCACTGATGCAGCAGCAGGTCTTCTGCTCCTGCTAGGGCCCCGGGCTGGGACACAGTGGAGTGGGAGGGCCTGCGTCCCCCCTGCCACCCAACTCGTGGGTGGCAGTCTCCCCGTCTTCCAGGCCTTCAGACCCAGGGCCTGGGCTCACTGTTGATAAACAGTTGTTGCTCAGCCCCTGCCTGAGCACCTGACTCACCACCGCCCTGCCCTGACCCAGGGCCTGGGATCACTGTGTATATACTGTTCTTGCTCAGCCCCTGCCTGAGGGCCTGAGCCCCTGACTCACCATTGCCCTGCCCTGACCCAGGGCCTGGGCTCACTGTGTATATACTGTTCTTGCTCAAACCTTGCCTGGGGCCCTAAGCCCCTGACTTACCATTGCCCCGCCCTGATCACTAACTATGTTGTTTCTACCCTCACAAAGGCTGCGGAGGAAGACTCCTGTGGCCGGACTAATTCTCTGCTAGACCTCTTCCTGAACTTAGTGAGATGGTTGGGGTCCCCACCACCTCAGAGAGAGGTGAGCCCCGGCTTACCTCTCTACACGGCAGCACATTGCAAACACGACTGAAATGACTGAAATTGGAGAACAAAAAATTGCATTTCCCCACAGCCAATAATTACTCTCTGGAATTCCTGGTCTAGGGCTTTACAGTACCATGCAGCTCAGCTGAAATACTACTCTGAGTTCGTCTCAGAAGAGCTGACATTGAAAACACATTTTAATAGAAATTTCAGTGCTTCTAAACAATGCTCAGCTGAATGAGAAAGTTCAGTTCGTTGCCAAGAATGCCACAGCACTGATGGACTTAATCACTTGGTTCAAATCTCGACATGTCACAATCCACAGAAAGTACAACAAAGGAATGGATGTACGGTTCTGGGCTGAAGTGCAGCCAAATGAAAATCATTCAGACAATGCTGAGTTGAATGCCAGTGCTCAGCAGATGTTTTCTTGCATGGCAAAGAAGCTCAGACAATACTACTGCTACGGGGAAGAGTCAAGCGATGCAGCAAAAATGGCTCAAAAGTTTCAACAACCGTAGCAGGGTTCCTAAAAGCTGTGCATATTTTTGACTCTGCACAAATGCACCTGTTGATGGATTTAACCTTGCTTAATACAATTCCTGGCTTTGACTAGTATTGTAGGCTGGAGATTCCTGCTTACAAAAATATTGCGAAAGAAGTGGATTGTAGTTTGCCTGTGCTACAGTTTGGAACTCAGTGGAAGGCAGAATCCCCCACCTCGCAAGGCTAGCTTGGCACTGTCTGACAATTCCAGTGAACTCTGTGGATGCAGAGAGAGCCGCGTCTAAACATGGACAGGTGTTTCAGCACAGTGACAGGGAATGAAGAAAGACACAGTTGCTGAATGCTCCATGGTGACATTCAATTGATGACATTAGAAACCAGAACTTCTTTTTTTTTTTCCATTTGCTTTTGTTAACTTAAGACAGTGGCTCTCAAGTTTGAGGCTGCCAATTGAGATCGCTACCCTACAAAACTGTCCCAGATGCCCATATCTACCAACCAGGCAGTTGAGCCATGAGTGTTATTTGCTGTTGTAAATTATCAGTGAATAAATCCTGTTAAGTTCACATGACCTTTCTTTATTTTAATTGAAACAAGCTACTAATTGCATTTGGAAGGGGGGGGTGAGGGGTTGGGTCACAGAAACCCCTTTGGGACTGCCACCTGATGTGCTGGGACTACCTCTGAGCCCGTTTACCTGGCAGCTTGGGACTTCAGTGCCCTGCCTGGTTGTGCCAGAGATGCTAGCCAGGTCTGAATTATATCCCCCACAAGCTGCAGGCTTAACTGAAAACAGCTTGAGAAGTGCTTCTGTCTTCAGCACTCAGATATCCAGCTCTCAATGGGGTCCAAACCCCAAATAAATCTGTTTTACTCATAATTTTTTTGCCCTCTGTAACACTCAGAGAGATATGCACAGCTGTTTGCCCCCCCCCTCCCAGGTAGTAATACCTCTTCTGGGTTAATTAATAAGTAAAAAGTGATTTTATTAAATACAAAAAGTAGGATTTAAGTGGTTCCAAGTAATAACAGACAGAACAAAGTAAATTACCAAACAAAATAAAATAAAACACCCAAGTCTCAGCCTAATACAGTAGCAAAACTGAATACAGATAAAATCTCACCCTCAGAGATGTTTTAATAAGCTTCTTTCATAGACTGGATGCCTTCCTAGTCTGGGCCCAATCCTTTCCCCTGGTACAGTCCTTGTTCCAGCTCAGGTGGTAGCTAGGGAATTTCTCATGACTGTAGCCCGCTTTGTTCTGTTCCTCCCTGTCATAAATATAAAGGGAAGGGTAATCACCCTTCTGTATACAGTGCTATAAAATCCCTCCTGGCCAGAGGCAAAATCCTTTCACCTGTAAAGGGTTAAGAAGCTAAGGTAACCCTGCTGGCACCTGACCCAAAATGGCCAATGAGGGGACAAGATTCGTTCAAATCACGGGGAGGGGGGAACAAAGGGTTTGGTCTGTCTGTGTCATGCTTTTGCCGGGAACAGATCAGGAATGCAAGCCTTACAACTCCTGTAAAGTTAGTAAGTAATCTAGCTAGAAAATGCATTAGATTTTCTTTTTTTTAATGGCTTGTAAAATAAGCTTTGCTGGAGAGAATATGTGTTCCTGTTTTTGTGTCTTTTTGTAACTTAAGGTTTTGCCTAGAGGGATTCTCAATGTTTTGAATCTAATTACCTGTAAGGTATATACCATCCTGATTTTACAGAGGTGATTCTTTTACCTTTTCTTTCATTAAAATTCTTCTTTTAAGAACCAGATTGCTTTTTCATTGTTCTTAAAATCCAAGGGTTTGGGTCTGTGTTCACCTGTACCAATTGGTGAGGATTATTATCAAGCCTTCTCCAGGAAAGGGGGTGTAGGGCTTGGGGGGGGATATTTTGGGGGAAGACGTCTCCAAGTGGTCTCTTTCCCTGTTCTTTGTTTAAAACGCTTGGTGGTTGCAGCATACTGTTCAAGGACAAGGCAAAGTTTTGTACTTTGGGGAAGTTTTTAACCTAAGCTGGTAAGAATAAGCTTAGGGGGTCTTTCATGCAGGTCCCCACATCTGTACCCTAGAGTTCAGAGTGGGGAAGGAACCTTGACACCCTCGCTTATATAGCTTTTGCACAAGGCGGGAATCTTTTGTCCCTCTCTGGGTTCCCACCCCTCCTTCTCAATGGAAAAGCACCAGGTTAAAGATGGATTCCAGTTCAGGTGACATGATCACATGTCACTGTAAGACTTCATTACCCACTTGCGAGCACACAGGTATACAGGAAGACTTACAAGTAAACAGAGCCATTTACAACCAATTGCCCTGGTTAATGGGAGCCATCAAGATTCCAAGCCACCATTAATGGCCCACACTTTGCATAATTACAATCGGACCTCAGAGTTATATTTCATACGGTAATTCTAGTTTCAGATACAAGAATGATACATTTATACAAATACGATGAACACACTCAGTAGATTATAAGCTTTGCAATGATACCTTACAAGAGACCTTTTGCATGAAGCATATTCCAGTTACATTATCTTCACACTCATTAGCATATTTTCAGAACATAATATGGAGTGCAATGTCACAGGGGCGCACCCCAAACAATGACCCCGCTCCCTGCAGCTGTAGATCTCTCGGGACAGGAAGTGAGTTGGGAGTGCGGATGTTTCTGCAGCCAGGAGAGGTCCCCAAGAGCGGCTGAGTAGGGGAAGAGGATGTCCTGTCCCTCCCCAGCGTGGGTGGGGTAGCAGATAGAAGCCCCTGCTGGGGTGCTCCCAGCAGTACAGGGGAGATCAGACCCACCTCCGGGAATCCCCTGCGTCTCCAGGAAGCTCCAGGGCTGCTGCCCAGCCCCAAAGATTCCTGCAGCAGAAGTAGGTAACCGCAGGTGAGTCTGATCCACAGGTATTCACAAAACCCCTGCTTAGCTGCCACCTAACCCTGTGGGTGGGCACCTAAACTCACTTGGTGCCTATGTTTTGCAGCAAAAGTTTCTGCCTCTGAGCATGGGCACTGCTGCCTTACTCTAGGTGACTGAATGCCTATCTCCCACCTAAGCCCCAGTGTGATTCACAAACTGAAGGAAAATAGGTGTTCCTGCACCTAACTCAGGGCCTGATCTGACAGGCATGCTCAGAGGCCACCTAAATCCACACAAAACAGCAGTAGGCCATCCTTCCTAGTCTTTGGCCCAGTGTTTTGAGCTCTCACACAGGATGTGGGAGATCACTAGTTCAAGTCCCCACCCCCTCCTCTGTCTTCCGACAAGAAGGGATGTGAACTCGTGAGTGCTCCAGTTACTGGGCAGTGGGATATTGTGAGGTGAGGCTTCCTCAAGCTCTTCTGTTGAAACTGTTCCAGTTTGGATAAACAAACAGTCATGGGGCCAAAGAGCAAGCAACAATGACTCTACAGCTTGGTGGTTGGCGCACACATATGGGTTGTAGGAGACCCAGGATCTGGTCCCCCTGCTCCAGTGACTAATCATTTAGCCACAGTGGAACAGCTTCAACAGGAGAGATTGAAGGTTCCCTACATCAGAATATCCCATAGGCTGGTGGTTAAAGCATTCATTGGAGAGGTGGCAGATCTCTGTTTAAATCACTTCTCCTCAGAAGGAGGACGAGGAGAACTGGACTGGTGATCTTTCACACGGTGGGTGAACACCCTAACCACTGGGCTAAAGGTTCGGGTGGCCATCATCACAAAAAGCACCTAACCCCAGGAGAGGGTTCACAGCTGAGTCCCAAGCACAGAGAGGAGACCCCCTGCAGCCTGGATTTAGGCACTGAACTCCCTGAGAGGAGCAGGGCTTATTGCATACCCCTCTCCTTAGCCTCTCCTGGTGGCTAGGCTAGGTGGCTCTCCACTCAGCATGCTGACTTTTGTAAGTCCTATTCTTAGGCACCAATCTCCCTCCGTTTATTATATATGTAAGGGGACAGTTGCCCCCTTACTAACAGTCAGTGGGGGTGTTTTGGTTGGCTAGCTCCCAGTACTAAAAAGGGGGAAGGGTCTATGGGAAATCAGGACCCTGAGATTGATAGTCCCCAGGAACAATGGGGAGAGGCCAATTCTCCACGTCAGCCTGAATGACAGAGTGGGCAGGCTAATCAGGGAGTCAGGAGGCCAGGGAAGTCCCGTCCTCCGTGTGAGCTGGATTTGCTTGGGTCAGACAGAGTGGGGCCAAGCTAAGGAGAAAGCAGGGGTGCAAGCTGAGCTGGGGAGCAGAGCTGTGCCAGATCCAGAGAGAGCAGATCCTGTGCTGGGAGCAGAGCTGCAGCCCCAAAGCCAGAGGCCCAGCCCAGAGAGAGCAGACTTGCCCTGGGAGCAGAGCTGCAGCAACCAGAGCCAGAGGGGCCAGAAAAGCAGCCCAGGAAGCAGATCAGTGCTGAGAGCAGGGTCACAGAAGCAGCCTGCAGAGCAGACCTGTCCTGGGAGCAGAGCTGCAGCAACCAGAGCCAGAAGGGCCAAAGAAGCAGCCCAGGGAGCTGGAGGCAGAGCAGCAGCAGCAGCAGTGCAGAGACAGAGTGGTGGAGCTGGAGCTGGGGCTGGAGGAGTCTGGAGCTGAATGCGGTGAGCAGCTGGGGAGACTGAGGGGGATCCTGGGCAGTGGGCCCAGCTCAGGGAGACACCTCAGCCAAGAGGCTCTGCAGGCCAGGGTTGGATCATAACCCTGACAGGGCGGGGGGTGACACTGGGAAGAAGGGTCCTACCACTTAGAGCCTGAGAGCGTGAGGCCACCACCAGAGGAAGTGTCCAACCCACAGCATCCCTGCAGCACAGCCAGGGCCTGAGAAGGGGGCCTGGGCCTTACAAGGAACAGACTGTGAACTGCCCTGACGTTCCAGAGACACTGTTTGTGATGTTCCCTGCCGCAGAGCGGGTTGATGTGTTTCCTTTAACCTTTCCCATTTTTCCTTATTCTTTTTAAAATTAATTGTTGATTAAATAACTTGCACTTGCTTTAAATTGTATGTAATAGTCAGTGGGTCAGAGAAGTGCCCAGTGCAGAGAGAGTACCCCGGAGTGGGGACACCCTAGCCCCTGTCCTAGGTGACCACAGCAGGTTGGGGGGTCGAGCCCCTCAGGAATCCTAGGCCCACCCTTGTGGGGGTTACAAGGACTCTGCCAGACAGGAGAGTGGAAGGGGAGTCCTCAAGGGCAGGGAAGCGACTGGGAAAAAGAAGTGGGAGCTAGGACTCTGATCCTTTCACTAGCCCACTTCACCGGGGTAGTGCAGAAGTCAGGAAAGTTCCCACAATAGCGGGACTATTCCCCCGCTTACATATAGAAAGCTTGAATGCTGATTTTAGGCACCTAAAAGTTAGGCATTGCGCCTCTCAGAATCACAACACATAAGTCCCTTTGTGAATGTAGCCTAGAGTGCTTATGTATGTACAATAGGTATAAGGTAACACAGATTGTGAGCAAACAGAAGGACAAAGTATAATTTTAGTGTATTTTCCCCTCTCAATCTAAGAAAATTTCAGTAGGTATATTAGAACTCCAATATAATTTATTTATTGCCAAATGTTAGTGGCATATTAATAGAGATTATAAGTAATTTTAGCTGAAAGTATTTCTTAAAAGGTGCCTTTTACTCTTATTAGTACATGATGTGCTTTTTAGATAGCTTGTTTTAAAACAGTGTTAAGAGTTTCAATATTTTACACGCACATATTTTCATAAGATATCCCGGATAGTCCTGCTACAAATTGTCCCTTTTTTATATACAAAATTACATAAATAGGTAAACATACACACGTTAATTTGTGCACCTAACTATGTTTCTTTGGAAGATGTATATCTATAGACATTAGCTATTGAAATCTCTTGTCCCTAGACACAAACAGGGTAAATCAGGGTAAATTTGATCAGGGTAAATTTAGCAACTATCGAGAATTCTCTCAGTTCATAAGATTTTACATTTACTCTAACAAAATGCTCTTCAGAGTTATTTCTTGTGCAAATAATCAAACAGTACTGGATGCTAAAGCCTTGATTTAAAAAGGTACTTCGGGCCAGATTTTTAATGATATTTCGGTAACTGCAGATACAGATAGGTGCCTATCAGGATTTTCAAGAGCAGTTGAACACCCAACTCCCACTGGGCGTTCTTTGGTGCCTGCACACCTTTAAAAATGTGGCCTTTAGGGACTTGTGTTGATTTTAGAGAACTTACTCATATGCTTGAAGTCACACCTGTGCTTAAATACCTTGCTGAATCTGGACCTAAATGCTAACTACATTAATTATCCACAGAACTAGCACAGCGAAGACTACAGTAATGTAAACTTCTTCACACTGCTCTGCCAATGTATTTTAATACTATTCTAGAGGGACTACCTTTAGGAATGTGAACTTAGGTCAACTTCTGTATCTATTAAATCCTTGCTCCCTTAGCAGAGAGTATCCAATAATGTGCCAATTAAGAACAGTTTCTGGTGTGGATATTTGTTCGCCAGACTCATTCACTAGACTCCTTAGGCTCTGCCCTGAGCAAAGGTGCAACATACTTCTACCACATGTCCCTAACTGGCTCTATTGGCAAGAGGAGTGTGGCAGGAAGCCATGGTTCTGCCCTTTCCCTGCCCACTTGATTTCTTAAGGAAGCTGCTGCAATACAGCATATGTGTTATGCTCAGGAACTGGAGTGAAAAGTCTGGTAGCCCAGAAAGGGCCTTGAAGAAGGGAGTTGGGGAGAGCAGGTACCAGGAGGCATTAATCTCCATTTCCCCTTTAGAGCTGTATTAGGGCTCATCTAAATCTAGCCCTAACAAATTATGAAAGACTATGAGGGGAACCTGTTTTGTATCATGAAACACTAAGTACCTTACAGAAGGCCAGTTATCTACTAAATTAATAAACCTGAAGTAATAATCTATTAGATCCATAAATTGTCATGTGTGGATTTCATTTTCCTGGTGTATCACCTCTTCAGTGTAGCTTGGTTTCAACTCCTTCTCTTTTGACCTCTGAAATAATCCATGTTGCTGAAGTAATCTATAAGGAGGAATAACACATATAGGTACAAAACTGAGGAGAAAGACACAACATTTCTAGTTAGTCTTGAAAGTTAAAAGACCCTTCTACCCCTTCCCCAATTCTGACTAACGATAATACACTAATACGTATAATATATCTCCAAATCTTTGTGAACATTCATCTTCTAAACTCATTTCATGTTCTCATTTTACAGATGAGGAAACAGATTGAGTTTAACAGAAAGATTAAATCACTTGACAAAGAGCACAGACCGTTTCTGTCAAAAGTGGGTTTAGAGCCAGTGAGTTTCTGTCTCCAAGCCCGAAATGGATTTCTTTAGATAATGCTGCCTTAATTTTTATTCTACACTTTTAAATCACTGGTAAGAAAAAAAGCAAGAAAGAATAGATGCATTTCCTTTTATGTTAAAGCAGGGTTTCACTTAAGGGATCACGATCCTCTGTCACATTTAAATCCAATATATCCTTATGTGTATTTTCACAAGGAATGTTTGTGTTTCTTTGCAGTTGAAACTGCTAAAACCTGATTGAGTTGTCTCCATGGCAGCAGAGTAGGCCGTGGAGAGGACAAATGGGAACCCAAGTCTTCAGTTTCAGCTGGTGTTGCTTTTTTAGGTTAAGAACTTTGGATGGTCCTAGAATCACCTTGCTGAACTCATGGTTTTCCTTTCTGGTGAAGGTCAACTAAGTACCCAATCCAGTCCTTGTGGAGATTGCCAACACCTCCCTTTGGTGGGACCAGTTGCCAGCTTCTCTAAGGAAATACTTGTTAGGTTTCTGCTAAAAATCTGTCTCTTGATGCAGACAGTCCCAGCCGTATAGACCTATTTCAAACTCCCTTTTTGACAGACTTTATGGTGAGGCAACTACAGAAATATTTGGAGGCTTCATATTTCCTTGATCCCAGCCAAACTGGTTTCAGGCCTCATTATGGTAGACAAACTATATTATCTGCTTTTGTAGATTATTTCCCACTAGCAATGAACAAAGATTAAGTGTCCATAGTGATCAGCTACAGCAGTAAGAATAATGATGTTTGGGGACATCTGCAGTAGATGGATATACTCCAGAGTGTCATGGCTCTTAAGTTCTAAGAGAACCTCGGGGAGAGTGCTGGGCAATTGTTTGTCCTGTCTAAGAAGGCAGTCCACAACTTAAATGTGTGAGAGACAATCTTTAGGGAATCCCAGCCAAGCTGAAGTTGGAATCTCTTCTTCCCCAGGAATAGGAAATGGGATGATGAAATAAAATCTTCAAGCTCTTGTTTGTCATTTAGGCAAGAATCTTATAATTTACATGTGGATGGAACTTCCCTCTCTTCCAGTGTCTAGCTAAAAAGGGTATGTCTGCACTGAAGAGTTAGCCCAAGGTAGCCTAGCATGGGTGGAGTGTCCCCACTGCACAGCCCTTCCTATGCAACTGTGTCCAAAATGGTGCTGTACTAGCCCATGTGCTGGGATGGATTTCTGGTGGGCTATGCCATGGTTTGCAGTGCATTACCTTGGGTGGCTCCACGAATTCATTCGCAGATAGGGCTGGCCTTACACTGAGGTGAACTGAGGTGGCCGCATCAGGTGCCAGACTGGGGGGGTGGGGTGGGGAGCGCCACTAGGACCCAGAGTGTAGAAAATTGTGTCTGCTGGTATATGTATTCTCTCTGCTCTAGATGCACAGAGATGGTGGAGTGCTGTGGTGGAGGAAGAGATATAACAGGCACAAGAGATATAACAGGCAGGCAGGAGAAAAGGTGAGAGAGAATAACAGAAAGCAGCAGGAGCTGCAGGGAGAGAGAGGAGGAGGAGCCGCTTATGTACCTCTCTAGCACCCCCAGGAGCCTGGACTGATTAACACCAGCTTCTCAGGGAGCTTCCTGTTTCCTGCTGCTGTTTCCTTAACCCACTTGAGGAGAACAGGCAGTCAACTGAAGTAGCAGGAGCCAGTTAGGCCCTTAAGACGCTGATATTTTCCCTCACTCAGGCCCGGCTACCAGCCTGCTTATTTGTCCCCTTCAACTGAGTGTTGAGAGCCACTATAGCTGGCACAAAACAGCAGTCATGAGTAAAAGAAGAAAACGCCCCTCTGGGGCAGCATTCAGAAAAAGGAAGAAAAGCTTCCTTTGCTTTCTTTCTAAGCAGGAAGGAGCTCTCCTGAGATACATAGACACAAATGTTAACGGTGAGCCTTCCGGCCCCAGTGAGGATGTGAGTGGTGAGGAGATGCCTGCTCTTCCAGTTAGTCAGAGTGCAGGTGACCTGGCAGCTACTGCACCATCCATATCTCAATCTCAAAGGGATGTAACCATGCACATTCCTGAAGAAAAGTGTAGATCAGAGAAGAGTGTGGTGGAGGCGCAAGAAACAGCTGCTGCTGAGTTTAGTTCCTTCAGTCTAGATTATCCAGGACTCTGGACCCACTTGAGCAGTAGCCTGAGGGACTTCCTTGTACTGCATGGGCCACAGCAAGTGAAAAACTCCATGTTCCCCAAAGACAATGAAAATAGAAGTTTCCATCCAACATATTACTGGCGTGAAATCCCC
Organism: Chelonia mydas; assembly: GCF_015237465.2. Taxonomy (NCBI): domain Eukaryota; kingdom Metazoa; phylum Chordata; order Testudines; family Cheloniidae; genus Chelonia; species Chelonia mydas. The sequence goes on along the minus strand of NC_057850.1, from coordinate 66,124,320 downwards.
AATGGTGACAAAGTGGAGAGGCCATGGCTTATGTACTCAAAAACCCAGAATGCTGCGTACTGTTTTTGTTGCAAACTCTTCCAGTCTAATGTTCCAGCCACATTGGGTTCTACAGGAACAAAGGACTGGAAAAATCTGCCATGAGAAGGCAGCAAATCACCAGAGAGCATTCCATAGGTGGAAAGAGCTTGAGATGAGACTAAGGTTAAAGGCCACCAGAGATGATCAGCATCAAGAGAAGATTGCATCAGAGTCTCTTTACTGGCAAAATGTTCTGAAAAGGCTCATTGCCATTGTGAGAATGCTTGCTACCCAAAACCTAGCACTGCGTGGCACTTCAGATCAGCGGTATGTGCCAAACAATGGAAACTTCCTTAAAATTGTGGAGCTGATGGCTGAGTTTGATGCTGTACTCCAGGAGCATCTAAGAAGGGTCATCACCCAAGAAATGTACACACCCCACTACCTTGAAAAAACAATTCAAAATGAGATCATGCAGTTACTGGCAACAAAAGTCAAACAGAAGATTGTGGCTGATCTGAAGTCAGCAAGATAATACTCTGTTATTCTGGACTGCACACCGGACATCAGCCATATGGAACAAATGACTTTAATGGTGCATTCTGTAACAACAACAGAACCCAGTGAAAATGTCCCTGCAATGGTGACTGTCAGAGAGCATTTTCTAGACTTTATTGACATTGATGATACTACAGGAACTGGTATGACAAATGTGCTTCTTAAAAAGCTGGAAGATACGGGAATTGCGATAGCTGACATGAGAGGTCAGGGCTGCGATAATGGTGCCAACATGAGAGGAAAGAACAGAGGAGTGCAGACATGGATCCAAGAGTTAAACCCTCGAGCTTTTTTTGTCCCATGCAGTTCTCATTCATTCAACTTGGTGGTCAGTGATACAGCATCAGCTTCTAGTGAGGCTGCTGAATTTTTTAATATAATTCAAAGCATCTATCTATTTTTTTCTGCATCAACTCATTGATGGCAAATTTTGAAGCAGCATCTGGGAACATCCTCTCTGACACTGAAACCACTGAGTGCCACACAATGGGAAAGTCGAGTGGAGGCGATAAAGCCTATCAAACACCGAATTGGGAAGATAGATGATGCCATAGTTGCCATTATGGAGGATAATGCTATGACAGGAACTGTTCGTGGGAGAACAGTGGCAGTGGGAAATGGAATCACCAGAAACATACAAAACTTCAAATTTCTGTGTGGCTTAGTATTGTGGCATGACATACTGTTTGAAATAAATGTTGTAAGCGAGAGACTCCAAGGTGTTGACCTTGATATATCTGGAGCAATGGAACAACTGGACAAAGCAAAGTCATACCTACAGTCTTACCGGTCAGATGAGGGATTTCAAAATGTTCTGAAGAGTGCACAGAAGTTGGCAGAGGAACTTCACACTGAAGCTATTTTTCCACCCATTCAAGAATACAAGAGTCACCCAAGAAGAAGACATTTTGATTACGAGGCACAGGATAATCCCATAAGAGACCCCAAAAAACAATTCAAAGTTGAATTCTTTAACCAGGTGCTAGATTGTGCGTTACAGTCAGTTGAAGGATGTTTCATGCAGCTCAAGGAACACAGTAGTATATTTGGGATGTTGTATGATATTCCCAAACTCCTCACTATTCCTGAAGAAGACCTACACCAGCAATGCAGGAACTAGAGACAGTGTTGACACATGATGACATGCGCGATATTGATGCGAGTGATTTATGTGATGAACTGAAAGCCGTTTCAAGATACATTTAAGCAGGACCAACTCCAAAGGCTGTTCTGGAATATATGTGCACAAATAAGATGACCACCCTCTTCCCAAATGCTTTTGTTGCTCTGCGCGTACTTCTAACACTTCCTGTAACAGTTGCCAGTGGAGAACGCAGATTCTCCAAGCTGAAATAAATAAAAACACATCTACGCTCCACAACGACACAGGAGAGGCTGGTTGGCCTTGCAACCATCTCAATAGATGGCCCAGACTGTGGACCTTCAGCAGGAAGCAGTTCAAATCTTTGCAACCAAGAAGGCACGGAAAGCACCACTTTGATTATTCAAACAGATAAAAATGCCAGTGTTTACTATGCAGACAAGAAAAGTTACATTTGCTGTACAGGTGTTTGAAAGTTAAGTGTTACTTAAAATTTTTGAACAAGGCATTTTAAGTTGTTAGTTCTCCTTTATTGGGGTAGGTAGCAGAGCAGTACCATGAGAGGAGTAGAACAGGAAGAAGGCAGAATTGAGACCTTTCAGAGTTTTGTCCCAAGCGAGAGGGCCTGGGGGCGTCATTTGAGCTTCCTACCTCAAGTGCCAAAATGTTGTGGGCCGGCCCTGTTCGCAGAGACTCTTGCTCTCTCTGCCCTAGCATGAAAGCAGCTTGCCTAGCATACTGTCTGTGACAGTGACATGAGAACAATAATTTAAGTTATTAACTTCCAAGTGCAGTTCCTCATTCTTAATGCAGACAGTTCTGAAGGCAAAAAGTAAACTGCATTTGGCAGCAAGACTTTTTAATGAGAATGTAATTAAGCAATTCAGTCTGCAAACCACAAAATGATTTGTAGCACACCCGACTGACTTCTCTGTCTGTTTCTCCCCTGTGCATTAAACATAAAAATGTCATTTTTGGATACATTTCCTAAATTATGGATCTTACTGATATCACACCCCAACTTTAGCAGAAGGCTGGTGTTGGCTTCTGGCCAACTGGCAGCAAGGAAAGAGGATCGCTGTTCAAATGATGTGGAAGCACAGCAGAAATGGAGCAGACAAATGCAGGCTAGAAATACTGAGCTACTGTAGGTGATTTCCAGGGTAGACTAAGGGAGGAGGTAAATAAGAAGATGCAGCTCAGTTGGATTTGTGAGACAGTATTGGAGGACTAACAGCACACAGGCTTGATTAGCCTGTATTATCACTGCAAAGTAGGCAGGTTGCCAGTCTGGGCTGAAGTGAAACTTGAGCTCAAGCCTATGCCCTCAGCCACACCTCCTAGCCTGGATTTAAAGCACCCTGTGTGGATAGAAGAGGGGCTGAGAGCAAGACACAGGCTAGAGTCCAGGCTAACCCTGCTGTGGAGACATACCCTTAATTAGAAAAGGAGTACTTGTGGCACCTTAGCGACTAATCAATTTATTTGAGCATAAGCTTTCGTCAGCTACAGCTCACTTCGCTCACGAAAGCTTATGCTCACATAAATTGGTTAGTCTCTAAGGTGCCACAAGTACTTCTTTTCTTTTTGCGAATACAGACTAACACGGCTGTTACTCTGATACCCTTAATTGTCAGCCTTTGGGGTAATGCCCTATTTCCAGTGCAGAGTGGTCTATTCTGTGCTGTTAATCAAGTTACAGAGATTGGAGGGGTGGGTGGGAAAGAGGGTAAATTTAAACGGTAGGAATAGCTATAAACAATAGCTATAATATAACAGCTGAAAGACATAGAAAGCTGAAGATTCCAGGAATCAAATTTCCTGATCCCCCAAAGGTGTCCAGTATAGTTTTCACCCCAAATTAGAAACTGTACATTTGTCTGTCTTATGACTCAGCTATACAGCTCTCTATATGTGAATAATTTTTTGTTCCTTCAAGACAAAGTCTCTTGTAAGCCCTAAAGTGAAATGAAAGGTATTAGCTATACTCAGAGAATGTACAGCATATGTCCACAACATTTGGAAGAATTGAGGATTATGTTTGTTTTCCCTCAAAATGAATGTTGCACCCTAGAAATGATATGAATTGCATGGCAGAAGAAGAAAAAGGATTATTGGAAGGTATGACATTGAAATATTAAATTAAATTGCTTAAAAGGGGGAATTTCCAGTTATTAGTCTGGGTGAATATAGAAATACAATCGCTGAAATGAATAAAACATAAAAAGACCCTGATAAAAGGATAAAGAAATTTGTTATACACTGTTGCCATCTACTGGGTATAGATGGACATAGCCGAGAAACTGAAGGCAAAAATGAGAGCCCATTGGCAAATATCGGAGGGGAATCCGTGTTAGTCTGTATCCACGAAAACAATGAGGAGTCTGGTGGCACCTTAAAGACTAACAGATTTATTTGGGCATAAGCTTTCGTGGGTAAAACACCCCACTTCTTCAGATGCATGGAGTGAATATTACAGATATAGGCATAAATATACTGACATGTGAAGAGAAGGGAGTTACCTTACAAGTGAAGAACCAGTGTTAACAAGGCCAGTTCAGTCAGGGTGGATGTGGTCCACTCCGAATAATTGATGAGGAGGTGTCAATACCAAGAGAGGGAAAATTGCTTTTATAGTGAGGCAGCCGCTCCTAGTCCCTATTCAAGTCCAAATTAATGGTATTAAATTTGCAAATGAATTGTAGCTCTGCAGTTGCTCTTAGAAGTCTATTTTTGAAGTTTTTTGTTTAAGGATGGCTACTTTTAAATCTGTTATTGAATGTCCAGGGTGATTGAGGTGTTTTCCTACTGGCTTTTGTAAGTTACCATTCCTGATGTCTGATTTGTGTCCATTTATTCTTTTACATAGAGACTGTCTGGTTTGGCCAATGTACCTGGCAGAGGGGCATTGCTGGCACATGATTGCATATATCACATTAGTAGATGTGCAGTTGAATGAGCCCCTGATGGTGTGACTGATACGGTTGGGTCCTATGATGGTGTTGCTCTGATGGTGATACAGGGATTGGTTCCTGGGTTATGTTTCTGTGGTGTGGTGTGTAGTTGCTAGTGAGTAGTTGCTAGTGCTTCAGGTTGGTGGGGCTGTCTGTAAGCAAAGACTGGCCTGCCTCCCAAGGCCTGTGAGAGTGGGGGATCATTTTCCAGGATAGGTTGTAGATCACTGATGATGTGCTGGAGAGGTTTTAGCTGGGGGCTGTACATGATGGCCAGTGGTGTTCTGTTATTTTCCTTGTTGGGCCTGTCCTGTAGTAGGTGACTTCTGGGTACCCATCTCGCTCTGTCAATTTATTTCCTCACTTCCCCAGGTGGGTATTGTAGTTTTAAGAATGCTTGATAAAGATCTTGTAGGTGTTTGTCTCTGTCTGAGGGATTGGAGCAAATGCGGTTGTATCTTAGAGCTTGGCTGTAGGCAATGGATCGTGTGAGGTGTCCTGGATGGAAACTGGAAACATGTAGGTAGGCATAGCGGTCAGTAGGTTTCCAGTATAGGGTGGTGTTTATGTGACCATCACTTATTTGCACTATAGTGTCCAGGAAGTGGATCTCTTGTGTGGACTGGTCCAGGCTGAGGTTGATGGTGGGGTGGAAATTGTTGAAATCTAGATGGAATTCTTCAAGGACCTCCTTCCCGTGGGTCCATATGATGAAGTAGTCATCAATATAGTGCAAGTAGAGGAGGGGCACTAGGGGATGAAACCTGAGGAAGCGTTAGTCAGCTGTAAAAATGTTGGCATACTGTGGGGACATGTGGGTACCCATAGCAGTGCCGCTTACTTGAAGGTATAAGTTTTCCACAAATCTGAAATGGCTGTGGGTGAGGACAAAGTCATAAAGCTCAGCCACCAGGTGTGCTGTGGCCTCATCAGGGATACTGTTTCTGACAGCTTGTAGTCCATCCTCATGTGGAATATTGGTGTAAAGAGCTTCTACATCCATGGTGGCTAGTGGTGTTTTCAGGAAGATCACCAATGCATTATAGTTTCCTCAGAAAGTCGGTGGTGTCTCGAAGACAGCCAGGAGTGCAGGTAGCGTAGGGTCTGAGAAGAAAGTCCAAATAGCCAGATAATCCTGCTGTAAGAGATGCCTGAGATGATGGGAGGTCCAGGATTTCCAGGTTTATGGATCTTGGGTAGCAGATAGAATACCCCTGGTCAGGGATCTAGGAGTGTGTCTGTAGGAGTTGTTCCTGTGCTGTAGCAGGGAGTTTCTTGAGCAGATGGTGTAGTTTCTTTTAGTACTTCTCAGTGGAATCGGAGGATAGTGGCCTGTAGAATGTGGTGTTGGAGAATTGTCTGGCAGCCTCCTGTTCATAATCTGATCTGTTCATGATGACTACAGCACCTCCTTTGTCAGCCCCTTTGATTAATAATGTCAGAGTTGTTTCTGAGGCTGTGGATGGTGTTGCGTTCTGTATGGCTGAGATTATGGGGCAAGCGATGCTGTTTGTTCACAATTTCAGCCTGTGCACGTCTACGGACGCACTCTATGTAGAAGTCCAGTCTGTCATTTCAACTGTCAGGAGGGAAAAAAAAAAAGCAGTTTTCCCTCTCTTGGTATTGACATCTCTGCAGCAGTTATTGGGAGTGGACCACATCCACCCTGAGTGAATGGGCCTTGTTAACACTAGTTCTCCACTTGTAAGGTAACTCCCTTCTTTTCATGTGTCAGTGTATTTATGCCTGTATCTGTAATTTTCACTCCATGAATCTGAAGAACTGGGTATTTTTACCCTTGAAAGCTTATGCCCAAATAAATCTGTTAGTCTTTAAGGTGCCGCTAGCCCATTGGCAAGTATCTAATAAGAAATATGAGGATTGTCCTCTTCCAACAAATTCCTGAAACAAGGTATAAAACCCAAGGCCATCATGTGGAACCTCAGAGTTTGCCGAACCCACCAAAGAAGCTGCAGAACCCAGAAGTGCATCCGATGAAGTGAGCTGTAGCTCACGAAAGCTTATGCTCAAATAAATTGGTTAGTCTCTAAGGTGCCACAAGTACTCCTTTTCTTTTTGCGAATACAGACTAACACGGCTGCTACTCTGAAACCAGATACATGAACCAGTGATGTGGACAGGCTGTCCCTTCACAGGATTACCAGAAGTCAGAAGAAGTGGTGAGACTTCATTGCCTCTCTCTTTGTGTTCTTTAATATAAGTACTGAATGTTACCTTCTTGAGTCTACACTCTTTCTAGTGAGACATCAAGGAACTGCATTTTTGGATTCTAACTAAGCAATGCTCTATGCTTGTATCTGCTTTGCAAGTCCAAGTAAATTGACCTAAGAGAATCTAGTCCATTGCAAACCAAACACTAGACCTATCAGGATCACATTAAGATAAAGTGCAACATTACATCTTAGAGAATTACTTGAAGTGTGATAAATGCATTAGAGATACTAAAGAACTGATAACTGATTATATTCTTACATGATTCTTGGTGACTTAATACACTTATTGGTTAGTTAAGAATAACTAAGTATTCTAATCTGTGAAGTACTGTCCAATGTAAGAGCTGACCTGAGAAGAACATAGCATAAAAATTGGTAATCTAATGATCCCTGGACTCAATAAAAAAGGGTTATTATTAAATTCAATTCAGATATTGTCTATAATTAAATTGAAATATCTAGTTTGTTACATTTCAGCTTTAAAAACTAACTGGTACCTCAACAAATTCATAAATTTAACCCCATTCACACTCATATAACCTACATTAACATTATTAATAAATGTAGTATTCAGTGCTTAATTTGTAATGAAAGAGGTGCTGGGGCTCAAGCAATTTTTTTACTTGCATAACTGATTCAGCAAGCCCAGTGGTGCCGGGGCTCCGCCCTGTCACAAATTAAGCACTGGTAGTGTAGAAGCCAGTGGGTGGGAGGGTTCCAGATCTTGGGCTCCCACCTGAGCATAGAAGTCTACACAGCAATGAAACAGTCCTGCGAGCCTGAGTTGGCTGGCACCAGCCAGCGATGGGTTTTTCTTTGCTCTGTAGACATATCCTTTGACTTTGAAATTCACTCAGCTCAGTCCAAAATGACCTGAATCTGTTGACTTCTAGTGCATACAGCAAGACCCATCTGTTTCTCAGACCTTTGGAAGTTGATTAGGATAAAGCAAATGGGATGCTGAAGTTTGCTGAAGATTATTTGATCATAGCTGGTTCTGAAAGTGCGGGAGGCTGATTGGAGATTTTATTGTATAATTTTGTAAGTGATTTTAAGGAATGGCAGGGCAGAGAGTGGGTGTTCTATAAATGGAAACAAATGGCAGCTAATAAATTTTGCCTGCACCTCCCCAGTGTTCTCCTGAATACAGTGCCCCCTGACCTTCTGGGTATGGACCTGGGTGGCTAGCCCAAACCACTTCATGTGCCACTATGGCAACACTGCTATTTTTAGGCACTAGCCTGAGCGGAGCTAGTGAGAATTACACCTTCCAGGGGTTCTGTAGATATACCCTTAAAGGGCCAGCATGCTCTATTAAACACATACAGAGTTATTTTTGTAATTGTAAGATTCCAAAAATTCACTGTCACATATGTTGTCAGATTATGCGAAGGAATGTGAAGAGCACAGGGCAAAATTTGAAAAAAAGAGCTTTTAAAAATGTTCCTTCTGCAAAAATTAATAAATATGATTCAGCATGAGAAATGTCAAGGCAGTTAGTATCTTGTTAGGGGAGTACTTGTCTGTTGATTTTTTTTTACCTCAGGCTCATAATGGGAAACTAACTTTAAGCTTGATTAGGCAGCAGCTACCACTCCATAAAAATGTATATACTCTCTCTTGTTCCAGTATCTTTTATTGAATGATATATGCCCCCTCTTTCAAAACTTCAGATAATGCATTATTCAAAATCTTACACAGTCTTGGGAATCAGCATTGTCAATAGTTTCTCCATAGATAAGATGGTGTTGATATTTGCACTTAGAGCTGGACTAAAATCCCATTGTGTCACTTATGCATGATTTAGTGTAATCTCCAAATTCAGTACAATAACTCTTCACAGGACAAGTGAATGTTGTGTGTAATTTCTTTAAAATATATTTTACTAAATTAAAATGACTAAAATTACATAGAAGACTCAATTGCTCTATGAAGAGTATTGTGCTAAATCTTGAAGATTTAATTAAATCACTATCACTAGAATGTGACACAGATGCATTTAGTTTGACCTTAAATGCAAATTTCAATGCAACTTAACTACGGACTCACTCCCGATGCTTCCGTAGTAACTTGGAATGAGAAAATAAATGTTGATTGCCAAAAGGGTGGCATATTTTAGATTTCTAAGGATCTAGGAAAAGGAAATACATATAATTATGTGAAAATACTGCAAAAAGAGCTAGGGTATTAGTTTCTTATGAAGGAGTAGTAGTAGCAGCCATGTAATAATTAAGATTGAAGCTAGCTTCCCATTGTGGGCTAAATAAAAGAGTCTCTGATCTAGCTACATCCTGACTGTCCAGCAGCCTGAGGAAAGAGTGGCCTCTACTGACAGGCTGGAAACAAAACTGTTTATCTCTCTCTCTCTCTCTCTCTCTCTCACACACACACACACACACACACACACACACACACACACACACACACACACACACACACACACACAATATTGTTAAGGTTGCAGAATCAAGCACATTATTCAAACCTTGCTCTGAAGATAGAATTATTAATTTCCTCATGGGATTTTGTGTAGTGCTAATCACTAGAGTATCTGAGAGCTTCACAAAACTTAATGTATTTATTTTCACAATACCTCCTATTATATCCCCATTTGGCAGATGAGAACTGAGGCAGAGAGAGATTAGGGTCAAAAGTTTCCACTAATTTCAAGTGCCCAATTTGAGACATCTAGGACCTAATTTTTCAGAGTACTTGGCATTATTTAGCACTGCATATGGTCAAAACATTTTACACTGAGTTGCAACTCTGACTGCTCAGCACTTTTGCAAATCAGGCCATGGAGTTCAAGTCAAACATCCAGAAAATGAGGAACACACACTTAAGCACAGCAACCTTAATTCTGGTATATCTTGACTTGAGTGCTTGACTTTGCACCCTTAGTAGTGTTCTTTTAACAATGTTTTGGTGTGTCAAAGATTTAGTCCGTCTGTAGCACCCCATTGGGGTGTGACAGGATCACATACTTGGGTTCCAATTATCCAGGTTGGGGTAGTTAACATCACCAGACTGTGGACAGAAACTTGACCCTCTGGCTGACTTCCTCTGGAGTCTGCCCTTCTGAGATTCCAAGAAAACAAAAAGAAAGAAGTCAAGGGGTGGGGGAGGTGAGGAGGGTGTAAAAAAAAAAAAAAAAAAAAAAAAAAAAAAAGGAACAACCTACCAGTCCCAAACAAGCCATTGGCCACTCTGCCTTCAAGATGGTCTTGGGGCAAGCTGCAATCCAACTCAATACTCTCTGGTCAACCAGCAGAAAATGCCCTAAGACAAGTAATTGTCTATAGTCTGTCCCACCTTTCTCTCAAGGTACTCAGACATTCTATAGATATGGGAACAGGTACTGCTCTACATCTGGCTTCTCCCTGGGAGCTGTGTGGGCTGTAGAAGTCTGTCCTCCTCCCAAAGCTGCCTCCTACTTAGCTGGGCTCCCCCCTCACACTTTTGGGGGGAGAACTTTTCCTCCAGTCCTGACATGCCTTGCATGCATAGGAATAGCTCCAGTTGCAGCCCAAAGCAACTCCTTAACGCATTCCTGTCTGGTGTGGACATCCATCACAGTATGTAGTAATACACACACACACACACACACGCTCACTCTAGTTATGTTAAGATAAACACTAGTTAACTGTATTTCTCTGGAAAATATATCAGACACCATTAGCTATTGACATCTCTCTTCCACAGTCACAAAGGTTCAAAAGTTGTATTTAATCAAGGGAATAAATATGGTAACTAATTGCTGCCATCTATACTCTAAAGTATTTCTTGAGTTGTAGTGTTTATGAAAAGTGCCAGAACACCATTAGAACTGAATGTTCAGTACTTTTGTGTTTTGTATAACTTGTACAGTAAGGCAAGTAGCAGTGTAAACTTTCCCATGCTGCCCCACTGGTATATTTCAAAACTTTTGGTCAAGAACTACTAGGGATGTGAGGGTAGGTTAGCTTCCATGCCCATTAAATCTTTACAGATAACCCCAGCTAAAAGAGTAATGGGGCTAATTGTGATACCCATTCACGAAGGAATGAAGGCAGAGAACACTAACTGAAATTTCATTGGCTGCAATGGAAGTTATGCTTGGTAACTGAAGAGAGAGAATTTGCCCCTATCTAGTGACAGAATGAAGAAAGAACAGCTTGTACTAAAAATATTGATTAACATGGACAACTAGCAAGAAGAAATACAACATCTTGAAACATGTTAAGTGTCATGTAGAAAGCAACTTAACTACTGAAGTCAGAAACTAAATCGTGTTTCCACAAATTGTTACATGTGAATTTCAGTTTGCTGGTATTTGATATCTTCAATGCATTTGGTTCCAGTCTCTTCTCTTCTGACCTCTGAAATAATCTGGGTTGTTGAAGAGCCCAAGGTGCTGTGCAAGGAGGAATATCACGTTTGCAGATAGAAAGCTGAGGAGAACACACTGCATTTCTGGTTAGTTTTGAAAATTATAAAATCCGTTCACCGCTAATTCTAATGAGCAACAATAGATAAATAATAAATGTGTACACACATAGTGCTTTATGTCTCCTAGTCTGTGAAATCTTCACAAGCAAATTTCCCATTCTCATTTTACAGATAAGGAACCTGAGGCAGAGAGGTTAAGAGTATGTCTGGAAGAGACATAATTGCACTAGCTGTCATTCACCTGGCATGCTAAAAACAGAATGTAGCCATAGTGGCATGAGTGGCAGGAAAGGCTGACTGCCACGACTATATGCCAATAGTCTCAGAAGGGTCTGTACTTGGGGCACTACCATGGCTATATTCTATTATTAGTGCTCTAGCTTGATCGGAGCTAGTGCGAGTCTGCCTCCTCGAGCTGGGAATCATACTCCCAGTCGAAGTGCAGACATACTGTAAGTGACTTGGCCAAGAGTACAGAGTTAGTCAGTATCAAAAGCTGGTTTAGAACTTATATAACGTGTAAATATTTCCAGAAAGGTACCCAGTTTTGATTTGAAGACTTCAAGGTATGTCTACACTGCAATAAAAAAAACAGGGCACCGAGTCTCAAAGCCCTGGTCAGCTGACTTGGGCTGGCGGGGCTTGGGCTTCAGGGTGTGAAAGTAGAATGAATTATACTGAAATTATAATTCATTAAAGAAATGCTACTTGAAGGGTTTGTTGAAATATAGTTGTCAGGAAGAGAAACGTTAAGGAGTGTGAGACAATGGGTCCTCAAACTAATTAACTTAGAGCTCCTACTGAGCTAGGAGATTGGTAAATGTTAGTATGCAAATAAGATATGTATGTATATTTGTCAGTTTCTGCTTCCCTTTGTCTCTTATGTTAAATTGGCTTTGGCTTAGCTGTATAAATAAGTTATCTTGAGCCTCAGAGAGGGGCTCACATCTGGGTGCATTGGCAAAGCGCTTTGCTAATAAACAGAGTGGTCTGACAAATTATGTGAGTCCTGAATCTGACTTTGACAATTTGGAGGTCCCACCGAGATGGCAACCATCTTCACTGGGGCCGTGTGACTCCTGACTGTTCATAGGACGGCCGTGGCAAGCCGGCACCTGCGCATTTGGCCTGAGCGGTCCTCTGCCAGAATGGAAGGGTGCATGACCACAGTGAAGTCTACACCATCGAACCTGTTGGTTCCCACCCTGTTCTGGTAGGGATCCTGGGATCTGACATCAGGAATCTGGTCAGGTAATTATTTCTGTGTTTTGTCTGGACTGAGGACTGTCTTGTCTCTGTGTCTATCCGTCCTCCCTGTGGTGTGTTTGAGTCTGGGCGCCGTCTCCGTCCGGGGATCGGCTGACCAAAGGGTTTCTGTCCCCACGGTCTGAGTGAGTGAAATCTGCACAATCGCAACCACACCGCACCTTGGGTAAAACCCTTGGTGTGAAAGCAAGGGCGATTGAGGTAGTAGCCTGTGGGCTCCTTTTGTGTGTTGCACCAGGCATCGCTCTGACGAACTCGACTTTCCTTCTTGTGTGATTGGTGTGTAAAGTCCTCCTGTATGGGTAACCAGACGTCTAAGTCGGGACAGTTCCCTAAAAGAATGCCGGCTCATTTTATGTATTTTAGGAAGAGTCCAGACTCCTGTAAATTTCTGGAAAAATGATCTAGGCTAAGGGGATCAGGTAGAGTGGCTACTACCACCACTATGCTTCTGTCCCCAGAAGCTTTTACAGCTATTCTGAGGGAAAATGGGCCCTTTTCCCACAGAAATGGTCTATAAGGGACTGCTGCAGGCAGCAGGCAGAGAGAGAGAATTGATCAAAATTATTTGACTATTGGGTAATGTAATCAAAATCACTAAAGGATGTAAGGGGTTTCTATTGGAACTTAACTTGGCTGCTCCTGGTTGTGTCTAGTTGTACAAGATGGAAGTGTAATCGGGGTACAGTTGTGTAAAAGAGTAATCACAGTGCAAGGGATGTTAGGCAAAAGAGAATTTTGTGTGTGTGTATAGTGCTAAAATCTGAAGCTGTGTCTCAGCTATTACCTGAGAATAAACTTAAAGCTTGGTACAGCAGAGAAACTATTGCAAACATGGTCTGTTGCACAAGAGGGGAAACTGAGGTACACCACCTCATGAATTTCATAAATGACCAGTGAGTGGGGTAATTCACTAGCCTGACTATAGAACAGCCTGACTATAGAACAAAATAAGTACAGCCTGGAGGTAATTCTTCTGTTTTTCCTGCAATTAGCAAGGAAATTTGTAAAAGAAAGTGGTATTATTATTAAGCAATAATCTGTCCCCACCAGGGGGGTGGAAATTGTTTCTTTTGTTTTTAGACTCTACAAGCAAGCTGGCGCCAGCGGAAGAATAACTCAGAATACCATGGATCTATGTTTTGTGTTGTTTGTCTGTGGTGTTTGTCTTGTTGCTAGCATTGCTGTGTTTTAATGAACAGAAAACCTCATGACATGGGTGGGGGATGGCTTCAAAAGGCTGACCTTGGGGGGATGGGGGGGGGGGGGTTGTGTATGGGAATGCAAAAGACTAACTCAGGAGAATCCCAAAATTCAGCGGCCACTGTTAGGATCTTGGGACAAAGACCGAGTAGACGTCTTAAAAGACAAACTCGGCCAACCTAAAACTAAATTGGCAAAAGGAGAGGCTAAAATTAGCAATGTAGATGTTCAGGTTTGGACTGGAGCCCAGGCTCTGCGACGCATCTATGTCATGGGTTCTCAGTGCCGAGGCTGTAGCCCTAGCCGGACGGTCTACACTGAAATTTTATAGCCCCACAGCCCAAGCCCTGGGAGCACATGTCAGCTGACCCATGCCAGCCACAGCCATGCCGTGGGTCTTTTACTGCAGTGTAGATGTACCCCAAGACACTAAAAAATCCAAAATTTCCCTTGCTAATTTGTTCCAATGGGTAATCATTCTCACTGTTTAAAAATTGTGCCTTATTTCTAATTTGAATTTGTCTGGCTTTAACATCCAAATATTGGTTCTTGTTTTTCTTGGGAACTGGGAATTCCTGACTCCCAGGCCTGAGTACATTCCTTCCGATCATGCTGCCTTATAATTCTTACAATTTATGTTCCCGATTAAAATTTTTAAGACAGTGATAAGATAAAAGCCAAAGTGAATATGTGCATTTCCTTTTATATTAAACCAGGATTTCAGGTAAGGGATCAAAATTACAAAAATCACAATCAAAATCATAAACAGAGCTAATTACAATTTTTATAACAAATAGTTTTTTTCATAAAAAAATGGCCTTTTTTCAAAAACAAAATTTCACAAACCTATCTTCCCCCACAAAAAAAAGCTTGCTGTTTTTCAATTTTGTTACAAAATTTTTCATAACATTTTTATTGACACATTACTAAGGACATTTAAAAAATGCTAGTGACATTTCAATCATCGGTTTGATACAGGTTTCAAGAAGAAAGGGTTATCCATTTGAAAAAAACTGCATCCATTTTGAACCTTGTGAAATGGGTACATTTTATGAAATTTCTGAATTTTTCACAAGACGTTTTTGAACAGCTCTAGTCAAAAGTCCAATACATTCGGACTTATGTTTTTGCAAGGAATGTTTGTGTTTCTTTGCAGATGGGATTGCTCAGATCTGAACAGAGCGCTGAAGGCTCTGGAGGAGTCAAAGGCAAAGTCTAATCTTCAGTTGCAGCAGGTGTCGCTTTCTCAGGTTAAGATGGCCTGGGAGCCACTTTGCTGTCTCTATGATTCCCTTGCTGGTGAAGGCAAGTTAGGTGCGGGGCCCACTCCTGCTAGAGCTTGTTAATACCTCTCTTTGGGAGGCTTCCCTTATGGAAATACTTGTTAGATTTCTGCTCAAGAATCTGTCTCTTGATGCAGACTTTTTATCTTTTAAAGCCAGCAAAGTAGACAATCCCTTATATTCCAACTCTTCCTGCTCTTCACAATTTAAATGACTGATGTATTTGATTAAAGCAAAACAGCTTTTTGCTGCAATTTCACTGCATCTTGTCCAAGAAATGCCTAGCGAGTCAAAGACTTCTCTTAAATTTTCATCCTTTAGTTGGTATAGCAGTCTTCTAATTCTTGTGTTAACCTATTTGTGGACGTGTGCGTGTCTACTCAAATTGGTCCCTGGCTCAAGTAAGTGCCCCATTATGGCAATGCAGTAAAACCACCTTTCTAAATGGCATAGAGCCATGGTCAACCTAGGGAGGTCAAACGAGGTGAATGTAGACGCTGCACGACCTGTGTTGACCCTAACAGTCCTCCAGCAGCTATCCCACAATGCCCCCTTCCTTATGGCACTGAACTCTGTGGTCACAATTGCCCAGGCTATCACAGAGACTGGAAGTCACTTCCCTCACTCTTTAAAACTCCCATTGTGTTTTTGAAATGTCTTTTCCTGATTGCCCACCTTGATGAGCACACCTAGCAACTCTCCCTTGTTGATTGCAGTTGCCCAACTGAACATGCTGGCTTCATGCACTAAACACGCTCCTACTTGGAGTAGCCAGGAGGTATTGGATCTCCTGGAGCTGCAGGGAGAAGAGGCTGTGCCAGCGCAGCTATGGACCAGCCATAGAAATGTTAACATCTTTGAGTAGATTGCATGGTGGATGCAGACAAAGGGGTACAACAGAGATCAGCAGCAGAGCCATATGAAAGTGAAAGAACTTCACCAAGGAAGCCACAAGGCCAGGGAGCGCAACAATAAATCTGATGCTGAGCCACAGACCTGCTATTTTTACAAGGAACTGCATACCATACTTGGTGGAGACCCCAACAGTACCCTGCAGACCGGTATGGATACCTTGGAGGTGCCCAAGACAAAGACCACGATGTCCTGCACATTGCCGAGTGTCACAGTCCTGTGCAGCAGGAGACGATAAATGGCCTGGCACACTTTCATGACTTTCCTACTCCACAATGATTTCTTGCTGACTAGTAGCAATCCAGTGTTGCAAGCTTCCACAGTGAGATTGCCATTCGCTACTCTACTGTCAGTGCAGCTCTCATTTTTGTGTCCCTGCCTAGGATGGCTGGGGTGAACTCAGCACTCAGATCTAGAAATGTGGCCTTTCCTATCCAAAAGTCCTGTAACCACTGCCCGTCATCCCAAACCTGCATTACAAACCAATCCTACTAGTCAGTGCTTGGGCCCAGAAGTGGCACTCCACCATCTGCAGCTGCTCTGGGAATGCCACCAACAACCTTGAATTGTTTTTCGTTATGTCCCTTAACAAGCTGCCCTTGAAGAAATCATCATGTCCCCTGTTGTTGTGGTTCTTCTCGTGCGTCTGCAAATACTGGATGATTGTTCTATCTGTATTTGCAACATTCATGAGAATAGTGCAGTCCCTGTGTGGGCTCTATGCTTCTGCAAGAGATGGCAACAGCAAAAGTGCTATGTGGGTTTGTGGGATTAAAAAAAAAAAGATGCAAAATTTATGGGATATGGATGGCATTATGAGATGGAAAATTGCACACTGAGAACTTGATCCCCCAGCTCTCAAAGGTCCCTGGGCAAGTCATTTCTATCCCAAAACACTTTGGAAAAAGCTTCCGAGAAGGCATTACACTAGATGGTGGTAACACTGGAGGGTGGCAACAGGGGCATGCCTCCATTTTGTGTCCCCAGAAGTCAAACACATGCATCTCAAACAATACAAATATCAGAGAAGAAATAACGTGTTTGCTGCCCAGATGGCATGGTCCAACATGGAATAGGCATGCAAAACATGGCTCCTCGACTAGCCACACTGACATAAGCACTCCACTTGCATCACATGTAAAAAACCACAACTCCTACAACAGACTCATCATTATCACAAAAGGAACCCTGCAGTTCCATATTGTATCAACATTTTACAATCCTGCCCTCAGGCCACAACTGTTCCTTAAACCTAATGAATCTTCACCAGCAGCAGTTAGTCCAATAAAACATATCACCTCACGCACCTTGTCTCTCCAATATCTTGGGACAGACATGCTACAACAAAACTGTATACAGAAGATACATGTCCACTCTCCCTCATTAGGCTGTGGCCATGCAATGAAGGGATCAGACATCTTCATCAAGAAGCGATCACACTTCATCAAAAGGCTATTTCACCCCTGAATGCCGGCATGCTGGCAGGACTCCCCAGGCCAGGCAATAAATCCATCCTCCTCAAGACTTCTATGTCCCCGTGGTACATTCCAATCATAGCAGATTTCATTTTAACAGTGAGTCAAAAGAAAAAAGGCAAGACAACCAAGCATGACAAATAGAAAGCATTGCCAATATCTGCAGACATGGCACAGTCCAGCTAGGAAGATCCTCACAAGACATTATCTGGTGTTCAGCTGCCTACTAAAATCAAAAGAGGGACAAGTATTCACATGGGCTGAACTAACACACCCAAAGATCTGTAGCAAGAACAGTGTCAGTAATGGGATGTGCTTTCATGAAGGCAGAAAACTGTGTATGATGTTAAGATGAAGTGTGACTTTCAACTGTTTGGTGTATTTCTGGTAGATTTAGCAGACATATACTGCCAGTGAATACATGTTCTCTATCATTCCATAGAGCATAAACACCAAATGGTACCTTGGGGAAAATCTAACAAGCAGGTCAATAAGCAGCCAAAGAAATGTATGTGTGTGTAGTAACTGGAAATGGGTAGAGCCAGCTCTCTAGGGCACCGTGTTCATTTTTATAAATGGTGTAATTTAGATTTGACCAGAATGAGACTTTGTATTGCTGCAAAACCAGATAAGAATAGTGGGCTGGGGATATTCTCCCAGAAAATTTTGAAATAACCAGAGCAATTCCTGCTTCTTAGAAGATTTAACCATTTTAAAGACAGATTTTGCATAGACTATCCGATACATTATTGGTCTGTCTTTCCTCCAGAGGGGAGAGGAGGTGGTGGCTAGCTTGTGGTGCCAAATCTCTTTTCTCTTCCCCCTTACAGTGAAAGAGAAGCAGGTGGTGGGATAGATAGGCTATTTCTGGCTGGACACTGTCAGGTGCTGTTGCTGCTCCACCCACTAATACCCAGAAACACCTCAGCCAGACATCAGGTTCTCATGGTTCTCCCACTTCAGATTTCCTAGCCTGCTGAGTCTTCACCTTTCTTGCCAAAGAGGAAGGGGAGCAGTGTTCCCTCAAGCAAAAGGAGAGCGAACTAAGATCCTCCACACTTGCTCTACAAAATAGCATCCTTCGCAGTGTGACCTCACACGCACCATAAAGATGAGGTCACCCCTGCGGAGGATGGCATGCCCTGTGGAGCAAAATGGCATCCTCCATACAGTGTGAGCTCACATGTACAGTGCATGTGAGGTCATGCTGTCTGGGGTCCCAGGAGGAAATATTTCATCGAAATGGGATTGTGCCAGCAAAAAATTTGAAACGCCTGGTCTAATGGTTGTAGGGACATGCGACTTGGGGTGACTTGAGGTATTATGTCATTTACACATCTTCAATTTGAATAAATAACTCAGATTTAATGGGAAATGACATCACGGGGGCCTAGGAACTTGCTTGTGCCTCTGTGAAGCATGTTCTCAAAAACACGCTTCTGTAGTGTTATAAAGTTCAGACTCATTGAGGTGGAATTTCTAAAAATGTAAATTTACACAGATGCTTTTTTTTTAAAAAAACTTCAGCTTGGAATAAGGAACTGGGAGCAACTTCAGGCTTGTCCCTTACACGAACCTCTCACCAATCAAGCTCCTGCATCTGGATCATTAGTTCTACAGGAACTGTCAATCATAGGTGGAAGCTACTCTAAACCTTCAGTGAGTCTGATTTGTCTGGATACCATCATATGGGGGAATGAGAAACAATCGTCACATGTTTGCTGAAGCTGAAGGAAGCTACTACTTTGGGGTGGGGAATGAAACTACATTTTAGAATTCCGCAAGTTCTTTTCCGTTCCAGGGTAGAGGCAAGGAGGCCGGCTTGCTAGGTGTCATGATTACTGATTGCAGACATGCTACAGAGATCAGCAGTACTGGAAGTAGTAGGTACCTATTATGTCCTGCAAGGGAGACAGCATAGCATTACACTACGTTCATTGCTGTTACACAGTGTTTATTGCTGTTCACTCACCTGTTCAGGTTACCTATTGCCCTTGCCCTTCTCTTGCAGTTTTTAGTAATTGTACACCACATTAGGCTATGGAGCCAGTGACCATGAAAACACTCCAGTTGGTTCAGAATGCAACAACTTTCCTACTCAGCACATAACTCCCCACCTCCTCTCTTCTCCTCGTTGGCTCTGAGTGGAATGCAGAGCTTCATAGTTCTAAGCAGTGTTCTGTTTCACAGCCACTATGATCCGTCACGCCCAGATGCATTAACTGTTTGTTTTTCCCCATGTAACCGTTATCCTGTCAACTGTTTAAATAGTAAAACTTGCTGCCCAGGGCCATTGAGAATAAAGATTTTCAGCTTTTTTTTAAAAAACGGGGGTAGTGATGCTATTGTGAAGATATTTGTTATACTTGGCTCTCTACAATTCTTGCTGGTTGAAACGCTGTTCATTTAAACTGTTTGGTACCTCTTTCCTTACAAGAAGATTATGAAAAAATTAATGTAACATTGTTTGAAATTATACTAAAAGCCCCAGCAATTTAAAGAATCAAGATTACCACAACACTACAAATTCTGCCTTTTTATGCTTATACAAAATCACTAGGCTGTGTCATCAGCATACACAAGGGATCTACACTCTACACCTTGGATCAGTATTTCCCAAACTTCTGAAAGTTAAGTTCCCCCTTCAGGAAATGAAACCAATTATGCCTTCCACAGCTACACCATGTGTTATTAAAGGCCTATTAGTTTTAATTGATGCGTCTTCTGCATGTCCCTCCTGAGCTAGCCCTTCATGCCCATTCCCCTACTTCGGGAAATACTGGGGTAGATCTTCACCCAGTGGTTCTCAACCAGGGGCATGTGTATCTCTAGGGCTTCGCAGAGGTCTTCCAGGGGGTACATAAACTCATCTAGATATTGGTCTAGTTTTACAACGGGCTACATAAAAAGCACTAGCAAAGTCAATACAAACTAAAATTTCATACAGACTTGTTTATACTGCTCTATATACTATAGAGTATACACTGTACTATAAGTACAATATTTATATTCCAGCTGATTTATTTTATAATTATATGGTTAAAAAGCAATTTTTCAGTAATAGTGTGATGTGACACTTTTGTATTTTTATGTCTGATTTTGTAACCAAGTAGTTCTTAAATGAGATGAAACTTGGGAGTATGTAAGACAAATCAGACTCCTGAAAAGGGTTCAGTTGTCTGGAAAGGTTGAGAGCCACTGCCCTATGATACTTCCTCTCTTTTCATAAGTATTTTGACAAGCAGTGAGATAGTTAGTAACATTGACATTTAAAGCATTATTAGCGACATCTGAGTTAGCACCCATTGAAATGCATGGAGCAGTTCACACTTCAGTGCTATCATTTCAAGGTCTCTGCAAGCTTGGACAGACATCTTTCCTTTGGTTGCACTCCAGATTTTAACAGTTTTCTTTGCAGTACAATAGCTAGAGACTTCATTTCGTTTTAAATGAAAGCACAGACTCTGAAGAACGTTTGAAAGGTCTGTATGAACCCCTCAAAACTAGTGCTTTATTGTCCTCCTTGGACATGTCCCTCACTTTGGGGAAACACTGCCTTAGGTACACAGATACAACATGTCAAATTACTGCCTATGCATGGAAGTGAAATATTCTGCAGAACTAATAAGTAAATGCAGTGGCAATGCAACTTTTTCTGTTCAGCCCCGATTATTGTCCTGGAGGAACTACCTTTCACAAGATGAGATTAGGTCAATCTCTCCATGTCCATTAAATCTCACAATCTCTTAGCCATGAGAGCCCATAAAGGTAACAGCTATGATAATTTGTGACCTCGGTACTGAGACAGATCACTACATTAACTTTTATTTGCTTTAATGAATTACGTACATATGTTGAGTGGAGAATATGCCTGTACTGATGGAAAGAAGAGAGAACAGTTGAGGATAAAAAATACTGATTAACAGACAGCTATCAGAACAAGTATGACATCTTTAAACACCTAAAGTATCATATAGAAGAGAATTGATCTAAGGAAGAAATAAACCTGAAGAAATAACCCATTATGTCCATTAACTGTTACACATGAATTTTGATTAGCTGGTATCTGACATCTTCAGAGCAGTGTAGTTTTGGTCCCTTCTCTTCCGGTCTCTGACACCGTCCAGATTGTTGAAAATACCAGCATACTCTACAGCAAGGAGTAGCACTTTCTTAGGTACAAAGCTGAGGAGACAAACAGCATTTCTAGTTAGTCTTGATGGTATTTTTTAACTATCCACCCACTAATTCTAACTAACAAGGAAATAATAAATTAATACTACATATAAACATAAAATCAAATATCTGTCAGGGATGGTCTAGGTATACTTGATCCTGCCTCAGCATGGGTGGATGGTATAGGTGACCTCTTGAGGTCCCTTCCAGCCCTATGTTTCCAGGATATAATACTTTACATCTCCAACATTAGTCTTCACACCACATTTAACAATCCAAGTTTACAGATGAGGAAACAGAAGAGAGAGATTAAGCCATTTGACCAAGAGCACAGAGCTAGTCAGAAGCAATTTTAGAACTTGGGCGTTCCGGACTTATGGCCCTCAAGTGCCTTCTTGCAGATCACACTGTCTTATAACTTGTGAAAATCCTTGAAATAACTTTTACTTGTGTATACATTTATCTGAGAAGCGTGTTGGAGGCAGTAGTTTAAACCACCCTTTCTTCATAGTTCTGTAGGTAACTAGTCTGAAAATTGATAGCCCAGCATCATATCTTATTGCACATTTTTACTAGCTTTGCATTCTGTTTAGATACCAGGTATTTGGTGGTGGGGGGAGGGGAAAGAAGTCCCATTCTTACTTTTTCAAAGAAGAAAGGCAATTGGTCAGAGGCATGAACACATAAAACTTCTCCTCTCGAATTGCATCCACGATCTTCCTGCCTGCATACTCTACATCCAAAATAGGAAGTAAAAGTGGCCTCCTGGTAAAATAGAACATGTAGTTATTACAAAACTGTAAAACTTTACTCCTGGAATCACTTACTTCAAAACTGATAATTTCCCTTCTTCCTCCCACTTCAAATGGAAAGTTTTGCTTCTTGCAAAAAAGTAAAGATCCTCCATTCTTAGGCCAGGTTTTCACTTAACATTTTTGACCTAGTTACATCACTCAGGAGTGCGAAAGATTCACACCCCTGAGCAACATAGGTAAGCTGGCCTAACCCCCAGTGTAGATGATGCTATACGGACCTTCCACAGGTCTTGCATTGACCTAGTTACTGCTTCTCAGAGAGGTGGATTAACTAGTGATGGAAAACCCCTTTCCATTGCTGTAGGAAGCACCTACACTAAGGAGCTAACGCCGCACGCCTGCAGCACCATAGCTGTGCTGCTGTAGCACCTGTAGTGCAGATGTAGCTTTAGAGTCCCCCTGTAAGTAAAATAATTAGTAAAAACTGTTGATAACTGTGAAATTTTACCTAATAAATAGCATTCATACAGGGCCCGTGCTGGAGCCCACTGAAGTCAATGGGAGTCTTGCCCATCGTTTACATGTTCAATGTTTACCAAATAATGCTCTTTTGTGGCTAAGTTGTCAGATCTCTGTATGTGCAAATGCACCCATAAACTCTGGGCAACTGTGTGGGCAATTTATGCACTCACATGCACACAAAGAGGTGACAGAATTTGGCCCCTGCATCAGACTGGTTGCCTTTTATGATCTGATTTTCATTTGGTCTTATCTAAGTACTATCTGTAGCATAACTTCCTCAGCACCTCATCTGCCAACAATGCTTCTTGCCTGCCTGAGTGAGGGCAGTTTGTAATGCCAGCAGGTGTCCACTACAGGCTGATTCAAGAGGAAAATTATATTTCAAGTAGGCCACTGAGTTGATGTGGGTCACTTTGAGATGGAATCTGAAATAGTGACCTGTAAGGCAAGGCTCCCTATCTTGCTACCAAATCCAAGCTAGTCATCCGTGTCTGAGTGCACACAGTGCATGGAGTCCACACACAGGATTACAGGGTTTGTGAATTGTACCTACCCCATAGTGTCTGGTATTATTAGACTATGTCTACATTATGGATCGTATGCCAGCATAGCTATGTTGGCATAGCCCTCTAGCATAGACACAGCCAACACCGAGAGAAGGAGTTTTTCAGTCAGTGTAGGAACACCACCTCCGAAAACAACAGTAGCTACATTGACAGAAGCACTCTGCTGTTGACATAGCTGCATCTACTCTGGTGGTTTTGTTGGCCTAGCTGTGTCAGTCCAGAGTGTATTTTTTCCCCCCACAGCTGTGACTGATGTAGCTACGCTGATATAGTTTAAGTGTAGACCAAGCCTTAGGCACATACATAATTATATCTATCTATTGCATATACCATACATTCGGACCTGTACATTTTTCATTTGTTCCAGTGGATGATTTCAAGTTATCTGCTTCATCAGAGGCAGGGACTAAACCCTGCTGAGCCGTCACTCTTGCAAATATGATGGGGAAGCTCCCCAGCTAGGCTCTTGCTGGAATGTTTGTGTGTCTGACATGGCAGGGCTTTCCCCTAGTTTCCAAGCATACACTGCCATGCCCGGTCTCCTTGAAGTAGGTATATTGTCCAAACGTAAGCAAGTAAAACAAACAAAAACAAGTCAATCCGCTCACCTTATGCTCTACAGTTTCATGGGCTCCCCTCCCAGGGTCTTTGGTAATCCTCCTCCTTGCAGCTTCCCAGTCCCAGCCAGCTCCCTTCTCAGCCACTCCTTGTTCACTAGCTTTGCTCTCAGCCAGCTCTTCTATTCTTCTGGAACAGCAGCTCAGCTCCAGGGCATCCTTTCTGGGCAGCTGGCCGCTACCACAGGAGTTAGCTTCACTCCACTGTGGTTCCTCTCTCCTAGTTACTCCCCCTCCTCCTGTCCTCTGACAGGCCTTTAGATGCCCAGGTGTAGCCGCACCCTTTTTTTTTGGCTTTACTGGCCACAGTTGCTCTGACACAGGGAAGCTGGACCAACTTAGCCTGAAGGGGTCAGTTACCCTGTGACAGCATCCTTCTTTACTCTGGGGGCTGGGGAGAGTGCCCTGGAGGGGAAACTGGGCAGAGCCCCAGACCTGCCAAGTACTACTTCAGCTGCTTAGGTCTGCATGCAGACAGCACACTGAACTGTCAGAATGGTTACTGACTGATGAGCAGAGCCATTGTGGTAGTGCACAGAAAAACCAAGAACAATTGCATTGCTTGAAGCTGCTAGACCAGTGCTTTTGTCTACATTGGCACTGCAATGGTGCAGTGCCATTAGGGTGGATGACATAGTTGTCAGTCTTGCTCAGAGGAAGAACAATCACAATGATAGTGTGAGCACCTGTGCACCATTGGTAGCGATTGTATGTGGCCATATGATGTGTTACAGGTGGCTGGGGGGCTGGAAAAGTGATTGCAAGGCCAATATTCTCTAGTGTAGGAACATCATAAACCAGTACATGTTTAGACTTCAGTGACCATTACAGATGTTTTAAGGGGTGAGTCAAATAAATTTGACTAAGTTCTGTGTTTCGCCGTCCAGAGAAGCAGCACTAAGGCATAGCTCAGGAGGACGGGAGGCAAAGCTGGCTTTAAACCACCTGTGTATTTCTCACATTTTGAGCTGCTCTGAGGGCTGGAATGGCCTCTGATGTAAATTAGAACAGCTCCAGGGCTGCTCTGACTTATGGCAGTCTTCCCAGAGCCATCTATGGGTTACTCCATATCCTAGAACAGACTCAGCTTCCCCTTCTATATGCAACATTCCCCTTCGTCTTCCTGCATACTCCTATATAAGTTTGGGCATGAGTTCAGGCACTAAGGCTTTGTTTATGCTAAAGAGCCTATGCCAGCATAACCCCCTAGTGTAGACACAACGTACATTGACAGGAATTTTTCTACCAGCATTGGAAAACTTCCTCCCTGAACGTCATTAGCTTTGTCAACAGAAGCACTCTTCTGTTGGCATAGCTGTGTTTACACTGTGGGTTTTATTGGCAGAGCTACGTTGCCAGTGTGAAAAAGACACCTCTCACTAACATGGCTAGGCCAGTACCAGTTTTAAGTGTAGACCGAGGTTTAGTGTTCTGCATTTCTCAGGCAGATGCAAAAGTGAAATAAGCTGAAATGAACTCAGGCCACTTTACTTCTTAATTAGAGCATCCACATAGGGCTATAATTCACTTTAACTAATGCACTTTAAATTCAGCTTAACTTCTTGTGTAGACAAGCCTTCGGTTATCAACACACTACCATGCCTAATTTTCACCTGCCTGAAAGAAGTGTCCAGTTCAGGCATTATCCAAAGCCAGTTTAAGTCACTGGGCTTTGGTTCAGGCACTTAGTGCTGCACCTCAATGCACCTTACAGGTAAGTCAGCTGGACCACATACATGCTGAAGAAATGCATTTCTGAGTAAGAGTCCACAGCCAGTAAGACTTTTGTGCCGTCTGTGCTCGTGTCAGTTACTGGTCATGTGTGCTTAAGTGGATTCATTAATCATGGCTTTGTGCACTTTTAAGCCATACAAATGGTATTAAAAAACAAAGCCAACTTTAAAATGGCTGGAGACTGAAAAAATGATTTCTACTGTTTACTAATTATATTTTCATGCACGCTGTGACAGACTGACAATTTCCTGCAATGTCCTGAATGAATTTCATTGAATTAAGTTAAATCATATTGAATTACGTTAATACCTTTGGGGTCCATTATATTAAAAATGCAATTGTGTATGTGTTATTGTAGCATTGTATGTATTTCCATAGGAAGAGTAAATAGGAGAACAGCATGGGCTGATAAAGCAAATGCACTCAGGCTATAACATTTTCAGAGAAGCCACTCCCCTTGAGAGGCTCACATATACTAGTTCAAAATGGATTATCCAGGGACCAACAGACAAAGAAAAGGTTTTTGGATAAATAACTTGGTTTTCAACTGGCTCGGGGCCTTCTTCCTGAGCCAACAAATTGACAGAACCTCTGGTCCACGAAGGCCCCCAATATTTAGGGTGGGGTTGGAAGGACTGGGCAAACTGAGGCCCCATAAAACTGTGCTTGTTCTGAACTCAAGCTGTGATGAACTTGTGATCACAAAGGAAACCTCTGGATGTGGTGTTGAAGGACTGCTGCTGCCAGAGCCCATGTTGGGATTGGGGAGCAGGGGGAATTATTTGGTAAGCTTATTAGCATGCGTCTAGGTTCTCTATTGATTTTAATGTGTTTTCTCTGTAATGTTTTTACCTTAAGAATAAAGTAGGCGTGCACAGGAAGTGTTGTGTGGTACCTTATTACTGCAGCAATTATACCTGTTAACTGTCTCTGAAGAGAAAGCAAACAGGTGTCCTCGGGCGACTTGTCTGTGCTGGGAATAACAGAGTGAAGGCAGAGAACTGTGCTGCTTGGAAATACCTTGGTCAGAAGAGAGAGCTATGTGGATCTCCACACAAGAAATACAACAGCTGGGGAGCTGGAAGCATGAGAGTGGGTGCCCTTGGCTGGACCACTGAGGGAGAATTAGACCACTGAGAGGGCAGTTGCCCTGAATGGTGACAAATGCTAGATCTAAAGCCAACCATTTTTAGTATTCCACATGCAATTGCTTAATATGCAAAATAGAAGAAGTTTTACTTACGAGACACGAATACCCGTGGATAATTCTGTATTTACAAAAGAAGGACAGACGATGGTGGTTTTAATGCCTTTCTTTCCTGCAGCCTGCAACTCAAAAGCTAGTGACTCCAGAAAGCCAATTATTGCAAATTTACTTGCACTATAATCTGTAAAGAGAAGAAAAAAGGAATATTCAAAACACATCATTAGCATCATAGCAAGTGTTACTGCCTGAATTTAAATTTTTAGAATAAAATACTTAAACTTTGATAATAATGAGTTATGTTACACTACTTTCTATTTTGTCAAAGGGCCCAATTGTGCAACCCTTACTCATGTTGGTGAGCATTTATTGATGTGAGTTCAATGGAACTATTCATACAAGAAAGAGCTCACTAGCATGAGCAAGGTTTTCACAACTGGATCATTAGTTTTTCACAGCATAAGATTTATAATCTGACAACATACTCTGACAAGAGTCGCTGAGATGTTGAAACATTTCAGTTTGTTACTGGAGCTCAGGTACAGCACTGGTATGCATGGTAAGAGCATCCTGGATATTTACATGCAAATAACAGACCAAACATCCTATTAGTTTCAGAACACTTGGATCCAGTACTACCCCAAGAAGCTTACACTGGAACAGAAACTCTTTCCTTTGCTAAACTCTAAAGGCACTACCTTCTCAATGCTGCCTTTAAAAAAGAGGATTCCCTTCAGACTCTTCATCCAAAAAACCACACTTTTTCTCTTCCAAGTTCTCATTATTGTATTCTTCCCCTAGCTCACCCATTACTCCCTCAGAATCTCCTTTGGTGTCTCTTCATCCTCAATTCTTTCATGTCCAATTCCTTCTCTTCCCTGGATATATCCTCAGCAAACTCATCTGCTCCCAAGACTCCCCTTATCATTAACCTCTGGTAGCAAGAACTCTCAAATCTAACTAACTCTTGTCCAGTCTTGTGGCTCTAGTTGTCTTAGACATCTTCTCTTGGATGTCCTTCTGCATGTCAAACTTGATCTTTCCAAAACTGAAATTCTCATCTTTCCTACTAATCCCTCCCCATGTCATCTTCCTCCATTACCAATGGCAGCTCCATCATCCTTCTATTGCCCAGGCTTGCAATGTGGATGTCATTAAGGTTCCACAAACATCCTTAATACAGGCTTTTCCTAACTTTTGGTGTTTGTCTTTTCAACTTTAACAACATTCTTTTAACAAGTTTTTTTTAATGAATAAAAAGGAGAAATATTATATTATACACAAGTGTAATATTCCTTTCCCTTCACTTGTGCTAGAAGACTAACTTTAATAAATGACAGCGGGTGTAGTCTTATTCTTTGAAACAGTGTGTTACATGTGCAGGAGTAGCCCCATTTTATAGACAGAAAGATTCTGCCAAATCTAACTACTCAGATATGCTGACAGGAAGTGTAATTAAGTGGCTGAGAGTTAGGACTGTCATGTTAAAGACATGATTACATTCTCAGATTCTCAATGGAGTATGTGGTCTTGCCTAATAGAAGTTGGGAAGAATACAGAATTATTAACACCAATCAATAGAAGAAGCAAGACATGCTCCTAATATCCTGGCTGCTAGCACAATGGTATTTTGAGAGGAAATATGAGAAGCTGGATGATCCATTTTGTCTGTGTGGAATGCAGAAGTGAGAGGTTGGGAAGCATACAACATGTGGATGGTGTGTTCAGAAATTTTAATAGCAAGCTCTACTGAGAAAAACACAAAAGGAAAATGGAGAATTTTAACAGCTTATAACTCATTGAATCAGAATGGATTTTCATGGGGATCATAAAAGGCACCTGTATGACACCAGGACCATCCCCCTACTAAAGTTCTAGTTGCAAACCATGGAGGCAACAGAGCTCTTTGCAAAATGTCAGAAAAAATGATAGTGGGAAATATTAGGCAATGTTCCTGAAGGGATCACTGCTGTGTCCCCTGTGATAATTGAATTATCTGTTTGCTATGGTGCATATTGCTCTTTCTAGTCCGTGACACCTGCAGGGGGCTTGTCTATGCTAAACAGGTATAATCATCATAGTTCTCTCCTTCAGTCTGCTCATAATTTTTACAAATACTTGCAGGTTTTTCATGAGTTTATACTATCTTTGCATAATAGATTAAGACAACGTTCCTTTAAAAAGCTGGATGAGATTTCAGAAGTAAAATGGTTAACTCTGAGTATACATTTACATTAATTCAGAATAGCTCTACAGCACACTAACCTGTCAGTTTATTGGCACCAATAAGTCCAGTTCCACTTGAGATACTAACCAAGTGTCCACGGTTACAGGCAATCATAGCTGGAAGGAAGGCTTTGCAAGTCTATGGAACACATAAGAAACCACACAATTAGGTATCAGTTAAAATTAGTTCATTCTATAATTAGGTTTTACAACTTCAATTACTTTTCAAAGCTTCATTTTTGAAACTAGGAGATATAAGATAAGGACTTTTCAAGGAGTAAGCTTTCCCCTAAAATCATGGAGATTTGTCAGCGCAGAGATTATTCTTATTTCATCCGCTTAGTGTTTCCTTCTGGTTTGACTTTGCAAGACTCACTGAGTGTTTTAAATTAGGTTTCTCCAGTCATAGTGATCCACTAGGGGGAGCTAGAAGCCAACTTGTCAGGCAGACGGAGGCAAAAGAATGGTAATTGCAGGCAGAGAAGGCCTGTTAGCCATGCGGCAATTCTCAAAAAGGGCCATATTTTTGGAGTTTAATGTATCTACCCTAAACAGCCCCACATTACACATCATTTGAAAACTTATTTTATGTACTATGGCAAGACACCTTTCACTTCAGCTGGCTTGGTGTTTCTCCCTCTGGCTGTGGGGGCCTGCTGTAAATCAGTGCCACTCTGGCAGGTTTTTAATTCCTCACTTTGTTTTTTTTTTCAGTATTTACAAGGTGGACTTCAGGGTAGGCCAGAGGAGCTCTCCTGAGCAAAACAAAAAACCAAATTCACAATGCAAAAAGAAATACCTTTCCCTGCTCCCTCTACGTGGCATTGCCTTACTACGCTGACTTCTCGTTGATAGCTCTTCCCCAAACAGAAGTTAACTCTTTCACCTATGGGGAGGGGACCAGTCTTCCACCCAGGAGAAGCCTTGCCTACCTGCTGCAACTAGTCCTCCTGCAGCTTGCTTCTCATCCCTCCCTCACATTAGAAGAGGTTTTTTTTAAGGATCACCAGAGGCCCTTAATTGGTTCAGGCATCTCTAGCTAAGCTAAGAACTTCTTTTCAGATCAGAGGGAAAAGGGCCTTCACCATTCTAGGGCTGATATATCTGCCTTCCATCCTCTCTCATGCAGGCGAGCCATGCTCGCCTTATTGCCGAAAAAGCGGGACCTCCGTGACTTATGGAATTGGTGTCCTGTCTCGCTCCTCAGCACGGACTACAAAGGCAGCCATCTCCCTGCGGCTGGGGTCCGTGCTGGCGGACGTGATCCACCCAGACCAGACCTACACTGACCCGGGCTGTACCATCTTTGATAACCTCTATCTGGTCCGGGATCTTCTGGAGCTTGGGTGTAGGGATGGTCTGTTGTTCGCCCTCCTGTCCTTAGAACAGGAGAATGCGTTTGACAGGGTGGATCATGGATATCTCCTGGGCACTCTGTGAGCGTTAGGCTTTGGACCCTGGTTTGTGGGCTTTCTCCAGGTGCTGTATGCCTCCATGGAGTGTCTGGTCAGGCTCAACTGGACCCTGACCGAGCCGGTCAGCTTTGGGCACGGAGTACGGCAGGGGTGCCCCCTCTCTGGCCAGCTGTATGCTCTGGTGATCAACCCCTTCCTTGGTCTCCTCCGTCGGAGACTGACGGGGTTGGTGCTGTGAGAGCCGGAGCTGCGGCTGGTTCTGTCAGCGTACGCCGACGACGTGCTCCTCATGGTCCAAGACCCGGGCAACTTGGTGTGGGTGGAGACTTGCCAGGGCGTCTACTCAGCAGCTTCCTCCGCCTGGGTCAAGTGGGTCAAGAGCTCTGGCCTGGTGGTTGGGGACGGGTGGCAGGCGAGCTCCTTCCCACCCGTGCTTCAGGCCATCTGGTGGAGCGCGGGTCCTCTGCTCTATCTTGGCACTTTCCTTTCTGCCACGCATCCGGCCAGCCGCTGGAGAACTGGCATGGTTTACAAGGCAGGGTGACAGAGCGGCTCTGGAAATGGACAGGACTACTCCGGTGCCTCTCCCTTCAAGGGAGGGCACTGGTGCTCAATCAGTTGGTCCTGTCCATGCTCTGGCACTGGCTCAACACCCTGGCCCCGGCCCCACATTTCCTGGCCAACCACTGGACGGCGATTCTGGAGTTCTTTTGGCCAGGAGTGCACTGGGTCTCTGTAGAGGTCCTCCACCTGCCCCTGGAGGAGGGAGGGCAGGGCCTGAAGTGCCTACGCACTCAGGTCCATGTCTTCTGCCTCCAGGCCCTGCAGAGGCTCCTTTATGGTGCAGGCAGTCCGGTGTGGAGTGTGCTGGTGCACGCCTTCCTGCGCTGCTTCTGAGGGCTCTGATACGACTGACAGCTCCTTTATCTCCATCCTCTCTTGGCTGCTGTTCTTCTACCAGGACCTGCTCCGGACCTGGAAACTGTTCTCGGTGACCAGGTCCATGGCGGCCACCGAGGGGGCAGATCTCCTGGCGGAGCCCCTGCTACACAACTCCCAGCTCCCTGTGCAGGTGGTGGAGTCCCCCTCGGTGCGCCAGAGGTTGGTCTGGCAGAAGTCGCCAGAGTCGGAGACCTCCTGGACCACAACCGGGGAGACTGGCTGGATCCCCTGATGCTTGCTCAGCACATGGGGCTCTCCAGACCTCATACTCCAGGGTGCATACTTCAGGAGGTGAGGGCTGCTTTACCGCCTGCTGCTCGGGTTTACCTCAACTGGGTTCTGCGAGAGGGCACGCACCACCCACCCTCCACCCCGGGCCCTCTGGACCTTTTCATCGGGCCCCTGCCCCATGGACCCAACTGGCCCCTCTGTACCTTCAACGTGAGCTGGCTGCATGATTTGAGGCAGGTTCTTTTCCAGACCACACCAAGGAAACATCTATACATGCTCGCACTCCACACCCTTCACTTCGTCACCCTTGCATCCCACCCTGACACAAAGTGGCGGGACTTCCTGCCACCTCTCGAAGGTGAGGAGCCCTGGTGGGTCAGCCTATATTCCACCCTGGTTCCGAAGCCCGCCGGGGATATCAGTTGGCGGCTCCTTCATGGGGCCGTGAACACAGGTGTGTACTTGGTGCGGTTTACCCCTGTCCTGGACACCTGTCCCTTCTGCGGCGTGAGGGAGACCCTGGCGCACGTTTACTTGAAGTGCGCCAGGTTGCAGCCCCTATTCCGGCTCCTCAAAAATATTTTGTTATGTTTCTGGTTGCACTTTTCTCCTCATCTCCTTATCTATGCACTCCCTATCCGTGGCCCCACAAAGCCACGGGACCTCCTGGTCAGCCTCCTCCTAGCCCTGGCTAAAATGGCCATCTATAAAACCAGAGAGAGAAGGTTGGTCGATGGGGTGTCCTATTACTGTGGGGCCTACTTCCGATCCTCTGTTCTTTCACGCATCTGGGCAGAGTTCCTCTGGGCGGCGTCTGCTGGCTCCCTTGATGCCTTCGAGGAGCAGTGGGTGCTGTGCGAGGTTCTCTGCTCGGTGTCCCCGTCCGGTTCCCTTCGTTTGACCCTTTGACCTCACTCCTGTCCCTGTTTTTTCATTAGTTGTCCCTCAGAATCCTTTGGTTTCCAGGTCCTGTGGAACTTCCCCTTAGGCTGGGGGGAGGTCCTTTAGCAGTGGGCGGGCTTCCGACCGCCCATCTCCTGGATCCCAATAGGACCACTCTTTTATAGCTGTGAGGTCTGACTTTGCCACAGTATGTTTAGATGAGGTATGATCTGAAGCTGTTAGTGGTGCCGTAAGCCTGCAGGCCAGGTGAAACAATGATACCCAGAATGAGAAAGTGTCATTTTTTTGCACTGTTCCAGAAACACTGCAACATGACTACTGTTTAAGTTAATTTCAACACCTTACTGTGGTGTTTATTGGTCAACCCTACTAAATGACAATTTAATAAAAGACTTTTATTGGTTTTGCATGGGCAAATTTTTTTTTCAGAAGTGATGAAGCTGTTTAGCATGTGGCAAAAATGGTGAATATCAACACTTTGCAATTTGCAAACATGAAATACTTTGACAATTAAGAATATGTGATGTGAAAACATTTCACCAGTGATTATAAAGCTTCTGTGCAGTATTTTTGATTAAAATTTGCTGGCCAGGTCATTCTCACATTGAAGATATTGTACCAGTATCAGTAGACTGTGTGTCCATAGCCTGCACTGCATAATGGATAGATAGAAATGTACGCAAATTCCTAATGCTTCACCATTAGTAAGCTTTTGTACATTCAGCGTAGCTCCTAGTCTGCCTCGTAGAAGGTTTTAATTTGTAATTGTCTATGTATGTAGTACTAGCCTTTGAAATATTCTAGAAACTAGCCTTTTAATTGACTTATGCATAGGTCAGTATTAGAGATGACAATACATAGCTTCATATTATGAATATACAAAAACTATGAGAGAAAGAAGTGGCATAACAAAAGTAGTGAAAACAAAGTCCACCAACAAGTCCTTGCTCTGCATTGAAGAGGGGTGAAGAGCATGTTACAGCTTTACCACCTGTCACGGGGTAACTCACCACACTGTCACCTCCTGCTGGGCGTTTCAGGAATTAGCTCAGTCCCAGCGGGTGCATCCCCGGGTGGTGGTGGCTCTCCCATCCTTGCATCCATCTACAGACCCGTTCTCTCCTTTCTCTCAGCGTCTGCTTCGTGGCACAGCCCTCTGGCCATGTCTCCATCCGGTTTCCCCCCTTCCGGGGGCCTCCTCTAATAATAGTCAAGCTGCTCCTCGCAGCGGCTTGGCAGTCCACCGCTGGGCTGCTCCTTCATCATCTAGTGGGGAGGCCCTGGCCCAGGAACCCTACAAACAGCAGCTTCCTGCTGCCTCTTCCTTCCAGCTCACTGTCTCTATTCCCTGGACCATTTCCCCACAGCCCCAGTTCCTTCTGCTCCTGCCTCTGGCTCCAGTTCCTTTGCCCTTTTCCCAGGGTCTCAAGCCTATAAGTCCTGGCAGCCTGCCAGGAGCCCTCTAGGAAGCCAGTTGTCTCCCTAGGGCTCCCTGCAGCAGACTCCCTCACTCTGGGCTGCAGCTTCCTTTCATATGGGCCAGCTGGGCCCTGATTGGCTAGTCCAGCTGTCGCCCTTATTGTCCGCAGTCGCCATCCTAATTAGCTGTTTCCCCTGCAGCCACTCCTTTGGCTGCCTTGCACTCAGCCTCCCTAGGCTGGTTTTAACCCTCCCAGGGCCAGTGCAGGGCAGGCACTCCATCACACCACCATATCCACAACAATATGACAAACCCATTTGACCCTGAATCACATCCAGAGGCCCTTATCAACATACCTAGTGGAGTATATGTAACATCAGATGTATACGACTCTACTGAAAACAGCAGATGTTGGTGAAGAACAATGGAGAGATTTGTGAGAGGGGCACTTGATTCTGATGGGACATGCTGCTTCTTTAGCCCAGTCAAGAAATCTGGCATCAAAACATTTTCTGACATGACCAAGAAAACCAAATTTAAGTCTGGCAAGGGAAGGACAATCACAGCAACTATCAGTCCAGAAATTTTCTGCAGAGCCCTGTCCTTAGCAAGATGCAGAGATGATATTTCAATGGCAACTGTTCTTAGTCCCTCAATGGGACCTGTGCCTACGACCCTCTTGCATGCTGATGGACCACTGAGAATAACATACAAAACTGAATTAGGACATCAGCTGAAAGCTCAGGCTGAAAAAATCCATGACCTAAGATCATGCAACAGAGAAACTACAGTGTACAGAGATGCTATGGCTGTCATACAAAATGATGGCTGGAGACAAATTCCACACATGTGATGAACTGGCTGCTGAGTACTTGAGGCAGATCCTAAAAGGATTTGACAAAGCCAGTTCTGCAATCAAAGTCTGACCAATATGACAACAGTAACCCTGCGAAAATTGCAGAAAAACAGCACCAGGCAGGATCTAAGGTTGGCTGCAAGAAATATCAGGCGATTGGTGGATGCCCTGTACATCCATGGAAAAAGTTTCCAAACATGGCATCCAACAAGCAGTCACTTGTAAAATTCCTCTGTGAATGTATGGTTCAAAATGCAGCTGAGAGTGTAGAGACATATACAACACAAACACTCCTTCTTGCTGGCGGCTTTTCCAATGGTGAAGTAGCAAAGTAGAGGTATCAAAGAAGCCCCAAGGTTTGTACGGTACTCAAGAGGAAGCGGACACAAGGATGCTCTTCATGCTGTATGTGTTAATACAGCTTTTGGATCTCTTAGGGTCAAAGGAACCATAGTAATGATGTCACCTGATACAGATGTTTTGGACCTTTCTGTTCACTACTTTCCAAAAATGGAACACATGGATAATATGTGGATTGAAACAGGCACCATTACCAGCACATCGGACAAATGTAACTTCATACCTGCGCATGCAGTTTGTGATGCACACACTCCTGACTTCTGCAACATACTTCCTGCTTTACATGCATTAACAGGAGGTGACTGTGTCATCCCTAACTGGTATTTGGGGGGGGGGGCGGAATCTGTGTTTAATGTTGTGAAAACAAAGGAAGCTGACTTCTTCAGAGATCATGCCAAATATGGAGAGTGTGATGGACAATTTCTTCATTAAAGAACTTGGTAGCAGTGCTATATGATTGGAGTGAGAAAGGACAGAAGACTCACAGAGACCTGAATTGCTTGCACCTCAATCTAGCCATCAAAAAAGGACAAGTCACAGGCCAAACTCCTCACCATTTGAGGACAGTTTTGAAGAGCATCTCAAAAGAGCATCTTGGCAAAATAAAGATTTGGATGTCTTCACACATAGGTAAATAGAATATCGGATCGACATTGCAACATGGATGGAAAAATGTGGATGATTAAATGTATTCTTCATGGGCTCAAAGGCACCTGAGCTTCTACAAGACCTTATTTGTGCCTGTACCAGTAGGGTTTGGTGCACAATCAACTGTGTCTGTAGTCAGAAAATCTTGCTTGCACAGAACTGTATACTTGCCAAGGCAATGAAAACGGTGGTAACCCACATATTCTTGACAGATATCATGATGATAATGATGACTAGAAATGTCAAATTATATCTGTACAAAGCTAACAGAAATGAATGCAAATATTTCAAACTGGTCAATTTACTGCGTTTATTGTGTCATTGTGTATCCTTGTTGCTATGGTACCAGTACCACTTGACAGAGCCACATCATACTTCATATTTAAGTAGACATAATAAGCTTTTAAATTATGTACAATGTGGATGTGTGTAGATAGGATACATTAAGTTGACCAAATCGGTGGTGCCTGCCACTCACCTATATGAGGCTATAATTTTCCTACCCATGAAGAGCTCAGTCGCAGCAACCTTCTGAGTAAAAGCTTTTAAGTGTAATAAAGCTATTTTCCATTTTGCCCTTAAATATCAATCAAATAGAGGAACCTGGTAGTCACAGATGATTTTCCACAATCACTAATAGATTCAGTTATGCTCTGGCCTGTTTCATTTCTCTATTTTCCAGCAGGTGGAGACAAAGCAGAACACTTTGCATGACTCCTCTCCAGAACTTTGAAACATGAAGGTTGGCTTCCAACACAGGAAGATGCAGGTTGGATTACCTATTACCAAAATAAAAAGTGCTCTGTCAGACCAAGCATGCCAAAGTTAAATAGGTACAGAGTGCTTTGAAACTTGCAATTACTAATTATTACTCATTCTTCTTTGTAAAGTAAGCACTCTTTGGCAAATCCTCTCCTTCAGCTTCTCCAGGGCCATGAAGGTCAGTGACAGCTGCAGAATCAGTGTGGACCCTCTGCATATATTGGGAGAATCAGTAGTATAGGACCCAGCACAGAACATCCACGAGTCCTACATGCTGGGGAGCTGTGCTCTGTTGAGGCTTATTGCAGTCCAGCACAAAGGGGTGGAGGAAAAGAGGCACAGAGTAAGGAGTTTGCATGGTCTGAGGAGGAGGCAACCCTTGATGGTCTCATAGAATCTGTAAAGTAATCTCTGCTTCTTCTATTACTCAGGCTTTGTGCAGTGACCAGGATTTTTCCCTGTGGAAGAAAATCTTGTGAATATTAATCTGCCAAATCCCAGTGCCCCAATTGGCCAAATTCTCCAGGTATTTTCTTCCCCACCAGGTACCTGCAGAAACATTCTGAGAAGGAATTGTTTGCAATAAGGCTCTGTAGAGAACTGGATCTTTCATTACTGGAAACCAAGCACTGAAGGTGGATAAGTGAGTGTTTTGCTTTGTTT
Organism: Chelonia mydas; assembly: GCF_015237465.2. NCBI lineage: Eukaryota > Metazoa > Chordata > Testudines > Cheloniidae > Chelonia > Chelonia mydas. The sequence continues at coordinate 66,086,884 of NC_057850.1, read as the reverse complement.
CTACAGGCAGAAGAATGCTGTGAGATGAGAGAGTTCTCTACTGAAAACAATATTAGCACATCTGTGAAGTTGCTTGGTGTTTCTTTCCTTTCTATATGCACATAGAGCCACCACAATTACCTTCTCTATCAAAGGCATTCACTGTCCACATTATTTCAGCTACTGCTGTCACAACATTTTATCTCTGGAGGGCTAAAAGCTTGGAACTATACAGCATGCTTTCCCCCAGTGGCAGCTTCTCGCTGAGCTGGAAGTGTAAATTCCACCTTGAGACATACCCATGCTAGCTCTCATTGAGCCAATGTGCTAAAAATAGAGTGTAGCCATGGTGGTGTGAGACGTGGGAGGGGAGAGCTGCCTGGAGCACGTTTAGCATCTCAGACAGGTACATGCGTGAGTCTGCTTGCCCATCCTGCACCTCACACCACCACAGCTATACTCTATTTTTAGGATGCTAGCTTCATCAGAGCTAGCAAGGGTATGTCTCCTCGAGCTGGAATTTACACCTTCCAGCTCTAATGCAGACAAAGTCATAATTGTCATTGGCTTAGAATGAGAGAAAACTCTTGGATGGGAAGTGCAAATGGCTTCAGTTCTAGTGAACTCAGAAGTAAAGTTACTGATAGTACTATCGACCTCATTCATTCCCAGAGGGCTCAGTTAGGGTGTGGATCAGGGCAGGAATGGGTTGCTGTAGGAGCTGTTACACCAATTCTAAGCCATTGGAGGATCCCCTGTGCTGGGGTGATTGGCTTGTGGCCCCAAAGCCACCATAGCAATATATTTTGTGTAGGTTTTCACATTACAATGTGTCTCCAATGTAAGGGAAGATCTGAGCCTGTGTCTTCTAAAGGTGTTTTCTAATTTTAAGGAGGCAGGGATGCACTGGGAATAAGATAGTTAATTAAATCTTACTTGCAAGTGAATTAAATATAGAGAACGGGAAGTTAGAGAAGTAATGGAAAAATATGAATTGCATATTATTACTTTATTATTAATCACTTTTATTACAATAGCACCTACAGGTCCCAGTCAAGACCAAGGCCCATTGTGCTAGGTACTGTTCAAACTCATAGTGAGAGACAGTCCCTGCCCAAAGAACGTGGGACTAGATTTTCAGAGGTGTTTAGGTGTCTAAAGGTGCAAATAGATGACTACTGGAATTTTCAAAAGTGGCTAAGTGCCCACTAGGAGCATATGTAACTTGCTTAGCTATTTTGGAAAATTTCACTAGGCACTTATTGTTCCTAAAATCTTTGAAAATCTGTCTCTTACAATCTAAATAGGTAAGATACAAAAGCAAGGGGGAAATGAAGTATTACTATCCCTATTTTATTATTGGGAACTGATGTATAAAGAAGTTAAGTAACTTCCCATTATAGGGAAAATAGGGTATTATTTTAAGTAATTAAAATATAGGAGGGGCTCAGGAATAACATTTAATTATTTTTACCTCTATATAGGTTACTCTGGATTGAAGCTGTGAGAAATAAACCAGTTTGGTGCACCTTTTATAAATTTATTAAAAGACTAAGCAAGCAGTTGTAGAACAAATATGAATTTAAGCAACGTATGTCACAAGCTAATTTAAGTTAAAGTTTTCCTAACTTAACTTACTATGGTATAATGCAACAGTCAAATTAAGGGTATAATTAAAACATAATCAGTAATTCAATGGTTCAATTTATCTGCTTTGCCAGTGAACAAGTTAAGGAAAACAATTCTGTTAAGATTTAGCAGGACGGTCAATGGGAGAAGCTATTCCCTTTTATTTAAACCCTTTAGCAAAGGGTCCGTTAAAGGCAGAGGCTATTTCTTGCCTTGATTTTGAGGAAGTACAGCTCTTAAAATGATTTTTTAGTGCCTTCTCTCTCTGGTTGCTTTCTCCTGCTTAGCTTCGTGTTCACAGAAATCACATCAAGCATCTGTTCATTTACTCTGTTTCCTCTCCCCACTTGAACACAATACCTGCATTTTTCTGGCAGTCATACACAGATATAGAAAGTTTTCTAGAGACCCATACTTAAACAGTGTCATTCTAAAACTGCCATGACCCAGGATCTCCTTATGTTTAGATAACACTTAGGGGTTTAGTGTCTACATTGAGGGGCAGTTGCGACACACATGTGCGTGTGTGCGTGCACGTGCGCGCGCGCACACACACACACACACACACACGCACTAATGGACATTGGAGCGATTTGAGTGTCCTTGAATTGCTCTACAGAAGGATTTTCATATCTTCTTCTCAAAGTCTTTAGCTCATAAGAGTGGTCTTAGTTTGGAACTATGTAACCTGGAGTTCTTTTGCATGTGATGAGGAAAGTTTGGTCTCATATTTCTTAGCTGTAGATTTCAGGCTTGGCTTAGCTGGCGGTCAGAGTCTTTCACCTCTTCTTCTTTGGATGTCTGGTCCAGGGAACAAAGCATGATACAACTTTGGGTGTTGTGTTGATGTGAGAGAGCCTCTCCCTTCTTTCTGCATGGTTAGCATCTTTTGGATCAGTGACTCCTCTACTCAGCCCTAGGGACACTCTTGTCCAATTAGGGGTTCCAGCATGTCGGCTATAGTTCATTGTGCATCAGTGACTTGGCACCTTGATCTTGAAGTCATCTAGAAGACGCCAGTTCGGTATGTATGTGTCTTGCACCAATTTGTTGATAATCGCAAAGAGATATTCTCGAAAACAAGATGCAAGAAGGTGCCATGTGATAAGGAACTGGTAGGCAAACTTCTGCTTATGACCAAGACGTGTCCTATTTGTTTAAATATAATTAATAGCTATTCAGCATTCACACATCCACTCATTCCCACACATCTTTGTGACCATGAATTAATTATGACAGGGGGAATGTAACTCTGAGAAGTGGGGCAGATCCTAGGGCAAGTGAATGACTGTACCCTAATAACCTGTTGCCTACAAGACAGAACGCTGCTTCAAACATCTCTTAGTAATGCTAACTTTCATTAAGCATTGAACATTAAACTATCATTAAATATTTCACACAGGACATCTGTAAAAGAGCCAGGAATTTAACCCAGACTGCCCGAAGTCTCAGTCCAGTGTCTTAGCCCAAGCTCATCATCCTTGTTCAGAGTTAAGCCACTTATGTTTTCAGTCTTTTTTTTTTTAAAATGGGATGACTACAGCTACAAGACTGTATGGGGTCAATTGTGGCTAATGATTTCCTGTCCAACAAAAGTCAAGTCACTTCAGGCTAACTTGTTCAATTCTGTTTCATTATGTGTGCCTCAGTTTTTGGGTGCTCAGCTTGACACACCTATGGCCTGATTCTGGAAAACTCAGAAACTCCAGCTGAAGTCAATGGAAATTGTGAGCGCTCAGCAACTCAGAAGATCAGGCATTAGGGGTCAGATTTTCAAAAAAGATCAGCTCCCATTCAAACACCAAAATAAGTGGCCAGATTTTAAAAAAATCACTCAGCACAATGGATAACAATCCAACCATAAATGTCACAGTGGGAATTACTGGCTGCTGAGCTGTTTTGCATGTCATGTCCAGAGTTCTAAAATATGCACCAGAGTTAGACGACACTTTTCAAAAGCTGACACTTTACCACTTTGTGCCTTTCTCTGACTTCACAAATCTCTAAAATGGGACAATTCTCTATTAACCATTGAAAAGTGCTTTCAGACCCTAAGAATAAAGGATCTGTACAAATACTGGCTGTTGAGGACAGATGGTACCAGAAAAAAAATACCCCAGAATTTTATTTGAAATCTATGGAAAGCAAAGGAAAAATACCAGTTATAGATGTGCAGTCCTGCATACTGGTATAGGAAGTGTAGTTTAAATATATAACAGCTTGTGTTTTATGAAAGGTGAGAATAGGAAAAGAGACCAAAAAAAAAAAAATAGAATTCTATCATCACTAACTGCAGTCACAGCTATTATAGAGAGATTCTGTTTCTTGACTTAGCAATACAAAGCCTTTAGATGTACACCAAAGAGCACTGTCAGATTTTGCTTTTAACGTCAGTGCTCATAATTTTTTGTGAGGACAGTTTGGGTGCCTGCTCCTAGTCAATTCATACCTCATAGAGGAGCAGAGCTTGCAAGCTAGTACTTTTTCAGCCTGGCATTTGTCACAAGTTGAACCAAAACCAAATATTGCTCCATTTCTAAAGGGAATTTCTGAATACTAGACAACCTAAGTTGAACACATTTTGCTCACTTCTGAAGAAGTTGGGTGCTAGCGCACTTTCACAGTTATCCATGGAAAAAATATATTACCCAGAACTGGGCCATGATGTTCACCCTTATAGTTTTCTCCATATCGGCATCTGGAAGGTCAAGAAACGTCTTCACATTTGCTATGCCTGCATCATTGATTAGGATATTAACATCCCCAACTTCTTTTCTAACCTGAAAGGAAAGAAGGGAAAACCAAGCTATTATATGATATTCATGCTTTATGTTTATAAAAACATATAGTGATCTGTTTTATGTACTTCCTGAATATTTGCCATTATTATTTATTACCAATACTGTGGAAGCAGACCACATTTGATAGGTGTTTTACAAACACGGAGAAAGACAGTCCCTTGTCTTGAAGAGTTTACACTCAGAGGATAACTGTCAGATTCACACATGACTTTTCAATTAGTGTACATGCCTAGAAAGGAGTTAATGGAATTGAGGATATTTTATCAACCAACTTCTAACACTTGAGTATGAAAAAACTCTTCAAGGAACAGATTTCTGCCTGTAGCGTAAGGGTGTGATTTCTAACGTGTTGCACACTAACTGGCCCATGTAAACCCTGCTGGTGAGAACTAAGCACTACGTTAATGTGCAGTAGGGAATATATAATTTGTTTCAGCAGGGTCTACATGGGCCAGTTAGTGCATAACATGTTAGTACACTTTAGAAATTACGCCCCTTTAGCACACATTGTTGCACATGTAGACAAGCCCTGAGTCTGTGCTTTTAAAAATAATCCATACTCATAGGAACACAGAATATTCAAGGTGCTTGATCCCATAATGTTTAGCTGGTAGAGTCAATGTGTTGGAAATTTCATATGGACCTGGAATAATTTCAGTATATTAGTTTACCTGGTAATGTGTACTATGTGCATATGATTATTCTTATATTCCATTTTAAAAAACGACAACAAAACAAACAACATAGTTACTAGCAGTGGATGAAATTTTTCAGATGAGTAGTTTATTCATAAAAAAATGCAGTTTTGGGTGGACCCAAACTATTTCCAAATTTGTGTCAAGTTCACCAAATAGTTTCAACTGAGCTGAAAGAGTCTCAATGTTTTGATAATGTTGAAACAAAATGTTTAGTTTTGACCTGAAAAAAATGCTTTTGATTTTTCGGCATTTTGACAAAAGCAAAGCACGGACAAATTAGCTAGAAAAGGAGGTGCTTCCCTTATAAGCTTTAGCCTAGCAGTTAGGCCACTCACCTAGGATGTGGGAAATCTGGCTGCAATTCCACACCCTGCGTGATGTGTTGAAGGGATCTGCACTTGGGTCTCCCACATTGCATAATCACTGGGTGATGGGGCTTTCTTAATCTCACCTGTTGAAGCTGTTCCACTTTGGCCACGTCTAGACTACAGACCTATATAACTATGTTGCTCAGGGGTCTGAAAAATCCACACCTTTGAGAAATGTTGTTATACTGACCTAACCCCCCATGTAGACAGTACTATATTGATAGGAGTGCTTCTCCCCTTGACATACCTACTGCCTAGGGTGACCAGACAATGTGAAAAATCGGGACAGGGTATGGGGGATAATAGGAGCCTATATAAAAAAAAGACCCAAAAATCGGGACTGTCCCTATAAAATCGGGACATCTGGTCACCCTACTACTGCCTCTCAGGGAGGTGGATTAACTATTCTGACAGGAGTAGCTCTCTTGTCAGTGTAGTAGCATCTCCACTAAAGTGCTACAGTGGTGCAGCTGCACTTGAAGGAAAGCCCTTAGTATCAATAATTAAATAGTCATGGAGCACTGACTTCAACTTGGGTCTCCCACATCTTAGGTGACTGCCCTAAGTACCAGGCTATAGAGTCGTACTCACTCACTTTCCCTGGCCCAATGACTATCCATTGTCATTCACAGTATCGAGTGTAATTCATAGTCATATAAAAGTCTTTGGGCCAGGGAATGAGACTGAGAATGACTCTATAGCATGGTAGTTACGGCACTTACGTAGGATATGGGAGACCCCAATTGAAGTCCTTGCTCAATGACTATTTAGTGGAAAAGTGGAAAAGCTTCAACAGAAGAGACTGAGAAAGCCCCACACCAGAAAAGTCCAGTGGCTAGGCACTCTCCTGTAGTGCTGGAAACCCAAGTTCAAATCTCTTCTCCACATCAGAAGCAGAGAAACAAACAGAGGTCTTCCGTGTGAGTGCTTTAACCACAGGTCTAAAACTTATAAAGGGAGACACCATTATCACCTCCTCATCCAGCTTTGAATACTTTGCTTTTGTCAAAATGCCTGCAAATCATAATGGATTTTTTGGGTCAAAATGAAACAAAACATTTCAATGTGACATTACCAAAACGTGTCAACTCTTTCTAATGTTTTGATTTGCTGAAAAGTGTCATTTGACAAAAACAATTTTTTTCAGAATTGCCAGCAAACCAAAAAATACATTATTCACTCAACTGCACTCACTACATTCAGGAGTCAGTTAGGAAATGCTAATGTTAAGATTGCGTCTACCAGCTTAACTGCCACTTTTGTATATGCTTTCTCAAGAGAAATAGAGTATATGGAAATTCAGACTTTATATCAGTTTTTAAATTGTATTCTTAAATGGTTTGATCTTGATAGGTTTTAAAGTAACTTCAAGATGAAGATTCCAGAAGATAAGTTGTCTGACATACAGCCCAGTTTCAAAATAGAAAGATCACTGTAAATTGTCTTGTTTGCAAGAAGAATGACGCCACTGATCCTTAGTTGTTTAACCTTATTTTTAATTTTGTGAAGGATGAATGTTAAGTGACTGATTGAAATAGATCGTAGCAACAATCAGCTAATTTTATAGGACTTTTGTTGAACTTTTCGTAACCTGGTGATTCCATATCATCATAAGACCTTTTCACCTAAATAAGACCATGTCAGCTTCCTCAAAAGTAGTCTTGTGTTCTGGGTTTTTTTGGAGGAGTGGGGGAAGCATGGGGGAAGGACACAGTCTAACATTATCTGTGGTATGTGAAACACTGAATATTTTTTAAATTGCTGATTTAAGTGGGACTTTCCCCAATATAGATGCTAGCTCAGGCTAACCTAATTTAAACCTGATTGAACCAAGTTTCATGGCTCTAAGGTAGGTCTCGCACTCTATGTATATGACAGCCTTAGAGATAGGCACTGCAAGGCAAAGTAAGCAAAGTTTGCAAATCATAAGAATCAAGGGTAAGGCTGAGAAGCCTTTACCTTTTGGGTCAACAAGCCACCTGAGGGAAGACTGATGTTCCTGAATCCTCAAGACCCAGCCACCTTGGGGAGAAGAAGTCAAGACATCAACGAACAGGCCATGCCAGCCTTTGACCAGTCTCGCTACACCTGAAGAAGGTTTGCTAGCAAGAAGCGCTGTGCCAGTAACATCATCGTCTGGTTCCTTCACGGCATACTCTATGAGAGAGACAGAGTGGATGAGGTAGTGTTTTTAAATGGACCAACGTCTGTGGGTGGAAGAGACAAGCTTTTGAGCTGCACAGAGATCTTCACCAGAAAAAGAGCCTTGTGCAGTTCAAAAGCTTGTCTTTTCCACCAACAGAAGTTGGTCCATTAAAAGACATGATCTTACCCACCTCGTCGCTCTCATATCCTGGGACCAACATGGCTACAACAACGCTGCATACTCTATGAAAGTCCAGAAGACTACAAGGGTTTAAGAGCTCACAACACCTTTGTTATCTTAAGTATCTTAGTTTTCCTTTTTTCCTGTTTTTGTCTTTTGCATTTATTAGCTGGTAGAGATCCCCGCTTTTTTTTTTTTTTTACATTCTTTCATTTTAGAGTGTGAAAGTGTGGCTGCGTGCATGCACCTGGTGTATAAATACCCCAAAAGTCTAAACAGAGACGACACCAGAAAGTAAGTTCTTCAGGTCTAAACAGCCCTAAAAGTTGTCTCATAAAACCATTCATTAAAGTGTGTTCTGTGTTTTAATGTCCTGGCTTACATTGGCTTGAAATTGTATTCTGTAATTTCTGGTAAGCAAGTGTTCTCAAACTTCTGCTTGTGAAGAGTGTTCTGTTAAAGTCTGTACTATAATGTCTCTTTTGGGACGTGGAAGGAGGAAAGCGTTAGCCACCCCATAACAACGGAATTCTAAAAAGAAATCTTTACAATTGGCTTTGAGGATGTGGTTCAGAAAAAATAAAAAATTAGTTTCAGTATTAAGATTCCAACAGGTACCAAGTTGTAAATTTGACTAAAGTTGGTAAAATTCTTTAGTTGGGATTTATAACCAAATAGACAGCCACATTCTTAAAAACTTTCTAGAATTTATAAGGATTGATTATTTGTACTTAGTTAAATCCTCTGATTAATTGATTATTTCATTTTATTCCAAGGATCTTCTTATTGTACGTGGAGCTTGCCAAAACAATTTGCAGCAGCCCTCATCAGTGAAGTGCAGAACTGTCAGACCACCATCAAATCCAGTCATCAGTGATGTGTGACGTTGTCTGTCTTTAGACACAGCCACATGTGGGATCCTCTCATTGGCCTCAGGTGTGAAGGCTGGCTGCACATTGACCCAGGCTTATTCAAAATTGGTTCAGAAGGCCCCATGAGCAGAATGGCAAATCAAAGCCAGATACACACATGGTTAAGTCAGTTGTAAGAGACTGGTTTCGGACATCAATGACAGACCATTCTTCATTCCACATTGACATCACAGAGAAAGTAGTGTGAAGTAGGCCCACAACAGGTGCCTCAACAATATGCACACTCTTGGGAGGTTGAAGAGGTCTGTGTAAAGTGATTGGTTGTGAAGATCAGTGCAAACCCAAGCCTTTCTGTATTTAGCATCCTCACAATGGATGCGAGGAGGAGCGATGTTACTTAACACAGTAAGCCATGGTACTGGGGCTGGTTAAATTGTCCCAGTTACAATGTGCATGGTTGAGAGTAGTTGTGTATCAACCAACTTGATGTGAGACGAATGGAGCCGACTGCGTTTCATGGCATTTTTCGGTCCGAAAGGATGAATCCCGCACTGCTCTCTACTATTGTGATCACTGTTATGAACACACTGTGGATGGTCATGCAGTATATCAGGAACTCCCACTCTGAACAGGAATCAGAGTTGCCTGACCTGCTGTGTGCCATGGAAAGAAACACCAGATTACTTCTGGCATTCACGGAGCAGCAGAACATTGTGGACCGTCGCTTCTGGGCTCGGGAAACAAGCACTGAGTGGTGGGACTGCATCATTATGCATGTCTGGGATGACGAGCAGTGGCTGCAGAACTTTTGGATGTGGAAAGCCACCTTCCAGGAACTGAATGTGGAGCTTGCCCCAGCACTGCGGCGCAAGGACACCAAAATGAGAGCTGCCCTCTTGCTAGAGAAGTGCATGACGATCGTTTTGTGGAAGCTGGCAACTCCAGACTACTACTGGTCAGTCACAAATCAGTTTGGAGTCAGGAAGTCGACCGTTGGGGCTGTGTTAACGTAAATGTGCAGGGCCATTAATTGCATCCGGCTATGAAGGACTGCAACTCTTGGCAATGTGTGTGAAATAGTGGATGGCTTTGCGGCAATGGGATTCCCTAACTGCGGAGGGGCGATAGATGGCACACACATTCCAATTTCAGCCCTGGACCATCTTGCAACGGAATACATCAATAGAAAGGGGTATTTGTCTATGGTGTGGCAGGCAATTGTGGATCACCATTGGCGTTTCACTGACATTAACGCGGGGTGGTCCGAGAAGGAGCATGACGCACGAATCTTCAAGAACACTGGCCTGTACAGAAAGCTCCAAGCAGGGACTTTCTTTCCAGACCAGAAGATTCCAGTGGGAGATGTTGAAAGGACATAGTGATCCCAGGAGACCCAGCGTACCCCTTACTTCCATGGCTCATGAAGCCTTACACAGGAAAACTGGACAGCAGCAAGGAGCACTTCAACAATAGGCTGAACAGGTGCAGAATGACTGTGGAACGTGCCTTTGGCAGATTAAAAATGCGCTGCCGCTGCCTTTATGGCAGGTTAGGGCTAAATGAGGAAAACATTTCTATGGTCATAGCAACCTTCTGCACGCTCCATAATAGTTGTGAGGCTAAGGGTGAAAAGTTCCCCCGGGGGTGGAGCGCATAGGTGGATTGCCTTGCTGCTGAATTGAGCAGCCAAATACCAGGGCTACTAGAAGGGCACAACCGGGGCTATTCAAATCAGGCTGGTGTTGGAGGCAACATTTTGATAAGGTGCCACTCCTTTTCTTTTTGCGAATACAGACTAACACGGCTGTTACTCTGAAACCTGTCATTTTGATAATGAACACCAGTAATGTGTCTTTCTATACAGCACTCTGCCATGCTCTGTTAACTTGCAGCCTTGCATGAAATTGTGATGATTCCTAACTGGGATTTGTAGTCAGCAAACGATCAAACAGCCACTATGTATTACGACCACTAGCAACCACACGTGTAGAAGACAAATAAAGATTGGTTATCTTTCAGAGAGTTTGTTTTTATTAAATACCAATTAACAACACACACAAAAGGCTTGGTTGGAAGGGAGATGACAGTTCAGGGCAGTGTAGGCTCTCATAGCTGTGTGTAAGTCCGCTGTCTCTTTGGAAGCTGTCTGAAGGGGTGGAGTGAATGGGGTACCGAGAAGTTCCGGGAAGTTGCAAACAATATGTGGGAGGAGTTTGGAGAGCATGGGAAGCAGTTCTGTATTGGCTGCAGGTGGGGTGAGCACACATGTGTTTGGCCTGGAGCTTGATTAGGGACTTCTCTGTTTGATCCTCTATCACTTTTATCATCCACTCCTGGCCCTTTATGATGCGCTCCTCACTCTCTTTTCTGTCCTGCCTTTCTATCTTAAATTTTTCCTTCAGGGTCTCTCTCCACTCCCTGCATTCTCCTTTTTCGGCCTCTGAGGATTGGAGCAACTCTTGGAACATGTCCTCCTTGCTCCGTCTTGGTCGCTTCCTTATCTGGCAGAGGTGCTCTGCCAGTGTACAGTGGGTTCCCCTGAAGTCCACATCTGCAGAAGCACAAGAAACAATATACAGAAGCATGACGGTTAGTTCATGCACAGCATTGAATCATTACAGTAAAATACACCTCTTAACATATGAATCACTTTCTCACTATCCCTTGGCAAGCACACATCTTGGCAAACACCCTACACATGGTGAGTTTGGCCTGGGTGGGAGTTGGGCATTCAAGATGGAGCAAAGGGTCTACGTGTTTTTTTAAGGGGATCAGTGCATGCAACTAGGGACAATATTGTAAATTCCGCATGAGAGCAACTTCAGACCCAGGCCCTGTGCTGCTTGCCTGCGTGCCACTTTGGTACCTGCACAAGAGATTGCCGATTGGCGTAGGAAAATTTCCTACAATGGGGGAAGGAACAAAGCAGTTCTGCCAAGGAACCTTCGGCAGAGGATTGTCAAGTGCCTCCAGGAAAGTTTCCTAGAGATCTCTCTGAAAGATTCCCGTGAAATCTCAGTGTGCATTAACACACTGTTCCGCCGCGCTGCTTAGCTGCACAGGGGAATGGGGAGCACACTCAAACACAGCTAGTCTTGTATGTTTCTATCCTTTCGCCCACTTCTAGATTATACAGAGCAAAGGACAGCTCTACCACACATAACTGAGCAGCATCAACTCAAAAACATCACTTACCAGGGCTCTCCTCTCCTGCATCATGCACGCCAGAGATGGACTGCTGGGACTGGCTAGATCCCTCTGGAATGGAAAAGAGGTCCTGACTTGCCATGCCACTGGACGACCCTGTCGTGTTCTCCACATTGTCCTCCAACTCAACCTCCTCATCCACAACTTCATCCTTGGAGTTGAGTCCACTGTCCACTGCCTCCAGCCCATCCTAAGTATCCATGGGACTCTTGGTGGTGGAGGTGTGGTCGCCACCAGGGATAGCATCCAGCTCCTTATAGAAGTGGTAGGTCTTTGGTGCAGCATCAGAGTGATGGTTTGCTTCCCTGGCCTTCTGGTACACCTGCCTCAGCTCCTGTATCTTCGCACAGCACTGCTGCATAGCCCTTATCCAACAAGCCATGAGAAATCTGACTGTAGGTATCGAAGTTCCTATGGCTAGAGTGGAGCTGGCACTGCACAGCCTCCTCTTCCCACAGTGCCAGCAGATCCAACAACTCAGGTGTGGTCCAAGAGTGAGAGCATTTGCTGCATGGAGCTCTCATGGTCAGCTGGGCAGATGCAATGTGAGCTCTCCACACTAACCAAACAGGAAGTGGAATTTCAAAAATTCCTGGGACTTTGAAAGGGGCAGGGCAGAAACCTGTGTACCTGGGTGCAGGGCAGCGGAGTTCAAACTCTGGACCAGAGTGGTCAGGATGGGAATTGTGGGACACCTCCTGGAGGCCATTTACAGTGACATAATCAAGGAGCCCTCTCAATATAACTTTGCCACAGAAAGCTCTACGCCTCTCATCGAGGTAGTTTTATTTTGTTGGCAAAGCAGGAGAGTTACATTGGAAGAAGGAACATTGCAGTGTGTACACCTCCACTGTTTTGTCAACGAAACCTGACTTTTGTCGACAAAACTGTGTAGTGTAGATAAAGCTTTAGTTTACTTAAGATAGGGCAGCAGAGCAGCAAAAGTTAAGTTTGTAGTGAGGTTCTATTATGTCTTATTTTCCAGCTTAGGCTGAGTGAAGAATAAGTCAAACTGTACATCAGAAAAACTAGGATGAGACCCTCCTAGTTGCTTTTTTGAAGTGGTTAGATCCCAAGACATCCTTACTTAACTATAATTCACTGATCACATGGACAAATAGCAGAAAAATCTCTTTACTGTGTTTTACTGTTTCTCAGTAACATTTGCAAATTTTGAGTCTCAGCAATGAACATGTGAAGTCAACTACTATCATATGCTTTACCCATGGTTTTGATCTGAAGCAACTAATTTCCTTTAGACGGAAAACTCACAGTATTTCAGTCTCCACAGTACATTAGATCAAACCCAATTATTTTATTACAAAAAATAGATTAAGCTCCATTTACAAATACCTTCAATTTGTTTGTTAAATTCCAATAAATGGACATAAGTGGTAAGTCCTCTTTATCAAACATTACTGCTTCTAAAACTAATTATATGAAAGAAATATCTTTTAATCAGATACAATATTATACTGGAAACAAAAACAACGTAAAATATTACCTGATCTGCCACTCTGTAGACTTCTTCCCTATTGCTGCAGTCACACCTGTAGGCATAAACTCCTTTGGCTCCATTTTCTTTGGCCAGTTTAGTCGTCTCTTTGTTACCTTCTTCATCAATGTCCCAGAAAACCAGGGTAGCCCCAAGACGAGCAAAATTTAAGGCAATCTGCCTTCCAATCCCATTTGCAGCTCCTGTAATAAGCACTATTTCACCAGCAACATTCTTTTTACATGGAGGACAAATTAACAGAACGAAAGCCTCAAAGTAGTAATATCCTAATAAAATCAGGAATTCAAGGGTCTCCAAGATGCTGTTTAACTTGCACATGATTTTTCAGATACGAAGGATAATTTTTCTGCTTAAAAAGATAAAACAAAAATGCTGCATTGAAATTTCAGAGATATTAGGGTTAAAAAAAAAAAGAATTAGCTTGTACCCTAAGGATCTAGTTAGTTAATAGATCACAATTCTTTTCTGCAAAAATGCATTTTATCGCTAGATATATTTATTGTATTTTCCTAGGGAGCCATGGAATAGTGCCAGCTGCTAAAGACTGCTTAGGCCAGAGGAGCAAGATCCCACAAGTCTCCTATTCACTTCGTTTTAACACTCCATTTTCCATTGGTTGTAATATCATTTTATATATATATGTGGGCTTTTGTATACACACATTTTGTGTAATTGTTCACATTTCTGCCAAATAATAGATTGTTTTCGTAGTAGTTTGTTTAAAAGGAGTAGTTTGTTTAAATGGAGTGAAAACCACCAAAACACTCAGACTGCATTAACCTCAGAAGATAGACTGCTAAAAAAGTTTCCTTCTCCCAAGAGAAAATGTGCATCACAGTTTCAAAGCACAGGAGATAATGATTTGTTCAAACACTGCAAATTTTCCATTGATATTACTATTTGTATTTTCACGGTACCCAGGAGCCCTAGATTTAAAAATCACACCCAGTGTTTTATATTATGGTAAAGTGCACCAATGCTCCTGAGCAGCATAGAATTACAATCGTACAATTTTATTATGACAGCACATCATTCTGTTTTCTTTACATTGTTCTCTACTGTACATATCTATTGTGCCTTTAAATTGTAGGCTCTTAATTCTAGGGACCTGTTATAAATTTGGTACATTTCACTTCTGAAGTTGCTGTATGGAAAAAGCCAGTTCTATGTAGTTAGTTTGTGATAAAACTATCTTGGATTTTTGTAGTTACTTTGAACAAATGGGTGAAATCTCATCCTCTCCAGCATCACTCAAGATGTGATGGAAAATAATGTTTGCCAAGTGGAACAAAGCAGCAAATAAGTTTTTTCCCCCCATAGATAACAAGGCCAGAAAGGATCATCATAATATCATGATCTTCTAATTTGACCTGTATAAGACAAGTCCTATCTTACCCAGCAATTACTGCACCCAGCAGATAATTTCTGTTTGAATGATAGCATATGTTTTTAAAAAAATATCCCATCAAGATTTAAAGACTCAGTGATCAAGAATCCACCCAATCCCTAGGTAAATTATTCCAATAGTTAATTACCCTTACTGTAAAAACCTGTGCATTATTTAATGGGAATTATGAACTAAGAAAAAATTACTTGTCTCTGTCCTTTTAAATCCAGTTAAAAAGCTCAGTATAGCAAGCTATGAGATATTGTGACATTATAAAAAGGAGTACTAACAATACTTTTTTAAAACAATCAAGACCTAACAGTGACAACTTATATAAGAAAAGTACAGTATTGAGTCTCCTCTTTCTTCTATCTGTTGCAGTGGCCGTTAAATATGTACAACAGTTTTTGTGAATAATTTTCAACCCTCCAAGGTTTATGCGGATTTTGTTAACAATGTTGTAATGACAGGCAGAGGATCTATATCAAAAATAGTAGTCCAAAGTTAGATCTAAGGGGACTGCCCGCTATTATACCTAAGGCTAAAAGCATTTTTCAGATTTTGCATTTCTAAGACCTGTACTTTATGGGGTGGGAGAGGGGGACGGAAGATCTCCCTTGTACAAGGCAGCGCTGCACACCATTCTAAGGTACCACTGAAAGGTACACTGTGTTTATTCGTCCCCTGCACACTTTTAACTGTCTTCTGACAGAATCGCACCTGAGGTAGCTATTGTACTTCCCAGAGCCTGCAGCCGATTTTCCTCCCAGCCCAGGAGATTCCACAAAGCACACGTTTGCGGGCACGTGCCCATTGGGCACCAACAGCATGCACAACTGTAAGGCACTGGAAAGATCAAGTTTTCCTGCCCCCTCCTTTAAGATCCGCTGCGGACAGGTCCCCAGAGCCCGCTCCTCCGCCCACCCCCCCGACAGACGGGAGGGGCTGATTTCCCCCCCCCCGCGTTTAGTCTCCCCTCCGCGGGCGCGCTCAGCAGCGGCAGCAGCCTCAGCGGGCGGCTCCCCCCGCCTGTGCCCTGCCCCGCGCGCGCGGCGCCCCGGGCTCCCGCCATCCCGGGAGGCGCAGCGAGCCGGCGCGGCTGCGAGCGGGGGGAGACGCCTGCCCCGAAGCTGCGGCGCAGCGCCACTGGGGGGGAAGCCACCGCCGCCGCCTGGCTCCGGACGGCTCGAGGGGACCCCGGCACCGCCCCGCCCCGCAGGCCGCGTAGCTCCGCTCCCCACTCACCGCGCGGACAGCTCCCTGCGGCGCGCGGGCTCCGTGTGGTGCCGGGCGCCGCGCGCGCCAGCGGGGTAAATAGCTCCCCGGCCCCCGCCACGCCGCCCTCAAGCGGCCGCCCCGCCCGGGCCCGCTGCCCGCCAGCAGCCGTGACCCAGCGGGGCCGCTTGGCCAGGGATTGCAGCCCGCAGCGGCCGGGGGGCACCCAGGGGCCCGCGGCAGAGAGCAGGGGCGGGTGGGGGCTGGAAGGGGGGGCAGTTTCCCCTGTGCTCCCCTTCCCCCAACTGTCTCCCGCAGCGGGGGTGGGGGTGGTTCTAAAGCCAGGCGGGCGAGTCAGTGGCCACTTTGGGTGAGTCTGCACCGCAGTTTAAGCGCAGGGTTAGTGGGACTTGAGTCAGCGCTGACCTGTGTTAGGGAGCCCTGGTCTTAGGGTGACCAAAGATCCCAGTGTTAGAGGCTTTGTCTTATATAGGCAATTATTATTCCCTTCCCCTGCCCTGAGAAAAAAGTCTATACACTTGCTATCTGGTCACCCTACCTGGGCTTAAGCATCTATATTGTATTTTAACCTACCTTAACACTTTTCCAACTTGTGCTCAAACCTAAGGCTCTGGTGTCCATACTGCAATGCCCAGATGTGAGTCAAAGTAAACATATCCCAGTGTCTCTAGCGCCTCCTCCCCCGAATATGGCTGCTCTAGCCCTAGGTGTGCAGTGAACTGTAGAAACATCTCACTGCTTGCCCTGCACATTACCAGGAAGTAGCTTGCTTTGCAAAAGGCTTGTTCGGTTCGTTCGGGCGGGATCACTTTAGATAAGCTGTTGCCAGCGGGGGAGTGAGGTGGGAGGAAGTTTTGTTTCATGGTCTCTGTGTGTATATAATGTCTTCTGCAGTTTCCACGATATGCTATGCATCCGATGAAGTGAGCTGTAGCTCACGAAAGCTCATGCTCAAATAAACTGGTTAGTCTCTAAGGTGCCACAAGTACTCCTTTTCTTTTCTCTGACAGTGAGCTTGCATAGCAGTGATCAGAAGCGACTGGGTTAATGCTGACCTGAGCTGCTGCTGTTTGCAAAGGGGGACGGGGCGGGAGGGGAAAGGTGGCATCTGTTTTAAATAGAGTGGATTGAATATTGTTGGGATAAAGAGGACTAAGAAAGTTGTCCCATGGAATTGTGGGATACTTCTGATTGACTGCTGGGGCCTGAGTCAGGTGGGGCTGCATCTACAGTGCAAAGCAATAAGGTTTGGACCCTGCATCATGGCTTACCTTGAGCTCAGAGCCTCAGCCCTGCAGGGTTCTGGGACCTTGGGTCCCAGTTCTGGGTGAGCGTAATTGCAGCATAGACACAAGAGGGGTTGGCCTTGAGCCCGGAATCAAGCATGGGCTTATGTTGCAGTGTAGACATACTCTGAGGAGGCAGCTGTGTGCCTGGCCATTGTCGCAGGTGGCTGCATAGTGCCTGAAAAGAGTAGCAATGAGAGGGCTCCTCAGCAAGGGGCCGGAGCCCTCGGGTCATCAGCGTCTTGCTGCCATTAGAAAGTTACAGCGGGCTGGACGGTGGCTCTGAGGAGTTGTATTAGCCAACGCTGTGCTACCCCCAGTGGTGCACTTAAGGCAGACAGGACCAAGGCATTGCCCCTACCCTAATCCCACCCTCCACACTGCTCTGCAAAGAGGCATCCCTGAGCTGAGGTGCGGAGTCCTCCTATGCTATCTTGCTGCATCAGGGCTCCCATGGGAGTGGTATGGTGCACAGACATCTCACTGGGGTGGACGAAGCCTCCTGAGGCAATGGATGCACTCTACTAAACTGCCGAGGGGGCTCTGCCCTTAATCCCCGGATGGAGAGGAGGCCTTGGGGTGGGTGGAGTAGGGCTGGAGAACAAGTATGCCTCACACTCACTGCACAGTAAGAGCTCCTGTGCTGTGGGTCTGGGCCAGGCTGTCCTCTTGAGGTGCTGCGACCTGGTGCATGGGGCTGCAGTGCCACTCACATGTGGCTCAGTGATGCTGGAGGGCCTTCTGGGCCAAACCTGAGTGGTGCTGTGACCCTGTGTGCCTGGTCCCAATGCTTAGAGAGGGGAGCCCTGCCCATCCCCGCAGGACAGGAGTCACTGCTGCAGGGTCAACGTGTCACAGGCTTGCTCTCCTGACCATGTTATTGGCAAAGAGTATAGTTTTGTAGTGGGGCATTGAGCAAACCTGACATCCTTTGCCAGTGCACCCAGTTATTACTTTTCCACATGAATCTGCCAACAATGTTGTTATACTCAATCCGATGAGAAGGATGCCATTGTTCATTACATGGAGTGGCTGCCTGCAATAAGTTATGAACCCTGAGTTTGCTTAATTTCTTCAGCATTTGTGATGACCTGTGTCTTGCAGTTGCATTATATAATATTGTCTGGAGACCTCCTATGTCCTTTCAGAGTGAGTCTGGCTGCTGGAGCTACGAGTGAGCACTTTGGAGCCCTCTCTAATGCAGTGTGAGCTTTGGTGTACCGGTTACCGGCCTGTCCATCTTGGTACATGATAGGAGGCCTGACTTTCTGTAACAAGGCTGCGTACTGCCACAATGAGTGAGTACAGTGCACCTACACATCACCCCAGCTCTGAGATCAAGTCGGAATAGAGAGTAGCCATTTGCAAATGTATTTATTTGTTGATTTGTATTACCATAGCACCTAGGGGCCGTAACCATGGTTCAGGATGCCACCGCATTACGCACTGTACAAGCACAGAACAAAAACGTGGTTCCTGTTCCAAGGGGCCTACAATTTAAATATAAAACAAGAAACATAGATACAGAGAGACCAGGGAGAACACGGAAACAATGAGGTGATATTGGTCAGCATATCAGGCAGTGGTATCAGCACACCTGCAGCTTAACCAATGCCAATTTTTTATAGGCATCACAGCAACGGAGAGTTTTCAGGAGGGTTTTGAAGGAGTGTAATGAGTTAGTTTTGTGGATGTTTATGGGCAGCACTTCCCAAGCACGTGGGGCAGCATGGGAGAAAGTATGAAGATGTTGGTTTGAAAATTTAACAAGTAGGCAGTGGAAGCTGGCATCATGTGCTGATTGGAAGTGAGAATCGACAGTCTGGTAGTGAATGAGAGATGATAGGTAAGGTGGAGACTATGAAGGAACCTGAAAGTGGTTATAAGGAGTTTTTATTAGATGTATTAGAGAAGGAGGAGCCAATGGAGGGATTCAAAGGGAAGGTTGATATGGTCAAAGTGATGGGCTAGGAAAATGATCTTTGCAGCAGCATTCTGAATGGATATGAGTAGGGCAAGACTACATTTGTTAAAGCTAGAGAGAAGGATATTGCACTAATTGAGACTAGAGAAGATGAGAGCTTGGATGATAATTTTAGCTGTGTGGATTGATCACAAAGGCTGTATTTTAGAGGGATTATTCAGAAAGAATTAGCAAGTTTTAAAAAGAGCCTGGCTGTGAGGCCATCGAGAGAGGTCCAAGTCAAAGATGACACCCTGGTTGCACCTTGGGGAAGCCAAGACTGAGGTACCCTGGAGAGCTTGGAAAGTACATGTTTGTATTCTGAACACCATAGCAGTGAGAGCAGAGTCTCATTTTTGCATCACAGGAGGACAGAACTTGGAAGAATACCACTATCATCCTCTCCCCCACTTTGACCCCTGTCGTACAGCTTGTCCCCATGCAACAGAACTAAATTGCGTCCCCTGCATTCAGATCTGCAGGGGAGGGGGAACCATATATTTTTAAAAAAGGAGGGAAAATGCCTGTCACAATTGACACAGTGTGGTTCAAGGTCAATCATGGAGAGATCTGTAAAGTAACTATTACAGTTGAACTTGCTAAACACAATAAAGGGTATGTTAATGGTTTCGCAACACTGAAAAATACATCTAAAGCAAAGCAACTAGCTTACCCTTGTTTCAGGTCTTTAAGGAGACACCCATAGCAGTCAGTTTTCCTTCTATCCTAATTAAAACTATTCCTTTTTGCTTAGTAATTATGTGAATGCTTCTATGACATTTAATTTAATCTAGCATTTTACATACCTTGCCTTAGACAGCAGTCCTTTTAAAACTAGTTTCATTCACTTTAATTAATATTTGTATGCAAGAAGATCAAACATATGGTGGATAGACCCACCTAAACGTCTCCCATTTTACTGTGTATAACATTAGTCACTTCTGTCCACACATGTGCTTCCTGCCTATTTACCTCATGATCATTTTAACAGCTTCCATGGTATAAATTAATGTTTACACCTTTTGTGTTTATTTAAAGAGGTAAGGTTATTGTGATGTTGCACTCCATGTGTTTCATGGAGATATGCTTATGAGTGTAAATATGATGTAAATGGAATATGCTTTATGCAGAAGGTCTCTTGTAAGGTATCATAACAAAGGTTATAACCTACTGAATATATTCCTCCTATTTGTATGCATGTATCTTTCTTGTATCTGAAGCTAGAAAGATGAAGTATAACTCTGAGGTCCTATTGTAATTATGCAAAGTGTGGGCCATAAATGGTGGTTTAGAATCTTGATGGCTCCCATTGACTAGGACGAATGGTTGTAAATGGCTCTGTTTACCTGCAAGCCATCCTGTGTACGTGTAGGCCAGCCCGTGGGTCATGAAGAATGAGGTCTGATATGACATGATATACCATGTCACCTGATACTGGAATCCATCTTAAACCTGGTGCTTTTCCATTTAGAAAGAGGGGTGGGGACCCATAGAGACAAAGGATTCCCTCCTTGTGCCAAAGCTATAAAAGGGGGTGGAGCAGGACAAGGGAGGGGTCCCAGTCATGGGAAAACCCCTGCTTAACACCTAAGACATCTGCTGGAACTAACAAGGACTGTACCAGGGGGAAAGGATTGGGCCCAGACTAGGAAGGCATCTAGTCTGTGAAAGAAGCTTATTGGAACATCTCTGAGGGTGAGATATTACCTGTAATGAATTTCTTAATGTATTAGGCTTAGACTTGTGTGTTTTGTTTTATTTTGCTTGGTGGCTTACTTGGTTCTGTCTTTTATTACTTGAAACCACTTAAATCCTACTTTTTATACTTAATAAAATCACTTTTGTTTATTATTAAACCCAGAGTAAGTGATTAATACCTGGGGGAGAAAACAGCTGTGCATATCTCTGTATCAGTGTTATAGAGGGCAGACAATTTATGAGTTTACATTGTATAAGCTTTATACAGAGTAAAACGGATTTATTTGGGGTTTGGATCCCATTGGGAGCTGGGTGTCTGGGTGCTGGAGATAAGTAACTGGTTGAGCTGCTTTCAGTTAAGTCTGCAGCTTCGGGGCATGGACCAGACCCTGGCTCTGGGTTGTACCAGGCTCGGCAAGACAGCGTTCTGGAGTCCCAAGCTGGCAGGGAAAACAGGCTCAGAGGTGGTTTCAGCATGTCAGGTGACAGTCCCAAGGGGATCTCTGTGACCGAACCCGTCACAGTTATTTCGATCTCTAGATTTCCATTTTTGAATAAAAGTGCTCTGGTCCCCTACACAGTCATGAGGAAGGCCAGAGAGGGAGTGGATTTTTTAAAAAGTGCTAAAATTAAGTTGAATTCCATAATATCCTTTTTCTATGCAGTATTATTAGATATTTTTCATTTCAAACATTTAAATAAAATAGGTTTTAATGTAATTGAAGTTTGAAAATGTAAGGGCAAATTCTGCTCTGTAAGCATTGATAGCATATTTGCATAGGGGGTATTTAATTAGATTTATAAGTAACTACTGTACAGTCCACCTACATCCTATCTGCTTGTTGTGGCAGAAGGCAGGCATGTCTTTTGTATTCTAGTCAGGTTCCTATACTTTGCTCACCACAATAGCATCTCAGCACCTTCCAGCGGTGTACTAAGCAATGTTACTGCATATCTATCACATGTTGTGTCATCTCTTAACCTCTCCACAGAGAATGAAGTATGTGAATGTAAATATACCTGTTAAAGTAAATATACCTGTTGCTGTGTATTTATGTAAGAGAAGGCAAGGTCAAAGAAATGCACCTTACATTTGGAGTGGAAAGTGGTGAGGTTTGTGATGGTCCTTAATTCCTGGGGGAGTTTATTCCACAGTCTTGGATCATCTCCGGAGAAAGTCTGTCTCCCACACAGCCATCTTTACTCTTATAGTTGAGAGTTCTGTTAATATTCCTGTGGCAGGAAAAACACCACAGCAGCCCAACGCTGTAGCATTTAATTTCAGAAAGGGGATCTACACAAAAATGAGGAGGTTAGTTAAACAGAAATTAAAGGCTACAGTGCCAAAAGTGAAATGCCTGCAAGCTGCATGGAAACTTTTTAAAGACACCATAATAGAGGCTCAACTTAAATGTATATCCCAAATTAAAAAACATAGTAAGAGAACCAAAAAAGAGTCTAAACAACAAAGTAAAAGAAGCAGTGAGAGGCAAAAAGGCATCCTTTAAAAAGTGGAAGTTAAATCCTAGTGAGAAAAATAGAAAGGAGCATAAACACTGGCAAATGAAATGTAAAATTACAATTAGGAAGGCCAAAAAAGAATTTGAAGAACAGTTAGCCAAAGACTCAAAAAGTAATAGCAATTTTTTTTAAGTACATCAGAAGCAGGAAGCCTGCTAAACAACCAGTGGGGCCACGGGACGATTGAGGTGCTAAAGGAGCACTCAAGGACGATAAGGCCATTGTGGAGAAACTAAATGAATTCTTTGCGTCGGTCTTCATGGCTGAGGATGTGAGGGAGATTCCCAAACCTGAGCCATTCTTTTTAGGTGACAGATCTGAGGAACTGTCCCAGATTGAGGTATCATTAGAGGAGGTTTTGGAACAAATTGATAAATTAAACAGCAACAAGTCACCAGGACCAGATGGTATTCACCCAAGAGTTCTGAAGGAACTCAAATGTGAAATTGCAAAATTACTTAACTGTAGTCTGTAACCTATCATTTAAATCAGCTTCTGTACCAGATGACTGGAGGATAGATAATGTGACGCCAATTTTTAAAAAGGGCTCCAGAGGGGATCCCAGCAATTACAGGCCTGTAAGCTGGACTTCAGTACCAGGCAAACTTGTTGAAACTATAATAAAGAACAATATTGGCAGATGTAGATGAAGATAATTTGTTGAGGAAGAGTCAACATGGTTTTAATAAAGGGAAACCATGTCTCACTAATCTACTAGAATTCTTTGAGTGGGTCAACAAGCATGTGGACCAAGGGGATGCAGTGGATATAGGGTACTTAGATTTTCAGAAAGCCTTTGACAAGGTTCCTCAGCAAGGGCTCTTATGGAAAGTAAGCTGCCACAGGATAAGAGGGAAGGTACTCTCATGGATTGGTAATTGGTTAAAAGATAGGAAACAAAGGGCAGGTATAAATCAGTGGTTCCCAAACTAGGGGTGCTGCTTGTTCAGGGAAAGCCCCTGGCAGGCCTGGCTGGTTTGTTTACCTGCCGAGTCCGCAGGTTCGACCGATCGCGGCTCCCACTGGCCATGGTTCGCTGTTCTTGGCCAATGGGGGCTGCGGAAAGCGGCAGAGGCCTAAGGACATGCTGGCTGCCCTTCCCGCAGCCCCCCTTGGCCTGGAGTAGCGAACCGTGGCCAGTGGGAGCCGCGATCGGTCGAACCTGCAGACACGGCAGGTAAACAAACCAGCCCGGCCTGGCAGGGGCTTTCCCTGAACAAGCGGTGCCCCTAGTTTGGGAACCACTGGTATAAATGGTCAGTTTTCAGAATGGAGAGAGGTAAATAGTGGTGTCCTCCAAGGGTCTGTTCTGGGACCAGTCCTATTCAACATATTCATAAATGATCTGGAAAAAGGGCTAAACAGTGAGGTGGCAAAAATTTGCAGATGATACAAAATTACTAAAGATAATTAAGAGCCAGGCAGACTGCGAAGAGCTACAAAAGGATCTCTCAAAACTGGATGACTGGGCAACAAAATGGCAGATGAAGTTTAATGTTGATAAATGCAAAGTAATGCACATTGGAAAACATAATCCCAACTATACATATAAAATGATGAGGTGTAAATTAGCTGTTACCACTCAAGAAAGAGATCTTGGAGTCGTGGATAATTCTCTGAAAACATCCACCCAATGTGCAGTGGCAGTCAAAAAATCAAACAGAATGCTGGGAATAATTAAGAAAGGGATAGATAATAGGACAGAAAATATCATGTTGCCTATATATAAATCCATGATACGCCCACATCTTCAATATGGTGTGCAGATGTGGTCGCCCCATCTCAAAAAAGATATATTGGAATTGGAAAAGGTTCAGAAAAGGGCAACAAAAATTATTAGGGGTATGGAACGGCTTCCGTATGAGGAGAGATGAATAAGACTGGAACTTTTCAGCTTGGAAGAGAGACAGCTAAGGGAAGATATGATTGAGATCTATAAAATCATGACTGGTGCGGAGAAAGTAGACAAGGAAGTGTTGTTTACTACTTCTCATAACACAAGAACTAGGGGTCACCAAATGAAATTAATAGGCAGCAGGTTTAAAACAAATAAAAGGAAGTACAGTCAACCTGTGGAACTCCTTGCCAGAGGATGTTGTGAAGGCCAAGACCATAACAGGATTTAAAAAAGAACTAGATAAATTCATGGAGAATAGGTCCATCAGTGGCTGTTAGCAAGGATGGGCAGGAATGGTGTCCCTAGCCTCCGTTTGCCAGAAGCTGGGAATGAGCGACAGGGGATGGATAACTTGATGATTACCTGTTCTGTTCATTCCCTCTGGGGCACCTGGCACTGGCCACCATTGGAAGACAGGATACTGGGCTAGATGGACCTTTGGTATGATCCAATAGGGCCGTTCTTATGTTCTTTTGTGCCAGAGGAGCCTAGCTGTCAACCCTGGTTTTTGTCCTGGAGCTTGAGATGTTCTTTTAGTTATCCTGGACCCAAGCCATTGAAAGCTTTGAAGATAAGGACTGAGACCTTGAACTTGAGATTCAATATTCTATTGGAAGCCAGGGTAGGGAGCAGAGGACAGATCTGGTATGTTTTCAGTAGCCTGTGTTGCTGAGGAGACACGCTGCAGCATCCTGAACTAGCTGGAGTTTATTAAGGGCTAAAGGCGTCATGTGCAGGTGATCCAGCCGAGAGGTGACTAAGCATGAATAACCAAGTTTCCTAGTGAAATGGAGATGGCAGAAAGCATCGTAGGAGCTCAATATCAGTGAGTAATCCAGGATTGCTCCTGGACTATAGACTGAATGGACCATTTGTGGCTGTGTATCATCAATGGAGGCTTCACTGTGGCTGAAAGCTCTTCAAAGTACTTTCTTCTGCCCACCAGCATCACCTCTGTGTTGCTTGGGTTCAGCTTAAGTCAGCTGTTCTTCATTCAAGAGCTGATCTCATCTGAGCATTGAGCCAGCTTGGTGGTAGTGGTGTGGTTGTATGTGATGAAAGATAGGTAGAACAGTGTATCATCTGCATATTTCTGGCACTTGAATCCACATAACCTGACCAGATCACCTGGTGGTTGAATGTAGGTGTTGAAAAGGATTGGAGAGAGAATTTATCATTATGTGATTCCACAAGCAAGGGGTCTAGTGGAGGAAGATGCAGTTTCCCATGACCGTATGTTGCATCCTTCCAGAAAGGACTCAAACCATTTTAGCGCATAACCTTGGACCTTTGCCATCTCTCTCAAGTGAGCAGCAGAATATCATGATCCACAGTGTCAAATGTTGCAGAGAGGTCCAGGAGGATGAGTGGATGAAAGTCAGGCCCAATTGAAGTATCTCAGGGTGGGAATCAAAAAATAAAATCAAGGCACCCAAACTCGCTTGTTACTCTTGAAAATCTGGGTTAATGGATATGAAAATGTAAATACTGTGGTGCAGCAGCAGGAGCCAGTGCAATGGTTAGGTAGAAGGAAGCACAGGACATGGCACAAACACATGAGAAAATTAATGCTAAACTCGAATGTAACATGGTACCTTGCAGGAAAGAAAATCATCCGTAAGCACCATGCTCCCTACCCAATGGACTATAGAATCATATTCTCTCTCGCTGTGGCCTAATGACTATTTAAGTATTTATCCATAGTGAAACAGTCATTGTTAGGGAGAGAGATAGAGAACGACTTTGTAATGTAGTGGTTTGGGCACTTATGTGGGAGCTGAGAGACCCAGAGTCCAGTTCCCCTGCTCCAATCACTCTTTCATTACTTATCCAGAGTGCAACAGCTTCAGCAAGTGAGATTGAGGGAGCCCCCACAACAGAATATCCCATAGCTCAGTGGTTAGAGCATGCTCGTGGGAGGCCCCTGTTTAAATCCTTTCTCCTGCTTCTGGCAGAGTGGGGGGAATTAAATGAGGATCTCTGTAACAGGAAGATCTGCCCTTTAATAGCCTGAGGTGGGGGGGAAGAGGGAGCAGTCGACCCTGCCCCAGAGAGAATTGTAGCAGGCAGGTGCTGGGAGTCAGGTGACCCAGCTGATCATATGATTGGGCTACACTCTCAGCTGGACAGTGTAAAGGGTGAAAACCAAGAGAGAGGAGTGGTAACTATAGCAGGCGTCTGCAGGCACTCTGGCCCTCCCTGTGGTGCCCACTGCAAGGTCAGAGAGGGCCCTATCCAGTAGATACTAGAGGACCCCAATGTGAACCCCTAACCAAACTGTTGTTTGTACAAACAACAAACACGCTTTTCTTTCTTGTTTGTGGAGACAATAAGCACAACCCTGAAGAAGGGGACTAACCTGGGTGTGGCTGATTGTCTATTTCCAGCTGGCAGCGGCACCACCACCACCTCCTCCTCCTCTCCCCGGCTCCCATTTTGTGTGGTGTACCTAACTAAGTCCCACAAGATATGCCTTAGGTACTGTGACAGAGCTTCCTCTCCGCCTTCCCTTCCATTTAGCGGCGGGCTGGGTATTCCTCTCTTCCCTCAGGATTTTCCCCATACCCCTGGGTTTACTATCCACACCCAGTCGGAGCAGGGTTCCTCCCGGCCTCCTTACAAGGGTTGGGGATGGGGGGCAGCCTCTCAATCTCTGGTAGCCCCTCTGGGTGTGGTGGCAACAGACCACACACCCAGTTCAGTCTCTCCTCTCTGGCAGGGTCTCTTCCCTCAGACATCCGGGGCCTGGAAGGGCCATCCTCCCTTTGCCTTCTGTACCTGTGTGGCTTCTCTCCTAATGTTTGTCAGTGTCTGCACTACCCAGCTCTCCAGTAGCTCGCCTTCCTCCCTCAGCTCCTATCGCGCACCCCTATCTGGCTGGAGGGGAGGCTTTTAACAGGTTCTGGCAGGCCCTTTTGGATAGCCTCCAGCTTATTTAGTTGGGGCTTTACTACACCTCTTCCTATGATGTATCCAAGGTATTTAGCCTCTGCTAGCCCTATGGCGCACTTGGCTGGATTGGCTGTGAGGCTGGCCCACCTTAGGTTGTTCAGCACCGCTTCCACCTTTCCCAGGTGGGTCTCCCAGTCTGGGGTATGGATAATCACATCGTCCAGATATGCAGCAGCATAACTGGCATGGGGGGCAACAGCTTGTCCATGAGGCACTGGAAGGTGGCTGGGGCCACATGCAGTCCGAAGGGGAGAACAGTATACTGAAATAGCCCCTCTAGTGTGGAGAAAGCAGTCTTTTCTTTTGCTTCTTTGGCTAGGGGGATATGCTGATACCGCTTTGTCAAATCCAGGGGGGTCAGGAACCGCGTGTTGCCCAGTCGGTCAATGAACTCGTCTATGTGGGCTATAGGGTATGTGTTATACCAATAAAATAAAAACCAGCAGGATCTTATTAAAGGGAATAAGGCAAAATGCCACATTTATTGTGAATCCAGAAAGAATCATAGTAAGCAGTTAGTTATAGCTATAACATTCCATTCAATTTCATATTTATTTGCACATTCATTCACACACACAAGTTCTGCAAGGTTGTTATCATAGTTACCAGCCTTAGTGTTGCTTGTGCCAAGGCACTGGCCAGGTGGCCTGGACATGAGGAGAGAGCAGGGCCTTGTCAGATGCTCATCTGATGCTCCTGGAAGTTGGTTTGCAGTATCAGACCCCAAAGTTCTCACTTTCTAGAGTCCATTTTTATAGGAATTTCTTCCTATGCCAGTCTATGGGAATTGCTTCATCATGCTGTTGCTGAATCAATCAGCAGATGGCACATTCCTGAAGGCTCCGTGCTACCAGATGTTATCTTGTTCTTTGGTTCTCCCATCCTTGAGGCTGTTGGGTGGATTCCAGTCTGCCTTCCGGGGGTCCTCTGGTTGTTTCCAGTTGACGCCTTCTTCGGCCGATGGACACTGGATTCTTAGGCTGGCACCTCCCTGATCATTCATTTATTATCCACACCAAGCATCCATCCACATACATCCTCTATCTCTATTTTAATCACAATTGTTAACAAAGCGAGATAAATACAACAAAAGGGCGGGGAGTCTCTGTGTGCTGTTTCTGTCGTTACAAAGTGTCGCTCTGAGTCTCTCTCTGTGTGAGTAGTTGTTGTTACAAAGTATTGCTTTGAGAATAGACTCTGTTTTAGAATGTACTAACACAATTAGCAGCTTGCAAGTTTCACATAGAGAGGGAGAGAAACAGTAAAAATAAGAGACCAAAAACCAAGAGACCTCTTAATTAGTAATACCCTGGAATTTAAACTATGGGGAATCAAACTCATTTGTGATTTTAATACAGAACTTCTTTAATATGATCCAACATATGCATCAAACTGGGATACCTCATTCAGTCAGTGAAAGTCATTGCAGATCTTGTAGTGCCATCAGGTTTGGGCACCAGCATGATCGGGCTGGACCACTGATTATGGGATTCCTTGATGACCCCTAATTCCAACATTCTCTTCACTTCCGCCTTGATTTCCTCCCTTTTGGCCCCTGGGACCACCGTAGGGCCTTAGCATCACCTTGGCCCTGGGGTTCATGAAGATGTGGTGATATGCCTCAGTCGTCCAGCCCGGTCTCATTGAGAACACATCCTGGTTCCGACTGACCATCTTGGACACCTCGGTCTTTTGATCTGATGTCAAGTTGGGGGATAGTCTCACCTGCTTGGGCCGGTTGCTTTCCCAGGGCAGGGCCTTTTGGGTGACTACACATGCCTCTTGATTGTGCCAAGACTTCAGGAGGTTGACATGGTAGATCTGCTCTTGCTTCCGGCATCCCGGCTCTCAGACCTTGTAGTTCACCTTTACAATGGGTTCGACCACTTTGTAGGGCCCTTGCCACTGGGCCAAGAGCTTACTCTCTGCCATGGGTACCAATACCATCTCCCGGTCTCCAGGTTGGAACCGCTGAACCTTTGCTTGGTGGTTGTAGTGAGCTCGTTGGGTCTCCTGCGCTGTGTCCAAGTGCTCCCGTACAATGGGGGTGACTCAGGTTATCCAAACTCTCATCTGTAGCATGTGCTCAGTTATGTTTCTCCCCACATTGGGTTCTTCCTCCCAGATTTCCTTGGCTATGTCTAATATGCCACGGGGGTGGTGCCTGTATAATAGCTCAAAGGGGGAAAACCTGGTGGAAGCCTGAGGAACCTCCTGAATGGCGAACATGAGGTAAGGCAGTAGTTTGTCCCAGTCTTCCTGTCCTGACTTACCACTTTCCTTATCATGGCTTTGAGGGTCCTGTTGAACCTTTCCTGCAGATCAGTGGTCTTGTGGTGGTAGACAGAAGTCCACAGGGCCTGTACATGGAGTAGAGTGCATAGGTCCTTCATCAGTTTTGACATGAAAGGGGTCCCTTGGTTGGTCAGTATGTCCTTTGGTAGCCCTACATGGGCAAAGATCTCCACTAGCTCCTTGGCTATTGACTTGGAGGCTGTGTTCCTCAGGGGAATGGCTTCTAGGTACTGGGTGGCATAGTCCAGGATGATGAGCACATGCTGGTGGCCTCGGGTTGTCTTCTCCAGGGGGCCCATCAGGTCCATGGCTATCCACTCAAACAGGATCTCTACGGTTGGCAGAGACACTAAAGGTACCCTCAAGTGGGAATGGGGACTATGTAGCTGACACTCAGGGCAGGAGGCGCAATACCGCCAGAAGAACCTTTGTAGGATCCGTGCCAGGTCTTCTCCACCCCTAGGTGCCCTCCAAAAAGGTGACTGTGGGTAAGGTGTAACACCCCCTCTGATGCTTTCGTGGCACCAGGAGTTGTTGTACCTCCTGTCCCTGCATCTGTACGACTCAGTACAGGAGATCCTTCTTGATCATGAAGTAGGACCCTGGTCCCTGAGCTTTTCCATCTATAGATACCTCATCTATCTCAGCCACCTTCTTCCTGATGTTATCATATCTCGGTTCTTCCGCATGGTCCTGCCTGAAATTCTCCCTCCCGGGATTAACCTGCCTGAGCTCTAGGGGGCCTGGCTCTGCCCCCTCTGCCAGTTAGGTGGCATCATGTTTGGGACCTGCCTTGGGTCCCTCTCCCGCTGTAGCAGCCTCCCTATCCACTGCCCATGTCTGCATGCCTACAAGGGCAGCCTTCTGGCCCTGAGTCAGGATCTAGGTTCCCAAGGCCTTAGCTGCCCTTTCCCGCTTGATGTTCCTGACCCTCCCAGGAATGGGGAACAGATCCTGAGATATCTCAGAGAAAATCGGGGGGTGGCATTCTGCTGTGGAAGACTCATTAACTTCAGGATCCTCTCCTTCCTCCAAATCCTCTGGTGGGAGCAAGCTTCCAGACCCTGGGAAATCTCTCCCTATGAGTATGGGGTACGGGAGTTTAGGGACCACTCTCACTGTTACTCTGATGATGTTCCCCTGGATCTCAATCTTTACCGGGATGGTGGGGTAATAACTAACCACCCCATGGACGCATGTTACCACCTGCATTAGTTGGCTATGTTTCACAAGCTTCCCTGAGATGAGTGTGATAACACTCCTGGAGTCCACAAGCACCATGGTCTGTCCCATTCAGTCTCACCGGCCTTGTATATTTATGTGGGGTTACTGCGATCCCCACGAGGTAGATTAGGATGCATGGGTCTGTCCAATTCCCCAGGTTACACTGCATGGGCTCCTCAGTGTTGGGCCACTGGGCCACTATGTGCCCCCACTCCCCACACACATAACACCTATATATGACCCTAGCTCTCCCCCCCCGCCCGTCCTTTGGGCTAGGGGTACAGGTCCCACAGTCCTCTTTGCCCAGGTCGCTCCATCCCTTCGTGGCCCCCGGCTGGTCTTTGGCTCCCCTCTTCTCCCACGTAGACCTTCCCAGGTGCTTGGTCATCCAGACTCCCGGGGTCGGAGCTGATCGTATGATTTGGAGTGAATCTTCCTTGGGTGGTTGGGAAAGTTCCCTGGCCATCATCCGTCTCTCCACCTGGTCTACCCATTCGCGGAGGTCTGGCAACAGTCCCCTCATGTATCAGTCTATGACCAGAATTTCCTCTGGACTATGGGCCTCAGGTCTCCGCCACTTCCGTGTGAGGTGGATGAGGTCAAATAATTGGGAGCTTGGAGGCTTGCTCTGTTGGTACCTCCACTCATGATTTGATTTAGTTGGGGATTGGTCCTGCTTTGAGCAGGGGGTTGGACTAGATGACCTCCTGAGGTCCCTTCCAACCCTGACATTCTATGATTCTGTGATACCTCTGGGCCCGCACCACTGCCATCACCCCTGATTGGGCAAGGATCTCCACTTTCAAGTGGGGGTAGTTGACTGCAGCTTCTGCAGGCATGTCATGGTAAGCCTTTTGGGGTAAGTCTTTTCCCCAAACAAAAAGTGGGTGAGGATGCTGGCCCACTGGTCCTGAGGCCAGGCCTCGCACAATATGGTCCTTTCAAAAGGACCTCCACATCGTGCCCCCACATCGTCTTCCGCAGTCATCTTTGGTAGATAACTGGTGGCCCTCATGGCTCGGTCCCTTTGGGCCCATGGGCTAGGGTGGTCAGGGTTTTCAGCTGGTCCATCACTTCTTGTAGGAGGGCTCAGTCTTGGGTCACCTGACTCATCAGTAATTGGTTGGTCTTGTGCTGCAACCGAATCGATTCCTGCTGGGCTGTCATCTGAGCCTGGGTGACCTCCTGCTGGGCCGCCGTGGACTTTACTAGTGCCCTCACCATGACAAGAAAATCCCTCTCTCTCCCCATTCACCGTATAAGAATCCTAGATGCCTAACTTGGCTTTGTGGGTTGCAGTGTTCCTGTGATTTTCTAGGTGCTTAAAAGTTACTGTTGAAACACTTAGCATCACAGCACCTAAGAGTCTTCGTGGATCTCACCCTTATTTTTTGGCCTCCTGAAAATTGCACCCACTAACTTTTAGACTTGACATGAATGGAGAATCTGTGTTGATTTTGGGGGAGGGGAGAGTCAAAAATGGGGGGCAGGGTCTGGAATTGCATCCCTGGAAAATTTTGAAATACCTATAGCAAATCCTTGCATTTTGCAAGATGAAAACATTTCAAAAGACAGACTGGGGTGGGAACACACAACAGTAACGGTGCATTCCCTGGTTTCTAATGTTTGTGTTTTGTGTGGGCCAGTGTTTCCTGGTCCTCAGTGGCTGCTGTTTCTGGCTGTCCACTTTCATGTTCTGGAGGGGTATGAGGCAGTGCTAAGCAACCTTAGCGCTCACTGAACAAAGCTTTGTTAGTGATTTTTCTTGTCTTTTGAGAAACTGGTCGTAAGAAGTGGATCATATTGAGAAGCACCTGCGGGAAGGGGCATCCTGAGCACATTTTGTTGCCCCTCAACTGTCATCTCCCTTCTCCTCCTAGCCTCTACACCTTCAGCAGGGAGGGTCCTTATGGATGAGGAAAGCAAGTAGTCAATGGGCTGCAAACAGTGCAGTGGGAGGCAGCCAGTCCTTACTCCATATCAAAGTTCAGTGCAGAGACAAGGGACTTTACATATCATTTGCCCCCAGAAGCAGGAGATGAAGAATCCCAGAGTCACTTTCCCGCAAGGAAGGATCTCAGGGCTACACTTTCCCACAGAAACTGGGGCAAGGGCAACTCCACAATGCCTTACCTTCCTCAGACATTGTTCTTCACTAGGAAGATGGTATCCTGGTAACTTTGAGACTGAATAGTTGGAGACTTGCAAGTAGGAGGGGCAGAGCTTTTTTGGCAGCTGACCCGTGACTGTAGAGCTCACACCCTAAATATGTTAAAATCATCATGACTCACTGCCCTCAGAACAAAACGAATATATCTGAATTACTTTCCCATGATGATGGTAATAAAAATTCCTGTGTGGTGGGAGGGAACAAGAGAAAAGCAAACTCTAAGACATTTGTAAAACTTGTTAAACATCTTGTTAGCTTTCTAAGGTTTGAAGATGCAGTGGCAGAAAGTGCAATGTGAAAACCTAGATATCGATTTTATAGAACAGTTCTGCAACATGTGAGGGGTGAGGAAACAGTATCATCATCACTGAAGATCCCAGTGTAAACTGAGATGGAGCCACTCTCTGAACATAGTTTCTTTAGTTAAGAAATCGAGAATGTGGGAATAATCAGACTGTCAGTGGTTGGCAATAATCAGAGTTTCTCATCCTTTTCCACACCAGGACCCCCTTACCGGAATCTTAGCCTCTTCAAAACTTCCAATTTAGCAACGCGGGAAGGGCAAGATGGTCACAGCCCCCTCGCAACTCTTCATGATCCCCTGGCAGCTCTAAAGCAAACACACCACAGAGTGAGATAGGAAAGAGCTGTCCTTAACCAAAAAGAATCAAATAAAGGTCCATACCACAAACTGAGTATAGCCTCAAGGTCAATTCCAGAGGGAGAAAAGACCCTTTCCTACTCCACTTGTAGGCCTTTCCTTTCCCATTCACCAGGTCTGAAAATAGTTTGCCCACTCCAGACAGAAGAGATAAATCCCAATCAGTTGATTCCCAGGTTTTCCTTGTCTCTGGGAGGCCAAGCATGTCTTCCCACACATTAGGTGTATTTACCATCTGTAGCCTGAGGTTCTGTTTCTCTTCGTGAAATCCTGTTGTTTTTCTCTCTCTTCTAGGCATATTTTAGTTGTCAGGCCTGTGGGATTTAGTTTCTTCCAAGTCTAGTAAAGAGGGGTTCTCCTTGTCCTCCCAACAGTTTAAAAACAGAAAAAAAGAAAGAAAAAAGGAAAGAAAGAAAAAATAAAAAAATCACTGTCCACAGACTTTGTTAATGCAGCGTTAAGATTAACAGGCAGTGGCTTGTACCCTTCTGGAATGTCAAGTGCATTTATATTTAATCCTCTGAAAACCGGGAAATAAATAAAATCTCCTTCCTCCCACATTAAGTTAGTCCCCGCGCAGTTGTCAACAGGTATTGGACAAAAGCAAGCCTGACTGATCCCTAACAAAATCTGGTATTTTCTGTGTTGTGTTCTAACACAATGCTATACCAACATTCTTCTTTGCACACTTCCATTGACACCAACTATGCTAGGTTTGGTGTACTGAGCCAAGGAGTAGTTGCAGCTAGTTGACAAAATTTATATTGCTATCTGATTCCTCCGGCTGCAATTGCACCTCTCAGGGATCCCTTTTTTTCTGAGCTGTGATATCCAGGAGGTCCAAGTATATAATACAATGGCCCCTCTTGGCTCTAAAATCTAAGAGTCTGAAAGAGTTTTTAAATGTCTAAAGTTTCAGGACTGCTAGAACAGCTGTCAGTCTCACTTCCAGAAGGTGACATTTCAGTAGCTAAAACTGGTAGGATAACACTATGTTTCAGAATTCAGAGTAAAGATCTTTTTTTGATGGATAATCACCAGAAGAGGCCCTAAATCAGGGGTCTCAAACTCAAATGGCCATGAGGGCCACATGAGGACTAGTGCACTGGCCCGAGGGCCACATCACTGAACCCCCACCCCTCGCTGCCCCTGGCCCTGCAGCCACTCCACCCCTTCCATGAGGCTCTGCCCCTGCCCCGCCTCTTCCCACCCCTTTCCCGCCCCCATTCCAACCCGTTCCCTGAAGTCCCCACCCCAACTCTGCCTCCTCCCTGCCCCCAGGGGGAGCAGGAGGGGTGCGGGGTGTGGCGGGGGCTCAGGGCAGGGAGTTGGAGTGTGGGGTGCAGGAGGGGTGAGGGGTATGGTAGGGGGTCGGGGTGCAGGGTGCAGCAGGGGGCTCAGGGCAGGGAGTGCAGGAAGTGTGCAGGGTGCGGCAGGGGGCTCAGGGCAGGGAGTTGGGGTGTGGGGTGCAGGAGGGATGAAGGGTGCAGCAGGGGGTCAGGGTATGGCAGGGGGCTCAGAGCATGGGTTTGGGGTGCAGGGAGGAGTGCGGCAGGGGGCTCAGGGCAAGGCGTTGGGGTGCAGGAGGGGTCTGGGGTGCGGCAGGGGGATCAGGGCAGGGCGTTAGGGTGTGGGGTGCAGGAGGGGTTCAGGATGCAGGCTCCGGCCCGGTGCTGCTTACCGAGAGCGCCTCTGGGGTGGTAGTGGCAAGCACTGGGGCCAGGGTAGGCTCCCTGCCTGCCTGCCCTGGCCCTGGCCCCAGCCACGCTCCGCTCCGGGAAGCAGCTGGAACCACGTCCCTATGGCCCCGGGGGTGGGGACGGGAGAGAGAGCTCCGTGCGCTGCTCTTGCTGTGCCTCCAGGTACCTACCCCGAAGCTCCCATTGGCCGCGGTTCCCGGTTCCTGGCCAATGGGAGCTGCGGTCCCTGAAGCCTATCTCTTTTGTGGTGTGAGGGACACCCTGGCACATGTGTACCTTCAGTGCGCCAGGCTGCAGCCCCTTTTCCGTCTCCTCCAGAACCTCTTATTGAGGTTCTGGCTGCACTTCTCCCCGCACTTGTTTATTTATGCACACCCAATCCGAGGCCCCACGAAGTCGTGGGACCACCTCGTCAACCTCCTCCTGGCCATGGCCAAGGTGGCCATTCGTAACATCAGGGAGAGGAGGTTGGCGGGGGGCGGGGGGTCCTGCGACTGTGGGGCTGGTTTTCGTTCCTTTATCCATTCATGTATCTGGGCAGAGTTCCTCTGGGCTGCGCCTGCCGGCTCTCTCGATGTCTTTGAGGAGCAATGGGCGCTGTCCAGGGTTCTCTGCTCGGTGTCCCCTTCTGTTTCCCTAGTTTTGGCCCTTTAACCCCTATGCCTGTTCCCGTTATTTCATTTGTTGTCCCCCGAACTTGGTTGGGTTCTGGGTTTAGTAGCCCCTCCCTAGGCTGGAGGAGGGGCTTTTAGGTGTGGGCGAGCTCTCCCGCATCCCGGTGCTCAAAAGGACCACTCTCTTGTAGCCATCTCTAACCTAAATCTTCCTTGCTGCAGAATAAGCCCATTACTTTTTGTCCTACCTTCAGTGGAAAAGAAGAACAATTGATCACTGTTCTCTTTATAAGAGCCCTTAATATATTTGAGAGTCCCCCCATAGTTTTCTTTTCTCAAGACTAAACATGCTAATTTTTTTAACCTTTCCTTAAAGGTCAGATTTTCTAAATCTTTTATAATTTTTGTTGCCTTCCTCTGGATTCTCTCCAATTTGTCTAAATTTTTGCTAAAGTGTGGTGCTCAGAATTGGACACAGTACTCCATCTGAGGACTCATAGATATTAAGGTTAGAAGGGACCATTATGATCATCTAGTCTGACCTCCTGCACAATGCAGGCCACAGAACCTCACCCACCGACCCACTCCTGCAATAAACCTCTCACCTATGTCTGAGCTATTGAAGTCCCCAAATCATGGTTTAAAGACTTCAAGGTGCAGAGAATCCTCCAGCAAGTGACCTGTGCCCCATGCTACAGAGGAAGGTGAAAAACCCCCAGGGCCTCTTCCAACCTGCCCTGGAGGAAAATTCCTTCCCAACCCCAAATATGGTGATCAGCTGAACCGTGAGCACGTGGGCAAGATTCACCAGCCAGATACCCAGGAAAGAATTCTCTGTAGTAACTCAGATCCCACACCATCTAACATCCCATCACAGGCCATTGGGCCTATTTACCATGAATAGTTAACATGATTTTGGCAATTAATTGATCTTTATCCCATCATACCATCTCCTCCATAAACTCATCGAGTTTAATCTTGAAGCCAGATAGGTCTTTTGCGCCCCCTGCTTCCCTTGGAAGGCTATTCCAGAACTTCGCTCCTCTGATGGTTTGAAACCTTCATCTAATTTCAAGTCTAAACTTCCTGATGGCTAGTTTATATCCATTTGTTCTTGTGTCCACGTTGGTACTGAGTTTAAATAATTCCTCTCCCTCTACGGTATTTATCCGTCTGATATAGTTATAGAGAGCAATCATATCTCCCCTCAATCTTCTTTTTGTTAGGCTAACAAGCCAAGCTCCTTGAGTCTCCTTTCATAAGACAGGTTTTCCATTCCTTGGATCATCCTAGTAGCCCTTCTCTGTACCTGTTCCAGTTTGAATTCATCCTTCTTAAACATGGGAGACCAGAACTGCACACAATATTCCAGATGAGGTCTCACCAGTGCTTTGTATAACGGTACTAAAACCTTCTTATCTCTACTGGAAATACCTCGCCTGATGCATTTCAAGACCGCATTAGCTTTTTTTCACAGCCATATCACATTGGCAGCTCATAGTCATCCTCTGGTCAACCAATACTCCAAGGTCCTTCTCCTCCTCCGTTACTTCTAATTGATGCGTCCTCAGCTTATAACTAAAATTCTTGTTATTAATCCCTAAATGCATGACCTTACACTTCTCACTATTAAATTTCATCCTATTACTATTACTCCAGTTTACAAGGTCATCCAGATCCTCCTGTATGATATCCTAGTCATTCTCTGTATTGGCAATACCTCCCAGCTTTGTATCATCCACAAACTTTATTAGCACACTCCCACTTTTTGTGCCGAGGTCAGTAATAAAAAGATTAAATAAGATTGGTCTCAAAACCGATTCCTGAGGAACTCCACTGGTAACCTCCCTCCAGTCTGACAGTTCACCTTTCAGTATGACCCGCTGTTGTCTCCCCTTTAACCAATTCCTTATCCACCTTTCAATTTTCATATTGATCCCCATCTTTTCCAATTTAACTAATAATTCCCCATGAGGCACTGTATCAAACGCCTTACTGAAATATAGGTAAATTAGATCCACTGTGTTTCCTTTGTCTAAAAAATCTGTTACATTCTCAAAGAAGGAGATCAGGTTGGTTTGGCACGATCTATCTTTTGTAAAACCATGTTGTATTTTGTCCCATTTACCATTGACCTCAATGTCCTTAACTACTTTCTCCTTCAAAATTTTTTTCAAAACCTTGCATACTAGAGATGTCAAATAAACAGGCCTGTAGTTACCCGGATCACTTTTTTTCCCTCTCTTAAAAATAGGAACTATGTTAGCAATTCTCCAGCCATACAGTACAACCCCTGAGTTTACAGATTCATTAAAAATTCTTGCTAATGGGCTTGCAATTTCATGTGCCAATTCCTTTAATATTCTTGGATGAAGATTATCTGGGCCCCCCGATTTAGTCCCATTAAGCTGTTCCAGTTTCGCTTCTACCTCAGATATGGTAATATCTACCTCCATATCCTCATTCCCATTTGTCATGCTACCATTATCCCTAAGCTCCTCATTAGCCTCATTAAAGACTGAAGCAAAGTATTTGTTTAGATATTGGGCCATGCCTAGATTATCCTTAACCTCCACTCCATCCTCAGTTTTTAGCGGTCCCACTTCTTCTTTCTTTGTTTTCTTCTTATTTATATGGCTATAGAACCTTTTACTGTTGGTTTTAATTCCCTTTGCAAGGTCCTTCTCACTTTATCCCTGCATGTTCTGGCCTCCATAAAGTAGCTTTCCTTGCTGATTCCTCCCATCTTCCACTCCCTGTATGCTTTCTGCTTTTTCTTAATCACCTTTCTGAGATGCTTGCTCATCCAGCTTGGTCTACAACTCCTGCCTATGAATTTTTCCCCCTTTCTTGGGATGCAGGCTTCTGATAGCTTCTGCAGTTTTGACTTGAAGTAATCCCAGGCCTCCTCCACCTTTAGATCCATAAATTCTTCAGTCCAATCCACTTCCCTAACTAATTTCCTTAATTTTTGAAAGTCAGCCCTTTTGAAATCAAAAACCCTAGTCGCAGATTTATTTTTGTTTATCCTTCCATTCAGTTTGAACTGAATTAGCTCATGATCACTTGAACCAAGGTTGTCCCCTACAACCATTTCTTCTATGAGGTCCTCACTACTCACCAAAACCAAATCTAAAATGGAATCCTGTCTAGTCGGTTCAGCAGCTACTTGATGAAGGAATCCATCAGCTATCGCATCTAGGAAAATCTGAGCCCTATTCTTATTGCTAGCACTCATCCTCCAGTCTATATCTGGGAAGTTAAAGTCTCCCATGATCATGCAATTTCCAATTAGTATTTACTTCATTAAAAATGTTAAAGAGGGCTCTATCCATATTCAAATTAGATCCCGGCGGTCTATAGCACACCCCAAGTACTATCACAGGGAGGCTCTAGTAGTTTTCTTCCCCAATGTGATTTTTGCCCAGACGGACTCTGTCTTATCCATTCCATCGCTTCTTATTTCTTTACATTCTACCTCATCCTTGATATACAATGCTACTCCACCACCTTTACCTATATTTCTGTCTTTCCTAAACAGCATATACCCTTCAATACCTGTAGTCCAGTCATGACTACTGTTCCACCATGTTTCTGTTATCCCTATAATATCTGGTTTCACTTCCTGCACCAGTAGCTCTAGTTCCTCAATTTGTTACCTAGGCTCCTCGCATTGGTGTACAAACATCTTAATTTTTGCTGTTTGGTCTCGCTCTTTACCCGATTAGGCATGGACATTCTACAGCCAGTATGACCTATTAGACTGGTATCCACACTGCCCTTCCTCCTTATGTCCATTCTCCTACCCACGGCTGTATCCTTTCTTACTTTGTTTCCTTCCCTCTCAATGCTAAAATCCGGTGTGGAGATTACCCCCAAATTTCTAGTTTAAAGCTCTCTTAATCTGTTGTGCCAGCTTCCATCCTAGAAGTCTATTTCCTTCCCTACTCAGATGAAGTCCATCCCGAGAGAACTGTCCTCTGTCCATGAATGCCTCCCAGTGGCCATATATCCCAAAGCCCTCCTTATAGCACCACTGCCTGAGCCATCTGTTGATAGTCATAATCTTGTCACACCTTTGTTGCCCTTCTCTAGGAACAGGCAGAATCCCACTGAAGATCACCTGAGCCTTGATTTCCTTAAGCGTCTTCCCCAGCCTGGCATAGTCTCCCTTGATACGTTCCGGTGAGAATCTGCCGGTATCATTTGTTCCCACATGAAGGACAATCAGTGGATTCTTTTCCACTCCCTTTAGGATCCTTTTCAACCTCAGGTCCACATCCTGTATCTTAGCACCTGGAAGACAGCACACCCTTCTATTCTCTGGATCAGCTCTGGTTACAGGCCTGTCTATTCTTCTCGGTAAGGAGTCCCCGATCAGGAGTCCCCTTTTCCTAGTGACTGTGCGATTCTCCTGTCTATCCCCTGTTCACTCTGGCTGCAAGTTCTTTCCATTCCTTTTCTCTCTTGTAATACTCTTCAACCCATCCTGTATCCTCCTGGGGCTCATATTTGGTGTAGTCTCCATTGACTCTTCCCCTTTTCCTATAGGACTATAGGAGTAGCCGCTCTTCTCTTCTTCCTTGCCCTTCCACCTTCAGTGACCGCCTTCTGAGCCCCTTCTTCATTTTCCAACTCTGCAAACCTATTCTTGAGCTCTATTTCTCCGTCACTAGCCCTTCATTAGCCCGTCTTTTCCTCTGCCTGGTTCTCACAGTCACCTGCTTCCACTGTCCATTTTCTTCACCCAGCAGTCTCCCCTCAGAATTCTTCAGTCCTGCTTCCATCTGCAAGTCTGAGCTTTTCCCTTCAGCTGCCTCATGCCTTTGCTCTATAATCTGCTCGAACCCCTTCTAAACTCAACCAGACTTTCCACCTGCATCTCCAAACCCTGGGATCTTCTCTTCCATCAGCTCTATCAGACGGCATTTCATGCAGACAAAACTCTTTCCAGGTACCCCCTCCAGGATCATGTACACACCACAGCTTCTACATCCAGTCATCTTCATTGTGTCTTCCACTACATGGGTCACTCCCACTATTGCCTCTATATCTGTCATAGCCTTCCCACCTAAATCCTGTTAATCTGGGAAACAAACACCACCACCCACAGCAAAAACAAACCCCAAACAAGCACCACAATACAAACTCCCACTGAAACTCCCCTGTTTACAGCTCTGTTTGCTGGCTCCTGTGACAAGTACAGTGGGACAATTACCGCCTATATCTTACACACAACACTCCTGTTAATACACCGCAGAATTATATTAGCCTTTTTTTGCAACTGCATCATATTGCTGATTCATATTCAGTTTGTGATCCACCAGATCCTGTTCAGCAGTACTATCACCTAGCCAATTACTCCCCATTTTGTAGTTGTACATTTGATTTTTAATTCCGAAGTGCTGTACTTTGCACATCTCAATGTTTCTGTCATTACTTTTGGGTGAATAGGCTGAATTCCTGGGAAGGTGGCATTGTGTTTCTGGCACTGGATTTGATTTGCTGCTTTTGGAGTTTTGCTCGATCATCTTAGATAATTCCTTAGTGTGGGAGATGCTAGGTTCAGGTGTTGAATGGAGGCAAAGACTTATCTGCCACTATGGCAGATGAGATGCAAGCTCTTGTAGCATCTAGCACTGTGGTGGTGTAGTTTTAGAGGAAGTCTGTGTGCCGGTTTTTGGTTCAGCAAAACCGGTGGGGGTTTTGCTGAAACCAAAGCTCTTGGTAACTTTACTTTTTGCAAGGTGGTGGCAGGAAACAAATCAATGGGGACACAGCCATCCAGCCAATAGATAGTTGATGCAAGCAGGCAAACAAAAGTGCTTTCACTTAAAGCTTCTACTTCATTTAGTCTCCAGCACTTACACATGTCCACAACAGGTTAGTAGAGTACCCCAAATTACCTCCAGATTCATATTTACCCAAGGTCTTAAGGAGATCTCAAGTGGATAACAGTAGCCATCCAATGGCCAGCCTTCCATCTGCAGGGGAACTTGAGAAGTATCCAAGTGTCCACTGAGCTCAGATTTCTTCCTCTATGTGTAATCAGTTTGTTAGTAATACATAACTTGTTCATCAACAAAACTACTAGGAGGGAGGGATAGCTCAGTGGTTTGAGCATTGGCCTGCTAAACCCAGGGTTGTGAGTTCAATCCTTGAGGGGGCCATTTAGGGAGCGGGGCAAAAATTGGGGATTGGTCCTGCTTTGAGCAGGGGGTTGGACTAGATGACCTCCTGAGGTCCCTTCCAACCCTGATATTCTATGGTTCTACTGAGTAGAAGCTATGTTTGGAATTTTCCAACCAGTAGTTTTCCGTCAGTTAACCAGTTGTATTTCACATAGCAACAGTAAACTATTGCCAGACTTTCCATCTTGCTCCGTAAAAAAGCTCAAGTCTGAAGGGCATATGGTATGTTTACTCCTTATGGTCACTCATTTCCCCTTCCCCTCCTGGTCTGTTAATTGGGCTAAGGCTGTTACAAAGGCCTTACAGCTGCTTTCAGCAATAAACATAACAATTGATATTCCAGCTGCAGGCCGTGGTTTAGGCATGTTACTGGGTTAATAAAATTTCCTCTTTACACCAGAACATATTTTATTCCAACACTGTTTGAGCTGAGCTTGTTTTCTGTTACATATTACCTGAATCTCAAGGGGTTCTATGTGGGTGGTCTGGAGTGAAGGATCACTTCTGTACTAGAATGTACTGTTTTGCACATCAGGAAGCAGCTTTAATGGAGCACTAATTCTTCTATACCCCTGTTTCTTGATTGACTGTATGAGTGAGTTTTGGAATTTGTCAGGCCTTAGGAATTTTGGGGTTTACCATGATAGTGCATCATCTGATCACTACGTAAAGGAGAAAGTGGCC
The DNA here is from genome assembly GCF_015237465.2 of Chelonia mydas. NCBI lineage: Eukaryota > Metazoa > Chordata > Testudines > Cheloniidae > Chelonia > Chelonia mydas. The sequence continues at coordinate 66,044,009 of NC_057850.1, read as the reverse complement.
TATTGCCTCAGTGAAAAAGATTTTACACTTCTCATAGCTACATTCAGGCTGAGGATGCAGCCCGGAGTATGTCCAGAGATCACCCATATGAAATATTTTTGGCGCAGAATTTCTAATTTTTTAGCGCAGAATGCCCTTAGGAGTAATTGCTACCAGTGACTTGCCTTTAAGTTCCTGCTCTAGCAGGGGGATTCAAACCGGTGTCTCCCCAAATCCCAGGCAAGTGCCCTAACCACTGGGCTAAAGGTTATAAAAGGGGAAAAGCACCCACAAACTTTTTTCCCCCACCAGAAACTATCAAGTCAAATTCATGAATAGTTTTGGGTCAACCAAATTACATTTTTTGGCAAATAAATTATTTGTCCAAAATTGTGATGATCTCGATTCATGGGGCTAGTATATGGAGTGCATATTTTCCTTGCTGTACACATCTGCTCAACTATAGCCTCTGCAGCACACCAGTGTGCAAGCTAATCATTATTAAACTTCTGTCATTAAAGTCAATTAAAAGCTTGGAGGAGATGTGTTTGCAACACACATGCCCCACCTTGATCACCAAGATGGATCATTGTCTAAATAATTTTGCTTGTCAGAGAATGTCTCTATTCTCCTAGTTTCAAGCACTATGGCTATGACGTGCTCAGGGCTAACACTTGTCACGTGTTGTAACCTATGTTTCATACGTCATAGTGACTCTTGTAATTACATAATTCAGTAGAGGAAGGGAAGGAAATAATAGCTCTATTACCTGGTTTTCTGACATTTCATTGCACCCCCTGAATGAGCCGGTACTTATTCTTGCAGATCCAGCATTACACTCATGCGCAATCACAAGTACAGTTTCTTTCATCTATCTATAGGGGAGCCAGGAACACCAGCACAACATCAACAAGCAGCCAATGCACGTATAGCCTCCTCAGTCACTCACGGGAAACCTTCACTATCACTAGACATGCTGCTGCATATTAAATACATGACTTAAATCTGAAGAACTAGATATGGAAGGGGATCAGTTACCAATTGATGAGGCTGTCTCATCCTAACAACTCATCCCAAAGTGCCTGAACAACAGGTATATGGTGTATTGAGGACTCGGTTGGAATTGCATGCTGTCACTTCAAGAATGTGTGTGTGGGTAGTGGGGATGTTCCTTGTGCTACTTGCAGGCTAGAGGCCTCTGTAGGGAAGCATGTGAGCAGCAGTCATTTTGCAGCCAGACAGCTTATAGTAAGTTGTGCCTCACTGTTTTAGGGAGCAGCCGGCTTTGTCTCTGTTTTTTTGGGTTCCTGTGTGTTATCATTCCGATAGCTAAGAATGAGAGTAGTGTTATGTTGCACCCTTCCTGCAAGAGGATTTATGTTTTTGTCTAACTTCTCTGTGTTTATACCATGAATACAACAAGATGCCTCGTTGCCTATGGAAAGTGGATCCTACATCTGAAACTTTATGAATACAAGGACTAAAATGTTTGTATGAACAAAGAATCCAATTTAATCTTAATGAATATTTGCTGAGGCCTGTCAGCCAGGGAAAATGTTTTAAGGATATCTTTAGTTTTTTTGTGGCATAAACTGCCTTGTGTTCACACACGTGATCTTTTTTATTTTTTGCCTTATCTTGCATTCTTATCCTACTATAATTAATCTTCTTTGGAAGCAACATAAGTATTTCAGAATAAATTATACCATCATAGTGTGTGTGTGGATGCATCCCCATTTCAAATTAACTATACTGTTTCACATAGTCCTCCCACTGCTATCCCACACTGCACTGCTTCACATCTGGATTAGTCTGGCTGGATCATGTGTGCTCTCCACTGCTCTGGGGTCTTTTTGACTGGCTGTATCCCATCTATTTAAAGGCTGGGACAGCCCCTCAAGGCATCTGTTTATGACTCCAGCTCTGGAAAGTTCCCAGACCCCAAGTCCATTACAAACCCTGAGTCCATTACAACTGCCATACTCTGTGCTTTCCTATGGTTGAGATCATGGATTTCCTTGACCTCTGGAGAGGAGCACATTCAGTCTTATCTTTTTAGTAGTTGCTGGAATATGATCTAGAAGCTGCTAGAGGAGCAAATGCAGAAGAAGAGCAACTCCTGGGACAAGAACTAGTGCCATGCCAAAGCCAAGGACCTGTGGCAGAATTACAGAAATGCCAAAGACAAAACCATCACCTCTGGTAATGATCCCATGCCATGTACACACTGTAAAGACCTGGATGGGATTTTTTACCAAGAGGCCATCACATTGGACAGTTTGGCCACAGCTCATCATGAGGCAGAGACACCTCCAGAAACCACACAAGCAATCACTGACCCTAACCTGGAGGAAATTCTCCCAGACTGCCAAGTTCTTTGGCACACCATATAACTAGCCAGAGGCCCAGTTGGAGGTTACACCACAGATGTTCCACTACGACCCCACCAGAGAGCTAGAGTGACACTGCTTCAAAGGGGATCTCATCCAGTAACTATTAATGCTGTATTACAATTATCTTTTCCATTAGTACCCGCTCCGGGGAATTTGGAATGGCCTCAGATCTGACAGGGCCTTGCAGTTGGAAGTGAAAGGTAGGCGTCTAGGATACATGGGACAGATGTAAGACCCGGGAGTTCAAAAGACTATGTTGACAACGTGCCAGACAAATACAGACTTTTGGGACAATAAGTTTTAAATGGATTTCCTGGGGAAGTCCTAGGGAGAGGTTAATGCAAATTACCCAATTCTGCTTATGCAAAAACCCAGCGTTTTGAAGCTATGCCTGTAGGAGATGGTAATTGTCTGCTGATTATCTGTCACAGAAGGCCAAGATCAAAGGCCTGAGCTGTGTAAAGAAGTGGCTGACCTGTCCAGTATGGGTTCAGGATCTAAGGGAGATATATAAGCTTGTAACAAGGGAGAAAGCCCCAGTTGTGGGTTTTGAAGGACTAAATCTTAGATCCCTCAGTTGGAGTTGGGGTTAACCTCTGGTAAGCTTTTTAACATGTGTGTAGGAATTTTTATTATTGTTTACATTTCTCTGTCACACTTTTACCTTAAGAATAAATGTGCTTGCGTAGAAAGACTTGTGTGATAACTTGCAACTGTGGACAATACACTGGTGATAGCTATTGGAGAGAAAGCAAGTGCAGACACTGACCAGTTTAGGCAGTCTGGCTTGCTGGAGATATCAAAGTGTAAAGTGGGAGCTGTGTAGCCATAAAATCCTCAATCAGGAAGTAGTGAGATGCAGGTTTCCTCCCAAGAGAGGTGACAGCTGGCAGCCTGAAGCCTGAAGGGGGTGCCCCAGGGACCATGGAGGAGGAATACAGGTGCATTTACCCTGAAACTGTGACAACCCCTTTCTGTAGCTGTACACATCTCCCATCAGTTGATATATAAATATGAAACTGGTTAGCCAATGACCAGTAGCTCTTGAAGGTGGTGAGCTTCTAGATAGTGATAACATATGCTTCTCTAGGTTGAGAGGATTCTCATGTGGGTGATCTGGTTCTGCAGCTCTGAGATGAAGTCTGTGAGGATTTCTAGGAAAATAGCCTTTCACATCTTGAAGAACCACTGCTGGTTCTCCCAACTGTGCAGCATTGCTATCCTGTTCCACATAAGAATGGCCATACTGGGTCAGACCTACGGTTCATCTAGCCCAATGTCCTGTCTTCCAACATTGGCCAATGCCAGGTGCTTCAGAGGGAATGAACAGAACAGGTAATCATCAAGTGATCCATCCCCTGTTGCCCACTCCCAGCTTCTTGCAAACAGAAATTAGGGACACTCAGAGCATGGTGTTGCATCCCTGACCATCCTGGCTAAAATCCATTGATGAACCTATCCTCCTATTCCACCACTCACTGCTAGCTGGCCAAGATCAGAAGCAGTGCCCCACCAAGTGAAGCTAGTACAAGAAAACATCATGCACAAGTGACTGCCTATTTTCATCCTCCTTGGCAGTATCCACATTGCATCATGGTGGTTATGATGGTGGCAATAGTCCATCTCCTGCAAAGGTACCAGTCTGTGTGATCACCAGTGTCTTTGGAGCATCCTGTTCATATTAATGATGGTCAAGACTGCAGTGCTCATCCGTGGTACCACATGCTACCTGATAGCATTTTAAAGATTTATTTGAAACTGAAACAGTTTCAAAATGGTACTGGCTAGTGAAAGCCAGACAAATCATGAAACTTTGGAAGGAATCATGAAACTTTGACCACAAGCCTCAGAACTCCGGTAAGTACCCTACAGGCCATCAACCCATATGCATTTGAGTCCACTGGCACAATATTGCATCCTGGAATACCTACCCAGGCTGTTGTGTGCTTTTTTTTTTTTTAATAAAGTAAAGTGGTATGTGGATTCTGTGATTCACATGGGAAGTAGGTCAAACTGCTTTATACAAGTCAGTGTGGATACATTCTTAATTTAATTACATCTGTATAATCACAGAAAAAAAAGGGGAAAAAAAGCTTTGCTATGTAGACAAGACCTTAGTTCAGTCAAAATACAACATTTTTTGTCAACGAAAATCTGTGCTGCCTTTTTAAAGCATATTCTGGATTCCTTATGCCTTAATCAGTCAGCATTGCTGGTGGGATCTAAGTGATGGTCTCATGAAAAGTATCATTGACAAGGAAATGCCATTACAATGCAGAGTCAATTTTTCAGCGGCAGATAAGCACCTAGTGAGATTTGTGAAACACCTAGGCATCTAATATATGGGTTGCTTTTGGAACTTATCTACTAAACTAGATGCGCTACCTGATTATACAGACTTGGAAAATGACAAGCACTTTGGCTCTCTGAGGAATTTTTGGTGGAATATTGTTTGCATTGGAGAATGAAAAATCTAGAATGAATTCATAGGTAAGAAATATTATAGACTAGTCAGGTTTGCAGAAAAGTTAACTATTTAGAGGCGTTTTTGTTAGAAGTTGGGAACAGGTTTTTTAAAGATAATTAGAGTGTGCTGAGTCCAAATATGGTTGTTACCAAGCTGCATGTCCTGTCTAAAGGCCTCTGCAAAGAGAACAAAGTAACACAAGGAAATCGCTGAAGTGTAAATCTTTATTTCCTTTTTGTTTAGGATTAACATATTTCAATGTGATCTTAATGAGCTGTAGGATGTAATAAAAGTGATCAAATAATATGCACAACCTTTTATAAAGTTATTGAATTTCCATTTCTTATTTGCAAGAGGTATTTCAATATGTTATACAGCCATGAAAGAGCATGGGTCTTATAACAAGCATTAGCACCTTGAAACAAAAGTATACAAGCTGATTGGCCTATCAGAAATAAAACACAATCTGAAAATACCTGTTTTTAAAACAAGTGAAAATATTGTCTTTACTAAACATTAAGTAAACATTTTAATGCACACAAGTTAAGAACACATGTTGTACTGTTTCAAGAAACTTTGGTATACAGTTGCAGATTGAATCATCTTTTTACTAGGACAACACATCTACTTATTTGATAATACTGTTCTTAAGTACTAAATTTCAGGTACATTGACACCACCTTGTTCCAGTTCTCTGTATTTGCGTGCTCCTGTGCAAATAACTCGTATTGTTCTGTATCTGCATTGCTGACTTCTGCACCCTGTTTTGCAGCCATAGACTATTGCCTCCATGCAGTCTGCTGGTATTAGTGGCAATGATATGAGCTGTGGTACCAGACTTCCATCCTCCTGTTTCCGGCCCATTGTATTTAGAGGAGGAAGTATTGGATTTGGGCAGTGGGCCCGTCTTCAAACTAGTGGCCTGGAAATGAGTTCCCTGTATGTGGAAGTATCACTTGCAGGGCCAGATTAACTCTCCTGTGGGCCCAGGGCTATTAGATTTTGTGGGGCCTCTGTATACAAGTCCTGGGAGGGACTTTGGTGCAGGAGGGGACTGGGGCAGGGGGTTGGGGTGCAGGAGGGGGTGTGAGGTCTGGGAGGAAGTTTGGGTGCAGGAGGGGATTCTGATCTGGGGCAGGGGGTTGGGGTAGAGGAGGTGGTGCGAGGTGTAGGCTCCGGCCGGGAAGTGCTTACCGCAGGCAGCTCCCGGCCGGAAGCACAGCAGGGCTTAGGCAGGCTGCCTGCCTGCCATAGCCCCACGCTGCTCCTGGAAGCGGCTGGCTCCTAGCACATCTCTGTGGCCCCTGGGGGAGGGGAACAGCGTGTCTCAGTGCGCTGCCCATGACTGCAAGCGCCACCCCCGTAGCTCCCATTGGCCAGTTTCTGGCCAAAGGGAGCTGTGAGGACAGTGCTGGGGACGGGGACAGCGTGCGGAGCTGCCTCCCCCCCGCCAGGGTCTGCACAGATGTGCTAGGAGCCAGCCGCTTCCAGGAGAGATGTGGGGCCATGGCATGGAGGCAGGCAGCCTGCCTGAGCACCCCGCTGCACTGTGGGGCTTTTAGCGGCCCAGAGTTGGAGATCGCTGCCTGTGATTTATTTTTGTGTGGCCCCCCCCTTGAGCCGGTGCCCTGGGCTGAAGCCCCTAAAGCCCCTGCCTTAATCCGGCCCTGATCACTTGTCGGGGTGGGGGTTGGGTAAGGAGAAGATTGTCTGATGATTGCAAGCGTGTGAACAAAATGTCACGTGCTTTGTCAGTGTTGTGGACCTCTGGCATGACATACATCTTAACTCCCACCCCCCTGCACTTTTCACATTCTGTGAGCCCAGGTCACCCAGTCCAAGTTTAGAAGAGGATGGTGTCACTGAAAAACTTTCCATGCTGTCTTCTTGCTGTGTTCACCAATAAAAGAGGAGGCATCAAAACCAGTCAGGGAATGAAATGGGAGCAGAGCTTCCAGAACACAAATGGCATGAATAAGAAAGTACTTTGGTTCTCTTGATGTGCTAGCTTTCATCCAAAGCTGCCTACATGTCATTTTTTGCTATAGTGAGCCAACAAAATAATAAGCACATCAGCGTGCCTGGCTGCCACAACCACACTGTCGGCATCACTATGGACACAGTGTAAAATCACTCTTCCTGGTGAGTACACAGCTGTTCCTTCATGGTGAGCACACAGCTGACTGGTGTCATCTGTTGCTGTCGAGCACCATATTTCAGCCTCAGCCTGAAAGCCACCAGCCAGAATTATGATTTTATCAAGTGGTGCTTGTCTCATTAGTTGCTCAGATGAAAATTTTGCGAGGTCCTATTTCCTGGAAGTGCAATGAATTTCATCGTTACTTGGAAGAGGCACATATCTGCTTTCCACCACTCTTCGGATGGGTCTTGTACTTCTTCAGTGTTTTTGCCTTTTATCACCTGTCATAAATTCCTTATAGTACATGCCAAACACAATGTTTATTCTATGGAAGTTCACTCCAGTCCTAAGTATTGTTTTTATAAAATGTGTCTACAAGGTCTCCGAATGTTTTGGCTCCAGATGGCTTTCCTATGGCTTGTACCAAAGCTTACGTATCTATCACAAGACAGCTTCTCCCAACAGGGGTAACTGTTGGTGGGTTGTGGACACCAGCTGTCTGTATGTACATCACCCAGTGTTGCTTTTGTGCCTGTTCTTAGACCGCCATTTGTCTGTGCTAGTGACAAAGGGACAGGCATTAACTCATGTTTCAAAATCTGTTGCAAATTCAGTCTTGCTGGCGTCATAGGTTGTGATTAGTCCTGATGAATATTTCTGTCTACCTTTACGGTTGAGGCCTTTCTTTTGACTTCTTTCCCAACCTCATATAGAATGAAAAAAGTTGGAGCATTATTTATTGGCAGTGGATCATGAATGCATACATGTCCAGGCTCCCCGTCATGTGTCCTAAGTCATTTCTCCACAAAGCTGTCCAGTTGCACTTGTCCTATGACCTTTGCTTTTAACTGTGTGTCCTGTATAGCTTCAATAGCCAGATCTTCTTTTTTTTTTTTTTTTTTTGCAATGTTTTGCAATGAAGTGAGTGGTTCGTCCCCGGAGAAAGTCTTGGAACCTCTGAAGTGTTCATAAGAGTGCATCCTCATCTTCAATATCATGTTGCTTTCTTGTCTTTCTTGATTCATTGTGAATAAGTTGGTTATCCAAGCCAACATGGAATATGGGTCTGGTATCTGCTGCGATATGGACATTGTAAGACAATCTGCTGCTAAGGGCTGAGCAAGTCTTGGTGATACCTACAATGTCATATCCTTTCTTTCCTGTGCCATTAAGCCACTCTTGCTCTGATCAGGGTCCACTTGGTTGAAAGTTCTGACATAATCTCTTGACAACAAAGTTCCCTTGCTGGAATTACCTTGACAGTAATTTCAGACAGTAGTTATTTCATTTCTGTGATGCATAGTTTGTGTGGTCAGATCTCATGAAGAAAGACAGCAAACATCTGAAGGTGAAGGGATGCAGCTTTCAAAATCCTTCTCTCTGGGTATGGTTGAATATGAACAGTAGGGTCACCATTTCCATGTACTGCCACCACAACGTGAAGTTTACACCACCTTCACCTTTGCTGGTCATAAATGTGAAGGTGAGATTTAGAAATCTTTTTGAAGTATGAACTGACATCCTGAGAAGCATTATTTAGGTCAGCATTGTTGACTGCATAATGAACAAACTTCCTGGGAGCCAGGTTGGGAGGAATAACAGCACCATTCTCAGCATCCATAGTTTGTAGGGTTTTCTCTGCTAAGGCTGTCCACCTATAGGATTCCTTGGTAATTAGTGCAGTGGCCAGCCTTATGGAAAAGCTGAATAAGTTGTTTTGACCTTATTGCCTTATGGAGTGTGCACCCAAGACCAATAAGCTGTGGTGTCCACCACTCACACCATATACAATGTCTTGAACTACACTAAACACCTTGAATTTCACTGATTCTTGTTTCTCAAGGTTCTCTTCATCAGCATCGCCCACAAGAAAAGTCTGACCTTCATATAGCAAGTGGAGGAACATGTACAGGCCATCTGGAATGCAAGCAGTTGCATCATCCTCACTGACATTGAAACCTTTTTGGTCAGGGTGTGACACAGTGTCTCCCTAAATTTTCAATACACGTAGCAGTGACAGAAACATGTCTTCCCTGGGAGGGTAAATGCCAATGGCCATCATATCGTCTTGGCGAGAATCAGTCATTTGTGAGATGACTTGGCTAGAACTAAAAGTGTTTGTCTCTCAGCAGGAGGCTGATCAGGTAACGAATGAACTGAAATAAATCCCCAATATGACTTTGGAGTTTTTTCTTGTATGACAATCTATGACTTGATGTAGGAGTGTGGAATTTCAGTGCCAGTTTCCTTTGCATGATTGCAGTAACAATCCCAAACATCAGAGAGCTCCAAAACATGGCCTTGATTGGCTGTATGCTGAAGCTCATTTTAGAGCCAAAGCATTGCTGTGTCAGTAATTTTGGTGCTCTCACTCTTTTTCGTCATAGACCTCATAAACAGGATGTAACAAGTCAGGTGGTACTTGCCTTCAGCAGCAATGAGGTCATTTATTCCAGCTAAATAAACATTCATTTTGTGGTCAAATAGAGCGGCCTTCATTATCTGTTCACTCACCTTCAGTGTAATTATAGAGATGAGTCTCTGTTTAGCGTGCACAAAACATGCAGCATCTCCAGTCCATAGATTTCACAGAACTTGACTGTCTTGTATTATGGACATTGGTCTCTTTACTGGGATCACTGCAGCTTGCCATATGTGATACAACAGTTGCAGATGCTCTTGGTTTCTGTAACCTCTGGATTTTTGCCTTTGCCAGTGTATTGGGCATAGCAATTTCTGTGCCAAACGAGTGATACTTTCTGTTCTGAATGAAAGATGGACTCAATTCTGTCAATGACCTCTCTGTATTTCACATGTTCCAGTTTCTTTCTAATGACTATTTCTTCCCTTATTCTATGCAATTCCTGTTCACCTGCTTCACACACATCTTTATTTGATTCACGACAAATATTGCAGGGACTCTAGGAAACTGGTGTGGATCTCTTGAGACTTATTACTGGTTCCATAGTTTACCTACAAGTGTAACCAATAGGAGTGTCATAAACCCCCATCTCCTCTAAAGTTGCTCTATTTGCAGAAAATACCATCACCATCACTTCAATGTTAGCATTGCATTATGTACTATAAAAATACTAAGCATGCAAAAAAATGATTTCACATATTACAGGAAAAATAACTTCTGTGTTATGATTAACGTATTTCTAATATTACGATATATTAATGACTAAATGCTCTAAAATTGAATATTCGGTACAATAAGATGCACACCATGGGTTTAATACTTCTCATTTCTATTCTTAGCAGACTGAAAAGGAATTATGCCAATCTGTTTGATTTTGCTGACAAGTTCATGCACATGCTGTTGGTATATCAAACATTTATGGTGAATTTTGGCAGCCATATTATTTACATGTTTGAGGATTTAAACATCAACATTCAGCAGGTTCAACTTATGTTAGAAAAAGTTGTTACCAATTTTTAACAAAAAATGCCTTTAGACTCCTTATAGAGGATTGATTCTGAGATTTCTGTATAGTCTATAGTACCATTGGCACAAATAAGACTCTATGTGAAGTCAGATAGGGTAGGTGGCAAAGTAATTTGTATTCAGACATGTGTAAAGAAGTTAACCCAAAATTACAGAATGCCTGCTAAGGGAGAGTGATTTAACCCTTGATAAGGAAGAACTGCTGAGTTAATAAGAAGAATTCATGCAGACATTAAAGAGGCACAACTCAGAAACTCTTTGCAGAGCACTAATGTCAATTCATCAAAAAGAGAGAGTCCAAATTTGCAAGGGGCCACAGACAAAAGTCACAGTATAAAGGACAGCATGTATCAGATGTCCTGATGTTAGTTAGGTGATTGACTTTCCAAAACCCTGCAAGAAATACATATTACAATGTAGTAAAAAGAGACATTCTGCTGAAGTATGATCTTGCTCTTGCATAAATCAACTATACATAAGAAAATATGACTTCGATGTAAAGCAGTTGGTGTGAATTGTGTCCTGTCTGCGGTTTAACTGTAAATCACATGAAATGAAAATGGTAGAATTAGGGAGCCAGATGCTGGGGTCTGGCAGTTCTGCACCCAAGGCAGGTTGTGGGAGGGTGGTGGACTTGTGGTGCAAAGGTGTTATAAAGCTTACTTTTGCACTAACTTAATCCTAGGATCACTCTGTGTAGGGCTGGCTCCCTGACATAGATTAAGTCAATCTGAAGGCTGCTCTGATTTACACTGGCTGCAAGCCATTGGAAGCCACAGACAAAATAGCCAGGGATCAGCCCAGCAGGAACATCCCAGCCCTATGGCAACAGCATGAAGGAGGCCAGAGTAGCGTAGAAGCTGTTATGGTAGCTGTGTGCCAAAGTAGAATCACAGAACCATAGACACTGACTCCGTACCGGCTTAGCACACACCAGCAGCCAGATTCCACCCCCCCACCCATGCTTCTCGTCTGCCAGTGGCCCTTCCACTCAACTCCTCCTCCTCCCTCCCAGTGCCTCCCACCTCCCGCAATCAGCTCCTTCACAGCGTGCAGGAGGCACTGGGAGGGAGGGGAAGGAGAGGGTATGGGGCACGCTCAGGGGAGGGGGCGCAACTGGGTGGGAGGAAGCTGGGCGGGAGTGTAGTGGGGGCAGGAAGAGGCAGGATGATGGTGAGGGTTTGGGGGAAGGGATCGTGTGGGGGCGGGGCCTGCTGCAGAACAGCGGTTTCAGCACCTCTGGGGCCCGGAGGAAGCCGGCGCCTGTGCATAGAACCATAGGGTGAGAAGGGACCGCAAGGGTCATCTAGTCTAAGCCCCTGCCAAGATGCAGGGTTTGTTGTATCTAAACCATCCAATGATTGCTATCTAGCTTCTTTTGGAAAACCTCTAGAGAAGGAGATCCCACAACTTCTTACAGTTAGGAAGTTTTTCCTGAGATTTAATCTAAATCTGCTATGCTGTAGTTTGAACCCATTGCCTCTTGTCCTGCCCTATATAGCAAGAGAGAACAACTTTTGTTGTCCATCTCTTTTTTGGCAACTTCTCATCAAAACTGCTATCGTGTCCCCCCTTAATTCCCTCTCTTCCAAATTGAACATACCCAGTTCCTTCAGCCTTTGCTTGTATGGCCTGCATTCCATCCCTTTGATCATATTTGTCACTTGACTCTGAATTCTTTCCAGTTTTTCTACATCCTTTCTATACAGCAGTGACCAAAACTGGACACAGTACTTCAGATGAGGCCTAACTAGCGCCGAGTAGAGCGGTACTATCACTTCCTAGGATTTGCATGCTATGCTTCTGTTAATGCAACCCCAAATTACATTTGCTTTTCTTCAATAATATCGCATTGTTGACTCATGTTGAGACTGTGATCCACCACAACTCCCAGATTCTTCTTGGCTGTGCTGCTGCCAAGCCAGTTATCCCCCATTCTGTATTTGTGCAGTTTGTTTTTCTTCCATAATTATAGCACCTACATTTGTCTTTGTTGAATTTGATTTTGTTGTCTATAGCCCAATTCTCCAATTTATCAAGATCTTTTTAAATTTTAGTTCTGTCCTCCAAAGTATTTGCAACCCCCCAGCTTTGTATTATCTGCAGATTTGATCAGTATGTTCTCTATTCCTACATCCATGTCATTCATAACGATGCTAAATAACACCAGCCCCAGAACAGAACCCTGTGGAACTCCACTTGAGACCTCCTTCCAATCTGACGTAATTCTATTAATAGTTACTCTTTGCTTGCAATTGTTTAACCAATTATGTGTCCAGTTAACGGTAGTTGTACTGAGCCCTCATTTCTCCAGCTTACTAATGACTTGCTAAAGTCCAGGTATATTATGCCCACCACATTCCTGCTATCCACCAAACCCGTTATCTTGTCAAAGAAGGAAATCAAGCTAGTCTGGCATGATTTGTTCTTAGTAAATCCATGCTGGCTGCTACTGATCACCCCTTCATTTCCTGGTACTTACAAATTGAATGTTTAATACATTGCTCTGGTAGGTTCCCAGGTATCGAGGACAGGCTGACTGGTCTATAGATCCCCATCTCCTCCTTTCCCCCCTTTTTAAAGTATTTAAAGTATTCCCCTTGTACTGAGTTAATCCTCCCCAGGCGTGTTTTGTTGGCTCTATGGCTAGATTCCATCAGCAGCACAGAACATATCTTCGTTCAGCTTCCTTTTCAAGAATACACAAGTATTGCAGTCAAGTGATTTAAAGCCAGGAACTCCTTGGGATGTATCTACCCAGTGAGAAAACAAGGATTTTGCCTTGCTGAAATTACTTGCAGAAGTACAGAGGGAAAAAAAGGGAAGTACTTTCCCCTTAAGGTATTCCTCTTTTAGGGTGGAAACTTCAAAAGACTCCACACGCAATCCTGGACTGGAAAGAACCAGTCTTGCATACCACGGACTACAATGCTTTAGAGACTTTTATGTGAGTGTGTTCCGAGAAGCATTCTCAAACATTCCCAATGCTCAAGAAATAGGCATTGTATAAAATTAGAAAGAAATGCAAACCTTGGGCAACATAAGATGTGAAATTTCTTTCAAGAGAGCACACACACTTGAGCAGGGGTTCTCAAACTGGGGGTCGGGACCCCTCAGGGGGTCGTGAGGTTATTACATGGAGGGTCGCGAGTTGTCAGCCTCCACCCCAAACCCCACTTTGCCTCCAGCATTTATGATTGTGTTAAATATATAAAAATGTGTTTTTAACTTATAAGGAGGGTTGCACTCAGAGGCTTGCTATGTGAAAAGGGTCACCAGTACAAAAGTTTGAGAACCACTGCACTTGAGGGTACAAATCCTGTACAGTTCTAATAAAATTGAACCCATAGATTCTTTAAAGTTTGTATGTCCAGTACTAATAGTGTGATAATCCAATGATAAAGGTGAATGTACATAGTTTTATCAGCTCTGGAGCCTGATTTGGAAACTCAGGAATAATTCAGCTGAAGTCAGTATCATTACACCAGTGTAAAACAGATTGATATCAAGCTTTTGAACTCCCAGCTCCCTAGTGTGTTACCAAAAATAAATGAAGTGCTGATCAGTCACATGCCTATCTGCTGAAAGATTGTTTATTGCATTTGTTATCATATTTAGATCAGATCTTTGACTTAAAACATACCAAAATTGCAGATTTGAAGACTTATTCAGGTTTGTGCAGTGGAGATTTTCTCAGCTATTTAGGATGCACTCTCACAGCTGAGGGATTTCAGAACAAAACCTTATTAACTAGATGCAATTTTGGTACCACTTGTGACAAACATAAGCAATGTATTTTCTTGCCTGTTATGTGAATATTCTTCCAATGTTCATGGAACAATTTGTTACAGAGACACCACCATCAAAAAAAATACAAATAACTTGCACTAGTGAGATGATGTTAGCCAGAACACAAAGCTTAGCTCTGAAATCAAAATAATACAGATGTGACTGAATACAGAGAGAGAGAGAGAGAGAGCTGCCTGCCCACACAGATAAAAGTGTTAAAGAAATTATGCAGCAATCGAAAGGGGGCACATTAACTTGCTATTGAGCTCCATGCAATCTTTCTGTACTTAACTATAGGGCAGACTATACATTTTAAGTACTGATCACCACCTGTGTTCTCTACCAAAGACCCAGCAGTTCTACCAGTGTTTTTTGCTAGGTGATTGTGGCAGCACAAATAAGATGGCACTTCAGTAGAATTTGTAACCCCTCCACAGGTATTTTTTTAATTTTAAATAGCTCAAAAAGGCAAAGCAGATAAAGTGCCTCCGCAACGCCACAGATCTTTTTTCTGACCCTCAACAGAGGGGTCTTCCTGAAATCTCATAAAGCAAAAACTAAAACCAACAAATAAAGACAGTGGTTTTACTACATCCAGGAGAGACCATCAGCATGACTTGCTTTCTTCCAGTTTTCTCTTGGGTCAGTACCCCATTCGCATTACCAGAACCCAGGACTACAACATGATTGTCAGGAGAGTCTACATTTCCCAGCAGCCTCCCTCAACTGCATTGCAAAATGAGGCTGGAAAGGAACTATTGGCAACCAGCATTATGCCTTACAACTGAAGGGAGAAGGGAGTCTAAACCCATCCTGCTCACGGAACTCTTGTCTTAGGCCTGAGCCAGGAGCATGAGCTTCTTTACAAACCCCAGACTACTTCTTCCCACTCCATGATCATGTCCCCTGTACCGGGGACTCTGTGAGAGGGTGGTATTTCCCAGGGAGGTTATCTTTCTTACCCTTAAAAGTCCAAAGTACCCTGTTAACTTCAATTAACTTAGCTAACCACTGTAACGTCCAGTTATTGTATTTACTTGGAGTTAAAAGATGTTCCGCGAGTTGTTGTTCAGGACTGCCATTACGATGTTGCCCAGATAGAATCCAGTAACTTAAAAATACTTTTCATTATGAGACATGATAATTATTCAGGTTACTTCAGCTACAAAGGGAGTTATATCTCCAGCATAGTTTGGAGAGACACTTGTACTGCTGTAAAGACAACTTATCGTCTAATGAATTGCAGTTGTCCTGTGATGTGGCTGATGAACTTGTACATCGAGAGCTGCTGATGTGCAGACACTATGGCACTGCATCAAAATCCCTAAAAGTTTTTTTCATTTGTATGAAGGATATGCTTGCCATGTCTTGCACAAACTAGTATTTAAGATGGGAATCCTGGGGGCCAGCTATGGGCAAGCAAGCAAAGAACAAAATTAAAATAATTTCCTTGTATGCTGTCATATTTCAAAAAGAAACACCACCTACACTATTTATGCTGGTGAAATGACCACATGCCCTGGAGAAAAGGTGTGCACTTTTTGCTTGTTCCAGCCGTCTAGTTCTATGGTGCAGTACTTGGGTCCTTCCCAACCAATTGAAGAGGAATAACTATAAAAATACATCCACGCTTCTTTAATGCTTCCCAGCTTGCAATAAAAAGAACTTGGTTAGTTTAACTGTGCTGATCCCCCTGCCCCCCGGACACTACGGTGACCTCCTACGGCCCAATGCAGCAATAGAGACAAATCCTGCCTCTGTTTTCCCCTACAGTCCGCAGGGCTGACTCAGTTGCCCATCTTCACCACACATCAGACCAACGTTCATCTCCACCACCTGGGAAAGGAATGTTGTCCCTCTAAATATCCAGTTTAAGCCCTATTCACAGGCATAATTAGAATAAGTGCAACTACCTATGTACTATAAGGTGGATAGAAAGTTGGCTAGATTGTTGGGCTCAACGGGTAGTGATCAATGGCTCCATGTCTAGTTGGCAGCCGGTATCAAGTGGAGTGCCCCAAGGGTCAGTCCTCGGGCCGGTTTTGTTCAATATCTTCATAAATGATCTGGAGGATGATGTGGATTGCACCCTCAGCAAGTTTGCAGATGACACTAAACTGGGAGGAGTGGTAGATACGCTGGAGGGTAGGGATAGGATACAGAGGGCCCTAGACAAATTAGAGCATTGGGCCAAAAGAAATCTGATGAGGTTCAACCAGGACAAGTGCAGAGTCCTGCACTTAGGACGAAAGAATCCCATGCACTGCTACAGACTAGGGACTGAATGGCTCGGCAGCAGTTCTGCAGAAAAGGAACTAGGGGTTACAGTGGACGAGAAGCTGGATATGAGTCAACAGTGCCCTTGTTGCCAAGAAGGCCAATGACATTTTGGGATGTATATGTAGGGGCATTGCCAGCAGATCGAGGGATGTGATCGTTCCCCTCTATTCGACATTGGTGAGGCCTCATCTGGAGTACTGTGTCCAGTTTTGGGCCCCCACCTACAAGAAGGATGTGGAAAAATTGGAAAGAGTCCAGCGGAGGGCAACAAAAATGATTAGGGGACTGGAACACATGACTTATGAGGAGAGGCTGTGGGAACTGGGATTGATTAGTCTGCGGAAGAGAAGAATGAGGGGGGATCTGATAGCTGCTTTCAACTGAAAGCTGCTGAAAGGGGGTTCCAAAGATGGATCTAGACTTCTCAGTGGTAGCTGATGACAGAACAAGGAGTAATGGTCTCAAGTTACAGTGAGGGAGGTTTAGGTTGGATATTAGGAAAAACTTTTTCACTAGGAGGGTGGTGAAACACTGGAATGCGTTACCTAGGGAGGTGGTGGAATCTCCTTCCGTCGATATTTTTAAGGTCAGGCTTGACAAAGCCCTGGCTGGGATGATTTAGTTGGGGATTGGTCCTGCTTTGAGCAGGGGGTTGGACTAGATGACCTTCTGAGGTCCCTTCCAACCCTGATATTCTATGATTCTATGATTCTATGATACCTGCATATCCCTCAAGTAAGATAGGTCTTAAAACCCCCAAAGTGAGGCTAGCTAAAAGGCAGCAGCTCTCCAGTCCCACACTCCAGGGGTCATCTCCAGGCCACCCACTTAAGAGTCAACAGTTCCTCTTCTCCAGTTCCTATATCCCTCTTCCAGGGCCTCCAGGACTCTGGCAATTCTGCATGCTTCTTGCAGCTCTTCTCCTGATGCCTTCAATTCAGGGCTTCTGCGAGAAGGCTCCCCACAATGTTCCACTCCCCAAGGCCCCCTTTGCCTGTGAGTTCTACCTGTGCGCCTGGGACCCTCTCTCTAGAATTAACCCTTCCGCTCCTGAGCTTGGCCTACACTGATTGTGCTGGTCAGTCCCCTTTACTTCGGGGCCTCTGCACCTATCTTCTACTCAGCTGAGTTTCCCCACATTGGCCAGTTCTCTCCAACAGCACTCTCCCAACAGTTCTCTTTCTGCATTAGGTCTCTTCAGCAGCAGCTCCCGATTACTGCCTTCTCAGGTCTCATACAGGTCTCCCCACGCAGTTCTTACCAGCTCCTTTCTAGCTTCTCCTTTCTAGTCCACTTTCTTCTCCTTCTTCTTGTGTTCTATGCTGTAGCAGTCTCACGTTCTGACTCTGTAATCACCAGGTGCTGGATTTCATGATCTATAGTTACAGTCTCTCTTTTCACTGGTTTTTTAAAAAACTGTCATCTTGCTTTCTTAATGGTGTCCCATTTTCCTGATGCTGTTACCTGGTATTTTAATGTAAACGTTGTGACTTTTAGGTGCCTGAATTTGTCATACAACCCCCTCCCCACAACAATTTATACTCTTTACAATCCCAGAAGATAAGCTCAACTATTGCTTTGAACTTGCATGTTGCATACAGCCCGTCTTTGTGTTTATTAATTAAGTCCAAGCTCCTGTTTAAACCACAGTGTTCGGTAAGTATTTGGAGTAGAGCTACCTCATTCTTCTCTCAGGTTCTTGCAGTATGTCTGCATTTTTAATTCTAGAGCATATTTCTAAAAATCTCTCCCCTAGTTTCTTTTGCCCATACTCCCTGCTACTCCTCTTTTATTTAGTTTTTAATTAATTTTTTAAGCTCCTGTTTAATTAGAGGGGGTCTCTATGTCAACTGGTTCATTTTTATAGCCTTTTTTGCACTTTGTCTGCCACCTCATTTCCTGCTATCCCAACATACACTGGGATCCATGTTGTTTCAGCGTTGACTACCATTTGTGCCAAGTCTTTTATTAGTAACAATATTTCATTGATTATATCATTTTTACTATCTGTAATGCAGATAGCTGCTGGTGAAATGCCTGGAGCTCGAAGAATGAAGTAATTGGACTTACCCTGTTGGGCAAAATTCACAGGGAACAGGGAAGAAGGAAACTCTAAACAAATATATGAAAAATGCTGGGAATTCAGAAATTTGCATATATAGCCATTGCTTGCAATAGTCCTGACAGTGAATGTGACAAGATTACAAGGGTAGGTCCCATGTCCAGTATCCAATATAATGCCAGCATTTTCCCTGCAAGTTTGGCTATAATAACAGCTACAAAATTTGAAGGTCTAATGGATTTCTTTAATCCAAGTGTTGAGACACAGAACACTGTCCCCGTGCTCCTGGTTTTCCCATCTTTAGACCCATCTGTAAATATTGGGAGTGCCCCATTTATCACATATATATCCATTTGTTATATTTAATACTTCTAGCTCTCCTTTTAATTTCAATATATAGTTCCACATTTATATTGGAGTGGGTGGGTTGATTTTCCATCTACAGTGCATTTTCCCATGGCTATATAAGCAAACTTCTTGTAGGTCTTTCTTTTCTCTTAGTTCCTTTGTCCATATTTTAATCCTACTAATATGAGGTATTTTTGATATGTTCCCCTCCTGCCCCACCCCGCATGTTGTCCACTGAATTCCCAGCATTTTCCATATATTTGTTTAGTGTTTCCATCTTCCCTGTTTCCTATGAATTTTGCCCAACGGGGTAAGTCCAATAATTTCATTCTTAAAGCTCCAGGCATTTCACCAGCAGCTATCTGCGTTATGCACAAAGGGGTCATGATGAAGGCATCACATGCAATGCCTAATACCTGAGCTTGGATTGAGTCTAGGTTCATTGTTGATGCTGAACTAAATGCTTGGAGCCATACTCAATGGGTGGTTTTAGTAATGCTCTACAAAACATTACCCCTGCTTTCTTATCCGCATCCCAGATGGTTCCAGAAATACCTTTAAGTAGATTGATTTTACCTTTACATTTATCTACAATATTTTCTATGTGGTCCTTCTATGTTAGCTTGCTAGCAAATGTCACACACTATTTGCTGTCCATATACAGACAGTTTACAGTCTTTTTAATATTCCTTTTAGTGAATATCATTCCTTTAGTTTTGAGAATTGAAAGTTTAAAACCCCAAATGTTTCCCCATTCCACACTTTTCCTAAGTGCTTCATTAATTCGCTTTTCAGCTATCTCCTGGTTTCAGTTTTTTGCTCATATGGCAAAATCATCTGCAGACAAGGAAATACCTATTCCTGCATTCATCTTTTTTGGGTTATCGTTTATCATTATGTTGAATAAGGTAGGGCTGATGACCCTCCCCTATGGAGTTCCACTTGTGGTTGTATATATGCTAGAATAGGCCTTCTCTACTCTGACCTGCATACCTCTTTTGCTTAAGAAATGCTTTATCCACCTATATACCCTTCCTTTTATGCCCATGGATGCTGTTTTATGTAACAAGCCAGGGGTTCTCAAACTGGGGGTCAGGACCTCTCTGGGGGGTCGCGAGCTGCCAGCCTCCACCCCAAACCCCGTTTCGCCTCAAACATTTATAATGGTGTTAAATATATTTGAAAGTGTTTTTAATTGATAAGAGGCGGGTCGCACTCAGAGGCTTGCTATGTGAAAGGGGTCACCAGTACAAAAGTTTGAGAACCACTGCAATAAGCCTCTCTTCATAGTGTATCATATGATTTTTCAATATCTAGAAAAGCTATCATTTATTCCTTACTTCTCATACTGTTTAGTGCTTCTGTCTCTACTCTTATGATATGATCAAATTCTCTACTCTTACTATATGATTTCCTTCCCCTCCTGAACCCACTTTGTACTCTGTAAGTCATTTCTCTCTAGATACGTTGTTAATCTTTCAGTCATCATTCTTCCTTGACTTTACCCATGCACGATGTAAGGGCAACTGGCCTGTATACGTCAAATCTTGTTCGCAGCTTACCTGGTTTCCACACTGCATGTTTTCACTCCATTGATAGCTCACCTTTTAGCAGTATTTTCTGACTAAGCTTTTCATTACACATGCCACCCTTGCCTGGTTCAGAGTTTTTGCATTTACCTTTAGTTTTTGAAGTTCCCTTACACAGAGGTTTTTGTTCAATACGGTATACTCATCTTCCTCCCTCTTCCTCCCATTCTCATGATCTTCTGCAATGAATTCCTCCCCCCCCCCATGCTGATTTCTCTCCTCTTTCTCAACTTCTGTCTGGGTCTTTACAGGTGCCCTCTATCAGGCACCTATGTGTGCATGCATGCTAGCTTTCCCTCTATATGTGAAAGAAATTAGTTTTGCAGTTAGTTGTGAGAGTGGTGATGTGTATGGAAATGAGTTCCATAATCTAAGTCCAGCGCATGTAAAAGTTGTTTTCTGCAATCATGAGCCTCTCCCTATTCAGGGTCATATCCCAGATGAACAATCGCCAGTGGAACATAGCTGTCATGGGTAGCTACAGGCAAAAGGGGAGAGGCAGTCTCTTGGGTACTGTTGCTAGGGCCAGTCCCATGGAGGACTTTGGATTTCAGCACAGAGATGTTGAACTGGATTCTTTGTTCAATCAATGGTGAACAAATGCAAAGAGTGGAACTCAGTGGTGACGTGTTCACGGCAACCTGTGTTACTAAGCAGAAATGCTACAGTATTCTGTACAAGCTGGAGCTTTCTCAAGGCATGGCTTCATTTCTAGGCATAATAAGTTGCAATAATCAAGTCTAAAAGTCACCAGTGAGAGGATCACTGTGACCAGGTCTGAGTTTGATAAGCTGGGGTGCCATTTTTTAGCTAGATATGGATGGAAGAGGCTTTTAGCTTACAGTAGCACAAAGGAGTCCAAAAGGATCTTATGGTTATTTATTGAACAGACAACAATTTGAGGGCAGATGCCTTCAGTAGTGAGGGATGCTATAGAGAAGGTAAGTTCTTCAAACACCTTCTGTTTACCTGCCAGCATCATCTCATTCTGGCCCACATTCAGCTTCAGTCAGTGGTTCTTCACTCATGTACTGATTTCAGCAAGGCATTGAGAAAGCCAGGTATAGAGGTGAGTATTATCTGCACACTACCGTCACTTCAGCCCAAGTTGTCTGACCAGCTCCCCCAAGTGGTTTAATAAAGATGATGACTAATACAAGGGAGAGTATTTAACCTTGTGGGATCCCACAGGTGAGGGCTTTGGGGGCAGGAAAAACAGTTGCCCCCTGAGTTCAGTCTGAGAGGAAGGACCTGTGAGCCATATCAAGACATTCCATTCCTCCTGCAGCTCCCTGTAGATGGGACAGGAGGATTTGAAGATCACCAGTCTCAAATGCTGCAGAGAGGCTTAGCAGGTTCAAAATGGATGCTGCACAGCCCCAAACCAGTTCCAGATCATAAGCCTTCCCTTGAGTCTGTTGACTCACAACTCAGTAAGCAAAATTTAAATGTGTGCAAGCTCCTGTAACCCACACAAAAGTTTGTTCTTCATTTTGACCCATGTCAGCTCTGTTCGGCCTGACACCGACCATTTTCATATGGACTAATGGCACAGGAAAAAAGCAATTGGCTTCAATGATGGACTTAAGTTCTGGTCTGTCAACTGTGTCAAATTAAAAAATAACAAAACAAAAAAACAGTATAAAAATTCTGGGGGAATGTTTTCCAGAGCAAGAAATACAATGGCATTGATATCATATAGAATTTTAGCCAAACACCCCAGTGTTGCCAAATTGTTACATCAGACAAATCCACCTCCTGGTCGTACTGATGCTAGTATCATCTTCAGGTAATCAAGAGACAGAAATGTATGAAGCAAGATATCACAAAACACCTGTTCCAGAGTATCTGCTGGGGACACCATAGGACAATAAATCCAATAGTGGATTCATAGCATAGATATATAGAAAATCTTGGCACCAATTTAGGGCCATTGCGAATGGCAGATCATCTCATATACTTCAGTTTAAAATGATTGGAATGAATGTGAGCACTGATCAGAGGTCCACCCACACAGATCTGATTGCAGAACTGGAGCATGAGACAAAGCATACTATTATAATTTAATAGGTAAAGATAGGGTAAGAAGAATCTGTTAGAAGCAATGTCTGCAGAACCAGTGAGGTTGGCTGACAGACAGTGAAAGAGGGAACGGTGGCAATCAGATTCAAGAGGCAAAGACCATATATGCCTTTAGTCTCCGCAAAAAACAAACTGAAAAGGCTCAGTGATGAACTCCTAGTGCAGAAATATGCCAACCTCCCTGAACAACAAGCAATGCAGCCCTCTTTAACAAATCATTTGGAACCCAGAGGTGATGTTGTGATAGCTGTTTATCCTCAATGATGGATTTCATGGCATGGCTTCAACAAGGATTACAGTAAATGCTCAGTTTAGGTAAAGTCACAATCTAATTAAAGAATTTCAGTCTAAATCCCTTCTGTGCCGGTAAAGATACATCCATCAAATGTCTCTAAGCATTTAATTTTCCATGGCAACAATTAATTGGGTATGTAACAGTTCATATGCTTCAAATGAGGCTGATGGTGTTAGTAATTGAATGCTTGGATTAATATTTTATAGCTGGTTTCACTAGCTTATTTGTTGTTTACAAACATTTTCACTGTGACACTTCCCTGCCTCCCTTGCAGGAAGCATCAGGACATAGCCACAAAACAATGGGGTATTTTTATCTATGTGTTCTCTTTGAGCTTTATGACCATTTTTAATATTTAGGGCAATTAAAGGATTATGGACAAAAAATTCAAAGTTGGAACCTAACTCCACATTTTAGCACTGAAGCAAGGCTTCATTTTTACAGGGGTGCTTCCAGTTATTTATTTCAAATATTGTTTCCATTTTTCCCAGTTCAAATCAGAAGGCAGCTCTGACTCTCCTGGATGGTGAAATAATGTTTGTCTCTTGTGGTGGAAACTGATGTAGGAATCTCTATGGGAAAGATGGATTGAGGCAAAAGCAGAGATTACTGGAAAGTCTATGCATTAGAGGGATCACTAGCACTGGAGAAAATTGGGGAGAGAAGCAGGCTGGAGACGTTTCTCAGAGGAAGGGATATCCTTAATGCGAACAGGCAGGAGTTGTGAAAGTATTAGGACTTTGAAAGAGAACTGGGCATTTTATACAGCTCTGTTTAATGTTTTATGTCTCACTATCACTGGATACCTCAATGGGGCAGGATTGTGTTGGAGTTGGGTGCAATAGCTTGCAGCACTGAGGAGATTCCAGGCAGTTGTGCAGCCCATATGGGAGCTCCAGGCAGCTGCTGTAGTCCCCCCTGGGCTGTGAGAGTTATGGTAAGGGTTTCCCATGCCCCCAGAGCAGCCCGGGATTGGGAAGATGCAAAAGTAGCTTGCGGCCACCTTATCCTAGGCTGTGAATTCTGTGCTGCTTCTCTTGGCACAGGATAGAATCTCGATCTCTGTGTCCCACTAAGATTTCCAGTGCTGAGGTAATAGAGCCAAACGTGTGGCATTGAAGGGAATGTATAATTTTGAATGAACAGGAACCTTAGCTGTTAATGTATCATTTTACTTCACATGTAGGCACTCAGATCCAACCCTTAGTGACAGAAGGACACTCACATACCATATGGTGAGCAGTTGGAATAGGAACCTTAGCTGTAGCATTGAAGGCGGTGCTTGCTCTGTAGAGCCAGGATGCAGTCAGCACTTTTTAAGTGCAGAAAACCTTCTATTTATCCTCCTCCCCTCCTGAACTACTCTCTCCTCTCAGCTTTACCTGGTACAGGAAACCCTCCTTCTGCTGCCTCCTGTTGATCCGTGGCCCATTACATAGACCCACATCTCCTACAGCTTGCCTGACTCCTTTCCACCATCACATTGGAGGCAGACACCCTTTTATAATCTGCTGTCTTTCATCTTCCTATCCAATACTGGGCCAGCTCTCTCTTACTTCTCTTGTCTACTGCAGAGGAACACCCTCTCCCACACCCAGCTCCTCCCCACCATTATTCATATTCAGTATTTGGCACGTATCTACTTGTTGTGTGGCCAAATACTGAAATCCTAGATTCACCACATCTCTCTAAAAATGTGTTCTCTTACCTTGCCAAATGTCAAGATTCCCAGGGTGGTAACAAATGTCAGAGAAAGGCCGCTTTTCTATTTTCTAATACTATTTTTGCTCCCTAAGTGACAGCTTCTTTTTCAAAATCCTCTTGCAATCCATTTCCACGAAGACATTTGGATTTGCTTCAGACTCCTCTCTCCTCTCTTGTTCACTATGTTTCAATAAAACAATAGAGATTTTTCTATATTATATCACAATTTCTATTTTAGGAGCATATAGTGGGGTAAAATAGGGTACCACTGATCAAAATGAAGATTCCCCATCTTCATCTTCCAACTCAAAAACCCTATCCTCAACCCCTGCTTTGACCCTAGATTAAAACAAATCAACTACAGTAAATCTTGCCTGTTGATTTGCCTGCTGGACTGAAGCACTTGTCACCTCATTCAGCCATCCCAGTTATCCTCTAAGGGCTGAGCCCAGGATTTTCAGAAATTGGGGGCCTAGAGCTAGGCTCTTAATCCATATTTGGGTGTCTAAATAAGAAGCCTGATTTTCAAAGATGCAGGGTGCTCAGCAGCTCCTTGGGCTTCTAATGAGAGGAGAGACAGGCTGATAAATTGCCATTTTTGTGCACAAGTATCACTGTTCAAAATTGAAACTGACTTCACTAGCAGCTGCTGTGCACTCAGCACCACTGAAACCAATTCCCACCTATTCAGGCACCTAAAGGTACATTTAGGAGCCTAACTTTGGTTATCTATTTTTGAAAATCTTGGCCCTATGTTTTATTTGTCTTTGAACTATTGTGCACACCTATGCTACTAATTATTAGTAATACAATATGTAGGTGGAGGTGCTCTGTGGGAGGTAGGTACCCAGTGACTAGATGTGTAGGAACAGAATGTAGAAGCAGCCACTTTGGGAAGCTCCTGGGCAAATTATGTATTGCTGCTTCTTGTGGCAAAGAGACCAATGTCAATAGAGCTCCTAAGTGAGCTGCCCTGCTTGGGAGCCCTGGAAAACTGGGGGAGGGGCTTACAGAGGTTGGTATGGATGCCAGACCTGCAGTGTTGGGGTTGGGATTTCCCATATAATCTCATCTTCTCTGTGCCACAAACCCAGGCCCAAATACAAGGGACTAAGATCCTCAGCTGGTGTAAACCAATATAGCTTTACTGATTTCAATAGAGCCAAGTCAACACACGTTATCTGAGGATAAGCCCCAGTCCCAAAGTTGCTCCCCAAAGAAACCTCTGTCAGACACTCTGCAAGGTCAAAATTGTGGAGTTTTCCTTTCAGTTCTTCCTTCTTCTGTGCACTTTCCTGTGGAAGGGAAACCTTTGACCCTTAATGGTTATAGCTGAAAAGCCAGTTGCACAAACCTATATTGGATGAATGTAAAATATATGTCCAAAGAAACATGACATTAGAACTCCCTGGTATGCCAGGGAAGTTGAAGAAATGTTTTTAGTATTTTATACCGTGCTCATGTGTTTTCTTGCTGCATAATAGCTAAACTTAGTGGATAGTAATAGTAATTTTAGTCTTTTAAAAAACTTTATTCCACTAAATTGCAAAAGTGAGAGGAGGAATCTGACCCATTTTAGGATATATTCGGTGTCCTAACTTTATAAGAAACCTAGGAAGCAAAGATAAAAATTAATCCAATTTCAATTCTTGCTGTGGTGTGAACAGAAGGAATTGTGTGATTACAAAGAGCTGGTGCTTTAAATTATAAGCTTTGGTTATTCAGCGCTGAATGAATTTGACAAAGTGGTTGATTAAATGCACTAGTAGGAAATAACAGACACTTCAAAATCCATTATGCAGTTAGGATGAAGAATTTATTGTATACACAATTAAGCAGTTCTACTGTAGATGTGCGGTAGTGTTTAAAGAAAAGGGATAAGGTAACCAAAATAGTTTTAGCATGAAAACTACAATATAGACTTAAACTGACTAAAACAGAAGTTATTGACTTAAAAGAACACGGAACCTGAAACAACAGATTGCATCATTAACTAGGACAGTAAAAAACTGTACAGTACAAGCAACACATTACAATAAATTATGACCAATGAGGCAGTGTCTTTCATTTGGGACAAAAAGGGTAAAGGGGAGGATATTAAAATCTCATAAATCCACCATATCTCTTTTCCATCTCTGGAACCTCTTTGGAATAACTTTCCCCATCTTCATCTGAAGGGAGAAAAGAATCAGTGAAGCGCTTAAGAAATCCACCATAACGTTTCTGGTAGTCCAGCCACCATTCTGGCCTCCCTACTCTTCTCATAAAGCCACCGTATCTCTTTTGCAGCTCTTTGGCTTCATCTTCCAGTTCTGGACTGCGCTTGAAGCTTCTCATGAAGCCTCCATATCTTTTACTGACCTCCCCATCATTATCATTTATCTGTCGGTAATGTGAGGCTTCAGCGTTGGCCCCTGTTCCCAGAAGCTCCTTCAGCAGATCAGAGGAATTAGCCAGGGCGTCATCATTGGAGTCTTTCTTCATAAACCCTCCATACCTCTTAGTAAGGATCTCACCTCCGTTTGTTTCCTCCTCCGGTTCTACATGATAAAGTTCGTCCATTTTCTTCATGAAGCCACCATACCTTTTCATGAAGCCACCATACTTCTTTGCTAGCAAATGGTTCTCATCCTGTTCTTTCTTGTTGTCCCCTGGAGCACTGTTGCCTTCCTCAGAAAGATCCAGTTTAGTCAATTGCATAAGCTCCTTGCAGGTTTCCCAGGCTTTGGCAGAAGGCAGTTTTCCTTCACATTCTAGTGTGCATGCCTGAAAAATTGATGGGATTTACTAAGAATGATTTAAAAGAAACAGAAACTCTGATGTCATCTTGTCTTTTTATTTTTTGTTAAAGGCACAAGCCAATCTCTAGATCAGTGATACTCAGACCTCACAGGTTCAGAAGCCAAACGAGCCATCAACACTACCCAAAAGACCCACAGTAGTGTGAATTAATTGTTTCATTTACTATAGTACTAGATATTCATATTTAAACAATATGACAGGAAATATTTAGGTTTATACATATTATTCTCACAGCAAAATGACTGACCAATATTATTATTTTATCAACTACAATTGGTTGTAAACACAGTAAAAGCATCCCAATTAGTTAATAATTCAGTCATAGTGTTTTAATATTATGTGCTGCAAAGAGCCACAGGAGACACATTAAAGAGCCACTTGCAACTCACGATTATCAGTCTGAGTATCACTGCTCTAGATACTCATTGGCTGGAAGGAACTTCCCTCATGGACATCTTATTCCATAATTTTTCATTATGCCATTTCTTGTGCCTTACCCTCAAGCAGCTGGTATTGGTAGTGGTCACTGTCAGATAGAGGATACTGGACTAGATGGACTACTGGTCTGATCTGCTACAGCAATTCCTATGTTTCTAGTTTAAACAAAGACATCCATGTGCACGCACACATCTCTCTCAAAGAGGTCTGGAACAATTTATGAGCACTTCTAAGTAATATTCTATATTTAAGTGTACAATTTAGGGAGGTCAAAAATGTCTCATCAAAAGGATTTTGACAAGGATTAAGTAAGATTAGGTAAAACTGAGTAATCAGCAGTAATACTGAAATTATTTCACCTCAGAAAAGTCATTCCCACTCCACTAGCTCATAATTTGCAATAGGTGGGCCTCTGAGAAATGATTAAATCATATAAAGGTATGATCTCATATGATCAGATTTTTGCAGTTGTGAAATGCATTTATTATATTTGAAATGTTGTGTTTGTTTACATTATTAACCTTATTGTCCCATCATCGTCTTTAATAATAAATAAAAATAAATTATGATACTTAATTTACCCTTTTATAGTGCCTTCCATCTAAGGATCTCAGAAAGCTTTACAAATGTGAAAATAAGCCTCAAAACAGCTCTGTGTGGTAAGTAACTGACTACCTCACTACTTCTGTAGTTACCTGTGAGTTAAGTCCTAAGTGTGATAAATATATTAAGAAAAAGCATCTATCAATCTACTATATATGCTGTAGCAAGACAGAAGATTTATGTTACAATTATTTCCATATTAGTGATTACTCGAGAGTTAAAGGTTCATCTCAAATTGAGTTTAAAGTAATTATGTTGTTAGCAACATTCTACTCCTAAGCCATCACAATTTTTCTTTTTAACTGGCACTGCATGACTACGTCCATGTGAACATATTTGGGTTATTAAAATAATATGGTCTCAGCTGGAATCTGATTTGGAAATCACTGTAATACAAAAAACAAGAACTTTTTTTTTTGGTTAATGGATCAGTTTAAACAATCATTCTCCCACCCCCAGAAAAAACATACACCACACACTTAGTATATAATAATGATTTGATTACTTCCTATAGTGCTCATTATGATAAAAGTAATAGTGAACTCACTAGTTGTTAATGTCTTTAGAAATATTTATGTTTTAGAAACCAATAGTATGTAAAATATTGTATGATACTGTACTTTTTCTGATTTGGTATATCAGCTGATAAATGCTATTGCTGAACAGGATTTAACGCTTCCTTAAATAGCTTTGCTGTACAAGAAAGATTGTTAATGTTAACTTAGGCTTCCCAATTAACACTGAGAATTCATTGAAATAGACGTACAGAATTTCATGTGGACATATATGTCAACTGCATTCAGAATATTTTCTGTGTGTAACTACTGTGGTTAAAGGGGTGCTATTATTTCTGTTATAAACAAAAATGTTCAGTGATTTATAATTCAGGTAGATTAGGGTCCAAACCTTCATTCCTCATGCACTGAAACAATCACAAACTTTCCATTAATTTCAATAGGAGTGTTGAGTGCACAAAGACTGCAAAATCAAATCCTCCTTGAGGTCAGAGTCTACAAGGTGCTGCTGAATGTCAATTGCAAAGTATTCAGCACCTTATTCCCATCAATTTCCATGGGAATTGAGGACACCCAGCATTTGTCAGAACTAGACCCTTAAATTCCATGCAAGGTGCCATTGTGAATATATTTTAAAATAATGCTAGTGTTTTTTAATTACAGAGGACACACTGAATTTGGATGGTTTCTCAGGCTTTAACAGGCTGTACTTTAAGAACAACTTAAATGTTGCAAAGAGTCCTGTGGCACCTTATAGACTAACAGATGTATTGGAGCATAAGCTTTCATGCGTGAATATCCACTTCATCAGATGCATGTAGTGGAAATTTCCAGAGGCAGGTATACATATGCTAGCAAGAATGGCTAGCTAACTACAAAAGAAGTTTCTCCTCCCTTGGAGTTCACACCTCAACTGCTAGAAGAGGGCCTCATCCTCCCTGATTGAACTAACCTCGTTAGCCCTAGCCTGATTCTTACTTGCATATTTATACCTGCCTCTGGAAATTTCCACTACATGCATCCCACCAAGTGGGTATTCACCCAGGAAAGCTTGTGCTCCAGTACGTCTGTTAGTCCATAAGATGCCACAGGACTCTTTGCCACTTTTACAGATCCAGACTAACACGGCTACCCCTCTGAACTTAAATGTTGTAGCCCTACATTTTACAGGCAATGTCCTTTGAGCCAACTGAATGCTTCCCGACATCTGGAAGAAAAAAGCTCTTATTGAGGTATTGCTGCTCCTGTAGGGCTTGTTCCTCCTGCACCGGGAGCAGGCTCAGATTCTTAGGACTGATCCTGCCAGGGGCTGAACTCTCTGGCGGGGATCTAGCAAAGCACTCAGTCCCACTGACTTCAAGAAGCAGGTGAATGGCTCCACTGAATTCAGTGGGACTATTCACTACAGCGTGAAGAGCTGTGCTTGGCCCGACCTCGGCCAGAGCGCTCGGCGGCTTGCACCTCTCCATGGTGCCGTCTCTCAAACGAGAAGCTCCAATACCCAATAATAAGAGGAGCCAATGAAGGCTAAAATACAGCGCAGCATCATGTCATCTTCCGCCGTCCTTCCTGGACGGAACTGCTGCAGCCTTGAGTCTGAATTTTCTTGCTTTTTTGGATTTAAGAGTTTTACCTTGGCCGTTAATTTTTTTTTAAACTTAAACTTTTTTTCGTTTAAATGAATACTGTCAAACAAACAAGTCAAAACTAGTTTCAGCTACTTCTTCTACTCCGAGTGTGTCTCTTAGCCATATTTTTGTTTGTTGATCTCCCTCCCAAATCACAGACGAAGAAGAAGAAGAAGAAATATTGTTTCTCTCCCTGTTCTACTGCGAAGGACCCGCACCAATAACAGGGAGATCTGTATGACTGATTATACAGGAGAACTATACACAGACCCACGCTATAAGTATAGGATCCAGTGCTGTCAAATGCACGCATTACATACACTGGCAGTCTGATCATTGTTCTCTAATCTCTCCCTGCGATAGAACGGTAGGTGCTGTAACAATGAGAAGTGTAAGTGTAGGTCGCGTTTGCACTTTTTAAACGCATGTTATGGAGTCGAGTGGAGATTTACCGTTCAAGCTATGACTTGGTAACTGAGAAATGGAATAACAGATTTAAAGGAAATCTTTAAACTCCCATGTCTTTGATGACTTGTCCTAGCTGTGTAATCACATAATGAGACTCCTGTTCTGCAAAGTTATCCTCAAAGGACAAACAATTTTCATTCTAATGGAAGGCACTTTATAATGGATGGTTTTCGAACGAGAAGACAAGAACAACGCCATATCCTATACGGGAGAGGCTTCTTTGCTAAAGGAACAGTTCGTTATTAGGGAACGCCTAAGAGGGAAACTACATCGGAGCTCAGGGTGAGACGTTCTCGTCTCGAGGGGATTCGAATACAGACTATTTTGCCATTGGTTCAGTTCTGTTCTGCCTTTACATCTCATTATTCGCTGCTTTCTCTCTTTTAAAATGTGATGGATTTGTTCTGAACCAGAGACTTTGGCGGAATTTCTGCAGTGATTCCATTCTTCTCTAGACTTCAATCTCTCTTAGTCCCACCAGGATCATCAGAAGGTTCCCGGGAACTTTTTTGCTCCCCGGAGCTTATCCTACGAATTCTCAAAATTAAACCTAGTGATCAGGGTAACTGTAGACTCACAGGTAAAAGGATGATTTCTTTTAAGGGGAGAAAAGGAGTACTTGTGGCACCTTAGAGACTAACCAATTTATTTGAGCATAAGCTTTCGTGAGCTACAGCTCAGCATCCGATGAAGTGAGCTGTAGCTCACCAAAGCTTATGCTCAAATAAATTGGTTAGTCTCTAAGGTGCCACAAGTACTCCTTTTCTTTTTGCGAATACAGACTAACACGGCTGTTACTCTGAAACCTGTCATTATTTAGGGGGAGAGGGAGCTTAGTAGTTTTTAGAAGGGCCTGTTCCGGTCTCTCCTCCAGCTCCCAGAATAGCTCTGGTGGCATTTCTAGTCTATTTCACTCTAACGGTGTGACATCAGACCTCCAATTAAAATGCTGCATTTTATGTTTTAAAGAAGATAATTGGTTCCAGCTGCGCTGGTAGACTCGAGTTCAAATATCAGAAACCCCCCTTATCTCCCGGGCACTGCACTTGGGGCTAGGACTTGTAAAGGGCCCAGCTCCCTAGCTCCCCAAGGCGTCAGTGGCTCGCTACCTGCCACCAGTGCAGGATGGGCCCCTGGGAGGAGGCATCATTGCCTGCTCTCCTCTAAGGCCCGGTCCTCCCCGGGCACCTTGGAGCACCCGCAAGTGGACCTCAACAGTCAATTAGCTCAACTGACTCGCTGGGGCTGGGCAGGAGCTTTGGGGAGCTCTCCAGGGTGCCGAACTGTGCGGCTTGTCTCAGGGGAAGGAGAGCGCAGAGCCGCAGGAAAGCCAGCCCGCGGCCGGAGTATCTTCTCCTCCCACCCCGACAGCTAAACTCCCTTCTCTAACTCTGCTTGAGGGGAGCCGGCTCCTCTGGGAGCAGCTGCTGTACCTCTTGGGCGGCGAGTGGGGTGAGAGAGTTACTTGGGAATACATGGATCCCGCTTACCAGGGGGTTGATCTCTGCGTGGTGACCCAGCCGGTAGGAGCAGGAGGCGCAGTCCTTGCTGCAGTCCGCCTGCACTGTCCAGACAAGGCGGCTGCTGAGAGCCAAGAACAAGCCGCAAAGTCTCAGGAGCAACGCCATGGGCTGCGAAAAGAACAGGTCAGAAATCAGCCTGCCACCCGCTTCCTCCCTGGCCCTGGGAGAAGCGTCCCCAACCCCACAGCCAGTCACACCTGTGCGGTGCCCCGGCTTCCTCCAAGCCTCAGACACTGGCGCTGCAAACTATTCACCAGCGGCGGAACCCGCCGCCCTGGTTAGGCAGGGCACGCGGAGTGCAGCAAGTTGGAACTCTTTGCGCTCTCTGTTCCGCAGCGGCAGACAGGGACAGCCCCCGGTTTCCCCGCCCCCCCTTCCCTGGGTCGCCAAGACCTCAGCCTGGCTCTTCTGGGGTTCCCAGAGTGCTACCAGAGCTGGAGTTGTTCCTTTTTGCAAGCCCAGAGCCTGCACGGGAACAGGACCTAGCGCTGCATGCGAAGAACGAACTAAAAGTGGTTAACAGAGATCAAATCAATTTCCCCCCAAATTAAAGCATTTCTCCTGCCACTCTCTTTCCCTGTCCCCAGCCATTATCCCGGACAGCCAGGAAAGAGGTTAGATACCAGATCTACAGAGATATTCGAAGGCAAAGCCTTGGAGCGATTGCCTGGCAAGAGTTTGTACCCACACAGCCTCCGAAAAACAAAGCAGTAGCCTAGGAAACTAGGCAGCAAAGCTGTTACAGAAATAAAACTCAGCCTAGCCACTGCAAGCAATGGTACTAGACGCCTCGCCCCAGCCCCCAGCCTAGTGCCGGTCCTTAGAGCAATTCACTCACATACATGCTGCTTCCTTGGGAGCCCGCAGAAGCTCCTCGGGAGTGTGCTGTCGCTTGCTGGAGCCTCTTGGTTTGAGCCCCTTGTATTTATAGAAGGGCTAAGCAATTTGTGCCTCTGGAGAAGCTCTAGAAGGAAAAAAAAATACAGGAGAAAAGTAATAGCCCGCAGTTACTGAGCATCAGCTTCAGTAAATCTTACAGGACGAGGAGGCAGGCGGAGAAAGTGCCCCGCTGGAGCTGCCGTCTGCTGGCCCCCCGCGCTGGCTGGCTGGCTGGCTGGCTGTTTGCAGGGCTGGGGTGCTCCTCACCAAAGTCAGGGCTCTGGGAAGCGGATGGAGCCACTTTATAATTAGTCAAAAAGGGAAAAGCGAAGCCTCCCCCAATCGCCTACGGGCTCCATCTGACGCAGGACCTACGAAATCCCACTCTGGCCCCCTAATTAGCGATTCTGCCTGGGAAGGGGATGAGCCAGGCGGGGAAGTCAGCGAGCACGTTTTCTGCCACCCCCCCCCCCCCCGCCCCGCGGGTGGTTGGGGACAGCTGGGGGCAGAGGGCGTGCTCCAGGAAACGGCGTGTCCTTTGACAGCCCCCACCTGTCTTTCGGGAGCTCTCCCACCGAGCGCGAGACGAGTGACTTGGGGGAGTTGTGGGCGCCAGGCATGAGCAACCCCGGCCGCTTGGTCTGACGGTGTGAGTGACACAGGACAAGAGGAGCCCGCCAGCAAGGGGCAAGCTGGACCCCCTCCCCTCTTTGGTCCACGTGCTCCAGCCTTGCTGAAGTAGCAGAGCCGGGGAGAGCCCTGCCCCACTGACTCACCACGTTTCTCTGGGTGACAGCACTAGGGGTTAGGGAAACTGCGGCACAGAGCGCACTGGGGGCTGAACCCCCCGCCCACTGGTCCGCTCCCCTTGATCTTCCTTAACATCTGGCAGGGCTAGACCATTCCACCCCAGCTGCGAATCTCTCACCCTCCAAAGCTGGGGAAGGGAAGCCAGTGTGTAAAACTCCATCAAACCCCACTGGAAAGAAGAAAAGGCTCCAAGGGACAAAGCCGCAGGGTCAAGGAGATCCGGGTCACTAAAGACAGGGGGAGGGAGAGAGTTTTATCGCACCAGTGGTTCAACTGCCTCTTTTGGCTCTTCCGATCTTTCTAACTTATTTGCTCTACATAAGAACAACCCTACTGGGTCAGACCAAAGGTCCATCTAGCCCAGTATCCTGTCTTCCCACAGTGGCAAATGCCAGGTGCCCCACAGGGAATGAACAAAACAGGTAATCACCAAGTGATCCATCCCCGCTGTTGCCCACACCTCTAGGTGAGGTTTGCTCGCTAGAGGGCGCCCAGCTCCTGCAAAGGCTGGAGGAGCAGCCAGGCTTGTGAGAGGGGTCTGCGCTTTAAGCTTTTGTGCACACTGGCCATGTGAAAATGAGCCCAATGCTCACCTGCTCACCCACACCCAATGGGGTTCATAAGATTGGCCATACTGGTTCAGGCCGACAGTGGCCAGTGCCAGATGTTTCAGAGAGAATGACCAGAATAGGGCAATTATCAAGTGATCCACCCTGGTCCAGCCCCAGAATCTGGTAGTCAAAGTTTAACATACTCCTCTGTTATATGAGTGTTATAAACCTCATGGCAACACTTGAAAGACCCAGAAACCACTCTCTCCTAGACCTAGCTTGGTCCCTGGGTAAACTGTGATTATAAGGAAAGCTACCCAAGCTTTCAAGTTGCATGTCTCCCTATTTGACTGATTTTTTTTTCTCTAACTGATGGATATTTTGCCTATGGACCCAAAAACCATGATAACATTTCAGACCTCAGGAGTAAGGCACAATCTAAAACTGACCACACCTCACAGACTGAGTTGCTTCAGGAAGGTTTTACAGTATATTCTGGTCCCGTAAATTTCAGGACAGGTACTATCGCTTCCCAAGACCTCTCCTGATTGCATGTGAAAACACAAGTGGGTTCTCATAGGAATTAAAAGAACGGAAATGGATATGTTGCTTTAAAGTTTCTATTCACAAAGAATGACTATGATCTGTCGCAGGGGTTGGCAACCTTTCATAAGTGGTGTGCCGAGTCTTCATTTATTCACTCTAATTTAAGGTTTCGCGTGCCAGTAATACATGTTAACGTTTTTAGAAGGTCTCTTTCTGTAAGTTTATAATATATAGCTAAACTATTGTTGTATGTAAAGTAAATAAGGTTTTTAAAATGTTAAGAAGCTTCATTTAAAATTAAATTAAAATGCAGAGCCCCCCGGACTGGTGGCCAGGACCCAGGCAGTGTGAGTGCCACTGAAAATCAGCTCACATGCTGCTTTTGGCACGCGTGCCATAGGTTGCCTACCCCTGATCTGTAGTGTGTGGGGTATTAAAACTACCAATTTCTACTGGAACCCAGGAGTGAGATTTTCAGTTTATCAAGGCATATCATAAAGTGTGAATGTACAGATTTCCCTCTAATTCTGCTTTATCTTCTACCAGATTAAACATATTTGACCAGAGCTGTATTCACAATTAATTTGGCTTCACACATCACACAGCTTTATGAAACTGCCACTCCCTATGAAGTCTGAAGACACTGCCATAGGCAGGAGGCTGCATGAGTTTGGATCAGTTGTTGGACACTTTTCGTTAATATGATGTGGGCTCCAAACACAGGACACTAAACATTAGTGGAAAATGGATCTTGTCCTTATCCCATCTCTTGCTCTGCACCAGCTGTGGAATGTTCTGAATTTAAGCTTTTGAAGAAAGTCAGAAAAATCTCTCATGTCCATAATTCCTTTTCTTCCCCACTCTACCCCCCATGGAAACGAAAGGTTTTGTATGTTAATAGCAATTATTATTGTAACAAAGCAACAGCAATTACACCTCACATCTCTTTGTATAAATGACACATTGAAATTATTACAGTTTTTTAAAAAAGCATGCCACAGCTGCCTTACGTAAGCGCCAATAAGTCCTTTGTTAAAAGTGCTGTATTACTTTTGTTTTTATTGTTTGGTTTGTTGATATATTGTCTTTGGGGGAAAAACATTTTAAGTCAAAACGTGGCTATGAAATATACAGCAGTCACCTTTTAAAAGTTAGTCACACTAAGATTCATACATTCCAAGGCCAGAGGGGGCCATTGGGATCATCTAGTCTGACCTCCTGTATAACACAGGCCATAGAACTTTTCCAAAATAACTCTTAAAGTACATGCTCGTCAAACATTCTAACATTATCTTCTAAGGACATGCAAGAAAATGTAGCTAAGAAATCCCAGTGCTATTACTAGAACACTCAGAATGCTGCTTCTTCTTTAAATGCTGCAGCAAATTAGGTGTTTTAGAGAATTTTAGAGAGGGTTGAACAGCTGTGGACTGAAGTTTAAGGCAAGTTTTCCCTATTAGTTAATCAAGATACAGCTTCTTTCACATGGTAAGAAAAGCAGGAGGAAGAACAAAAATAACTGTCATTTTTCATTAAAATCTGAGAAATTCTATCCATTCTCACAGATGAACTTGCCTCAAAATTAGAAAAACACCCCAAGCCAAATCCTGCTCCATCCAGACTGAAGAGAGAAAAGAGGGACACTGGCCTGGATCCTCTCTTGGTCCATCCTTGCTGACCAGGGCATAATCCAGAGGGCATAGGTAAGGTGTTCTCTGCTTTTCCTTCTCAAAGGAGCAAAGAAAGCTCCAGCTTGTACATACTGCAGCTACTAGCCATTGTGGGGGGATGGCTGTATCAGCTGATATAGGAGCAGGTCCACCTTCCTAGCACTCCCTACCTGAAATCTAATGGTGCTGGTGTGCATGAGATGAGAGTCTTTGCGACAACTATTACTCCTGGGATCAGAGATTGGGATCATAGACTAAAGTGAAGTGGCTGGACAAAGAGCCCCAAATGGATCTCTATGCTAAAGAAGGAGCCATTAAAACCAATGTAGTTGCTCTAATGTAAAACCACTAAGTGAGAAGAGAATCAAGGGCCCATATTTATGGAGTAATACCAAACAGCTTTGGGAATTAATCCTCTTGAGAAAAGGAAGATGGTTAAAATGCATCACAATAGTCCCTAATTTTATTTATGTTGACATTTGAGGGATCTGAGTTTGGAGTACTGAGTTAGTTCCCACACTACTGTGTTAGCAGGGATACTACATGGATGGTATGTAGTCTTCTCAGGAGAATGAAATGTCTCATGCCACTCTGACGCCCTCTGACGTGGTAAGGCGCATGGTAAGGCACTGACTGGCTGCAGGTGCCACATTCAGTCCCTCCTCCACTGCATGGGAAGTCTTACAAGCAGAGCCTTCTATGGAGGTATAAAAGCAGGAAAGAGGGGAATGTTCAGTTCCCAGGGCTTGAGGGAGTATCAGAACAACAGTGTATGAATAAAGTAACTAGAACATTAGCTTACAGCTCTTAAACACAATGAAATTTTAATTGCAATTGCAATGCAATGCAATTGTCTGAGCCAGTCAGGGCCCAGGGATGCTGTATAATTACTGACTCACTGTACAGTCATTTATCAGATATGCTAATCCTTGCATGCTGATTGTGTGTCTGAGTGTTTGCATGTGTGGGGGGGGGGGGGGAAGGGGGAGGCATTGGGCTGCATAATGCCTCTGTGATTATTTCTCAGTCATGGAACTGCCAGGGCTTAAATTCAGCTGGAGCTGTTGGGAGCAGAGTGCCAGTAAATATTTTCAAACCCCTTCTGGGGAGTGTAAGCCAGTTTCAGGGGGTCCACAGGCACGCCCCATGGGGTTGAAGACCCAAGCTTCGGCATGACCCATGGGGGCTGAAGACCTGAGCCTCGGCGCCTCCCACGGGGCAGAAGCCCTGAGCCTCAGAGCCTCCCGTGTGGCAGGAGCCCCAAACCCTGGCACACCCCCACCCTCCATGGGGCTAAAGCCCTAAGACCTCCCACTGCAGCTGAAGCCTGGCACCCCGAATGAGGGGGATATGGGGGGCTCCGGGAAGTAATCTATTAGAATTTAAGCCCTGGGTACAGTACATAATTCCTGTGCTCTGACTGGCTATTGCCTTCATAACCCCACATCCACATGCCCATAACAGTCACCTCAGATATTCAACCCATCCACATCTTCTTACCCCACATGCCCTCACTTCTCCCCACCTTCTGCTGTTCACTGCTGAAAGAGCCTAATGCTCACAGAGAAGGTGTAATTTCATCTAAATGAAAGAGTTCCCTTTCCTTCAGGTTGAATTACAGCAGGAGAGAGCCCAGTGATGTCTAGCTTTAGTTCAGCTTTGGGAGAGATACTCTTTGCAGAGAGACCTTAACAACAGGGATGGAGGAAAGGGAGCACACAGAATAAATATAACATAAAAAATTACTCATTGTGGGAATGGGGGCTGATCTGTCCTAAGAAGCATCAGGGATGAGAAGCAGAGATATGAAGACAGGTGTAAGAGGAGGGAGGATGCTTTTCAATATAGTAATAACAATACTTTGTTGCTCATTGTTAACTTGGTAATAACAGTGTCCTGGGCTGATAAAAACTGCAGTTCTTTGAGTTTATTTAATCCAGAATAGAGCATGCACTCTAGTTACCATCTAAATATATTAGAGAAAAACAAATATTGTTTGTATTAAGCAATGCTTAGAAGCTCCAATCAAGATCAGGATCCCATTATGCCAGGGCCTGTCCAAACACATAGTAAGACACCATCTCTGCCCCAAAGACCTTTCAATCAAAACAGGACAGACAACGGTGTGGAGGGCCAGGGACAGAGAGAATCCTTATATTACAGATGGGGAACTAAGGGAACTAAGGGAGACAGTTTGAATGACATGTCCATGCAGAAAATTACCAGCAAAGATAGGAATTGAACCTACTTCTCCCAAGTTCCAAGTCAGTACATTAGCCAAAAACCCAGCCTTCCTCTCTGAAACCTCTCATCTCCATCATTCTAAATATCTCTACATTCTACAGAATAGCTGAGCCACAATTAAATGGAGGTAGATTTAGGAAAAAATAAAATCAACATGGTGATAGACTCCCAGGAGCCCTTGCTAGAGCAGAAAACATTAACGATGGGATCAAAATGGGAAGTAAGGAACTAGAAACAGCACTTTATGCGATTTATTTCACCTCTGTGCAAAGGACCAGCATGAAGCCGAGTCATTTTTTTATATTCTCTGAATTGTCTGGTTCTGTTTAATTTGATAAAGAACACAGGGTTCAGTTTTTATGGAACATTTGTATTTATACAAATGCTGAGGAAGGATGTTCATTTTGATAAAGGACTCTACTGTTCGCTATAAAACACTTAATCTCTCTCCCAGACACATAGGATATATATTTCTCCACATCTTTTTAATATCTTTAGTAAAATTACATCCAATGTAGGTAAGAAATGTAACACAGAACCATCATAGTTTATACATTCTATATGGCAGTGTCACAAGATCCACTTTTACTGGACTAAAATATGCACCATAATAGGCGACATATATATATTCCTCAGGCTATAATGGAGCACCTACTAGGAAAGAAATGAAATAAGAGTGGTACAATGATATGGAAATGTTTATCAGTTATTTAAAAGAAATGTATATTGAGACAATTGGACTACTGCAGTTCTACCCATATCTAGTGAGTGGACTTCCTTAATAAAACAATGAATTACAGCAAAGAGATAGCAAAGGGAAGTTTGAAGACAGTTACCAATATGGAAATATTTAACAAAATGACTCTTTTTCCTTTCTCGTTGTAGATTATAATGTTTTGTAGATTATGAAGACTAAACAGATGAAACATGCTGCTAAAGGGGAAAGAATGCCTCATTCCATTCTCTGATCTTGTATCCATGTAAAATAGACAGAGTATTACATGTACTGAATGCCCATATGTATAACAAACATGCACTTATAATTGCACTGGTTTACCTGTAATTGAGTTACAAAAGAATTTAAAAAATGGGAATTTAAGATAAAGAGAGCTTCAAACTGAACTATGGAGAGCGCATGCGCGCACACACACACACGCAAACACACACACGAGTTTGGAAATAAGGACTGAACTGAATGGAACATGTAGAATACTTTACAGTAAGTACATATTAACTATAACAGCATGATGTAGTTCATTTAATTAGAGGGCATGACAGAAAACATTTGCAGTAGGTTAAGATAAGTCCTGCTATCAAAATACATTTTGATTTTAAATCCAGGGACATTAATTATTATTTCATACATGAGTGGAGTGATTTATTTTCATATTTTAACTTGAGAAAATGTATCCATGAAGTAAAATGCCATAATTCGGGGGGGGGGTGTGGAAGGGGGAGAGAATTGGAATGCATGTGTTATAAGGGGGATTATGGTGTATATAATGCAGAAGTAGAAAGATTAGTAGAAAATTAAGAGTAAGATTTTGTCTGAGAAAATAACCATTTTAAGCATGTTAAAAACATCCTAAACAGTGAAGCTAAAATGTCAGTTTGGGTTACTTTCCCAGCCTGGCACAGAATGTATTCAAATACAAGTGAGCTTCTGAGCTACCCTCCCCCCATTCCCAGAATTCTCATGTTCTTGTTTCTAGTATTTTATTGCCCTGTTGGGAGATGTTGCTTTCACATGATAGTACAACATTCAGAACTAGTTTCTCTTGTATAATTAAGAACTGTATGGGATGCCAACGAGGCATCTAAAGCATCATAGGCAGTCAGGGCAACAAAGGGACAGACTTTTTGCTGCACCTCTCAGGAGGAGTTGGAATGGGGGATGGCAAAGGTGGTTTTAAGCTGCTTCTGCACGTCCCAGATTCTGGGCTGCTCAGGAGATAGTTCATCCCCTATCATAAATTAGAGCATCTCCAGGGACTAATTGAATTTACAGTAGCCTTACACAGTTGGCTAAGGGCTGCTTTGCAGCCTAGAATTGCCAGAGTAGACAGCACTCTGGTTACAGTCCCCACTGCTGCTCCAACATGCTCCCTCTGTCCCTACATGGGGGCTATGAGGTGGGGCAATGTAGGGACATTTACACTGGCCCTATTCTGCCTCTGCATTGGGGAAATTTCCATGGACCACTGGATAGGCATGGAGGGGCCATAATCTGACCCAGTATTCCTGTCCTGGAAAATACAATTTAAGGCCCTGTTTAGACTGGGGATTTGCCTCAATCACAGACAGGGCTGTAGCTGTAGCAGTGCAATTCCTAGCATAGGCAGGTAAAGCTGCTGTTTGCACTGGCAGAGTTTACCCTGGTTTCAAACTGGACTAAGTTCCACATGTGAAAATAGTAGATTTGCCAGTTTCCATTAGAACTTCCATTGGTACAACTACATCCATGACTGTAGTTTCTGCAAATCCCCAGTCTAGGTAGATTCATGCACCCAAGGGTCGGGGGAGGAAAGGTGAGTAACACAAGACAAAGTGATTAAATGGAAACATTAAGTACACGTCGTATTCGTTCTACAATTTAATTTTTTTGATTGCTCATAATTTTCAGTTGGCAAAGGGGGTGGCTTCAGATTTCTGTTTCTCTTTAAACAGTGTGTTTTCAAGAGAGATTTAAAAGAGGAAGGCTAGAGGCTTGACAGACCAGGTCAAAGAGGGAGCTCCGGGCATATGAGAAAGAAGGCATTACGAGAGGAAACTAAGGAAATGTCCAGTGGTGTGGGGTGAGTAGAGAATAAGGTTCTTTGAAGATGAAATATATATACTACCGTTAGTCATCATCAGCACATTCCCCTTATTCCTTGCCTTCAGTGAGTCAAGCTTTTCCATTTCATCCGTGTTTGATCATAATGTCTTTCGCCTCTGCCTGGCCCCTCTCTTTTCTTACATTTTTATATAAAGACCCCTAGAAGGTGGATTCCAACCTTTACCCCAGCCCAGGTGATAGTTTCACATTCATTCTTGTAGTGAGGCAGAATGGCTCCCTCCGAACTGGACTGTGATGGACCACTATACTCCCGTGCTGGGCAGAGCCGAATCCTCCACACCTCCGGCACTGGAAGTCCCGGGTTGGGTCAGGAAGTATAAAAGCAGAGCCCTGGGGCTCAGTTGGGGCTGGACCACCGGAGGGAGCAGATGTCTCTTCCAGGGAGCGGCGATCTTTGCAGGATCCCAGACTAGCCCGTGAGTGACACCATGCCCTGCTGTTGGAGGAGATGGACGAGTATCCTGAGGAGCTGCCAGGACCGGCGTCAGACAAATGCCCCAAAGAGGTCTGGGGACTGTCAGCAGCTGAGTACCCCAAGGAGACAGAGAACCATCTGACTACGGGGCCCTATATCCAGATTGTGGTAAGAAGTAGCCCAGGGGAATGAGACTTTAGTCTGGTTCTGCTGCTGGAGAGTGAATCAGCATGTTTTGGGAGTATCACTGCAGACCTATCCACCACTATTAGGGCCCTGGGCTGGGACTCAGTGGAATAGGGTGGGCCTAGGTCTCCCTGCCCCCGGCCACTGACCCCACCCCGGGGTGGCAGCCAAACCCCTCTTTTTGGCTGGGCTGTGTTATCGGCTCACTGTCAGCCAGGTGGGCATGGCCTAAAGACTGTGCTCTGCCCAGCCCAGAGGGCCAGAACTCCCGTATAGACTGTTAATTACTGTTTGCCCCAGTCAGGTGGCTGTGGGCTAAAGACCGCTCATGGCTCTGCCCCACCCAGAGGGCCAGAGCTCCTCCTCCCTAGACTGTTGCTGTCTGTCCCAGCCAGGCGGCTTCAGGCTAAAGACTGTTTGTGGCTTGGCCCCACCCAGAGGGCTGGAGTTTCCCCTATAGACTGTTACCTGCTGTCTGCCTGTAGTGAGGCAGAGTGGCCTCCCTCCCCACTCAAGAGCGAGGACTACAATTCTCTTTAAAGCTACTTTTTTATCTTTGAAAATAATTTCCTTTTCCCTCCTGCATTATGGAACACTCCAGAGTCTAACAAGCAGCTCCAGCCACCTGAGCCCTTATTACTTTTTGTGCAAATAATTGTTGATAATATTTTTGTTAGATTGGACATAGCTATAGTTTGGGCTTGGATTCAGGTTTAGATAATGGGCCGCATTTATGTACATAGGAATGAGGAGACTTTGAGCGATAGGGAGAAGCAAATGAGGAGTGAGGGTTGGGGACAGCATGGTGGTGGTG
Source organism: Chelonia mydas (assembly GCF_015237465.2). Lineage (NCBI taxonomy): Eukaryota > Metazoa > Chordata > Testudines > Cheloniidae > Chelonia > Chelonia mydas. The sequence continues at coordinate 66,000,502 of NC_057850.1, read as the reverse complement.
GCAATATGGGGTAAGGGAAGGATGAATGATGAGGTAAGAGGTTTTCATAGCAGAAGACATGTTATTAGGGAGATTACCTCATGGACCACTCCTCTCCCATTCACAATAATAAAAAATAATAATGCCTACCTATCTCTTATCTAGCATTTGTCATCAGTAGATCTCAAAACACTTCACAAAGGAGATCACTACCATAAAGTAAGTGAAATAACTTAAAGCTTGTGAGGTAAGGAGATAAATTTGAGTCTAGATTGAGGCAGAACCGAGAGAAGCATAAGGTTGACAATTTTATGAACTAATGCTATTCTGTGTTATAAAACATCCCATCTACGGAGTTTCCTCTGCTCTACTCTCTATTACCAGATGCATTAGGTAGATTTTTCACCTTCCTCTAAAGGAAGCAGTGTTGGTCATTGCCAGAGGCTGTGTCTCCTGCCCTTTCAGAGAGGGTTCTCCTAATTGACTTTATTATGTCACTCATGTTTTTGTGTCTGGTAACGCTTATGAAGAATTGTGATGGGAGTTGTAAAGAGAGTTAAAAATTAACCATTTACTGTAATGAGGTTTTGTCTTGTCAATATAGTGCTATAAAGTTTCAGTGTTAGGAACAAGACTACATAGCGCCATTGCTCTACCATGCCAATAAATAAAATGACTCATTTGTCTATGTATCTTGTTTATTATTATTATTATTATTAAAGTAAGCTATGTTTCAAGAATATTTGTTTTCTGGCTGCTTCACACTCTGCGCTAGAATCAGATACAGTGTGATTTAGTGCTGGCAGAATGACTCCTGAAGTCTTAAAAAGTGTTTGTCTTCTGATTTATTTAACATCATTTTACTTTTGGAAAAAGGCAAGGTATGTATTAGAAAGATGGCAAAAATAAATATTAATGAATCCATTTATAATGCCAGTAAATCCCTCAACTAAAAGAGGCTGCAAAAAGAATTTGGCATTTGAGTTGCCTGGATACTGATTTAAATATCACTAAAAATCGATAAAAGAGAAAGTTGAGAGGATTTCATGAGGCAGGAGACCCTGCAGGGTAAAGGTGGGCCACCATAACATTGCTAATTGTTCATTTCCAGCCTAAACTTTTGTGAAGTGTTGCTGCATGCTGTCAACCAGGTGCTTCATTTCCTACACAACTGGGCCTGATTATCAGTTTGAGCTTTAGGCCACCGACTCCTCCATCTGTTTAAACCGATATTGAATGGGAGGGAGCAGGGCTGGAATGCACAGCATGACAGCTAATTCTCAGCTGGTAGAGTGGTCCCTAGGGGATCGTTCCAGCTGCCTTAATTGACAGTCGTCAGTAGAGTGGCTAACATCTATGGGAATTAGGAGGTATGACTTTGGTCACCAGGGAATTACCCACATATTTCTATTAAGACAACAAAATCATTTTGAAAGTGTCTACATAAATAAGGGCTATAAAGCTCAAAACTAGAGCTGGTCAGAAAAATTCCGACAAAACGTTTTTCCATCGAAATTTTTTAAATTTGGCTAAATCAAAATGTTTTGCAGAGACGGTTTCATTTTGATGAAATACCAACAGAACCCTGCCTGCCAGACAGGCTTCCACTGGAAACCTGCCTGGTTTCCTGTCAGCTTGGCTGCCTGGCACTTTGGCACTTTGGCAACCTGCCGTGTCCAGTATAAACTGGAAGTTGTAGTGTTATTTACATGTATCCAATCAGTGCCCAGAAACTGATGGTCCATACCCCAAAGAATTTATAGTCTATTTAATTCCACTGAAGACATTGGAGTTGTATTGATAGGAAACTATTATATGAGGAGAATCAGGCCCATTATATTTTTCATCTTTAACAATATTTTAGTATTTCTGTTCAATGCAGGGTAAATTTGAGCGATATTTACATGATGAAAATCTACCCATCCCTCGTAGTGGTTGGTTCTTCTGCTCATCGCTGTATTATTCAAGTGTCTTCCATGTAAAATAAAGTGGCAATAACCACATCCTTAACAGACTCATGGAGCCCCTGATCCCCTTCCTTTCTGGGTTATAGAAAGCTGTAATTGTGGTGGATCTTTCTCTTCCCCCTTTTAATATATACAACATGAGCCATTTGATTCACAGAACGAGATTACCAAGCCTTTTAAATAAAAACACAATTCACAGGAGATTCCGCTCATTGCTTTTGAACTACATGGCTATGGCTTTTGGTCCATTTTGAATATCTTACACTGATGTAACACTAGTGACCTCAGCAGAGCGACTCCTAATTCACACCAGTGCAAGTTCAGCATCAGAGCTTTTTTTCTCCATGCAGTTATCGCTCTGGTTACATCCATGGGAGCATATAATTATTACTTTTGCCTCCAGAGGCTTGCATACAACAATTATACAGAAGAATGCTAATTCACACTGATGACTGGGAGAGCCATTGTGGAGTATCCAACTTTGCAAGTTAGTAAATGGACAAAAAAAAAGCCAGGATAATGCCTGTTAAGATGTTCTTTGTTCATTTATTTTGATGTGCGAGTTAGCTTTAATTATGAGAATACTCCTTAATGTATGAGTAATTGGACTGTTGCATGTTTTGTAAAAGCAAGGAAACTGCAGTATAAGACATCACAAATATTTGCTATGCAATCTTTTCAGAGATATAGGTTGATAACACGAGGGCATGTATTTTTTTTTAGCTTTTATGGTAAGATTTATTAGGTTAGTGGACTGACCAAGTAAGAATTAATGAGGCTTTACTTCACTGTATACTGAGAAAGTAATAAAAGTACCAAATTAAATATGAAGACTATAAAGATCAAACAAAGCACATCCCTTTGCTCATAATTATGTCTATATATACATTCAAAATTTATTGAAATTAAGCATTGCATCCCAATCCTGTAAAAATTTATACATATGTTTAACTTTATGCATGTGCAAAGTTCCATCAACTGCAATGGGCCTATTGTTAGGGGACTGGAGAATCCCCAGACAGGCCACACGCTTAGATGCTACTGTGTCCCCAGGGTTAGGCACCTTTGCCCTTCTTGTTTTATGGTTTATTTCATCACTGTTTTAGCATGCATTTTGTTTAATGTGGTAATACATGTTTGGGCTCAGCAGCAGGGAATGCTGTCGTTGGGCATGTCTGGACATGCTGTGTATGTGACGTGACCATCACAAAGTGCATGTATAACTTGATGTACCAGGGGGGTGTTCAGAGCTTCTCCATGTGGAGAGGTGACGGCCTCTGAACAGAGAGGAAGGTTCATCTGCCCACAACTGGTATGCATCACGGGACAACGCAGCAGGGAGTGCGATTGCTTACTTCACTTGCTGTACTGTAGCCTGGGATCACTCATTTGGATTCTATTGTAGTTTTCAATAAATGGTTAAAATCCACCTGCTCTTGAATGCAACTTGGAATTGCTCCAAGTTTGTAACACTTTGCATAAAGTAAGCAGTTGCATGTATCTGCAGGGTAAGGGCTGTCCTGGGAGCTTTAGTTCTTGAACAAAAAAAGAGAGGAATTTGACATTCAGAGTTAATGCAACACAGTGTGTAACTCCCTTTCCATATTTAGCTTTTGCAGAGGTCTCCAAACCATGGTACATTCACAAGTTATATGTGGCTACACAATATTCTGGTCCAGGGGGATGATTTTAAAATGGAATCTCACCTTTAAACATACATTTTCTTGCTTTGGTGAACAGAAACTCCTTACTTTCATTAAAATGGTCATTAGTGTATTTGTGCACTTAGTTAAGTTATAAATTGGAACGTACAAAAGGTGAGGGTGAAAATTAAATAAAATACAGTAATCTAAGCATTAAATAATTGTTACCTCCTTGAATCAGTGCTTCTGTAACATCAGTCTAAAACAGAAGCCAATTACATTTGAGAAAAGAAACTAAGGCCTTAATATCCTTGATCATGTTTAGACTTTGTTACGCTTCCTTTTTATTTCTTCTACTTCAAGACAGAGGAAATAGAGTCACAAGTCGTTCATGAGTAATACTGTTCATCTGAACTGTTTGAATGAACTATAAATGCCAGCAATTAACTCATCATTTACTGAAGTGACACATTAAGGGTTAAGCACATTATATCAAAAGAAGCGTATTATTTCAGCACCCCACCTTTACCTGCATTTTCAGAACAATATTTCAGTTGGAAACTCTAAACTCATCTAATCTCTACCTAAAATCTAAATTCATTCTAGAATCTAAAGCCCAACACTGATTCCCATGAGGAAACACAATATTAATTGATGTACAAGATTTTGAAAAGTAAGTGCAAAATGGTATGCATTAGAAATGTGGGGCCAGCACATCAGCTGGTGTGACTCCATATAACTCCAAAGGTGTTACATTGATTTACACGAGAGTCTTACTCCTCTTTGTCTATGTATTGCATAATAACGTGTTAATCATGTTTTGAAGGATCAAAATTTGTATGCTACTGATTTTTTAGTTAATTATGTAACATTTAATTTCATTACAGATAGTGATTTATAAATGGTTTATAATAGATAAGGTAAATAGAGACAAGATAAATACCTTCTACGAGACAAAAGAGAGGGAGATAGTGATACAACTCTGGATTAAAAAGAAAACATTGATGTGCACATCAGGAAATGAAAATCCTAAAAAAATAATGACAAGATTAAACTGTTCCCCAAGGAAGAAGTGATATCCCCTCTGTTTAATCTTAATAGCAGTTCAGAGAAAAGTCTTCCATTGGGTTAAGGACAGACAAGATAGGCTTTTTCCATAACTCATTTCCATGATTCTATGTACATGAATATTACATTAAAATGACGATATACTTATAGCATAAATATTTATAATTGAAGGCAGATGTTGCTGACATGAGGGGGCAACCATGCTGCTTCCATTAATACCAGCAACTCAAATCTGGTATGATTACATGAAAGAACTTTGATTTTTTTTTGCTAATTAAATCAATTTTGTCTTAGGTTTTACTTGGCTCCTCTACAGCTGATTCTGTCCAAGGGTCTCAAAGCACTATGTACAATTTATTCAACCATCACAGCTCCTCTGTGAAGTAGGATGTATTGTTTAAGCATCACCCCACTCACCTATCATGACTTCCCTACTCAGCCCCATCCTCCTATCTATTTCCTCTCTGAATTGACTTGTTTATATCATTCTCTCCCTCATCACTGCCCTTTCTGCTATGCTGTCCTTCATTCTGTGAACTTATCCCCTGGTTTTCTTGAGCTCACTCTCCATTCCCCTCTAAAGCATAATGGGGGCAGCTGAGGGTCTGCTTCAGGTAGCGAGGCCCTATTCTACACTTAACATTTAGGTTGAACTAGCTGTGTCACTCAGGTGTGAAAAATTCACACCCCTGAGCAGCATAGTGAAGCTGCCTAACCCTTCATGTAGATGCAGCTAAATTGATGGAGAAATTCTTTCACTGACATAGCCAGCGCTGCTTGGGGAAGTGAATTACCTACAGTGATGGAAAAACCCCTTCCATCGATGTACGAAGCATTGACACTATGGCTCTACAGCAGCATAGCTGCCATGCTGCAGCTGTAACCCCCGTAGTGCAGACATTTCAAGGCTAACCTTTGCAGGACTCCAACTTTTCTTCATTATCTCAAGCTCCTGCTATTATCTGGTTTCAGTGGGACTATTCATGTGCTTAAAGCTAAAGCTGTGAGTAAGGGTTTGCAGGATCAGTGCCGTATTCCCTGTGTTTTGCATTAGAGCTGCCAGTTAACATTTTACATTGCAAAGCCCAGAGGGAGCACCTTTGAAAACCAAGCCACTTATTTGGTCTCCAAATATATTTTAGGCCCCTCAATTTGAAAGTGGTGGCAAAACCAGAGTTTTCAAGGACATCCATTTACTGTATGTACAACCCATGTCGGTTAATTTGCAGACTCTAAGCTACCATTAAAACGAATCTACATTAAAGTTGTGTAAGCCTTTTCCAAAGAGATAGCCTTCAATGTTTATGGGAACGCTATACTTCACAGGGTTTAGTAGAGATGGGCAAATTTGTATTGTCTAATTTGAAATCCATTCGAACGTTCTGGGTCCATCCAAATACATATGGAAATAAAATCATAGTACTTAGTACTTGAATAGACATTTACATATTTTCCAAAGTTTTACCTTGTCTCCATTCCATATTTGGTTTGGCAGCTTTGCTAATTCTGTCATTGTTGACTCTTCATGCTTGATTTGAAGAGAAGAAAAAGTCTCAAGTACACTTTCTGTAAGTTTCCAAATCAACCCCATAAACATGTTAAAAAATAGGTCATAGCAGCTATCAATCTGAAAATTTTAATGGCCACCTGTCAAAGCAACTGTTTATGCTAACAAAAGAACTACGCCTCAGAAAGCCATCAGTAGTCTCATGGATATTCAGTTTTATTTCCATGGAGTTGACAACAATGTTCTCATGTTATTCAGGCACAAGAAAGGAAAAACATCAATTTTTCATATTAATAATTTTAATGGAAGAAATGCAGCTGATCAGTCTTATGAGAGGCAGCAAAGCACTTTGGCTGGAAAACAGAGGTGATGTGCAGAATAAAGGTACGTAATTATAGATTGTAGGTAAAGTAGTAGGAGGTTTACTCAAGACATGTCTCTCTCTCTCAAATCCAAGACAAATTCTGTAAACCATGGTCACCAATAATTTGCAGCTAAAATATACTCAGGCTCGCTGTATGTTAGGCAACACATCCAGGTTATTTGTCATCTCCCACCATTACACCCATGTCTATTGCAAGGAAGCTAGGTGAGCTAGGGCTACCTGTATAGGGAATATTTTCAGTCCATTCTGGATTGCACACCATGGGCTCAGTCATATGCAGTAATTGCCCTGCAGGTAAAATTCACAAAGGGGACTTAGGCTGAGTGATGCATCACCTAACTTTTAGGTATCCTCCTGCCTAGTGGAATTTGCAACTCTTGAGTTATGCACCCAGGCTCCTCATACGTCTGGGGAGAGTTAGGTGCAAAAAAAAAAAAAAAACCAACAAAAAAGGGGATTCACAGAAGACAGCACACTGAACTGGGAGCTGCCTAAGCTAGGCAGTAGGAAATGCAAAGGACAGAGATGGGGCTTAAACCCTGCCCCTCAAAAGGACTTAGGCTGGTGCCTATCTCTGGGCCAGAGGGAGGTGCCTCCCTCTCCTCAGGATTCAAAACCATGAACCCTCTTCTGGACTTAGGTGCCTAAGCCAGGTCAGCCCTTTTACAAGAAATAAAACATGGAGGAAGAGTTCCCATTTTACCCGGAGTACTCACCCAGGCTGTGGGAGCCCTGGGTTCAAATCCCTCAGGTCCTTGCCTAATGTGGAGTAGGGACTTGAATCCAGCTCTCCCACAGCCTGGGTGAGGGCCCTAACCACTGGACTATTGGCAATTCTGGGGTGGGCCACTCTCCTATTGAAGTGGTTCCACTTTGTATAAAATGCTTCAACATTCTTTACACAAGAGAATGTAAATTTTAAAGTTAGATGCCTAAGTCTGCCTTTTGAATCCCACCCCATATATCCTTTACACTTAGAAGCAATTGCTTCCATTTTGAAATGGGCAAGGGGAACATTTCTCTCTATTAGGTTCTTTATATTTACTTATTGCATCTTCATATTCACGGTGGCTTTTGTTTTTGGCATACACTTAGTGCCTTTGGCAGTGTACGTTCCCCACAAATGAAAGGGTTGGACAAAAATGTGGTCCATGCAAAACCATCATTTGAAGAGGTTACTTGGCTAGGTGTTTAGAACTCTGACATTAGGAGGAGGCTCAATTTAGAGCAGATTACCTTGGGAGTCCTAGTAGACACCTGGACTGGCATACGATTCTTATAAACCAGCTACATTCTGAAGAAAATTAGAGTGTTGTCTCCTAGTAGAACAAAATCTCACCTTCAAGACCATCATGGAGGTCTAACAACATTAATTTCACACACTATCAGTTAGGTAACAGGGCCTAATCCTGTGAGGTGCTAAATGCATTCAACTCTCCTTGGTGTTGTATGGCTTAAATGGCAGTTAAGAGCACTTCACATCTGGCAGAACATACTCAGGATGGGGCAGTACTGAACCCTAGTTTTCCACTTGACTGTTTTGGCATTCTTGTATATTATACTTTGGTAATTTTAGCTTCAGAATTAGTTAGCTTCCCGAGAAGTTCTCAGTGATCTCGGAAAATGTTTCTGAACTGATTTAGCATATTTGATTGGGGAATTTCGGTGAAAGACTTCCTATGTCCATTAACTGTGGGTAGGTCTTTAAACAAAAAGTTAAATCCTAAAAATTGCAATACAATCCCAGATTTCCTTTCTAAGTTAACCAATGCAACCAAGCAATTCTTCACCACTAATGGAGTTTAGAAGTCTTAGTGCAAATTGGTAAGTGATAGAATTTTACCTCTAATCAGCTGCAGCAGGCCATGCAGGCACCTGTACAAAAATGGCAATTACCTCACGTTGCCAAATGAAGGGAGTCAGTAATGAGCTGGCACTGATGGCTCTTGCTATTAAATCAAAATGCTGAACCCAGAGTGGAAGTATTCCAAAAACTTTGCATGAGCTCAGAAGAAAATTCCTGTGAGATGATGTTTAGAGTGTTCTGGATTGCTGAGAACTTGTTTGTCTGTACAAGTGATTAAATTCAGAACATGCTTTCAGTAATGAACATACTGACAGGTAAGAAATAACAAAGAGTAACAGGATTTTCAGGTAGTCACTTCTATTTTTCCCCAGCAGGGGACAAGATGGCTTGGGGGGAGTAGCAATGGGTTATGCAGCGTTTTACCCATTTGGTTACTGGTTGAAATGCATTTTAGGATGATTTCATACAGCTATTCACTCACCCTTGTTAAATGTGTTAGCTTTCCTAATCTCGTTCTGTGCAGCCAGATGTCAAAGACACCATCACAACTGGCACACTCATTGGCCATTTCACGGAGGCGTGGAGAATGAACCTGTCATTGAGGAGTGGGTTCTCCCTGTCAGAGTTGAGGAGCATAGGCAGGGCTGTGTGGAGAATTTTGCACTGTTACTATGTGTGGTACACCCGTTCTGTAGGTAAATATTGGCAGAGGGGTCACCAGGGCATTCAATCCAGTGCCCTTAACCATCATTACCTTCACTTACAAATATTAAACTAAACAATCTATTTATGACAAATGAATAATTGAAACAAAAAGTAAGTTCTTGGGTTGATAGTTTAACAAAGAAAGATTTGTTATTTAGCTCCATGAGCTAACGCACATATTGCAAACTGATGGATAGAAGATTTGTTTCTCCTCCATGTCAAATCCTCTCTCATCTACTTTGAAAAGGAAACTTGATGTATCTTGTTTGTTGTCAGATGATGAAGGGTGACATCAAAGAGAATGTACTCCTTTCATAAGGGAAGGAATATAGGTAACTAAAGAGAATACTGAAGAGTAGCTATATGACGCCTATTTTGTACACAATTACTGCTGACCTCAATGACAATTTAATTCAGAATGTAAATAAAGTGAAAGTTATGACAACATTTCAAACCACCACCAACACAACTGAAGAGATTAATCCTAAATAAGCAATCTTTAAGTAATGCTAAGGTTTAGACAAGTCTACTGAAAGTAAATAGTTTAAGAAGGAATATCTAATGAAAATAATGTACATACAGGTGCATTAAAATGAAGCTGTACTTAATGTGGTTAAGTTTACATAAGGAGAGAAGTCTCTCATCAAGATTCATCTATTTGTTTTATCTCAGTTCTCAAATCACAATCCTGTTTCTGCCCTGCTCTAATATCATTTTAATAATGCAAAAGAGAATTGTGCTGTTTAACATTTAAAAGCAAACTTCTCTAAACTGTAACACTTAATTTGTGATGATTAAACTTGTATAAAAGCAGGATGAAAACCAATTAGTCTGTTACATTGTTCTGCCAGTCTTTAGGTGCCACAAGAATGCCATTTAAGGAGGAAAGATCCTCAGAATGCTCATTTTAATTAAAAGTCTTCATTTCTACTTTTCAGTGCATTAAACAGTGAGACTGAATTGAGAAACCAGAGAGAAAAAGTGAATAATAACTCTCTCAATTAAACATAGCCTGCTCAACCAACATTTCCAGAATCTCATTGGCTTTGTCCACCTTTTCCCCATGAGAAGTAGGAAAAATACACCATTAGCTCTGGGGATTGTTGGAGAATGACTTACCACGATGCACCTTGTTGTCACTGGAAATTTGAGGTCAAAAAAGTCTCTGATTCCCCCCCCCCCCCAATTTTTACAGGTGTTAATTGAAATAGTTTTTTTCTTTTTAATATTAAGTTTCACTCAAACTTCCATAAAAATCGTATCACGCTTCAATTCATTGACACTAAAGTCCCTGATGTTTTGACATTTAATTATATTTGCGGCAACGTAAATCAGATAACACCTGTCAGAACAACAAATAGACTGTAGGATACAAATTATTTAGTGTTCTAGTTTGTTTGTTCTAATGAAGGGCACCATGTGATCCCTTGGCTCTCATCACATTTTCTTTAAGGGCTAACATGGCTAAAACATTTTTGTACCGTTTTTTCAGATAGAACACTACTGAAGTTGTCTCTTTAGGCTATTTCGACCACTCTTAGGTCATTGCTCTGAAACAGCGTAGGACTATGAGTGCTTGCATTAATTTGGATGGAAGAACACCAAGTCCAGAGACTAATTCTCAGCTACATTATGTGATGCTTTTATTTTAAATCATCGTAGATTCATCGTTTTTAAGGCAAGAAGGGACTATTAGATCTAGTCTGCTCTCTCATATATCACAGGCCATTACATTGCACGCACTTATCCCTGTATTGAGCCCAATAATTGTGCTTGGCTAAACCTTATCTTCCAGAAAGGCACCCATGCTTCATTTGAGGACATTAAGAGATGAAGAATCCACCACTTCCTTTGGTAGTTTGTTCCAGTGGTTATTCACTCTCACTGTTAAAAATTTGTGCCTAATTTCTAATTTGAATTTATCTGTCTTCGGCTTCCAACTAGTGGTTCTTGCTATGCCTTTCTCGGCTAGTTTAAAGAGCCCTTTAGTACCCTATACTTTCTCTCCATGAAGGTACTTATATCCAGCCATTTCTCCGTCTTCTGTTTGATAAGCTAAACAAATTGATCTATTAAAGTCTCTCACACTCCAGTCTGCAAATTGCTTTTGTGGCTCTTTTCTGCACCCTCTTCAATTTTTCCAACATCCTTTCTAAAATGTGGACATGAGAACCAGAGGCAGTATTCTAGTATCACTGTCGCCAATGCCATGTAGAGAGGTAAAAACTATCTCCCGACTCCTACTCAGTACTTCCCTGTTTATACATCCAAGGCTCAGATTAGGCCTTTTGGGCACAGCATAGCACTGGGAGCTCATGTTGAGGTGCTTGCCCAGAGTCACTGTTTTCCAGGATACAGTGCCCCATTCTGTAGGTATGGTCTGCATTCTTTGTTCCTAGATGTATGACCTTGCATTTGATTGAATTAAAATGCATTTTAATGGGTCAAGTTCACCAAGTAATCTAGATCACTCTGTATGACTAACCTGTCATTATTTACCACTCCACCAGTCTCTCTGTCATCCACATACAATTTGATCAGCCGTGATGTTGTATTTACTTCCAGATCACTGATAAAATTATTGAATAGAATTGGGCCTAGTATGTATCCCTGTGGAGTTCACTGTAAACACCCCCATTCAATGACGATTCTCCAGCTTCTTTTTGAGATCTGTCAGTTAGCCAGTTCTTCATGCAGTTAATGGGTGGTTTATTGAGGTTTCATAGAGATGATTTTTTTTAAATCAGAATGTTGTGCAAATGAGCTCACCAAAGTCTAGGTATATGACATCTACTCATTTACTTTTGTCGACCAAACTTGCTTTCTTATCAAAGAATGAGATCAAGTTTGTTTGAAAGGAGACCCATTTTCTGTAAAACCATGTTGACTAGTATTGATTATTTCCCCCCTCCTTTAATTCTTTATTATTTGAATCCTTGTATCAGCTTTTCCATTATTTTCACCAGGACTGATGTCAGGATAACTTGCCTATGATTACACTGGCTCATGTTAGAGAACTAGAACCCTTACGGCTGTTAAAAATAGGAAACTCCAAGACAGCTGTTTTTCCAACAAATTAGCCCTAATTTTAAATGTGTTTCTCTATAGCGCCTATGAAAGCCAATTATGCTTATGAAGCAACAAGCAGCACCATTCCTTTCAAAAAGACAAACAAACAAGCAATGCTATTTTTGTAATTAACAGCACAGAAAAATATCACTACAGAACAAAACCAAGGTGGAGTAAACCCAAGGTCAGAGGCAGGGGACAGCCCACAGGTTTAGTAGGCTGGACCAAATGCAAGAGGGCATCACTCACCTGAAGTTTCAAAAACAAAAGGAGAAAAGGCTTCCCTTCTTCTTTGTGTATCTGCACAACATGCCTTAGGTGCGCACCTAACCAGGATTCATCACCGATTGGTCCGCTGGTTAGATCATTAGCTTCCCTGGCTTGGGCCCGGTACTGATGGGTAGTGTGACATGAATGCTGATCCATGCTCCACAAGGCTTTCCCTAGCCTGCTGATTGGTTCAAATGACACTCCAGAATTCTAAAAGCCACATGCTGATACCCTAACTCACAACGAGTAATACTTTACTCTGTACTCTGCAAGTAGTCCCATTGATTTCCAGTGGGATTGCTCATGTAGTAAGGTATTACTCAACATGATTCAGAGTATAAAAATCTGGTCCAAAGAAAGTGACTCACACAACTCTCCCTTTGTATAAGTGCAGATATTTTTCTAAGCAACTAGACTGAGGTGATCCCAGCCATTTCCTTCCTGCTCCCCCCCCCCCCCCCCCCGAAATAGCTCAATTGGATGACAAACCCTGTTGCGAGGACAGATAGCTGAAAACCATCTGCTCAGAAAGGGGGTTATAAAGCCCTTTCCTGGCAGTTGTGATCTCATTTAATTCTATTAGACAATTCACAAATTAAAAGTGGTCAAGTGGAGTTTTGTAGGTCAATTATTAAGAATAATTTCCCCTCCTAGTATTGAGTTAGAAAAAAAATGTTTAGGAAAAAATGGAGAAGCCTCTAAAATACCTAATTTCCTTGGGAAAAAAAGATATGCTATGAACTCTACTGATTTGATGATTATTGCTGACCAGTAGCATGTTACATCTAGAGTCCAGTACTCTTTTTAGATGCTCCATTTGCAGAGAGGGGCTAATATTATGTAAAGGCTTTGATGAGGGGCCTCAAAAGGACTGTTCTAATGCAGGAATACAGATTCTTCAAGTATGAGGCGGCCCGAGAATACAAGGCATTTGTAGAGTTTCAGTTCCTGTTTTTCACCTGTCTGCTGTTCAGCTTGCAAGAGTTTATTCTCTATTCAACCCAAAATTTCAAAAATAACCTCTGAGTATGGGTGTTTCAATTGTTGTGTGCTCACCTGTACAAGCTTTTGGCCTGATTTTCATGAGTGCTGAGGACTCACAATTCAGACTGAAGCCAACGGGTCTTCTGGGTGCTCAGTACACCAATGGAAGTATGAAGTTTTGGCCCTCAGGGCCATAAGTGCTTTCAGTCTCAATACAAACCGCCTTTTGATGTCAAGGATAGCTGCATGCCCGGACTGAGGGCAGTCAATTGCCTTACTTATGCAAGAATTAATGATTCAAACACTTAACATATGTTTGTGATTAGCCTTTTGCTTGTTGGCAAAGGATAGATTCTTTCTCCATATATAAACTGAGGGAGGTGATCAGCATCTGTTTTGAATTAGGCTGCCTTCATTTTATATTGATGGAGGAGCTGCTACTGCCACCCTCTCTGGGGATTTTCCTGTGGGGAGGAACAGCTTTAGTTTTCAGACAGCAGTTACATAGCTGCCGTGCTGCTGGCTCAGTGCATCCCTTATCCGTGCTGGACATGCCCCTTTCCTAGTCAACATGAGTCAATATTTAGGCTGCACCAGCTCCCATATAAGTTTCCGACTCCCAGCACAAGGGAAGCAGCAGCTACTTTCTATCACCCTAAACTCCCCACACCGGATCACTCCCTATCTCGGAAGTCCTGAACTTCCAAACTCAGGCTGAATCTGGCCCACTGTTTTGTGACTGAAAGTGATGGTATAGAATCTAGTCAGATGGGCACATTTTTTCCCCTCCAGACCACGTGTGGAAATACATCATCTCACAATTAACTGTATTTCTGATTTTTGCTTCTATGGCAGTAGGACAGGTTGTTGGTGAAATACCCTTTTCTTGTCAGGAGCCTCACATGCAAGATGGCAATACGACAAACCTTTCTAGTTTAGTTTAACTTCTGTTTTTTTATAGCCCTTAGATATCACAGTGATAGGTGCTGAGAGATGGGCACTAACCTGGATTTTTTTATTCCACTAATTGTATTAAAGAGAAACTTCCTTGCCAGTAGATGTTGAAGAACAAAACAAATTACAGAAAATATTTTATGGGTGGAACTTAAAAATGGAAGGAACCTAATATTTAAAATGTATCAGATCTTAAATGAGAGCAGGTCTGTGCATGCTGGCATGTAGCTACAGAAAATTTCTTTAGATGCAGAGTGCGCACCAGCATCAATGAATTTTGCCTGAGATTTGGAGGGCAGTAACTGGGCATTAAGCGTGATAGCCTAATGCCCACTTCAGCCCCTTTACAGCAGTGAAGGGGCTCTAGAGGTTCCAGTTCTGGCCAAAGAAGAATTCCCCTGGCACAGTGTCTGCAAAAGAAAACCGCAAGTCTGCCTTCCCAGGACCCCATCGCAAACTCAGGATTAGGAGACGGAGCTGTAGCACTGTGGAGATTCCAGGCAGCACTGCTGACTGCAGAGCAGCCAGGGATGCTGCAGTAACTTATACAGGCTTCTATCACTGTAAGTTACACAGGACCAGCTAGAGCAGCACTGAAGCCGGATGGCTCAGAGGTGGGTTAAAGCCACCTTAGTTTCATTCCCTTCCATTTGGGCTGCACTTGTAAGAAGTGAAATACAGGCTATTACCCACAATATTTAATTTCAGGCACCTACATTTGCAAATTTGGATCATGTGAAAAGTAGATTACATTCTGGGACTATCAACCTTGATTATGATGATGAATAACAGTAAGTTGCTTCGAATGGTTTTATCCTCAATTGTTTTTCCCTTTCAAAGGAATATCAGATTAGGCACAGAGCACATGTTTCAAATTCCCAAAGATGACTGCATGGGTGCCCACAGAATATAATATGTTGCTTGGTAGTGTAAGTAGCATGAACGTGTACAGCTTTTAATCAGAATTTCTGCCTCCTCTTTTCATAAAAGACATGGACTAACTTGAACCAAGTGTTATTGACACACAACTATAACAATGAAGAGGTATATATAGTACTGGCAGGGAAACAGCAAAGTTAAAGAGGGGAAAAAGAAAATGGAAGGGATGTAGAAAGAGACATCAGTGGAAAAAACTAGAGAAAAAAGAAAGAGGATGAGGAAATTGAAGCAACAGAGAAAGAGAGAACTGCAATAGCAGAGAAAATGAAGCAAAAAAAGTCAAGAAGTAGAAAGAGAGAGAGAGAGAGAGAAAAAATGGCATAAAAGGAAAGGAAGGATGGGAAAGAAAAAACCAAAGCCACAGATTCCTAGAAAGCAAGGAGTATGGTAGTTTTAGAGGGTAAGTCTTCCAGAGCAGGGATTGTCTCTTGTCTATATTTGTACAGAATCAGGAACAAATGCTAGCTGAGGTCTTTGGGGGCTACCATAAATATAAATGTTTACTATTACTATATCACCACTTGTCGGACAGTCTGGGAGCGGTACTTGGAAATCGAAAATAGAAGGAATGACAGACTTTGCCTTTCACTGTTGTCAAAACATCCCTATAGCTGGGAGAGAATTCCCTGAAAGTGGTCTTCTTAGGCAGGAGAGCAAAAGGGGATGATTTGGGTTTGAGTGGAGGACAGTGGGATCTGAAATGATCAGGACACTGACCTTAACCTGAGCCCCAAAAATAAGGAATGTTATGAAAGCCATGAAAATGAAGATCAGAAGTTTTCTGGGGTTTCTTACCTTGTCTTGGGCATTTTCATGGAATAAGGTATGGTTTCTAAATGTTACTGCTAAGTCTACTAGTAAAGTTTTTATTTTGCCATGAGCCTTCATACATTAAATTCTTGTAATACACTCAAACTCTCTTTCCTTGAATGCCTCTCTTCCATCAACTGGGCTGATCCCCATTATAGATTCAGAAATTTTAAGGGACCATTATGGTCATCTAGTTTGACCTAGTGCATACCAGATATTCATGCTATTTATTTTACAATTTACTAACTTCTAATGACAGTATCCTACTAGCAAGTATCTAATATGAAGATATGTAAAATGTCTCTTCTGAGTGGAACTGAGTATAACCAAGAATCATATTCACAAAATGTCTTTGATCACTTTTCTTTTTAAAAAATTGCCTAAAACCAACAAAGTACTGGGTAGAATTAAGCAAGTGTCCTAGAATACTGATGCTGTTCCATTCTGAATTATTCCTTTGATGAAAAACATCAGCATTATAGTTTTGCTTATTATACTACTTTGTATGCCCTATGCACATCAAGTCAAAGATAACATTGTATGAGTTTCTGGCCTTAATTTAACAGTAAAACCATCATTTTTTGACCCTTTCAATCTTGCAGCATGCTGAAAAATGAGTTTGAAAAAAAAATAACTCAATGAAATCTTCTTGTTATTACGAACCTCATGAATCCATATTTTGTTCCTGTTGCCAGAACTGAGGTTATTCATGTACATACTAATAATGTGAAAATTTTGTATGCTATATTCTAAATGTGTTGCTCTGTAAGGCTAAAGGGACATTATTTTCACATATTAAAATAGCCTTAGAAATGGAGAAATAATCAAGTGAGTGAAAATAAAAAAAGATGCCAGGGTTTTAGCGATGAGAAATATTTGCCACTCAACACTGACCAGCCAAACACCATACAGGGATATCATGCTATGAATCTACGTTGCTAAAGCTGGAAACACTGGCATCATGATGAGAAACTATAGCTGGTTTTGGGTGAAAGCTGCTGGGGTTAGGTGCTGCTGAACTGCTGCTGGGAGAGCTGGCTGAGGGTTGCTGGGTACTCGTTCTGGAAGATATCATTAGCACTATTGGGAACCGTCTGCTACAGAACCACTTTGAATCTAGCCCAGCTCAGTAGAGTTTAATTGGCGGCTATCACATGAGATGAGTTAGGAGTTGGAATTGAGCCCTAGCAATGTCACAAACGCAGCACTATTTGGCAGACACAGCAAAGACCAAGAATTGCATTGGCCATGGAGACTACAGGAAGCCTCTCATATCAGGACTGAGGCATGCTGGCAGGCTTTTTGGGTGGAAAGCTTACCCTGCTGCCGCCACCACCCTGTTTATAAAAAACAGAGGAGGACTTCATTTACCAGGTCTATTAAGCCAACACCTTTCCCACTGAGGCAAGCAAGTTTCCTGTTTGTTCACAGGGAAATGACAGTCTACAGAGCAAGAATCAGTTTCATTTTTCTATTTTGTTAAAGAATCAACTGGCACATATTTTAAATAAAAGTTTCTAGATTCTAAGATTTTGTGAAAATCACTGAATTCTGCTGTAGAAGATTCTAAATTACACAATTTGAATTTCCCCACTTTTCTGTGGGAGGATTTTATAACCCTGACTTATCAGAAAATGAACAAGACTGAAAGGGGTAAAGAAAAATTAAAGGAAGGTGTATAAAAGAAATGCTAAATCAGAAATTTAATGAAGTAAGATAATCATCTTTCATTCCATTTCCCAATATTATCCCTTACTAACCTTATTGTCTCTTTGCCAATTTGCTTCCTATCTATTTAAAACAGTTGTTTATCGCTCATGGCCTAAATGGTTTGATGAGTCTATTCCCAAAAGAAGTGGAAGATAATATCCCAGGGACTGAGATAAATTTTCCTTCTTTTTGTTCCATTAGTTGAGAAGGGAGTGGGAGATTAGTGTTAAAAAGCTTTATCATTTGTCCAGAACAGAGATAAGCTCTAAGTGCAAAGCTTGGTGACAGAGCCAACTTCCACAAAGTTTAGAGGTATTCAGATCCAGGAGTTTGGGTCGGGCTCAACTCCAATTATAAACTGACAACGCACAAGGTCCAGACAAATAACATCCTACTGTTCTAAGTATGGAAATTTAGGGTAGAGGTTGTTGATTGCTTACTAATGGCCTAATCCTGCAAGGCTCAGAGCACACTGGTCCCAATCCAGCACATGCTTAACTGGATTGGGGCCAGAGGGCTCAGCGGCACCTCATACAACCGGACCCCAAGCAAACACTTAAGTACAAGCTTAGCTCTACTCACTTGAGTAGTTCCATTGAAGTGAATAGGACTCGTCATGTTAGCAAGTATGTGCACAGATGTTTGCAGAATCAGGGCCTAAAATTGTAGACAATCCCTCCATTGGTAGTTAAAACAGAGGCAGTATGCCCTAGTGGATTAGGGACTAGGATTTAGGAACTCCCAAGTCCTAGCCTGAGCTATGCCACTTCATTTGGCCTTGGGCTTCCTTGTTTGTGAAATGGGGATACTAATCAAGCCCCCACAAGAACTCCACAACAAATTGGAACTAATTTCTGCAGCAAGACCTGCTCTGTGGCCTTCTGGTACAGCAGACAGGAAATTTGACAGTATCAAGTACATTTTAAAAAAGGGAGGCCAATGTTGTATATGCTACCTGCACATCATCAGTAATCAGTGTGATGCAGAGTTTTGTATTAGCAACACTAATTACATCATCCAGATTGTCAGGAGGATGCTGGGTAAGGGACAGTCTGGGGTTTTTGGCACCTGGGAGGTAGTTTGGGATTGTGGTGTGAGTATGTTAGCTGGATGTTTCTGCTAAGGTGATGAGCAGTGAAACGGTTAACAATGACCTTGAGGTTTCTGATTTAACACCCCCAGTGAGATGAATGGGGCAATTCACACTATTCAGAGCTCTTGTTGCAGGCTGCTTGCAGATACAGGCAGCATTCCCAAATCTTTTCATAGCGTGAGCCACATTTTAATACAGAGATTGTTTCATGGATTTCTTCAAAATTGTCCATTCACAAGTGCATAATGTCTCTGTTGGAACCATAGCAATTGTTTATATGGAAAATTAATATTATTCAAGTGTTTCATATATTTTAGCTTTCTTTTCATGTGATTTAGCAGCTGGAAATGAGGAGAAGCCAGCACCATGACAACACCCAATTCTCTGCAGACAGCCAGGAAGTGCTCCAGAGCCAACCAGTGGTCCATGGACCACAAATGGGAACTTATGTTCTGTAACCACACAGACGGATCCCAGTTCTGCTTTTGATTTGCAATTATATAATCAGATAATCATGATATAGCTAAATAAAGGCAACTACTGAGAAAGATCCTTCCGTGTAGTGATTTATATGATGTAATTTGGAGAGATGAAAGCCTCCTTGTGGTAATGACTAATGTGTAAAAGGAATAATGGGGAAGATTAATTATTGCACTGATTAACAGCCCACAAATCTCTATATTTTATTAGATAGCATATCTATTTTGTTGTCAGCCATGCACAAACATATACATTTTCTTTTATCACACATTTTTTTCCTCCCTGAATAATAGGCAGCATTGTTTTAGGAATAAATAAGACAAATGGAATTTACAGTGAGAGCTAAAATAAAGAGGCTTTTCTGTGTTATGTTGTATACTGTTTGTACAGTACCGTGGCTAGAACTGCATTTTATTTTAGCAGTTGTGATCTTACCAACTACCATCACACCTCCAACTATCCTTCTGGGGATGAAGTCAATTGGAATGTGGTAGTGACCAAATGTCACTAATATCAGATCTGTGCTCATCCTAGCTCCTTCATAGTCAGGATTCATAGTAAGACATGGCAAGTAGATGGCTCTGGTATCACCAGCAGATGTTTTCCTATGGGTAAGAACACAAAACAAACTTCAGTGCTTTTGCAGTGGCGTTTAGCAGTAGTCTTTGACACCTTTGGTCAGACAAAACCAAGCAATAGTGGATGGTGCAGAACTAAAGTTAGTTTCAGTCATTCCTTTGTAACAGGTCCCAGAGAAGAGTGATGGAATGCTGCAACTCCCCACCTCCCGTCCCCCCACCCCCCACATATACAGAATTTGACAGAGTTGGGAGGTCTATTTCCTCTTCTTTTCAACTTACACGTGACCTCTCACAGAGGCATTGATGTATCAGATGATTCTGTGCCACCCATACATAAATGATGACATTTTCTGAAAACAACACCTTTCATGGTGTGATAAAACTGCTGCCTCAGTTTCCCTACTGAGTCGTAGTTTAACCCTCCCCCCCCACTAGATGAAAATTCCACCCCTTCAGAGGCAATGAAAGTCCAAATGAATGTCCAAGTCCTCACCCACTCTCTTTCCTAGTTCACAGGCCTCCCTCAAGATCTATCAGTCTTCTCCCTTCTCAGAGGTACAGCTGCAAAGACACCGGCTAGTCCCTCAGGATTTGTCTATACTGCAGCTGGGAGCATGCCTCCCAGCCCAAGCAGAGAGCCACGCTAGCTCTGCTCGAGGTAGTGTGCTAAACAGAGCAGCATACACATAGCTCCCCACTACAGAAGGGATGTGGACAAATTGGAGAGAGTCCGGCAATGAAAATGATTAGGGGGCTGGGGCACATCACTTATGAGGAGAGGCTGAGGGAACTGGTCTTATTTAGGCTGCAGAAGAGAAGAGTGAGGGGGGATTTGATAGCAGCCTTCAACTACCTGAAGGGGGGTTCCAAAGAGGATGGAGCTCCGCTATTCTCAGTGGTGGCAGAAGACAGAACGAAAAGCAATGGTTTCAAGTTGCAGTGGGGGAGGTCTAGGTTGGGTATTACAAAACACTATTTCACTAGGAGCGTGGTGAAGCACTGGAATGCGTTGGCTAGGGAGGTGGCGGAATCTCCATCCTCAGAGGTTTTTAAGGTCAGGCTTGACAAAGCCCCTGGCTGGGATGATTTAGTTGGGGATTGGTCCTGCTTTGAGCAGGGGGTTGGATTAGGTGACCTCCTGAGGTCCCTTCCAACCCTGATATTCTGTGATTCTATGATTGTTGAGTTGGTGGCGGCACAGTATGAGCCTGCCTAATGCCCTGTGTCTGAGCCGGGGCGGCTAGTCTGTGCCTCTTGCTCGTGCTGCTATTTTTAATGCACCAACTCAAGCAGAGCTAGCTCATGTCTGTCTACCCAGGCTGGGAGGCACGCTACCAGCTGCATAGCCTCAGAGACAAAGGAGAACTCACACCTTCCTTCTTCTGCAAGCTGTACCATAGGGTCTTCAATAACGAGGGGTGTCCAGTCTGACTACCTACTCTTCCCCATGTCTATTCCCCGTACTTCCTTTGCTCGGCAACAGTCCCTTAATTCCACTCTCAGGACTTGATACTCTCTGCCAAATACCGCCCATTCTGAGGGATAACTTACCCAGAAATGTGGCTGCCTTTTTAGGTCTCTTCCCAGGCTCTCTCACCAGCTCCTTTAAAATGTCCCTGCCAGGCTCTGGCGGGGCAGACAAAGAGCCCAAGCCCCTGCCATAACACTTACAACAGGTATTGTTTCCTCTTGTGTCTCTCTTGCAGTGAAGAACAGCAAGATATTCAGATCCCTGCCCTCCTTCCCAGCATGCACTACTGCCAAACCCTAAATTCCCATCAGCTCCCAGAATTACCTGTTTTGGGCAGAAGCCAGGAAGAGGGTCCTGGTGGAGCTACACCCTCCCTTAAAGAGCCCTATTATACCCAGGCCATATGGAAATTATATTGTGATTAGACAAACTCTATGTATTTATATGGCCCCCAACATCATGATATGTGAGCACCTCCCATTTCCAACTGCTGGCTGCCTTTGAGTTTTTCCAACACATATCCCTATCCTTAAAAAGAAAAGGAGGACTTGTGGCACCTTAGAGACTAACCAATTTATTTGAGCATAAGCTTTCGTGAGCTACAGCTCAAATAAATTGGTTAGTCTCTAAGGTGCCACAAGTACTCCTTTTCTTTTTGCGAATACAGACTAACACAGCTGTTACTCTGAAACCATCCCTATCCTTGCCACCAAACTAACATTTCACTTGCATTTAGTAAAGCTTCCCCTCCCCCACTTTAGAAACCTTCCAAAATTCTACCACTACTGAGCTTTACTAGACTTGATAACAGTTGTTAAACTGTTATAAATTGTACAAGCGGAATGAAAACATGCGGGGAAAATGTGCCCAATAACTATTGCTAAGTTATAATGAAACAGAATGTGCATCCTGTTCATATGAATACTAAATAAGTTCATTGTGATTAGGGCTAAAGTATAACAATGATTTCCAAGTGTAATTCATAATAATGGGCCACAAAGGAAAGTTCTTGTCACATGCAGATTGCTTTAATCGTGTATGACAGATGTGGTTAAAATGAATGCATATTTGTGCAGGCTCTTTCAGCAGAGAAAGTAATAAGAAATAGCAAAACTGTATGCAATATTACAGATCCATATAAATAACATATTACTGCATTTGAGTTGCTTAGTAGGAATTAAACTTTAAATGTTCCCATGCAACACCTGATGGTGGGCATCACAGATTGTTAGTGACTTGCTGGAAGGGGAAGAAATTGATGTCCAGCAGAGAAAAGCACATTTTCGAAGGCAAGAAAACATTTGAGGAACCATTAGAAAAGCGTATATTTGGTGAAAGGGAGGGCCAGTTAGTTTAGTGTTCTCAAAAGAAGAATGGCAGTAGAACTAGATAAAACGTGGTGTTATCTGAGAACAGGACTTTTGCAAGTTTCTTCCACACAGCTCTGCCGATCCACTAGCACCTTACTATTCTAGTCTTGGATGTCTCCTAAAGAGAGAAGGCAGCAGCCGGGTTGAACACTGTGATGATCTTGTGAGGTAGATGAAAAGCCATTAGAGAGCAACTTGAGTCCAAACTATATCACTTGTGACCCATCAAAGTTTAGCCCCAGTTTCCAGTTAGAGAACATTTAACTCACTATTGCACCTTGTCTAGCTGGGCCCTGTCGACCTAGCCAGTACGAGTAACTTCCAGTATCTTCAGACATGGTTATCAACTGTAAATCATTGTGGGACATCTCTCATTTGGCGCCATTATCTGTGACAATCCATTTTTATGAGCAGTACTTCTGGGTGTCATGTCTCAGAAAAAAACCAGCCTCTGGTATGACACAGCTGCGTACTCTGATACTTCTGAGTAGACCTGTGCAAATAACTCATTTTTTGGTTGGCTAGAAATGCTGGAAAAAAACTCAAAACATTTTCTAGTTTGGGGTCAACCTGAAACCATTTTTTTTTAAACTTTCAGCAAATTGAAAAAAACGAACAAACAATAAAAACCTTTGCAGCAGTGAGTCTCAGAGCCCAGACCCGCTGCAGGCTTCTAAATGTCTGCTTAGCCCTTCTCTGAGGTACAAAAGCCTGTGAACAATATACGAGGATGGAGAATGTATTGGTATGAAAGGCCCAGAATATACAGGAAAAATAGCACTTCTGCGGCGCAGTGGAGTTGGTATAAGGAGCAAAGAGCCTTCCCAGAGAATTCTGGCTTCCTGTGTGCCATGAAGGTAAATGCCTCTCTACATGGAAGTGCGGAAATGGGATTGTGCAAGGGCTCCGGCAATGGGTCTCAGATCTTTGTGGATCCATTGGCCCACAAATCCAGGTAAGAGGAGGGGGCACAGCTGTTCACGGTCATGCAGCTTTAGTAATGTCTGTGTCCTCTGAAGTCCGGACGGGGTAGGGAAGGTTACATTCCTCAACAATCCATATAGATCTTCCATCAAAACCTTTTAGATCGGGTGTGGTACAGGAAACCAGGGTTTGGACTCTAGTTATAGGCCATTCTAAAAGCTGGAGAAACTTTGGTTAAAGGGATGTCCCTGGGGACCCTTCCCCAAGAGATCTGATAAACAGCAGGGGCCAGGTCTGAACACTCTTCCCTTCCCCATATGCCAAGGGGAGATATCTTCCCACCACAGTAACTGTTGTTACTGAGGGAAAAGAGAGTAAATGAGTGAATGTGGAAAGGCTGCGGGCAGAGCATGTGTGTGACTGGACACAGAGGGTGTATGACTATGTAGATGAGTTGTGTGGATGAATGTGGAGTGAGTGAGAACATGCAACTGGTCATAGGAGAATACATGTGGAAGGGTGTCTGCGGCATATGGATTACAAATAGGCCAGCACATGCAGTGAGTGACTCTCAATGTGAGGGGGAGAGGGGTGGAAGTACATGGGGTGGAAAGAAAGGAAGAGAAACAAGACCAGCTCACAAAGTTTTCCACTTTATCTTTCTGTAGTTTCGGGGTTGTCCAACCCTATCTTAGCACTGACCACGTTTTAATACAGAGATTGTCTTTTGGACATCTGCCCTCACATTCATGGCCACCTAACATCTCTGGGCTAGGTTCACAAAGGGGACTTCGACTCAGTGTTGCCATGCCTAATTTTTAATTGCCCTGCCTCCCCATGGAACCTAGAGCCCTGAGTTATTGGCCAAGACTCCCTACACAGGTCACGGGGAGAGTCAGGCTGTCTGAGAATGGAATCCACATAAGCCAGCAAAATGAGTGGGGAGCTGCTTAAACTAGCCAATCTGAAATGCTAAGGAGAGGGGTATGGCCTAAGCCACCAAAGGGAGTTAGGCACCTAAATTGGGCCAGAGGCAGATGCTTCCCGCAGCTTGGGACTCACAGCCATGGACACTCTCCTGGAGTAGGGACCCAAGCCCTGTCTTTCAAAAAAACAATGGTGGTGGTGCCACTGCCATCTCCACCTTATAACTTCTATGCCAGTAGTTCGGGCACTGTGCGAAGTGGGGCAGCTTCTACAGAAGAGAGTGAGAAAGGCCCACCCCAGTGGTTAGGGCACTGACCTGAGAGTTTAAATTCCTGCTCCACGTCAGGCAGAGGGTGGATTTGAACCTCAGTCTAGAAAAGTGCTCGAAGCACTGGGTAAAGGTCATGGGGGTAGATACTACCACCACCACCTCCTCCATTTTTGTTTGAGACCTGAAGGAGTAGGTGGGCTCTGAGTGAATCAGGCCCCGCAAGCGAGACAGGCCAGTTAACTCCTACTTTGAGGATCCCACTAGGGCTCAGATGTGAGTGAGGTGGCTGCGTGCCCAGTAGCAGAAATTTAGGTACCAATGGAAACTTAGGTATGGGCAGGGTTTGGCGGCAGTTGAGCAAGGGGGATTGAGTATCTAAGTGCTGGCCTTAGGTGCCTAAAGTGGCAGTTAGTTGCCTAGGTCCCTTTGGGGATTAGCCCTCTATGGCAACTACAGCAGTTGCTAACATGGAAAAGTAATATTAGGAATATATTTTTCACTTTCCTTTAATGCAATTTGTTAGGACATAGATATTCAGGCCTGTCTGTAAAGGCCTGTACTCTAAGAATTTAGGTGTATTGTTATCACTTGGCTAGTTATAGAGGTATAAAAGAAAGAATCAAAATCACTGTAGGCCGGTGTAAGCACCTTCTCTTACTGTGACAATCTGAGGCCCTGTGCTTAGGCTAAGGCCTTTGGCTAAGCAACAGAGGCAGCCATAAGCTGGGAAGCGACCGGTCACCTCCTCACATTCCAAACTAGTCACGCTGAAATAAGGTGCTATTGGGCTGGGAGCGCAGGCCCTAAGTTTCCTGTCTAACAGAGCTGGTTGAAAAATGGAAAGAACAATTTTGTGAAAAAAATTCAAATTTGTTTCAATTTTGCAAGGTTTGAAATGGAACTTTTCATTTTTTTCAAAATGTTTAAAAATTTTAATTTTTTAAAAATTTTCATATTTTTAGTATTTTGAATTTTCATTTCCTCCCTTTTCACTCTTTTTCCTTTTTGTGAGGAGTAACTCATTTTGTGCCTTAGCCTTTTTGATTTTGTTCATACATGCTTGTGCTATTCTTTGTACTCCTCCTTAGCAATTTGTCCATGTTTCCACTTCTTGTAGGACTCCTTTTTGACTTTCAGGTCATTAAAGAGCTCTTGATGATATTCTTCCTTATCTTTCCTTCACATTGGGATACTTTGCAGTTGTGCCTTTCATATTGTCTCCTTGAGAAACTGCCAGCTCTCCTGACCCCCTTTTGCCCTTACATTTTATTCACATTGTACCTTAGCTTCCTGTTCTCTGAGTTGGTTAAAGTTGGTTCTGCTGCTCTCACTCCTTCCTTTTAGAATAATAAAATATATCATTTTATGATCATTCACCTACTTCAGATTCACAGCCAGTTCCGCCCTGTTAGTCAGACTCAAGTCTAAAATGGCTGCCGCCTTGGTTACTTCCTCCACCAAATGAAACAAGAACTTGTCCCCAATACATTCCAAGAACTTATTTGACATTTTGTCTTTTTCTGTATTATTTTCCCAATAGATGTCTGGGTAGTTAATGTCCTCCATTATTACCAGGTCTTGTGTTTTGGGTATTCACTTGTTCTACAAATGCCTCACCCGCCACATCTTCTGATTGGAGGTCTATGGTAGACCCCCACTTTGACCTCTATTTCTCCCCACTCTTTTATTTTCACCCAGAAATTTTCAGAAGGTCTGCCTCTCTCTTCTGGAGCTCAGAATGAATGTAGACTTTCTTTACGTACAATGCAGTACTTCCTCCCTTTTTTCCCTTCCTCTCCTGCCTGACCAAGCTACACTTCTATACCAATAGTCCAGTCATGAGATTTATCCCACCAAGTCTCTGTGAGGCCAGTTATGTCCTAATTTTGCTTGTATACTAAGAGTTCCAGTTCTTCCTGTATCTTTCCCATACTCCATGCATTTGTGTATATTGACATCTAAGATATTGAGCAGATTTCCCCACTGTTTTTGTTCCTTTGACCCTATTGCAATTTTCCATGACTCTTCTCCCTTTTCCCCAACTTTCAGCCATCTGTCAGGGTCACCTCTTTTTATACTTACCCATGGGCTTTTTTCACCTGCCCTCTTTGAATGTAGTTTAAACCTTCCCTCACTAGGGTAGCGAGACAGTGTCCAAAGAAGCCCTTCCCCTTCTTTGTCAGGTGGACTTCATTTCTTCCCAGCTGTCTTCTTTCCTGGAACACATCCTTTGGTCAAGGAAGCCAAAGCCCTTCTGTCTACACCAGATTGAGGCATTTAGTATGAAATGTCTTTTTAGAGACATTTTGCCACACACATGCACCTTTTAGACATATATGTGGAAGAAAGCATACCCTACAGAGCAAGTTCATTGCTATTTACACCTCTTTAAGTTACCCTGGAAGCAGTAACACACCAGAGGTAGCTAGCACGAAGACAAAAGTTTGGATTATAGGTGCTGAAGAATTAAACAGAGGTAAATCAAACTTTAATAATGGCACATGGTACCAGGGCAAATCTCACCTGTTTTCCAGTTTCTGGTCTGCCAGTAAAAATAGCCAGGGATGATGCAAATCTTTTAATTAATCTCTCTCAGATCTTAAATTGTTCCTGGAATACCTAATGGAAGCTTGTTATATAGCTGCATCAAAGAAGATGAAAAGGATGAAGCCAATTTAAAGGATTAGTTAGCATTGACCCTGAGTAGCTCTAACTTGGTTTCTTTTCTCTAGCTTTCCCTTTATTGTAGCTAACTATGTGCATGGTTGGTGTTGAGAAGATGTGCAATGTGCCACCATTTTGTTCTTGAAAGGAGAGCTGGGAAATGACTGATTTTTTCAGTTCAGTAACTAGCAATAAAGCAAACATCAGGAAAGGATTTGGACTGTATACAAGGGCCAAATCCTTGTTTCACTGAAGTCTGTGGCAAATGTCCCATTAACTTAAATGATACTGTGATTTGGCCCATGTGTTGTCTTCAGAGCAGGGTGGGAGTTACATCAGCTCACATAAATCTGTAACTCGGACTTGAGTATGTGTGGTCTCTTGGGGTCTAGAGAATGTACTCTGAAATTTATGGTGCTGACTGTGAAAAGCAATCTACATAGATGGACCTCTATATTTTTAACATATGTTGACATTTCTAATCTATTTTAACAAGACATTTAAGAGAAAAATATTTTACATTTATATAAACATGGATTTTTGTGGACAGAATGAGAGATACGTGCATGTTAAGATGGAGTTATTTTATTTCCAGAATAGAGATTATACCAGCAACAATGATATACTACTCATAAAAAAACATGTGTCAATTGCAGGTCCATAGAGCCTGGAAAGTATCCATGGGGGGATTTAAATTAGAGTTGGTCAGAAAATTGTGATGGTTAAAATTTTCTGTTGGTTGAATGCAGTTCCATCAAAATCTAAAATCTTTGTGAAACTGTCAATTTTGTAGAAATTTCATTTTGGAGAAAAATGGCGGCGGGGGGGAGGAGAGGGTTCCAACAATGCCAAAACATCTGGTTTCATCTGGTTATAATGAATATTATAGAAAATAAAAAAGTCCATACCAAAATTAAACAATTTTATTTGAATGAAATACTTCTATCCCTTTCATCAATCTGAAACAATCCCTGCCCCCCTCCACCCTCAAATTTTCCTCTGTGGAGACTTTTGAAATTTTTAGGTTTTGTTCCAATTCAGAAAAATCTCAATCATTCATGAAACTGAATTTCCATCTCCTGCACAACTCGAGTGTAAATATATTATAAAGCCACAAATGTGACTAAAAACTGTTTCAAAGATGCATTATCTCACAAATATGTACAGCTTTGTGCATATCCACAATAATATAAATAGCTCATCGGGATCATTTAAAATATCAGTCACCTATATGTGGAGGAGTATAATGAATTAGAATAATCACCATACTTTACACTTCTTATATGACAAATATAATTCTTCTTCCACCACATGAATGTTTTCTGCTCTTTCCTGACAGTTAAATTCCTTGTTTGGCGAATTACAGCACGAATGCATCAGTAGAAGTATCTTTCTCTAATTCCAGTTTATGCTTCTACAGAATTCTGAAGCATGAGGCTGACAAACTCTCGATAGGATAGGATTTCTAACAGGAATTACCTAGCTGCATGAAACAAAGACAGGGAAGATATTCCAGCACTACAAACTATACTATCATTAGTAGATCATAATGGGTAGCAGAAAAACATCTATTCTCACTCATATTCACTCAACTCATCTCTTTGCCATGTAATTTCTCTTATTTTTTCTTTGTCAAAAATCAATTGATTTAAATGCCTGCTTATACAGTGACAAATAAACATGTATGCAATTAATGTTATAAAGAATTAATATTTTCTAGAGAATAAGTTATTATATCTTTCATTTTAGGCTTTCAGTCTGCTTTTCTTTAAGTGTACCACAAACCAAATAGCTACATCTGGTGAATAACCGATTCGATCAGTACATTTTAATTTATTGTCAAGATAGTTATTTTCTTGAATACATTTGTTTTTCTAAACTGTTTGCTAAACAATTTCTGTACATTTGTGATCTGTACCAGTTTGTGAGCTGTTCATTGTATCTGGCATTTGAAATTAGAGTTTTCATTGGAATTATAGGTCAGTCAGTAAGTTTCTGTTCCCTCACTGGATGAGAATAATTTAGATTAGGTTTCCAGTACGAATCCTCAAAACTGGGAATTTTAAATTTACTTCCTGAAAATATTCAGCAAAAATTTGTCTCCGTGAATAACAAGCCCATGAATATTTTTTGCCAGTACATTTATTTTCTATAATATTCAATATTATTACAAGTTATTTATTGCAATAATATGATTTATTTATTAAGTGCCAACAGTGTGCTTATTGCTGCATGAGATGCAAATACAAACAGCCCCTGCTATAAAAAGGTTTTAGAGCATAAACAAGCAAATTTTATTTAAAAAGCAAAAACGTCAAAACAGGCACTTAAAATATATTGTAAAAATGAACATACTTGTCTAAATGTTTTCTCTTGCCATGAGCCTACTTCTATATACCCCATTAATAGGTAGTGCTTCCATTAAGTATTTGCCTAAGATACACTAGAGATCAAAGATATTTGAAAATAAAATCCTCTCTTACAGAGCTTGTGGTATAAAATCTTTCTTACTGTACACCAGCGAGCAGAGTAGATGAATGGCTGTAATACCCATGTACTGCTGACATTTAAAAATGTCATATTCCAGACAAATAATTGGACAAGAGGATTTGCACTGTTAGCCCCAGCCCTCAAAAGATAGGTCACTGAAAACAAATATACAAATTCATATAGAGGAGACAGAGCCAAATGTCTCATAATGAATTACATAAGGAAAGGAATCCTGAAGCCTTTAGACTACAGTATCTTCTTCCCTGCTGAGAAGTTAATAACCTGTTGGCCACGTGTGCTTCTTTTGAACATTAGTTTGAAGAACTTCCATTATTTTTGGTACTAGCTTGAGCTGAAAGCAAATTCTTTGCATCTACTGTTATGAAAAGCAAAATAAATTGCTCTGCCATTTCAGGCATGAAACAAGCCTTTCAAAGAACATCCCTCCACCTTCTGCCCACAGAATACCTGCAAAGATCTTTGACTCTACTCTCACCCCAAAACCTTTTGCTGAGCTCTGCTCCATTCATTTGCCCACTGATTTGTTTTTTCTTCAATTTGCCTCTGAGGTTCCCCACAAACAACTTTTTCGTTTCCCAACTTCAATGGAACCTTGAGGGATGGATTCCATCTCTCCATCCACACCCTGGACTTAACCAACATAAACCATGATCGCTCTGGCTTTATATGGGGGAAACAAATTTCACTCATAAGGACTGACTTGCATGCACCCATCCACTGAGCAGAAGGCTATGAAAGTTTTTTTTTTTTAAAGCCTACTTTGCATTTCTAACAAAGCTAATGGTAACGATGATAAGAAACTCTTCGATGGAGCCTCTCTTAGTATAAATGTTTGGGGTTTAATATAACATAGGAGGAAATGAAAACTATAACCTGAGTAACATTCCCCTCTTCTGAGCTCCGACTGACTCAGTTTCACAAGCTTCAATCTGGAGCTACATGGCCATGAAAAACTGTTTGCCCCTAATAGCAGCTCTCACTTATTTTGAACCACAGCTCAGTGGGATCCACTTTACTTGCACTCCCCTGCTGGACTCCTTAGTCAAGACTGACAACGGAATCCCATTCCCTATCAGAGAGAGAGAAACCAGGATTATGGCTTCAATAAACAGTTAGACAAAGTAGAAAATAAAATTGAAATGACAGAGCTAAAATTTTATATTACAAACACCTATTTTAAAAATCCATTATTATTATTAATTATTATTGTTATTGTACCTACAGGCCCAAACCAGATTGGGGCCCCGTTAAGTGCTTCCTATGGGCAGATAAAGGAAATATATCACTCTGACTAGGAAATGAGAGACACAGCGATCAAGAGCCAGATTTCCAAAGGAATTAGGTGCCTCAAGACGCAGATAGGTACATAGTGGGATTTTCTAAACACCGAGATGTGTAACCCCTGTTGAAATTCATGGGAATGGGGCACCTAAGCTGCTGAAGTGCTTTTAAGATTTCAACTAGGCCCCTATCTGCATCTTTTGATGCCTAAATAGCTTTGGAAATATAGGCCGAAGTGATTTCCCAAAGGTTATACAAGAATTCTGCAGTAGAATCAGGAATTGAACCCAGATTTTCTGAACCCCAGTCCACCACTTTAATCACAAGACTACCTTTTCTTTCAGGATGCTTATATGACCCACCCATTGTTTGGGTTATATTTGTGGTAACCGAGCAATGAGTGGGCTACACAAGCTTAATGTGGATTTCGAATATTCTCCCCTCACTCCATGGTGACATAACACTTTCAGTTTTCTTACACAACCCCCCCGCCCACGTAGTACTCTGCTCATCAGTGAAATCAATGAAAGACACAGGCTCTTATATTTTCCAAAGCTCAAATTCAATTTTTTTTTTGTTAAAGAATTCTTCCTCTTCCCCTTTTCCCAGCTAGCTGGAGTCAAGTCCCCAGGTCTGTCTTTTCCAGACTTGTTGGTCCAAAGCTCACTCCCCATCCACTTCATCCTCCTATACATAGTCCAGTGGTCCCCAAAATGCGGGGCATGTCTGGAGGGGCATGCAGTGGGGCTCCCTACAGGGGGTGGGGAGGGAGTGGCATGCTTCCAGCTCCGCTCCTCCCCCAGACCAACTCTGCCCCCAGCCTTGCTCCTCCCGAACCTTGTTCAGCCCCCAGTCCTGCTCTTCCTCTGGGCCTGGGCCAACCCCTATGCAGGGTGGAGAGAGGAGCACCACACTTCCAGCCCCGTGCGGCCCACAGACCAACTCCACCTCCAACCCTGTTAAGCCACCAGTTCTGCTCTACCCCTAGCCCCACTGAGACCCCAGGCCCAGCTTCACTCTGCCCCCTGCTCTTCCCCCAGCCCAGCTCTGCCCTCATTCCCTCTCCACTCCCAGACCAGCTCTGCCACTAGCCCCAGCTCCTCCCCCATCCCCAGTTCCACTCGGCCTTCAGCCCAAGCTCCACTTTTGTCTTGTAATGGAGTGGGGACACAGACAGATTCGGTTAATGGGTTGGTGGGGCATGACTGGAAAAGTTTGTGCGCCACTGACATAGTCTATTCACTGATTTCTTGGTTGTCGTCTTACCCTCTCCCTGCAAACTCATCTCAAATGCCTCCATAAGAGGATTCCCTTCATGTATCCCCATACCATCTCAACCTCCTCTCTTGCAGCTTCTCTTTGATACTGCAGACCTGGCTCTCATTCCCAATGACACAATTATGCATGTGGTCCAGCAATGTCACCCCTCTCCCTGCCCTCAAACATCTCATTAGAATGGCTTCAAGTCTTCTCAAGTGCCTTTCTTTGATTGTTCATGTCTCTGATCTATACAGAAGAGTAGACTTACCATGGTTTTGTATAGTTGTCCCTTAAGTAGTCTGAGTCTTCATTTATCATAAATCATAGAATGATAGATTCATAGGACTGGAAGGGACCTTGAGAGGTCATCTAGTCCAGTCCCGTGCAGTCATGGCAGGACTAAGTGTTATCTAGACCATTCCTGACAGGTGTTTGTCTCCACTTATCTCGCATCAGACTTCCCCTGCACTCAGCAGCATTGCTTGTAGCTCTGTCGATTTCTCCATTTGTTGCTAACCAGTCCCCAAGGTACTTAAATGCAAAAGCCTTATTCAGGTGTTGGCCCTCAGTGTTTACATTCATCTCTCTTGGTTCCATCCAAGTCACCCACATGACTTCAGTCTTTTCTATACTCATTCTGAGGCTACAGTTTGTTAGTTCCCAGTTCCAGCATCAGTTGCCTGGCCCTGGACCAAATGTTCCTCACTATCAGCCATTAGTGCAATATCATCTGAATAGATCAACTTTGTACCATTTTCCATTTGGATCTGCTAACTTATGAAGTTCATCACAATTATGAATAGAATGATGGATCTCTGGTGCAGTCCAACCTTCACCTTGAAAACCTCAGTTACACCAAAGGGCTACAGCACTTTTGTCATGGAGTCATCGTACAAACCCATCACCATGTGGACAAGGTCCTCGGATACCCAATATTATCATAGCAGAGGCACCAGCAGTAGCCTAGGTACTTTATTGAATGCTTTCTCCAAACTGAGGAAAGCCCAACAGTGCTCAATGTTTCCTTGCAGCTTCTTTTTCACCAACTATCTAGTGATGAGAAAAGGAGTACTTGTGGCACCTTAGAGACTAACCAGTTTATTTGAGCATGAGCTTTCGTGAGCTACAGCTCACTTCATCGGATGCATAGCATATCGTGGAAACTGCAGAAGACATTATATACACACAGAGACCATGAAACAAAACTTCCTCCCACCCCACTCCCCCGCTGGCAACAGCTTATCTAAAGTGATCATCAAGTGGAGCCATTTCCAGCACAAATCCAGGTTTTCTCACCCTTCCCCCCCCCCCCCCCCCACACACATACAAACTCACTCTCCTGCTGGCAATAGCCCATCCCCCTTTGAAACCCCTCTTTATAATGCGCATGATAATCAAGGTGGGTCACCTCCAGCACTAATCCAGGTTTTCTCACCCCCCCACACCCCCCCCTTCCAAAAACCACACACACAAACTCATTCTCCCGCTGGCAACAGCTCATCTTACAATGTGCACAGCAATAATCCAAGTTTAACCAGAACGTCTTGGGGGGGGTTTTGCAGGAAAAAAACAAGGGGAGACAGGCTACTTTGCATAATGACTTAGCCACTCCCAGTCTCTATTCAAGCCCAAATTAATAGTATCAAATTTGCAAATGAATTCCAATTCAGCAGTTTCTCGCTGGAGTCTGGATTTGAAGTTTTTTTGCTTTAAGATAGCGACCCTCATGTCTGTGATTGCGTGACCAGAGAGATTGAAGTGTTCTCCGACTGGTTTATGAATGTTATAACACTTCAAATCCAGACTCCAGCGAGAAACTGCTGAATTGGAATTCATTTGCAAATTGGATACTATTAATTTGGGCTTGAATAGAGACTGGGAGTGGCTAAGTCATTATGCAAGGTACCCTGTCTCCCCTTGTTTTTTTCCTGCAAAACCCCCCCCCCCCAAGACGTTCTGGTTAAACTTGGATTATTGCTGTGCACATTGTAAGATGAGCTGTTGCCAGCGGGAGAATGAGTTTGTGTGTGTGGTTTTTGGAAGGGGGGGGGTGTGTGGGGGGGTGAGAAAACCTGGATTAGTGCTGGAGGTGACCCACCTTGATTATCATGCGCATTATAAAGAGGGGTTTCAAAGGGGGATGGGCTGTTGCCAGCAGGAGAGTGAGTTTGTATGTGTGTGTGTGGGGGGGGGGGGGAAGGGTGAGAAAACCTGGATTTGTGCTGGAAATGGCTCCACTTGATGATCACTTTAGATAAGCTGTTGCCAGCGGGGGAGTGGGGTGGGAGGAAGTTTTGTTTCATGGTCTCTGTGTGTATATAATGTCTTCTGCAGTTTCCACGATATGCTATGCATCCGATGAAGTGAGCTGTAGCTCACGAAAGCTCATGCTCAAATAAACTGGTTAGTCTCTAAGGTGCCACAAGTACTCCTTTTCTTTTTACGAATACAGACTAACATGGCTGTTACTCTGAAACCTATCTAGTGATGGTTGTCCCTTTTCCTTTTTGAAAACCTAACTGCTCCTTCCTAAACTGGGCCCCACTATTCAGTGAATGCAACTATCAATGATTCTCTAACAATTTCATGCAGTGAGATAGCAGCTTAATTCCTCAGTACTTTGAACATGTATGTCATCTTTTTGTTTGTATATGGGTACCAGTATGGACTTTCTCCATTCTTCTGGGATTTTCTTCTCTTTCCAAATTACATACAGGACTTGCATGTGCCAGCATACACCAACCTCTGTCAAGGCTTTGATCATTTCTGCTGTGACTTCATTCAGACCTGCTGCTTTTCCAGTTGCCATCTTCAGCAATGCAGCCTTGACATCTGCTTCTGATAGGTTATTGACATCCATAATTATCAGTTCACATGATAGTAGTGTAGCATATAAAGGATTCTCCTCATTAAGTAGACCCTCATAGTGTTCTCACCATCATTTACTGTGTTTCCTTTGTTAAACAATTCAATCAAATATTTTGACTTGGAGATAATATGATTGTTTGACCTTCAATTTCCTATTTTCTATGAGCCTAAAACAGTCAGATCTTGTATTTTCCCTTTGTTGCCATTGATCCAAACCATTTTAATATCAATGTGGCAGGCAGCCCCTGTCTAAACGGTCCTCAGCACTTAATTGAGGCTGGCTAACATGACAGCCACCTGAAAAGCAAAGTCTCATTTTTATGCTCCTCTCCCTTCTTTGAGGATTACCCCCAGCTGGGGTGCAGGTGACAAGCAGTCTATTGTGGATGTTAGGTTTGAACTGTCTCTGTGATGAAATATAAATTTCTTGTTTACCTGTTCCCCCGATGGAGAATGGGCACGTAAGCAGGTGATGGCCTTTTAACACCTGGTTGGGGCCAGTGTGTCTTTGTGGGTGTTACCCAGAATTACAACATATTTCAGTAACAATCATACAGTAGAATCTTATAACTTCACATGTAGTGTTGCTACACATATTTCAATAGGATAATGATATTCAGAAGATTATGACTTTTCAAATGATACCTCACAAGGCATACTTTGTACAAAATCATAGTCGTGTAAAAGGGGTGAACATAATGGTATAGACTGTCACATCCTTGCAAAGGAAGAGTTTCTGTGCTGGCCTGTGTAGATGGGCATGCAGTGTACCATTGAAGTGAGCTAGGGGAGGAGTCAGGGCATCCACAATTATATGCATCCACCAACACCCAGGCATGTGACACAGAGAGGCTGTAGTACCTATTATAACCCAAAGGCTGGAGTTCCAGCCTTAGGGGGTATTACTGAATTCCCATGCCCTGGTCCCAGACTGAAGGGTGGCTTTCACTTTCGACTGTCTACATTACTGTCTGCATAAAGGTCAGATCACTCTGGCTTTGTGTGCCTGAATAAATTTTGCCCATAAGTATTAGTTCTTTTTTATTTGTTTGTTTGTTTGTTTTTAAAGAAGTGGAATCTCATTGAGCTATAACACTTCTAACCAAGTCTTTGAGTCAGATACGTCCTGAACAGAAGGCTATGGAAAGCTATTATATAGTTTTGGGCATTTTTTTTTGAAAGCTTGCTTTGCATTTTCTGTGGCTGCTAGGTGTAATGATAATAAAGGACTCGTATGCACAGCATCTGACTGGATGAATATATGGAGCCTAACACAATATGTGAAGGAAATGAAAATTAATAAATTCCGTGAGTAATTGTCATACAGTGAAATAACTTTGTTCTAACAAATCTGTTGGCATCCAACATGGAGTTTATGGACAGTCTAATTTCTCATTAGCTTAAAAAACAGGGATGACTGTGCTCTCTCAGAAGGAAATGTGGCTCCAAAAATCGATGCAGTTTGATTACTCAGCTGGAATTGTAAACAACACTAAGATCTAAGTCCTAATATGCAGCATCCACCATTTCATCCATGGTTTCATCATGTTCATCCTAAAAACAAAAATTGTGTAACAACAGAAGATGAAGTTAGTGTTTTTAGTGCAAAAACTGTCTTGGCACTTTGAAAAAAAAATCATCTCATTCTATTTTTCCTCTTCATTGAAGAGATTACATCATCTAATTTGATTTCAGTATTGTTTTAAATGAAGAAGGAAAAACATCAAGCTACTCTTAGGGTTTAGAGCAGAGGTTCCCAAACTTTTCTTATTGTGTACCCCCTTCTAGATCTACCAACTGCTCGCGTACCCCTACCAGAATACAGGTTTTATATTTTAATTTTTTAATGCCCAAGCATTGTAGAAAATGTACAAATTATAATATAAACACACATAATATATAGGACTATGATGATAATAATACATGTGGCTTTAGTTTTAATGTACGCTTACTTTTGACCAACTTAAACAATGGCTCAATAGTACTAGTCACCATTAATGTGATGGATGAGGTTGTTCGAGCACAGGCTCATCATGTTTGGAGTCATTAGTTGTTTGCTG
Source organism: Chelonia mydas (assembly GCF_015237465.2). Lineage (NCBI taxonomy): Eukaryota > Metazoa > Chordata > Testudines > Cheloniidae > Chelonia > Chelonia mydas. The sequence goes on along the minus strand of NC_057850.1, from coordinate 65,962,944 downwards.
CACAAAGACCCTGACGATACTTTGATTTCATTCCAGTGAGTGAAGAAAATCCACTTTCACACAGGTAAGTTGTAGCAAACAGAACCAAAACCTTGACAGCCCTGTCTGCCAATTCGGGGAACTTTGCTCACGTTTGGATTCAAAACTCAGCCATCTACTTTTCTTAGAACTCAGTCTTGAGTCCACTGTCAGTTGAGATGTCCAGGAGATTCTCCTTTTATTAACGAGTCTTGCGGCATGGGTACTGCAGAAAAATTTGTGAAAGGGTAGCGGATCCATCTGTTTGCATTTCCCATTGAGGGAAAGTACTCATGTAATTGCCTCGCTAGTTCCGTGAGATGTTGTTTGATGTCACCCTTAACACTGTCCTGCAACTGTAGTTCATTTGTTGTCAAGAATTCATGCATGTTTGGGAAAATGTCAGCGTGGTTTTCCTCCACACAGCAAGCCCAGAATTCCAGGTTTTTTATCATTGACTCAGTTTTGACTTGGACATTGAAGACAGTTGCATTCAGCCCTTGAAGTTCTAGATTTAGCTCATTCAGGCAAGAGAATATATCTGACAAGTAGCCCAACTGTGAGATCCAGGCCATGTCATGCAGCAAGTGGGAATGGGTGGTCTGTAAAGAATAACTTGACCTCAGTGAACAGTGAAGTTCAAAGAAACATGCAAAGGACCTTGCCCTGTGACAGCCATCGAACCTCTGTGGAGCAATAGATTGACATGCTCACTTCCCATATCATTACACAGAGCAGAAAAAATTCTGGAATTCAAGGGTCAAGCTTTTATAACATTTACCATCATTACAGCTCTGTTAAGCAACTCCTTCAACTTGGTAGGCATGCTTTTGGCAGCAAGTGCTTTCTTATGTATACTGCAATGCATCCACAGCACATTGGGAGTGACTACACTGATACTTGTCACTACTCCAGTATGCCTACCAGTCATTGGCTTTGCTCCATTGGTGCAGATACCAATACATCACGACCAGATGATATCATGTGGATTTATGAAGCTGTCAAGCAACCGGAAAATCTCCTCAGCCATTGTTCTGGTAGGCAGCGACTGGCAAAACAAAATGTCCTCCTCCTGTATGGCACCTTCATAAATGTACTGCACATACAGGAGAAGGTGAGCTAAGGCTGCCATGTCCATGGATTCATCCCGCTGCAGAGCAAAGTCCTTGCTGCTAGTGACACAGTTCACTAACTGAGTTAGGACATCATTGGCCACGTCATCAATTTGACGTGACACTGTGTTTGATAATAGCACTAACTGAATTAATTTTAGGGCCTTCTCTCCAAGCATAGTGCTGACAATATCTGCAGCTGCAGATAGTATTAGTTCCTCCGCTATGGTGTGAGGTTTTCCTGACTTCACAACTCTGTAACTCGCTAAGTATGAAGCTTCGAGGGCCTTAATATTGTCATCAGTATCAGAGCGCAAAACTTTCTTGCTCAACATTACCTGCGCCCACATCCACTTGAAAAATTCTGGTGGTTTGTCCTTGAGTTGTTTATGTTTGTTTTCCAAGTGTCTACGTAGAAGAGATGATTTTAGGCTGTTATTCTACAGGACTAACATACTGTGGCTGAGAGTATTCACTGTCTCCAGTCCAAGTAAATCCTGTTTTTCGATGTACTTTTTGTCATATTTACCTCTCTTTGAGATAGATCCTGTTTTATCCCTTCTGTCAACATTTCGCTTCAAAGGCTGAGATCTGCATGTTGAGTCAGTAGTCGTTGTCTCACTAGCAATTTCAGCAAGTGCACTGGCAAGACAAATTTCATCACTTCGCTTCTCATCACTGATACCTTTGTGTGCTTCTGCTTAACGCTACCTGTCTTTTAGCCACCTGTCCATATTTCACTGTTACGTAGAGATATAGTTATAGTGCGATGTACACAACCAAAAAAAACCCCTAAGTTCTGACCTCAGTTAGACTGGACAGTTGCTGGGCAACTGTACCTGCACTGTATGGTGATTGGAGGTGAGGGCGCTGTACATCAGCATCTCTGTGTATTTGTGTTCTCATTAGTAGATCTTGAAGTAATTAGCTACTATATTTTATATAACAAATTCCCACGGTTTTAAAGATTTGTCTGAGTAGCCTATTATGAAAATGCAATAAATAAAATAATTAATAAATAAAAGCCACCATTACACAATTTCTCCCACATACCCCCCCAGAGATGTCCCGCGTATCCCCAGGGGTAAATGTACTATAGTTTGGGAACACCTGGTTTAGAAATGTTGAGAACACACACACACACTCTCAGTTTTTCCAGTGCACAGATGTTGATGGCAAAAAATAGCCTTATTTCTTTTACAATGCAAAATATATTGTTGAGCATATATACAGGAATATTTTTACATTATCTTTTGAGACATCATACTCTGATTATAATGTAAAAGCAGAACTAATAGCTATTGGACTGCATTTCATGATAAGTTTGGCACCAGGAGGTTTTGGCTAGAAATGCAGTAACTCGATTTGATGAATCAGTTAGTGTCAGTGCTGATCTTTTTATGCTAAATTTATGCTAAACTTTGGCATAGCAAGAGAACAGTGGTAATGCTATGGCAATAATAAAAAGAACCCTAGCTGAATATTATATTGTTGTTGTACCTTCAGAATGAATATCCGTGAAACACACATTTGAAATATGATGGAACCAAGAAATCAGTTGTCATAGCATTGCACACAGAAATCTTTAATGATTTGTGCTGGATGTGAATGACTGAGTTTTACAGTGTAAAGGTACATCTACACTAGTGACTGTATACATTCCATGAGCGGGCTTATGCAATAATTCCCTTGATTGTCCTCACAAACTCCGGAAGCATGTGTTTCAAGGTGAATAAGCTAGCTTCTGGAGGGTGTGGGAAAGTACATGCCTTAGCTATGGCCCTGCCACATACCAATTTGCAGTATAAATGAAGGAGGGGTGAGGGGTTTGTACCTGGTCTTGAGTTTCATTAGTCTTCCACCCCCATTCCTACAATGCATAGAACCCTTTTCTTCCTGGAACTTGACCCTTACACAATCTACGTCCCTGTCCCCTTGTGCACTGGTAGTAGCATGATGCACTGACCACAGCAGACCAGCTTTCCATTGAACATGTTACACGTGACAACGGATCCAGCTCCAAGAGCAGCTGCTTGGTCTGCGAGTATGCTCAGGTGCTGCTCAATGGGTAGGGGGAAGTACACTGTCCCCTCATGATTTCGACTGGAGGAGCAGCAGGAACATTCACTTCTACCAGGACATTTCACAGAGGCTGGAGCAGGCAGGCATTCAGCAGACTCCGACCCAGTGCTGAGAACTGATGAAGCATTTAAGGCTCCCGTACAGGGGGGCAAATGACTCCAATTGTCAGTGTAAGAGGTCTCGTCATACAAGCCCCTTCTAAGAGGAGCTTGCTTGAGTGCTGCCAAGGCCCCCCCCAGTACTGAGGTTGAAGTGGCTCACAATCTCCTCCTCAACTCTTCTGTCATGTTGTCCGACAGGGTGAAGAGGCAGCAGGGACCAAGGAGGATACCCTAGATGACCGAAAGGGTGAGGAGCAGATTGAAGAGGCTCCCAGTGATGAATGTGAGGAGAAACCCGAGCTGTGGCAGGAACCAGGCTGGCAAGGAACCCAGACTGGCAAATTACAATGGCTCCCCACCCTACCCACTAATATCGCCTCTTGCTTTGATGTGAAGTTCCTGATTTTAAGATTAAGGGCATTTTGAAGTAATGTGCACTTATTGTTCCTCCCTGGATAATAATCTATGCATTGCTATGTCTCTGTCAGTTTGAACTGAAATGCTGAAGCCCCATTCCCTTTTGGAAACACCTTCAACTTTCCCCTCTCCTTCCAGTGCCCACTCTTCTCCACCCTTAAATGGTGGATTTTATTCATTGAAGATTGAAGATTTTATTCATTTCTGATAAGCCACAATTACTGTCTGTGCATTGGCTTCTAAAGCTAATTTTTCAAACATGGCAGAAAGGAAAAATCAGTGGCTCCCTGTGCCAGTGCATTTCTTGGCCCCCTGTTAATTGGAAATGGTCCTGGGGCTGTGCAAATTGGTATATTGATGGGTGGTGGAAAGGTCCTGGTTGTGGAAAGGGAACTCGGCTGTAGAAAACTTACAACTGGTTCTCTAAGGAACTGAAAGCACTTTTTTTCCCCTCTTGGAAGTTTACAGACTTCCAGCGCTTCTCCCACCCCCCTGATCTTTTCTTCCCTGAACAAACCAGAAAGGGGGTGGCAGGTGAGAGGTTGGGATAAGGTCACAGAGGGGAAAGGGAACACACAACTGTAGAAAACCTTCAGTTGGTTGTCTTGAGAAAAGTTAGAGCAGACTTTTCTCCCTTGGAATATTAGTGTCTGGCCCTGGTCTCTCCCTTCTCTGTACAGAAATCCAGGAGAGGGGATGACAGAAGGGTCTGGTCTGCAGTTCAGAAAAAACAATGTCCCTTTCCAGCTGTCTGAGGGGAAGGCTTGTGGTGTTGAGCTGTATCTTTAGGAAACCTAATAAACTTGCACTGTGTGTCTTTCTTTCCCTGTCCATTTCACCATTGTTAGGCAGGCAAAGGGGCAGGAATTTCAAATGGACCTGGGAGGTGTGGGCGTGGCTTGTGGTTCAGATCATATTTTACATGAAATTTTCATATGCTAGCTCAGTATGGAGTCAATTTCCAGTTGAATTGCTTCCCAATCCTGCAACGTATTTCAGAAAATTTATATTGCAGCAGGAACTCCAGCTGGTTCTTGAGGTTCATCCTTGGAAGTGCAAATTTGCTTAGTCCACTTTCATAGTTGACCAAACTCCTCCATTCAGCAATATGTAGCAGGAACCGCTCCCTGGCACAGATTGCTGAAGCTCCTCCCCAGGACTGGAAAGCCAGTTCTTTTTTCCATGCTGGTACCTTGAATATTGCTATGTTCTCCAAATGTTGGCCGTAAAGGAAGAAATTGTGAACTTATAACATAGCCCCAGGAAGGAATTTCCCCACTTTGCCCCACCCCTTTAGGACAATCTAAACATTTTAAATTGATAAAAACACAAGTAAATATTTCTCACCATTATGTGCCTCTGCTCCTGCCTCATGGACAGCTAAAGGTTGCTGAGAGCCAAGGATATTGCAACAGTTACATTCCTGGAATGCTGAAAGTATCAAAATTGTGGCTTTCTACAGCAAAGTTATGTTTTGTGTGTGTGTGTGTGTGTGTGTGGCGGGGGGTTCTCAGCTTGTTTCAAAGGCCAAAAATATAATACTGTCCTTCTCTTTGAACTGGCACGAACTATGGCTCCCAAGAGCAAAACCTTGCTGTCAAGAGGGCAAAAGCAGCACCCCAGAGGGCAGAGGTAGACAGATGTGGGCCCTGGATGAGCTGTTCATAGAAACAGGAGAAATCATGAGCAATCTAAATTCCTAAAAACAGGAGGAGTGGTTCTTCAGCAGGAGGAGACACTCCTGAACTAACTCCTGGAGGTAGAGACATGTCACAGGGAATGGGAACAGTCCCTAATGGAAAGTCTAATTGAACTAGTGGCTGAAGGACTGCAGCATCCACCAGCTGACAAGACCCCAAACCGCCTCCTCCTCCGCTGACCTGCTGACCAGGGTGCTGCTGAGCCAGAGGATCCCGTTCCAATGACCCTCTTGACCAACCAGGAGGAGGACACTGAGCCTCCAGGTGTCTCAGAGCAACACCATATACTGGCCCCTGAAGCTCCTTCACAGGAGATGTCCCTGCTTTTCACTGAGAGTAATTTTCCTTCTTTATTGCCCCTTCTGATGTAGAGGGAAAAGAGATGGGTGCAAAGACATGGAACTGTGGGAAGTGTTCTTGGGTGGGATCAGTTAATTTTTTAAAAAGAAGTCCTGATTCCAAAATCTTTCCATTAAACCTTCTACCTCATACTTCTAATAAATGTTACACTTTGTTTAACTGTGCATGGCTCCTCCTTGTGAAGTATGCTGACTTGAGGGTGTTTTTTTGGTTTGGGAATGGGCCCCATGCTTCTTAACTCATGTAACTGAATGGTGTGTAAAAGTCTGGTGTCATCGCAGTTCAAATACTTTTAAGTGTCCCTCCTTCCATGCTCCCCAAGGTTCAGAAATATCTGAAGTCCTGCAGGTACACAGGAGGGATGGGGAATGTGCAATGTATGTGTTTATGTGCTTTAAAAATACTATACATTTTCAGTGTAACAGATAGGGTCAATCAAAGTCTTAATGGCTTTATTAAACATGTTGAAAATCCAAACCCAATAATAATAACAAAGAAAGAGGGAACATATGGGCAATAATAGTCTGCCAGGATCCTGTACAGAATCTGTCCCTCCCACCCTCCGCCTCAAAATCTGAAGCAGTTCAACTGTAATAGGAATTAGTGCTCTCTAACAGCCATTACCCTGAGCCTGCTGACAATAAAAAGTCACAAAACACAATGGCTGCAATACTTCCCCCCCAACCCCCCGACCAAAGCAAACTGCCATAAGCTCATTAAAAAAAGTTTAAGCATTTCTGATAATAGAGTTTTCAAAAGACATTTGAATAGTCAGAAAGAAAACATTGAACAAGTGCATAACAACTCGGCCACCACCCTCTTCAGCAGAATCCCAGCCCAACACAGTGCAGATGCCCTGTTATCATTGCCTTTGATGTGGGCAATGTCACAGGCAGGAACAGCTAATGACTTTCAGCTACAAGTACATCAAAGGTGAACAAAACCCTCACAGAGCTGTAGCCCCACAAGTATGTGCCAATGTTCCCTCATGTCCATTTCAAGCAGCCTTACAGGCTGTGAAGGTGTCCCATGGCACAGGCAGATGTCATTCTCTGCATCTGTGCTGTTCCAAGATGTGAGCACATATGGCATTCCTGGTTTCCTGGCCTGCTGGGAACCAGGACCAGCATGTTCGTGGGTGGAAACTGGTTGCTGGTGCAGAGTTTGTTAACCAGACTTGTCCTGAGCCTATTTGGGATGGAGAAACTCTCCTTCATCTTCACAAATGTTACGTAGTGCACTGCAGGTGACAATCACACAAACACATTTTTGCCACACTGGCATCCAGACGGGTGCAAAGTGCCAATGAGACTTCAGCTTATCAAATGAGTATTCCACGACTGTTCTGATCTTGGTTGGTTGTTGAAGTAGACTTACGTGAGTTTGCTTTCTCTTTTCTGTAAGTGGCATTTTCTATAAACAGTGTTATACCCATGCCCAGTACAGCATATGTGGACTCTCTGGCATTGGTATGGGGAACGTGAGTGTGCATGAATATGATCCAGCACTTGGGTACACATGACAGTGTAGGCATAGTCTAAAAGAAAATTTTACCTGTTTTGCTCAGTACAGTGGTGTAATACTGTTGAGGTGTACCTTCATCATTTTTACAGTTGTTATTTCTCAATGTTTGAAAAACATTTTGTAAGTTTAAAACTGAAATTTGTCACCTTATCATTTTTCCCTTGTATTCACATATGTACATGATAATGGGAAAACAATTACATTTTGTGAAATTACTTAGCTTTACTGTTTCCTACCCCCCCCCCCCCATACACACACCATGAGCCATATGTTGTATTCCCAGTAGAATAACACGCGCCATAAGGAGGAAGTGTTAGAGATAGCAACAGAACTCTGCAAATGGACACAGGTGGACTTGCAGGTTATACCTCAAAACGAAAGCCACTCCACTCATGTGATTTTACAACCTAAGAGCTACAAAACCCATCATTAAAGTACAATTTATTTATGAAAGACTTATAAGAACCATTACAAATTGCATACAGCTGCAAGTGTGGTATAATTAATAAAGCATTTATATTGAAATGTACAAGCTCAAAGAAAATAAATTTCCAGTTAGTCCCAACGTAAATGTTCTGTACGTTTAAAATATTTGCAAATATGCTATTTATTATTTAATCAATCATTTATAAGTACAGTATAGGCCCACATTTTAAAAATATGCATACAAACAGTTCTTAGTACAAAACATGCATTTGCACTAACAAAAGGAGTAATTGTATGTACATCGGTATGTGCATGCATGTGCAGGGGAGCATTCTAAGTGGGTGATTTGGGTGAGCAACTGTTGTATTTGTGTGCACAGGTTTGGATGTTCAGAAAACTTGGGAAGTTTCCCAAGCACAGGGTGGATGGATATAGTTTTGAAAATGTGGCCCTTCTTTTTTCCATGCAAGCTGCCTGAGTTCTCTCACCCTAGCTGTGCAGCTAGCCAAAGAGATAATTAAAAGTCAGCTGTCATAAAGCTATGGTGCTCAGCTACTGCTGTGCCTACTTGTTGCCTAACAGCCTCATCACCTCTTTGCTGCTCTGTACCACCAAACACTCATCAAGGAGTCATGCAGGGTCTGCCTGGTGACAACTGGATTATTACGAGGGCTGACCAGAAAACAAGAACTCTGTTTGGTGAACACTGAATGATTTTGGCATATGGCTCCATTCCACAATGGGACAAAACTGAAACCTTTCCAAACATTTTAATGTAAAACCAAAAAGGATTGAGAGATGCTCCACTCCAGAATGGCCAGTAGCCCTATGATCTGCAACTGGGGCATGGAAGGTCAAAGAATGTCTTCCTTGGCCCATGAATCCTGTTTGGAGGGTTATAGGCCAGTCCTAAATATTTCAGCTATAGGAAGTTTCACACTCCTCATTTGCCTCAGCACATACAACCGTAGCATGGTCTTGATTTTATTTTTATTTGTAAGACTTTTGACACAGTTCAAAACATGCTCATAAACAAACTACGGAAATGTGGTCCAGAGGACATTACCGTAAGGTGGGTATACAACTGATTGAAAGACCATGCTCAAAGAGTAGTTATCAATGGGTTGCTGTCAAACTGAGAGGGCATGTCTAGTGGAGGGTCAGTCCTGGGTCCAATGCTTTTGAAGATTTTCATTAATGATTTGGATAATGGAGTGGAGATTATGCTTAGAAAATTTGCAGATGACACCAAGCTCGGAGGGCTTGCACACGCTTTGGAGCATAGGTTTAGAATTCAAAATGACCTTGACAAATTGGAGAATTGGTCTGAAATCAACAAGATGAAATTCAATAAAGACAAGTGCAAAGTTCTCCAGGTAGGACAGACAAATGAAATACACAACCACAAAATGAGGACTAACTGTATAGGTGGTAGTACTGCTGAAAAGGATCAGGGAGTGAAAGTGGAGCGCAAATTGGAGAGAGTACAGAGGAGAGCAACAAAAATGATAAGCTTTAGAAAAACCTGACCTATAAGGAAAAGTTTAAAAACTGAAGGAGGATCTGATAGTCTTCAAATATGTTAAGGGCTTTAATAAAGAAGATGGTGATCCACTGTACTCCATGTCCACTGAAGGGAAGACAAGAAGGAATGGGCTTAATCTGCAGCAGGGGAGATTTATGTCAGATATTAGGAAAAAGCTTTCTAACTATAGGGGTAGTTAAACTCTGGAATAGGCTTCCAAGGGAGGTTGTAGAAACACCATCACTAGAGGTTTTTAAGAACCAGTTAGACAAACACCCGCCAGGGATGGTCCAGATTTGCTTGGTCCTGCCTCAGCCATGGTTGGACTTTGGGGGGCACAGGAGGTGTTGCCCGTCCAAATTGCAATGCCATAACCACAGCAGGCCAGCTCCGGGGGCAGCTCCAACCCCCGCCCCTATCTTTCTGTCAAGCCCCACCCCCTGGCCAAGTCAGAGGCTGGAAGATGGCTGGAACCAGACAGTGTGGGGCAGCTGCTGCTCTGGCTCATTCCATGGAGCAGGCAGCCATGACATTCCCCTGTCCGCTGGCTGGTGCCTGGGGATATGGCTGCTCCTCAGTACCCAGTCCCTTTTGAATGCTCACACAACTGGTCAGAGCTGCCTGGGTCGGCAGACCCAGCTCCAGGGCTGGCAGAGCCCTTGGGGAGCAGCAACCATGGGGGCAGGGGACCCTCCCTACAACCCCCCCCGCACCCTGAGCTTCCCCCGGCCAGCACACAGGACCTAGCTACCCTTCTCCTTGCATCCTCAACTACCCCTCCTGCCCCCCCCCCCACACCAGCTACCCTCTCCCTGCAGGAGGAGGTTCCGACCTGGGTCAGGGGTATGGGAGGGGGTTTGGGGTACAAGCTTCAGCCAGGCGGTGTTTACCTCAGGCGGTTCCCAGTGGGCGGTGCAGCAGGGCTAAGGCAGGCTACTCTAAGGTAGGTGCATAACTGGTTGGAAAACCATTCCCAGAGAATAGTTTTCAGTAGCTCACAGTCATACTGGAAGGGCATAACCAGTGGGGTCCTGCAGGGATCAGTTCTGGATCCAGTTCTGTTCAATATCTTCATCAATGATTTAGATAATGGTATAGAGAGTATACTTATAAAGTTTGGGGACGATACCAAGCTGGGCGGGGTTGCTTTGGAGGGTCAGATTAAAATTCAAAATGATCTGGACAAACAGGAAAAATGGTCTGAAGTAAATAGGATTAAATTCAATAAGGACAAGCTAAATATAAGTCAACAGTGTAACACTGTTGCAAAAAAACTGAACATAATTCTGGGATATATTAGCAGGAATGTTGTAAATAGGACATGAGAAGTAATTCTTCCACTCTACTCTGCGCTGATTAGGCCTCAGCTGGAGTATTGTGTCCAGTTCTGGGTGCCACATTTCAGGAAAGATGTGGACAAATTCGAGAAAGTGCAGAGAAGAGCAACAAAAATGATTAAAGGTCTAGAATACATGACCTGTGAGGGAAGATTGAAAAAAAATCGGTTTGTTTAATCTGGAAAAGAGAAGACCGAGAGGAGACGTGTACAGTTTTCAAGTACATAAAAGGTTGTTACAAGGAGGAGGGTGAAGAATTGTTCTTCTTAACCTCTGAGGGTAGGACAAGAAGCAATGGGCTTAAATTGCAGCAAGGGAGGTTTAGGCTGGACATTAGAAAAAACTTCCTAACAGTCAGAGTGGTTAAGCACTGGAATAAATTGCCTAGAGAAGCTGTGGAATCTCCATCATTGGAGATTTTTAAGAGCAGGTTAGACAAACAGCTGCCAGGGATGGTCTAGATAATATTTAGTCCTGCCATGAGCATAGGTGCCGACTCCGTGAGTGCTCCGGGGCTGGAGCACCCATGGGGAAAAATTGGTGGGTGTGAAGCGCCCACCGGCAGCTCCCCAACCCGCCCCCCCTGCCCCAGCTCACCTCCGTCTCTGCCTCCTCCCCTGAGCGGGCTGCCACGTCCTGCTTCTCCCCCCGAAACAGTTGTGTCACGCGGCAAGCCTGGGAGAGATGGAGGGGGAAGGAGGAGGAACGTGGCGTGCTTGGGGAAGAGGCGGGGCCAGGGCGGGGATTTGGGGAGGGATCCAATAGGGGCAAGGAGGGGGCAGAGTCGGAGCGGGGCTGGGCGTGGTGCCGGGGGGCCACGAGCACCCACTGGTGCCAACGAAAGTTGGTGCCTGTGGCCATGAGTTCAGGGGACTGTACTAGATGACCTCTCGAGGTCCCTTCCAGTCCTATGATTCTATGACTGTCATAAGACCTGACTAAGCACACAGAGGCCTCTGAAGATGTTGACTCGCCACCCACCCCCTAAATTACACCTCAGCACCACTCTCTTGGAGTACTCAGCCCCTAAGGTGCCTGAGCATGACTCCTGAAGATCCTCTGATGCCCCAATACGCAGTGAACCACAGTAGGGTTTAGACATTGACAAAGGACACAATCCAACTCCCACTGAAGTCAGTGTGACTCTTTCCATTGACTTCAGTGGGAGCTGGATTGGACCCCTATTGTGAAGGTGCTGTGTATTATCAATAGAAGTGCAGATTTTCAAAAACACCCACAGGTGCTCCTAAATCCTTTAGAAACTTTTGAAAATCTTCTCCATAATGTATAGACTGTTAATGCTATAACTCATCAGTAGGCAGAAGTGAAAGCAAGTTCCAGGAAGTAAGATTATTTTATTCTTATTTTTCAGCTCTTGTACAGAATTTAACTGAAATTTTATTTTCATAATGTGAGTTGCACAAAGTTATTCAAATGATCAACACTTATTTCATTTAGTCATTCTTTCTGAGCACATAGCAATGGAAGTTTCTTTTTGTTTTTTTTACACCTTTTTCTTAACTCCCCAGAGAGCACGTGCTAAATTTCTAAGCATAATAATTATACTGTCACTAAAATATTCTAATCTCCTTATAATTTAATTAAAACATATTTGCAGTGGATTCATTCAGAGATAATGGATTGTGGTGTTTTGCATTCATTTAGTGATTTAAATGCAATCAGGTTCAGTCAAAACAAAAATGATGCAGCCTAATAGCTCTGGGCACAAATTAACTGATCTGAATGGGTTTGTTTTCCCCCCAACAATCCTGATATCTTATTGAAGAATTGCAAATCCTAGTGACACTGGGAAAAACTTCTGGAATTTCCCAAACCTTTTTGACTTCAGTGTTGCATACATGAGTATAGACAGATAGCATCGTTCTCAGGAAATTAAAACTTGTACATGGCACACAGTCTGTTTCAGTTATATCTCTATTAGTAACCATCACCACACTGTTCGTGTTGTGTGGATCAATAAGCAACACACAACCCTTCCATATACAATCATTCCCATTCATGTTTTCTTTGTACCATATTCCTCATTAGCTCATCCATTTATTTTACTTAGTGTATCAACATTCTGTCTCTTTCAGTCTATTAAAAAATTCATTGTCCTTCTGAATGGGCATGGCTCATCTTCAGAAAATGCATAGATAATCTACCGTAAGAAGTGAAGGAAAAGCTAGAGACTTCTTCTTTTGTTAAAAATGTAGGGGCTGAACTGGGAGAGGGGGGATGAGACAGGAAATCACTGCAGGCAATCAAATCAATCTGACTACTTTGAAAACTTCAATTCAAAATAATTTTTTAATTTTCACAAATTAAAAGCCGTTTTTCCAGATCAATAGCTATAAAATGCTAATTAAAGGCTGGATTCTACCACTCTTATTGACACTGAGTAGTACCTTATTTTCTGAGAACTACCATTGGCTTCCATGGGTCTATTCATGGACTAAGGTACTAAGTGAGGGTAAGCGTGGCAGAATCTAGCCCTAAATGAAATGAAAAGAACAAGAATTATACACTGGGGGAGAAAATGGATCCAGTGTTTTTATATATCCCACTGTTTAATTTTAATAGCTTTCTTTGGACATAATGTAACCCTATTAGCTCCCTCCCTAGGTTTTCTCCAGGGGAGCTTTTTTCAATCTCATCAGAAGCCCATAATGATTTCAGCCAGTAGAGTGAAAATCACATCAGCAGAGCCAATTGCTAGGTGAAAAGGGCTTGATCCTGCAAACCCTCCTCATCTGAACAGGACCAGTGGGAGTCTTCAGTGGGACTGCTCTTCAGTAGAAGCTGAAGGATTAGCCCTTGTTTGACCCCTGATGTGGCCAGTCACCCAAAGAGGGTTATTTAGATTCCAGAAAGAACCAATAATTCATCAAAGAGCATCTTAGATCAGTGTTTCTCAGCGACAGGTCTGGGGATGGTGCCGATCCCTGAGATCTCCCTGCCACTGTTTAGGAAGGCAGCAAGCCAGTTTGAGAATCATTGTCTTAGATGAACTAATTTCTTCCTAGTGGGCCCATTACCTACTGTGCTGTATCTGAAGATTGCCTTTAATTCTTCACTGTCACAAATGGTAAGAAGTAGGAGTGTTGCACAACTACTAGGCAAAGGTAACTGATCAGGCTTGTTAAGACTAGATAAGCAGAGATATTCCTATAGGCCTAAGATAAGTCTATGGGAATACTTGTTAACAGATCTCTGAACTCCACATGTCAATCAGACAGCTGCTTACAACAATGAGAAAAATCTGATAACCTAACGGCTTTTATCATCTGCCGTCTGGATATAAGGCTCAATAGGAGCATTTGCCCAACTCTTCCCTGGTGTGTTGGTACAAATCACTCCGAGCAGGACTTTGGTTTTGTAAATTGAAGCAGCTGTCAATCTTCAGTGGGGGCGTTGTGCTTCGTAACACTGTCCGGGTGTGGGAAGTGAATCTGTCACCTGTCATCTGTTTGACATGAGGCTCCTCAGTCAAAGATTGTTAATTGCACACAATGACAGTGTATAATTCTTTAAAATGTTAAGCACATGTTAAAGGAAAAGTTGGCAGTGAAAAGGCAAAAAAAATATATCTATATATGTATATTCATTCTTCTTTCCAGAAGAGTGAAGGAAGATGCTTGAACCAGTCTGTGAAATAAATCATGCGTCGATTGTTTTTTGACAAGTCAAAATGCTCTTAGTGGAAAGCATTTCAAACATTGAAGGGCAGCAGGAGTGTACTTTGACAGCTTGCTATGGTCTGCATCACAATTGCATATTAGCAAGAGGTATTGGTAAAGCTAAGATTATGTCACGGAGGTCGCAGGAGTCGCAGAATCCATGACTTCCAGCAACCTCTGTGACATTGGGGGCCCCACAGCTGACCAGCCAGTGCCCAGCAGCTGCAGGTGGTGGGACCCCCCTGCAACTGGCTGGCTGCCGGCGGCGACCCCTGAGCTGCCCAGCTGCCACCGCCGGCAGGAGTCTCTGCTGCATCGGCTCAGCTGCTGCGAGCAGTTGGCCCCACTGCAGCTCCCAGCTGGAGGCAGCAAAAGAGGGATCCCAGAGCTGCTCAGTGGCCCCACGCAGGTGGGGGGCCCTCCCACAGCTCCCAGCTGCCGCCAGCGTTGGCGAGAGAGGGACCCCAGAGCTGCTCAGCAGCCGGGGGTGGGGTCCCTCTGCAGCTCCCCAACATCCACCATTGGCAGGCCCCCCCCCCACAGATCCTCTGCCACGCAGGCTGTGGGCACTCCCCACAGCTCCCAGCCCCACAGGGCGGTGGGGGGAATCCCCAGCCACCGGAAAATGGGGTCCATGCAGCTCCCAGTTGCTTCTGGGGTCGGGGGGCAGGGTGCTGGACCGTCCTCCTGCCCCATTTTGTCATGGATATTTTTAGTAAAAATCAGGGACAGGACACGGCTTCTGTGATTTTTTGTTTATTGCCTGTGACCTGTCCCTGACTTTTATTAAAAATATCCATGACAAAATCTCAGCCTTAGGTATTGGTTTTAGAGCATGCAGAGCAAAACTCCATATTTTGTTTTCATTGGCTCTCTGGTTTCGTACCTGAGAATGTTATAGAATCTTAGAATTTCATGGAAAATCTTGGCATTCTGTAAATGTACAGAATTATATGGAATATATCTTAATAAAAATAATAATAGTAAACACAACATTCAAGCTCTGAGATAGGTGAGTGGCCAGAATCTTGATACCGTTGAGTATTCTAAATATGACCCAGATTCAGACTGCTGCTTGATTTCAGTGGGCTCTCTGCAGATACAGTGGTCTGATCGTATGCAACAAACTGGAGAACATTCCATTACAAACATAAATAAATAAACAAACAAATACAGAAAACCAGACTTACCAGATCATCTCTGTGGAGATATTCTCAATGGTGGGAATTTTTTTTAGAAAACATCCCAAACACAGACAGAATGTTGGTCTCTATTGCAGTGACCAGCGGAACCTGATTCACAGGGAGAGAGCAAGATAGGAGAATCCAAGCCCACAAGAAACAGTGAGAGCTTCGCTCTTAGTTTAAGAATAATCAAATAGTCCGCTGACAGTTGGAGTCTTGTCCTGCCCTTTGGGGAGATCTTCCAATATGGTGTAAAAGCCCCTTTTCTGCTGGCAATTTGCGAAACTGAATGCAATTTTGAGATTTTATTTCTGCATGTTTTTTCAGCAGCGATTAAGATAATACTATAACAAGTGCTTTGAGATTAAAAATGGCAGCTGTCACCAGAAGTATCTATTGAGTATGAGGCAAGGGGTACTTACTTGTTCCCCCACCCCTCTCTTCCCTCATCAGCTGCTTTGTACTGTTTTTTTTAATTTGGATCTGTTTTTTTTTTTTTATAATTCCTGAGGATTTGGATATCCAGCTGCACTCCACAAAAACAAACAGAAAACAATGTTCAGGATTAAAGTCCTTGTACAGTTACTTATGGACTAGCCCTTACTGTACATACCAGCCACCCTCATCGCCAAAAGAAATCCTCCCTACTTAGCAGCTCAAGAAGGGGATGGTGGGGTCGCATTCTTCTCTCACTCATACTGCTTTCACACTAGCGTAACTCCATTGATTTCAGTTGCTCCTGATTTATATTCGTGTAAGGAAGAGGAAATTCATCTGCCATGTCTTAGAAAACAGCTTCTCCTGTAAATCACACCACTAGGGGATCCCAGAGAGATCTCTGTTAATGAAAATATTACTGGATTAAATAACAATAAATCTTTGTCTCCTTTGACTCAAATGGGAAAAGAAGCTAAATTCAATTACGCTGTCTGTTAAAGGCTTAGAAACAAAATCTCAGAATCTTGAAAAAGCAGTTGCACTATGGAACACAAGGAACAGGAAGACTCTAATATCAGCATCACAAGCCCAATTGTATACTTTCCTAACAACTGTATGGTGCTCAACCTGTGGCCTGTGGGCCTCTTGCAGTCTAATCAGCACACAGCTGCGGCCCATGTGACATGGCTCAGGACCATACAGGTAGTATTGGATGCAGCCCACATAACTCATAGTAAATAGGTTGAGAACCACAGCTTGACTCAGATATTGTGGGGAAAGAGACCTTGTATCATTTTGTAAATTTTCTGTCAATTGCATCTAATAATTTGCTTAAATATATTCAACCTTTACTTGCAGCAAGCTAAGCCGTAGCTATTTGAACATATATTTTTCATTCTGTAATCAAAGCTTTTTCCCCCTTCTGTTTTTCTAAATAACCTCCTCTGGTTCAATTAGCTGTATCAGAAACTAACAAATGCTGTTCCAACAGTTCAGAAAAATGCAACAGTTAGGAGCCCTCTAGGATGTCTTCCCACCACGCCCAACAGACAAACGGGGGTTTTCAGTGTAGTCAGCGTTTTTTGTTCTCTTTATTGTTATCTTTGTCATTTCCATGTAACTCAGAGAATTCAAACACTTTTTGGCTGGATCAGTTGTAAACATTTATACATAGCAACACTGATCTTCATGTGACACTATTAACCCACCACTCAAACATGGCTTTACTAGCTGTCCAGAGTAAGGGGCAACTTATTGCAGCTTGGGAGGGAGATTCTGATTCACAGTGACTGTCCATTTCCAGTTCCAGGGAGGCAATGGTGTGGGCAGCACACGCTGTCTAACGTGCTAGCTTAGCTACCCAGCCAGGCATGGCAGGGTGGGACATAGCAGCTCTTTGGAGCCTGCTTTATTGTTTCAACCTTCCCCAAGGTAGTGAAAATATTGAAGTTGTTACAGGTGCTTGTTGAAATTGATTGGGCTATCGTCATTCTAAATTTTAGCGATGTGCTTAGTTCACTACTGGCACAGGACCATCAGTGGGACATAAGCACATGCTTCCAGTTGGATGGTTGAAGACAACAGTTTCTTTTTCTATACTTCAGTTTCCTTAACTCTCTTTTTCAGGGACATAGGACAAGTGAAGTAAAGTGTTCTTTAAATGCAGCATTCCTGCTCTCAGCAAAGTGTCAATATAGTTCAATCAAAGATGGTATTTTGTTTGACACACGTAGAATGTCAGCTCCTTTCCATTTTCAGAGAAAGCACAATTCAATAGCTGGTGCCTGCGTGAACAACAGCAACAAATGCTGAGTCAATCTGAGGAGGTGAAAATCCCTTTGGTTTATGGGGCATGCTTACGGATATCTGGCCTTACAGGGCTGCCGCTACCAAAATAAAGACCAGCCGGGAAATTAAAGATAAGCAGTTTGCTGGTATGCATCCACGCTGACTGAGAAGCACAGAAGTGGTCATGTCGACCAGCAGCCACACTCAACCTTTTGGGATTGACTTAGGGACCAAGAAGTATGAAAGGAATAAAATTGAAAAGGAATCAAGATGAATTAAATGTTTGGGCACCTTCAAACTGTGGGCTAATTAATGTCTGAGGCTTTTCTCACCGAGATCATCATCTCAATTCCATTCTGGCAGTGAAGGAAAAAAGCAGGGTGTATGAGGCAAACCGCAACTGGAGGCAGTATGATCATTAGCGAGTCTATCGAAACACCCCCTTCTTTCTGATATCAAAGACAAGCAGCTGTCAGTGCACACATCCAAGGGTTCACGGCTCTGCTGGAATCCTAGTGGCGTTAGCTTCTATAGGCAGCACCTGTTCCTCCCCATGAAAAAGCACAACTCCTGTGCCTCTGTAATTACCTATGGTACTTTGCTCCTTTGTTAAATTCTGCTTCTTTAAGAAACATCAGATATAATACATGATGGGCTTAACGAATTAAAAATTGCACCCACAGGGCTGGATGTGGCCAGACCAGGGACTTTCATAGATTAGGATGCAGTACAAACAGTACTGGGAGTAGGATTCATTAAAGAATGTACTGTTAGCCTGTATGTCCATGCCTCTACTGGATATAGCCGACCACATCAGAAAAGCTTTGTTCTGAACATACCAGGGCTGATCATATGCCTTTAGCTGCAGTTTATTTGGATATTTATTAACTGCCTGCCACCACTTAATCCTGCTACTTCTTCTACATAAAACTGCCCATGAAGCGAGGCCATAAACAATGACACTGGAATGCAGTCTATTGCTTTGTCTACAGTTAGGATTAGCCCCAATTCAGTTATCGGTAGCTGGTAACCAGCGTGGCTGCACTGATACAAACTCCTAGCATAGACAAGGAAAGTGGTGCATTGCACCACTTAAATTTACTCTGCCTCCCAACTGACTTCGGGATTAAGTGGTGCCATGCAGTCTACATTAGGGATTTGCATTGGTGTAAGTATATTGATGTGTGGGGCACATTCTTCTACTGCAGACAGGGCCCTGCAGCACTAATATCTGATTTTCACTTAATTATGGACAAGTTAGGGACAATGCCCTTGGGACCTCCCCAATGAGTCCGTCTTCAATTAACTCTCCATGCTGGGAATTCCCTAAGGGATTCAAATGCCTGGGGATAAATATGTCACACAATTTAATGCTAAATCTGCAGCCCACTTCTGTTATCAGCTGATATTGCATTTGGTACTCAGATTTCCATATGATTGCTCCTCTCTTTGAGGTTACCTGAAATAACTGGGATTTTGCAGACCAGGATTAAAGTGCATTGGCAGAGTTATGCAAGAAAACTTAACTTAAGCCTGGCTCTTGCAAGTGTTATCAGTCCTTCGTTTGGGATGAGCACCAGATATACTTAAAATATAAATGTATGGAAAAAAACCAAATGACAATGACAATGTCCTTCATAGAACTCTGATGATCTGAAAGCAGAGCAGGAGGAATGAGTGGCAACGTGATGATTTTCAACTTTTTAAAAAATCAGTCTCAATAGAATACTGCAGTTACAAGTGAAAAGTTAGCGTAAGACCAACTGCATTGTGTTGCTGGTTTTCGATACATCACGGAATGTCCTGAGTCTCTTCACTTCAGGTTGCTCAGCCATTCATCACAAGAAAGGGAAAAGGAGCTTACCATTAACTTTCGTGGTTTTGTTGCATTATGTTATAAAACAGCAACACACCAGGTTTTTTCTTAAAAAACAACAACAACCCCTTACCTACATGGATCTGACGCAGGGTTAGGGAGTAAGGTGCTGATACTGCAAACACATGTGCAAGTGAGTAGTTCCATGGAATTCATACAGAACATATTTATCTTGGGGCAAGCATGTGTCCTCTCTGCATTACAGATCCTTGCTCTTTCAACTGCGGAAAATAAATCAGGACTTATGTCCTGATCCTGCCAAGACTTCCATTTGAACTTAGTGGGAATTGGATAAAGTCTTTTGTGGCTCATATCCTCCCCTTCTGGATGAATCTAAGCATCATAATATTGAGAACGGAAGAATAAAGTAAAAGGAATTCTAGCTTATTATTCAGGAGTTTCTACTTGAGGTTCAAAAATAAATTGGACTCCAGCCCATTGCTTATTACTTCTACCCTAGGGTTTCTGATATGATATTACTGTCTTACAGCTGAATCCATGCCTAGACACGGTTTCTTAAGAGCCAAAAGGAAAGATTGTCATTTGAGAGTCCTGTGTGATTTTTTTGGCCCTGGGGAGATGGCCGAGACCTCCAGCCACTTAGACTGAAAGAATTCAAGCAACCTTTTACATCACTAAGGGCTCAATCTAACTCTCACTGAAGTCAGTGTAAAGACTCTATTCATTTCACTGAGAGGTGGACCATACCTTAAACAAGGATTTTGAATAAAATTCTTAGCTGGTTTGGCTTCTTTAACTATGAAACAGATACAGGGCAGCTAATTATATTTTAGAAATTTTTTTAAATCTACTGTATGTACAAATAGTATTATTATTTATTATTTGTATTATTGTGGTAGTGCCTAGAGCCCCAGTTAAAGTCAAGACCCTACAGCACTGGGTGCTGTACAAACATATGGCCAATGATGCTCCCCACCCCAAAGAATTTACAATCTCATTTTAGACAAGACGTAACGTGTGAGTGTGACAAATAAACAAAACATCAGATCATGTGGTTACATAGGTAACAATTCCACAGCTTGAATATTCCACATGGTTTCAAGTCTTTGAAAAAGAAAATAATTAAAAAATAAATGGACCTATATCGTCTTTTGTTCCTTTGAATCATTTTACTCAATCAATACCCCATCATATGGTCTATTTGGGCCAGAAATGTTGTCCAGGGTCACATCCATTTCCAAGAATTTTTCAAAGTTAGTAAGCACATCATATCTCCTTCTTCCTCTGATATAAAATACAGTTTTAATTTATCAAGAAAATGGAAAGTGGACTCAGATACTAACAGATCAAAGTAAGATTGCGAAAAGCCCTGATTTCAAATAACTTCCTTCATCAAATACATTATTTCCCCCTTTTTATAAAGTACAAGTACTGCTACATATCCTGAACCTGTTTGATCTTTAATCAGATTCACAGGTAATTTACCAGATTTATTTATGTATGTAATCTGTCAAAGGAAGAATGAAAGAGAATTAAGACCAGAATGCACTGTAATTAACTGATTAAAGGCTGAGTTTTCAGCTTCCAGTTTTACACTCAAAAGAGGAGCAGAGCCTTTCTGAAGCCTTCAGAAATTTCATCCTTTGTCCTATTGTGTACTAGCCTCTTTTCACTGGTTGATAGAACATTATATCCCTTCAAAATGTTTCTAGGAACCAGTGCACTGGCTTGGAATTCATCCTTCCTCAGATAGTCCTCTTGTGATTGTAAATGTAAAGCTAACGTTTCATTTGTGAATAATACTGTGTTTAAATATACCCTAGAAGTGGGGTCTGAAAAGAGGTTATTAAAATCAATATGAATTATACAGGAATGTGCAGTACAAATTATTTGGATCCCTCTAAAATTGTCTAGCCCTGAATAGGAGTCATGAAATGGAATAGTTCCTTTCAAGTGAATATAATGTACACCAACATATGCCAGCTTTTACCCCTTTGGATCTCAGGGGACATGTTTTGCATGTGGGTCTTCCTCCATCCCACAAAGTGGTTGTACCCCCGCCCCCCCGCCATCCTAGGGAGCCCGCTATTGGCCTGGGTACCCTAGCAGGAGGGAGGGAGGGAGGGAGGAAGAGAGTGGGCATCATCCTTCCAAGTTGCATAATGATGACTTGAAAAAGTGAAGACATCCTGAGGCTCTGTTAGCTTTTTGCAGTGCCCTCTGCACTGGGGAATCCACCTTTAACACAGGGCAGGGGTTCTCAAACTTCATTGCACTGCAACCCCCTTCTGACAACAAAAATTACTACACGGCCCCAGCAGGGGGGACCGAAGCCTGAATCTGCCTGATTCCAACTGCCCTGGGTGGGGGAGCCAAAGCCAAAGCCCGAGTCCCATTGCCCTGGGTGAGGAAGGGGTGAAAGCTGAAACCCAAGGGCTTCAGCCCCAGGCAAGGGGCCTGTAACCTGAGCCCCGCAACCCAGGGCTGAATCCCTCAGGCTTCAGCTTCAGCCCTGGGCAGTGGGGCTTGGGCTTCAGTCCTGAGCCTCAGCAAGTCAAAGCCAGCCCTGGAGACCCCAGTAAAATGGGGTCGCAACCCACTATGGGGTCCCGACCCACAGTTTGAGAACCACTGATATAGGAGAAACTTCATAGCTACACAATAGAAAATTGCTGTCCTTTTTTGGTATTGAGTTGAAAAGCTGACAGCCACCAAAAACACTGAAGTCACTGGGCCCTTAAGCTAAAAGTTACCTTGTGTCAGGGATACCTAGAACTCAGGACACAGACTGCCCCACACAGGCAGACTCCTTCCCACGCACATACAAACAGGCTGCTCACAACTCACACACACCAATACATGTAAATTGCCTAGGGAGGTTGTGGAATCTCCATCACTGGTTAATTTTATAAGAGCAGGTTAGACAAATACCTGTCAGGGATGGTCTAGATAATAGATAATCCTGCCATGAGTGCAGGGAACTGAACTAGATGACCTCTTGAGGTCCCTTCCAGTACTACATTTCTATGATTCTATGTAGGCTCCCCGCACTAGACAAACATGCACTACACACACACACATTGGCTGGGGTAGTAAAGGGAAGAAGAGGATGAAAACTATAGAGCGGTCAGATGTTGATAGATGTAGATGGAAAATGTTTTAGTCTTGTTCAATTGCTGAGATACAGTTATGATAAGTCACAGAAGAATTCCATTAATGGACTCATTAGGTAGTTATCAATGTCAGAAGAATAAGACAGTGATCAGAGAAGGGGAAGTCTAAGGGTATGTCTACACTGCAGTTAGACACCTGTGTTTGTGTTTGGCCCATGCCAACTGACTCGAGCTCACAGGACTTGGGGTCTACCAATTTTGCCGCCCGAAGCAGTCGCCGCCGAATTGCCATCGCACCCGGAAGAGCGGTGGAACTGCCACCGAATTGCTGCTGCGGGACACGGACTGCCGCCCCATTCTGAATGCTGCCCCAAGCACCTGCTTGGAAAGCTGGTGCCTGGAGCCGGCCCTGGGTAAGAGGCTGTTTAATTTTGGTATAGACATTCCGGCTCAGGCTGCAGTCCGAACTCTGGGATCCTCCCCACTCACAGGGTCCTAGAGCCTGGGCTTCAGTCCAAGACCGAATGTCTATACTACACTTAAACAACCCCTTAGCCCGAGCCCTACAAGCCTGAGTCAGCTGGCACAGGCCAGTTGTGGGTGTTGAATTGCAGTGTCGATCATCAAGACAATAGAGGGAGGAGGTAGCAGGAAACAGAACAGTTTGCATTTCAGTAAACGGAAGCGGGGAAAGAAAGAGCATGGAGTTTTCTTCACCACCAGACTCTGTGTCGCCTTCCTCACAGTTTGAATAAACTTTACTTGGAGGGGTAACCTTCAGAAGCATCCACTTCAAAGATTCAATGGACTATAAAAGGGGATGGAGAATCCCAATTTATCTCCTTCACCTAAGAAGAAAAAGACAGCCGCACCTTTGGGCCTCTGGAAGAGATCCTGACTGAAGAGAGGGTCAGCCACAATCTCTCTGGAAGACTGGGTGAGAAAGGCCATCTTGAACAAAGCCTTGAATCAAAACTTGCTAGATTACATTTTAGACTTTCAGATGCATGCTTTGATGTGCTTGTAACCATTTCTCACTTCATCTCTTGTATTTGAACACACCTAAAATCCTATCTTCTTGTGTTGTTAAACTTGTTCCACCATTAAACTAAATCAACAGTGCTGCATTTGTACTAAAGTGAATGTCAACTCCAATTCAGGTGGCAAACTGGTGTGTTTTCTCTCCTTGAAGGAGCAAATGGATCTCATTATTCCTGTGAATGTTGCAGGAGAGGACTTGACATATCAGAGCACATGGGTCTGGGGAAGTTCATGGGAGTGTGTTGGGGTCACCCTGCAAGTAGTGGAAGCAAGAGCAGGGCTGTAGCCAGGCTGCTGGAGTCAGAGCTGCTGAACCAGGGCTGCCTAGCACACAGACACTCAGGGTAGGCTGGTTGTGAGCGACCCAGGCTGGGAGCTACAACAAGAAAACATTGTGAGGCATCCCAGGTTACAAAGCAGATGGTGGCCCAAACCCTCACTGGTCTGGATTGTATCCAGGAACATGACAATGGAGCAGCTGTAAATGGCATCCTTGACAGACAGCAGAACATAGAAGGTATTATTGGATTTTTTTGATTGTGGCATTACTGACCTAATTAGCATCTTCAGAGCTGCTGTGACATAGATGAACAGTTATTGAAAGTGCCAAAGCTTGGAATGTATTTTGCAGCAGGTTTTCCACCTCAGCTGCACTGCCTGCTTTAGCTGGCTGTGTTCTTTTAGGGCCTTGTTCCTATATATAGGCTTTAACTCCACTGTATCTCTTTTCTAATGGAGGGTAGGGAATAACTGATGAATATACAATCTGCTCTTTTAAACTGTCATGAAGCTGAGTACATTGAATATCATATCCCTTTCTCATTTCGGTATTTGTCAGAAAAAGAAATAATTGCTGGACCTTTTGTCTATATTCATGGCAAAGATGAGGTTGTCTCCACAAACTTCATCTTGTTTCATTGCAAAAGCACTTTGAACAAAAGTGACTTGTCACACTATTGCTGTGTTTCATATGCTTTGTTCTCTTTCCTCAGACCAGAGGATCTCAAAAGCTGAAAATGGCATAAGATTAATGCATTCTGTGATGAAAACTGCAAGAAGTAGAGAAAGCGGGATATTATTAATCAATTGTTGTGACTAGTTTATGTTTTTAATCTCATGGATTTCTGGGGCTACGTTCACACAGAATAAGGTCTACAGTACTGAAGTCTAGAAGCTATGTGTGAAGTTTTAGTAAATTACTCCAGGGGAAGCATCCATGGAACAGTTTTTCATGAAAGCCCCTGTATTATATCAACAATGTAAGAGCTGTACACACACATACAAATCCTCTGTCAATTGCCTCACAGCCTATCAGCACCGTTCCTAGCAGTTTAGTATAGTTGTTAGAAGGACCACATGCTCTGGATTTTGCAGGGTGAACCCAGAATCCAGGGTCTTGCCTGCCAGAAAACTGTCATTGAGTCATGATCTTCATCATAGTGTGCACCTGCTCTGTGCATGTGCTAGTAGGCAGACACGAAGTCTCAGAAAACATCTAATCTTCATTTGTGCAATACTGTTCTCTGGAAAAAGAAAAGGAGGACTTGTGGCACCTTAGAGACTAACAAATTTATTTGAGCATAACCTTTCATGAGCTACAGCTCACTTCATCAGATGCATTCAGTGGAAAATACAGTGGGGAGATTTATATACATAGAGAACATGAAACAATGGGTGTTACCATGCACACTGTAATGAGAGTGATCACTTAAGGTGAGCTATTACCAGCAGGAGAGCGGGGGGGGGGGGCGCGGGGGAGGGAACCTTTTGTGGTGATAATCAAGGTGGACCATTTCCAGCAGTTGACAAGAACGTCTGAGGAACAGTAGGGGGTGGGGGTGGGGAATAAACATGGGGAAATAGTTTTACTTTGTGTAATGACCCATCCACTCCCAGTCTCTATTCAAGCCTAAGTTAATTGTAACCAGTTTGCAAATTAATTCCAATTCAGCAGTCTCTCGTTGGAGTCTATTTTTGAAGTTTTTTTGTTGAAGAATTGCAACTTTTAGGTCTGTAATCGAGTGACCAAAGAGATTGAAGTGTTCTCCAACTGGTTCTCCAACACTTCAGTCTCTTTGGTCACTCGATTACAGACCTAAAAGTTGCAATTCTTCAACAAAAAAACTTCAAAAACAGACTCCAGCGAGAGACTGCTGAATTGGAATTAATTTGCAAACTGGATACAATTAATTTAGGCTTGAATAAAGACTGGGAGTGGATGGGTCATTACACAAAGTAAAACTATTTCCCCATGTTTATTCCCCCCCCCCCCACTGTTCCTCAGACATTCTTGTCAACTACTGGAAATGGCCCACCTTGATTATCACTACAAAAGGTTTGTTCCCCCGGCTCTCCTGCTGGTAATAGCTCACCTTAAGTGATCACTCTCGTTACAGTGTGTATGGTAACACCCATTGTTTCATGTTCTCTATGTATATCAATCTCCCCTCTGTATTTTCCACTGAATGCATCCGATGAAGTGAGCTATAGCTCACGAAAGCTTATGCTCAAATAAATTTGTTAGTTTCTAAGGTGCCACAAGTACTCCTTTTCTTTTTGCGAATACAGACTAACACAGCTGCTACTCTGAAACCTGTTCTCTGGAACTCATTTATCATTTGTAATAGAAAGCTGCTACTGAATGTATTGTCCTTGTGATCGCGTATCATGGTCATTCAGTCTCATTTAACTCTTCAGCATAATTTAAAATAAGGATCTTAACAGAGAGGTATAAAAAAAGGGTCTTAACAGAGAGGTATACGTTCACATAAACTTGACTGATTGGTGGCATTAGACAGGCAGGATGGATAGATAATGTATGTGGGGGTTGGATGTCGGAGGGAGAAGGTTATGTAATGGGAGTTTTGTTCTTAAGAAAGTCCATTCACAAGTTGTTACACCTTGGAATGGGCAGAAAAAAGGTTGGCTGAGGATGGAAAAGGTGGAATATCAGAGAAGTGCTTGTGACCTTGAGGGTGGGAGGGAAAGAGACTAGAGTGACCAGATAGCAAGGTGAAAAATTGGGACCTTTTTTTTTTGGTAAGGTGTGGGGGGTATAGTTGCCTATATAAGACAAACCCACTAATATAAGGATGTCTGGTCACCCTAAAGGAGACAGAATGTGAAAGTAAGAGATAGCAATAGAGGAAGATAGATGAGAATAAAATAATCTTATGGGAATCTTATTGCTGGCTTTTCATCAAGTCAATATAGGCATGTTTGGGTAAGGCTTAATACCCCACCTAGGGATCTTTGCTCCAAAGAGCTTGTAATTTAGGAAACATTTAGGTTTGTTATTTTTCTACCTAATAGCCATTACTATTGCTATTATTAAAAAACTAAAATCACTTTGCTAAATTACATGTACAGTTCAATACAAGAGAAGTTCCCTACCACTAAACAGATCTGTTCCCCCGAGATGAAAACTCATGGAAATAAGCTAAGATCACAAACAATTCTGATTTCAACCTTAATGCACAATTCTCATGACAGAACATTAAACAAAAACATCTCTTTGAGTACTTTTTCCATGTATTCAGGTATGTTCAGACAGAGACGAACACCTACAGGATCTCTATCAAGCGTTCTTAAAACTACAATACCCACCTGGGGAAGTGAAGAAACAGATTGACAGAGCCAGAAGGGTACCCAGAAGTCACCTACTACAGGACAGGCCCAAAAAAGAAAGTAACAGAACCCCACTAGCCATTACCTACAGCCCCCAACTAAAACCTCTCCAGTGCATCATCAAGGATCTACAACCTATCCTGAAGGATGATCACTCACTCTCACAGACCTTGGGAGACAGGCCAGTCCTCGCTTACAGAAGCACATACTCACCAGCAACTACACACTACACAACAGAAACACTAACCCAGGAACCAATCCCTGCAACACACCCCGTTGCCAACTCTGTCTGCATATCTGTTCAAGGGACACCATCATAGGACCTAATCACATCAGCCATACCATCAGGGGCTCGTTCACCTGCACATCTACCAATGTGATATATGCCATCATGTGCCAGCAATGCCCCTCTGCCATGTACATTGGCCGAACTGGAAAGTCTCTACGCAAAAGAATAAATGGACACAAATCAGAATTGTAACATTCAAAAACCAGTAGGAGAGCACTTCAATCTCCCTGGACACTCAATAACAGACTTAAAAGTGGCCATTCTTCAACAAAAAAGCTTCAAAAACAGACTTCAAAGAGAAACTGCAGAACTGGAATTAATTTGCAAACTTGACACCATCAAATTAGGCCTGAATAAGAGTGGGCATGGCTGGGTCACTACAAAAAATAATTTTCCTTCTGTTGATACTCACACCTTCTTGTCAACTGTTGGGAATGGGCCACATCCACCATGATTGAATTGGCCTCGTTAGCACTGACCCCCCACTTGGTAAGGCAACTCCCATCTTTTCATGTGCTGTATATTTATACCTGCTTACTGTTTTTTTCACTCTAGGCACCTGATGAAGTGGGTTTTAGCCCACGAAAGCTTATGCCAAATAAATTGGTTAGTCTCTAAGGTGCCACAAGGACTCCTCGTTGTATATACAACAGTCACTATTGTCACTATTAAGAAATCAGCATGTACCAAAAGTTACCACATACAAATATGGCCGCTTTGTATGTACAGAATAAGAAATAGCTGCAGTGTCTCAGACACCACATAACTGTTGGTAAATTCTGACTTTTCACGGGAGACTGTTGTAGGAATCACAGCTCGCTTTGGCACCCACAACAAGTGGAGAAGGGGACTCTTCCAGGTTGTACGGTAGCCTATATTATGGGCTTGCTCCAAAACCAACTCAAGTCAAGGGAAAGATTTCCATTCACTTCAGTGCACTTTGGATCAGGCCCTAAGTACCAAATTCTGCCCTCGTGAAATGCCTTTTGATTTCAGCACAGATTGAGGACGGGTTTCTAATGGTAGATTTGTCCATTTTTGTGGGATTGAGAGGTCCGATGGTATGTGAGCTCATTAATTAGGCAGAGAAGGGAAGGTGTTTGAGGGGATCTGGATGGGGAAAAGGAATGATTTATGGAACAAGAGGCCCAAAATTTCTACAGGAAGCTCTGTTATTGGCATGAGCTGTGTGTGATTATTTTCCATTGGAAATACAATATTGACATTTTAGTGTGTTTTATTTTATTTTGAACATAGAAAATATACGCTCTTTTGAACAACATCAGCCCACATTCCTACCTTTTTTTGATTTCTAAATACTTGGGGAAATCCTACTCTTGGGAGTTCTGCTTGTATTTGAAAAGTAAAGTCTAGGTGAGCCTTTCAACTTGATGGGTAAAAATCAATGTTATAATGTAAAAAACCAGAGTAATAACATTCAGTCAGCTGAAAACTATTTCCTTTTCCTCAAGAACAGATTAATTATTTACAGGTTCTTAACGGCTTTTATAATGCTAGTTGCTAACCTTTCACTGTTGCTTTGCTTTCTTTTTGTATTGGGTAGAGGGGAGGGAAAGGCTGTGAAAACCTTTAGCAGGAAGACGGAATCAATTTTGTGGGGCGTGAGAAACTCCAAATGGAGAACAGAAGGCTGGAATGTAGACTTGAGGTATCTACTGCTCTGCAGTTCACACACTTTTGCCTTCCTCCTGTCCTAGGTACCTGTTATCAACACTCCAGTGTAGCAGCTACAGACACAGCATCTTCACTAGTGGAGCATGTAAACCTCTGGTCCTGTTTGTTTGTTTTTATTAACTGTGCTGATGAAAGCCAAGGAACTATCATAGCAGCAGCAAGAAGACCTCTGTTCATCAGTCAGCCGGGCTGAGTGTAAACACTTCAAAAGATTGTGCCTCCTCAAAGAACCTCAGCCCCCACCTGGATGTTTCCAAAGATGAAATAAATTTTTGCATTGCTTCCTGCTGTCTTTTCCCGACCAATCATGTGGCATTGCTCCACAGTGGGTCTGTAAGGTGTAGGATACAGCCTGCTGGGATTAAATCGATGAACATGAAGCACGTTTCACAAAGGCATGCTGAACTCAATTCTGGTTACAAACATGAAACACAGTAATTGAATTTCCTGGGGAAAAGAAGTCATATTTTAAAGCCAGGAGACCGCATGCCTCTACTTCTAAAAAAAATTTTTTTTAAATTGTGTAGGCACATATTTGAACTTTGCAATAGTACCAGGGGCTACTTAACCTGTACAAAACTGTATTGTTAACTGGTACAATTAGCAATGCAAATGTTTAAAATACAGAGTAGGCTGTAGCGTTACATGTGAATCTGGGGGAGGGGGGGAAATTGAGGTTATATGCTTTATCTTCAGACTGACACAGTACACTTATTTTAGATGATATCTCCATTCCTGGATATATCACCACAGCAAATAGCACTTTTGGGAATGGTCCCATAGTGTTACACCATGATGTGGGTTTCATAATTATTATTTCCAAGGACATTGGACTGTTTTAATTTGAATTAGAGGGAAAAACAATCTTTGGAAGATCCCTACAGTTGTTAGGGTTTGTAATAGCTTGTTCTTACAATATTTAAATTTTGGGCCTAAACCATCATAACAGTATCTCATTAACATCAAGTCTAGCTTTGTCCCTGGTATAAGCTATTGGGGCTTGTATCTCCTTACACGATGGCAGTGTTAGGCTTAAGAAGTCTATATTTTTATGAATACATTCATATATCTTCTAGGTTCACCTGCTATGTCCAATATGTAACCTGTTTCTCCTAGGGTTAGGACTTTCTGCTAGCGTACACAGAACTTTTGTTATAGCAAATGCCCAGAAGAAAGGCTGAACCTGGTTCCTGAACTTTAATAACTGGAAAAGTATAAATAATAATTTAAAGTTTTCCAGAACATGTTAATTAGCTTAAAAGGGACCTTGTCTTGCAGGGGTATCAAATTCACCTGTGAGGTAAATATGCATTTTCAACAGTTCCAATTTGAGTCAGAATTGTTAAACTTTTATGCCCTGAATCCAAATTTAGGCACGGTAAAGCCCATGGTGAACCAATTCCCAGCCTCTACCAGTTTCCTCAGTTACCACTATATAGTCTTCAGAGTAGCAGCCGTGTTAGTCTGTATTCGCAAAAAGAAAAGGAGGACTTGTGGCACTTTAGAGACTAACCAATTTATCTGAGCATAAGCTTTCGTGAGCTAGAGCTCACTTCATCGGAATCTTCTGCTTCCTGAAGCCTATCACTCATCTCAGCTGCCAATCTCAGATGCTTTATACTGCCCCTTATATATACACACACAACTTAAGGGTGCATAACTCACAGGTCTGATTGGCTGATGAACTGTCCTCTTTCAAACCCTCTTAGTTCATGCATTTTTATTGCCCAGAAAATGCAGTCTTAATATACTTATGAATTAAAGAGAGAGAGATGAACAACAAAAGCCCACACCTCTTAAACACACTACCATAACATTTACCACCAATACAATAGCTATAAACCATTGCTACAGGTTACATTTTCACTAACTCCAACTAACGCTACTCTGCAGCAGTGTTAGCAAGTTTGCAACACTACAGACACAGCAACACACATCAGCAGAGAGAGCCGTGTGCTGATTACACACATGTAAGGTGGGGATCTTTATTTTTAGCAATTGCTTCTTTCTCTTCTTCCCTCGATAAATGTGTGCTTCTCTCATTTGCGTATGTGAGAGCTGCATGGAGGCAATGGTATGAGACAGACAAATGGGCCAAGTAGGGAGCAGTGACAAATTTACGTCAGTTCCATGTTGTGTTCATGGCATATGCGCAAAGAAGTTAAACAAATCACACACTTTTGCTGGAAAGTTGTTCTGAATTCTAAGAACTTTCTGAATTTATTGCAACACCATACCACAATCCCAAAACAGACACAAAGCATTCTGCTCTCTAAAACAGAGAGGCATATCTCACCAAACCTTACTATAGGCTAGCTGTCCACAGACTAACTGCTGCTAGGTCCATATTGCACGCTTCCTTGCAGAGCCCCCTACACTGCAAACAGGATCAAGAAAACTCCCTGAAATGTGTAAAAGGACAGCTTACAATCTTAATACAGTTTTCAATACACCACATAGAGAATCTGTCCCAATGTTTTACAGCTCTGACAGCACATTATGATCTATTAAAGAGAAAAATTTATAATCACAAGGATCCCTTTAAAAAAATCTGTAATGTTTATCACTCAGATTAATATAATACTCATGGAACTTTATTTAGATAATTTTTAAAAACTTTCTCACTTGCAAAATTAAATTACTACAGTGAATTTTCCTAGCCACGTTACTATACTAATCTATATTTTTTCCAACATGCAATCTACCCTGAGCAAGCACTGAAGCAATGTGATGATTTGTATTTTCTTACCCCAGATAAGAATATAGTATATTATGGTCCTCATATATTTTCATGCAGTATTTCTGTGATGAATTATGGAGGGCTTGTCTACACTACCGCTTAAGTCGATGTAACTTACGTCACTCAAGGGTGTGAAAAACCCACCCAAGAACATAAGAACATAAGAATGGCAATACTCGGTCAGATCAAAGGTCCACCCACCCCAGTATGCTGTCTACCAACAGTGGCCAATGCCAGGTGCCCCAGAGGGAGTGAACCTATCAGGTAATGATCAAGTGATATCTCTCCTGCCATCCATCTCCACCCTCTGACAAACAGAGGCTAGGGACACCATTCCTTACCCATCCTGGATAATAGCAATTAATGGACTTAACCTCCATGAATTTACCCAGTTCTCTTTTAAATCCTGTTATAGTCCTAGCCTTCACAACCCCCTCAGGCAAGGAGTTCCACAGGTTGACTGTGCGCTGAGTGAAGAACTTCCTTTTATTTGTTTTAAACCTGCTACCCATTAATTTCATTTGGTGGCCCCTAGTTCTTATATTATGGGAACAAGTAAATAACTTTTCCTTATTCACTTTCTCCACGCCACTCATGATTTTATATACCTCTATCCATATCCCCCCTCAGTCTCCTCTTTTCCAAGCTGAAATGTCCTACCCTCTTTAATCTCTCCTCATATGGGACCCCTTCCAAACCCCTAATCATTTTAGTTGCCCTTTCCTGAACCTTTTCTAATGCCAGTATATCTTTTTTGAGATGAGGGGACCACATCTGTACTCAGTATTCTAGATGTGGGCGTACCATGGGTTTATATAAGGGCAATAAGATAGTCTCCGTCTTATTCTCTATCCCTTTTTTAATGATTCCTAACATCCCATTTGCTTTTTTGACTGCTGCTGCACACTGCGTGGACATCTTCAGAGAACTATCCACAATGATTCCAAGATCTTTCTCCTGATTAGTTGTAGCTAAATTAGCCCCCGTCGTATTGTATGTATAGTTGGGGTTATTTTTTCCAATGTGCATTACTTTACATTTATCCACATTAAATTTCATTTGCCATTTTGTTGCCCAATCACTTAGTTTTGTGAGATCTTTTTGAAGTTCTTCACAGTCTGCTTTGGTCTTAACTATCATGAGCAGTTTAGTATGATCTGCAAACTTTGTCACCTCACTGTTTACCCCTTTCTCCAGATCATTTGTGAATAAGTTGAATAGAATTCGTCCTAGGACTGACCCTTGGGGAACACCACTAGTTACCCCTCTCCATTCTGAAAATTTACCAGGTATTCCTACCCTTTGTTCCAGTTCCTTGTACCCTTTTAACCAGTTCTCAGTCCATGAAAGGATCTTCCCTCTTATCCCATGACAACTTAATTTATGTAAGAGCCTTTGGTGAGGGACCTTGTCAAAGGCTTTCTGGAAATCTAAGTACACTATGTCTACTGGATCCCCCTTGTCCACATGTTTGTTGACCTCCCTCAAAGATCTCTAATAGATTAGTAAGACATGATCTCCCTCTGCAGAAACCATGTTGACTTTTGCGCAACAATTTATGTTCTTCTATGTGTCTGACAATTTTATTCTTTACTATTGTTTCAGCTAATTTGCCCAGTACTGACGTTAGACTTACCGATCTGTAATTGCCAGGATCACCTCTAGAGCCATTCTTAAATATTGGCATTACATTAGCTATCTTCCAGTCACTGGGTACAGCTGATTTAAAGGACAGGTTACAAACCACAGTTAATAGTTCCGCAATTTCACATTTGAGTTCTTTCAGAACTCTTGGGTGAATGCCATCTGGTCCCAGTGACTTGTTACTGTGAAGTTTATCAATTAATTCCAAAACCTCCTCTAGTGACCCTTCAATCTGTGACAATTCCTCAGATTTGTCACCTACAAAAGATGGCTCAGGTTTGGGAATCTCCGTAACATCCTCAGCCATGAAGACTGAAGCAAAGAATTCATTTAGTTTCTCTGCAATGACTTTATCATCTTTAAGTGCTCCTTTTGTATCTCGATTGTCCAGGGGCCCCACTGGTTGTTTAGCAGGCTTCCGGCTTCTGGTGTACTTAAAAAACATTTTGTTATTACCTTTTGTTATTACACCCCCCTGAGCAACGTAAATTACATTGACTTAAAGTGATGTCTACACCACGCTATATCAGCAGGCGATGCTCTCCCACAACATAGCTTCCCCCTCTCATTAAGGTTGAGTAATTATGTTGATGGGAGAGTGCTTTTCCATTGACATAGCACATCTTCACCAGACGTGTTACATCAGTGCAGCTGTACTGATGTAGTATGGTAGTAAAGACAAGCCCTGAATAATGGTATAACAGTTGCACAGTCATCCAATTCACAAGATCCAGCAGTTCACTAATTTTAATGAAACAGTTGCTGATATATTTTAAAGCTCTACATCCCACCATTTTTATATAAAATAATTGGATTTAAAACTAACTCAAAATAGCAACACTATTCTATTCATGACTATACAGATTCTCATAGCCCACTGATTAGGGAGTCTCCTGTAAAGTGGGAAGACATACATTCAAATCTCTGCTCCACGTCAGGCAGAGAGGGGTGTTGAGCCCAGTTCCCTTAAGCACTGAGCTAAAAGTTACAAGGTCACTTCCTCCTGTTCTGTGAATGGTGCCTAAGTCCAGAAAAAAAAATGTGGCAAAGTTTTTTTGGCAAATTGAGGTCAAATTTGCTAATAGTTTCTGGTTGACTGAAACTGCATTTTTGGGGGGAAATAAAAGATTCTTCCACAGACATTGCCCATTTCTAGTTACAGCACAGTTATCAAAAATACCATGAATTTCACCCCATCTGTGGGACAGGAAATAATAGTTGACAAATGGTGACCATTAATGGCAGACCCTGTACTTAGTTGTTTGTGATTCTTTCAGATTTCACAAACTAAACAGAGTTGATAAGTGTCAACCTATGAATGGAAAAATCTCCAGTGAGCACCATCTTGGACCCAAATATCCACAATTTTTGGAATGTTCAAAATCCAGGTAAAATTTGCGTAGCTTGAGCTCATTTCTGAAACTGAAGCAATGCCCCGATATTCAGGAAGGGAAAACATGCCTGTTTTGTAGATTTCTGTTGGCTGGGCTTGGGGCTGATTTTTCCCTCCAAGAAAACTGTTACCAGCCCTCAGGGATAGGCTGGGTCCTACTTTTCATTATCTAGGGGCTCTGTGTACAAGCGAAGGAGAGCTAAAATTAAACCATACTTTGTCAGTTGCCATTAAGGCTTTCACATCTGGAACAAACTGTGCTTCAGTTTGCACACACCAGATATGAAATGTTATTGAATCACACTCATCTACTCATCTATTGAATCACACTCATCTGTGTTTCCTTATGAACACAGTAACTATCTGAAGAACTCAGTAGGGGTGTTCTTTTTGATAATGTCTCTTATGTGAGATGCTATTGATCAGAGGAAATGGAGGAACTACTATGAGACAGAAAGCCTAGACTTATTTTTCTCATTCCAATGTTATAAAAAAAAACCCTTAAGATACAGAGCTAAGTGCAGTCAGATGCTAGAAAGTCACTAAAGTCTAAGTTTTGAAGTGGATACTTTCATACTCAGAGAAATGGCAAAAAGAGCCCATGAGAGACAAAAACATTTGGAAACTAGAAAACGTGCTAAAAGTTAATGGAAAGAACTTTTAAAGTGACCAGTGATTTTTGGTGATTTACTAGAGACACTTGAAAGGGGCCAGATATACAGAAATTCTGAGGATCCATACTGTGAAAAACAGGCCCCACACGTCTCCATTAACTTCCAGGCTACTCTCTACTCCTGGACTACTATGCTTTCTGCACTGTAGGATTTCAGAGTGAAACTTTCTACAGTTATTGTTAAGGTTTCACTTTGCCCTGGAGCTATAGAACAGGATAGATGTGCTGGGGCTTCGAGCAAAATAACATTTAGTAATTTTCAACATGAAGATCTGCTTTGTCTGGAGCACAGCGGGGGTTGCGGGGGGGGGGGGGGGGGGGAGGGGGGAAGAAAAGAGGCAACAGATCAAGGGAAAGTTAGTAGCAGTCTCCCTGCCAGGAGTTTGAGAGTGCTCTAAAGAGCTAGTGTTCTCCTCCCTTCAACCACTCATCAACACTCCTTCTTCAGTCTGAAGCATAGAGCTGCCACAGTGCTCCATGCGCTAATTAGGGAAGTGCACGGTTTAACACATTCAACTGCTCCTCCACTCGGCTTCGTGCATCAGGCTGAGCATAGAGCACTGATCATTGGAGTGTCAAATGACAAAGAACATGACAGCTGCTCTTTCCTACTGCCTGTAATACTGGTAAGTGAAGGAGAAAAGAAATGGTCAGAAAGGGAGCGGGAAAATGATGATACCCAGAGGTATAGGTCTTTCTCCTTATGACCATCTGGATAGAATGTGGTCCGGTGTGTGGGATCATTTTGTTTCAAGGTACCAGGAAATGTGTTACTTGCAACCATTGCTACAAAAATAGTTAAATATCATCGGTGGCAGCAAAGATCAAAACACAAAAATGGCTATGTGGAAACCCTTAAAAACAGCAGCATTGGAGAGCTAGTATGGTGCTGGCAGTAGGGTTGTAGTGCCGGGACAATGGCTGTCCCGAAGAAGTGTGTGCATCTAATGAATAGCCATAGCAGCAGTGAACCTTGGTGGAAGACTGGTTCCAAATATTATGGGTCAAGTCACGACTCAGAGTCAGGGAACTTTTCTTTGAAAAAACTCTAGCCCAGTAACATATGCTGAAGGGCCAAACAAAAATTAACATTTGCTAACTGTTGGAAGGAAAAACAATACGCTAGCACAGGCCATTCCATGATGGGGTGAGAAGCAGAGGCTAAGATTTTATTTAAAATGTTCTGCTGTTTTCCAGCCAGATCAGAAAGATTGATTAAAACCTGGGTTCTCTCTAAGAAAACGAGTGAAATTGTTTCTGCTGTTTGATCAGTACGATCTATCAGGAATCCTAGAAAGATACCATCTGCCCTTTCCCAAGTAACCTACATTACTAGTGAAGAGAAGAATCAGACTACTTAAGTTGGGGGGA
The DNA here is from genome assembly GCF_015237465.2 of Chelonia mydas. NCBI lineage: Eukaryota > Metazoa > Chordata > Testudines > Cheloniidae > Chelonia > Chelonia mydas. Next base: position 65,925,829 of record NC_057850.1, on the reverse strand, counting down.
GAGGTAGATACTCTGGAGGGTAGGGATAGAGTCCAGAGACACCTAGAAAAATTGGAGGATTGGGCCAAAAGAAATCTGGATGAGGTTCAACAAGGACAAGTGCAGAGTCCTGCACTTAGGACGGAAGAATCCCATGTACCGCTACAGGCTGGGGACCGACTGGCTAAGCGGCAGTTCTGCAGAAAAGGAGCTGGGGATTACAGTGGATGAGAAGCTGGATATGAGTCAACAGTGCGCCCTTGTTGCCAAGAAGGCTAATGGCATATTGGGCTGCGTTAGTAGGAGCATTGCCAGCAGATCGAGGGAAGTGATTATTCCCCTCTATTCTGCATTGTTGAGACCACATCTGAAGTATTGTGTTTGGTTTTGGGGCCCCCACTACAGAAAGGATGTGGACAAATTGGAGAGAGTTCAGTGGAGGCCAACAAAAATGATTAGGGGGCCGGGGCACATGACTTATGAGGAGAGGCTGAAGGAACTGGGCTTATTTAGTCTGCAGAAGTGAAGAGTGAGGGGGGATTTGATAACAGCCTGCAACTACCTGAAGGGGAGTTCCAAAGAGGATGGAGCTAGGCTGTGCTCAGTGGTGGCAGATGACAGAACAAAAAGCAATGGTCTCAAGTTGCAGTGGAAGAGGTCTAGCTTGGATATTAGGAAAAACTATTTCACTAGGAGGGTGATGAAGCACTGGAATGGGTTACCTAGGGAGGTGGTGGAATCTCCATCCTTAGGTTTTTAAGGTCTGGCTTGACAAAGCCCTGGCTGGGATGATTTAGTTGGGGTTGTTCCTGCTTTGAGCAGGGGGTTGGACTGGATGACCTCCTGAGGTCTCTTCCAGACTCAATCCCGGGGTTCTGGCATCTACACTGCAGCATGCTGATCTGGTGCAGTGTGGGAAAATTTGACTGCCCTCCCTGCACATTACAGGAAGTTTGAACAGCCCACCAACACATCTTGCTGCGCCACCATTTTAGTCTGTGTGCTCCCAGTAATTGGAGCCAGAAATATGGAGGAGGCACCATGTGGTGAACTTCTCTTGCTTGCACTGTCACTCCTGTTTTAGAGAATAGGCAGAGAATAGGCAGAGCTTCTGTGAGACACTAGTGGACATTTTGGAAGCATCTTCTGACCTACTGATGGTGCGTGACAGAGTTGATGATGAAGGAGGACAAGGAGGCAGATGCAGACATGGTAGACTCAAACAGACTGATGCTGCTCATGACACTTGTTATATGCTCGCCTATGCAGTCTAGCACTTCTGGCACAGGGCCACAAGCACAGACTGGTGGGACCACACCACCATGTAGACCTGGGATGACCAGTAGTGGGTCCAAAACTTTTGCATGAAGAAAACTACATTTCTGCAGCTTTGTGCATAAAGACACACAGGAGGGCAGGTATGCCAGTCCAGAAGCTGGTAGCTATAGCCATGTGGAAGCTGGCTACCCAGATTACTAAAGAGTCATTGCCATCCAGTTTGGTGTTGGAAAGTTGACTGTGGGTAAAGTGGTGGCAGAGGTTTCTGAGGAATCAGGCATGTGGTTTACCCCAAGGTGGTGGCTATTGAAGATATTCCTTGAAGTAAGGGCTGACGTTGAGAAAATGGGGTTTCCAAACTGCACCGGGGCCATTGATGGGAATCATGAACCCATGGTTTGTCATCCCCAAGAGCATAGGAGTACATAAACTTCAGTGGGTACTACTCCATTGTTATGCGGGACCTCATTGTCCACTGAGGGCAATTTATGAATGTCAATGTGAGCTCCACTGGAACAGTTAATGATGCCAGGATTTTTTCACCAATCAGGAATTTACATTCATAGACAGGCTGGGACACTGTTTATGACAATGTCATTTGTTGGGAATAGAGTTACTGTCCCCATCAGTATCTGGGGCATCTTGCATGTCCCTTTTGCCTTGGCTTATGAAACCGTACCCTGAGATCAGAAAGGCAAAAAAAGGTTTAATTACACTCATAGCAGGTGTAGAATGGTTGTTGAATGTGCTTTTGACAGTTTTAAATCCCATTGGAGATGTCTACAGATGCTATCCACATTACTGTGGCTTGCTGCGCTCTTCACAATCTTTGTGAAGCAGACATGAGCCATTTCCTCCTAAATGGACCTAGGACAGTGAGGGGCTGCTGAACTGGTACCCTCAGCCAGAAAATGCAGCTACCAGAGCTGGAGCTCAGTGTACCTGGGCAACAGAATGGACTTGCATGGCCCAATGGAAGAGGAGGGATAGTACCTTAATGAATGTGCCTGGGGTGGGAGGAAAGGGGCTGATTGCTTGCGGAGGCTTGCGGATGGGTGGAGGGTTGATTGCCTGGCAATGTACTTATGAATGACCCGACCACTTATCAAATGGGGGGCAGGTGAGTTGATTCACAGTGTGGCTTGATGTAAGGAAGCGATTGATGTAGCTAATTGTAATAAGGCATAGCATTTACATACAAAATTCCCAGTTGTCCCATATCATGTGTTTCTATTTATTATTTGAAATACACGTTGTATGAGGAGATGCAGTGATAACAATATTTTGTTTTTGATAACATAAAAAAGCTTTATTTATAAACATTTGTTAGAAAAGTACAACTTTAACTCATTGATAGGCAGCTGCCATTACTACAAAACCCCAGTAACAACAAAACCTTTAAAATAATCACCAAAAAAATAAAGTGCAAGAACGAGTACAAACTGTGAAACCATGTACAAGGCCAAAACTCCCCTACTGTTGCATCGCCCCTGTTCTCCTTTCCCTTCCTTCCACATTTGCTGCACAATTGATGCTAGGAGAGAAGGGTGGAGGTGTCCACCTGGGAGGAGGTCAATATGGATAACTGCATGGGGCGCCAGCAGCTCATAGGGCCCAAATGCACAAGCCACCCAGCCATGGAGTTGTCCACACTGTTCCTGGACTGCACAGAGGTACCACGGAAAGGACGCAGGCTGTGGTGCAGGTGCAGTAGGAGCTGGTACTCTTGAGGTCATTAGTAGTAGCAGATGCTCAAACAGTTCTTCCTGCTGGGCTCCTTAATCCTCTCTTAGTCACTGTTCCTGTTCTCAGTCTGTATAGACAGCCTAAGCCTTTCCTTTTGCCATGCCTTTCCCCTAGCTGTAAGTCCCTCTGTCTTTTTTACTGAATGTGCTTGTTGGACCTGTCCACCACTTCCACTAGAAGTTCATCACGGAAATGCTTCCTCGCTGAACCGTCAGTGAAGGTATGTTGACCCAGGCTTCTTCTGCAGTGTGGGCAAAATGTGTAGTTACTGCACTCTGCAGAGGTTGAGAGGCCTGGACTAGGACACAATACAGAGGGTTATTGCCCCACATAGCTCAGTGCAGGAGCACAGAAAAAAAATCCTTGTGGAATTTTAAGGACATAAAATACTACTTTTCCAAACTGAACTTCAGTACATTGTGAGAGAGATGTTTCAGGCCACAGAAGTTCCTTGGACACAGCCAGAGTGAAAGAAGTGCCAAGACAATGGTAAGTTGAAAAAAATTACAGCTGCTTTTTTCCCCCTTGAAAATTGCAGAACAACTTAGGATGGGGTATGGGGAGGAGGGAAGCAGTTGGTGGCTGAGCTACAAAAAGTTTCTCTATCATTTCAGGCATTCCACATTTTGGAGGACATAACAGTTCTAGTGGTGCCAAGTTGGCAAAGACAGATAGTATTCCAAGTTGCCGGTTGGAAACCAGCAGTATATGGTCTAGTTATTACTTACTTAGCTCTGATTTGAGTGCAGGGGACTGGACTAGATGACCTCTCAAGGTCCCTTCCAGTCCTATGACTCCATGATTGTTCTAGTTCAATGTTTCACACCCCACAGATTTTGTAGAGTTAATTTTGATATATTTGTTGTAACATTCATGTGTATAACGCGTGTTCTATTTGTGTGTGTGATAAATGAAGGGAGAGGGTAGCTCCCTTTTATGGACACCCAGCCAGCCAGTAGCTACAAAATCCCTCTTAGTTGCTGTTCTCTAATTGCTCTACCTGTAAAGGGTTAAAAAGTCTCACTGCTATACATAGGTAAAAAGAAGTGAGTGGGCACCTGGCCAAAAGAGCCAATGGGAAGGCTAGAACATTTAAAAATTGAACAAAGACTCCCCTTTTGTCTGTTGTTCTTCCACGGAGAGGTGGACAGGGCAGAGCTATCCTGTAAGAAGCTTGGGCCAGGTATGTATCATACCTAGGAACTTACTCATTTAAAACCCCAGATATGTTAGTAGATCAGGAAATGTCTAGGAAGACGCAATTAGGTTTATCCCTTTTATTTTATTATGGCTTGTGGATTACTCTGTGCTAACCCCAGGTGTTTTTGTTTTGCTTGTAACCTTCAAGCTGGACCTCAAGAAAGCTATTCTTGGTGCTTAATCCTTGTAGTTGTTCTTTTAAAATCTAGCAATAACCTGAGCTCCCAGATGTATTTTCTTTCTTTTTTTATTAATAAAATTTACCTTTTTAAAGAACAGAATTGGATTTTTGTGTCTTAAGAGGTTTGTGAACATGTTGTTTAATTACCTGGTGGCAACAGCTGATTTTTTTTTTCTTTTCTTTCTCGGCTCTTCCCCGTAGGAGGGGTGAAAGGGCTTGAGGGTACCCCACAGGGAGGAATTCCCAAGTGTGCCTTCGTGGGCTCTCAAAGGGGTTCTGCACTTGGGTGGTGGCAGCATCTACCCATCCAAGATCAGAGAAAAGCTGTAATCTTGGGAGTTTAATACAGACCTGGAGTGGCCAGTATTAATTTTTAGAATCCTTGAGGGCCCCCACCTTCTGCACTTGAAGTGCCAGAGTGAGGAATCAGCTTTAACAGTGTGAAAAAAAATAATGCCCCCCAGAACCTCAACCTTAACTCACCATACACGAGACTTTAGAAGAACAGAGAATGTCTGACAGGCTTATTAGCTTTTTTAAAAATGTTCAAATAAAGTTGCCATGAAATTAACAACTGTCATGCATCTGTGAAACTGTGACCTGCTTTGTTACCATTAGGCATGATCGTTTATACTCTACAGTGTACTACAACTAGAAACCATTGAGCAATGATATCCTGCACTGAGTAATTACTACTCCCCAATTTATCAGGTGGCTGAATTTATCTTTTATCCAGCATTTTTTTTCCTGTGCTAAATAGCAAAGCTCAGTCTATTTCCTATGTCGTTTTGTGACAAAGAGCTGATTTTAGCTAGCTAAACCTAATACATCACAGCTGCTAGTAAAGGAAACTGATAGACGAGCAGTTCTGAAGATCAACTTTCTGAGAGTCCAAGGTCTTCTGTAAAATGCAGATATCTAAGTGTGCTGAGTTAAAATCTGTTATACTGGACTTGCAGATAAGAAAAAAAAAGTTTCATCATTTAAAGCAATTTTGGTCCCATGCGTGATATAGGGAGTAATTGTCTCAGTTCCAGCTGAAACTTTCCTAACTAGAAGACTCCTAACTAGAAAGTCTCCCATGAAATTACATGTAAAAAGGAGTCAATTTACAACTTTCTTCTCTCTTTTATAACAACATGACTGTTACCCAAAGAGAGTATCACTTCATCTAAGCATGTGTAATGCTGCCATGTCAGAAGATGCACTTCATTTCCATGCCTCGTTACTTACCTAAGTCTGCTATTGGCCACAAAGAGATTGAATTATGATAAATATAATTCTGATTTTCTTTTCTGTTTTAAATGGATAAATTTGGGACTCATGAAAGTGAGGGGAAAAGCAGCGGTAGCTTAAGGAAATGCTGATGTCAGGCAGGTGCAGCTGTGGAAGCTTCTGCCAGCATCTCTGCTAAAGCAGCTGAATCCTGACCTGCAACAACTCCTGCTTTATCAGTCTTTAAGCTAAGAGCACCCCCAAGTCTGCAAGATCTTTGGAGTACTTTTACAATTTGTTGGTATAACTTGTTGGTATTTTGGTACAAAATGGCCCGGGGTCATTATAGTAATCTTATTAATAAATATATTACCACAAGGTTACCTTCATTGATGCCCTACCAGCAGGTATTAGTATTGCCAATCCCAGAAGTTCCAACATCACAACCCATGTTAAGGGCTTTCCCTTCATCCTCCCCGGCTCTTGTCGTGCAGACAGAAAGCAGAAGACCAGAAGTCCAAAGTACAGGCAATGCGATGTTTATTGGGGTTAATCGAGCAAGCATATCCATAGCTCTGTATGCCACAGAGCCTTCCCAGCGTTCCCCTTTCCCTTTCTTAGCAGGCATAATTATACCTGCAGTGCATGCCCTGGGTCCCACCCCTTACCATTTATGGTCATGTTCCATTTTGGAGGGTCTTGGTACCACCTCTTTTGTATCCCAGGGGAGATGTAAGGAGTAAGGTTGTGTACTGGCCAAGGCCAGGCTTTTCTTTGGCTTTTAGTGTTTCTTATACCTCCCCCCACACCCCGCTTGCCCCTCCTGATTGGTTGTCCCGGGAGAGGAGTTGAGGCAGGATTGTCCTTCAAATGTACACTCGTATACTAAACTCCCACTCTACCCAGAAACAGTTTAGCTCTCTCTCTTTTCACCCCATCTGCTCGTGGGGAGATGTAACACACAGTGTCTTTGTTCACACATATTAGTAAGAATATACAAATATCAAAACTCAAATGGGAAAGCATGACCCAAAATTCTATCCCAGGCAAATATACAGGCCTGACTACTACGCTACTTAACAACTCCTAGCAACCCAGAACCAATACGTCATGCGATTGCCCCCTCCCCTCCCCCAGCACAAAAAGATGAAATCATGTGGGTTTTTTTTGGGGGGGGGAGTCTATATTCTGATTTTTGAACTCTCTCTGCCCAGGCCACAAGTGTCAATTAGTATTGCCAGCTCTCCCAAACGTACCGTGAGTAAGGAGATTTTGGACCCAACACTCCTACATCAACTATTAATGCAGCTTGTTAGCCTCACATCACTTTTCTGGTCCACCCAATACCTAGACACAATTAGCTTTGCACAACCCCTTCCCGCAGAGCCCCACCTCTGCTCCTCCTGCAACTCAGGAGGCTTTTCACCCTCTTCCAGATCTGAGAGGGGCAGCTCTGGAGTCTTTCCTCTTCCCTCCCAGGGCTAGGGGAGAGGAGCTGCTCCAGCTGGGTTCCTCTTCTCCCCTTTTCCAGGCCTGGTGTTGCAGAGATGTAGAGGGAGAAGTCGGGAGAAAGAGAGAGAAGGAGGTATAGAGTTATCCAAGCTTCTGGGCTCTTTTCTGTTCCCTTCTCTCTTTCCCCTGGGGAAAGTGGTACCAGCTGTTCTCTGAACCTCCGCCCCATCCCAACTCCTGAAAAAGCTCTGATTGGCTGCTGTTCCCCAGGAGATGGGGAAGGACTCTAATCAGAAGCGGGTTTTCCTTTTGGCAGTTTGAAAGTTGCCTGAAAACTTCAGCTTTTCCTTTCTCCGGGAGACTAACTGCAGCAGGGGCCAACATTCATTAATGGCAATAAAATCACAAGAGTCATCACCAATGTCTGGTCTCAAGTCTAAAGAGACCAAAAGCAAGGCTGCAATTTTTAGAAGCAGCCACTGATTTTGAGTGCCTTTCATTTTGGCTTGAAGATACCTTTGACCTGATTTTTAAAAAGATGCTGAGTGTCTGTTGCTCCCGCTAGCTTTCTTGGGATCTGGGGGTGAAAATCAGAGGCAAAGATCTCAAGATGGACATGCAGGAACTGAGATGCTTCTAATTCGTGATTACATGTAAAAAAAAAAAGTGGCCAGTCTGCTATGATTTTTGCTGTTTTAGTTTACTTACAAAGTTAAGCCTCTATTGTGCAATGCGCTAGGTGGGGGATCTGATGCCCAGATGGAGCTCATTGCAGGACCTTAGAAAGAAAAAGGCAGACATGTAGTTTTAATAATTCCATTGTACTCTACTTAACTCTGAAAATTAGCTGGAAAGCATCTTGGTTTTAGCTAAGTTAGTGAGATAAGGCTCACAATATACATGCTTGCCACATGTGTTACTGAAAGTGCAAAAAGCTAAAAAAGGGAAGATTTTCTGTTAAATTTTTGTGAACACTGATCTCCCACTTAATGGATTTTTCACTTGTATTTGTTGTGCTATTTGATTTATTAGAATTTTCCTGCTGTTTCCTTATCATAGTGTGATCTTCTACAGGGAAAAAAAAAGCAATTTAAAACTTATTGTGGCTTGAAGGCAAATTATGCTAGAGCTAGTAAGATATCAAATAGAAAATACACTTGCATTTCAAATGGTCAATTTGATGAAGTGAGTGAAGCTAGTTTACATACCAAATGATACAAATGGCTATTTTATGTCCCAAAATAACCAACATGTTACAAGGAGCTCAGGGCACCTGTTTAAATTGCCATTTTCCACATACACAAATATAACCACTTAATGTATACAGACAGCTGAAGTAAGCACAGTGAACTAAATTTGTAGGAAGTCTCTAAGATTAGTAGGCTAATTAAAGTAATATTTCATCATGAAAGGAAGCGAAAAAGTAGCAATTAGCCTAATGCTTTTGCTACTCAAAAGAACGATTAAAAATGATGATTTTTCTTAATTCATTCTTTCATTTCCCACTTATCATTGAAAATAGATTCTAAACACTTATTAGCCAGAGCCTCAGCTAGTGTAAATTTGCATAGGTCCATAGACTGCAATAGAGCAATGCTGATTTACACCAGCTAAGGATCTGGCCCCGTGTACTTTGTTTTTTGGCAATTCTTTAGCAAGAAATAGAACAGAGAAAACATTTCACTGAGTTAGGAGAGTCAGAAAAAATGGAACTAGAAGTGTTTCTATTTCTTCCAAGACTAGATCTGTGAATGCTTTCCTTCCTGTGAGTGAGGGATCACATTTCTTCACTTTGCCTAGAGTTTAGGGCAGAAAAGTCATAATTACTGGGCCAGATCCTTATGCCTACTCTTTTTTTTATTCCTTTCCTAGGAACTGCTCTTCACCGTGGAAGGCTTCATTGCATAAAACAAACTGTTTTAAAAAGCGACATGTAAAATTTACCACCTTTACTCCAGTAACAATAAGTCATTAGGGGGTGTGCATTAAATAGGGGTTTGACACACTTTTGGGTGGTTGAAGACACTCTGCTTTTAGCTATGTGCTCTACAATTCATTGACAGTGTGCCCAATAATCTACTGTTGTGTCTTATTGATATAATAGAATTTAGCTCACATTCTAAGCCTTGCTGGCTCTGCTTTACTAAAAGGTGTAGAAAGCCATAGAAACTTACTTTGGTAACTAAAGTGAGCATATAGAACTGAATATACATGGGAGCAAAGCAGATCTGTTGTTTGTTTTTTCCAAAGTAGATTTGCATTTTGGATGAAATTCACTCCTGTGCAAAGATCCAGCAGAAGGCATATAAAACTACTGATATCTCACTTATTAAGCCCTATTTCTTCAAGAAAACTTCAGGGTTAGTAGAAAAGCCTACTGTCCCATGCATATGAGACCAAAAGGTAAGTACCTGCTGAAATCCTGCATAGAGTTGCTCACTGGGACTTTGTTCCACAAAATATCTATTACTAGTTTTAATTTTTTTGCAGGAATTTTCTGGGGTTTCTTTTACCCTATGGGCTGATGATAACTTCAAGGAAATCTACTTGTTCATCCATAATTATTAGCACTGAAACTGATGTTATAAAACAAAAGCTATTTGGGTGTATGCATTTGAATTAGAACAAGTTGGAAGTATTGCGAGTACATGCTACATAAAGTCAGAGACTTTGAGAAAGGTCAAAGTGGAAGAGTACTTAAAAAGGCACAGTATCTTGTATCTTCTGACAGGAATAGTCAGTGAAGTGAGGGATAATAAATGAAAAAATAGCATTTAAATATAATTTGCCTTGCTGTTATCTGGCTTCTTGGAATATGAGAATGCTACTTCACTTTCTCTGTGCTGTGTACTGTGGAAACAGAAGTCCACCCACTGGGATCTATTACACCTGCAAAACCGTTCTTCTAATGGTGAGTTGTCTGTTCAATGTTGTTCCAAAGTACGAGTAATACAGATACAGTATTACAAATCTGGAAGAATTTTAATGGAATACTAATGTTACTGTGATTTCTACTGGAGTATCTTTACATTGTGTATATAATAGACACATTCATACTGTAAAGCATTTTACATATGAAAATTGTCTCCTACAACTGTCTGTATATATGCTTTATGTGTGAGCAATACAGATTAAAAATCAATTTAATCTCTGCCTCAGTGAGGAGATTTCTCTGTGAAAATCCTGAACTGTAAGAAAAAGTGCAAAGTAAACTCTAGCTCCAAGTCTGAGATTAGAAGTTGATTTTTAGATGAAATAAGAAAAAAAAATGAACATTTTTGCATCCAAAGCCTATAAGGGGAATTGATCCAATTCAGCTTATCTTTGAGATTCATTTAAATATAAATACACAACCAAAGAAGAAACAAACATGGTTCTGAAAGTTACATTAGATACAACATGACTAGAAAAAATGTATTAAATGCTGACATCAGAAATACTCCAGGTTATGAGAACTGGTGGTGTACAGAGATTTTGCTGAAGGAGGAATGATTTAGTATTCCCATTTGATATTTCTCAAGTCAAAACCAATAAAATGATCACCATTATTGTCTGATTTCCTGCAGCTCTCTTCTGAGCAGAATCTTAAAAAGATTTCAGACTGCTTTAAAAAAAGAAGACAGGAAAATGGTAAGCAAACTGTTTTACATTTTTCTAAGCAGTGGCTCTCAACCTTTCCAGACTACTGTACCCCTTTCAGGAGTATGATTTGTCTTGCATACATCCAAGTTCCACCTCACTTAAAAGCTACTTGATTACAGACACATAAAAATACAAAAGTGACACAGTACACTATTACAGAAAAAATTGCTTACTTTCTCATTTTACCATATAATTATAAAATAAATCAATTGGAATATAAATATTGTACGTACATTTCTGTGTATAGTATATAAAGAAGTATAAACAAGTCATTGTCCATATGAAATTTTAGTTTGTACTGGCTTCGCTCGTGTTTTTTATGTAGCCTGTTGTAAAACTAGGCAAATATCTAGATGAGTTGATGTACCCCCTGGAAGACCTATGTACCCCTGCTTGAGAACCACCACTTTAGAACATGCCTTCTCCATCGATTTCATAGTTAAAGCATCTAGCAGATTAATATTGGGAAAGCTTTTCTTCATTAGACTATTTCAGATGGTGTAGACCCTCTCAAATTAATGGAATTAAGACAAAGGATTGGAGCTCTTTAATCCTTACCATCTCCTTTTGTTTGTTTGTTTTTGAGGGCTTGTGTTTTTTGTTTGAGGACTAGGACCTTCACTGGAAAAAAAATTACATCCTTCCTAAAGACGTGTTTATTCTGCAAGGCCTTAAAACAATAGGTCTCATTCTAGGCATCCCTCGTGACCTCAGGGCAGCCCTACAAGTGGCCCCTTGCCACAGTTTCCCTCTAGGGTAATCCAAAAGACTCCACTTCAGGGTCTTATTTAAACAATACCCATCTTGGGGGCCAGTTTATTTCAACAAGATAGTCCAAAACAAAAGTCCCCAAACACAGTCCATATAACCCCAGTATGCATAGTCCTTGTTTTTACCATACCCCAATGTCTTTTGTCCCTAGGCTCCTTAACCATCGTTTTCCATCCCTGTGTCAGGACAGCCACCACAGCCCTTCCTTCTGGGGCCCAACCCGGCTCTTCCCAGTGAGAACTCCGACAGCCTCTTTGCTGGGAGCATCCGTGCTGTGGGAACATCCCTCACTCCCCTGGGACCTCAGACTGTTCCTTGGGGTTCAGGTCTCCAGCAGGGAGACATCAGCGAGAAAGCCCCTCCGCCGCTCCCACTTCTTTCAGCCCTCTCTGGCCCTTGGCTCCACCCAACTGGCTCTAAGCCAGAGAGAGATCTCCCACGGCTGCTGCCGCCGCCAACTTTGGCCTTCTCCAGCCCTGGCTCGGGGACACCAGCCAGCAAACTCCTTTTGCTTCTCTCCTGCCTTCAGTCCTCTCCCAGGAACCACCTTCTCTCTCTGGCCATGCTCATCTCCTGTTTTTCTGCCTGACTCCTCACTGACCTTCTGTAGCCCCCCTGGTTTTGCTCATCCTTCATAATTGGCCTAACTGGGAGCATCGGGCGTGAAACAGGAAAGCTGAGACCTGTTTAGCCAGCTACTCTGTTGTCTGCCCATGAAAACCAAAATGATTTTAAAACAAAGAATTATCTAATTTAACTCACTCTTCTAGGATTCCCATTGCCACCTCTCTTACTTCTGGCCATCTCAGACCTTCAGCTCTCTGAGACATGGACTGTCTTTATCTTTATCTTGTGCAGCATGGAACACATCATCAGGGTCAAACAAAAAAGCAAACAATTTTGGCCTACTGTCTCGCCAGTCCAGGATATCAATGTCAGTAATCAGAGAGAGACTGCCATAGGAAAGGTGACAGATGGGCTATATCAAGGCAAGGCTCAGACACTGATCCAGTTGAGAGCATGACGAATACCCAGAGAATGAGTGACTAGCCTGTGAGAACACAGACCCACATAGGCTATGGCTGCACTATGAGCTAGGGGTACGATGCTCCTACTACCGTAATGCAGAAGCATGGGCCGTAGTGGCGGAGGCATGGCTGAACCGGTTGATATATGCTTGGTACTGCTAGGCTGGCCTCTGCTGCTGCTACCTGTGCTAGCGTGACAATGTGACGGCGTCCCTCTGCCCGCACCGCTTCCAGCAGCCCCCATTGGCCTGGAGCAGCGAACCACGGTCAGTGGGAGCTGTGATTGGCCGAACCTGCGGACGCGGCAGGTAAACAAACCGGCCCAGGCCGTCAGGGGCTTTCCCTGAACAAGCGGCGTCCCAAGTTTGGGAAATACTGCATTAAGATAATAAACTTTTCAGGGCAAGGGCTTGCTTCTGTCTGTACATTGCTTAGAACAACGTGGTCCTGATTATAGCTCGTCAACTGGAAGAGAAACACTCATGCCCATTACCAGTGCCCTTGTACCAGGGTCCTCTGGCTCCTGCCTCTGTTCTGGTCCACAAACTGCTCAGAGACCTTCATGCTGGTCAGACACCTTGTGTAGTTTATTTACAATATTGGTACCCACCAACTTCATACTCTATATAGTTCTGCTCCAACAGTCTTAGGGAGTCCCCAGCTCCTGAAACAAGCAGGGAAGATCAATCTCTCTCCTCCCCCTGCTACCTGCTTTTCCACCCCCTTTTAGTGACTCTTTTGCCTAGTAGTAGCCTTTGTCTAATGGCTTAATTAGCCTTCCAGCTTTCCTCCACCCACAAATTAGGCACAGCTTTGTTTAATCAGCTCCATACTGTATGGATTGGCACTGCTGTGACCAGAGGGCTGGCTCCTGTGTTCTTGCCCAGCACTCTGTCACAGCTCTACATTGAATTTTTTTAACTTCCCTGGCCCAAATGTAGGAGCAGGATTTTATATTTCTACTATAAGAATTAATGTATGATTTGATCATCCTGCCAGCCACCCTTTTTGAATAGCAGAAAGGAATGACCCTCTGGGACATTGGTAGAAACGCATCTAACAGACTGCCAGTGTCTTACTGATGTTAAGGCAGGGACAGACCAGAACAATCCTTATGACTGATTATGGTCACCCTTTTGTTTTAGGAGAAGTTATAATGTCTACTATGGTTTCCTATATGTATTATAAATTAGGCACTCTAGTTAAATATACATTTTTTTGTTTTAAAGTTTAGTAAGTAAGAGATAGGATCTTGTATTGTGTCTATGTTCATGAGATTAAATGAATGTTGAAGGCCCTGGCCACAATGTGAACTGTTTTGATTACACGATTTAGTAAGGTTTAATTTACAATGCCTTTCTTGCTCAACATAAAAACTGCTGTATACCTTTGAAGGTCTCTGTAAAAGACTGTTTGTGTGAATGAGGAATGTATGCATCAGAAAAGATAAGGTGTGAAGGCCATTGTTACAGTCAGATGGTCAAGGAAGAAGGAGTGAAGAGACTTAATGACATCAGAGAACCATCAACGTGCATCCATAATGAAGGAAGGGCAGATTGACGATCCTGAGGTGGAGGCTGGCACCCCTAAAGGCAGAACAATTGATTAAACTGAAACCAGGACAAGATGACCCTCTTAGAGGTGTTTTGGAATGTTAACATCAAAATATAACACCAATTAAGGAATAAATGGTCACAAACTGACACAGCGAAATCCATAGACTTCAATAGAGAAAAAAGACTAGAAGAACAGGGTGCTTGGCCATGGGACTTTGGGTTCATCTTGCCACAATTCCAGGAGCATGGGATCGCGACTGACAGAGCCCGGCTCCCCTCTGGGACCAATCTGGCTGGCCACTAGATTGATCCAGACTCTGGACTGGTAACTATAAACATCAACTGGCAGGAGTGTGTGTGTGTGTGTGTATAACTGAAAAGCATATGCTAACTGCTGTATTCTCAATAAATGCAGCATATTGCCTTTTTCCGTGAAAAAGATCCCTTGTGCTTCTTATAAGCATAACACAAATTCCAAATCCCACTCTTATGAGGTAACAACTCCCAGATGAAAGAGGATGTGCAGGATGTATTCAAGCCACATCAGTCTAATTGACAAGACATCTACCAAAAATGTAGGGACAAATTCTACCTTCAGATTTACTTGGGCAGCTCCCATTGAAGTCAATGGTGTATATGCCTGGGTGCGAACCGGAGAACAAAATTTTCAATTCAACAGCTTCTGTTGACAAAGCCTTTGAAATTCTTTTCTACATTTAGGTGGATATAAATTAGCAAGTGGTGCCCATTTTTTATACCTTTATTACTGTCAATGGGCCAAAATCCAAACCTTTTATCTGATATTCTCTGGAATTTAGTGCTTCCGATAGAACCCAGAGCCACATTAACCTAGGTTTGTTATTTTTTAATGTCAATGTGCTCTATCCCATGGTGGTCTTTGCAGTAGAAGCAGGGGAAGGAGATGACTTGGGGGACAAGACATCTGTAATTGTGGCTTTCTTGTGCCTATACTCACAAGTTCATCTGGCACCATGGCCTTGCAGGTGGTGGTTATCCTTCTTAGGGTAGGATTTCAACACTTTCATGAGCAAACCAACTTATCACATCATCCTTCTAATGCAATGGAGGGAAAGCTGATTATTATTTATCATTGGTTCCTATGGTGTTGCCAACCAAGGACAGGGCTCCATTGTTTTAGGCACTGTACAAACACAGGGTAGCAGACCCTCTCTGTTGTGAAGAGCTTACAAACTAAAGAGATGAGAAGACACAGGGTGTGGTACAAAGCAGGACAAACAAAGTAGTAGCAGCAAACATCATGTTAGTTCCACAATTCGTTTTAGTTGAGGGGATAAGCTAAATAAAAATGGGAGAATGGACAAGGCAAAAGAAAAGAGAGGCAGGAGTGGAGTGAAGAGACTGGGGTATGGGGATGGAGCAAACAGCCCATCAGCACAAGGCTGAGAAAGTCCAGTCAGAACTGTAGAAAGTTCTTTAAATGTCCAGAAGTTATGCCTTTGGCTGTTTGTGCTCTTACCAGCTAACGTCTCTGGCTGGCTCCTCTCTGCAATTTTCCCCAAAGGCTATGTGTTACCCGCAAGCCCACAAACTGACGTCTCCTTGTTCTTTTTTGCTCTTCCCTTATCAGCCATGGCCCTTGGCAGTACACCTTAATAAGAGAGGTTTCAGATTAGCAGCCATGTTAGTCTGTATTCGCAAAAAGAAAAGGAGTACTTGTGGCACCTTAGAGACTAACAAATTTATTTGAGCATAAGCTTTCGTGAGCTACAGCTGTAGCTCACGAAAGCTTATGCTCAAATAAATTTGTTAGTCTCTAAGGTGCCACAAGTACTCCTTAATAAGAGAGGACATCTCTCTGTTCATGCCCTATCTGGCTGAGACCATGAGGGGAAAATGAAGTGTCTCAAGGTTGTGGAATTCTCATTTCTTTTGGGGCATTGTGCGTGAAATTATCTGATACAAGAACAGTCTAGAGAACTGGTTGACATTTTTTGGCCAAAACGTTTTCCTGCCCAAAAGTTGGATTTTATTGAAAATTAAATTTTTCATGGGAAAACTTTTTTGATACATTTTTTTAAAAATTCAACAGAAAATTTCAAAACAAAATCACTTTTATTTTGAACTGAAATTTGTTTCAGTTTTGAACATTGAAACATTTTTAAAGTTTGGATTTGATTCTCCCCCCCCTTTCCCTTTGCCACATGCAAGAAGATGAATGTCGAGGGTTGGATGGTTGGTTTCCTTTTTCTACACTGTAACTAACTTTTTCAAAGTTGAGGAAGCTTGTAAGTGGCAAAAGGATAAATAAAACATTGTTATTTTGTGTGCAAAGTTGAGGCAGGTTTGAAAATTAGAATGTCAATATAACAGATTTTCATTTTTCCTCTTGCTATTCTGAAGCTTTATCAAAGTTGAGAAAGTTTGAAAAGGCATAGGAAGAAAGGCAGGCAGACGGAAAAATGAAAGTGTAAAATCAAAACAAAAACAAACAAACTTCATTCTATTGCAATCAGTGTCAAAAAGGAATAAGGGGAGAAGGGAAACATAAAATTAAAATCCAAACATTTATGAAATTTCAAAACTTTCTGTTTTGAGAAAAAGTGGAAAACATTTTTTACAAGGCTTTCCTGGAAAGTATTTGGCTTTCATAAAAGGCCAATTTTAATTGACAAGAAGTTTTGAACAAAAAATCACGACCATCTCTTCGCTTGCTCTCTCATATATGACACATACACACATCAGTGAACTACAAACTGATAATGCTGTTGGAAATGACTCGGCAAAACTGCATAACAGTTAAGGACAGGAAGTAGAAAAATATTTGTATTGGAATTCCAAGGGAATTCTAGATATAATGTAATTACTGTGCCCAGTATATTAATCCATTTGACTTATCAGAAAGAACAAATTGTAATGACTACAGTCTGCAGCTGTCTCCTAGGGTACCAATATAATATGAGAATTACACACTAACAAGGTCAGAAAGCCAATAGATTTTAGAAATGTGTGTTGTACTTTCTTCTATATTGTGCAATTGATTTACTGACAGTCTTGCCCACAGCAAGACTTCTTGTAAAGCTCCCATGATTAGCCTTTGCAGCAATAGAGTGCTCAGTGTTGCTTCACTTTCTATAACGTCCTCTTGTGTCAAAGAGCTTGCCTGATTAGTGACTGGATTTTTGTCTTCTGCTGTATTCTAGGCCCCTACATTTTTATAAATAGAAAAATGGCATGTTTTTCACACAAAAAACTCTGCTGCATGACTATCAATGAAAATATAAATCATCATATTTTCATCCTATTTGGAAAACCTAATCTAATAATTGAGGCCCTCTCATACACATGATTTACCTCCATCCTTATCGTGACACCTACTTATATAGATACATACGCACACACTTTATTTACCTCCTGTTGTGATGGTGATTTCATAGGAAGTTGGGTGTCATGAAATTTTCTAGAGTTTTTTTTTACCACAGTGGCCTCCATTATGCAAAAACTTAAGTATGAATAACTCATAAGTATATTTGGAACAAATTAGTGCTCTAAAATAAAATCAACTTGATTTTCAGATCATGATTCATGAACAATTACAATAAATAGTTTCCTTCCTGAGACTGAGATATGCACCAGTTTCCAGTCACACAAGCAAAGAAAGTGCTTCAAATAAGCATTTAAAAATATGTTTGGAAAGGACTCTAGCAAAAGCTTTGTCACACAAATTGAATGTGAGGGGGCGGTCAGTCCCCACACTGAATCAGGACAAGAAGGAGTTGATGGTCTGTCCTGCAGACAGAAGCTGAAGTCAGCCCTGTCCTGCTACACTCCACCCAGCCCTTCCCTTCAACATCTGTCATAATATCAAGTCCAAAAAGAGGCCCTTTCAGCCTGAGGGAATTAAAAGGGGTAAGCAGAGCTCCTACGTGGGTTGACCTGACAGTAGGATATTGGATCTGAGAGACCTAGGAAGTGAACTGAGCAGCCTTGAGCTGAAAGCCCTATGAGCAACCAAGCCCAGAGTGAAGTCTCAGACTGGAGGGGAGGTGTGTTAAGTTGTCTTACAGACCATTTGTTTGTTAATAACATAAGCCCTCCCCCCAAGGGAATAATGTTGATCCTACTCAAGCCATATAGATTGCTCATGCTGAAGGGACTCATCTCTTCCAGGAATGAGACAAATATGGCATAACTCAAGTGAGTCAATAAATACACACATGTATGTACACAGAGAGAGAGAGAGAAAACACACCTATCCTCTTGGCAGCAATGTTCCCTTTTCTAAAATTACCCTAAATAAAGGAAAAGTGTGACAAGGAGATACTGATATCAAGGGTAAGGAGAAGTGTCCACTGAAAAACAGCACGGTACTAGGACAGAAGCTCTGCCTCTAATCCCTGGTTTCAGGACCCCAGGCAGCAGTTCCAGTAATAGAGTGGACTGGAACTCCCTTCTTCGCTTAGTAAAGTCCATCTGGCCATATCTGTAAACCTAAGGAACAAATTAATGCTCCAAATTTATTTACCAGCAGTACAAAGACTTCCTGCAGGACTGTACTACCACAGTAGAGGATGTCAGGTGAGCCTTCTTTCTTCTGCAGTCACAGGTACAAAGTCATATCTGGCATAGCTATTCTGTATGGATTCAGCGAGTTTAAGGCCAGAAGAGATCATTAGCTCATTCAGTCTGATCCCCTATATAAAACACAGGACATAGAATTTCATCAAATTTGGGTTTGACTCAACCATATCTTTCAGAAAGACATCAAGTCTTGATTTGAAGACTTCAGGAGATGGAGAATCCACTCCTTCCCTTGATAGTTTGTTCTAATGGTTAATCACTCTCACTGTTAAAAGCTTGTTCTTTTATTTCTAATTTAAAGTTGTCTGGCTTTAAGAAGAAGCAATGGCTGGAAGTTATGTCTTTTTCCACAGACTAAAGAGCTCTTCAGTATATGCTATTTTCTCCCTGTGAAGGTACTTATACATTGTAATCAAGTCATCTCTCAATCTCCTTTCTGATAAACTAAACAGATTGAGCTCCCCCAGTCTCTCTGTAAGCCATTTTCTCTAGTTCTTGAATTATTTGAGTCTCTTTTATGCCTCCTCCCCAATTTTTCAACATCCCTTTAAAAATGTGGACAGCAGACTTATACACAGTATTCCACTATCCGACTCACCATTGTCGTATATAGAGGTAAAATCACCTACCTACTGTTACTCACAATTTCCCTGTTTATACATCCAAGGATTGCATTAGTCCTTTTAACACAGTATCATACAGAGTCACTGCTTTTCAGGATACAGTCCTCCATTCTGTTGGCATGACCTACATTCTTTGTTTCCAGATGTATGATTTTGCATTTAGCTGTATTTAAACACCCCAATTTACCCAGAGATCCAGATTGCTCTGTAAAATTGCTCAGTCCTCATCATTATTTACCACTCTGCCAATCTTTAGGTTATCCATAAATCTTATCAACTGTTCTTTCTATATTTGCTTCCAAACATTTGAGAAAAATACTGAATAGTCGAGTCTAGTACCAACTAGACAGCACAGAACCTCAGCAGAAACATCCTCACTTAGTGATGATTCCCCATCGACAACCAGGCTTTGAAATGTCAGCTAGCCAGTTATGAATCAACTGAAAGTGCTTTATTGATACTGTATAGTGCTAATATTTTAATCAGAGTATTGTGTGGTACTAAGTCAAATGCCTTACAAAAGTTTAAGTATATTATATCTATGCAGTTATCTTTAATTGACCTTGTATCAAAACATGAAATCAGGTTTATTTGACAAGAACTGTTTTCTGTGAAACCATCTTGACTGGCATCAATTATAGTCTCATCCTCTAATTCTTTATAAAGAATGAGTACCAGACAGCGCTCAGCCTACTTTGCAGAAAAGAACAATAAAATACCAGAGGATCTCCGCAAGGCAGAAAACTCTAAAGTATGCCAGCACTTTTCTTTTTGGAGATGCTAAAGTAGATCCAGAAGGGCTATTTGGTAACTGAAAAATGCCGAAGATAAGCTTCTGAGGTCATGAACTTCCAGCATAGTATTTGCAACTGACTGAGATTTTAAACAGACAATGTTCCAGGGCTAATTATCCTTCATCAAGTAGATTAGGCTAGAGATCAGCACCAAGAATATTATTAAAGTGATCAGGCTGTAGGAGTGATGTGTATATATAAGCAAAGTCTTCTGGTATGCTACAGAGCATCAGTGGATAATAAAATGTCACCAATTCAGCTACTAATGGGAAGACTAATCAACTCTAGCTTACTCAGCAATTAAGGACTATTCAAGACTCATAGTTCAGAAGGAATAATACTGTGTAAAGAAAAACAAAAAAATCAGTTTTGATAAAAATATCATGCCGTCTTCCATCACTTGAATATGTCAATACAGTGATTTCATGACAACTGCAACACCTATGAATGGTGCTAATGAGACACCATCGAAAGAAAAACTGATCCAAAAATCTGACCAAGATATCAGAGAAACACCTTGGTCCTGATTCTCCATTGCCTTGTGTCAAATATAAAGGGAAGGGTAACCACCTTTCTGTCCACAGTGCTATAAAATCCCTCCTGGCCAGAGGCAAAACCCTTTCACCTGTAAAGGGTTAAGAAGCTAAGATAACCTTGCTGGCACCTGACCAAAATGACCAATGAGGAGACAAGATACTTTCAAAGCTGGAGCGGGGCAGGGGGTGGGAACAAAGGGTCTGTGTGTGTGTGTGTAATGCTTTTGCCGAGAACAGATCAGGAATGTAGCTCACAACTCCTGTAAAAAGTTAGTAAGTAATCTAGTTAGAAATGTGTTAGATTTCTTTTGTTTAATGGCTGGTAAAATAGCTGTGCTGAATGGAATGTATATTCCCGATTTTGTGTCTTTTTGTAACTTAAGGTTTTGCCTAGAGGGATTCTCTATGTTTTGAATCTGATTACCCTGTAAGGTATTTACCATCCTGATTTTTACAGAGGTGATTCTTTTACTTTTTCTTTAATTAAAATTCTTCTTTTAAGATTCTGATTGCTTTTTCATTGTTCTTAAGATACAAGGGTTTGGGTCTGTGTTCACCTGTAGAAATTGGTGAGGATTTTTATCAAGCCTTCCCCAGGAAAAGGGCTGCAGGGCTTGGGGGGATATTTCTGGAGGGAAGACGTCTCCAAGTGGGCTCTTTCCCTGTTCTTTGTTTAACATGCTTGGTGGTGGCAGCATAGGGTTCAAGGACAAGACAAAGTTTGTACCTTGAGGAAGTTTTTAACCTAAGCTGGTAAGAATAAGCTTAGGGGGTCTTTCATGCAGGTCCCCACATCTGTACCCTAGAGTTCAGAGTGCGGAAGGAACCTTGACACCTTGTACTTTGAGGAGCCTTTTACACCTGTGAAGAGTGAGCACAAAGTGGGTGCAAAATGGCATTTCTGAAAGGTACAGGCAATGGAAAATCTTAGAATTCACATCCTGAGGCTGCAGGTACAAATGCTGATGACAATTAGCCTGTAGAATTTTTGCCATCGTTGGAAAGAGAAATGAGACTTTAAAGCCCATTTCTATAAAGAATGTACTTTAGGATTCAATCAAGAAGTTAACAAATTCTTGTCACTCAGGCCAATATTTTCTAAAGTTTATACTTAGGTACCAAAATCAAAATTGCTGATCACTTAGCAGCTCCTATTGCCTTCAGTATATTTATACTTCTGCTTGGGTAGCTAGGATTCTCCTTGGGGAAAGGAATTTCTCTGAGATATACATTTATCTCCTTGTCTTCAATCTCTGCTCATTACCCCAAGGTAAATCTAGGTCATGTCACCACATGGCTTCAGGACCTATTGCAACAGCCACCAGAACTGGTGAGCTCTTTTCCCATTTTGATCCACTTTAACCACTGGCTATAACTTCGCTAACAGCTTCCACTTCCTCTTTATCCTCTTTGCTAAAACCCTAGTATCTGCTTTGGCATTTTCTTGCCTGGATTGCTATAGCCTTTTTCTTTCCAACCTCCCTGCTTTCTCCACCCTCCTTTCTTTAATCCATCCCAAATGCTGTCTAATTTAAAATGATTTATAATGAGTCAAATGGCACATGTACCATGAATTTTCAGTATGTAGTCAGTATTCCAAAATCTGTATAAAAGGTAATTTTGCAAGATAATAGAACAAAGGAGGAAACGAAAAAGGTGTAAAAGCCTTTTCATGCTTGACAAAATCCATACATCACACTGTCATTTTTTCTTCGCTCAAGAGCTTTGCACAAAAGAATGTTGCGTTCACCCAATAAGACTCAGACTTTATTTCAGCTAATTTTTATTTCTTTCACATCAGCCACCGTTTATACAATAGTGCATCTAGAAAACAAGAGATTTATAATATCAAAAAAAAACTTCATCTAATTTTATCCTGCCATACGCAGATGTTTGCATTATTCAGACTCAAACTGAGATACGAGTAGTATCTAAAGGCATCCAGCTAATCTTGTTATAAATCACAATCACACCGAAAGAAAATGAAAAATATATACATCTTGTGTGAAAACCTGGCCCCGCTGAAGCCAAGAAGAGTTTGGCCCTAATGACTTCAGTGGGACCAGAATTTCAATCATTCCTAATTTATTGCTGTTAACTGTTTTAAGTTACTCACACCTTATATATTTGTGCATTAACATTAGTTAGTGTAACATTTCAAATTATACATGTAAAATTTGTAAAGGTGCCTTAGTGATTTAGGAACCCAAGTCCCATTTCCAAAGTGACTTCGGTACTTAGAAACCTAGATCTCAGTAAAAGTCAATGGGATTTAGACCCCAAGGGCCAGATTTTAAAGATATTTAGATGGCTAAATATACAGACAGGCACCTACTGAGATTTTTAAAAACACCTAACCAGGTTAGGCACCTAACTCCCATTGAAATCAATGTTGTCTGAGGTGTTGTTGAAGCTGTGTTGGTCCCAGGATATTAGCGAGAGAGGGTGGGTGAGGTAATATCTTTTATTGGACCAACTTCTTAGTGGTCCAGTAAAAGATATTCCCTCACCCACCTCTCTCCGTTGAAATCAGTGGAGGTGTGCCACCTACCCTGCATAGGCACAGGCCTAAATTAAAGAATTTTGGGGCCCTGCGCAGTGCGGAAATTGATCCCCTAACCACAACCTTCCATAAACTAGCAAAGAGCCCCTGCCCCAAGCCCTACCCTACACAGAGACCCTCAAATGCCTTCCCCACCCCACATTTACCCCAAAAACCCTCCACATGCCCCCACCTATCCTTACACCCCCTCCTCACACCAGCAGCCCTGACATACATCCCACTCACCGCAGCCCCCAACACCTCAGCCCCACCAGCCACAGCCCCAATTCTCTTCCACAGACCCTGTAACTCACCCCCAGCATCTCCCACTTCCCCCCAACCACAAAATCCACAGATGCCCACCACTCACCCCACAGCCCACCAACTCATCCCCAGCCCCTGATCCACTGCCACTGGGACTTTCCTGGCCTCTCAAAGTGACCTACCCTTCTCAGCAGTCTGTTCCTGTCCAGGGCCAGGGAGGCTCCTGCTGCTCCCAGATGCCCAGCTCCGCTCCCTGTACACTCACATGGCCCTGGGCCTCTCAGGTTTGGCCTTGCTGCCCTTCCACCATGATGCAGGAGTAGTGTGTTACAACTTGGCACATGGAGTCACAGCATCAATCAGATTTATTTTGTTTTTCCCCCATCACTGCCTCCCTGGCCCAAGACAGGGGCTCTCTGCAAGTGCACAGAGTGCAGATGGTGTAGGATAAATATGAAATTAAAGAATTAAGATTAGCTTTAATTTGGTTAAGGAAATATGTGTGTTGTAAAGAAAGGCCCTGGCTAGCAAGTAGAAGGAAAGTCTTCAAAATAATGAGTTATAAGGCCAGAAGGAATGAAGTAGGGAGGATGCCTGGTGTGATGAAGTGGGGATTTTCCCTTGTTATGTTGTATATAAGTCTTACTGTTGAGCCTATGTGAGTTTTACTGTTTTGCATGAATTTTGTATGTGCCTCAGTTTCCCTTTGTGCTGCACCAATACCTTGGTGGTAGGAATAGGGGTGTGTGACTTTGGCTGAGACCTCTAGGGCAGGTGAGGCTGCTCCAGTTGTCTGCATGTATGCTATAACCAGTGCCCTTCGTAACCCGAGACCGAGGAGGGGGATGCAACCAGGTGACTCTTTGCCCAGGAAGCGAGACAAAGACAAGGAGGAGCAGCAACGGGGCGTGTATGTATGTACGTATGTGTGTGGGGGAATGTCAGAGGTCGGGTTGCTGGAAGCTGGGAGTCTGCTTGGGAGGGACTGGAAGAGGGTGAGTCCAGGGCTTCTGGCCCAGGACTCCCCAAGATGGACTTGGCTGAAAGTCACTGATTTCTGTGCTAACAAGTTCTGTCCTATGTTGTGTTCCTGTCAACTAATAAACCTTCTGTTTTACCAGCTGTCTGAGAGTCACATCTGACTGTGGAGTTGGGGTGCAGGGCCCTCTGGCTTCCCCAGGAGCCCCGCCCGGCTGGACTCACTGCAGGAAGTGCACAGTATGGAAGGGGATGTTGAATGCTCAGAGGTCAGACCCAGGAAGGTTGAAGCTGTGTAAGCTTCTTGCCCTGGTGACAGTATGCTCAGAGCGAGAGGGCATGCTCCCCCAGAGTCCTGACTGGCTTCATAAGGAGTAGTTCCAGAGCATCGCCCGGTGTCTCCATGACACCTGGTTCAAAGAATAACTATTGAAATAAGGACAGGTTTCAGAGTAACAGCCGTGTTAGCCTTGATTATCATACACATTGTAAGGAGAGTGGTCACTTTAGATAAGCTATTACCAGCAGGAGAGTGGGTTTGTGTGTGTGTGTTGGGGGGGAGGGAGGGGGCGAGAAAACCTGGATTTGTGCTGGAAATGGCCCAACTTGATTATCATACACATTGTAAGGAGAGTGATCACTTTAGATAAGCTATTACCAGCAGGAGAGTGGGGTGGGAGGAGATATTTTTTCATGCTTTGTGTGTATATAAAAAGATCTTCTACACTTTCCACAGTATGCATCTGATGAAGTGAGCTGTAGCTCACGAAAGCTTATGCTCAAATAAATTGGTTAGTCTCTAAGGTGCCACAAGTACTCCTTTTCTTATTGAAATAAGGGGAAGTTTCTAACAAGGAGACGTCTGACCAATAGGGGTGACTGCAGATGGTTTGAAATAAGACAAAACCAATCTGTCTTAAAAGGAGACAACACGAGCCAGCTCACCCCATATACCAGTGTTATCTTAAAAGTAAAGCCTAAATAAACCCAGGTGTAATGGAAAAACTGCTGGTCATACAGAGAAGAGGCCTTGAGGGAAAAGGAGGTTGTAAATCTTATCTGGATTAAGTAAGGCTGAATTGTCTCAAATTGTTTTTTAGCTGAAGTCAGTAATTGGCAATGACACAATTTGTTTGTTAAAGGTATAAAAAGAGTTATGAATCTGAGGGTTCTTTGTCAGACCCTACCTGATCATGCTGGAGCACACCAGGATAAGATGGTTTTCCCTAGGTCTGGCCTATTTGTAAGTATATTGATCACATGCTTATGAATACTTCATTATTATATTGGGTGTAGTGAGAGCTTATTTTTAGGCTATCGGGCATGTTTAGAGCAATTGTATAAAATACCATTTGGCCTGTGGACTAAATATAGGAATTTATGGTTAAATTAGTGTCTGGTGGACTCATATTAATATTAATAATTCTAACACTTGAGTTAATATGGGCCTGTTTAGCCACTTTTGAAAATCCCATTAGGTGCTTCTCTACATCTTTAGACACCTAAATACTTTTGAAAATCTGTTCCTGAAATGCCTAAGTCACTTCTATAATAGGACTTAGGCTCCTAAATCACTTTGATGCATTTGAAAAGGTTACCTCAAACCTAATTTTGGGTACTAAAACAAATGTTATGTCTGCATCCAGTGTATAATTTTTTTCAGAAAAAAAAATTAAAGAAAATTTAATAGAAAGAGTCACTATTTAAAAATTAATAAGTAGCTTGTAAGTCATGTTGAACTAAATTGTTTCATCAGACCTCCATTGCCTTCCAGCTACGGGGCTGGTCAAATTCCTGTGAGGAATTCAAGTGTTATGTTGAAATGTTTATGAACTGGTGAGAGCTTTCAAGATGACCACTATCACATCCTATAGTACAGTCTCCAGGAATGAACAGAGTGCAAGGAAGAACTACATCCAATGTGGAATAACATGGCAGCATTGGCTGTGCAGGATGTTATTCCTGAGAAATTGCTACCAGTTTAAACCATGGCATCTATTGGAAGGATGTAAAAAGACTAGCCCCATCCCCCTTCAGCCAGTACCTTGAAAGAATGCAAAGTAAGTGAAGGAGACCAGCAGACAGCTGAATGGATCACACATGGGTTGAACACCAGCCACTCATGAACTATAGCCTCAAACCTAAACCTGAATTTCAAGGGAGCTCAGATTTGAATTCACAGATCCAGACAAACCACTGGTTTCAGAGTAGTAGCTGTGTTAGTCTGTATCCGCAAAAAGAAAAGGAGTACTTGTGGCACAGTACAGCTGTAGCTCACAAAAGCTTATGCTCAGATAAATTTGTTAGTCCCTAAGGTGCCACAAATCCTCCTTTTCTTTAGACAAACCACTGTGGTTTTGTTCCAGATTAGATCCAAAAATCAAAGTGGGCCAATTTTCTGGGTGCAGTTCAGATGTGGTAGAAATCTGGCAAGAAGAAGGATTATTAAAGCTTTCCTCCTTTTTAAGATGAAGACTAGTGAGAAGAGCTCACCAGATTTCAGTGCTGTCAGATTGAACCCAGCCCCCAGCCTAATCTGGATATGGATCCCAACACTGCCTTGTCAGCCCATCACATACACAGGCAATAGAAACATGTGCACCCTCTGTCACTCTGACCAGCATCCTGTTTACTGTGTGCTCTGGAAAATTCCAGCTAGAAGAGTTCCTGCTGCATTTGCTTGTTGTTTTAAGTGATAGCCTCCAGTCATAGTACAGACAATTGTTCTCAGTAGTAGCACAAATTCAGCTTTACCTATCATAGATGGATATTATGTTATCTTCTAATCAAGTCTCTCTCTAGGTTTTTGCTGCCCTGAGGAAATCAGAAAATATAATTCCTCACTCAGCCCACGGTCATTTTACACTGACTGTCCTGAAACATTTGCTGTTCTACCAGAGGATCTTCCTTTTACTGTACCCACTATCCAAGGACTAGATATGTCTCCTCTACAGATGGATGGTGGTGGGACAATCTTTTTTCCCTCTCTAGTGAGGCTATACCTATAATTCCAAATTCAGTTCTGGGCACCTCAACAAAAGGTAAGCAGATCGGTGGCAATTAATCGGAGGGATTCTCGAACTGATTTAGGAGCTGGTTTTGAGGTATCAGAAATGAATAAAAGAACTATGTACAATTTGGGTAAAGGACAACTAACTAATGGAGTGGAACAAAATAAACATACAGTATTCACATATTTGAGTGGTGTAAATGCCAACAAGACAAAGGAACTTAGGTAGTTAAAAGTGGTTGTTACTAGGAATTTAAGGATAAAAATTGAATAAAGGACAATGTAGGCTGAATATTTGGTAAAACTGCCTGATAGTGAGATCCACTTAGATGGTGGAATAGCCTTTAAAGAGTAAGATATGGAAGTCCCATTTGAAAGTCTGGATAAAGCACCAGTAAAATACTGTATGCTAATATAAACAGCATTGTTTTGTAGAGAAATTGAACAGTCTTATTTTGGAAACGTTATGAAAACAGATGGAGCTTTGAGTCATTGCTGTTAACAAGGTGGCTGAGTTGAAGCAGGTATAACTGCTGAGGGTTGAAAACAGGGCCGCCTCCAGGCACCAGCTTTCCAAGCAGGTGCTTGGGGTGGCATTCAGAATGGGGTGGCAGTCGGTGTCCCACGGCGGCAATTTGGCGGCAGCTCCGCCGCTGAGGCGGCGGCAATTCGGTGGTGACTGCTTGGGGCGGCAAAATTGGTAGAGCCGCCCCCGGTTGAAAATAAACACAAACAGAAGGAAGGCTAGCAAAGCAGCACTGCACTGACTAGTTCAAAGATTCCAGGAGCATCACCAGAATTAAGGAGCTTGTACTGCAGCACCGAACAGCTTAGCAGATTCAACACAGTCCAGTGCAGCAGCTGGGCAATGTTCCCATTTCTGAATGAAGGCCAGGAATGTTACATAAGTATGAAGTGCAAGATGGAGGAGGAACTAGACATCTCAGATGGAAACCAGGGAAACCAAATCTGACATATCACAAATAGAGGCAACAACAAGAAGAAATAAATGTCAAAATCAGTGAATTTAAAGGGGTTCTCCCAGGTGCAGGGAGAGAAGAAGCAGAAATCCTTTGACTACACTTGCAGTTACTGCCCTTGCACTTGGTCAAGTGTTGTTCTCCTGCCTTACAACACAGTGAAAGAAGATCCAGGAACCATTTACGGTCCCTTGGAAGGAGATCCTGCCAGTAATAAGAGTGAACTGAGCAAAGGGAGGATCTCACTGTAAGCATGCAGATTTCGTAGCACTATTTGCCTCTGCCTGTCTCTTGAGCTCTAGCATTGCTAATTGAGAGGAATATTAATGCAATTGGGTTAACTAAACTTCAAAAACCAAAAGAAAACAAACTGTGACCCTAAGAAGAGCAAAAAAGAGGCAAAAAATCATCAATAAGGAACTAGACATATTTGTACCCCCTTTAAAAAATCCCCTGAAATTGTAACAATGAGAAGAAACAAATGAAAGCCTTCACAGCTCCGACTAGCAATTTAAAGATGATGCGAATATTCACTTCCAAATGACCACAATTCACGTACTCCTTCCTGGCAAACAGAGGAGGCTCAAGAGACATGCAGCACTCTCAAGGGCCTCAGAAGAAACAGACATTCCTCCTTAACCAGGAGGCCGAGGGACAAATTCAGACTTGGTGTAAAATAGGTGCAACTCCATTAAAGTCAGAGACAGTGATGTTGTCCATACTTATGCTAGGTATAAATTTACTCCAAGTGTTTGAAGAAGTTGGCCAACCAATGGGATTTCACAGTTAAGAAAATTTAACATATCTCATTCTATATTTTGTATTCTGAGGATGGGCTAAAAGAATGAGCCTTGGATGGTATTATTGACTTAGTGTCCCACCCCTCAAAAGAACAGTAAGATAGAAAAAAGGATACCAGAAAATATCCCTTTACCTGCATTTCTGGAATCAGACAGTGATGTGTTTGAAAGTGAGATAGCTGGTGACTCACTTGCATGATCAACACAAATGGCTCACTGAAGATCATATGATTAAACTGATTCCCCTCTGTTATGAAAACTTAAAAGGTTCAAATTAATTCAATCAGGAGAAATGTAATCACACATACCAACCGCAGAGCCTGTGATATATCATCAGAATTTGCAAGTGATTTAATTCCTCCTCTCAGAACTCTAATCATGTTTTTCATGTATTGGAACAGTCTGTCCTTCTAAACTCACTACAAATAGAAACTGATGAGTTAGTTCAACAAAATGAGTAGCCAGCCTACTTACTGTATATTTTGAAATCTAAGCTAATTATAGTAAAATTAAAAAAAGAAAAAGGTCAAAATTGAAATGAAGCGTTTTGATTGACCCAAACTTGTTTTGGACCATCAGTTTTCAAAAAATTTCAAGATTTTGACTTTTTCTCCCAATTCAGGATAGGAACCCTTTTAAAAATCTCCATCCCCCATCCGCTCCCCGGCCCCCAGGATGGGAAAATGGTTGCCCACCCAGCTCTAGCTGACACTGTGAATGCTCCCAACCTTCTGCTAAAATTTGTGATTTACTTCAGGGCAAGAATATACATTTACAGTCTACGGGTGAGATAAGATATTGGTCTTCTAAGTTAATAGTTCCACAGGAATCTGTTTATGTGACTGTCAAGATTTTGGAGGACTCTGAAAATCATTAAAAGTTGTTTGTATTTTATATGATCTGTGAATGATTTATGTAATAGGAATATGACAACTTGATTTGTTATGATAATAAAAACTACTGTTCCATCATTAAAATGGTTTTATGATGTAGGTGCCACTATCTAAACATGAGGTAGGAGCAAGTACAGCTTTTACCTTGTATAGCCATTAATGTAACTTGTGTATTACCAAAGGGTGCAGATCAACTTTGTGTGTGTGTTTTTCCTGATCTGTGTCACAGAATCATAGAAGATTAGGGTTGGAAGAGACCTCAGGAGGTCATCTAGTCCAATCCCCTGCTCAAAGCAGCACCAACCCCAACTAAATCATTCCAGCCAGGGCTTTGTCAAGCCAGGCCTTAAAAACCTCGAAGGATGGAAATTCCACCACCTCCCTAGGTAGCCCATTCCAGTGCTTCATCACCCTCCTTGTGAAATAGCTTTTCCTAATATCCAACCTAGACCTCCCCCGTTGCAACTTGAGACCATTGCTTCTTGTTCTGTCATCTGCCACCACTGAGAACAGCTGAGCTCCATCCTCTTTGGAACCCCCCTTCAGGTAGTTGAAGGCTGCTATCAAATCCCCCCTCACTCTTCTCTTCTGCAGACTAAATAAGCCCAGTTTCTTCAGCCTCTCCTCATAAGTCATGTGCCCCATGCCCTAACCATTTTTGTTGCCTTCCGCTGGATTACCTTCAATTTGTCCACATCCTTTTTTTAGTGGGGGCCCCAAAACTGGACACAATACTCCAGATGTGGCCTCACCAGTGCTGAATAGAGGGGAATAATCAATTCTCTCAATCCGCTGGCAATGCTCCTACTAATGTAGCCCAATATGCCATTAGCCTTCTTGGCAACAAGGACACACTGCTGACTCACATCCAGCTTCTCATCCACTGTAATCCTCTCATCCTTTTCTGCAGAACTGCTGCTTAGCCAATCAGTCCCCAGCCTGTAACAGTGCATGAGATTCTTCCGTCCTAAGTGCAGGACTCTGCACTTATCCTTGTTGAACCTTATCAGATTTCTTTTGGCCCAATCCTCCAATTTGTCTAGGTCACTCTGGACCCTATCCCTACCCTCCAGAGTATCTACTCTCCCCCGGCTTAGTGTCATCAATGATCTTGCTGAGGGTGCAATCCATCCAGATCATTAATGAAGATGTTGAACAAAACTGGCCCCAGGACTGACTTCGGAGAGACTCTACTTGATACCGGCTGCCAACTAGACATCAAGCTGTTGATCACTACCTGTTGAGGCTGATGAATTAGCCAGCTTTCTATCCACCTTATAGTCCATTCATCCAATCCATACTTTTTTAACTTGCTGGCAAGAATACTCTAGCAAAGCTTTTGATACAGTCTCCCAAAGTCAAGGTATATCACATCTACCACTTTTCCCCATATCCACAGAGCCTGTTATCTCATCATAGAAGGCAATCTGGTTGGCCAGGCATGACTTGCCCTTGGTAAATCCATCTTGACTGTTCCTGATCACCTTTCTCTCCTCCAAGTGCTTCAAACTGGATTCCTTGAGGACCTCCTCCATGATTTTTCTGTTCTGTCTCTCTATTTGATATTTTAATCCATTGTTGAGACTACATAGCTGTCAGTCACTGGTTGATAACAGCTGATGGGGGGGGGCATAATTTGTCATGCAAATTTAGTACATTTTATGTTAGACTCTTATAATAATGTGGCTAATTTAATGGTGGAAATCACCCAGCTGCTTGTTTCTATGGTATTTATTACCCTGTTTACCTAGTAAACTGGTGTATGAACACTTGTATTTAGAAGTGTTTTATAGTTGGATCAAACTATATATGGGATATGGCAGAGATATTTACCTTTATTTTTATGGTAAAATTATGTGGGTAATTATTATATTCCACCTGAAAAGGTTGCTTGTACCAGTGAGAAACTGATGTAAACTAGCCATCCCCAGAAACCTTAGTGGCTGCTTCTTCCCTTTTACAAAGCTTTTTCAGAGTCAGACACCTGATCCACTGCATACTGCTGAATGTTGAAATATTATTTTGGTAACCACATTTATAATTCCTCCCTGCGCTCCTCTCTAGGTATGGAGAGTACGCCAATTGCTGCACGCTTCAGGGGGCTAACACACGTATCTCTGTATTACAGGTTCTGCTTCTGCTTCGAGATGGAATGCATCCTCAGGAGTGCAATGCTGGAGCAGGGCCTGTGTTACTGTGAGAGGAAGAACCAGAACTGTGGATAGCAGTGGAGGTTCCTCGCACCTTTCCCACACTACCTGCCATGCGTGGGCCAGCCACAATAAGTAAAGTATGTTAGCAAAGATGCTCTTTTGTATGCATTTGTATTTTCTCCAGTTTCCCGCCAAGCCCAGGAAGTCTTGTTCCTGTGAGGAGGCCTGTGCTGGATCTGAAGGTGGAACACATTGTTGCCCCTTTGCTGAGCGGACACAGATTCCGAGGCACTGTAGGTGATTTGCCTGTTTTGAGCAGAAATTGCTGATACCTCATCAGGTATTAGTGTAATTTGTAGAGCTTGTTGGAATTTTTTCCCCCTCCTTGGAAAATTTGAAGCTGTCAGTGAAAAATCAACCCCCAAAAGTTTTCATCTGACAACCAGAAATGTTGATATATAAATGCTTCCACGGTGCTCATGGGAGTTGTAGTTCAGGTGCCTGATTCACCCGGGGTTCCCGAGCCAGACAATCTCTCATGGTGCCCCACAGCCTGGGACTCCCATGATGCACTGTGGTGGATCAACAAGAGGGGAGATCATGATGACTCATGGAGGATGTAAGCTGGCAGGTGAGCACCATTCGCCAAAACAATATTGTATCAAGGCACCTGTTCCTTGTACCCATTTTTCTTGCTGAATATTAGTAGGTGAATTGTTTCTTATATCTGATTCTCACCACCTCTTCTGCATTGAATTAGCAGTGTCCCCAGAGTAACCATTGTCTCTGAGGACCTGAGTGATCTCTGGAGAGAAAGGGAGTAACATAAGCTTGCAGCAGAGTGCGAATACTGGGTTTTCTAAAACCAGAAACTATTTGAAAGATACATACTGCGGCTGGGAACAAGGAAAAAAATTAAGGACAGGAAAAGGAAGGTAAGCAATAAGAGAAAAGCAGGCTCAGACTTCTCTAAAGATAGAAGCAAACCTGCAGCCATACTACAGGAGATGTGGAAGATAAGGCCTAGTCAGTTACCCCTCCCCCTAGACACTCTAATCCCAGACATATGCAGAGGAGGAATGCCCCCTTCACACATACATATGCAAACATAATCTGGGGGCTCCTGGACCCATGCAGCCCCATCCTTACCCCAGCCAAGTGAGCTCTGGGGGGAGGACTCCAGGGCAGAGCCAGTTTGGGATGATTCAGAGACATAGCCAGCAGGACCAGACACAGAAACAGCTGCAGCAGGGCCCTTTAGTCTCGGATGATGTCATCTGAGTTCTTTTTCACTCAGCATTTTTTCCTGTCCACTGACTAGCTGTTTGTTCCAACCTTCCCCATTCCCAGTCTCTTCGCCTCAGCATAACTCTCACTGCCCTCCATGCTCTGTTTTCTTTTCTTCCTTCCCCACTTACCAACCTCCCTTCAATATCCCCTCTACCTTTACCTTCCTTTTGTCCTGCCATTCAGCTAATGCCCACCCAACAAACCCCCACTCAAATAACCAACCTAAACGACAAACAAAAAATATGGTGGAATTAACAATGTTTGCAAAGCATCATATTAATAGATTTCAAATCCAGAAAGGACCATTGTAATCTAGTCTGACCTCCTGTATAATACAGACCGTAGAACTTCCCCCAAATAATTAATATAGCATATCTTTAAGAAAAACTTCAAATCTTGATTTAAAATTTGCCAGTGATGGAGAATTCACCATGACCTTTGGTAAATTGTTCCAAAGGTTAATTTACTCTCAGTGTTAAAAATGTATGCCCTATTTCCGGTCTGAATTGTCTAGCTTCAACATCCAGACATTGGATCATGTTATACTTTTCTCTGCTAGATTGAACAGCCCATTATTAAATATTTGTTCCCCATTTAAGTATTTATAGACTAATCAAGTCACCCCTTAACCTGCTCTTTGTTAAGATAAATAGATTGAGCTCCTTGAATCTATCACTATAAGGCATGTTTTTGAATCCTTTAATCATTATCATGGCTCTTCTATGAACCCTCTCCAATTTATCAACAACCTTCTGGAACTGTGGCCACCAGAACTGGACACAGTGTTCTAGGAGCAGTTGCACCAATGCCAAATAGAGGAGGTAAAAATAACCTTTACTCCTTGTGATGCATGGCTAGAAAGGATTAAACAACTTGCAGCCTGAATGACCCCAAGCCCACCTTTAAAGTCAGGTTAGAAAGATATGCGAATTATAATTAGGGCCATTCATGCTAAATAGGCTAGAACTTTGAAATGCAAACCTATATTGTTAGAAGTAATACTAATTGTGATCATTTCTGATGCTACCTGTAAACAGACAGTTCCTGTCTGTCGCTACAACTATTGATTCAGAGATTAAAAGGGAATATTAACATCTGGATGAATCTTGGGTAAAATAATGTCATTATCTATATGTCTTTGAAGTTTGTAATAGACTGCCTAATGGATAAATTGTCCTGTGTTAATTCATGTAACTAATTACTGGTGGTGTTTAGAAAGCAAAAGGTTACATCAAAAGCCTATTGTTTAACCAGGACTGTGTGGCCAAGTGGATGCTAGAACACTGTATAAAAAAACCCTTGGGTCCTGATTCTGTCATCTCAGATCTACTTAGGCTTCATCAGGGGAGTTTGAGTCACAAGACTGAGGTCCCGGTTATGTTGGGACACCCTGAATATGATATTTGGACATTGAACTATAAACTCTGAACTATTTCTGAAAGAACTCTTTGCAACTACAAAGCTGACCATCTCTGTTATGAATCTGTACCTAAATGAATGGAACTCATGTCTGTATGTACATTGATCTTTTAACCATACTCTCTCTTTTGTTTTTTAATAAATTTTAGTTTAGTTAATAAGAATTGGCTGTAGTGTGTATTTGGGTAAGATCTGAAACATTCATTAACCTGGGAGGTAGGGTGTCTGATCCTTTGGGATTGGTAGAACCTTTTCTATGATGAAATAAGATTTTCAGAAATCATCATATTTGATGTGGGTAGCTGGATGGAGACCTGAGGCTGGATCACTTTAAGGGAACTGTGTTGTTTGGACTTCTGAGCAACCAGTGAGGTAATAAAGAAGCTGTTAAATGCTGGCTTGATAAATCTAAGGCCTGGTTTACACTGGGGGGGGGGGCAAGCTAAGTCGGTCTAAGTTATGCAACTTCAGCTACAAAAATAGCGTAGCTGAAGTTGATGTACTTAGAGCTACTTACCGAGGTATCTTCACTGCGGTAGGTCAACTGCTGCTGCTCCCCTGTTGACTCCGCCTATGCTTTTCGCTCCGGTGGAGTACCAGAGTCAACGTGAGAGTGCTCGGTGTTCTATTTATCACGTCTTCACTAGACGCGATAAATCGACCCCCAGTGGATTGATTGCTCTGGAGGTAAGTGTAGACATGCCCTAAGTATTGGAATATCCACCAGCTTTTTGGGGTTTGGCTGCCCTATTCTTTGGAGTTCACCCTAATTGAGTGACCACAGTTGGTCCCCACGAGGATCCCGGTCACACACCTACTTGAGATTTCCTTGTTTATGCATCTCAGGATCATATTAGCTCTTTTGGCAACAGTGTCACTCACACAGAGCTCATGTTCAGCTGAGTATCCATCTGACCCTCAAATCTTTTTCAAAATCATTGATTTCTAGGATATATTCCCCTCCTGTAAGTAGGGCCTACATTGTTTGTTCTTAGATGTATACATTTACATTTAGCCCTATTAAAACACGTTGTTCATTTAAGCCCAGCTCACCAAGCAATCCAGATCTCTCAGTGAGCTTTCCTATTCATTATTTCTACTCCTCTGATTTTTGTGTTATCTGCAAGCCTTATCAGTGATGATTTGGTTTTCTTCCAGGTTATTAATTTAAAATGTTAACTAGCACAGGGCCAAGAACTGATCCCTGTAGGACACCCTTAGAAACACACTCATTTGATGATGATTCCCCATTTACAATTACATTTTGAGATGTATCACTAATCAGTTTTTAATCCATTTTATGTGTACCATGTTATTTTATATCTTTCTAGTTTTTAATGAAAATGTCATGTGGAAGTATGTCAGGTGCATTGCAGAAATCTAAGTATATTATTACATCAATACTATTACCTTTATCAACCAAACTTGTAATCTCATCAAAAAATATATATCAATTTAGCTTGACAGGATCTATTTTCCATAGACTCATTGAAAAACAAAAAAAACCCCATAAAATATTGTTCAATTTGTATATTGTCCCTTTGTCTGTCTTGTCTATTTGGACTGTAAGCGCCTCAGGGAAAATATGGTCCCTTACTCTAGGTTTATACGATGCCTAGTATAATGGGATCCCAATCCTGTTTAGGGCCCTTAGATGTTACCATAATACAAATAATAAATAATAAAGAAAGTGGACTACATATCCAAGATTGAGAGAGATATGCGGTGACGGGTTCCCCCTGGGGTGCCACCTGGAACTGGGGTACCACTGAGCCCTCTGACCCACCAGCCTGGCCTCCCTCTCACATGGTGCTGCTGTGACAAGTTGCAAAGCCCTCCAAACTTGCACTTTCACCAGCATTCACACAGGTAGGGACACACCCAGCTGCAGTCACATGCAGGCTCTCTAACCATCAGCCTCCCAGCCTAGGACCCCAGACCAGTACTGTCCTGTCCTGGTCAAATCTGGCTAGTACATGGGTTTAACATCTGGTCTGCCTCTCCCTCAATGTGAAGAGGATCATGCACACTTGTGATAACCGAGCTGAGATTTTTCCCCAGACACCTTAGTCAAGCACACACTGATTTGGATTAAAACATAAAATAAATTTATTAACTACAAAAGGATAGATTTTAAGTGATAAGTGATAGCAAACAGATCAAAACAGATTACGTAGTAAATAATAAACAAAACCGCAAACTGTGCTGAACATCCTAGATAGGTAGGATATGAATTAGCAGATTCTCACCATGACTGATAAACAGGCTGGCAGATTCTTAAGGCACAAGCTGCCTCAGCTTTGCAGCTTGGGTGTCCCAGGTTTTCATACACAGGCTAGAAATCCCTTTAGCCTGGGACCATCAATTCCCCCCTGTTCAGTCTTTATTCCTCAGGTGTTTCCAGGTGTGTTGTTGTAGGGAGAGTGAGGTCCCGCTCATGATGTCATTTCCCCCCTTTTATATCTTCTTCCCGCTTGCTGGAAAGCTCTTTTGCTGTGACCTGGGTCAAAGAGTTCCCATTGGGTAGTGCTCTCTGAGAGGTTTCTACACAGTTCCTGGGGTAATCCTTGTGCTTGTGTGCATTTCCTCAATAAACCATTAACATTGTTTGGCCTTTTTATTGTTGTGCCTGAAAGGCTGCTTGTGGGTGGTTTCAACCTCACAACATGTTTCAAGTAACACACACATACTAAACTTCATAACTTCCCATACGACAATAACACATAGAATCCAATGAGATATTAATGTCTAGCAGATCAAGACTTTTAGAATGATACCTCACAAGGCATACTTTGTACAAAACATATCCTAATTACATGACAGTGGTGAATATTGGAGTGCCAGGGTGTCACAGATGCATCCCTGGATGCCTCGGATGCTCCTTAATGTCAATTTAAGAGTAAGTTACAGAATAGGAAAGGCCCTAAAGGCCTTCCCTGGTTTTCATGTACTCCCACTGCACCTATGCAGTAATCTATTCGTTATATTGGACTTGATTCTCCACTCTGTTAAACTGGTTTTGAACTGATGTGACTCCACTGAAAGCAGTGGAGTTCTTCAAAAATCATGCAGTGTAAAGGAGGGAAGCTTCAGGACAATTATCAGAATGGGCTTTAACTGCAGGTTACCCCTGAAACACAAACATAAATACAATACGGCCTCTTATAATCTCATGAGTGGAACATTCAGATGATAGATTGGTAGGTAGGGCAGCCAATGAAATCCTATTCAGACACATTTCAGAGTAACAGCCGTGTTAGTCGGTATTCGCAAAAAGAAAAGGAGTACTTGTGGCACCTTAGAGACTAACCAATTTATTTGAGCATAAGCTTTCGTGAGCTACAGCTCACTTCATCGGATGCATACTGTGGAAACTGCAGAAGACAGTTTCCACAGTATGCATCCAATGAAGTGAGCTGTAGCTCATGAAAGCTTATGCTTAAATAAATTGGTTAGTCTCTAAGGTGCCACAAGTACTCCTTTTCTTTATTCAGACACAGTTTTCCTAAGTCATTAATCATAAACTAAAGTCAAGCACACAATAAGGAAACAACCACCTAACATTGTAAAGGCATAGAACTATTTCTGGCAGTGATGGAGGATGAAATTTGCTTATCGTTGGTTAAATTTTATTTGTTGATTTTTAATCTTTTTAGCAGAACTGTCACCTCTTTTGCCACCTTTTAAAATATGTTTTTTAAATCTCATATATATATATATATGAATTTGTATTTCTCTCTCCATCAGATATTTATAGTCGTTTAGCAAATTATGACTAACAGATTTACTTGGGCATAAACTTCCATGGGTAAAAAAAAAAAGTATGCCCAAATAAATCTGTTAGTCTTGAAGGTGCCACCGGACTCCTCCTTGTTTTTGTGGATACACACTAACACGGCTACCCCCTGATACTTGACAAATTATGACTGAGACAACCAGAGCCACTGAAACGGTTACAAGTGGGAACACAGTAAACAGAATGTACTTCTACTATGTTAGAAGGCAAATGATCTAACCAAAGAATAAAATTAAAGTTGGCAGAGTCTTGTTAAATATAGGCTTGCGATCTGCTTATCTAGTGATAGCAACACTACTTCTAAGTTCAGTTACAGTTATAAAATACTTGATCACTCTTGTTTATTTCTTCAAAATTATTTTTGGACTGATGTGATTCCATCATCATTTATAAACTAAACGAATTTCAGACAGGTCATTTCAACTCAAACTGATTGAGTGTCTCCAAATCTTCTCAGAAAGCCTGGTAAATGCAATCTAATGAGCCATGCAGAACCACTTAAAAAGAAAAAAAAATCAATAAAACTTGATTTCTTCTTAACCATCCTGTCTAAGTCTTATACCAGCTCTGTTGGGTTAAGGCATTTTCTGAATGCCAAAGGCATGACTAGAGAGAAAAAGGCAGGTGCTAAAATAGCATACTATGGTAAACGCACACTCTGTTGTTGTACATCATTGTTTCTAAGCAAAAAGAAAACGTGAAAGCTGCATTTTACTCCCCTCCACCCTTTCTAGACTGGATCATTTGTGATCAGTGAAGTACACTTTAATCACACACAGTTACTTCATTTACTCATTTGGAGACTGCAGGGGTAACTGGCTCACTTGTTTTTGTGTTTGTTCTTG
The DNA here is from genome assembly GCF_015237465.2 of Chelonia mydas. Classification (NCBI taxonomy): domain Eukaryota; kingdom Metazoa; phylum Chordata; order Testudines; family Cheloniidae; genus Chelonia; species Chelonia mydas. The sequence continues at coordinate 65,886,298 of NC_057850.1, read as the reverse complement.
TCAGAAAAAGCTCTTTGTAGACAAGGAAGATATTAAATTTGAATTATGTATTTTGGTTGCTTTGCCATAGTAAGGCAGAATAACAGGTAAGAACTTACTGGCACATTCAGTGAGATCACAGCAAAGCTGGTGGCCTTTTTTCAATAAGATCATAAGCAAACAGCTTAGTCTATTTACTTGCTGAATTAATGGTCGTCATTACTGCTTAAGAGCTTCAGTGAACATTGTGCAATTACTTTGCCCTGGCTCTTTTAAATCATGTCCTTGAGTATTTAGTCATCTCCTGAAACCTTGTAGAATGCTAAGTTTCAAAAAAAGATAATGGATTTGTAAGTTTCTTAATTTTAGCGTGTTCAAGCTAAATGTAGCAGAAGGAAACACTCAAAATGTTTAAAAATCTCATTTTTCAACACTGCCTTTACAAAATATGGCCAGGTTCCTCTATTGGATTAGAATTTACATTTCAACAGCCTGGGGATAATATTTACTTTGGAACTAAATCATGGCTGGAGGAGGGAGAGGGGGGCAGCATCTGGTATTTAACAGAGGGACCAAGTTGTGGGTTTGCTCCTCTGTGGTTAACTGGAAAGTGGGGTGGAGGTTGGGTGTGTATGGAATGGAGCTGTAGTGGCCAAGTATAGGTGCTCTGAGGCATTTAGATGAGGCAGGTGAGTCTCAGGCAGAATGCTTTAGGGAGTATGCTGTATAGAGCTGTATACTTACCAGTCTTGTTTTTTTGTGAGATAATCTTGTGCCTCTTCCTGTACATCTTCTGCAGATGCTAGAAAGAGGCAACAAAGGGGAATGGGGACCCGACCACCCTACCAGCCTGTGGATTATCTCTGTGTGTCTGAGTCAGCCTCATGGCCTGCATCTCAAGAGAGAGTGCACTAGGACTTTATTGTTCTTGGCTGCTGGATGAGTGCACTTGTGTTTTTCTCCTGTACCTCAGTTTTTGCCCTCACCTCCTTTATTTCAGGCAGCGCTCCCTCCTCTGAAACAGCAGGTGGCTCTGTTCACCCTGCCCCCCCTCAGACAGTCCAACCACTGATTTACCACAAGCTATCCACTGGACAGCTATCCACTGCCTCATCCTTTGCAACTGGTGCTTCTGCTTAAAATTTAAAACACTTCAGAACACAGTGACACTCTAGTCTGCCTCAGAGGTATTACCCACCACAGACACGATGAAAATATGTTTAATGGGTGTGAGCACATTACTTCTCCCATGTTATTTTTGCTCCACTTCCTGTAGTGACTTCCCATCTGTTTCTGGATGCTACTAAGAACTGTTGGCTTTAAACCCTATATGGCTTCCAACCTAGCTACCAACAGGCTTTTATATTTCCCTATATTCCATGATTGTGGCTGAAATGAAGGTGCTGACAGTTCCTAGGTGAGATGGAGGCCGGATGTTTTTGGAGAAGGGAATCTAGATGTGAAATTTACTGCAGCTGGAGGTGTGGAGCGGAGCTTCCAAGGCAGAATGCAAGGCCGATAAATGGCTCTAAATGAAGGCACATGTTATGATTAGTGAGTTTCAAACTAGTGGTGAATTTTGTTTTAGAAGGCTGCTGTTGTACCACTCAAGAGCCCCACCAAACTTCGGTAACTGAGGGTTGGGGGCATTTTACTAACCTGTTGGGGACATATATAAGTGCCTGAGACTAAATAAAGTATAGCTTTAAGTGAGAGAACTCTGGTATTGTACAGTTTGTGCCAGTCATCTATCGGTCGGACGACCGTGTCTCTGTTGATTTATTTCTGACACCACCTCACACAGAATAGTTACCAAGAGCTTTGGGTTGAAAGAACCCTGGCTAACACCATGATGTACTCTCTACCCTCCAGCAAACAGTCAGCCAACTTAGTGAGTCCAACTCACAGTGGCTTCAACCAACCACCCCAACCTCACCACTAGAGGGAGACTAAACAGATTTTTCTCCTCCTCAAAGTGCCCCTTGTTGAGTGACCCATTTGTCTGTCCTGAAAACCACAATTTAACTTGGGGAACATGAACTTAATTATCTGTCTCCCCCCCTTACCAAACAAAATGGAAACTGCCGTGCAGCTATAGAAAGATTAAGAAATAAAACTGACAAGAGGAAAACCTAGTGGTTGGAATCTATGCTGCAGTGGATAAAGAGTGTCTGTCCTTAAGTCCTGCTCCCACAGACAAACTCGTTCCTCCCAAATTTGGTCAGCACTAGAGACGCTGCTTCTTTTGGTCCCACCTGAATGTGACCTTTATGAATTGGCGTGCATATGCTACAGGCAGAATGCTCCTCCATTTAGTAGAAGCCAATTTGTGGTGCTTCACTAATAGGTTTAATTGAAGGTTTAATTGAATCTGCCCAAAATAGTCAAAGCTGCCTTTCATTATTCAAGCGTGTCTGAAGAAGAGAACCAACTTGTTGTTATTCCCTTTGGGGTTCTATACATAGTAAGTCTTGGTGTGCCTTTTGTTGCATTCCTGCTTACCAAATAACTTACGCTGTTTGGGTCTATTTCAGAGTAAGCAAAATAAGATAAGGTAAAGTATCTTCACTATTTCTGCATACATTTCTGCTACAGCCAAATCAAATCTTTCAAACCAAGCCAGGTTATTTTACAGGAGCTGAAATGTTAGCTGTAATATTTTAAATATTGCAGAAAAAATACTGAGGAAAATTCAGTAAGGATTATTTTAAAAAATAAGGAAAATATGCAGTACTCATAAGCCATAGTATGGTCTGAGGATTAACCCCTGTGCCTTCAAGTTGAATATTAGCAATGTTTCATACTAGAACAGATTTTTGTAAGAAGCCTTTGAGTATTGTAAGTGAGAACAAGGTACTCGAGATTCTGACCTACAGTGTGATGCCCACCACATTATACATGGATTTTTTTGGTGAGGTAAATATATTTTTAATATACTTTAAAAGGACAAAGAGAACCTTTGTATCAGAAGACTAACAAATTACTTGGCGGGGGGGTCTCAAAGAAGATGACTTTATGGCACTGTTAGATGTTGCTGGGTTCCTTTAGTGCCTGTAGTCCACTGATAAAGTCTTGACTAGAAATTGTATTCTTAGAATTTTAATGGGGATACAAGTGCATAAGACAGCAAACTATTAGTGCTGATTCAGTCACATGCAATATAAAGGCTGAAGTACTGTGCTCTGTTCAAAAGGAAATTGTTTCAGGGGTGAACAAAACAGCAGAGTGGTTTGCATTGTAGATAGATTTATCTTTTTCCTCTTAATGTGACATGTGAGGGGGAAAATGACTTACTGGATACAGAAAAAAGAAAAGGAGTAGAAAGAAGATTGTCATTTTAATGCCTTGAGTGCTGAATATTCTTTTAGAAGGAGCATTGTTTCTTTTGAGTTCAAGAGAGTACTAAGATGAAAAGGAGTTTCACAAACATTTTAAAACAAAATATAAATGTTGTGCTTTTTTTGTAAAGCTTTCCCACATAAGAACCTACAGCAATCTTTTGTCCTCAGTGAATTCAACATTTAGGATGTGCTACTTAAGACAAGGTTGTGCAAGCTATTTCCAAAGAGATCTTGCATGGTATTTAAACACACATCACAGAACTTTCTCCATAGCTTATACCTATTTGTTATTTATCAAATCTCATTTGCTCTATCTGTAAGTGATGTGTGACAAGGTAAAGGCACTGCAGCCATAAAGGGTTAACAGGTCCTTGCCTGTAACCCATGGCTTCTTGGGGCAAAGTATAAGAGGAGAAGGAAGCCTTTGGAAGTCATTGCCCAAATGTTTACAGCTGATTTGCTTTCATTTTGAAGATAATGCTTGGAGCTGTATTTTTCTTCCCAGGTGGGTTAAACTGTCTACCAGTTTACAGACCCACTCCTCAATAATGTGCTTTAGAAACAGCACCTTGGTCAGATTTTCAAAAGTGACTAGTGCTTTGGTGTTCCCATCTTGAGAGACCTTACAAGGTCTGATTTTCAGAGGGTAGATGCTCAGCATTTTTGAAAATAGAGTCCAGTTTGTCACTTCAAATTGGGAGCCCCCAAATTAAGGAACCCCAAATCACTTTTGAAAAAAATTGGCCCTAAATACTACAATGATAGACCAAATGAAACAACTGATTCTACAGTAAAACCAATGTATGTGTCAAATATCAATGGAAGGGTAACCACCTTTCTGTATACAGTGCTATAAAATCCCTCCTGGCCAGAGGCAAAACCCTTTCACCTGTAAAGGGTTAAGAAGCTAAAATAACCTCACTGGCACCTGACCAAAATGACCAGTGAGGAGACAAGATACTTTCAAAGATGGAGGGGCGGGGAGAACAAAGGGTCTGTCTGTCTGTGTGATGCTTTTGCCGAGAACAGATCAGGAATGGAGTATTAGAACTTGTTAGTAAGTAGTCTAGCTAGAAATGTGTTAGATTTCCTTTTGTTTAAATGGCTGGTAAATAAGCTGTGCTGGAGGAAATGTATATTCCTGTTTTTATGTCTTTTTGTAACTTAAGGTTTTGCCTAGAGGGATTCTCTATGTTTTGAATCTGTTTACCCTGTAAGGTATTTACCATCCTGATTTTACAGAGGTGATTCTTTTACTTTTTCTTTAATTAAAATTCTTCTTTTAAGATTCTGATTGCTTTTTCATTCTTCTTAAGAGCCAAAGGTTTGGGTCTGTGTTCACCTATGCAAATTGGTGAGGATTTTTATCAAGCCTACCCCAGGAAAGGGGGTGTAGGGCTTGGGGGGATATTTTTGGAGGGAAGATGTCTCCAAGTGGGTTCTTTCCCTGTTCTTTGTTTAACACGCTTGGTGGTGGCAGCATAGGGTTCAAGGACAAGGCAAAGTTTGTACCTTGAGGAAGTTTTTAACCTAAGTTGGTAAGAATAAGCTTAGGGGGTCTTTCATGCAGGTCCCCACATCTGTACCCTAGAGTTCAGAGTGGGGAAGGAACCTTGACAGTATGTTAGAAAATCTTTTAGAAAGCTGTTGAATTAGTCTGTATGCTTTGCTGTGCTATTTAAGGATAGCATGTGCCTTGAGCAAGTGCTAAATTGCAGAATATTTATAACATTATCCAAGAGATATATGGGTATTCTGAAGACACAAATTAATATTTTATACATGCATATAATGTTATATATGAAATGTGTCTTAATCAGCAAGATATGATACATTTACCACTTCCTGAGATTTTAAAAAGGATTTCTTCCTTTCCCCATATCTGTCAGTGTCCCTCAGGACACCATCCTCCCTTCAGGGCCAATCACTGAATGACTGCACCCATTCTTGAGGATGCAGTTGTCAGCTCTATGCCAACAGCTCCAAAAATCTGCCTCTTCATTTCACCTTTCCCACTCCATCCACTCCTGAGTCTGGACCTGTCTGACATCTCAACTCAAATTTTCATGGTAGGAAAGGAACATGTATTCCTCTGCACCCCAAATCCTAAAACCAGCAGCTACTTCCTTCCTCCCTTCTTGCTGAGAATTGCGGTGTTCTTCTGATTAACCAGCCTCAGAGACCTAATGTCATTTGATTTCTCCCCTCTGTTCCCCACTCCCCTTTCTACCCAGGTATCAAGGTTCCTTCCCCATCTGAACTCTAGGATACACAGATGTGGGGACCTGCATGAAAGACCCCCTAAGCTTATTTTTACCAGCTTAGGTTAAAAACTTCCCCAAGGTACAAACTTTGCCTTGTCCTTGACCCCTATGCTGCCACCACCAAGCATGTTAAACAAATAACAGGGAAAGAGCCCCCTTGGAGACGTCTTCCCTCCAAAAATATCCCACCCCCCCAAGCCCAACACCCCCTTTCCTGGGGAAGACTTGATAAGAATCCTCACCAATTGGCACAGGTGAACCCAGACCCAAACCCTTGGATCTTAAGAACAATGAAAAAGCAATCAGGTTCTTAAAAGAAGAATTTTAATTAAAGAAAAGGTAAAAGAATCACCTCTGTAAAATCAGGATGGTAAATACCTTACAGGGTAATCAAATTCAAAACATAGAGAATCCCTCTAGGCAAAACCTTAAGTTACAAAAAGACACAAAATCAGGAATATACATTCCCTCCAGTACAGCTTATTTTACAAGCCATTAAACAAAAGAAAATCTAACGCATTTTCTAGATAGATTACTTACCAACTTTACAGGAGTTGTAAGGCTTCCATTCCTGATCTGTTCCCGGCAAAAGCATCACACAGACAGCCCAAACCCTTTGTCCCCGCCCCTCCAGATTTGAAAGAATCTTGTCCCCTCATTGCCCATTTTGGGTCAGGTACCAGAGGGGTTACCTTAGCTTCTTAACCCTTTACAGGTGAAAGGATTTTGCCTCTGGCCAGGAGGGATTTTATAGCACTGTATACAGAAAGGTGGTTACCCTTTCCTTTATATGTATGACAGCAGACTACTGGGAAATCCTGCTAGTTCCTCCTCTATGATGTCTCCAAATGGTCTGCTTCCTTCTCATCACTAATGCCAAAACCTTGGTGCCTGTACCCCAGTCCTCTCTTTCCTTGACTGCTACATCTTTCCTCTGGCCTCCAGGATTCTCTGTGAACCCTTATCCAGTATGCTACCTCTAAAATCATCTCTAGCCTCCCTCCTCTCCTTAAATCCCTGCACTGGCTTCTGTTCTCCTTCTGTATCACATTCATAGATTCATAGAAGATTAGGGTTGGAAGATACCTCAGGGGGTCATCTAGTCCAACCCCCTGCTCAGAGCAGGAACAACCCCAACTAAATCATCCCAGCCAGGGCTTTGTCAAGCCAGGGCTAAGGATGGAGATTCCACCACCTCCCTAGGTAACCCATTCCAGTGCTTCATCACCCTCCTAGTGAAATAGTTTTTCCTAATATCCAACCTAGACCTCCCCTACTGCAAGTTGAGACCATTTCTTCTTGTTCTGTCATCTGCCACCACTGAGAACAGCCTAGCTCCATCCTCTTCCTTGAAGGCTGCTATCAAATCCCCCCTCACTCTTCTCTTCTGCAGACTAAATAAGCCCAGTTCCTTCAGCTTCTCCTTATAAGTCATGTGCCCCAGCCCTATAATAATTTTTGTTGCCCTCCACTGGACTCTCCAATTTGTCCACATCCTTTCTGTAGCAGGGGGCCCAAAACTGGACACAATACTCCAGATATGGCCTCACCAGTGCCAAATAGAGGGGAATAATCACTTCCCTCGATCTACTGGCAATGCTCCTACTAATGCAGCCCGATATGCCATTAGTGTTCTTGGCAACAAGGGCACACTGCTGACTCATATCCAGCTTCTTATCCTCTGTAATCCCCAGGTCCTTTTCTGCAGAACTGCAGCTTAGCTAGTCAGTCTCCAGCCTGTAGTTGTGCATGGGATTCTTCCAGCCTAAGTGCAGGACTCTGCACTTGTCCTTGTTGAACCTCATCAGATTTCTTTTAGCCCAATCCTCCAACTTGTCTAGGTCACTCCTCTGAACCCTATCCCTACCCTCCAGTATATCTACCTCTCCCCTGAGCTTAGTGTCATCCATGATATTGCTGAGGGTGCAATCCATCCCATTATCCAGATCATTAATGAAGATGTTGAACAAAACCGGCCCTAGGACCGGTTGCTGGGGCACTCTGCTTGATAGTGGCTGCCAACTAGATATCGAGTCATTGATCACTACGTGTTGAGCCCAACAATCTAGCCAGCTTTCTATCCTCCTTATAGTCCATTCATCCAATCCATACTTTTTAAAGTAGCTGGCAAGAATACTGTGGGAGACTGTATGAAAAGCTTTTCTAAAATCAGGATATATCACATCCTCCACTTTCCTCATATCCACAGAGCCAGTTATCTCATCATAGAAGGCAATCAGGTTGGTCAGGCATGATTCGCCCTTGGTGAATCCATGTTGAGTGTTCCTGATCACCTTCCTCTCCTCCAAGTGCTTCAAAATGGTTTCCTTGAGGACCTGCTCCATGATTTTTTCAGGGGATAAGGGGAGGCTCAGACTGAGGTCTGTAGTTCCCCAGTTTCTCCTTCTTCCCTTTTTTAAAGATGGGCACTATATTTGCTGTTTTCCAATCATCTGGGACCTCCACTGATTGCCACAAGTTTTCAAAGATAATGGCCAGTGGCTCTCAATCACATCAGCCAACTCCCTCAGCACCCTCGGATGCATTAGATCCAGCCCCATGGACTTGTGCATGTCCAGCTTTTCTACATAGTCCTTAACCTGTTCTTTCACCACTGAGGGCTGCTCACCTCCTCCACATACTGTGCTGCCCAGTGCAGCAGTCTGGGAGCTGACCTTGTCTGTGAAGACTGAGGCTGGGGGAACAGAAAAGCATGGGGTACTTCAGCTTTTTCCAAATCATCTGTCACTAGGTTGCTTCCCCCATTCAGTAACAGTCCCACACTTTCCCTGACCTTCTTCTTGTTGCTAACATACCTGTAGAAACCCTTCTTGCTACCCTTCACATCCCTTGCTAGCTGCAACTCCAGTTGTGCTTTGGCCTTCCTGATTACACCCCTGCAAGCTCAAGCAATATTTTTATACTCCTCCTGAGGCATCTGTCCAAGTTTCCACTTCCTGTAAGCCTCCTTTTTGTGTTTAAGCTCACTGAAGATTTCTCTGTTAAGCCAAACTGGTTGCCTGCCATATTTGCTATTCTTTCTACACATCAGGATGGTTTGTTCCTGCACCATCAATAAGGTTTCTTTAAAATACAGCCACCTCTCCTGGATGCCTTTCCCCCTCATATTAGGCTCCCAGGGGATCCTGCCCATCAGTTCCCTGAGGGAATCAAAGTCTGCTTTTCCCAGGCTCTCCTTTCTTCCTTTTGACAGGATCTTGAACTCAACCATCTCATGGTCACTGCTGCCCAGGTTGCCACCCTCTTCTACTTCCCCTACCAATTCTTCCCTGTTTGAGCATCAGGTCAAGAGGAGCACGGCCCTAGTTGGTTCCTCCAGAACTTGCACCAGGAAGTTGTCCCCAACACTCTCCAAAAACTTCCTGGATTATCTGTGCATTCGGGTTCTTCATACTCCCCTTTGTGCATCGAATACAGCTTGTGACTGAGCATTTCTCTTCTAGACAATAAGGTATGGGTAGTTCAAGTGTTCATCTTAATTCTGCCCAGGAGACTGTGGGCATGTCTACACTACAGCCCTAAATCAACCTATGTTAGGTCAATTTACAGCCACTGCAGTAATTACTGGGTGGCTGATGTCAACACTATGCTCCTTCTGGCGGTGGTGAGTGTCCTCACGAGGAGCACTTCCGCTGACTGAAGAGGGGCAGCATGGAGGGTTGAGAGTCCAGGCTCTCAGCTCTGCGCAGCTCCCTGCTGGTAGCCCAGCTATGCCCCTCCCGCCCGGGCTCTCTGCTCCCCGCTCCTAGAGGGCAGCCACCCAAGCTTCTCGCCTCCCTGAGTAGGGTGTAGGGAGCCTCCAGGCAGCAGCCCAACTGGGAGTTGGGAGCTGGGCTTTAGCTACCCATTTTTCTTGTCAATTTCATGGCTTCCTTGTGAAATTGACAAGACAGCCCATGGAAGTAATGCAGTGTCTACACAGACTAGTGTCATCCTAATTACACCGACATATGTTATGTCTCTCGTGGAGGTGTGGTAATTATGTTGGTGTAGTAGGGCACTTACATCGGCAGGACGAGGCTATAGCATGTACATCAGGTCAACATAAGCTGCCTTACATCGACCCAAATGTGTAACATAGGCCAGGCCTGTGTGAACCTCACTAAAAGTGCTTTTATTTGGTTTAATCATCTGTACTTGTTTTACTATTATGTACTGTAAAAAACCTTGTGAAAAACCTGGATGCTCTATGGAGGGTGGGGAGAGTGTTCAGCTTTTATTTTTAACAGATGTGCTGTTTCCAAATCCTTTAAGTAAGCCCTGCTAGAAGATGCCTGGTAAATGTTAACAAATTTGAAAGAGCTGGATAGTTTGACACGACATGAAACTGTACTGAATTTTTAAATAAAGCAGCTCAAATAAATTGGATGTAAAAGTGTTGGCTGACCTGAAACTTTAAAATATTCCCATTTTGCTAATTTTGGAAATGGATGAATTTCACCCCTCCCATCAATAAAAAAAAATGGATCAGGAATCTGTCTTTGGTGATCCAGGGCAAATCCACTTTCTAACTAACTGTTTGGAGTCATTCCTGGCTAGTGCAGTAAAATTTGTATGACTGACAGATTTCTCAGCCTTTTACCAAATGGAAACTGGGAAGAATAAATATTAATTGCATCCAGAAAAGAGTATCTAATCTTCCTCTGCAGACCTTTGTACTACAGAGACTCAGTTACAGTGAGTTTGCTTTGCTGGTAAGAAGAGTCAGTATATTTCATGTTGCATAGAAAGTAGATTTCTGAGGATGTGAACAAAAGTATCTTTGGGGGGTCAGTGGTTGTATGTGCTGAAGGAGGAACACTCACAGCTACTGTATTATTTTACATTATTCATTTTCAGAGAAAAAGGCAAGTGTTCCTGCTGCATGTATATTTATATACAAGCCCAGCAGTATAGATGTGGGTGCATTCCTGGGTCATTAAAAAGACATTAACAGCCTGATTAGTCCTATTATTTTTATTGCATAATTCTATATTACAGTAAATTTTGATACTGCACAACAAGAACCGAAAAAGATATTCGAAGTCAAACCCAACAACCACCTCCATCAGCAATTGTTCAATTTCAGTGGCTTTCTTGGTAGAGATGAATTATTAGGATGGAAAACCAATGAATTCCAAAATGGGTTGAAGCTTTTGAGGCATGATAGAAATGGATAAACTGAATTTCCAGCCAGACCACTTTAAGGACCTCACTAGAGATCGATCTTGGTAGTACTCAAACTCTAACAAGGATGGGCCCCTTACGGTTTGCCATGCTGATGATTTGCCCCATATTAGATATTTAAGCTGGGATTTTCAAAGGCACCTAAGGGAGTTAGGTGCACAAATGCTGTTGAAATTCATTGGGATTTGGATGCCTTGGAAGCCCCTTTCATTATCCTAGCCTTATTCTAGTAATTGGTTGGGAAAAGAAAGCCTTTTTTTCATATTACTGTATAAATATTGATTAAAATTTTCAAATGCGGGTGTCTAAAGTTAGGCATCCAAGTCTGAAACTGCTGGCCATTGTGTAATGACTTGTTTTTACTATACAGAGTAATTTGTCACAATGTACTTAATTCAGTTGTTGATAAATTGTATAGTCAGTTGCTGGACCTCACACTTTGGTTAGTTATGAAACATTCAAGAGACCAAATAATAAACCTGACTAGCATTGGTTAATATAGTACAGGAAAAAGGGTCTGTGGAAAAAGAAGCCATCTCATGCAGTGATGTTACATTCACCTTGCACAGAAGGAGTGCTCCCCAAGTTACACAATTTCAGCTGGTATTATTTATGATGATTGTACAAGTTACACATCTCTTTACATGGCATTAAAATCCAACCCATTGGTTTGTCCCAGTTCCCTAACTTTGTTTTGGAAACTAACATTCCAGGTACAGGTCTGTGAAGGGACTTCCCTAGCTTGTAGTAAAACATACATTCATTCTAACTGCTTATGCCAAATACTTACTTCAGGAAATGCAAGGAGTTATGGGATATTTTAGCATAAATGAATTGGATTATGGTATAGGCCAGTTTAGGTTAAGTCACTGGTACAATATTAGTGCTTAATGTTATTGGTGCTTAATGCACACTAATAATATGATGCAGATTTTATATATATAAAAAAATAGGCACTAGCCAGCACGTTAGTCACCACTGCGCTATTACACATCTTTCTTAATCCATACTCTCCATAAAACTGAACAAAAAATGCTATATAAACTGTATCCTTTTTCTCTATGTATTTCTGTGCAAGAGGCCTGATCCAACGAAAAATGAAATCAAAGGAAAGACTGTCGTTGATTCCAGTGGCAGTTAAATGGCTAAATTACAAATGTGAAAGATGTACTCAGCTTGCCCATTTTGGAGCAAAGCAGTCAAAAGTGATTTCGTTTTTAAACAAAATATTTTCTGGAGGCTGTTGCAGAAAGATACTGAGTTACTCTGCATACAATTTGAAAATCTAAATTGTCTTCATTCTTGTTTCAACTTGGTTACCATGTAAGTACAGAAACATTTTAATAATCGTATGCACAACAACATCTTAATGAATCATATTATACACCCTAATGAGGTGTCATGTCAAAGATATATCTTAACAGCTCTGAAAGAGCCAAAATGTTTTAGCTGGTTTAAAAAAATAAACGATGACCCAATTGGATTCCATGAAGGGGTTCTTGTGACCTATTTAATGTGTGTAAATATTTACATACATTAAGACTACTCCAACTACCAGTTACATTGTATTTCATCATATCAGCTCAAGGACTTATAGTCCTGTCACTGCTTTTCTGCAGGAAGGAGGCGTCATGTTCCCAAGACCTCAGTGCTTTTCATTGCCCTGCATCTAAGGAGAAATGTTGAAGTGACAGGACTGTAGCAGAGCACGACATTCATTCCTTCTCATTAACACTGGCAACAGGATGGTGACAATACTGACAACCAAACAAAACATCAGTGAAGCATAGGCTGACAGGAATGTGTGGTGTCTGCATGATGGTGAGGGATTTAAAAATTAAAGGTGTCTTGGAAGGTTTTGGAGAAGACATGGAATGACAGGGGGAGTACTTTTATCCTTGTGTGTTATGACACTTGAGGCGAGTCTCCCTTTCATCCTACTCAATTCATTCACAGTCCTATTGGTTGAAATGAAATATTTGTTACAGTATTTTTCATCCACAAGTTAGTATCCCTATTTCACAGCTGAGAAAACTGAGGGGGAAAGGGTGCCTGAGCATCAGGTGCCTTCAATGGAACTATGCCATTTTTACACCAGGTGAGGATCTTGCCCAGAGTATTTAAGTAACTGGCTCAAAGACAAACAGCAAAGCAGTGGCAGAGTCAAGAATAGAATTTAGGTCTCTTGGCTTCCAGTCTTATGCCCTGTACACTGGATCACATTGCCTTAAGCTAAATGCCTGAAAATATTTTCAGGTAAGGGGCACAGACAAATCTGAGGTACAGAGCAGGATATGAAAAACTAATGAAAAAGACAAGACCAAACTAGACAGAAGATAGTATGGTATTGATTTTCCTTTTGATTTATGATGTGCAAAGTGAATCAAGTCCACACCAGTGATATATAAACTTAGCCCTTTAAAAAAAGCCAATGTCACAAAGCTGCAAACAATTATGAGCCAAATCAGATGAGAGGAAGAATTTAATTGGAAAAATGTGAATGACAACTGGTAATTGTTTAAGAATACTTTACTAGATGCTAAAAATCTACAATTGAGGAAGGAGGCCCTTTTGGTTTTTAAAAAAATGAGCTGGTTTAGAGGGGAAGCTATAAATATATAGCAACTGGCAAAAAATGGACTTTGGCAATAATGAATATAAATCAGAAGCAAGGAATTGTAGAAAGTTTCTCAGGGAGGCAGAGGGACACAAGGAGAAATCTATGGGCAGCAGAGTTAAAGACTGTGATGGGGCTCAACTCACCGCTGTGGCGACTCCTGCTGGCTGTCCTAGGGATTATCTTAATTTGCCAGTGCACCCTCACATCTGCTGGCATCTCACTCACTGTCACCTCTGTTCCTGTATCCACATCTCTTCCAAGAACTGCAGCATCCCCATCAGCAACACTGCCCTCCAGCTGTGCCACAAACAGTGCTCCCCCCTTCCAGGGGATCTGCCATCCACTGTTCAGCCACTTCACTTCAATGGCCAACTGCAGTCCATTACCCCAGGGCAACCTCCCATGTGACTCCAGCACCCTCTTTGCCCTTGTGTCAGAGGCTCAGTCTGTGAACCCCTAGAAGCCAGCCAAGAGCTGTCCCTTGCTCACTTGGCTCCTGATAGCAGCACTGCTCTGTCCAGGGTGCTGGCAGTTCTCTCAGCCCTTCAGGGACCCAACCTAGCCCTTCCTCCCTAGACTCCTAACAGAGAGCTGCCTCCTTCTGCCCTGCAGCTCCCTTTTCATATGGGCCTGCTTTGCCCTCATTGGCTGTTCCCTTCAGCCCTTCTCTGATTGGCTGTCTCTCGTGCAGCCTCCCTAGGGCAGGTTTTAACCCCTTTTCTGCCAGTGTGGGGGAGATTCCTCACCACAAAGACAGCAACAAATTTTAAAAGCATATTAGGAACAACAAGAATCCTGACAATGCTAGTGGTCCATTAGTAGATGGAAATGGTAGACTTATCAACAATAAAGCAGAAAAGGCAGAAGTGTTCTGTAAATTTCTCTTCTGTGTTTGGGGAAAAAAACAGAACACTTTCTCCATTCCATAGGTCTCTCAGGAAGATGTTAAACAGCAGCCAATAAAGGTAGCCATTTTTAAAATCAGCAGGTCCAGATAACTTGCAGAGAGTTTTAAAAGAGCTGGCTGAGGAGCTAACTGGACCAGTAATGCTGATTTTCAATAAATCTTAGAATGGGGAAGTTCCAGAAGATTGGAAGAAGGCTGATGTGCCAATATTTAAAAGGGGTAAATGGGATTACCTGGGTAATTATAAGCTTGTCAGTCTGACATTGATCCTGGACATGACAGAACCATAACTAGGGATTTTAGTGCCCAGGGTGAGCAAACATATTTCCGCCCCCTAGAGGTGATGTGGGAGGGGACACAGGGTCACTTGCTTCCCCACCTCCCCCAATTTCTGCATTGCATGTAGCACAGAGGTTTTCAAACCATCACCTCTGCCAGGAGCTGGCAGATCAGTAGCTGGTGGGAGTCATCTGACCAACTTGCTCTGCCCCTGGCTCTGTGTGTTGTTTTGAGCTGGGGCACTGGGTGGCTGCCTAGCAGCCCTTCCTGCCCAGCATTTCTCCCTGCCCTGCTCCCTGAGCCAGGCTGCTTCAGCATGCCCAGGTGCTCCCCAGGCAGGGCAAGTGGCACAGCTGTGAGCTGCACTCCCGATATGCTCTTGCCTCTCCCCTGAAGGAGCCCCATACCAGCCAGTGATCCCCTCTAGAGCTGCAGAGCCAGGAGCACCAGGGCAGTAGGGAGTGAGTATCTCAGGGAGCATCTCATAGCAAGGGCTGGCTCCATGGGTTGTCGCTGGCTGGGCTCCTTTGGGGGAGAGGCAAAGCTCAGAGCTGTGCTACCCATCCTGCCTAGGGAGCCCCTGGCCATGCAGAGGCAGTCTGGCTTGGGAAGCAGGGAGGGCTACTTGGCAGCTGACCTGTGTCCTGGCTTCCACAGCACCGAGAGCCAGGGGCCCTAACAGGCCAGGGGGCTCCCACCAGCTTCCAATCTGCCAGCTCCTGACAGGAGGTGACTGTTTTCAAACTGTGAAGGTCTCCTAGGGGGTGAGCCCCACAGCTTGAAAACCTGTGCTAAATGGAAGGCAGAAATCTGGGGGGCACATGACCCTGCATGCTCCCCCATGCTGCCCCATTTTTCCATCCCCATGGCTTCATGCCCCAAGCTGTTGGCCCACTCGTGCCCCCTCCTCCCCCCAGTTAGGGTCCTGGGGCAAGACAATGGATCGGCTAATATGACATTCAGTTAATGCAGAATTAAAGGAAGGAATATAATTAACACCAATCAACATAGGTTTATGGAAAATAGATCCTGTCAAACTTTTTTTTTAAACAAGATTAGAAGTTTGGTTGATAAAAGGTAATAGTGTTGATGTAAAAATATACTTAGACTTCTCAAGGCATTTGACTTGGTATCACATGACATTTTTATAAAAAACTAGAAAGATATAAAATAAATATGGTACACAATAAATGAATTAAAAACTGGCTAACTAATAGGTCTCAAAATGTAACTAAGAAAGAAGAATCATCATCAAATGGGCGTGTATTTGGGGGTCCCACAGGGATTGGTTCTTGGCCCTATGCTATTTAACATTTTTATCAATGACTTGGAAGAAAACATATCATCATCACTGGTAAGATTTGCAGATGACACAAATCGTGGAAGTGGTAAAAAATGAACAGCCGGATCACTGATTCAGAGCAATCTGGATTGCTTGGTGAGCTGGGCTCAAGCAAACAATATGCATTTTAACAGGGCTAAATGTAAATGTACACATCTAGGAACAAAGAATTTAGGCCATATTTACAGGATGGGGGATTCCATCCTGGGAAGCAATGATTCTGAAAAGATTTGGCAGTCATGGTGGATAATCAGCTGAACATGAGCTTCTAGAGTGATGGTGTACCCAAAAGGGATAATGATATCCTTGGATGCATAAACAAGGGAATCTTGAGTAAGAGTATAGAGATTATTTTACCTCTGTATTTGGCACTGGTGCAACTGTTGCTGAAATACTGTACACAGTTCTGGTGCCCACAGTTCAAGAAGATTGTTGATAAATTGGACAGGGTTCAGAGAAGAGCCACCAGGATGATTAAAGTACTATAAAACATGCTTTATAGTGATAAGCTAAATATACTGAACTTCTTGAGCCTAACAAAGAGAATGATAATGGGTGATTTGATTACAGTCCATAAGTACCTACATGGGGAACAAGAACTAGAGAAAGGTTTAGCATGAGCCAATCTCCGGAAGTTGAAGCTAGACAAATTCAGACTGGAAATAAGGTATACATTTTGAACAGAGTAATTAATTATTGGAACAATTTAGCAAAGATCATGGCAGTTTCTCCATCACTTACAATTTCTAAATCAAGATTGGATGTTTTTCTAAAAGATCTGCTCTAGGAATTATTGTGGGGAGGTTCTATGGCCTGTGTTATACAAGAGGTCAGACTAAATGATCACAATGGTTCTGTGTGGCCTCGGAATCTATGAATCTATACTTTTAAACACACTGTGGATTTTGTGTCTCTTTACACTCTCTAAAGAGCTTAGGGAAGGGACCATGCATTGTCATGTCTAGTACAGCAGCAAGCACACTGCCAAGTGTACTTAAGTAACAAACAATTAATAAAATAAAAAGCTAAACTAAACTAGATGCAAGGATATCTGGAAGAGTCAAAATGGGAGTTTGACTATTTTGACAAAAAGGAATTTTGTAGCAAAGTGAAAACTTACAGAACTCCAACCAGAACTTAGTGAACTACTTTCACTAAGAACATTTTGTATTGAACAAAGGAACACACACAAACAAAAAGAAAATGAAAAGTCAGCACCTACCCTCAACATTTCCACACACAGCCTGAAGCTTCTGAATATTGTCAAATGTTTCTTTCCTACATCTTGTAGTGTCTGTGCTGCTACAAAAGCTTAATCAAGTATAGATTGAACATGAATTGTTGGCAGGTTGAGACTTAACTTTATATCTGATTTTGGCCTGCAGTAGGACAGCCCTGTCTTAATCAGTTTTACTCTAACAGTTTTGTTGTGTTTGTTCTTTTAGCACTAGATAAAGTGAATGGAATTGAAAAAGTAAAGCCATAAAGTTTTTCCAGACACAGAAGAATGCAGAAATCCACTGGGTATTTTGTAGACCTGAGCAATATTGCTAAATGACCCCCCCCAAACCCTTCTTTGGTGTCTTTAAGCAGAGCACAACTGAATCACATTTATTCACTGATTTGTTTGTATTTTTTTCCTCCATGGACTGATTGTAGACAGTTGTCTGTATTAGTAATAGTAATAAAAATTCACAGCTAGAATATCTATGTGAATTAATACCTATATTGCAATAGTGTCTAGAGGGCTTAGGTCTGTTTGGGCCCCAACTGTGCTAGGCACTGTACCAACATATATTCATGAAAGTCCCAGACCTCAGTCTCCAACACAACATAACAGGGGGATGAAAAAAACAAGGAAGTGTGTGGGAGGACGGGTAACCAAAATAATGATGTTTTAGTATGGACTAGCTGAGTTGTCACATCAGTTAGGTGGTATTGTCTCTATTATGTGATTCGACAGCCTTTCAAGTGCAAATACTTGTGGAAATTAAATTTTACATGTAAACATGTGAGTACTTACGCATGACTCTGACATTCATTTTCTGCAAACATTTATGCCAAGCAAACTCAATTGTTCAAATATTTATAGAAAGCAAATGCAAAAGGGTATGAACATGGCCAAAGGCAATTCATTTAACTCTTTTTTTCCCTCGTTGCTTGTGCAGCTTTGATATGTTGCCATTAGCCCAGTTATCCACTGAGGCCCCAATTCAGCAAAGCACTTACAATATGCTTCACTTTAAGCATGTGAGCAATCACATCCCAATTCAGGAAAGGATTTAAGAATATGCTTCAGTGCTTTAACAGGGATGGTCTTAAGTATGTGCTTAAAATTAACCTCAATGGGACTTAAATACTTTGTTAAAAAGGGATGGGATCATTCATCGGCTTAAAGTTAGGTACAGACTTAAGTGCCTCCATGTTTTGTGCTGTCGTGTGTGTGGTCCACACATACACATACCTTGAATGGATGTGTGTGAGTGGGGGCAGATTGAAGAGTAAGAGAGAGTGCAAAAGAGCTATTAACCATTGCCAGGGCTAGAGAGGGATAAATATGGTTTTCTCCAACCCCGCCTTGTACTGTAAAGTGTCCTAGATTTTGAGTGTGTCTTTAAAAGCTTAAATTTTCCCCTTTGTGTCTTTGCACATTCATGTATTGCAGTTTATAGACAAAGACTTACCTCAAATGGATGCTCTTTTGAGAGGCTTAGCTGTAGATGTGTGCCTGTGCACATGTGGCTAAATAAGCAACAGAACTGGAGTTAAAAATAAACTAATGTTCCAGAGCCTTTAGTGCAGGGTTATTTTCATGCTCCTTCCTCCCCTTTCCAGTTACAATGGTTGACCTAGTGAACATTAAAAATGAATGATCTATTCTAGCTCCACCTAAATAAAGTACCTTTGTTTCTTAATTAGCTATTGATTTTGCCACACTAGAACTTCACTGACTGTTTTAGATATACTAGAACTGGTAAAGCATGCAGGGGGCAGGAATCATCCTCCCATGCCTTGCAGTGTCTCAGCAAGGCTCTGTAGAAGCTATGCCAGTCAAATGGCTGAAGCTGACTCTGTGGTCCCTTGTACTGTGGGCACTGGACTACATGGGAGGATTTTCAGGAAATTCAGAAAAGCACTTAAGCAGGTTTTAGCTTTAAGATTAAATCCCAGTGAAAACAAGTTCTTAAGAACTGTCTTTAAGCAGGGCACATACATCTCCAAAACAAGTGAACAGTGTGTACAAATCTGGTTCACAGCTGTGGAGTAAGTGTCAGATTTGAGAATTTTTGCATGTGTTCTAGTCTCAAAGAGTGAAGCTGAATGCAGGGTAAGTTGAACAACAGGAACTTTAATAAAAGTTGTCCACGCAGCACAGTTGCTTCCAGCTGAACTTCTCACATTCCTTCTTCCACTGGCATCTCCTCAATAACAGTCCCTTTGGGCAATGTGGGCCCTCTGATTCCAGTTCCACTGATCATTATACAGTGGGGGGAAAGTGACTGAGCATTCATTGTCAGAATGAAGGAGTATGAATCCCCATTATCATGTACTAATAAACTCTGTGGTCATCCAGAGTCAGCTAAGAAGATTTGGAATCCATATTTAGGCGTGTATCTGATTTAATTATTTTATAAATATTGTATATATTATGGTAGCACCATACCAAGATGTGGGCCCCATTGTTCTAGGCCAGCGATACTCAGACTGAAGCTCGCAAGTGGCTCTTTAATGTGTCCCCTGCCGCCCTTTGCGGCACATGATATTAAAACACTGTGATTTAATTATTAATGAATGTTAATTAACAACCAATCCAGGATGCTTTTACTATGTTCTTAACCAATTGCAGTTGATAAAGTAATAATACTTGGTCACTTTGCTATGAGAATAATATATTTTATAGTTTATCTATATAGTTTATATATTGTGGCAAATTGCTGGCAGTACTATGATGGGTCTCGCGCTTTCTCTTCTTGGTGGGGGGGGTTCAGGGCACTGTTTCTCACCCCTGAACTGGGGTATTAACTGCCCCACTAGTGTCGTAGAGGAGGGGAGTGGAGCGGGAGGGACCCGGGCCCGCCCTCTACTCCGGGTCCCAGCCCAGGGGCCCTAGGGATAGCGGTAAACCACTAGAACTAGCGGTTCCTTCCCCTGGGCTACTTCCCTCTCCTGCCCTTCAGCTTGTGGGGCTTCCTGCCCTCCCTCTGCACAAACCAGGTGTCCCTTTACCTAGGGTCTTGGTCTTCTTAGACCACCGCAGCACTTCTCCAAACTCTCCTCTGCTTCCCTCCAAACTGCTCTCTGCTCCAACACCAATCCACTCTGCTTCAACTCCTCCAAAATGCTCTTTCCTCCAAAGCAAATCCACTCTGCTTCAACTCCTTCTCTTGTCTGATTGAAGCAGGGGGGTTTTATCACGTGACTGGCTTCGGGTGCTTTAATTGGCTTCAGGTGCTTTAATTAATTTATAGCAAACTTTCTTCCCTCTACAGGGAATAAGGCTCCCTTCTAACACTCTCCTGCTTTGGCAGATGGAGTTTCCTGTGACTGTGGGGCCGTTTTCCGATCCTCGGTCCGTTCATGTATCCGGGCGGAGTTCCTCTGGGTGTCCACCGACTCCCTTGATGCTTTTGAGGAGCAGTGGGCGCTGTCCAAGGTTCTCTGCTCGGTGTCCCCATCCGGTTCCCTTTGTTTGACCCTTTGATTGTGGGAGAGAGTAAGGGACCCCAGCTCCAGCCATTTGCTGCTGCGGACACCACCACCTTAGAGGGGCCCTTTCACACGTGTGTGCACGTGCCCCCCCCAGATTGTCCACCCCACAGCCTGCCCCTCTTGTTGGGTGCTTTCAAAGGAGGGAACTGTTGGTGACACTGGGCGTGGTGCCAGGTAACTCAAGGGGGTGGCAGACCTTGAGAGTCGATGAAGCCCCCTCACTCTGGGCCACCAGGTAACTCGGAAGGGTGGAAGACCACGAGAGTCGAGGAAGCCCCCCGCCCTGGGCCCAGGCAAGCTTGAACACTTCCCTCCCCTGAAGCTAATGAGAAAACAATTGTGATTGGCTGCTGTGTTACACATTGCATATGCTGTTGTTTTTTCTTTGTAAGTGTGTTATGCAAATAAAAACACCTTTTTTTGCTTCAAAAAAACCCACTCTCCTGCTGCCCTCTGGCCATGCTGTATCACAATATATAAACTAAATATTTCCTGTCATACTGTTTAACTATGAATATTTAGTGCTATAGTAAATGAAACAATGAATTCAAACTACTCTGGCTTTTTTGGGTAGCGTTGATTGCTAATTTGGCTCCTGAATCTCTGAGGTCTGAGTATCACTGTTCTAGGCACTGTACAAACCCATAGGCAGGCCCTGCTTACAGTCTGAGCAGACAAGACAGACAACAGGTGGGAAGGGAAACAGAAAGGTTAAGTAGCTTGCCCCCCTCACAAAGTAGGTCAGAGGCACAGCTGGGAAATGAGCCCAGGTTTCTTTAAACCCAGTCCAGTACACTATTCCCTGGAGCATGCTGCTTCTCACATTGAAATTAAAGAAACATTTTGAATAGTTGTTTTTAATTCACCAAAATATTGTCAATATATTTTTATAAAAAGGATATTGTGTGTTAAATATACATAGCATTTACGTTTTAAAGAACTGTATCTGACACCTTCAGGGGATGGATTCATTCTGACAGATGTTCTCTCTTACTGCTGTGACCCTGTGAAATGGAAGTTACTGTTTTGAGTCTCAGATTCTTACTTTCTCTTGTCTTTGCTTGAATGTTTACACTTGAGAAACCTCAAATTTCTGACTTTTCTTTTTTTGCCCCAAAACCACAAAATCACGCTGTGATATGTTTAAATCTTTACTATTCATTCTTGTTGCCAAAGAAGCCTAACACAGCCACTTTGGGTCTGATCAGTGCCCACTGCAACCTATGGGAACTTTTTCATTGACGTCAAAGAGCATAGGATCAATGTCCTAATCATTAAGGTCCAGAGGCAATAAATCTCTTAAACACATGCTTAAGATTAAGCCTGTAGGTCCATCTGTATTCAGAATAAACACTTAAACATACGCTTAATGCTTTGCTGAATCAGGGCTTAAAAAAATCACTACAAGAAAAAAGCTTCTTTTTATTATTCTAACTCTTCATGACTTTATTTACTAACATTTAGTAAATAATTGGTGAGTTAGTTACAGGAGGCAGCTGCCCTAATGCTCACAGCCAAAGTTCCCTCTAATTTTTTACATCCATGTGCGGAATGAATTTTGTTATGTGCACCAATATGGAGGTGATGTGTGGTGGGGGTGGGGCTGAGGGGTTTGAAATGTAGGAGGGGGCTCAGGCTGGGGCATAGGCATGGGATGTGTGGTGGGATGAGGGCTCTGGCTGGGGGGTGCAGGCTCTGGGTTGGGGCCAGGGAGGAGAGGCTTTGGGTATGGGAGGGGGTTCAGGGGTAAGGCAGAGGGTTGGGGTGTGAGGGCTCTGGGGTGGGGCTGGGGATGAGGGGTTTGGGGTGAAGGCTGCCCCGGGGCTGTGGCAGGGAAAGAGGACTCTCCCCTCTCTCACCGCAGCAGCCTGGGCCCAGGGGAGAGTGCTTCTCCCTGGCCGCTGCACCTCTGGGGCTGGGGCCAGGGGAGAGGTGCCTCTCCCTGCCTGCGCGGGCCTTGATAGCCTGCTCTGCAGCCGTGCAGCTTAGAGGGAACTTAGCTCACAGCATAAGCATGGAGAAATGTGAAAAGACCATTCACCTTGCCTTTTCTGATGCACTTAAAGCTTGATTAGGGAGTGGCATCATGACATTGGTGGGAGCTGAATTCCAGGTTCTTGGGACCCTTTAATGCATTATTTTAATGTTAAAGAAGTCACTTTATTTAAAATATCCAGGTCAGCATGAAATATAAGTGATAACACACGTCTAGAGTGCCCAGGCTCAGCACAAAGCAGGTCATACTTAAAGGTCAGGATGGATTATTTGGCAGTTGTCCCAAAGTCCTAGACAAGGAGTCTGATGGGAGTTTTTCAAAACATTCCCCTGGAAGATGCCTGTATTGATACAAAGCCATTTGTCCTTCAGGGTGACTGGCTGCCCTGCAGCTACCATACAATTCAGTTTTAATGATCACTACTTACAATGATCAGTTCATTATAATGATCAATTTCAGTAAATCTAACGCCTCATGATAATGGACTGATCCTGTAAATAGTGGTCACTAACACGGAATTACATGGTAGCGGCAGGGCAGTCAGTCACCCTGAAGGACAAGTGACCTTGATCTAACATTGACCCTGTCCACTGTGATGTACATAAGAGCCAGTGACATGGCGGAGCTGCTTCTCTCCCCAATGAGAAACAAAACCAACCAAAACCCAATGTCTGGTAGTGTATGTGCAGAGGCTTTTGTTACAACAATTTGGAGATTTTGCAGTTCATTGAAACAATGCCCACAGAACCCGATCTTTCTCATTTGCAACATTTCAAAATCCCTCCGGTTATCCTATAAACAAGACATATGGAGCGAGGGGTTATCACTATTAAAACCAAGATCTTTTTCCATTGTTTTCCAAAAAAACTATGAATACTGATATAGTTACACAGCCTCGGATCCAGAAAGGGACTTACGAGTGGCATGCTCACCATTGTAGCACTTAATGTTTGGTGCTGGGAAAACCACGTGACTAAAACTGTGATCAACAAAGCCTGTGTTAGGTGCCTACTCTCCCTATGAAATGAATGGGGAGAATTAGGTGGGGAAGCATGAGATCCACAGAAGCCAGCACACTAGCCGCCTACAGGAGATGCCAATAAAAGGAATGTGTCCTAAGCCTAACTGTGCATAAATACTTAAATGGTCACTGGGCCTGATAGGGAGAGCAAGAGAATGCTCTTCATTCACCTGGGAAACCCAGCATCCAGTCACCCTGCTCCAGTTACTGTTTAATTATTTATACACAACGGAATAGCTTGAACAGGGGAGACTGCAAAAGCTCCACATTAGAATATTCCATAGTTCAGTGATTTGGGCACCTCCCTCCCTCTTAGAGTTGGGAGACCCTTGTTCAAATCTCTTCTCTCCCTCAGGCAAAGATGAAAATTGAAACTTGGTCTCCCACATCCCAGGTGAGTACCCTAATCACTGGGTTAAAAGTTAAGGTGGGCACCTCCTGCTCTACCCAGATTTTGAATGGGGCCTAGGGAACTATTGTAGTGGAAATTGAGGCACCAAGTGAGTTTAGGTGTCTACAGGGTCAGATGGCAGCCACGGAGGGGTTTTGTGAATCACAATAGTGCCTAAATCTGGGATGTAGGTGCCTAAGGCCCTTTGGAGAATCTGGGCCACAGTAACTTGAGATCCACATTCTAACATCAAGGCTTCTCTTTAGGATGTGATGTTTTAAGATCCTCTGCTAATGCAAATCAGCTTAACTGCTCCAAGTCAATGGAGTAGTGCCAATACACACCAGCTGAGGATTTGGTCCTTATTTACTTTTTACTATTTAGTCTTCTTTTAAAGCACTTATCCCTAATGGTTCCAGCTGCAGTTATAAGGCTTGCATGGGGCTTCCTTATGTAACAGCATTTAATAAATATAGTATTGAAAGGAAAGTCACAGTGACATTCTTTAATTCATGTTCAAGTCATTGATTAGAGCCAGTTATGATTATTCACAGAAGGAAACGTTGTCCAAATAGGTCCTTATAATCAAATTCAACTGTAATCCGGGGTGACTGGGAAACCATTCATTAGGAGGAGTTTCTCTTAAGTCCAAGGAAAATATCTGGAAGGACAAAGTATAAAAAGACAAAAAAGCAAACCAAGGAAAATCAAGACGGAATAAAAAAGGATATTAATTTCCGTGCAACATTTGATGATATTGCTGTGCTAAATACTTGTGAAGGTCTCTGATCCCTGTTGCAGAGAGGTTAGGGACTAGATGAAGTGCCACTTTAGGTGCTTAAACCCCAGAATCAGGTCCTAGTGGGATTCACAAAACCCCACTTAGCTGTTCCAAAATCCTGTAGGCTCCTAAATTCACCCAGCACTTAAATGTTTGCATTACAAGTTCCCTCAGTGCCTATGTTTCTGCCTCTGAGCATGTACAGTGTTGCTCCATGCCAGGTGTCCAGATGCCTGAGACGCAGAATGCTATCCAGAATGCTATGCAAACCAGGCGATAACAGCCAGAACCCACTTGGGGGACCCAATCTGGTAAGCAGGCTCTGAGGCAACTTAGTGGATCAGGACCCTATTGGTGAGCTTATATAAAGTGTGGGGGGAGGCCCTCCCTGGTAGCTTTTAGCCCAGTGGTTAGGGTACTCATCTGAGATGTGAGAGGCCCCCAGTTCAAGTCCCCTCTCCACTTGAGGGAGAGACAAGATAGGACAGGGATCTACCCCCTCCCAGGGGGCTATGGGATTTTCTGATGTGGGGCTTCCTCAGTCTCTCCTGTTGAAGCTGTTCCACTGTGGCTTAAATAATGAAAGAAAATTAGTCCAAAGATACAGAGCTCAAGCATGACAAGGATTTTGTATCCTATTCACCTGGGCATCAGGATGTCCCCTAGTCCAGAAATTGGGGCACACATCTGAGAAGTGGCAGAGCCATGTTCAAATCCCTTCTCCTGGTGAGGTGCAGTGGGGGACTTGAGCTGGGTATCATCTACAACCCAGGTGAGTGCACTAACTACTGAGCTAAGTGTTATCAGGGAGCTCCTCCTTTGCCATTCCCCCACACCTAGCTTCTAGTAAAAATGGTGCAGGCACCTCATGCCCAGAGAGGGCTTGAAGCTGAGAATCCCAAGCAGGTTCGGGAGCTGAACTCCATGAAAGCGGCAGGGCTTAGGACACACCCCTCTCCTTGGCATCTCCTATTGGCTAGCTTAGGCAGCTCCCTGCCTAGCATGCTCGCTTTTGTGAATCCCATTCTAAGGCACCTCTCTCTCCCCATTCATTGTATAGGGAGCCTAGGCATCTAATTTAGGCTTTGTGAATCCAGCCTGAGCTGTTTAACTCCATTACATTTTGAAAGTAACTCTTTGGGAGGAAAATATTTTCTTAGAAGTCACCTTGTGGACTCTTGGGTCCAAATCCTGCTCATTTTACTCACACTACTAGTTCATTTTGGTAAACGGGGTTCAAAATGAGTGTGACCTGCAAACTGTGCATGGATGAAGAGTAGAAGGATTTTGTGTAGCAGTAAAAAACTAACAAGAAGATCAAGTATGGACCTGTCTAATCTTCAAATGGCTATTATAATTTACAAATTGTGACTTCCTTAACCTGTTTACATGACCATTTTACTCTTTACATATTCTGCCATACATGCCTTACTACTTTCAATATCTACAGTGTAACTACACAGACTGCAGATAAGCTGGTGTCAATTTCTTTTTGCCACTCTCACTGTAGTGTTACAGAACTCCTTAATGTGAGGTCAATACTTACAACAAGGGGCTCCCACAATTTTTTTCCTCTTACTCTAGGCTAGAGTGTATGTATCTGCAATGTACATGAGTACAGAGAAGAAGAGTAAAGGACTGTGACATCTCTTCATTTATTTCACCAGTTAAACAAAAATGTTTTCTCACAGCCATCATCAAGGGGGGAGGAAATGCCACTTGACTAACATGAATATTAAGTTGTAGTTTGCGAAGCATATTTATACTTTGTTCTGGTCAGTTATACTGAGCCAACTGACAATACAGAACAGTGTTCAACCTGATTATGTGGGATGCAGAGGGAAAAATCTCTCATGAAGTCTCCTCCCCAGGACTCTTTTGAAAATACCTGCCATTTGATGCAATCTGGTGCATTCTAAAAGAGAAAAAAAATTGCTCTTCAGAAGAGAGATTTTGTCTGCTAAGGATGATTTAGCAGGGAAATTACCCCATTTCTCTCTTTAATTTGGTGGCAGAATCTTAACAAGGAGCTCTCAAAGCCCTGAGAGCCCCTGCAGCACATCACTGTAGAAGCAGTCCTAATGAATTTAGGACTGCACTTCCTATATCTACAGCATGTTTAAAAGTAGGCTGAGGCATTTCTCTCTCTTCTTGTAAGCCTTTTAGCTGGTCTAATTGAGGGCTCTGACTATTTTGTGCTCTCCTGAAAGGCACTTTATAAAATGGGTTTGGCTTTGTACTACCTCGAAGGGTTTTTCTCTCTAAATGCTATTCTCACAACTCAAAGTGTCATCTTAATTACTGTAGCACATTCTTCAGCCCGTGTGAAGACTCTGAATAAGATAGGAGTCTTCGATATACTTTATCCGACTATACATCCCACTTTTACTAATGGACAGTTCTATGACCAGAGCAGCAAATGTGAGTGAGATATTTCCCATTAGGGTTGACAGCCACATACCGAAGGAATTTTGAGGGGGACAATGCACTTTATGACTAAAAAAGTGTTTACAAAGCAAAGAACAAATTCTCAAAAGGTTTGTCTTTGTGATGTAATCAGCACAAGTGTATTTACTCGTTGTGTTTAATGTATTTTGCCACATAATATGAAAGCAAAGATCTGTTTAGATTAAAGATGTGCTGAATATTGGGATTTTTGCACAACTACATTTATTCCCTGTGCTGATGCCAGTGCCATAAACAAACTTGTGCTGGCTGTGTTAACCAGTGCTGTAATGAGACCATGACAGTGCTCCACTCAGCTCAAGGGGAACCTTGTAAAAATATCAGTGTGCGATGGGGGTGGGGGCAGAGGAGAAAAAAAGTTGGGTAGGGCCCTGGCCTGAGAATCAGCCAACTTCAGTTCTAGTCTTGGTTCTGCCAGTGACCTGCTGAATGCCCATGAGCAAGTTATTAAATCTCTGTCACTCTGTTTCCCTTCCAATCCTTTGTCTTCTTGCCAGTCTAGGCTCTAAGGCACCTAAGTCCCAGTGTTGTCTCCTCTGCGATCCGCAAAAGTCCTGTTAAACCTGGTAGGCACTTAACCTCACTGAGCACCTGCGTTTTTGCAGTAAGGGCTTTGCGGCACCTGTGTTTCTGCTTCTGAGCATGTGTGCTGCTGCCTCACTCATGGTAGGTGGGAGACAAGCATCCAGACAAGTCCCAGACTGCTTAGTCTGATTGCTTAGGTGCCTAAGCCACTTCTTGAGGGAAGGAGTTGGGTGGCTGCCTTGCACCACACAAAATCCTGGAGCAGGTGGTGGTGGTCATCGTATTCACCTTCTAACACAGTGGTGAGCGTGCTCACCTGCTCTATGAGAGAGCCAGGTTCAATTCCCTCTTCTTTGCTGGAGGAAGGGAAAAGGATTTGAACAAGGGTCTCCCATCACTCAGGAAACTGAGCTATGAGATCTTATGTAGGGGGTCTCCCTCAATCTCATCAGTTCCCCTGTGGATAAATTATGACAGGGACTGGAGCAGGGGGACTGGACCTGAGGTCTCCCACCTCCCCGGTGGGTGCCCGAAGCACTGGGCTAGAGTCAGTCTCTCTCTTGTCCTCACCCAGTGACTGTTTCACTGTGGATAACTACTGAATAGCCATTGGGTGCGAGAGAGAGAGAGCGAGCGAGCGAGCGAGAGAATGACTCTGTAGTCCAGTTATAAAATGGGCGCTCCCTCCCTGTCCAGCGGGATTCTGAATGGGACCTAATCTGGGAAATTCTCTCTGATCCTGCCTACTAGATTGCGCCCCGCACACAATTTGGGTGGCCGAATGCCTGTCTTCCCCTGGTTCATGAACCACTGTGGGACTTGGGCAGGAAATAAATGTCCAGATGCTTAGGGTGAGGCAGTGGTGTGCAGGCCCAGAGACTGAAACAATTGTGCTTACAGGGTTCAGTGGCAGTTTTGTGCACTGCAGTGGAGTTAAGCACTTAAGTCAGGGGTTGAGGCACCTAAATACCTTTATGGATCTAGACCATATTGCTGTGCTATTTTAGAGATGGGGAAACTGAAGTGGAGAGGAGAAGGGCCAAATTCATTCAACAATGGTGATATACGTTGCACATCAAGGTTGCTTTTCCTGCTGCTTTTCCTTCCCTCTTCCATCTCACTTAGCATGCAAGATATACTCATTGATATGTAATTTAACCTCCCATTTACATCACCTTTGAATTTGGCGACAATGGGACTATTTGTGGAGTAAGGTACTACTAGTGGTGTGTACCAGAAGCAGAGTCTGGTCCCAGGTTATTCGCCCTAGGCCACATAGCAATTCAGTAGCAAAGCCAAGATCAGAACTCAGGATTGCTTAACTCCCAGGAAGATTCTGGTTAGTTCAGATACTCTCGAACAAGTTTGCCAGACCCTAGTAAAAACTAGTATTTTGTCTCTTCTGAGCTAGAGGCATACTATAGATACTGAAAACACGAAGATATAATAAAGCTGTTTTGCTAATTATTACACAGTGCACTGTCAGTTGAAATAAAGCAACAATGAAAACAATTCTAAAACTTTCCTCACATGGTCAGATGGCATGGTCCTATCTGAAGCCATTCAGCATGCAGAATTTCAAAGCCTTTTATTACAGTATGTGAGAAAATATGAAGCTGCAAAGCATAGGTTGATGTTTTTAATACTAATATTTACATTACTAAAATAGCATCTCAGCTATCAAATACAATCTCAGGTGCTAGACAGTGGATGTAACTATCAGGCTATAACTTAACCTTTTAAAGGCACACAGATGTAGGAACACAGCCTACATTTACTGTGTAGTGATACTAAAAGCAGGAAGAAAAGGAGGACTTGTGGCACCTTAGAGACTAACCAATTTATTTGAGCATAAGCTTTCGTGAGCTACAGCTCACTTCATCGGATGCATCCGATGAAGTGAGCTGTAGCTCACGAAAGCTTATGCTCAAATAAATTGGTTAGTCTCTAAGGTGCCACAAGTCCTCCTTTTCTTTTTGTGAATACAGACTAACATGGCTGCTACTCTGAAACCTGCCTAAAAGCAGGAAGCAATTTGTTTTATATCAGTGCTTGACAAAGGTAGATATCCTTTTTGTATAATGAATTGAGCATTAGCAGGATTTAGTATGATGACTTAATATTTAATTCATTTGTACGTAAAGACTAACTGGTGAACAGGAGAAAGTTCCAAAAGGTTTTAGGAACTAGTCTCATGGAAAACAAAATGATTTTGTTCTCCCCTAATGCCCTTTCCAGTTCTGATTAGTCCCTTCTAGACAGACCTAATCTAAAAACCAATCTATGTGACCACATGATAAAACTGTTCAGTTGCAAAGCCAAGACTTGGTTTTAAAGCATGAATCAGAGAGGGAAGCTGATGCTTGACTGTGCAGCTTACTTGAATGTGGTTGGCTTTAAACCCAATGTATGTGTGATATGTGGACATTTTCCTTGTTTGCTATTAGAGATCCCAAGAGGGGTAGTTTCAAAATGTGGGAACACTGACCAGAATTAAAAAGCGAGTTCATAAAAAACAGGACTAGTTATCCCTGGTACCCCATCTTAACTTGAAAGGTGCAAGTCTAAAGGAACCTACAACTAACATCACTACTATTCCAGCTCTAAGAAGAAGGGATAATTATCTCTCCCCCAGAAGGGATTCAAGGTTTTTTGGGTTTTTTTTTTATTGCTATACAAAGAATGAAAGGAAGAGAATGGCACCCTCTTTTTTAAACACACACACACGGTTACATTTACTTTAACAAGTTTTAAATAAAATCTTGTTCTAAAAGTATCTTTTTGAAATAAGCATTAAAACTGAGTGAGTTAAGCAGCTCTAATCACCGCCATGGCTGGACAAACTATGAGGCACTTCTATCCTGCTTGCTTACTTCTATCAGCAATGCATGATCGTAAAATACCGCCTAAGGCCAAGTTTGTCACAGTGAACACGACCTTACTGTTGGTTTAGTAGCACAGCATGAAACCATTATTCACTTTTCACTCAGGTCGCTGTTGCTACATTTCTGGAACAGAAAAGGCAGTCGGAAACAGAACAATGTAATTGTCAACAGCCACTAACTGTGCATATCAACAGGGATGAACCATGTTCCCTCTGCACTTTCCACACAAGTGGATGTGCTGTATTCAGAGTTTATATAATCTTTCGGCAATATGTGGCTTGTACAATACTTTCTTGGCCTCAGAGGAAAGAGCGCATTTAAATTCAAGCACCAGGCACGACTGCTAATGTACAGCAGCTGCGCCTTCATTATGTTTAAACACCAGAACCAACAGACACCAAGATACAAGGCAGCGTTCTCTCTCTCTCTCCTGCCACAGGGTGTGCACGGGGCTAAGCAGGGAAGGAATGTATTCGGAGAGAACAGGGAGAGAAGAGGAGTTTGGGGGATTTGGAGCTGCAGAGGCAGTCATTTTGGACCCTGGTAGGCTTCTTTCTGTGTCGGTGGAAGCAGAGACAATCGCTTTCCCGCTACCTTCCCTCAGGTGCACATATGTGTTATGCGTATGTTCATAATGACCAGACTCCACATTATTTACTTGGATTCCTCCTCTGTAGGCTTGAACGGTACAAATTACATTTTGCATTGGGAATAGAGAGGAGAGGAAAATCAAACAGTGTATAACCCCACTCCCCCAGCATTCTAGGCAATTCCTGTGCTCACTAATGTGGCATGAAACCTCACAATGAGTATTGGTCTACGGAAGAAATACCTTTTTTGGCTATACTTGCAGGCAGCAGGTTCAATGGATAGTGCATCTATTTACTGTTCTGCTTGCACTATTACTCTTATTTTTATGCCAGTAGCCCTCCAAAGGCCCCAGTCAGAATCATCCCACCCCCCCTCCGTGGTAGGCCTTGTACAAACCTATGGGAAGACATCATCTCTGGCCCAAAGAGATTCCAGTCTCATTTGAAACAAGACAAAACATGTGAATTTAAGAAAGTGTAGGCGGGTAAGGGGGAGGCAGACAGGGTGACAATGAGCTCATAGTCATAGTTAAGCTATCTGTGCAACCTGAGGGTTCTGAGTCATTTGAAAATATTTTTTTCTATTATAAATAAATAATATCTGCTACCCACAGCTGCTGCTCACTACCCATCGTTAACTTATTTCCTGTGCATCTGCTTACTCCTTTTTCAGCGAACTGTCTTTCTGCAACTCCCATAGCATTCTTTCTGTTATGAGCTAGGACAGACAGACTTTGTACCTGGTCTGGTTTTTAGACATGTTCTCCCACTGCTTTACTGCCATATTGTCTGTGCTTGGTCCTCCAGCTCCCTTCTGGCTCAGCTACTGTCCTCTTTCCAGCCTGCAATTTCTTTCAGTGCCATGTACGTGTATTACAGAACAGCAATAAAAGATTTGTGCTAGAGCAAGTGTTCAGAGTTTGATTTTAACTTTATACTAAACTAATCGGTTTCATTGGGTAGACTTGTCACCATTAGCATAAATACTTTTGAGAGTACAAATTCTTGTTTCATAGAGCTAGTTCAGTAAATACCTTTCCAAGTCATCTCATATTCTGCTGGTTCAAGATTTCAGTGAAGACTTTCACTGCTTTTTTACTTCCACTGGCATGGCCCAAAACATTCTTGTCCCCAGCTCCCTTGCTCTAATCGTCTAGGGTAAAATTCACCTCTATTCTCTTGGAGAGCCTGTAAAGGGCTTAAGGCCTTAGCTGTAGCCTGTGCCTTAATCAGGTGACCAACGGTCATATGACAGTAGCCCAGAAGCAATGGCTACTATAAGAGGGGCTGCCTCTCTTACAGTGGAAGGGACACCAGTGGCTGGGAGAGATTTGTGGTGAGGTTTTTTACATCAATCTGGAGAGGGACAGCTGTCCCAGGTCCACAATGAGACTCGTGTAGATACCTAAGCAGAGTGAGCTGGGACAGGAGCCCAGGAGGAGCTTAGCAGGAAGCTTTGTTATGAACAGCAATGAACTGTGTTGGGCTTGGAGAGCCCAAGAACAGCAGAGAACTGCTTGATCCTGGGATGGCCAAGGGTAAAGTTCCTCATTGTGTTTTAATAAACTAGGTCCCAGAAGAGGGAATGTTACCTGAAGACTGTGTATGTGTATTTATTAGTCAGTGGGGAAACAGACAGCACTGCTCTGACATGGCATAAGTGCCTTGTTCTGTCCCTGTGAAGAGAGCAAATTTCATCCTGACATTATTTAGATTAGATTATTATTTATCAGAAACGTTACTATTTTACACACAGCCTGAATTACTGTAGCCCTAAGCAAGAGCAAATACTTTCTCAGAATCTGCTGTAAATTCAGTTTCTGACACTCAGAAATATACAGCTCTCGTCCTCACAAATGGATTGAAATAGACAGTATAAACTAAAATATGCAAGGTATTTTTGTATCATGATGACATATAGGGCTTTCCTATTATAGTGAATAATCTGAACCAGTATTGTAGATTCACACATGTATTGTTTTTTTTCAATGCTGAGAACATATAACTGCGAAAGGTTATATCTGAACTTCTGTCTTTGTAAGATGTGGACCCACTGTATAATATGTACCTTCTTCATGAAACACCAGTGCATCATCCAAACACTCAAACGTCAATTAAAAAGAATTAATGTTCTGAAATTCTAGAATGAAATCACATTTCATGAGTATAGAACAATATGCATGTCTAGTTGGCAATGTTTTGTAAATGTACTTTCAGATTAATTCAGTGCATTATTATCCAGTGTAATGACTGTCCTAAGGACAATGAATGTTTCCATTCACACAAAGCCAGCTGTTAAAGCGTACACTGAAGGGCTACATCACAATTTGTTGGGATCTTAAACTCCTTGTAGAGTTGTCTTCATGGATGATGAGAACAAAGTCTCTTGTGCCCAAAACATTAAAGAGCAAATAGTCTGCTCATCTCATGTTTCCAAGGTAATAATAGAAAACCTTAGTCTATTTTCCACCCCTAATGGAACATGGTAATGGTAACTCGGACTTAGCATTATGTAACCAAGGTGAATAACTCTTCAGGCTCTTAAAACCTCATATCAAAAAGCCTTAAGATGTACATTACAAAGTTATCTACCATTTTGCAGATATTTTTCAGACTATCTTACTTGGAGAAAGTGAAAATTGGAGAACGTTTTTTGCCAAGTAAATTATGGCGGTTTCCTGGTAATTCTCAAATGAACATCTGTGCATGGTTTTTAATGACCAAGCCAAAAGGGGACAGATGAACAAAGAAATGAGAAAAAGATTTACTATTTACATTAATAAAAGAAATCTTTACGGATTTTTTTAAAAAATAATATCTATGGTGTCATCACAGTTTTGGGCTGGCATGGGAGTGGCGTGTGTGTATTGACACACCCATGCCATTACTTTAGCCATGTTCTCTAGTCCACTGAAGAGATCAGTCTTGGAACAGCTCAGGTGGCTAAATAGATGCACTAATAATTTGGGCCTAAATTCTCGAGTCTCCTCTAATTTTGGGTACAAAACTTGTTGCACTTAAGGCCTGATTTTCCAAAAGTGCTGAGCATTCACAGTTCCTACCGACTTCCAACTGCAAGTGTGGGGTCCAGCCCCTCTGCAGATAATTTTTTTTTAAAAAAATCACACCTTAGGTTTCTCCATTAGTAGAAACTATTGAAAACACGCCTTTGTATTTTAGTTTGATCACCGTAGATGTCTGGACTGTTATCAACAATTCTGTTCCACCAGATAGCTATTTTTTATTTCAGCCACAATATCTCAGAATAGCATTCTCTACTCAGAGATCTGTTTCAATATGAATATCCCTCAAAGAACCCAAGGATACTGATTAGCAATGCCTACTGTTTAACTGAGTCAGTATTAGGATTAATTTCACCTAATGAGAATTTGGTCATTGCCACTGTGTTTGGCCAGTATCAAGCAAACATTAAAGGAAATGATCACAGAGAAACACAGTAGAAGCATTTTCTTTCCATTTTGTTTGTTTGTTGTTCTAAACAGACCTTACTCTTCACTGGGAAACCTACTTTTAAGATAATAGCCTGTTCACTGGGGTGCCCAAAAAGATCGTATTTGTACAGTCTTTGATGTCAGCTTACAAATTGTTCTGTTTTCATTTTCAATAAAAATCTGTGAATAGAAGCTTTTGGAGTTTGTCACTTATGCTTTTTTTTTCCACAGGCAGATCTGACCCTTGGTCTCTCTCATTGTATTATTTTCCCCACTCTCCCAAAGAAGTAACTTTTTAGGTGAGATTTTAATCAGCTCCCTTCAGAATTTCAGGAGGGTGAATTTCTTGGACTGCATCATGTGCCCTTAGTCTAAATCATTCAAATCTCAGTATCTAGACCTTTTCCTATGTCTCATGGTTCACCTGTATATCATCCCTTGCTTCTCATTGTGTTTGCTCTTTAAGAGTTGCCATTAAAATAATGTTGCATTACATATTTTTTGATTTATCTCTGTTTTTGGGTTTTACTTAGTGCTACAAGTTAGTGGAAAAAACAAACATTCTATGTAGTCTCCTCTACTTGGGCTGGATCCAGTGCCAATTAAAGTCACTAGAAAGAGTCACTGACTTCAGTGGGCATCGAACTGAGACACTTATTACTCCCGGGGGAATTCTGCGCCACTGCATGTGCTCATATTTCATGCGCTGTGCATATTTTTATTTTCATTACCGAAAATAGCTTCTGCTGAAAAATTCCTGCAGTTCCACTTTTGCCCACCAGAGAGCACTGTGGCAGTAGAACACAGCAGCTGCTCTTGGCCAGCCCCAATTCTGATATGAAAGAAAAGGAGCCTGCCTTCTTCACAGCCTATCGAGCTAGGTCAGAAGTGTGTGCAGAATGTGTGCATATTTTTAATTTTTTGTGCATAATTTTTATTTTTTAGCACAGATTTCCCCCAGGAATAACTTGTACATAAAGATAGAGGCCAGGCTTGACAAAGCCCTGGCTGGGATGATTTAATTGGGGTTGGTCCTGCTTTGAGCAGGGGGTTGGACTAGATGACGTCCTGAGGTCTTTTCCAACCCTAATCTTCTATGATTCTATAGAGATGTATGCAAATTACCTCCCTCCCCAGTCTCCTCCGACAGTGTTCTCAGTTTGGTATGGGGTGCGGATGTCGCTAACAGAGAAGCAACCCAGGAAATTCAACAAAGACATTTCTTGCAGCTCTGAGATTGTACTCTGCTTACATCACAACTGGATCCAGCTGGTTCACTTCATGGGGTGTCTGTCTGTTGGGTCTCTTAAAGGCATAATCCACTACATCTGGTGTAAAGGTTAGAAATAGAGATCTTTAAAAACCCATTTAAATGATATGCCCTCAAAATAAAATAAAAGCAGTACTCAACAGAGATAAGTACAGAGCTGCTAGTATCACTATAAAACTGATTGCATGGGAAGCTAGGGAGAAGGTATGCTGGATCTAACATAGTAGTTAGGGGTGAGGATGGAAAAACTATAATTTTTACAATAAAAAACTTTATAATAAAAGACAACTATTTATCGATGAAGAGCGTGTCATTTTATACTGTCTGACAATCCCATCCACATACTGTTTCTTCTTCAAACCTACTTAGTTCTGGGAGGATAGACAACCTAATTTGCTTGGATCATTTGTCATGTACCTTTATACACCCACTCAATATAATTTTAATTGGATTTGATTCAGAGCATGTTTTGTGGGAGCTGGGAAAGAACATCTGTCTTTCGGCTGTGCATACTCTTCCTAAAAATAAAGAAAATCAGACCTTGGGTTCATAACTTGCTATTATTTACTTAGGTATATTACAAACAGTACATGACAGTCAACAAAATATGATATAATAGGAGAGCAGATGTCTGTTATTAACTTCCCATTTTCACTCGTATCTAATATGTTAGATCCAGCATTAGATTGCCAAAGTTACTTTCAGTCAGTTTTACAATTAATTTGTGGACAGAAACTGCACTCGAAGAAACACAGAATATTCCATAATTATTAACATGATGGTCGAAACTAGACAGTCTGTGGCTTGCATGCAACAATTGATTTGTTAACCTTCATCATATCAACTTGTTCACACTATGGTGGGAATCTGGGTAATTTTGATAGAAGCACATTTTTCTCTAGTTCCTATGAAAAAGTATTAGCAGAAACACTGTCAAAGACAAACAGGACTACCATGCAACGCTTGAAATTTGAATAGTAATTTCCATATTTTCAAAATGCCTACTCCAAATGGTGATGTTTGAAAAGGCCATGTTTGTACAGTTACTCTTCTGAATGAAAACTAATTATTTCACAGACTCCACAAAGAGCAGTTAACATTTACCAGGTTCAACCCCCCGCCCTTGCCAGCACAAGAGTTTTTGCAGAATTCTTTCCATGAGAAGTGAAGTCTGTGCTACAGCCAGAGAACAGGGAGCTCTGTCAGTATATCTGCTTTCAGGGCTTTGCAGACAAAGTTCCAAAAGGCCAGATGGAGCAATTTGCTATGACCCTTTGGACACATTGACATTTTGCCTTAGTTGAATAGGAAAGGTACAGAACACAAGGCTCATTTCCCTCCAGTGCTTCCTGTAAGGACTAAACAGCATCCATATCCATTGTAGTCCCAGTTCCTGCTGCCCAGCGAGGAAGAGGCTTGTGTTCTAATAAGACTGAGAATCACAGCATAGCTTATTTCATAAGAGGAAGAAAGTGGGGAAAAAAGAGACCCCCTATTATCATGGCATGGCTGGCAGAGCACCCCCTTATGGACCCTCCAGGTGCTCCAACATAACCATAGGTCTGCCTGAGAGGAAGAAAAGTCTGTTTCTGGTGTCCAGGCAGGTGGGCTCCAGCTCACCAGTGAATTCTTTCTTCAGTCTTGTCCTCCACGGGGCAGGAGGGGCTTAATTCGAAACAAATGTTTTAAACAAAAAACAAACCCACCTCACCACTGGGCTGTCTGCCAGGCTTCCTGTGGGGCATCCCTGCCTTTTCCTTCAGGCTTTGTTTCCAGTCAGTCTCTTACTTGGGCGATGCTCGCTTCTTGAGATCTAACTGCTCCTCCCCAGTGGCTGCTCTAGCTATCAGGCCCAACTTTCTACAGCTTTACAGCCAAATAGCTCTCTTTAGGCTGAGAGGCAAAGCTCCACCCTCCTTCCTGCCCAGTCAGCCCCTGAATTAAGCTCCTTTTATTTTCCCTCCAAGTGTGGCATTGGCTACAGCTATAGCGGGACAGGGTTAGCTGGGCCCAAAGGCTCTCCTTAACCCTTTCTCTGCTGGTATAGTGCCTCTCTGCCCCATCACACCTATATATTTGTGTTCTTATATGGGCCCCATCACCAAAAATCTAACCTTACCAAAAATCACTGTGGGTAAAATCCCACAAAGCAAATAAGGATTGGATGTGCAAAGGATCTAGTCTTAAAAAGTGAGCATGAAACTTGCACTATGGTTCAGTCTTTATGCGTGGTCTTTTTCTTCCAGATGTTTGCTCCAAATCATAGCCAAGACCTCACAATCCCAATTTTCTTTTTGTTTTGCTTGGGCTTCCAATTTCATAAGGGATAAGGGAGGAAGATAATATGCATTGAACTATGAAATCAAGCTAATAGCAAAGGGCAGCAATGAATATGGTTTAAATATCCTGAGTGTGATTATTTCCTTGCTCTCTCTCCTTTTATACCAGTGTAACTGTACTGACTTCAGTGGAGTTACTCCTAAATACACTGTCAGAGTAGAATGAGGCCTTCCATATATTGTTCTTCTATTACCCTGTCCCCCTTTCTTTTCTGCATCCTGTATTGAACGTACATTTACTAACAAAGAATTACATTTTAGAAAGTGGGAGTTAGCAGGCTTTGTTAACAGCACTAGCGGGAGTATTGATTAAGGAGCAGACCAATGGAGGGCAAGAGGAGATCAGAGTAATCTTCTTTTTGAAAGCGAGGTTTATACCCATTTCTGCAGATGCACAAAATATTGTATTACAGGAATATATTCATATTAAATGCATACTATACAAATGAACACACATATTGGCAGAATCGAAGTACTGTGTACATTCTGTATGTGCATTTGTGTATAAATGTTGTCTGAAATGATCCAAAGATGTGTTATTTTCATGTCAAATGCTTGCTCAGTAGCCCTTCAGAGCAGCAAGCAGATTTTTTGTAGGATTACAAACCTCATTATTTAGAGTTTGTGCCTCTGACACCCCTATGGCATAGAAAATTTCCCCCTTGTGTAAGTAAACTGCATCCCAATGCCAATCCATGATCTTCACTCCCAACTGGCACATTCAGTGTCTGCAGCAAAATTATGCAACACCCACACAACTAATTTGTTGCGAATCAAGCCCAGAGTTATAATTTGTGCCTGCTCTCTGAAAGTGGACTTTTGAGGATTGTCCATGAATACTTTATGCCAAACATGACTGCTCAAATATCTGAGCAATTAAAATGGGGGCCTCCAGTGTTTCAGGCCGCTCTGTTTACTAGTCCAGCTGCATTTTAGTTGGTATTAATGAAGCACTATCAGGCCTGCCTCCCACCCAATCCCAATTCCCTCTTTTTAATCCGAATAAAGCGAGATGTTTCAGTCTATCTAGATAGTGATCGATTATTACATCTATTGTTCTGATCAATTTGCTCTCAAAGTGCAATTGATTACTATCAGTTTTATTATGGCTCTCAAAATTTGATTTTTTTTTCTGTTTAGAGGCCAACATTTCAAGTGCATTGGCTAATCTGGGTAAATGCTAATAGTAAACTGCTTTAGAAGATGGGTTTATCCAATATTAATAAGGGCAAATAATTTCAAAATACACCGGTATATTCCAAGAGTCAGTCTGCAAGACAATGGGAAATATGTCCCAAATGCAATTTATAGAAGAGCCACAAATACAGCTGTTGGGAATAAGTCTAGATTTTTTTAAAAGTGAGGAAAATCCCATAAACTATCACCAGATTTATAATGCATCCCGCATAAATCATTGTACCGTTATTGATCTTTTCTGCCCTGACAACACATTAGCACGGATATTTAGTATAATTGATAAACTTTCTTCTAAAGGAGAGAACATGAGACAATTAAGCAAAAAGTAACTGAAAGAGGTGAGCCCTATATAATCTCCTAAAACACAGCTTCCTACTCTGCAGGGTGCCGGACTCATCTTAGGATACGCAGGTAACCATCTGAACTGTCACAGGCAATCAGAGAGCAACAGTGCTGGCAGCTTCCTTTCTCCCCAGGAGGGTTCTATACAGTGCTGCTCTGTAACAAGCAGAACCTCCGAGGAAAACAAAAATGTCACATGGTCTTAGAACACAAAGTGGCAGCAGCTGGGCTGTGAGGCAGGAAAGATTCTCTCCCAGGCTAGATGGAATAGGACAGAACCTGGAGGAGCTGAAAAGCAGAGCTACAGGAAGCAACCCCCTCACCAAAAATAAAAACAGATGGGCCATGGGGAATCAAAAGTCAACACCTTCTCCTAGGAGATACAGTTGGTACAAGGATATAGACAGAAGAAGGGATTGCCAACTCCAACCAGGATGACTAGGAACAATTGCTAACAAGGCAGCCACACAAGAAATTCCCAACAGACCTCTAGAAAAGAGTTGAATACACAAGGACCTCAACTAAGAAAGCCTTGCACCAGGCCTGCTCCTGGCCAAACCTAGGAACTGAAAGCAGACCTGCTCTGGCTGAATGCAGCTGCTAGTATGGACGTAAAATGTAAAGTGATTACTTTAGCAATAATATATGAAATCTATCCACTGAAGCCTTGAATTTCATCATTGGGCTTTTACTCAAATACCAGATATCACATCTACTACATTCCCTTTCTTAACAAATTTGTCCTAAATTTATTGTGTTTGAACTTGTCCCATGATGCCATGATTTTCCCTAGGATAACACTTAAACACAATGCCTTCGGATACAGCATGTACAAATGGCTTTTCAGGTACGCTTTGAAGTGCCGTCTCGGCAACCGAGTGAGAGACACACCAGGAGTGAAAGTATCTAAGTTCTGCAGCTACATTGTGCTGATGGAGTCAACAAGAGTAAAAATGTTGGAACAGAGCTGGCCCCCTGGGGTGGTTTACTTTAGTTTATCCAAGTTGCCTATTTTACACTAAGCCCATTATAAAATGTCACACAAAATACACCTTAAAAATGCAACTGGCCTCACCCATAGAGCTTCTTCACTCATACCTCCCACCATCACCACCTAACCCAGCCTCCTTCATGCCCACGGTAACCTCAGGTCCTCCGATTAGTCAATCGCCTCCCCTCAGAAAAGCCAGAGAAAACAGATGAGTCTTGCAGGCTGTTCCTAAGTTTGTCAAATCTAGGCCCCAAAGGACCATATGCTGACATGAGTTCCAAAGCCAACTAATCAAGAGCACTGTGTTGCTGACCTCCTTCAGGTTATAATGGGCACGGAGGGCTGTTAGTTTATGTTCCTCACATGAAGACAAATATTACAGTAACAGCCAGTGAGAGGTACAGTGAGAGGTGGAGTTTGCACCTTTGCCTGCTAGGGGCAAGAAAACAACTCTGGCATGTTGATTCACCATTTCTGCTGCAATGAATCTTCAAGAGTAAAAGTAAGAAAATGCCAACTTTATTTGGACAAAGATTGTTGTCGACGTAAATGTGGGTCTCCACGGAGGAACAGTTACGGGTATGTGTTCGCATTTGATTTGTGAATGCTCAGCTACCATAAAATGCTTCTTTGACCCAACTGCAGCTTAAACGCTCTTTAAAACACTACGCTTGTTGGCGCTCTCTCCTTTTAATGTTGTTTCAGTGCCAAACCCTAAAACGTGGCTCTATAAGCAATCCATTTTTATTTTGTTTCAGTAAGCGCTTGAGTAATATTTCAGGGCAGACAGGCTGAGTTTGTGAGGCGCTGTGGTCTAGCGGTTAGAGCGCTGGACTGAGAAAGGAAGTCAGGAGCTGCATTTCCAATATTTGTTGCGTGACCTCCACTGCATCACTTCCCCGCTCTGGGGATAATACTTAACTAGTCCTCAGAACACTCCTGTGGATGAGATGATGTTTGTATAGCACTCAGTAAAGTGCCGTCTCAGTGATAGAAGAGCACTTCAAAAGTTAAACTACTGTAGTTTATAATATTCTTCATAGTACCGGATAATATAATTTTACTTCAACTGCATAAATGAACTCCTTTTTTTAAAAGGTTGTATTTTAAATATTTATCTGCTCTGGAATAGAACATTTATGGAGACAATTTGTTGGTCTTGGCTTTCTAGGTTTTGCCCTTTACTAATTTGACTGTCCTTCGAAAAAACACTTTTGGGATTTGAGTATGTCTGATTTAGTTATCAGTTTAATAAATTCTTACATACCATGGGCCTGATTCTAATTATATTTACAGTGGTTTTGCCCTGTTTGTAATTCCATTGACTTCAGCTGGGTTATTCCCGATTTATATCAGTGTGAGTCAAATTGGTCAGGCCATCAGTCCCAATGTTAAAAATAAAACACAAACCAGACAAAAATGCACAGGTTTAAAACATCAGAATATCAGATGTGAAAGTTAGGAAAATAAGGCAATGTTGCATTGAGTTTGCATAGAATTTCTCCTTTTAACATGCAAAATCTCCATCTCACTGTCAAAGGAGGGAGCTAGGTCTTACGTCCCATCGCACTTCACCCATTCATATTCAATGTCATGGAAAAGAAGTCAGGAGTCTGCTTCATCAAATCGTTCAGTACTGACTCTGACCATTGTCAATAATGGACGCTTTGCAGGACCCTATCGAAGAAACCATTTGTTAATTGTTATATGCGAGGGAGAAAATCCCTGCCTGCTGCAGAGAAGCTTCTGCTGATGTTCTTGAAGCACACACAGAGTGGCATCATAACCGCAAACATTAGTTACGTTTTAAAGTTACCGTTTCCTTTAACATCCAGACACTACTGCATATCTCTGGGGACTTTCTATGGTAGGGAACTTCACAGGTGACACTATATCACTGTGCATTTCCTTCTATTTTAAAATTCTCTTATTCTTTTTAGCTGGTGCCGTATGTTGTGGAACAGGGAAAGAAGACAGTGTCCAGTAGTTTTGTGATATACCCTTCATAGCTTTCCATGACTTTTTGGCATTTCTTCTTTCCAGAAGAAATAATTCCTGCCTTTTCCATTCATTCACACCCACATCATTCCTACCACATAGCCTCCTCGAAATATCGCCGTACGTATGTTACATTGGCTACATCTCTACTGCAAGGTGCCTAAAACTCAGCACAGTGCTCTTGGGCCAGACTTAGGCACACAGACCTATGGTGATAGGGTTGGTAAAAACCACCTGAATAGAATAACATAGTTACCATAGAAATCAATGGAAAAATTCTCATAGACATCTGCAATGGTTGGATCAAGCCCTGTATGTTACGCACCTTAATTTTAGAGAATACTATAACACTTCCAGAGCTATATTCTATTTCTCTGAAACCTCCAAGGAAGCTGTTTAAGTTCAGTATCTCCACCCTGCGAACAATTCAGTGCTTACACTGGGAGTAAAATGAAAAACTGAAAGCCAAGCATTAACTGTCACTAATGTTTTTGCTGATTTTATTTCTTAAGTATCTACCTGCATCTTTCTTTCTAATTCATTTATATAGCCAGATATCATGCATGTATGATATTGTGCATACAGTCATTGATAATTTTCACATTTAGCGACTATAATTCCTTGCCTTTTAAACATATTGCCATGAACATATTGGCCTTCATGCACATAATCTGACAGCTTTTCTGATCTAAATACTAATTATCTTCTCATGTCTAGCAGTCTGGCTCCATTTCTTTATTTCACTTCACCCCAACAGCACGTATCCTCAGTGTCTTCAAATTAACTGTGTCTCACTCTATTTCAGAGCCTAAAGAAGAAGTTAAGAGCAAATAGATCACCACCTTCCCTCCTCATATTCTTTGTATAAGTATTTAACTTTGTTTTTGTTTCATCTGTAGTCAACAGCAGCAATGTGTTTCCACCTAATTCTCAAGGCTGCTATTTGAATTTTGTGATCAAACATTTTTAGGCACTTAAGGATAAATAAAATAAATTGACTTAGAGAAGGGATAGAAAATGCAAACACTGGAATGCAATTCAGAATAGAAGAGAGACTGGAAGCAGTGCCTTTAATAATAGGAAGATTAAATGTTGTTACTCATGAGCTAAATGTAAACACCATATACTTCTATTAAAGTGGATTGTGAATAAAAGTTAATGGAGCTTTGCATCAGAAGTGGTTTTAAAAAGGTGAAAAATCACTAGAACAGGTAATATGCTACATATCCTTCTCTATCATTGATGGTTATATATAGTAGCAAAACTCTGCCACTAAATCGTTTGGAGTTATTTACTTACTAAAATGAGATAGAGCTATTGATGTAAGGAAACAAAATACCCTAACTGTTGTTCAGTCACACATGGAAGCAAAATACAAAGAAGCTCGCAAGTTTATAAACATGCTAACAAAGCATTAATTTACATTTAAATAGGTTCACTCTTGCTGAAATTCTAAACTACATGTTCTGCAACTACCAGTAGGTTTATCATGTATTTAATGCTATTTGCTGCGGACGTGATAGAATTAAATTAGGCCCAGTAAACATACCATTTCAATAGAGAGCCATTATGAACTAAGCTATCCATACAGCTGAAGAAACCTCTTATTCAGGCTTTAATTATAATCCAGCTTGACTACAGCAACAGCCTCCTCTCTTTCCTTCCAGACCCAGTCTCCCCTCTTCATTTCATACAAAGTGCAGTCCTGTGAAGAGTGAGGAAGATAGATGCATTTTTTTTTATGATTATATGCTCCTTTTTGATGGTGTCTACTAGACTGGTGACAAGCAGTAACTTAGTCCTGGGTGTGGGTGTAGGTATGGGTGCGGGGGAGGTTTTAATACATTGTGACATTCCCCAGGGTACAATCTGGAGAGATGGACAGCTGTGTCCCTTCAATCTTCAACCTGGGGTGCCTTTTGCACTGCTTTGCTATAAGAGCAACAATTCTGGTCCTGCTCACACACAGCCTCTAACATGTGAAATCACTCCCTGCTGAATTACATGAAGGCTCTGGCCAGTCACTCATGAATTACATACAGGGCGACTCCAGCAAACTTCCCAGTCCCAGACCTTCCCCC
This sequence comes from Chelonia mydas, assembly GCF_015237465.2. Classification (NCBI taxonomy): domain Eukaryota; kingdom Metazoa; phylum Chordata; order Testudines; family Cheloniidae; genus Chelonia; species Chelonia mydas. Next base: position 65,841,344 of record NC_057850.1, on the reverse strand, counting down.
AGAAATGTGCGGCTTGCACTGCCCAGGATCCTCCTGGACAATACAAGCTCATAGAAAGTCCATCATCTCATTCATGGAAAATGATATGCACAAATCCTATCATCACCTGGACATTCCTACACACTTAAATGCAAACACACTGGTTTAGATAAAACAATCAAACAAGTTTATTAACTACAGAATTGGTTACAAAGAAAATAAAAAGTAATATACCACCTAACACAGTAAAAGCTTTTTTATCTGCCATATTGGGGGAATGGAGGGTGCCAGTAAGTGAAAAATTCTGGTGTGGGAGGGGGTGCTGGGAGGGGGTTGGGGTGCCTCAGGGGGTACAGTGCACGGGCTCTGGGAGGGAGTTAGGGTGCAGGAGGGGGCTCGGGGCAGGGGGTTGGGGCGTGAGAGGGGGCTCGGGGTGCCAGATACCGGGGGGGGGCACTCAACTCAGGTGGCACCCCACAAGCAGCGACCTGTCCCAGTTGTTCCTAGGCAGAGGTGCAGTTGGGTGGCTCTGTATGCTGCCCCCACCCTGAGTGCTGGCTCTGCAGCTCCCATTGGCCAGGGAATGCGGTGAATGGGAGCTGCAGGGGTGGTGCCTGTGGGTGGAGGTCGTGTGCAGAGCTGCCTAGCCAAGCACCTCCACCTAGGAACACAAGGGACAGGTTGCTGCTTGTGGGGAGCCAACCAAGGTGAGCACCGCCCAGATTCGGCACCCCCTCCTGTACCCCAACTCCCCGCCCCAAGTCCTCTCCCACAACCAAACTCCCTCCCAGAGCCCATGCCCCGCACCCCCTCCTGCACTCCGAACCCTTCATGGCCGTTCCTCCACCTAGAAGCAGCAGGAACATGTCGTCGCGTCTGGGGAGCCACACAGAGCCAGATAGGGAGTCTGCTGGCCCCGTGCCAACTGGACTATAAACTGGATTTTCTATGAAGATTAGAAATGCCAGTTTACAGAGCTTTCCAGTTGATACAGGGCCAGATAACACAGCTTTTACTGTACCTAGCTTAACAAGCTAAGTGAACTGAAGAGCAAAAAGTTTTTTCTCACCATAAGCTTACAGCAGTCTGGCTGGATCTTTCAGCCAGGACCTCCCCCCTCCCTTCGCCCAGTTCAAAGATGCTTCCTTTGTCTTTCAAACATTATTGATGTTCTGAGTAGAGAGGAAGGGAGAGAAGTGATTTGGGGGCCTCTGTTTTTCATTCTTATACCTTCCTCTTTGAGGATTATTTCCAACTGGATTTCAGGTGACAGCCAGTCTGTTTTACACAGATACCCCCAGCTGTGTTTTTGCCAATGTGTAAAGTTCTTGCTCTCACCCTTCTTCCTGCCAAAGAATGGCCGCCTACCTAGGTGATAGTTCATAATAGTCCATTTGATTATACTGATACCTTGCTGGGACATCAGTTTGTATTCTGTCTCTGAAGAACTGGTTTGGACCTGCCTTTCTAAACTTGGATGTTACAGCCAGGTTATATAGTAGAATCTTATAACTTTATATACACTGTTGCCACACATTTTACCAGGACAATAATGCTCAGAAGATTATGAGTTTTCAAATGATACCTCGCAAGGCATACTTTGAACAAAATGTATCATGGTCTTGTAAAACGGTGAACATAAGAGTACAGACAGCCTCACATATCTGCGGAAAGGTAGACATTGGTTGTAGAAAGCCCAATCACTGATACTTAACCAAACAATACAGGTGTCAAGAGCTGTTGCCATTTTGTCCAAGTCCAAGGGGAGACAACCAGCCAAAGATTATTGATTTGCTAATTATTCTGATCTGCTATAACAAATGATTGAAGAAAGGAAAAAACTCCAAGGGAAGGACAGGAAGAGACAAAGATGGTAGAATTTGATGAGGCTCTGTCTAGCAAGAGAGGGGAGACCAGAGCCAGAAGACAAGACTGGGAAGGAGAAGAGAGGGTGCAGAAGACTCCTGGACTCCCTGGAAGACACTAAGACCCACAGGGCTCTCAGGAGGGGCGAGAAAACTGAATCAGTCTTGTGTGCAGGTATGTGTTGTTCTCTTTCCATTGATCTGTATGTTTGTAAGAGTTTATGCAGCACTGGGATGCCCCCTTATGGCTGCATCTAGGGATTAGCTCTGCCCAGGCTGATGCCCCCTTCCATCACTCACTCATTGCACAAAGCATCTTGCTGTTGAGGAGTCAGTGTTTCCTCTTCATGGTTTGGCCATCCAGTCAGGTCACTATACAGTTTTCCCCTTCCAAGGTAACCGGGCCAACTGTCCAGGTGCCATTCCAGGCAGTCTTCTTGATTAACACTGTGCCATTTTCCCCAGTGGTTAATAGAGGGACCCAGGTCCACCTGCTACTCAGTACAGAGCTGCTAATTGTAGGGTTCCTGGGCTGGAACATAATCTCAACCCTTGCTGCCATTTCCCTGGACTTCTTCCTACTCCATCTTCTGCAGGCTCTCTTCTCCACTACCCCTCTGGTCAACTCCCTTCCCTCAGTGTCAGGATCCCCAAGCTTCTGCTCCCACCCTGTGTTTCCTCCTTTTTGCCTCACTAGGCCTAGAGAGTGAATGTAGGCTTCCATACTACAGGCCGTTCTGCTCTTACTTCCTGGCGTTAAACAAGCCCCCATCTACTGTTGCCTAGATGGGCTCTGTCTTCAATTAGGGCTTGTCAGTCAAACCTAAGTCTCCTCCCAGCTGCAGCCTACCTTGGCCCCACTTCTACAGGACTCTGAGTTCTCTGTTGTGCCTCTAAGAGGAGCGGCATAAAATCTCACCCTCAGAAAGTGCCTAGCATTGCCATTAAATAAATAATCATAAAATACAATAATAATGACAAGGCAGGTAAAGTAATATCTTTTATTGGACCTGCTTCTGTTGGTGAAAGCTTTAGAGCTTGTCTCTTTCATCACCAGAAGTTGATCCAATAAAAGATACCTCACGCACCTTGTTTCTCTCATGTCTTTGGTCCAGCATGACTACAACAACACTGCAAACATTAATGACAATATAGAAGTTGCCATTCTAGATTAGACCAGTGATCCAGCTAGTTCTATATATTGTTTTTGACAGACAGTACCAGAGGTTTCAGAGGAAAGTGCAAGCAAACTGGTAATTGACAGTTTATAATATAGCCGGCCTTTAGGGAAAATTTCACCCAAACCCCATCAGCTACTAGTTTATAACTGAAGCCTAAGTGTGTATATATCTTATATAGTTATATCCTGCCTAGTGTTACTGTGAGTACTCATCTATATAAATGTCTAGGATTTTAAGTTCTTGGCCTCAGTGATAATTTTACAGCAATGAGTTCCAAAGGTTAATTATATTTTGTGTAAATAGTATCTTATCTGGTTTAAATTTATTGCTTTTCAATTTCATTGGATCTTCCTCTTCTCATATCATAAGAGATTCTTCTGATTTTCCTTCTCTATACTATTCATTCTTTTATAGGCCTCTGTCATTATTGTTTCCTCTGTAGAGAATTGTTTTCACCTTCAGTTTCTGCTATAACTTTTTGAGTTAGAACTATACACACGATGCATGGTGACGGTTACCATGATTTGATCACAGTATTTTCATATCCCATTATTTTATTCCATGTTGGCCCTGAAATTTTGTTTTTTTTCCTGAGTGCTGCTGTTCATTGAGCAAATGTTTTCACTCAGCAGTTCACAACGATACATAGGTCCTTTTTCATTTTCAATGAACATTTCTTGACACATTCATAGAATCATAGAATATCAGAGTTGGAAGGGACCCCTGGAGGTCATCTAGTCCAACCCCCTGCTCAAAGCAGGACCAATCCCCAACTAAATCATCCCAGCCAGGGCTTTGTCAAGCCTGACCTTAAAAACTTCTAAGGAAGGGGATTCCACCACCTCCCTAGGTAACGCAGTCCAGTGTTTTACCACCCTCCTAGTGAAAAAGTTTTTCCTCATATCCAACCTAAATCTCCCCCACTGCAACTTGAGACCATTACTCCTTGTCCTGTCATCTGCTATCACTGAGAATAGTCTAGATCCATCCTCTTTGGATCCACCTTTCAGGTAGTTGAAAGCAGCTATCAAATCCCCCCTCATTCTTCTCTTCCGTAGACTAAACAATCCCAGTTCCCTCAGCCTCTCCTCATAAGTCATGTGTTCCAGACCCCTAATCATTTTTGTTGCCCTCCGCTGGACGTTTTCCAATTTCCCCACATCCTTCTTGTAGTGTGGGGCCCAAAACTGGACACAGTACTCCAGATGAGGCCTCACCAATGTCGAATAGTGGGGAATGATCACGTCCCTCGATCTGCTGGCAGTGCCCCTACTTATACACCCCAAAATGCCACTGGCCTTCTTGGCAACAAGGGCACACTGTTGACTCATATCTAGCTTCTCGTCCACTGTCACCCCTAAGTCCTTCTCTGCAGAACTGCTGCCTAGCCATTCGGTCCCTAGTCTGTAGCGGTGCATGGGATTCTTCCGTCCTAAGTGGAGGACTCTGCACTTGTCCTTGTTGAACCTCATCATATTTCTTTTGGCCCAATCCTCCAATTTGTCTAGGTCCCTTTGTATCCTATCCCTACCCTCCAGCGTATCTACCACTCCTCCCAGTTTAGTGTCATCCGCAAACTTGCTGAGGGTGCAATCCACACCATCCTCAGATCATTAATGAAGTTATTGAACAAAACCGGCCCCAGGACCGACCCTTGGGGCACTCCGCTAGATACCGGCTGCTAACTAGACATGGAGCCATTGATCACTACCCGTTGAGCCCGACAATCTAGCCAACTTTCTACCCACCTTGTAGTGCATTCATCCAGCCCATTCTTCTTTAACTTCCTGACAAGAATACTGTGGGAGACCATGTCAAAAGCTTTGCTAAAGTCAAGGAATAACACGTCCACTGCTTTCCCTTCATCCACAGAACCAGTTATCTCATCATAGAAGGCAATTAGATAAGTCAGGCATGACTTTCCCTTGGTGAATCCATGCTGACTGTTCCTGATCACTTTCCTCTCCTCTAAGTGCTTCAGAATTGATTCTTTGAGGACATGCTCCATGATTTTTCCGGGGATTCATCTCTGCTTGGTCTAGCAGAGCCAAAATCTGTTGATCATATTGTCAGGGTTTATTTTCCTAGACTTTTTTTCTGAAGTACTGGGTTGGGAATAATTTTTCGTGTGTTCAGCATCAACTTTTTAAATATGTATTCTTAATAGAATTATATTTTCCTACAGCAGCATTGGATAGATAATGTAACTCCCATTTATTTTTGTTCCCCATTATTACATGTTCATACTGAGGAATGAATGACGATTATTCTCCCCAACTACCTACATGATGTTAGCCTGTACCAGTGTGAGCTATACAAAGCATATCCAGAAAATTGTTAAGTATAGAACCTTCTAAATACGCAGTAGGTTAATATTCTACAAACTGCCTTTTACTTAAAAATATTTAAGTTGTATCTCCTCCAGTCATACACACATATGCCCAACAGACTGTTAAAATACCACACGCTGCCTGATTTTAGTATTATTGCGTTCTTTATTGCACAAATCTTTACCGTGGTCTCACTTCTTAATTTCCTCTGTACAAGCAAACACACTGTGCACATGTATTTCCCATGTGAGGAAATATAAGTCTACATTATGCATGATTTTGTGTAGCAAGTGCATTCACATACAAAATAAATAAGGCTCCTACTTGGTCCCTTTGCACTCTTGCAAGTGCTGGATTTCAGCCTGTCTTTCAAAACTTCCGCTGTGCAAGTCAGTTGATTCTAAAGCTGAGCACCATCAATTTTTTAGCATGATAGACATTTGACAGTTTGAATCTCTTTGTGTTGCTTTCATTGTTTTTGCACTATGGATGTGTATGGGGTAGAAGGTGGTGAATGTAGATGCGCTTCTGAGAGAAGAAAAGAAGACTCACTAAGCAAAGTTTGCAAGTGTAACCAGGCTCTGCTGTAACAGAAATCAAAAATGGAGGACATTTGGTGGCACATCCCCCTGTCCCCAAAGAATACACTTTTGTGACTAGGGATCTCAGCTGAATTCCTTGCAGGTCCAATATCAGCAAGAACTTGAGAGAAATAATTTACCTTACATGCACTTTTGATCAGAAAGATGGTCATATATGGGATTTTAATTGCTATATATAAATAGAAGAATAAAGTTTGAGCGATCAAGAAGTGACTTCACATTCAAGAATTTTGTTTCTGTTGGGGATAGTTAACCATTTCTATGACTTCCCTGTCTTTGAAGGGGCTATATTTTCAAAAACACTAGTACCATTGTTGTCTTGCTGAAAACAAAAGAGCTGTTACAGTAGAACCTCATAGATACAAATCCAGAGTTACAGACTGACCAGTCAACCAGAAACCATTGACCAATAAGGGGCTGTTCACCCCTGCCCTGCAACTCTGAGTGCCTCACAGTGCTTCTCTGTGACAGCTCCCACCTGAGTTGCTCACAAATAGCCTGCCAGCATGCAGGTAACACCCTGAGTATCTGGGTATAGCTGTAGCCTGCAAACATACTCCAGTCACACTCTGGCTTCCACCAGCTTTGGTTACCACAATACACTCCCACTCGCAGGTTTCCCCCCAAAACATGTGTTCTGCACTGTCCAGCCCTCTCCTGGACAGCCCAGATATATTAAGCCCATTGCCCCTCTAAGGGATCAATATGCAACAATTTGCCACTTTAAATAGAATTACCCACACAGTTCACAACACTGGATTAGTTTTTATTTAACTACAAAGAGATAGGCTTTAAGTGAGTACCAGTATTAAGGCATCAAAGTCAGAAATGGTTGCCAGAAAAATAATGATAAAACTCTTCCTACTACTAAACTTAAACTAGACTTGGTTCAAGGTGAAATTCTTACCACAGGTTTTCAGTATATTGCTGACCAAAGATCCAATGGCTGTCTCGTTTGTCATCTTAAATGAAAAAAAGAGATGGACAGGGAGAGATGACCTGGGATGTTTTTGCCCCTCACTTTTATAGTTCAGTCACTCTTTGAAATGCATTTTCTTGAGAGTGGCCCCTACATAAAGTTCTTTCCAGCTGAGAGGAAGGAGACATGGAGTCTAGTATGGAAGATGTGTTATGTTGTTTGCTTTTTACCTCTGTTTGCTATGATGCAGATCTGTTTGTGTCTTTCCTCCCCAACTTCCATACCAGAGAATGGCCACTTGATAGGTGATGGGCCATCAGCTTTGATGACACCTGGATGGGGTGTCAGCTTTTCCTTTATCTTTGAGAAACAGGTTTACCCACTTCCCACATTTGTCTGGTAAACAAATGTCAGTCATGATTTCAACTTATGTTCATAACTTTACATATAATGTTGCTATATACATTTTACTGTGATATTATTGCCCAGCAAGTTATTAGTTTTCAAAAGCATATTCTGTTCAAAAGCACATTGCAAAAGCATTTCAAAAGCATAGTTTTCAAAAGCATATTCAAAAGTATAGATCCCTTCAAAAGCATATTCTGTACTAAGTTTATTACAATAGCGTGTAAGGTGTGACTACTGGGGTACCTTTGGTCACAGTCCCCCAGTAGCATCCCTCTCTCTGCAGCAAACTTGTTTAGCCTCCTATGCTTCTAGTGGTTGGATTCCCACCAGCCTCTTTTGGGAGAGGAGGATCTGCTGTGAATTAGTTTATAGTACACTTTACATCATAAGTTACAACAGTGAGAGGAACGTAGTATGTGAGGTAGCTTTTCCTGGACTCCTCTCTATTCAGGATATCTACATCACTCAAGCCATGAAAAGGTAAACTTTTGTCTTACAGCAAGAGGAGCTAGAGGTATGTACGTGATGGGTGATGAAGGGTACCATGCAAGCATCTTTCCCCGTGCTCCATGTCTGATAAGCCTTTTTCTTGTCACAGTTTTGCTCCCCTGTACCTGACACAGAAGGCGTATTTGATAGATTCAGCTTTGACAAGGGGCTTTATGAGTTCTCTGTACTCAAAGTTCAAGGGATGCTTCAATCCTGCGGCATGTTTATCTGCTCCTCCCTAAATTGGCACGTCTAGAGACAGAAGAGTAGCAAATATGAACTTAAAGGGTCTAGAGGGAGGAAAAGAATGATTAGGAAGAAGGGATCCTTCCTGAATACCATTTTATTCAAGGCATTGTTTTTCCTTGGCTATGGGATCACATGAAGAAAACAAAGTGGCATGTGATTCTACAAGCAAACTTTTAATCTCTGTGGTCAAAATGGCCACCGCCCTGTAATGAAAATATATGCACAGCTGCCAAGATATTTTCCCCTCTTTTGTTGTGATATTATGTTAAGGTTAGTGTACATACCATTTTGAGAATTCCAGTATTCCATAGGACACTAAAGAATGGTTCAGACCATCTGCTTTTCTATTGTTAAAAGATTATTTTTAAAATGGAGAACATTTATTATGTTGGCAGAGTGAAGAAACACAAATTGCTACTTTCTATTCAATGATTTACGTAATTAGCAAGTATATTTAAGAGAGAAAAATATCTGTACTGTAGCACAGAGTGTAATTTAAATGTTATTTCCCCACAGTTTATTATGTTCCCAGTCATCCAAACCAAGTTCTATAGATCTTTCTTGACTCTGATACTAGGTATTAATAAACTAAGGTGCCACTACACCTAGTAATATTCAAGGTTACCTGAGTACTTCAGACAGTTCCCTTCCAGTTGTGTATTTCTTTTAACTGCTTTTCTTACTCACTTCCTAACTCTTTGGCTTTTCAGTCTGTCATGTCACATTAATGCTTTTTTTAATTTAAAATCTCTGAACTTTTAGCATGCTGTTCATGCAGGAAGCACACAGTAATTTATACAATTTAGGAATTTCACAGAGTAATTTATGCTATCCCTGTATAAGTTTGTAAACATTGTACAAACATGCAAGCAGATCCTGAAACCTAACATAGATAAGTTTGTGTAAGTACAAATTTTACTCTATGGTTTCTCTTTCTCAGTATTTGTGTAACTTTTAGTAATAGTCTTAAGGACTACGGTGTCTACTGCTACTCTGCTCTATGTGAAAGATATTTCTACAGCAGATACTCATATACAGAATCTTCTCTTCTTTTGTCATTTGCATTAAATCACTTAACCTTGCAAATAGTTTTATTGACCTGTATCCACCTAGGCGGTGGTTCTCAACCAGGGTATATGTACCCCTGGGGGTACGCAGAGGTCTTCCAGGGGGTATATTAACTCATCTAGATATTTGCCTACTTTTACAACAGGCTACATAAAAAGCACTAGCAAACTCAGTACAAACTAAAATTTCATACAGACAATGACTTGTTTATACTGCTCTGTATACTATACACTGAAATGTAAGTACAATATTTATATTCCAAATTATCTATTTTATAATTATATGTTAAAAATGAGAATGTAACCAATTTTCCAGTAACAGTGTGCTGTGACACTTTTGTATTTTTATGTCTGATTTTGCAAGCAAGTAGTTTTTAAGTTTTTAAACTTGGGGGTACGTAAGACAAATCAGACTTCTGAAAGGGGGGGTTCAATAGTCTATAAAGATTGAATCACAGAATCACAGAATATCAGGTTGGAAGGGACCTCAGGAGGTCATCTAGTCCAACCCCCTGCTCGAAGCAGGACCAATCCCCAACTAAATCATCCCAGCCAGGGCTTTGTCAAGCCTGACCTTAAAAACTATTAAGGAAGGGGATTCCACCACCTCCCTAGGTAACGCATTCCAGTGTTTCACCACCCTCCTAGTGAAAAAGTTTTTCCTAATATCCAACCTAAACCTCCCCCACTGCAACTTGAGACCATGACTCCTTGTTCTGTCATCTGCTACCACTGAGAACAGTCTAGATCCATCCTCTTTGGAACCCCCTTTCAGGTAGTTGAAAGCAGCTATCAAATCCCTCCTCATTCTTCTCTTCCGCAGACTAAACAATCCCAGTTCCCTCAGCCTCTCCTCATAAGTCATGTGTTCCAGTTCCCTAATCATTTTTGTTGCCCTCCGCTGGACGTTTTCCAATTTTCCCAAATCCTTCTTGTAGTGTGGGGCCCAAAACTGGACACAGTACTCCAGATGAGGCCTCACCAATGTCGAATAGTGGGGAATGATCACGTCCCTCGATCTGCTGGCATGCCCCTACTTATACATCCCAAAATGCCATTGGCCTTCTTGGCAACAAGGGCACACTGTTGACTCATATCCAGCTTCTCGTCCACTGTAACCCCTAGGTCCTTTTCTGCAGAACTGCTGCCGAGCCATTCGGTCCCTAGTCTGTAGCGGTGCATGGGATTCTTCAGTCATAAGTGCAGGACTCTAAGAGCCCTCCCCTCTCGCGCGCTCCTGCTGGTGCTTCCTCCTGGTATCCCACTTCCCCACTTACCTCAGGGCTTTGGTCTCCTTCCCCCAGTGAACCTAGTTTAAAGCCCTCCTCACTAGGTTAGCCAGCCTGCTTGCGAAGATGCTCTTTCCTCTCTTCGTTAGGTGGAGCCCGTCTCTGCCTAGCACTCCTCCTTCTTGGAACACCATCCCATGGTCAAAGACTCCAAAGCCTTCTCTCCGACACCACCTGCGTAGCCATTCGTTGACTTCCACGATTCGACGGTCTCTACCCAGGCCTTTTCCTTCCATGGGGAGGATGGATGAGAAGACCACTTGCGCCTCAAACTCCTTTATCCTTCTTCCCAGAGCCACGTAGTCTGCAGTGATCTGCTCAAGGTCATTCTTGGCAGTATCATTGGTGCCCACGTGGAGAAGCAGGAAGGGGAAGCGATCCGAGGGCTTGAGAGCCACTGCTCCAAGGTATTTAGGGTCTGTGACGAGGTTGCCTGTGCAAGCACCCCGTTGTGGGCTCATCAGAGCACAGTGCATGCAGACACAGATCTCCACTGGTAGGTCTCGGTCTCCGAGATGTCTGAGGTAGTGGTGATTTGGCCCTCCAGCCAAGGCACTGTTCAGTCCTACACCTTGCTATGGTCCAAAAGGAGTCAGGAACAAAAAGAAAATCACAACTCAAAACAGGGTCATCTGATGAACACTGGGGTGGGACCCCACCTTTCTATTCAGCACTTGTCTTCACACTTCATACATCAGATGAATCCCAGGGGCCACGTATCCCTTCTAGCAGGAGGCTCCTCCAGATGGTAAGTCAGCTCAGTCTCTGAGCTACAACCAGGATCCTCTCACATCAGAAACAGAGATCTGGGCATCCCTGGGCATCCCTGAACTGGGTTAGGTCTCCTCCTTTTAACTACCCTTTCCAGGCTTTTGCTGCAGGTGTAGTGGGGTGGGGCTAATTGGGTCCACAGGCCCTTATTAACCCTCTTATTGCCAGTGTAGGGCCTATCTCCCCATCACAGGTCTCCTAACTTCCGTGGATTTCAGTGGGAGTCCATAAATACCTTTGAGGATATGGGCCCCTTAGTAATCATCTTACTTAGGTCCTTCAGAAATGTTCCACACTTTAGACATGTAGCCACTTAACATTCCCTTTCCCCAAAGAATAGTTTAGGGTTACTTTGAACCCCAGCATTGGATTTGGGGATTTATTTTTGAAGCATTCTCAGTGTATTTTGTTCCTATCAAGTTTTTGCCTTTTTTCAATTAAACATACTAAAGTTTGAGAAAATTGTACAAACCTCCATCTATTTTCCTTCCATTGTTCTCTAAAAACCTAGTTTCTTTAATTGTTCTTTATAATCCTTGAAGATATTTGCATTGTTTTATTTGTGTTTTTTCAACTACAGTGTTTCCCCAATGTTACCACAGCATGGGGCATGCTACTCACAGCTGGGTGGTGTCCCTTTTGGGCAATTCTGGGGATTAGCTCTGCCTGGTTGAGCACCCTCATCCTTCTCTTCCACCATCTGCAGCACTCCTCCCGCTCACAGAATCACAGCATGGCTGCTTTGTGACTCAGCCCTCCGGCCAAGTCACACTGTGATTGCCCTTCCTGGGGGTGGGAGGGATGTCCTTAAAAGTCTTTCTGCTCAAGCAGTGTCAGGCAGTCCTCATGCTTACTGCCCTGCCCTGTCTCTCCTGCAGTGCCCCAGGTAGTCTTCTAGTTCATTGCCCCAAGCGGTACCACTCTGCAGTTGTTGGTAGGGGAACCCAGGCCTGCCCTTTACTCTGGATTCCAGTCCTAAGCCCTGTAGTAAGAAGTTTAGGTCTGTGGCTGCACTAACATTACTGGTCTAGCCCCTGGACTATTTCCTACCATAGTTTTCTAGTCCTCCTAGTCAGATCCCTCTCTCTCAAGCTTATGAAGTATCAGGGGTTCCTAACCCCCCCCTTCCTTCTCCCTTACTCCAGGGAGAGAGATTATAGGCTTCCTCCCTATGCTACTGCCGGCCTCCTGGCTTTATAGAAGTCCCCACCTGTTCCCTCACAGGTGAGCTTCCTTCTAATCAAGGCTCTCCACTGAACTGGCTGATTAGGCCTACCTAGCCTAACTGAGCTCTATTGCCCCCGGTATGGGGAGGACACCCCATCACATACCACCAGAAATGGGGCCCACTCTTATAATCATCAACTTATAGAAATGTAGGGACGGAAGGGATCTTGAAAGGCCATCCAGTCCACTCCTGCCTGTGCTGAGGCAATACCACAAATATACCTAGACCATCCCTGGGAGATGTTTGTGTAACCTGTTCTTCAAAGCTTCCAATGATGGGGATTCTTCAACCTTCCTTAGTAACCTATTCCATACTTAACTATCCTTACAGTTAGGAAGTTTTCCCTAATATCTAATATAAATCTCCCTTACTGCAAATTTTGTTCACTAGTTCTTGTCCTACCTTCAGTAGACATGGAGAACAATTGATCACCATCCTCTTTATAACAGCCCTTAACATATTTGAATGCTGTTATTAGGTGCCTCCTCAGTCTTCAAGACTAAACATACCCAGTTTTTTTAACCTTTCCTCATAGGTCAGGTTTTCTAAATCTTATCATTTTTGTTGCTCTCCTCTAGATTCTCTGCAATTTGTCCACATCTTTCTTAAAGTGTGGTGCACAAAACTGGACAGGATACTCCAGCTGGGGCCTCACCAGTGCCAAGTAGAGCAGAACAATGACTTCCCATAGCTTATATATGACACTCTCATTAATTTGCCCCGCAATGATATTAAATGTCTTCACAACAGCATCACGTTGTTGGCTTATATTGACTTTGTGATCCATTATAAAGAGAGGTTACTCACCTTGCACAGTAAATGGAGTTCTTCCAGATGTATGTTCCTACGGATGCTCCACCTTCGGTGTGCATGCACCCCATGCGCCTTCTATCAGAGATTTGCAGATGTGGTGCCTATTCAGCCCGTGTATGTGCCCTACATGTCCTCATGCTCTGCACCATGGCTATATAGGGCTTCAGTTCCTTCTCCACCACACGCTCCAAAGCAATGAGGAAGGAGGGCGGCCAGTGGACCACACATAGGGACACACTGTTATGGACAAAAATGTAGGCAGTCTGGCCTAGGAGTCAGGTCTACTGGGCAGAGCCAGTATCCAGCTTGGTGAATGAAGCCAAGGGTCATCATCAGCGTCATCTGCTAATTACCAGACCCGGGGTCAAGCCAGGGTCAGAACCAGGAATCAAAGCTGAGGATCAGAGCCGAGGTCAGATATGAAATGTCAGAACAAAGGGTCAAGCCAGAGTTAGAGTCAGAAGTTGGAGGTCAGAGTCAGAGCCAGGTCTGGTAACTGATAAGTGAAGGTGAGGTCTAAGGAAAGGAACTGGAGGAGAGGTAAGGATCAAGCCTGGAGCAGGCGCATGGTGGCAACAGGAGCAGAGCATGAATCAGGAACAGGGTTGAATGCAGGAGGCAGGGTCCAATGCAGTCACAACAAGTAATCACCTTATTGCACAGACAAACTTCCTGTGCCTCCTTCTGACTTAAATAGCGTGGTTGGACCAATCAGTGGAGCCGGGCAATCCTTCCAATCAGGCCTTGGCTGAAGTTATAGTCCTACTAGCTTCCCGGCCCACCAGGTTTTAGCAGACATTGGGTGGAGGCCAGGATGCAGCATCTATCTGGGGACTCCTGGGCCTGGGTTCAAGACCCAGGACATCACACATGCATCTTGAACTCCAGTTACTGCACAAGGTGAGTAACCGCTCCTTCATCTTTGAGTAGTGTTCCTGTGGGTGCTGTACTGCAGGTGACTACCAAGCAATAGCCTTAGATTCTGGGGATTTGGAGCGGAGTCCAAATCTGAAGACAAGACTGCATTCCTAAGGACAGCATCTGAGCTAGAAGAATGGACCACTGCACAATGTTTGGAAAAAGGTATGTATCAAAGTCCAAGTTACAGCCTTGCAAATCTCCACAATAGGAACGTATTTGAGTAATGCCATAGAGGTAGAAAGAGACTTTGTGGAATGGCATAACATACTGAGGGGAATATATATCAGCAGATTCATAACAAGAGATAATACAGTGAGAAATGCCACCTGCAGAGCCTCAGGGTGGAGACTGTGGGCACTTGGAACCTGTCAGCAATTGATATGAACAGCTCGTGAGACTTCCTAAATAGTTTGGTTCTGTCCAGATAGAAAGCTAATGCCTTCTTGACATCCGTGGTGTGTAAGGCAGCACCCTGCCTGGTTTGGTGAGGTTTTGGGGGAAAAACTGGGAGGTGATTGATTTGGTTAATGTGATACTCAGATGACCCCTGAGCTAGGAATTTAGGATACAGATGTAACAAAACCTTGTCCTTGAAAAATACCATAAAGGGAGTGTATGCCATTAAACCCCACATTTCCTCTATTCTTTGGGCAGAGGTGATCGCCATTTAGAAGACCAATTACATGGATAGGTTAGGAAGGGAACAGGTAGCCACTGGTTTAAGGGAGGTCTCATAAAACATTTAAGTACTAAATTTAGATCCCATTCAGGAGTGGGCTCTTTAATCTGAGGGAAAAGGTTTCTCAACCCCTTGACAAAGCTCTCTGCTCTGGGAGGAGCGAATGCTGAGGATTCCTCAATGAAGGAATAACCAAGTGAATTCTGATAGAGCTCATAGATATCCTGACATTTTCAGTTCCAGCAGGTAGTCAAGAATAGCAGAGAGGGAAGAATGAGTGAAAGAAAGACACAGCTGGTTACACAAGTAGCTGAATCTCTTCCATTTTTGAAGGTATTTCATGTGGCTCCTCTCCTACTGTTTAACACGTATTGTACCTATGCAGAACTGGAAGTCTCTATTCCCATGAATCATTGAGGAGCCAAGCCTTGAGGTGAAGAATCCCCAGGTTGGGATAGGTTTCAGAGTAACAGCCATGTAAGTCTGTATTCGCAAAAAGAAAAGGAGTACTTGTGGCACCTTAGAGACTAACCAATTTATTTGAGAATAAGCTTTCTGACTGGTGTCTTGAGAGAGAAGATGGGGAATGGACAGAATACTGATTGTCTGATGAACAGCAAGACAAATCAGGTAAGGGAACTGGGCCTGCCTGGGCCATGCTGGAACTATTAGTATAACCTTGGCTTTGTCTTGTTTGCTTTTGTTTACCACTTTTAATATTAGCTGTGTTGAAAGGAATGCGTACAGAAGCCCCCTTGTCTACAGAATGTGGAAAACTATCCCTCAGTGAGTGAGGGCCCAAGCTCCCTCTTGAAAAAAAACTGCAATTCCTCTCAATGATGGTGGCATAAAGGTGCACCTCTGGAACCCCCAGGTCAGAAAAACATTGTTGAGAGTCTGGGAGTCTAAGCCCTGTCATAATCTTGGAAGAAGTGTCTGCTGAGAGTGTTGGCTGTGGTGCTTTGTATGCCTGGAAGATATGCCACCAAAATGAAGATGTGATTGGCTATTCACCAATTGCATAACTTTTTTCTTTGGCACAAAGAGAATGGGATCTTGTCCCCGTCCGTCCCCTCTCCCCTCCCCTCCCCCCTGCCTTGTTGATTAGTATAAAACATGCAAGCTACTTGTCTGTGATGATTTTGACAGATTTCTTTCTGATTAATGAGAGAAAGTGAATACAGGAATTCCTGACTGCCCTCAGCTCCAGGAGGTTTATGTGTAAACAAGTCTACTCAAGGAGCTATCTTCCCTGAATGAGGTGTGTTGGCGAGTAAATTGTCCTGAGTCACCCTGGAAGCAGAGTGGGCATAACCTTACATGACAGGTTATAATGTACAAGCTGCCATATGTCCTAAAAGTTGAAGACAAATTCTTGCCAACGTCTGCAGGCTTCTTTGAATTTTTTCAATGAGGTCAGATAGAATTGTGAACCTGTGTAAGGGGAGGTAAGCTCTGGCTGTTACTGTGTCATCACTTCTATCCTTGTTACAGGGGTCAGTATGACCTTTTTGATGGTGAGCTGGAGATCTAGCCTGAGGAACAGGGACAAAGCTGACTTCACCATGGAAAGAACTTCATAAGAACATGGGAACATAAGAACAGCCATACTGAGTCAGATCCATGATCCATCTAACCCGTCTCCCACAGTGGCCAGTGACAGATGCCTCAGAGGGAATGAAATAAGGCATTCTGAATAATCCATCTTGTCATCCAGTCCCAGTTTCCAGTAGTTGGAGGTTTAGAGGGTGTCTTCTTGACCAACTTGGCTAATAGCCATTGATGGACCTATCCTCTATGAGCTTATTTTTTTAATGCAGTTATACTTTTGGCCTTCACAGCATTCCTGGCAACAAGTTCCACAGGCTGATTGTGTGTTGGAGAAGAAGTATTTCTTTTTGTTTGTTTTAAACCTGCTGCCTATTAATTTCATTGGGTGACCCCTAGTTCTTGTGTTATGTGAAGAGGTAAATAACACTTTTCTATTCACTTTCTCCACACCATTCATGATTTTATAGACTTCTATGATATTCCCCCTTCATTGTCTCTTTTTTTCAGCTGACCAGTTCCAGTCCTTCTAAGCTCTCTTTGTATGGAAGCTATTCCATATCCTTAATAATTTTTGTGCCCTTCTCTGCACCAAATTCCAATTCTTTCTCGGGATGAGGAAAGCATAACTGCATATAGGATCCAAAGTGTGGGCATACCATAGATTTACATTGTGGCATTATGATTTTTTCTGTTTTATCATCAATCCCTGTCCTAATGGTTCCTAACATTCTGATAACTTTGACTACTACTGCACATTGAGCAGGTTTTCAGGAAACTATCCACAATGACTCCAAGATCTCTTTGAGTGGTAACAGCAAATTTAGACCCCATCATTTTGTATGTATAGTTGGGATTAATTTTTCCAATGTGCATTATCTTGCACTTATCAATATTGAATTTCATTTGTCATTTTGTCACCCAGTTTAGTGAGATCCCTTTGTAACTCTTCAATCTGTTTGGGCTTAACTATTTGAGTAATTTTGTATTGTCTGCAAACTTTGCCACCTCACTTTTTCCGGATAATTTATATGCTGAACAGCACAAGTTGCAGTACTGATCTAGGGGGAACCCTACTATTTACCTCTATCCACTGTGAAAACTAACCTTTTATTCCTATTTGTTTTCTTTCTTTTAAGCAGTTACTGATCCATGAGAGGACCTTCCTTTTTATCCGATGACTGCTTACTTTGGTGAGGGACCTTGACAAAGGCTTTCTGAAGGTCTAAGTACACTATATTGACTGGATCACCCTTGTCCACATTGTTTTTGGCTACCTCAAAGAATTCTAATAGATTGGTGAGGCATGATTTCCCTTTACAAAAGTAATGTTGACATTTTCCCAGCATATCACATTTATTGTGTCTGAATTTTGTTCTTTACTATAGTTTCAATCAATTTTCCTGTCACTGAAGTTAGGGTTACTGGACTGTAGTTCCCAGAATCATCGCTGGAGCCTTTATTTAATTTTATTTAATTTATTTAAAGAAGTTACTTTAGCTATCCTTCAGTCATCTGGTACAGAGGCTTATTTAAGCGATAGGTTACATATCACAGTTAGTAGTTCTGCAATGTCATATTTGAGTTCCTTCAGAACTCTTGGATGAATACCATCTGGTCCTGGTGACTTATTGCTGTTTAATTTATCAATTTGTTCCCAAACCTCATCTATTGACACCTCAGTCTGACTGTTCCTCAGATTGGTCACCTGACAAGAATGGCTCCGGTGCAGAGATCTCCCCCACATCCTCTGCAGTGAAGACCAATGCAAAAATTCATTTATCTTCTCTGCAACAGCCTTGTCTTCCTTGAGTGCATCTTTAAAAATATTTTTCCTATTAGTTTGAGTTCTTTGTTCATTGCTCTTCAAATTCATTCTTGGCCTTCCTAATTACACTTCTACACTTGACTTGCCAGAGTTTTTACTAGTTATAAAATGCCTCCCAACATGGATAAAAGTTTCTAAATTGCACTATGCCTCTGAGGGCTGCACAACATGGGGAGAAGAAAAGAGCAGGAGATCAAAAGTATATACCAAAAAAACTTTTTACCTTATTCTCTTCAAGAAATCAGTCTCCTTGGTAAGCAAGGAAAAATGTCAGATCACCTATCCAGTTTTGTGGTGTTGGCGTTGTAAAAATACAAACAGCATTCTTATTTGGATTATTTATTTTGATTATTAACTATTTATCTCTAGCAGAGTGGCTGATAGATCCTGATTTTCATTCTGTAGAGTGATATGAACCAGCATAGTTACAAATACATTCCTACTTTGCATTGACAGATCCGGATGTGTGTACAAATACTTGAGTAATTTCACACCAGTAAAACAAACAGGATTTCACCCTTAATATTATAAATAAAGCACCTGAAGCATCTTCAGACATGCTTCCACCAGGCCTCACTTTTTGCAAATGCAATTTTAATTGCACAAATACTTTTGGGTGTAATTTTACATCCACATTATCTGTGTCCACACTTAATGTCACTTTGGTGTTTAACTACCTGCCTATGCTGCCATAGCTAGTTATCTATCCAATCAACATCAATTGCTCCCACAAATAGTAGGCACAATATGATTCTAGGCATTTGAAATCTGGCTCCAAACTCGAAACATGGGTTATATGAAATGGATATTATGAATTACTCTCTGTGGCTGAAAGACATAATTAAAAAAATCCAAAAGATACCAATCTGCTGATGCAAAGACCATAAAAACATTTTGTGTTCAAGGGACATGCGAACTTCATGCTGTTGGTTTTAGCAGCTTTTAATTTAAGCTTCAGGGATTTCTGTAGCACCTGTTCCACTTACTGGTTTTAACAGGCATGCTCTGATAGGAAAACATTTTTAATTTAATGCAACTTTCCCCTTGACTTGTGTTTGCTGTGCAAGCACATACAAGCAGACAGTGTTTTGCTAATTGCTGCAATGTGTGTTTATTGAAAAACACAATGTTTGAAGTATTTTAATTTGAGACCATACGGTGTCTATATCCATTGCAACCAACTTTTTTTGCCGGATTTGCTTTTTTTCAAAGGGTCATTAACAAGGTTGGCACCACAGGATTTGATATACTTTATATTTTTCTGTTATATGGTTTACCTACTTCATAAGAACCACTTACTTGAACAGAAGACAAAAAAAGTTTATGCAGGCAAGCTATTATACAAAAAGGGGGGGAAACTATTGTATCTGACAAATTAATTGATATCTACTCACTAATTAATAATAAAAAGTTGTACTTTAATGAAAATCTAGAGACGCACAATCTGTAAGTGTCACTTAAAGAAATGTAAATGTCAGTTAAAGAAACATTCTATGAACTACTAACAGGGAAATTTTCTGTTTCCTTGAGCGGAATAATGGGTACTTGCAGTATTTACATGATCAGCCCTAGCACATGCCAGCTTTTACATATGCCTCTTGTTTTTTTAAACATTTTAGGTGTTAATTTAACCTTTTCAGCATACTAAAATCTTGAACTTAAACTGGTGTATCCCTGGAGCCTTGGAAATGAGTAAGAACTGTCAAGAGGATGATGCATTATTAATTCAAAGATGAGTTTAGGCTTTATCATGACTGAAAACACAGCATTTAAAGTGACATCTCCATGTACTTTTCAGTAATAATTTCCCAGCTCTTCAAAATTGAGTTATAATAATTGTGATTAAAAATGTATCATTCTATCTCAAAACCTACTGGTCTCTTTTCTTATTCAAATCTCTATGTGACATCATCTACATACTCTGAATAGCAAATTATGATGCTGTTTGATATTGTACCAACAACTGTTATATTCATCTTCCAAATGTAACTTCAGGAATTTGGTAGTAATGAAATTAGTGTTTTACACTACACTTTACAGGTTCACTTATGGGTCAAGTATGGTACAGCTTTAATCTCCATAAGGAAAGGAAAAATATGTAATTTATTATGTTCCTGAGAACTCATTAATAAAGAACTTAGTGCTGTGAAATGTCCTGGATTAATATCACTAGAGATGAAAATCTAGTAAAAAGTTTGAAATTTATTATATTAATTGCTATTTAATTTTCTTGTGAATATGACTCCTCATTGTATTAAGGCCTGAACAAAAGTCCCACTGACTTCAGCAGGCTTTGGATTCAGCCCTTAGAATATTTTTCTAACATGACAAACTGTGCCAGAAAATTACAAATTCATATCAAACATAATGGCCTCCTAGTGGAGGAGGAGCCTGTACTTCCAGATCTGCACCTGATGTGTTCCTACAGCAGCGAAGGGGTCAGCTGCCTCTTAGGTGCCATCACCATCTTTCTCCATTCAGACTCTGCAAAGAGCATTTTATGGCTGGGAAGGTGTGTGCATGGGACAGGGCATATCCCTTCTCCCACCCTGTGAAGATATTTGAGAAAACTTAATACAGTTTTGGGCTGTGCTGTCTTGCCCATGGAACCTCCTCTGCAGCGATGATTCCCCTTTCAAGCAGATGCCTGGGGGCAGCTACAGCCTGGGGATGTGTCTGGTATTATGTTTCCAATAGAGCCTTGCTGCTGGTAATTGGGACACAGGGTTAAATGGGGGTGAGGGTTGCAATGGGAGTCCAGGTTCTGTGCAGAGAGGATCTTGCCCTCCTGGGTATGGGTGAACCCGAAAGGTTGTGTGTGTTCTGTACAGCCTGTTTCACAGGAGAAAGGAGGAAAAAGCCCCCCATGACAGAATGATGTCAGTAAATCTCCTTATGGAGTCCTCTTCCTCCCCTTGTGTGCCCTTCCAAAGGTTTAGCCAGGGAAAGGCACTCTAGCCAGTGTTAGGAAATTCTGTAAATATGTTGTAGTGTGGGATATGCAGCTGTTTTAATCTTTTAATTATGGAGATTTGTCATTTCACTTAGTGCTAAAGCCACATGGTTGCAAGGAATCTGAATAAATGATATTTCTTATCTCTAAGTGTTAGAGATATTTCATGGTCATATTACTTAGTACATCTTTCATTGAAAACATCTCTCATGTTGCTATTATTTATTTGTTTAGCTTGGAGGGTATACTGGGCTTAAAAGACACAAAAGGCCTTTTCTCCCTTCAGTTTCTGGACACAGACTCACTCTCTCTTCTTCCAGGACTCATTCATTTTCTGTGGCTAAGTCACCCTTCCTACTTCCTTATATGTGCCCTCTTTCCTTGGTCCCCTCATTCCTCCATCTCTTCTACGGTCCTTTGACTCTTTTCTGTTAGCTTTCCACAGAGCACAGACTGAGTAGCCACGCTGTGTGCTGGGTAAATTCATGAGGGAAGGATCTCCTCTTTAGGCTTTTGGAATACATTTGGTCATTTGATCTACTAAGTTTTGTCGTATCACTTCTGCGGCTTATCTCATTCTGATAAGAATGTCACTCAAAACTCTCAAGACAACCTTAAAAGGTTCTATTGCTAATAGAACTCAAATGTACATTTGGTTCCATCGGAAATTTTTAAACGCATGAAGTGTAGAAATCTCAGTTTTCATTCCACCTACTGCTGATTAATACATAAACAACATTGGCTGGTCATTTTTTTATTCTATATTCTATTATAACTTGTTTAGGGCTTTTTTCCCCCCCACTTCCAAGGAAAAAAAGCTACGATAAAGCAATATAACAAAGATATATTCATCCAGTGTATAGTCATTACTATTTTTATCCCTGCATAGACTTAAAACTAAATTTATTGCAATAAAGTATCTAGTTACAGTGATAAAGAAAAGCACAGTGATTTAACAGATTATGTCATTTGACTTTCTATATTTCCCTCTTACAAAAGACAAGGGATTAATGGCAAATTGTATACTTTAAGCCTGATACAATATATGATTTATGAAAGGAAACCCAGAATTACCAACATCTATTTGTAGTGCATTACTTCAGAAAACGCTTGATAACAGAATATTATGGATGATGCTCTTGCTTCTTCATCTTTCTGAATTTATATTCCTAGTATTTATTTTATTTGACTTTGCTTAGAAACGCAGTCAGGAGAGACTATGATTAAAGTTAAAGCTTTTTATATTAAAAGTCAACATTCTTTACACTTTATGTGATGGGTTGGGTCACAGAAACCCCCTTTGGGACTGCCACCTGATGTGCCTATACTACCTTTGAGCCTGTTTTCCCTGCCAGCTTGGGACTTCGGTACCTTGCCTTGTTTGAGCCAGACATGCTTGTCTGCTGCAAACACAGACCCAGGTCTGAACCACGTCCCCCACAAGCTGCAGGCTTAACTGAAAACAACTTAAGTGCTCCTGTCTCCAGCACTCAGATACCCAGCTCCCAATGGGGTCCAAACCCCAAATAAATCTGTTTTACCCTGTATAAAGCTTATACAGGGTAAACTCATAAATTGTTTGCCCTCTATAACACGGATAGAGAGATATGCACAGCTGTTTGCCCCCCCTCCCCCAGGTATTAATACTTACTCTGGGTTAATTAATAAGTAAAAAGTGATTTTATTAAATATAAAAAGTAGGATTTAAGGGGTTCCAAGTAATAACAGACAGAACAAAGTGAATTACCAAGCAAAATAAAATAAAACACAAAAGTCTAAGCCTAATACAGTAGGAAACTACATGCAGGCAAATCTCACCCTCAGAGATGTTCCAACAAGCTTCTTTGACAGACTAGCCTCTTTCTAGTCTGGGCCAAATCTGTTCCTCTGGTACAGTTCTTGTGCCAACTCAGGTGGTAGCTGCGGGATTTCTCATGACTGCAGCCTGTTTTGTTCTGTTCCACTCCCTTATATATCTTTTGCACAAGGCGGGGAATCCTTTGTCCCTCTCTGGGTTCCCACCCCTCCTTCTAAATGGAAAAGCACCAGGTTTAAGATGGATTCCAGTACCAGGTGACATGGTCACATGTCCTGTGAGACCCCAAGCCTTCATTCTTCCCAGCCTGACTCACAGGAAGATTTGCAAGTAAACAGAGCCATCTACAGTCAATTATCCTGGTTAATGGGAGCCATCAAGATTTCAAACCACCATTAGAGTATAAAAATATTGCTCGGGCATGTAGGAATGAAATCAGGAGGGCCAAATCGCACCTGGAGCTGCAGCTAGCAAGAGATGTCAAGAGTAACAAGAAGGGTTTCTTCAGGTATGTTGGCAACAAGAAGAAAGCCAAGGAAAGTGTGGGCCCCTTACTGAATGAGGGAGGCAACCTAGTGACAGAGGATGTGGAAAAAGCTAATGTGCTCAATGCTTTTTTTGCCTCTGTCTTCACTAACAAGGACAGCTCCCAGACTGCTGCGCTGTCTATCGCAACATGGGGAGTAGATGGCCAGCCCTCTGTGGAGAAAGAGGTGGTTAGGGACTATTTAGAAAAGCTGGACGTGCACAAGTCCATGGGGCCAGACGAGTTGCATCCGAGAGTGCTAAAGGAATTGGCGGATGTGATTGTTGTTGAGGTTACAGGGACAAACCATCCCGATGAGTCGAAAGAATAGTAAATATGGCAGGCGACCAGCTTGGCTTAATGGTGAAATCCTAGCGGATCTTAAACATAAAAAAGAAGCTTACAAGAAGTGGAAGGTTGGACATATGACCAGGGAAGAGTATAAAAATATTGCTCGGGCATGTAGGAAAGATATCAGGAGGGCCAAATCGCACCTGGAGCTGCAGCTAGCAAGAGATGTCAAGAGTAACAAGAAGGGTTTCTTCAGGTATGTTGGCAACAAGAAGAAAGCCAAGGAAAGTGTGGGCCCCTTACTGAATGAGGGAGGCAACCTAGTGACAGAGGATGTGCAAAAAGCTAATGTACTCAATGCTTTTTTTGCCTCTGTTTTCACTAACAAGGTCAGCTCCCAGACTGCTGCGCTGGGCATCACAAAATGGGGAAGAGATGGCCAGCCCTCTGTGGAGATAGAGGTGGTTAGGGACTATTTAGAAAAGCTGGACGTGCACAAGTCCATGGGGCCGGACGAGTTGCATCCGAGAGTGCTGAAGGAATTGGCGGCTGTGATTGCAGAGCCCTTGGCCATTATCTTTGAAAACTCGTGGCGAACGGGGGAAGTCCCGGATGACTGGAAAAAGGCTAATGTAGTGCCAATCTTTAAAAAAGGGAAGAAGGAGGATCCTGGGAACTACAGGCCAGTCAGCCTCACCTCAGTCCCTGGAAAAATCATGGAGCAGGTCCTCAAAGAATCAATCCTGAAGCACTTACATGAGAGGAAAGTGATCAGGAACAGTCAGCATGGATTCACCAAGGGAAGGTCATGCCTGACTAATCTAATCGCCTTTTATGATGAGATTACTGGTTCTGTGGATGAAGGGAAAGCAGTGGATGTATTGTTTCTTGACTTTAGCAAAGCTTTTGACATGGTCTCCCACAGTATTCTTGTCAGCAAATTAAGGAAGTATGGGCTGGATGAATGCACTATAAGGTGGGTAGAAAGCTGGCTAGATTGTCGGGCTCAACGGGTAGTGATCAATGGCTCCATGTCTAGTTGGCAGCCGGTGTCAAGTGGAGTGCCCTAGGGGTCGGTCCTGGGGCCGGTTTTGTTCAATATCTTCATAAATGATCTGGAGGATGGTGTGGATTGCACTCTCAGCAAATTTGCGGATGATACTAAACTGGGAGGAGTGGTAGATACGCTGGAGGGGAGGGATAGGATACAGAAGGACCTAGATAAATTGGAGGTTTGGGCCAAAAGAAATCTGATGAGGTTCAATAAGGATAAGTGCAGGGTCCTACACTTAGGATGGAAGAATCCAATGCACCGCTACAGACTAGGGACCGAATGGCTAGGCAGCAGTTCTGCGGAAAAGGACCTAGGGGTGACAGTGGACGAGAAGCTGGATATGAGTCAGCAGTGTGCCCTTGTTGCCAAGAAGGCCAATGGCATTTTGGGATGTATAAGTAGGGGCATAGCGAGCAGATCGAGGGACGTGATCGTTCCCCTCTATTCGACACTGGTGAGGCCTCATCTGGAGTACTGTGTCCAGTTTTGGGCCCCACACTACAAGAAGGATGTGGATAAATTGGAGAGAGTCCAGCGAAGGGCAACAAAAATGATTAGGGGTCTAGAGCACATGACTTATGAGGAGAGGCTGAGGGAGCTGGGATTGTTTAGTCTGCAGAAGAGAAGAATGAGGGGGGATTTGATAGCTGCTTTCAACTACCTGAAAGGGGGTTCCAAAGAGGATGGCTCTAGACTGTTCTCAATGGTAGCAGACGACAGAACGAGGAGTAATGGTCTCAAGTTGCAATGGGGGAGGTTTAGATTGGATATTAGGAAAAACTTTTTCACTAAGAGGGTGGTGAAACACTGGAATGTGTTACCTAGGGAGGTGGTAGAATCTCCTTCCTTAGAGGTTTTTAAGGTCAGGCTTGACAAAGCCCTGGCTGGGATGATTTAACTGGGACTTGGTCCTGCTTCGAGCAGGGGGTTGGACTAGATGACCTTCTGGGGTCCCTTCCAACCCTGATATTCTATGATTCTATGATTCTATGATTGCAGAGCCATTGGCCATTATCTTTGAAAACTCGTGGCGAACGGGGGAAGTCCCGGATGACTGGAAAAAGGCTAATGTAGTGCCAATCTTTAAAAAAGGGAAGGAGGAGGATCCTGGGAACTACAGGCCAGTCAGCCTCACCTCAGTCCCTGGAAAAATCATGGAGCAGGTCCTCAAGGAATCAATCCTGAAGCACTTACACGAGAGGAAAGTGATCAGGAACAGTCAGCATGGATTCACCAAGGGAAGGTCATGCCTGACTAATCTAATCGCCTTCTATGATGAGATTACTGATTCTGTGGATGAAGGGAAAGCAGTGGATGTATTGTTTCTTGACTTTAGCAAAGCTTTTGACACTGTCTCCCACAGTATTCTTGTCAGCAAGTTAAAGAAGTAGGGGCTGGATGAATGCACTATAAGGTGGGTAGAAAGTTGGCTAGATTGTCGGGCTCAACGGGTAGTGATCAATGGCTCCATGTCTAGTTGGCAGCCGGTGTCAAGTGGAGTGCCCCAGGGGTCGGTCCTGGGGCTGTTTTGTTCAATATCTTCATAAATGATCTGGAGGATGGTGTGGATTGCACTCTCAGCAAATTTGCGGATGATACTAAACTGGGAGGAGTGGTAGATACGCTGGAGGGGAGGGATAGGATACAGAGGGACCTAGACAAATTGGAGGATTGGGCCAAAAGAAACCTGATGAGGTTCAATAAGGATAAGTGCAGGGTCCTGCACTTAGGACGGAAGAACCCAATGCACAGCTACAGACCGAATGGCTAGGCAGCAGTTCTGCGGAAAAGGACCTAGGGGTGATAGTGGACGAGAAGCTGGATATGAGTCAGCAGTGTGCCCTTGTTGCCAAGAAGGCCAATGGCATTTTGGGATGTATAAGTAGGGGCATAGCGAGCAGATCGAGGGACGTGATCGTTCCCCTCTATTCGACATTGGTGAGGCCTCATCTGGAGTACTGTGTCCAGTTTTGGGCCCCACACTACAAGAAGGATGTGGATAAATTGGAGAGAGTCCAGCGAAGGGCAACAAAAATGATTAGGGGTCTGGAACACATGACTTATGAGGAGAGGCTGAGGGAACTGGGATTGTTTAGTCTGCAGAAGAGAAGAATGAGGGGGGATTTGATAGCTGCTTTCAACTACCTGAAAGGGGGTTCCAAAGAGGATGGTTCTAGACTATTCTCAGTGGTAGAAGAGGACAGGACAAGGAGTAATGGTCTCAAGTTGCGGTGGGGGAGGTTTAGATTGGATATTAGGAAAAACTTTTTCACTAGGAGGGTGGTGAAACACTGGAATGCGTTACCTAGGGAGGTGGTAGAATCTCCTTCCTTGGAAGTTTTTAAGGTCAGGCTTGACGAAGCCTTGGCTGGGATGATTTGATTGGGGATTGGTCCTGCTTTGAGCAGGGGGTTGGACTAGATGACCTCCTGAGGTCCCTTCCAACCCTGATATTCTATGATTCTATGATTCTATGATTAATGGCCCACACTTTGCATAATTACAAGAGGACCTCAGAGTTATATTTCATATTTTTAGTTTCAGATACAAGAAAGTTACATTTATACAAATAGGATGAATACATGCAGAAGAACAATCTTTGCACAGATGTGTTACATGGCATATCTAGCATAAAACATTCCAGTTATGTCATATTTACATTCATAAGCATATTTCTATAAAGCATTATGGGGTGCAACGTCACACTTTATATTGAAATAGAGAAGAAAAGTTAAACAGACATTAGGAATGCATTTCAACAATAATTAATAACGTCTAAAATATTAGCAGACTTTTTTCATAATTGCGCTATACATCCAGAGTGTTTTTTTTTTTTATCCTGTCCTATACATGAAATCTAAACCATTTCCCCCATGATGTTAAGAACAGGGTGAGACAATTTATGGTAGGGCCAGATTCTTCACTGATTTATACTTGGCACAAGTGTGAAGACAGTGAAGAATTTGGATCAGTGTATGTTAAAGTCTTTCACAATGGAACATGAGGTTTAATTCATTGTTTTAAAAAATGTATGAATGAAATTACCTGGAAAGACCCAATTGTGTTCCATTGTAATCAATGAGGCTTTTGTCACTGTCATAAATATAAAGGGAAGGGTAACCACCTTTCTGTATACAGTGCTATAAAATCCCTCCTGGCCAGAGGCAACATCCTATTACCTGTAAAGGTTAAGAAGCTCAGCTAACCTGGCTGGCACCTGACCCAAAGGACCAATAAGGGCACAAGAGACTTTCAAATCTTGGGGGAAGGCTTTTGTCTGTGCTCTTTGTTTACATGGTTGTTCTCTCTTGGGACTGAGAGAGGACAGACAGAAATCCATCTTCTCCAACCCATCCTAATCCAAGTCTCCAATATTGCAACCAGTATAGGTAAACCAGGCAAGGCGGATTAGTTTATCTTTTGTTTTATATGAATTTTCCCTGTGTTAAGAGGGAGGTTTATTCCTGTTTTCTGTAACTTTAAGGTTTTGCCCAGAGGGGGATCCTCTGTGTTTTGAATCTGAATACCCTGTAAAGTATTTTCCATCCTGATTTTACAGAGGTGATTCTTTTACCTTTTCTTTAATTAAAATTCTTCTTTTAAGAACCTGATTGATTTTTTCATTGTTCTTAAGATCCAAGGGTTTAGGTCTGTGTTCACCTGTACAAATTGGTGAGGATTCTTATCAAGCCTTCCCCAGGAAAGGGGGTGTAGGGCTTGGGGGGATATTTTGGGGGAAGACGTTTCCAAGTGGTCTCTTTCCCTGTTCTTTGTTTAACACGCTTGGTGGTGGCGGCAGCATACTGTTCAAGGACAAGGCAAAGTTTGTACTCTGGGGACGTTTTTAACCTAAACTGGTAAGAATAAGCTTAGGGGGTCTTTCATGCGGGTCCCCACATCTGTACCCTAGAGTTCAGAGTGGGGAAGGAACCCTGACAGTCACCAGAGAGCAGACTGACCATTATTGAAATAATGTGGGCAGGAAGTGCTGTGCAAACTTCTTTCCACAGTTGTCCTAACTTCCAACATCCTGCTATTTCTGTTATGAGACTTTGTACCAAATATGAGACACATTCTCTGCCCAGTTCTGCTCAGGCAGCATAAAGGGTGCAGAAACCACCTAAAAGTCTCCTGCTAGAGATTCTGGCTATCTTCAGTTGACATATTTTCCCTTGGGGACCATAGCCAGCTTGCACAAACTACAGCAGCTCTCAAACTCTAACTGTATTGAGGGTGGGCACTGGGATGGAGAATTAGAAAGCCCTAACTGGCTCCTCTGACAGCCATTTCAACCATTGGGCACAGCAGAGAATCTGACCCTATGATTAGAACAAATGGAGACTAGAAACTGTACATGAATCCAAGATCTAAAAGCTGGTCTCCTGAAGCAACCGCTAAATTCTACAGAGATAGGTGTATTAGAGATACATAGCTAGGGAAATACCTGTAGATAGAAGTGGAAGATTTAGTATTACCCTCTGCATTGCAGTTTTACATTCTGCACAACTGTAGGCTGTCGACAGTGGTATCTGTTCAAATCTTTATTTAAAAAGGCAAAACATTTCCAACATCAGACCATATTAAATAATCTGTTTAAAATGTATTCAGTTTGATGCTGTACAAAATCTAACGGTTCTTCTATCAACTGCTGTCATTATGTATTCATCTGTCTGAAGTATTACTTTTGCTTGCCTGGGGCAACCAATTCATGTTATTTCTTTGATAAAATGATTACTACAAATGTTATACCTTCCTTCCTTAACTCTTATTCCCAGGAAAGACCCTGGGTCTTTAGATGCTTCCATTCAAACACAATTGCTGTTTTTTGAAGGAACTTGATTTATCAGTCTTGACAAGGGTGTGGAGAAGTCCTTGCCAAAAATACAAGAGCAGGAAATACTTTTGAAATGTATTCTTAGACTGAGAATTGAGGGTAACTCAATGTTAAACATTTCTAACACGGATCGGTATTTTAATGTTGGGCAACAGAGTAAAGTAGCTTCAGCTAAGTCTGATGTTTTAACTTAGTCAGCCCCAATTCAGATGAGCACTTAAGCCCTGACTCAGGAAACCACTTAAGCACAGGCTTATATGCTGTTCTGAACAGGGATACTTTCCTGAATCAGGGCCTGAAGCACATGCTTAAGGTTAAGTGAATAGGGATGGAATAAAGCTCATGTTTAACTGCTTTGCTGAATTGGGGCCTTACATACTTGTTGCTAATCTATGTCACTGATGTTTCGTTAAAGAGTAGTGATGATGATTTCATATTATTAAATTGGTTTGAACCTGGCCAAGGTCTGTAGCATTTCCACAGAAGATTTCTGATTCAGAATCCTTGGCTAGCTTCTCCATTGTAATGGCTTTACAAGCTGCTTTACACTCTACCAAAGATATATTTTTGGCTATTGAGTTGCCATATCTGGTCCCAGGAGGATTATCGCAGTACAACGGAGATACTCAGAGGTCCTGCACCTCTACATCTTTACTGCTAGAGGAAAGGGGGTCATGTCTAAGACGCCATGTACCATACCAATCCCCAGCTGTGGTTTCAACCCCTTGTGGCCCTTAGCCACTGACTTATCTAGGTCAGCCCTCAGCCATAGCAGAATCTCCTGTCCCCTGGGTTCTTAACAGCAGTGTCTCCTGATGTTGGAATATTGCTGTATTATTATGGTTGAGTAATAAAATAAGTTATCAGATAGGACTGCTTTCCACTTTCCCCCCCTCAGTTATCCATTAGTAAACAATAGTATATTGGCTCTTAGAGGGTTCTTTAATTTCAAAGTACAGGAAGTGGAAACTGGATCTATGATTCAAGTTTTTAATCACGAGGATATGGAACAGATTACCATCATAACAGATTACTAAGGAATGTGGTAAGTTTTCTTTTACTTGGAGTCTTTACATCAGTATGGGACATCTTTCTAAAAAGATATGTTCTAGTTCAACCAGAAGTTATTGGGCTAGATACAGGAATTGCTGGGTGAAATTCTGTGGTCTGTTATTGAAGTTGTCAAACTAAATCATAATGGTTCCTTCTGGGCTTAAAATGTGTGTAACCCCCAAGGAGATTACATAGATTCCTGGGACTCTGTCTGCTGGCGGCTCAGGGAGAGGCACACTGTGTAGAGAGGGGGAGCCAAGGCAGACTCAGAGTCTGTCCAGAAACCAATAGGGAGTGAGAGGCCCTCCCAGGGAGAAGCCATTTGGGAGTCAGTCTGGAACCAGCCAGGAAAAGGGCAGGGCTGGCTGTGTGGGGAGCTGGTGAGTCCCAGGCCTGCATGCAGGTTTCCCCCTGAGAACAGGCCTCTAGGGACTTGACAGCAGATCCCTCAGGTGGGTTTTTTCCTTCCCCACTGATGATTTCCAATTTGTAGCATTTGCTGGGAAACTTCCCAGCCAGGCTGAGTTTGCCGTCCAGCTCCCTAGGTGAGACCAGTCACCACATGGTCAGCTCTGCTCTGTCTGCTAGTCCACTCTGCCTGCTGAGTGTGTGACTGGAGGCTGGGCTAGGAGGCTACCATTTGGATGTTAGAGTAGTTGTGTAATCTACACCTTGAGCCGTGCACCCCTTTGGGGTGAGGGGAAATCCTGGGACCAATGCGGCCTGATTCCTGCCCGAGGAGGATCCCTGCCAGCAGAGAGCAGCCCCTCTGCAGTGACTGAGGAGTCCAGAGTCATCTTCGAACCTGAGGATCATTCATGGAGTTTGTGAGTGCATCATCGTTTAGTTAGTTAGTCAGGGAATTTGTTCTGGGGACCCCCTACTCCCTGAACTGTGTCCTCAAGCCAGGGAGTAAGGGTTTGAGGATTTTATAATCTACTGCATATTACACCTGTGGATGGATTTACCACCTTCTCTCACTTGTGAGTCCTTTGGGCTGTACTGAACCCAGTCAGCCACGCTGCTAAACCACTGCAGAGAAGAATTTTGTGGTTATAGATTATCAAGGGCCCCAGCAAAGTACGCGTACCAACGGGACACTAATTTTACATTTGCTACATCAAGTCACGGGTATTTGCAGTGTGGGCACCGGTGACCCTAAAAATAGTGTTTTACCCTGTTATGTTGTATTTGTCTCCTGTTTAATATAATAATTGTGTTGAATATATTTTTATGTGTTTGTGTTATTTCTTGGAAGTCTCCAACTATCTGGTAAGTAAGTGGGGATTACTCTGTAGTTAGAATTTTCCGCCCAAGCTGCCCTGGTGACCCTGCCAGGAAAAAGCGAGGGGGGTGGAGGCACCACCAAATAATTTCATAGGAAAAAAAGAAAGAAGATACACCCCACTGAGTGGGTGGCGGAATCCAAAAGAACCCAGAGCTGTCCATCAAAACCTGTAAGCGGATTGCATTAAAGGAGGTAACCAGGTGGAGAGGGGGCGCTACATGTGAGTATTCAATTACTTCAGTTTATATATACACAGGAATTTTCGTAAGGATACTGCTTACCTGCTGTGCAACATCAGGTTTACCTATTGATTTTTATTCCACCCAAGTATTTATTCTTGTTTGATTTAAATGAAAGCTGTAGCTAAGCTACACAACAGTCTACACAAATAGAGGAGTAATTATAGTGGAACAATAGGACTTGAATTTTCTGAGATAATTGGAGAGAATAAAACATTAGTAGAAATACAGAAACTATAAAAGCAGGGTATGCACAACACATACCATATGTAAATTCATAACAAGTGTCAGAAGGGATACTGAAACAGCATAAATGTGGTTTAGACAATAAAGTAAGTTAGGCAGGTTTATATCTGATGGAATAGAATTTAAGGTAACTATTTCAAATTCAGTCATACATATAATTATTTCTTTTGTATTATTTAATATGTTAGCAATGCTGTGTGTGGACTTTTTTGCATAATTGTTTTAGTAGTTTATCATTGGTTTTCAAGTTTTCAAGGTTTCAAAGTTTTCATTGGTGTTTCATTCAAGTTTTCATTGGTGTATTTAGTAGTTTATCATTGGTTTTCAAGTTTTCATTGGTGTATTGTAGGAAACTAACAGTGGAATGAGGCTGACAATATGGATGTGCCCCCATCACAAAAGCATAAGAAACTTTGACTCAGTGTCAGTTTACTCAGACTGTGACATCACATTTGCGTATTCTTCACGGTTGTTATTCAAAGACTGATTTAAAACCTAGCAAACAATTTTAATAGTTGGTGCCCAAACATGGAAGCTCAGCAAGCTACCTCTTAAATCTCCCGGAAGTAAGTTATAAATCAAGAACAAAGGCTTGCAGTCAGTCTTTTAAAAAGAGCTGAAGAAAAGAAGAAATCTGAAGTTTGTGGTTTGGAGAAGCATTTTTTAAAAGGAAGTTTTACAAAGTGAGGTCAAATTTTATTTATAAATCTTGTTTTTTCTGGTGGTTTCTATTTGTGCCAACAGTAACAATATCAAATTAACAAAATAAGCAATAGTGAATGAAATGGTGGTGGAATTTTCAGTATTTCTTTCAGACAGTTGAGTGAAAGTCGAAACAGCATCAGTTCTTGTGTCTACTATTCATCCAAGTTAGTTGACTTATTGACATGTCAGTGACGGGTAGAATACATGTAGGTCTTTTTGGAGTGACTGCTAGGGAGAGAAGGAAGGAATATTTTATATTTTCATGTCAGATTTGGTAAATTGTGTACTTACATTGCAAACCCAGCTAATTCGGACCTCATTTAATATTAAGGTAATACAGCCACTTCATGATGTACAACATTTAATGTTTACTCAGTTTCTTAGGTTAAGGTGACATCTGTGTATTTCGCTGCACTGTTCCAAAAATAAAAGACGGCCCACATTCAACCATGAAGATTTAGTACAGTTCCACCCATATGGGGGCCACTACTCTTCCCACTTGAACTCCAGTCCCGTTTCTTTCCAAACTGTCACGAAGCAGAAGTGATGCTTATCTCTGAGTCAACACAGATCTGAGGCTTCATCTAATTTAACCTCTTTTCTGAGTTTTCCTTTTCCTCTCTATAGGCAGTTCAGCATTAGTGGGAAAAACGTACAGAAAAAAAAAAAGTCCTCAACAGCAGTAGCTCCATCTGGCATTTGTTTCCTTTTGTGTTCCTCTTTCACCCACTGTTCTCACCCAATAGTGCACTTTTCCCACTCAAACTTTTGTGACCAGGAAATTCTAAGTTAACAAGCCTCCTTGCTTCTGCATTGTCACGTGTTTTGAAGCGAAACACAATAATTTCCTTCCAATTGCGGAAAAGCAATAGTTCAGAGTCATGAAATGCACAAATGTCATCAAAAGTGTTCATCAATTTCACAAGCTCTAGTAATAATCTTCAACCCACCCCCCAGCCTGGTGCATCTCAGATGCCAAATGTACAGCCTTTTATGAATGGGAGTGAAGTCCTTTGTGCTTCTTTATGGAGCAACTACTCTATCAGGATGGCCAGAAATCTTTAAAATTTTAGAAACTAGGCTGTACAGATGCTAAAAACAGAGGATTTTCAACAGATTATACCAGTGCATCACTTTTGCTTTCAAATTAATTCAAGGGCAGAGTGAATAATTTTTCAGACCTGGGAGAAGAGCTGTATTAAGAAAGAATTTGTAAGTCACAGCTAGTACTAAAGGTGTTCAGCCATGGCTCCATGTAGAAGGTTTCTGGTTAAAGTGCCAATTAGGTATTTTTTCATCGTTAGAATAATTATGGGGAATGCACATAATTTCAGTCTTCCGTAACAAACAGAACACAATGAATAAAGTGGGATGCTTTGTCAGGAAGAAACATACAATTGAGTTTTTATTCTTTCCTGAAGACAGCTGCATTTGAAGTACAAATAGTAAAATTAGTACTGTAGTTGTTTAATAAGCAATTACAAAAACTAGTTTGTATTTCAGCTGACGTATTGTTTTACTAAAATGTCTACAGAGGCAGATATGAAATGTACATATAGAGTGAACATTGTACCATTTTGTTCCTGGCCCTGTGTATCGTTTGCAATCCTTATTCATGTTGGTGAGCGTTTAACTTACATTAATAGTTTCACTGAAGTAATGAATAAATGTTCACAGTGAGAATAAGCATCTAACCCTATATAAACTAGTAATCCAGTGATCTGATTTCATGTATGATAGCTGAAAGAAGCTAGTTTTTTCCCACAGTGATTAGCCTGACTTCGCACTGAAAGCATATCAGTCATTTAAAATAGCAACACATTATTTTAATGGAAATTACAATAGTTAACTACACAGTCCTTCACAAGTTGGAAGATGCTGTTGCACACCTATCATGGCCGTAGCCAATTGACAGGCAGTATAAATGATAGACTTCTTCTCATTTGTATTATTGTATTCATGACACTGAATATTCATCATTTCGGGGGGGGGGGGAATAATAAGAGTAAATTATATGTTTTCCACTTTGATAAATGACTAACAGTTTTCTTTTAGCTTGTATGCAAAAGGATTTTTTCCTCCAAAAAAGTTCGTATGCTATGGATCAGGAAGTTTTATTGAATCGTGAGGGAGAATAGAACTGCATACCCAACTGTTGCATTTTATATCTGGATTTTTATTTCTAACTGATTAGCATGTTCATGTGTTTCTTTTTAGCATGACAATATTACAGTAGATGTTTTAGATGCCATTTATTTGTGAATTGTCAAAGCAGTTTAAAATTCATTCTAGATTATTCCAACTAAGGTAACTTCATTCCTCCTATTAACTAAAATGTTTACAATTTAAGTGTCTGTTTAATTCAATTATTAAAACTGAACAAAAATTAATTCCTGAGTGTTTTTGTGAATAAAAGCAGCAAGTTTGCTCATGCAATTTATGTTATTTAGATTTAAATGACTGCTGTGCTTGTAAAAATCTTTGAATTCTGAAAGTTTCAGATTTTAGCACCAATGTTTATTCATCTGAAAATGTGTAGTGGAAATCCATTATATATTATTCCAGTTTAAAATATTTCAGTCACACAGAGTCTGGAATAATACTATGGGACCTAGCTGTCCAAGCACACAACTGAATAGTGAACAGGGATTCATGGATTCCAAAGCCAGAAGGGACCATTGTGATCTACTCTGATGGCTTGTATAACACCGATCAGAGAACTTCATAAAATAACTTCTAGCGCAGAGCTTTTAGAAAAACATCCAAACTTGATTTAAAAATTGTCTGGGATGGAGAATCCACCACAACCTGTGGTAAGTTATTCTAATGGTTAATTACGCTCACTATTAAACATGTACGCCTTATTTCCAGTCTGAATTTATCTAGTTTCCACTTTCAGCCATTGGATTGTGTTATACATTTCCCTGCTAGTTTGAAGAGCTAATTATTGAATATTTGTTCCCTCTGTAGGTATTTATAGACAGTAATCAAATTGCCCCTTACCTACTATTTGTTAGGCTAAATAGATGGAGCCCCTGGAGTCTATCGCTATAAGACATGCTTTTTTAATTCTTTAATTATTTCATGGGTCTTCTCTAAACCCTCTCCCATGTATCAACATCCTTCTTGAATTGTGGACACCAGAACTGGGCACAGTATTCCGGCAGCAGTCTCACCAATGCCAAATACAGAGATAAAATAACCTCTCTATGCATAATCAAGATTCTCCTGTTTATGCATCCAAGTATTGCATTAACCCTTTTGGCCACAGAGTTGCACTGGGAGCCCATGTTCAGCTGATTATCCACCGCAACCCTTCAACTCTTTTTCAGAGTTTCTGCTTCTCGGAATAGAGATACCCATCTTGAAGTATGGCATACATTCCTTGTTCCTAAATATAAACATTTACATTTAGCGTCATTAAAACACATTGTTTGCTTGTGCCCATTTTACCAAGGGATCTAGATTGCTCTGAATCAGTGACCTGTCCTCTTCGTTATTTAGCTCTGCCCCAAGTTCAGTCTCATCTGCAAATTTATCAGTGATGATTTTGTTTTCTTCCAGGTCATTAATAAAAATGCTAAATAGCATAGGGCCCAAAATCAGTCTCTGCAGGCCCCCACTAGAAACACACCTACACATTTACAATTACATTTTGAGACTTAATAGTAAACCATCTTTTAATCTATTTAACGTGTGCTATTTTAATGTTATATTGTTCTAGTTTTTTGATCAAAATGTCATGGGGTGCTATATTACATCAGCACTATGACCTTTAAACATGTAATCTCATCAAACAAAGATATCAAACTTGTGATCTCATTAAACAGAGATACCAAATGAGTTTGAAAGGATCCATTTTCCATAACCCCATGTTGATTGGCATTCATGTCATTACCTTCCTTTAATTCTTTATTAATTGAGTTCCATATCAGCCACTCCACTATCTTGTTTGGGATGAATGTCAGACTGACAGGCCTGTAATTATCTGGGACATCCTGTTTACCCTTTTTAAATATTGGCACAATGTTAGCTTTCTTCCAGTCTTCTGGAACTTCCCTGGTTTTCCAAGACTTATTGAAAGTCAATGTTAACAGTCCAGTGAGCTAGTCAGCCAGCTTTTAAAACTCTTGTATGCAAGTTATCCACATCTGCTGTTTTTAAAATGTCTAACTTTTAGCTGCTGTTTAACATCCCCCTTCAATACTAGTGGAATGGAACATGTGATCTTGACTATATCATCTGTTTTTCTCCAAATACAGAACAGAAATATTTATTGCACATTTCTGCCTTTTCTGCATTATTATTGATTATTCCACCATTTCCATCTTGTAACAGACCAATACCATTGGTAGGATTCCTTTTGTTCCTAATACACTTATACAACTCCTTATTGTCATTAACTTTGCTGGCCAGGGATTTTTCCTTGTGTCCCTTTGCTTCCCTTATCAGTTTTGTAGGGAACACTTGAAGCAAACAGTAAGCAACCAAAGCCCCAAAGTTATTCATTGAAATTTTGCATTCATTCACAAAACCCAATTTCAAATAAATAATTTAATTGGCTATATTCCTTAACAACCTGACAGCAGTAACAACTAAGGATGACAAGGAGTCAAACTATCTGAATGTATCCCTATAGTTGCTCTGAAAAATTTCCCTTCTGCAAAAGCTTTGGCTAAATGTGGAGACCTGCAGTAGTACAATACACTTATTATGTATTTATCATTAAAAGGTTATAGGCCTTGGAGATTGAAATCTTCTAATGATGTAATGGTAATACATAATCTGCAGGAACACATGCATCCCTATACTACTGCATTTATATGCCTCACCACTGACGTAACAGGGACTATTTATAGGGCTGCAAGGATTGTTTAATCTCCATATTTACTAGCCTTTCTTCTGGGAGTAGTAACAAGCCTCAATTGCTCCAATTTGATTCCCCATAGGCCACTGCGTGGTCAGAGTCACCTTAGATCTGTTTGGGTTTGAACAGGTAACCTACAGGTAAAAAATCCATTACAATCTACATATCACATAGACTATGCTGAGAGATTGTGCCACACACTCTCAAAGAAACGGCAGAACCACCTGATCAACATCCTCTACAGCAAACAGGGAAAGATTAAGAATGAGCTCTCAAAACTGATACTCTCATAAAAAACCAACCTTCCACACAAACTTCCTCATGGATAGATTTTACAAAAATTAGACAAGCCATTTACAACACAAACTTTGCTTCTCTACAAAGGAAAAAGGACACTAAACTATCTAAACTGCTATGTACCACAAGGAGCCACAACAGTAGTTCTCTTAACCCATCCAACAATATTGTTAATCTTTCCAGCTATACTCTTAACCCGGCAGAAGAGTCCATCCTATCTCGGGGCCTCTCCTTTTGTCCATCCAGGCCCACGAACATGGTACAGTTCTGCAGTGACCTAGAATCCTACTTTCGACATCTCCGACTCAAAGAATATTTCCAACACACCTCTGAACAACATACTAACCCACAGAATCCTTCCTACCAACACTACAAAAAGAAGGATTCTGCGTGGACTCCTCCTGAAGGTCGAAATAACAGACTGAACTTCTACATAGATTGCTTCCCTCAACGTGCACGGGCTGAAATTGTGGAAAAGCAGCATCACTTGCCCCATAACATCAGCTGTGCTGAACACAATGCCATCACAGCCTCAGGAACAACTCTGACATCATAATCAAAAAGGCTGACAAAGGAGATGCTGTCGTCATCATGAATAAGTTGGAATATGAACAAGAGGCTGCTAGGCAGCTCTCCAACACCACATTCTACAGGCCATTATCCTCTGATCCCAATGGGGATTACCAAAATAAACTACACCATCTGCTCAGGAAACTCCCTGAAAAAGCACAGGACCAGATCCGTGCAGACACATGCCTAGAACCCCGAGGAGTATTCTGCTTGCTACCCAAGATCCATAAACCTGGAAATCCTGGACCCCCCCCCATCATCTCAGGCATTGGCACCCTAACAGCAGTATTGTCTGGCTATGTGGACTCTCTTCTCAGGCCCTATGCTACCAGCACTCCCAGCTATCTTTGAGACACCACTGACTTCCTGAGGAAACTAGAATCCATCGGTGATCTTCCAGAAAACACCATCCTGGCCACTATGGATGTAGAAGCCCTCTACACTAACATTCCACACAAAGATGGACTACAAGCTATCAGGAACAGTATCCCTGATAATATCATGGCAAACCTGGTGGCTGACCTTTGTGACTTTGTGCTCACCCACAACTATTTCACATTTGGGGACAATATATACCTTCAAGTCAGTAGCACTGCTATGGGTACCCGCATGGCCCCAGTGGGGGGGGGAGGGGGGAAGGATAGTTCAGTGGTTTGAGCTTTGGCATGCTAAACACCCAGGGTTGTGAGTTCAATCCTTGAGGGGGCCATTTAGGGACCTGGGGCAAAAATTGGGGATTGGTCCTGCTGTGAGCAGGGGGTTGGACTAGATGACCTCCTGAGGTCCCTTCCAACCCTGATATTCTATGATTCTATGACCCCACAGTATGCTAACATTTTTATGGCTGACTTAGAACAATGCTTCCTTAGCTCTCGTCTAACGCCCCTACTCTACTTGCGCTACATTGATGACATCTTCATCATCTGGAAAAGAAGCCCTTGAGGAATTCCACCGTGATTTCAACAATTTCCATCCCACCATCAACTTCAGCCTAGACCAATCCACAGAAGCGGTCCATTTCCTGGACACTACTGTGCTAATAAGCGATGGTCACTTAAACACCACCCTATACCAGAAACCTACTGACCACTATACTTACCTACATGCCTCCAGCTTCCATCCAGGACACACCACACGATCCATTGTCTACAGCCAAGCTCTAAGATACAACCGCATTTGCTCCAATCCCTCAGACAGAGACAAACACCTACAAGATCTCTATCAAGCATTCTTAAAACTACAATTCCCACCTGCTGAAGTGAAAAAACAGATTGACAGAGCCAGAAGAGTACCCAGAAGTCATCTACTACAGGACAGGTCCAACAAAGAAAATAACGGAACACCACTAGCTGTCACCTTCAGCCCCCAACTAAAACCTCTCCATCACATCATCAAGGATCTACAGTCTGTCCTGAAAAATGATCCCTCACTCTCACAGATCTTGGGAGACAGACCAGTCCTCGCTTATAGACAGCTCCCCAACCTGAAGCAAATACTCACCAGCAACCACACAACAAAAACTCTAACCCAGGAACCTATCCTTGCAACAAAGCCCGATGCCAACTCTGTCCACATATTTATTCAAGTGACACCATCGTAGGACCTAATCACATTAGCCACGCCATCAGGGGCTCATTCACCTGCACATCTACCAATGTGATATATACCATCATGTGCCAGCAATGCCCCTCTGCCATGTACATTGGCCAAACCGGACAGTCTCTATGCAAAAGAATAAATGGATGCAAATCTGACATCAGGAATCATAACATTCAAAAACCGGTAGGAGAGCACTTTAACCTCTCTGGCCACTCAATAACAGACTTAAAGGTGGCATTTTTGCAACAGAAAAGCTTCAAAAACAGACTCCAACGGGAAACTGCTGAGCTTGAATTAATATGCAAACTAGATACCATTAACTTGGGTTCGAATAGAGACTGGGAGTGGCTGGGTCATTACACATATTGAATTTATTTCCCCATGTTAAGTATCCTCACACCTTCTTGTCAACTGTCTAAATGGGCCATCTTGATTATCACTACAAAAGTTTTTTTTCTCCTGCTGATAATAGCTCATCTTAATTAGCCTCTTACAGTTGGTATGGCTACTTCCACTTTTCCATGTTCTCTGTATGTGTGTGTATATATATATCTTCTTACTATGTGTTCCATTCTATGCATCCGATGAAGTGGGCGGTAGCCCACGAAAGCTTATGCTCAAATAAATTTGTTAGTCTCTAAGGTGCCACAAGTACTCCTGTTCTTTTTGAGGATACAGACTAACACGGCTGCTACTCTGAAACCTACCTCTGAAAGACATACTAGCCTGATACTAGTCCTCAGCCATTCAACCCATCTTGCATGCTTTAGAATTAGAGTAGCCTCCATTAAATGAAGCTGGAAATGAGCTATTTCAATAAACCAAAGATATGAGCAGAAATATGGAAAGTACATCAAAGTGAGTTAATAGACCTTTTATTTCTGTTGTTCAGCAGCTGTTAAAAACGTTAGTGGGATATCATTTGACCTGATGCAGAAGACTGGACACTATTAACCTCACTGTTAGAAAGGTGCCTTTTCTAGATGCCAAAAAGCTTATATTCCATTACATGGCATGTATTATCGATGTGTGAAAAGTTGTTCTCAAATTGCAAACTATTTTTGAAGTATCTCCTTCTATAGAGTGAAAGCTTTCCTCTTCTTATTAGGGCTGCAATGTCAATTGCAAAGGATGCTGTGGTTTAGACTGAGGGGAAAGAAATTCTACAAAGGACAAATGCCTGCACAATCAGCCTGAAGATGTAAATGGTATTTTGGCAGATTTGTTCACTTTATATTCAGAGCACACACAAGTACTGATTTAATCACAAAAAGTTGTTTTAGAAGCTATTTTTATATTAGCGATTGTAAACTTTTGAATTTTTATATTCAGATTTTAAAGACAGACCAGTTCTTCAGGGGATCACCATATGTGAGTTTGGGAAAGGAATTTTCCCCTCAGTCAGATTGGCAGAGACCCTGATGGGAGGGGAAGGGGATTTGCCTTTCTCTGCAGCATGGGGTCACTTGCAGATTTAAACTAGTGTAAAATGATTAATTCTCCGTAACTTGAAGTCTTTAAACCATAATTTTATTCAGAGGTTAAGGGTCTGTCATAAATATAGACAACCTTTATGTATGCAGTAATAAAAAAATCCCTCTTGGCCAGAGGTACAGAATCACTTACCTGTAAGGGGTTAATCAGTTCAATTAACCTAGTTGGCACCTGACCAGAAGGACCAAGGGAAAAGAAGATACTTTAAAATCTGTGGGGGAAGGTTTTGTTTGTGCTCTCTTTGTGCATTCCCTCTCAGGACAAAGAGAGAGGCCAAGGAGGTAACCCAGCTCCTAAAAAGATCCTAAACTGATACATCTAAAATTACAAAAATTGTAAGTTATAGCAAGAAAATGCATTAGATTATCTTTTGTTTTAGCTTGTAAATTTTCCCTATGCTAAGAGGGAGGTTTACTCCTGTTTTTATAATTTTGAAGTTGAGCCTAGAAGGGAATCCTCTGTGTTTTAAATCTTTTTATTACCCTATAAAATTACCTTCCATCCTGATTTTACAGAGGTGCTTCTTTTACTTTTTTCTTTATAATAAAGTTCTTCTTTTAAGAACCTGATTGATTTTAGTGTCCTAAACATAAAGGGTCTGGTCGTACTTTTATTAAAGGCAATTGGCTGGTATATTATTCTCAAGCCTCCCCAGGAAAGGGGGTGAAGGCGCTTGGGGGATATTTTGGGGAAATAGGAACTCCAAGTAGTCCTTTTCCTGAATCTTTGTCTAAATCACTTGTTGGTAGCAGCAGTACCGTCCAAGGACAAGGGAAAGATTTGTGCCTTGGGGAAGTTTTTAACCTAAGCTGGTAGAAATAAGCTTAGGGGGTCTTTCATGCAGGTCCCCATATTTGTACCCTAGAGTTCACAGTGGGGAGGGAACCCTGACAGGGTCTATTTCAGGAGTGGGTGGGTGAGGTTCTGTGCCCTGCAATGTGCAGGAGGTCAGACTAGATGATCACAATGGTCCTTTTTGACCTTAAAGTCTATGAGTCTCAGCAGGTGAAAACTGATGTATGTTCATTGACTTCAGTGAGTGTTTACCCCGGAGTGTATTACATTCCTCTACTCTTTTGGTCTTCCTTGAATACTGCTCATATTGTATCTTTGAAGAGAAATGGCTCTCCTCAGCTGGAGTTGCTTTTTCACTTTTTAATCTTTTCAGAAAACAGAAAGAGAAGGAAAAAATTACTCTACCTACCAACTCTGAAGGACTCATTTCCTGATATCCAAAGAAGATAAAACCATTCTTTGACAGAAATTCAGAAGTTTACATTAATAGTATCACCATTTCACATCAATACAGCAGGTAGAGATGGTATTATAGGTATTTTATTAATCTTGGATTGCAGTTCTCCCAATAGTTTTGTAGAGTTTAATCAGAATCCATGCAATCAAATACATTTAGTATGTGCTCAGGATCCTGGCAGTGACATTAAGCCATAGTCATAGCAGATTTGTGACTAAGTACAAGAGATGTTTTATGTACTTCCAATATCTCCAAAATATTACATACAGTATTTCCATCTCAACCACAGCGGAGCAAACTAGTGGCTGGGAGAAGAAACTGATATGTGGGTCTGGGTGTGTCTACACGAGCCAGCTATGTCCTGTGGTCTGTTACACTCTTCAGAAAACTGTTTAGAACTGTTCTGTGGACATGGATTCAATCTGTCAATACTTTTTCCTGAATACATGATTTGGGGACCAAAATTTTACACTTTTTAACATTTTAAAGTTCTTACTGAGGATAAAGCAGATTGGTATTGGCTTTGATTCTGCATTATGTCAGAACAGGTCTGTGTTCAAGGGGAGTCCCACTGAAGTCATTTCAGGATCCAGGCCTTATACTGGACTATGTTTTGCCCCACTATACCTCACAGAAGGGTAAATTTCATATTACAGACTCTTGCCTCTCCCCCAGTGACAGCAATTATTTCTCCTCTGTTCCCATTAAGA
Source organism: Chelonia mydas (assembly GCF_015237465.2). Lineage (NCBI taxonomy): Eukaryota > Metazoa > Chordata > Testudines > Cheloniidae > Chelonia > Chelonia mydas. The sequence goes on along the minus strand of NC_057850.1, from coordinate 65,797,384 downwards.
AGTTATATTTGGAGTTAGATTTTTCAAAATTGCCCAAGTGACCTAGTCCCCTGATTGGCTTAGGCACTTTTGAAATTAGGATGTAGGAGTATAAATCCTATTGTCTTTTCATGGGAATATACGAATCAAGGACCAGTGACTATCAATGGGACTTCAACTCTTAAGTGACTTTGGTGTTTTTGAAAATACGGCATATTTACACTCAGGGGCATGTGCAGGAATTTAAATTTCACTGCTTTTGGAGGGGCATGTACTGTGCCCCCACTGCAGTCCCAGGGCCAGAGGAGCCGTCAGCTCCCACCCCAGGTAGGGTTGCCAACCATCTAATCACTCAAACCCAAACACACTTGCCCCTTCCCTGAGGTCCTGCCCCTTTCTTCCCCTTCTCTGAGGCCCTGCCCCACTCACTCCATTCCCCCTCCCTCTGTTGCTCACTCTCCCCCACTCTCACTCACTTTTACTGGGCTGGGGCAGGGGGTGTGGGCTCCGGGCTAGGGCAAAGGGGTTTGGAGTGTGGGAGGGGGCTACAGGCTGAGCCTGAGGCAGGGGGTTGTGGTGCAAGAGGCTGTGCAGGGTGGAGGCTCTGGGAGAGAGTTTGGTGCAGGAGGGGGTTCAAGGCTGGGGTAGGGGATTGGGGTGCAGGAGTGGGTGAGGGGTGTGGGCTCTGGGAGGGAGTTTAGATGCAGGAGGGGGCTGAAGCAAGGGGTTGGGGGCAGGAGTGGATGAGGGGTGTAAGCTCCGGCCAGGAGGGGCTTACCTCTGGCATCTCCTGGTCAGTAGTGCAGCAGGGCTAAGGCAGGCTCCCTGCAGGCCCTGGCCCCACGCCACTCCTGGAAACGGCTGGCACATCCCTGCAGCCCTTGGGAAACAGGAACAGGGGGCTCTGCACGCTGCCCCTGCCTGCAAGCACCTGGCCAATGGGAGCTGCAGATTCAGCGGTTGGGGCAGGGGCAACACACAGAGACCCCCGACCTCTCCCAGGGATGTGCCAGCCACTTCCAGGAGCACCATGGAGCCATGGCAGGTAGGGAGCCTGCCTTAGCACCGCTGCGGTTTTAATGCCTAAAATCTCCTGGTTTGGCTTCGGTAGCCTCCAGGAGACTCCCAGCCAAACTGGGAGAGTTGGCAACTCTAGCCTCAGGGTGGGAGGAGCTCTGTGCCGCTGCCAATTATTGGGAGGGCTGTGCCCCTGTTTGCCCCCCACTTTGTGCATGATCCTGTTTGCACTGAAAAAAAAAATCTACAGCAATAAATCTCAGAGCCTGGGTCAGCTGACTCAGGCTGAGGGCTAAAAATAGCAGTGTAGACTCCTGCCTGGCCAGTCTCAGCACTCAAATTCCAACGTGGGGGAATGTCTGTACTGCTAGGTTTAGCCCTATAGCATGAGCCTATATTCTGAGCGGGCTCTGAGACTCACTAGGTCTTTGTTGGTTTTTTTGGGCTGGGGTTATTGCAGTGTAAACATATCTTTAGGTCACAAGTGCTTTTTTTGAAAATTACACTTTGTTTCCATTCTGGTGAAATAAAACCATTCTGGAACCTATAGTTAAACTAAAATGTTTCCTGTTTTGTATATGGGTTTGTAAAATATATTTTTAGTTTCTACTTGGCCAATTTGCCCACATGCTCTCACTCCACACACAAAGTGCTTGTAACTTCTCACCCCCTTCCAACACTAATTAGTTTCATTTCAGTACATGAATTATGAGACCAAGCCTTCTATAGGGTTAGATTGAGCCTTCAGAGAGTCACAGTTCCTGCTGGGCGTGGGGGTGGGTGGGAAATGATCTATGTCTCTGTCCATGCTGGCCCACATGTTTTGGAGTTGAGACAAGGCTCTGCCCATGCCAAGCTGACATGGACGGGGTGAATGTGGGGGAGTATTTGTTCAACAGAGCCTGCTGAGTACCTGAAGCAGTGATTTGAGGAGACTATGTAGGCTGGCAAGGGCACCTGCATGGGCATATAATGCTGGGTCATAATCTGGCTCATAGTAAGTGCTTCATTTTTAATGTTCTTTTACAGACAGCTGCCCTTTTAGATATAATTTCTTCACAGACTCTCATGCTGTGAGAGTTGAATATGTAAAGCCAGATCCTGGCACCCTTATGGCTGAATAGCACTCATTGAAATGTATGGGCATGCCAATGTAGTAATGTACCACTCAGTGGGTGAGATTCTGGACTGCACCTCCAAGAGGGGCCACGCAGAACTCACATCCCTGGAGAAGTGGTGACTGTGATGGCTTTCAGCACCTTTGTGCCCTCCTGATCCTGAGCTGCTGCACAAGCCCTGTCCCTGGAATCTCCACAGGACCCCAACTCATCCCTCCCACCTCAAGCACACCCCTACATCAGGGCTTGCAAGAGGGTCCTTGAGGGCAGCCTTACAGCTCTCTGCCTCAGTTCTTGCATCAGAGGAATTCTTGCCTGGCCAGACCTGGGGCTTTTAGGGCTCTTTCTGCTGCTTCAGATGCTTAGCTGGCATAAAGGGGTTAAAGTGGGGGAAAGAATTTCACACACTGAGTAAGGGTTACATAATCTATCCTCTAGAAAGCAGCCATTAAAATATTTTCTAGTAGTTAATTTTTCAATCTACTTTCATGTTTTAGTTATTTATTTTCTAGCTACCCTATGAATCAGGGTGTTTTCAGCTACTAAGCAGGATTAGTTTTACCTCATTTTATTACACACAGGCTTCCTTGAAGCAACAGTAATTAAAAATTAGTTGATATATGAACGCATTTTCCAAAGTATTAGTTTATCTAGAAACAACAAATCATATTGAGTTTACAAAAAACTTGATTCTCTCAATGCTACATAAATTACATAGCGTTGTAAATTACCATAGGAAATTCTGGCAAATCCTTCAGATGAATGTGAATGCTGTTCATTCCTCTAGAGAGACAAGGTAGGTGAGGTAACATGTTTTACTGAACCAACTTCTGGTGGTAAGACAAGCTTCTGAGAGCTCTTCAGGTCTGTGTAAGCTCAGAAGCTTGTCTCTCTCACCACCAGAAGTTGATCTAATTAAAGATATTGCCTCACCCATTCACACTTGAAAAATTTGCCAGAATTTGTCTAATATCCTGGGATCAACACAGCTACCACAGCATTGCATTCATTCTTCTACTCAGCCCTGTATTTCTTCTGGTTCTCTTAAAAATTCAATGTTGCCTGACTCCTCCATAGCTCCTGCCAGGCTGCAGGGTTCCTTTAGCTACCACAGGAATGTCTTTCTAACCTAGCAGTGATTCAAGACAAGGCAGTACAGAATTCTTCACAGAAGTTTGGCTAGTCTTCCTGCGGAGACTTACTGTACTGGAAGCAGTGGGCCCACTCTCCAGTCTAGAGTTTCTTCACAGGTGGCAGAAATTGGTGGAGGAGCACACCTCGGTTTCTCGGATATACTAGAGAACTGATTTCTTCAGTAAGCGGAGTATCTTGATTCAGATTTGTATGCTACGTTTACCAATGGCCATCCAGTGATACAGGTGCCTTTGACATACGTTAAAATATAGCTATACCAATACCAACAAGAGTAAACCCAGAAGCCCTCAGTGTACAAATACCAGCATTCCCTTCCCTCCCCAAAAGCCTAGAAAGACGTGGATTGAAGGAAATGGTTTAAAGCCAACAGATCTGAGCTCTTCTGACCATTAGGGGGAGAGAATTTGTGAGCTTGCAGCTCCTTGGGAAGAATATCCTCTCAACATTTCCTCTGTTTTAAACCGAATCCCAGCAGAGAAAAGCTGAGATGGTGACTCTTGAGATCACCTCTGCAATGTTTTGGTGTGTCAAGTCCAGCCCTTTCACACTGGGTATATCCACAATACTGGACCTTACTCATGCCTCAGAACACTAATTGTGAAGTATGTCATTCATTTTAGAATGAAACTTACATGCATTACATATTTACGCTGTTGATGGCTTTACTATTTGTCAATTGCTATGATCAGAAATACTGAATCTTGACATTGAAGTCACAGCAAATTACATCTTAAAACAACAACAAAAAAATCTCCCACCTACTTCTCTGCTCCAATCTGCTGCCAATGTCCTTTGTTGAGACCAAGTTACACGTCATCCCCTCCTTCACTTTCATTTGTCATAGTATATTATGGCTGAAATCCCAGCACCACTGAAATCAAAGAGTTTTGCCATTGACTTAAATGGAGCTAAGAATTTACTCTTAGTTTCTGTGATTATGCAGTTCTCCATACTCTGAACCACCTTCCTGAACTAGCCAGCAGGCCTTCACTCTTTCCTTCAACACCCACATCAAAAGCTCACTTCTTGGTGACCTATACACTTTTGGTCTTCCCCTTTAAGAATAATTATTAGTTAACCCTTTAAGAAGTTCACATGACTTAGTTAAAATACTGTACAATAGAGATGGTCAGGAATTTTTTTTTCTTGTGAACATTTTTAACAAAACATGATTTTAAAAAATATCTTCAAAGTTTCATCCTTTTTTTTGTCAAAAAGCTATTTCCATTAAAAATATTTTGATGGAAATTTTTCAACCAGCTCTCCTGTATAATCTTGTTTTCATCTTCATCCTTCTTTCCTTCCCTTATTCCCCATCTAGTGCTCTCCATCTCCTCTTCTGGGTGTTTTTTCTTGACTTATATCATAAGCTCTTCCGTTAAGGGACCTCGTTTTTGTTTGTCAGAGCAGCATTGTGGATGTTGATGGTGCCATATAAAGACTAATTAACAACAACAGCACATCATTTCAAGTTTATGCCCTTGCAATTTCATTTAATAGCCTACATTTGGTAGCTGTCACATTTGTAAGACTACACATTTGAGTACATACTTTTCAGTGTTAAACTTTTTTATTTTGGTGTGTTGGAAAAACTACACATATGTAGCACAATGAAGATACTTTTGTGAGGGAATATGTGCAGCATTCTTCATTGTGCTGTACAATTTACATGTAGTGTAAGTACTCCGTTTGCTGCACCTGAGGGTCACTTCATTTTCCTGTGCTTAGCAGAGCTGGCGGTAGGCATAAGCAGATTAAGCAATTGCTTAGACCTATTCACTTATTTTAGTATGTGTTGTGTGTCCGGGGGCGGGGGGTAGGGGAGGACGCCAAAATATTCCTGCTTAGGGCCCCCAGTGGACTAGCACCACCTCTGGGGCTTAACATATTGTTTCACTCTTCTCCAGGTATAAAGTACCATGACTATAATCACAAACAGTAACATACCCTTTTCCAAAGCAGTGTGAACTTTTTTCTTTAAGTGGGTTTTATATAAGAATGAAACATTGTCTGTTTTTGACATAGTCAATAAAAGGACACTGTCAAGTGTTACAGTTTAGGCACACTGCTCTGAAATTAATGATAGTCATTTAGAAGCCAATCTACGATCCTGACCAAAATTAATTAGAAGTTCTGTATGTCAGAAATGTACTTTATATTATGTTGAGTGCCAGGTGGGGTTTAAACACAAAGAACTACTTTCAAATTGTGTACCCTGTTCCATTCAGACCAACAAAATCTATAAAGGAAAAAGTAATGAATTCTTTCCAAGGGCTTTTAAAACAAATGCAACCATGGAATCTTGGTCCTTTGCCACTTTTCCTTTAACCGTATTGGGAGACATTTATATAGACTATCATATTTACATAATTTTCTTAGTATATATGTTTCCACGTAGTGAGCCAACTTTCAGTTCAAGTGCAAGTAAAAATTATTTTATTCTTGAACTGCTTATTAAAGCTTATTTTTCAAAAAAAGGTTGCGAGCATTTTTCTCTAATATTCATATGAAAAAAGGAGGAAACTATAATGATGAAAATAATTCTAAAATACAGTGGATCCATATTTCTGGATCCTTAAAAAGAATAGAAATCAGTTAAGCGGGATGCTGTTATTAAATGGACCATTTCCTCAGCTGTTATAAGTCAGTGGAGATCCATGGAATGATTTTTAGAGATGATATAGTGTCTGTTGAATCAAATCTGAAGAGTAGCTTAGCTTATGATGGTCTGACTAAATCAGAAAATCAGGGGAGATGGTAAATCCTGATTTTCTGGGGAAAGAGGTCTATGGAAAAGGAATTAACATTCTAACCTAAAGTCCTATAAAGAATTTATCACAAAAACTAGTACTGGTATGTTTTTATCTCTCCATCACAAAAAAAATGGAGTATAATACAATGCTAATAGGTTTGTCATTTTGGGAAAGAATATAGAAAGCTTGCGTAATGTCCTTTGTGGTGATTTGGCTACTCAGAACGATTTATTAATCAGTGATAGAAAAAGAGTAGTTATTATAAATGACAGTATTACTAACCGTGATTCCCTAGATATGCTCTTTCAAATTATCCCACAGAGATTATATAAATCTGGGGTCACTTACAGCTTTCACCTACAGTAATAGCATTTAAATAGTATTGAAAAGCCGAAGACTAGATTTGAGACAAGTCAAGATCCTTAGGTGTGATTTCATTAATGGTTATTATTGAATCTAGCACAATGGGAAATACAGGATGGCATAATTTTTGTTCAGTTTTGGGGAAAAGAATAATGGTAGATCTTGCAGGACAAAATGAAGGATTGGTTTGCCTTTGCAGTTGTAACAATAAGTTATCAAAAGGAGAAGCACTGATACCTTACTTCAAGACAATATGCCATATGAAGCTATTTCTGGATTAATAACATCCACATAAAAGTAGAATTCCTTTCATTCTGATATTTAAAATGAAGGATGTATGTAGACAATAACACATTAGAGCATGTATTATTGCTGCGAATTTTAGGCACGTAAGGATTTCACCTTCTGAGAACTGCATATCATACATATCCCAGTGAGTTACTCTTTTGTATTTGGGCAATAGATTGAATGATCTAATAGGTCTTTTCCATCTGTAAGGCCCTGATCTGAGACAAAGTTAAGCATGTGAAAGTCTTGGCAGGATCAGATCTCAACTTCTATAATATTATGTTTTTCTTTGTTAAAGTGCTTACAAATGGAAACAAATAGGTCTTTAACTAAAATATACTAGTTGCTAAAGTATGTGGATACTAAAGCATTATCTCTGAAAAAACAAATGAAAAAAAGAAAGGGGGGAAATCTGAGAATTTGCCAATGTTTAATTTAATTTGCAGCTACTTAGAAGTATCTTAATATAGACACAGAATTTCATCCAGCATTCTGACATTCCGAGATGTACCAGCCCTTGAAACTGAAGCCAGTTTGATTTTGACAGCAGAGGGTTTGAAACTGACAGCTGAATTTCACTTGCAGTATATTTCGTCATTAATAGTCTCTGGGGGATGCGATTTGTTTAGTTGTTTGATTTTTTTTTCTTACCACCCTCTCCCCACAATGGAAGAGACACTCAAAAGAGTTGTCTAACTGTCAGGTTTGGTGCCAGTTATTATCCTTTGCCTACAGTATACATCATCGTTTTGTTGCATCTTTCCACCCGCCCCCCCACCCCAAAGTATTGTCAGAATAACCCAACATCTATCAGAAAAGTGAAAAAAAATCCAACAAATGAAACAAATTAAATAATCCAACAAAAATCCAGCAGATTTACATTTCCTCTCATTGACGCAGCTGTTTATATCAAGGACTCTGGCTTGAATCAGCTACCACTTTTGCTTTGGGGAGAGATATGATAACACTGAGGTTTTTCAATTAGCACACTGATTTCACGCACATTGGGTTGAATCAGGATTCCCCTTTGCTTTTGGGATCACAGGTTACAATGCTACAGGCAAAGTGAGGCCCTTCCTATAAAAAAACCTGAGTAAACAGGTTTGGAAATGGGGGATGGAATTTATTCTCCACCCACTAACCACAGACTGCCTGCAAAACTGCAGTACACTCCAGCCATGGCTATTGTTCCAACTCCTGTAACAGAACAGAAGCCATTGCCCAGTGTCCCCCTTTGCAGGTGGTTTCAGCCATGGGATGTGCAAATGTGTATCCAGTGGAACCTCCTTTGTCCTGTTCTTGCTTCACCCCAACGCTCCCTTCCACTCTCGCCTGGCCAAAGGAATCAGCATGTATACCCTCAAAGTAGTGTGCAGGAATTGCATGGGCTCCCTTATGCACCTGCTCCAGTGGTAGCTAACTTACCCCCTGCCCCCAAAGCTATCAATGTCCTTAAAGTGGCATGAATGCCCTTGTAAAGGCCCTGCATGCTTTGCTGAATTTCACCCAAAGTAAACAAGGTTCAATCTACCATGGAAACATGCAGATCACTAAAGTCCTAAATCACTATGCATACTATGCAAAGTGACTGTGAGAACTTGCATAATTTGAATTTGCTAATACTTTAATAGTTCAACTTTTAGAATGTTCTTCAAGGGGAATTTCCCTACCTAAGCGGTGTAGGGGTGGTGTCACTGTTGCTGTACTATCCCCTCCTGCTACACTTTACCCCTGGAGGGTCAGGACTATGGAAAAGTGGCTGTGGACATGGATCCTCTATATCCAGCTGATCCACAGCTGTCTGGTGGGGGCTGTTCCCCCTGGAACACTTCTGAAGCGGTTTGTAACTTGTGCCTCAACCAGCTCAGATGTCTAAGGATTGGGGGTGTGTGTGAAGGTATCTGTCCCCTAATCAGTTTTTACCCAGTCCTTATTCAGGCAAAATTCCCATTGATTTTGGTAAGAGTTTTGCCCGAGTAAGAATGGAGTAAAAACTGAATAAATGAAATCAGGACTTGAGCCAGTAGCAATAAATATCTTATCAATGAACACTAAACAGATCATTCTGTAGGAAGTTTGTGTACTGAGCTACTGTTAACCAACCCCCCTCAGAGTTTATAACTATCATACTTCAAATATTTGTTGCCAAAATTCTTACTACTTTATTTCCCACAATATGGGCTCAGTCCTGCGTTCTTATTCACTTGTGGAGTTCTGTTGCAGTCAATGGGATATTCAAGTGAGCTAGGGCTTTAAGATTGGGCCCTATAGGGATGTCTACACAGGGATAATAAACCCACAACATAGCTGGCGTGGGTCAGCTCTCAGGGCTTGAGGCTGCGGGGCTAAAAATAGCTGTGTAGACTTTCAGGCTCAGGCTGGAGCCTAAATTCTGGGACCCTCCCACTTTGCAGGGTCCTAGAGCCTGGGCTACAGCCCAAGCCTGAACATCTACACAGCAGTTAAACAGCCCCTGTGCTTGAGCCCCATGAGCCAGAGTCAGCAGGCATAGACCAACCACAGGTTTTTAATTGTGCTATAGACATACCCATAGAGAGTAACTATAGTAAACATGGCTTAAATAATCGCGAAAGCTTATGCTCAAATAAATTTGTTAGTCTCTAAGGTGCCACAAGTCCTCCTTTTCTTCTTTCATTAAGTTACCATTTTTATTTATATTTCAAAGTATTTCAGATATAGATAGACCTATGGGATTTGCAAGCTGCACAGACAAAAAGCTCATGCTGGAAGCCACAAAATCAGCTTAGGAGTTTTAATTAGATCCGCTGTGAGACACATTTATGCACTGCTGCATCAAAATGACTCTGCTAATGTTTATCATGTGCAAAAATACATTCCAAATTGGACCGATCATATGGTTTATTCGAATTATCTAAATAAATTCTGGTATTTCTTTTTCACTCAGGCTATGTCTACACTACATCATTTACAGTGGCGCAGCTGCACTGCTGAAGTGCTTCTGGTGAAGACGCTCCAAGCTGATGGAGTTGCCTTAATAACTCCTGCCTCTGTGAGAGGTGATAATTATGTTGGCAGGAGAAGATCTCCCACCGACAGCGCTGTCTACACCGGTGCTTAGATAGGTATCACTTATGTCGCTCAAGGGCATTCAGACTGAAATGAGACCGAAAACTGTTTACTGTGTTTAAGTGTGCAAAGGAATACAGTTCTTCCAAGTAAAAAGAAAGACAACCCATTGAGATGCACAGCAGCGGGACTATAATACATCCTGGACACGTAATCAACACTTGTGTCTATATCAAAAGTGAACCCTATCCACAGGAATTCCAGAGCTTGGCATCTGGGTAACAAAGTTGTCAAACATGCTCTGCCTTTAATTCCAGCTGGTGGCTCAGTTGCCAGAGCGGAAAATGAGAAGGGAGAAAGGAAGCAGCATGATGAGTGCTAGCAACCACAAAAGACCCTGCCAAGTCTACAATCAATAATGTGCCAATTTGCTTTCTAATTGTTTTGCCACAGGTTTTGAAAAAGCTCAAATGTGCTGTATATGTGTTCTTTTTATATCATAGCTGCATATGTAGTGAGAACCCAATAGTTTGTTAGTGACGAGATACTGGTAATCAAGAAGAAATTGATTCCTAAGCCTGGTGCACACCTAAAACGTAGGTCAATCGAGCAACTTCACTCAGGGGTGGGCAAAATCATATGCCTAGGTCTGTGCAACATAATTAGGTCGACCTAACTCTCACTGCAGATGCAGCTAGGTCGACATAAGCTCTTCTGTCTACCTAGGTACTGCCTCTGCAGGGGATGGATTTACTACACCAATGGAAAATCCCCTTCCATCACTATAATAAATGTCTACACCACCGCAGGGTAGCTACAATACGACAGTTGTGCTGCTGTAGCACTTGTAGTGTAGACATACTCCTGCTGTAATGGAAGAATATTCCATTAGTAATCTCTAGATTGTGTAACATGCAATCCACTATAAACATTAATAATGTGACTGAGGAGCCTTTTTAACTTTTAAAATGGATGGTTAATCAATCTAAAGGAAATGGGCGAGACAGTCATGAAAAACATGCAGCTTTATCTCTGCTTTCTTCAGTTCTCATATATGTCTCAAAGATAGAAGTGCTTCTTTTGGGAAGGATGAGTGTTCTCAAACGCAGTTCCATGTGTTTTTTCTCTGTCCTTGACTCAGATCTCATTAGCTTGCACAGTTTATAATGAGCCTCCATCTTTGCTCCCGAAATTTCTCTTTCTTCCCATTTCTCCTGTTTGTAAAAAACAGCTTGTCACCACCACGTCAGTTTATATGTGTTCCTTCCTCAGCTCTGCCTCTCTGGGAACCCTCATGTTTAAAATCCTTTCACCTTGTCTATTTCAATTCCTTTCTATAGAGAACCCCAAAGTACAAATTGTCCAGACTCCAGCATGGGCAAAGTTCTGCCTGCCATGGGTAGACACTTAAAAGTTCACTCTGGGTCTAGTAATATGACAGGTCTCAGAGATATTCTATACACTGAAAATGGGAAATACTGCTAGAACCAGGAATCTCTCTAGAACCATAACATACTTTTAATATGCGCCCACCATATCTACCTTTCTCATATGTTCAAAGAGGCCCCTGCCACATCCTTCCTATTGTAAAAAACTTTCCTTGCTCATTAATTTTAGGATACAGTGCAAAACTGCCCTCCTTGCTTCTAAGCTCCTTCACAGATTTGTTGAGCCTCTCTCAATCCTTTCTTCTTTCCCCTTCGCCACCTTGTCCATTCATCTAGCGCTGTCCTTCCCATTGTCCCTTTGCATCATCTTGCCATGCTGGTGGCATAATAGCTCTTTCCGCTGCATCTCCTCCAATCTAGGACAGCACTTCTATATCTCTCCATTTTACAGGTACTCTATCTCAAATCTTAAGATGTCTTTTCTCTCTTGTCTCTCTCTGAGGGCCTGATCCTTCTGGTACTTAAGTTGGTGACAAAATTCTCACTTACTTCAGCAATTCAGCATACAATCCTTAGTGTCTTTCTCCTGCCATTATTTAAGATTGTAATTTTATTATTTAACTCTGTTGCACTTGGGGCACAATTTTGTTTAAGAGTTTGTCCTGGAGCTGTATTATAAATTACAGTAGGCCATGAACCACTCCATCAGTAATCCAACAGTGAAGTCCAAAACCCTTTCCCGAGGCTTTTCTTTTTATGGATGCACTGAAGCTCAAAAACCAAGTACAGTATCACTCAGAACACTGCTTGGCTGTATCTTTGGTTGGGGCTTGTCTACATGGAAGTTAGCGCACAGCCAGCTAGGGTGTGAATTTAAAGTGAACTAAGCTAAATTGCCCAAAGTGTGACATAAGTGTGTCCTCCTGGGGAGTCAATGTGACTTATGCAGTGCACTATACATTTACAGCCTGACTTGCTGTGCACTAACTTCCAGACCTTAGTGAAATTTTTTAACAAAAAGGTTTGAAGGTGTGGAAAATACACAGAATAGAATCAAGCTAACAAGAGACCTAGAGAGGTTAGAGAACTGGTGACTGCCTGAAAAGAGGAGAGATTCAGAGTGAAACCCTGCACCCAGGGAAATAAACAGCACATATACAAAATGGAGTGACTTAAGAAAGCAGCCGGACAGAATGAATTTGTATCTTGTCTCCTTATGCTCAAATAAATTGGTTAGTCTCTAAGGTGCCACAAGTACTCCTTTTCTTTTTGCAAATACAGACTAACACGGCTGCTACTCTGAAACCTGTCTCCTTTATATTTTCCTAATGTAACTTTGTCCTTGCATTTAAGCCCCATAACTGTTGCAGGGCACATGTAGGCTCAGGACTGGGAGGGGAGAAGATCTATGCAAAAATTCTTCTCTTAAGTGGGACTTGTTATGAGAAGGAAGATATAGTTTATAGCTAAGTATATTGAGTGAAATCCTGGCCCCAGGGAAGTCAATGGGAGTTTTGCAATCAACTTCAATGGGGTCAGAATTTCACTCATAATATATAACATAGGTAAGTGTTTAGATTACTTGAGAGACTCCTTAAATTTGTCACGTTGCTGTCCATAAATTTACACTGGATTAAGTGAAAAAAATGGTTACAAGTGATGTTATAGTTCTTATCTCTGCTCTAGTTTCTCTTTTCTGCTTCAGTAGTTTTCAAAATAATATATAATTGTAATAGCATGACATGCTTTCTTTTTGTTCTACTTGAATGATGTATAGTGAAGGCAGATCTTGCTAACACACTGATGTTTTTGGGAAAGATTTTGCTCAGTATAAAATTCACAATTGCCTTGTTTTCCAAGATGAAAGTAAGAAAATGTTTTCAGATTAGGACCATAAAAATCTTGGGGTTCTCTGAAAAAAATCACAGAAAAAGGAGAACGCCCCGATGTATAGCATTCACATGTGTCGGCAACCTGCAGCACACATGCCAAAGGCGGCACGCGAGCCGATTTTTACTGGCACGCTGCTGCCAGCCGGGGTCCCAGCTGCTGGCCCCACTCAGCCTGCTGCCTGCCTGGGTGAACGGAACCCCTGGCCGGCAGCGGGCTGAGTGAGGCCAGCGGCTGAGACCCTGGCTGGCAGGAGCTGGCGGAACCCCAGACCGGCAGCGGGTGAGCTGCTGCTGGTCTGGGGTTCTGTCCTCCACCCTGCTCAGCCTGCTGACGGTCTGGGGTTCTGGCCATCGGCCCCGCTCAGCCTGCTGTCGGCCTGCGATACCAGCCACCGGTCCCGCTCACCTCGCTGCTGTTCTGGGGTTCCAGCCACCCGGCCCCCTACAAGCCGGGGTCCTGGCTGCTGGCCCTGCTCAGCCCGCTGCCAGTCTGGGATTCCGTTGCGGGGCCCCTGTAAATGTAAAATTTATTACTGGCACGCGAAACCTTAAATTAATGAAGACTTGGCACGCCACTTCTCAAAGGTTGCCGACCCCTGCTATACATGGTGGGTGAGGTAATATCTTATGTTATTTTACTGTTCAAATCTTGTATTTAGCAGTGACACTTTGAGTTAGTTTCCCAGACCTGAAGAAGAGCTCTGTGTAAACTTGAAAGCTTGTCTCTCTCACCAATAGAAGTTGGTCCAGTAAAAGCTATTACCTTACCCACCCTGTCTCTCTAATATCCTGGGACTAACACACCTAAAACTAGGGTGACCAGACAGCAGACCAGACACCAGACCAGACTGGTGTGAAAAATTGGGATGGGGATGGGAAGTAATAGGAGCCTATATAAGAAAAAGACCCAAAAGTCAGGACTGTCCCTATAAATTCGGGACATCGGGTCACCCTAGCTAAAACATGAATGAAACTAGAGAAGTTAGAGCTGGTTGAATACTCAGACAATTTTTGCAGTATTTGCTCTAATTTAATAATGAATTTGCTTATCCTGTGTTCATCTATTTTTTGTGTCTTCTGTCTGTGAACATTCTAGCTATCAAGATTTTTCACACCAGTGTTCATAGAAATTGAATTTTAAGCTCCTATGCTGAACCACTTGCAAATAATTTCCTCTGTGTCAGAGTTCTAGCAAGGGGTTTTAGGACTGGTGACCCTTTGCTATTTCTTATCCCTTGTTAAATATACCATTTTCAGTGCAAATATCTGCTTGTGCAAGTTTACAAGTCATTATTTGCAAGTGGTTCAGCATAGGAGCTTAAAATTCAATTTCCACGAACACTGCTGTGAAAAATCTAGATAGCTAGAATTTTCACAGACCGAAGTTAGATGGGGATCTGAGTTGAGCCTCTGGGAATCAGCAACACACATGTACGTGTATTATTTTTTGTCAGTTATAATGGAGATGGTAAAAATTAAAGAGAAGTAAAATGCATTTAGCCTCATTGTATGTGAGATGAGATCCTGTTTAGCCCAGCAAAGACCTGGCCCAAAGGCAACTAAATGACAGATGATCTGCCTGCACTCTTTGTAACTAGGGCTGTGCATGTCCATATAGTTACTTTATTTGAATCTGGTGTGAGAAAATAAAATGTAAACATTGTTCTTCTGAATATTAAAGTAGCCTAATTCTTCTAGCAATTGTGCCTTGGATAAGCTTTCCATTATGCAGAAAGGAAAAGGTTTAAAATATTCTATAATCCTATATTTTCTGCTAATCTCTCCTTTTCTGAGATCTTCAAAGCCCCAACTAATCAATAGAAAAGTTTGACTAAAATAGGTGAATATTTCATCAATTGAACTACTCACACGATGGAAAGCTAAACAGTAAGTCATAAGTTTTGTGTAGGATTGGGGCTAAAGTGGGAATTTATTCTATTGATTTAATATGAAACACTACATTTTTTCTTCCCAGCCTCACACCACTTCCTAAAGAGGTCTGGATTTCCTTGTGGTGAATATTTTAAATAATTCCAGTGAATGGGTAAACAATTAGATGTCTAAGAGTGATTAATTTGTTAAAGTTTTCATTGGTTTTCTAATTTTTTGGTGTCGCTTGGGTTTAATTTCCTTTGAAAAAACATGAGCTTCAAATTTACCATGTGTGGATGTTGGTCATGTCTCCAGCGAATATTATACGTTGAACGTAATAATTAGAGAAGAAAATGTTTAGTTACATTTAGATATAGCTACTTAAATTTATGCCAAGGAATTTTATGACTAAGACTTTAACAAAAACATGCATTTTTCTACACATAAGGATGCTATTCTGCTATGGATGGGAAAGGCTTTTTTTTTTTTTTTTTTTTTTTTAAACCACAAACAAGCAAGCGTTTTAATACAGATGGGAAAGCAATTTTTCTACAATGAAACCAATGTAAAATACATAAAACTAAAGCTACAGCCAGTGTTTATAGAGCCCAGGACAAGATATTAAATCGAGGCCACTCTATGACTCAGCCTCCCACAGTGGTCTCACCCTTCCCCCTGTATCTTTTTCTGCAGCTGTGTTCCCTTTCACTGGAGAACCCATGTCCTCTTTGTTTCTGCCACTCCAAACTCCAGTGCTTTTAGACTGCAGCAAAGCCACACCCCCATATTCACCACCCACACTCAGGGACATAAACACTCACAGAATCACAAGCATCCACGCCCAATTAAATTCAGTTCAAAATAATATTTCATTCTTTGGGCCCTGCCTTGAGAAGCTGCAGCCTATCTCTTCAGGAGTGTCTGGAAAGGACCTGGCACACAGTGGGTGATATTGTACACAAAACAAATGAATAATCTACTAATAGTAATTGGTGTGACAACCTGTGAAATTGCTGCTAAAGTGTAGGAGACTGAACATCCAAGTCTTTGTCAGAGGCAGGTACAATCTGCCCATGATAGGCTGTTAGAGCAATCTGATCCTTTCACTTCCTCAGTAAGAACACACTTACTCTCAATAAGTTATTATATTAACAGGGGTATATAATGGCTGCTTCATCTAATTTGGAGCTCAATTTCTGCCCCATATGGCATGCTTCAGGAAGGTGCAATCTGTGGTTATCCATTGCTGCTCTGCATTGTATAAGTTATTAATGGCTTCAAATAAAGATGATTTGTAGGATGCTGTCTCCATAGAAACTGGCAGCTGACCAAACCCAAGAGAAAAACACAATGAGGAATCTTTGTGGCACCTTAGAGACTAACAACTTTATTTGGGCATAAGCTTTCGTGGGCTGGAACCCACTTCACTGGATGCATGGAGTGAAAATACAGGAGCAGGTGTAAACACATGAAAGGATGGGGGGTTGCTTTACCAAATGTGAGCTCAGTCTAACGAGTTAAATCAATTAACAACAAAATACCAAGAGGAAATTTCCCTGCTCCTTTCTCTTTCACTGGGGAGAACTCGTTCTCCTCATTGACTAGTAACAACTTGGTTTTGGTGCCTATTTTCTCTCTCTTCCATTATTAACGGTGTTAATTTTTTTGTATACTCTAAAAGAAGGGAAATTCCAAGAAAAAGTGAATTAACACGGAGGTAAGGTTCCTGAAATAATAATAAAAAAACCACTAAGAATACAAAGAAATCATGTGTGGAAATTCTCTTACAATCTATAGAAATTACTTCCTCTTTCATAATAAAATGTTTCACTCCAATACCGATAAGTTCCAGTAAAATTCAAACTTCACATACAAACCCTGACTGACAATATATGCATCACTGTTTCTTTAAGACTGTGCTTTAAAGTAGAATTAAGAAGACAGATGTATTGCTAGAATTTTATCTCAAAATTTAAGATCAGATTTTATTTTGGTGATTGTCCCTTTGTGTTTCCCTGACATAAGCAGGTGGCGAATGTGTACCACACCCAACTCCAAAAGCTGTTCAAAACTGAAGCTTAGCCTAGGACTGGCATATAGCTAGCCTGGGAATTAGAGAACTGCAGCTATGCCTACACTACAGATTACTTTGGTATAATTTACAGTGCTCAGAGGTGTGAATAATCCCCACCACTGAGCGACCTAAGCCCTGGCATGGACAGCATTATATCATCAGCAGAGCTTCTCCTACCGACACAGCTACTGCCTCTCATGGAGGCAGGAGTTATTAAGCTGAGGGGAAAGCTCTCGCTCGTCAGTTTAGAGCATCTTCACCAGAGGTGCTACAGAGGCGCAGCTGCATTGGTGCACCTGTGTCGTTGTAGCTGCTGTAGTGTAGACATAGCCTGCAACTAGCTCAGTTCTCTTACCCTATCCCCCAACACTGTGCTGAGAATGGATGCAGTAGAGAAGCTGGCTTGTATTGTTTGCGCCACAGCAATGCAGTATTATATGGGTAGAGTTATATATGGAAAGAATGAGGCATTAACGCTGCTTTGTGTCATTACAACAGCAAACTACAGATCTAAAGACTGCTTAACTGGTCACTTGAGGATTTCTCATTGTAGCAGCTCCTGCACCACCACAGTTTCAGACATAAGTTTAAGGGGTGTGGCTGGGATGTCCCTATGCCTCAGGAATTCCTGGCTGTTGGAATGACCCCTTGGGCCCATGGGCAACTGGCCTAAAATAGCACAGCCATGACTTATTCAAAAGTATGCCGGAGACCAGTCCAGTGGCTGGCTGGCTCTAGGATCAGGGGATCACAAAGGGATAACCTTCACATACACCATTTCCTGAGCTACACAGAGCACATCAGACAGGGCAGGATGTGGGCCATTATCTCTCAAATTTAAAGTTAATGAAGCCCATATTACTCAGAGACCTTTCTGTATTTTTTCTTGTATATTTACAAAGAGCACTGTGAAATTTTTCTTGCAGTCAATTATTTTGTGCGGCAATATACATATATTGTGACAATGCTTTCTGATATATTTAGAACGGAGAGATTTCAAATATTAGTGAAAGAACTGTACTTCTAGATTCCTATATTTGTAGGGCGGGATTTTTGTGTTTCTATTATTTAGGAATGTGGATCAGCAACTCCATGTTCACACAGATTTAGTCTTTGAATTAGATATACAACATTCAGTGAACCAATAAAGTGAACCAGGGTTAACTGAGTGTGAATTGCTTGCCTTGATTTTATTTTTGTTGGTTGAAATTAAACATAGACATGGAGGTGGAGTTACTACAGTGATGGAAGAACCATTTCTGTCGCTGTAATAACTTCCCCATAGCATCTGCAGTGGCATAACTGAGGCACCATAGTATGCCGCTGTAACCCCCTTAGTGTAAATAAGCCCTCAGACGCCTGGTTTGCTTATTTCCTTACTCTCAAGATCACAGGTGGGAAATGGGGCAGGGCGTAATCAGACAGTACAATCCTCTGCATTCAAATGAGGTGTATATCTTCTCAGCCTTTTGTTTGACCTTACTACCACTAGGTAGGAGAAACCTGGCGCTCAAACAGAAGTACTCTCCTTGTATTATTTGTAAATATACGAGGCTCTAAATGCCTTGTCGAAATTATTGCAGTGTCAGGTTCCGGTGTGCTCTTTATCTTGCACATTGCTTTTTACCCACTGTCTGCATGCACATTATACTGCACCTCTGCTTTGCAGGCTCAAGCGTGGAGTGTACACTGACAAGGTATAATAACTAAGGGTGGATGTTTGTCATGGCCACGTCTTCTGTGACAGAACCTGTGACTTTTGTTTTTCTTTATCCAATAAATAGTAATTGTCTATGGCACCAGGATAGGGTGACCAGGTGTCCGGTTTTCGACCAGAACATCCAGTTGAAAAGGAATCCTGATAGCTCCGGTCAGCGCCGCTGACTGAACCATTGACTGTCTGGTTGGCAGTGCCATGCAGTGGGGCTGGCAGGTTCCCTGCTAGCCTCTGTGCCATGTGGCTCCTGAGAAGCAGCTGGCATGTCCCCAAGCGCCACCCCTGAAGCTCCCCTTGGCCAGCAACCGCAGTGCATGGGAGCTGCGGGGGTGGCGCCTGTGGACAGGGCAGAGCACAGAGCCACCTGGCTGTGCCTCCACATAAGAGGGACAGGCTGCTGCTTCCAGGAGCTGCTTGAGGTAAGCGCCGCCCAGAGCCTGCACCCCTGAGCCCCAACCCTCTGCCCCAGCTCTGATTCCCCTCCTGTACCCCAAATCCTTCATCCCTGGCCCTGCCCCGGAGCGTTCACCCCCAGCTGGAGCCCTCACCCCCTCCTGCATCCCAGCCCCTGAGCTGGGCCAGTGAAAATGAGCGAGGGTGGGGAGAGTGAGCAACGGGGGGGGGGGGGGGGGAAGAAATGGAGTAAGTCGAGCAGGGCCCCAACGAAGGAGCAGGGCATGGGTGTTCGGTTTCATGCAAGTAGAAAGTTGGCAACCCTACACCAGGACCCCTTGACTACTGAGCAAGGCTCCTCCATGAATTTTTACAAGTGTGGGCCTCTGTATAAGCCTGCACCAAAGTTCACTGAAGCCCATGTAAAAAATTCCCACTGATTTCAGTAGGGACCAGATCAGACCCTATACGTCTAGTGTAATGGAGTTTGGGATTGAAAACAATTATTGTAAAATGAATATTTCACTGCTCATAGTTTCCCATAACTCATTATTAATTAGAAACTATTGTGAGCTGTGAGTCTTTACACTCACACACACACACACGCTAGTCGATGTTATAGTTACCAGTTGAGAGTCTGAATCAATCTAGTGACCAGCTAGCTTGATCATGGGTAGAGAGAAGCCAGATTCTATTGGTCATGACTCAATGCTCCAGGGAAGTCTTGGCAGGACAAACCCAAAGTTTCATGGCAAAGCACCCTGTTTATATACTGATCTTTCCTCATTGGGACCAATGAGTTTTGCACTGTCATGCTGCAATCTATTGCTGTTTGACAAGTGCTTTTTTTTTTTTTAATTAGTTTTTTAGGGAGTTACTTCATGCTGGTTTTGATTACAGCTGTTTTATTTTTATTGATGGGTGCTTGCCACATCTTTTAGAGTTGTTAATTTGCCCCCCTCTGACATCTCAATAGGGGCATGTTGCAATCTCCTAGTGCCTTTACATCCGTCCTCTATGCCTCCCTAGAACATCTGGTCTGGCCTTCACACTTATCTTCTAACACACATTCCTCATTCACACAAACAGGATTGATTTACACAAAGCATTTGAACAGGAACATCAAACTGCAATGCAGGAGAAAACAATCATTGCATTCTTTTACTTATTTTAAAAATGCTAAACCTACAACAAAGTGGTGACCCTAGAGGTCTGTCACTGCCTTGAAATCAGCTTCACACACAAGATTCTAACTGATGTATCTTTACCAATGGCACACTAGGCCATTCCTTTCTGCTTTCAGAAAGGGTGGCTGGCAGGATATGATCATTCTCAGATTGAAATTCATGTAAATGGCTCATAGCAACACATACATTTTAAAAAACTGGCGGGGGCAGGAGTGGGAAAAGAGCTCTCCATTCAAGACCAAGACCTCCCAGATCACATTGCCTGTAGCCAAAGCATTATCAAAACCTCCAAAAGCTAAATTGAGCACTTTCAATCATTTCTATAGATTACTTTCAGCATATATAATATATTGCAATTTTTGAACATTTCACTTCCTGGTTATTTCAAGTGAACAACAAAGCAGATCTGTCAATAGATCCTGAGTCACAAAAACACTACACGGCTATATTGAAAAATACTATTATATCTAATTGACTATATTATGGGTATTACAGATTGATGTAAGGTTGTTGCAGAGGGAATGGATCTTTGACTTTTGCAAGATTGTACTTTAATCATATGAGAAAAATGCATAAAGTCAATCATATTTAATCACCCACAACAGAGTGAGTTACCAGTGAAGAACAGTGTAGTTTTACTGAATTTTGAGCATCCTCTTGAAAAATTAGTGGCTGTCAGAAATGAAAGTTTCTTACAAACTGGTAGTTATTCATAATGAGTACCACAGAGAATTCTCTCATTTTCTTTAGTAAGTTGCTTCAAGAATCCATATTGACAGGTTATATACAAAACTATAAGCAAAAAGCACAATGAAATGCTCACCTATTTGAGCTGGTGGGTGTTTGATCTGTATTATAACAATGTCTGGTTTTTGCAATTTAATAGACGGATCTTCAGAGTCTTATGTTACTTTTAAAAATACATTTATTTTCTCTCTCAGCTGTCATTCCTGGAAATGATTAATTGTAGATCTTAATAGTTCACATTATGCCCTAGGCTTACAGGATACTTGTGTGAAGTGGTGCAGATTGAATATTCAGTTCTTAGTAAAAAAAACAGACATTAAAAAGTGGATGGTGCTTTCACAACTACAACAATTGTTGTTTTCTTTTCCTTTTGTATGTTTTCTCTGAGAAATTCCCCCTCGCTTTGATCTTTTGTCTGTATTTAAGAGTGGAGCAGCTTTGAGGGTTTTTTGGGAGCATTTCCAATGAATCTGCACTACCTAATTTTATGAACAAAACAATACACTAGTTCTACCTTACTATTGAAATATGACCATATATGGTCTATACATTCTCAGCTTGATCCTGAGAGGTGCAAAGTCCTGGGTGCTCTCAACTTCCAGTCTTGTCAATAGAAATGGAAGGATTGAGCCTTTTTGTGATAAATCACTGTCTGTAGACCATAAGGCAAAAATAGTGGCTGCTATTGTAAACCTGAGGCTTATAAAGCTGAAAGACATTAATCTTCTTTCATACAAAACAGTAAGTATGGGAAGAATTAAGTCAACTTTATGTTCAATATTATAGCATTGTTAATGCATTTGATTATAATGCATTATCATATTTGTTGTTTACAATAGACATTGAGGACTTTTCCTGCATATGAAAAATAATTTTTAATTTTCACTAATTAAAAACAGAACCATGTATTTGCTTAATTGTATTAATTACCCCTTTTGCTGGAAAAGAATTCCCCAGTTCATATGAATCTGAAGGTGACAATAATAATTAGAACAAGCCTCATTTGTAAAAATAACTGTAGTTAAAATACACAATTATAAGCAAAGTTTGAGGTAAACTTTATATCCTGATCGAGGGCAGGAAATTTCTGATCTAAAAACCAGACACAGAGTTTGCTCTGCCATTTCTTGTGTTTAGTTGCTATCTTTTTTGTTAAAGATAAGTGAAATTGTACAAGTAATACCCCTGTATTTTTAAAAATGTGGTAGTGTCTCTTTTCCTGAATTTTATTCTACTCTGAGGTAAATAGTGGGCTCAAATTAAAAGCAAATACAGGTTATCAGTATTTTGACTGCTTTGAGCATACCCCAATTAAAGTGTTTCAGGCAAACAGAAGACAAGTCTGAAGTCAGAGGCATAATGTTGGGGTTATTTCTGGGCCAGGACAAATCAGTACTGTGACCTTGGTTAGGTGTAACAATAAGTGGAGTTTATTAGGTTTCACCCCCTTCAGACCGGGGGTCACCTGCCGCAATCTTATCCCATAGCAACAAGCAAGGCAGAGGTTGTAAACAATAGCCTCACATCAGGCCTACCTTTCATCAGGGAGGTTCTAGCAGGCAACAGTATCTCATGAAATTCTTGGCCTCAGCCAGGCCACTCTCACAGAGTGAGAACTGGAAATCTGTTATCCTTCCCAGTCAGTCACCAGCTGAGCTGCACTCACCCCTTTTAACCTCTCCCACCAAGGCTGACACCTATTGCAGTGTAGCGGGGCAGGGCTGATTGAGCCCACAGCCGATTTTTAAACACTTTCCTGGCCAGTGCAGGGTTTACCATACCCCAGCACAGGGCAATCTGCCTTTCTTGGCCAGTTTGTCTCAACCAAGCTTTGCAGAAAAAAAACCAACTGGAAGCAGTCTAATCAGATATAGATGGGCAAACATATTTTCCATGGCTGTGGCTTTTCAAATGTTCAGAAGCAGTGAAAAAAATCCTGGTGAACATCAAGGCTGCTGACTATCTTAATGGATATGAGGTCAGGAACCCCCTGCCTCAGTGGAATGAGATGTGGAAATAGTAAACTCTTCAAAGTGCTTCCCCCTCCTTAGCAGCAGCATCTCAATCTTTCAGGGATGCATCTTCAGACAGCTGTTCTTCCAGTTGCTCACCTTAGTCAAGCCCTTGGATCATTGGGATATGGTGCTGTTTACTTCTGATGTAAAGGTGATGCAGAGCAGGGTGTTATCTGCAGTTTGTTGGCATTTTAATCTATGCTGTTTATAATCTTCCCTGGTGGCTTCATAAAAAGAAGGACAGGATAAAGACGACAGATCCCAGTGGGACTCCACAGAAAATGGTACTGGCGGTGGAAACTCTAGGTGTAGTTTGAGACTGAAGCTATCACATCACAGTCTCATTAACCCCCTCCATGTCTCTTTAGGTTTCTACAGTCAGACGTATCAAATGTAGCAGAGAGAACTAACTCATACATTATGAGTTTTGATGTATGGCTGTTGTCCATGGCTCAGAGCAGTTCATCCATTAGGATGAGGATGTAGGATGGGTCTCCGCAGGAGCCAGGTGCTCTCCTTCCTTCGGGAGGGGGGGTACTCTGTGATTTTCCTGCAGGAGACCCATACGGATCCGGCTGCCGAAGCTAGCTGGCGGCTGGAATGGGGGGACAGGGTCTACTTTAGCCATCTCACAGTTCGTACGGCTGGAGTGGCGACCCTGTTCTCCCCCGACCTACGGCCCGAGGTGCTGGGGGTTGCCGAGGCTGTGCCGGGCCGCCTGCTGCACCTCCGGGTCCGTTTGGAGGGGCTCGTGGTCAGTCTTGTCAACGTCTATGCTCCAACATCGGGACCGGAGCGGCTACGTTTCTTTCAGCAGGCGTCCGCCTTCCTCGGCACTTTGGATCCTCATGAGTGCCTGGTCCTGGGCGGGGACTTTAATACGACCCTCGAGGAGCGGGACCGCTCGGGGACCGAGCAGTGCCCGGCCGCCGCGGACGTCCTCCGGGAGATAGTTGACCATCACTCCCTGGTGGACGTCTGGCGCGACCACCACCCAGACGACGTCTCGACGTTCACCTTTGTCCGGGTGGAGGCCCGTCGGTCGCGCTACTCCTGGTTGGACCGCATCTGTTTATCACGTTTCTATCTTTCACAGGCCCACTCCTCCAGCATCCGGCCGGCCCCATTTTCCGATCATCACCTGGCCACCATGACGGTCTCTCTCTGTGCAGAGAGGCCGGGGCCGGCCTATTGGCATTTTAATAACAGCTTGTTGGAGGACGTAGGCTTCATGGCGTCCTTCCGGGAGTTCTGGTTGGCCTGGCGAGGGCAGCGGCGTGCCTTTCCCTCGGCGCGGCGATGGTGGGACCTAGGGAAGGTGCGCGCCCGGCTCTTCTGCCTTGAATACACCCGGGGCGCCAGCCGACGGAGGGATGCGGCGATAGGGCAGTTGGAACGAGAGGTCTTAGAGCTGGAGAGGCGTCTGGCCGCAAGCCCCGAGGATCCATCCCTCTGCGGGGCGTGCCGGGAGAAGCGGGAGGAGCTCCAGGCCCTCGAGGACCATCGGGCCCGGGGTGCTTTTGTTCGATCCCGCATCCGCCTCCTTCGGGAGATGGATCGCGGCTCCCACTTCTTCTACGCCCTGGAGAAAAAGAGGGGGGCCAAGAAGCATGTCACCTGCCTCCTCGCAGAGGACGGCACCCCCCTCATGGATCCGGCAGAGATGTGCGGGAGGGCCAGGGCCTTCTACGCAGGCCTTTTCTCCCCGGATCCGACCAATCCTAACGCTTGCAGAGTGCTCTGGGACGAACTCCCGACGGTCAGCGCGGGCAACCGAGACCGGCTAGAGCTGCCTCTCACTCTGGCCAAGTTCTCGGAAGCCCTCCGCCGCATGCCCACCAATAAATCTCCGGGCATGGACGGGCTGACCGTGGAGTTCTACCTCACGTTCTGGGACGTCCTCGGCCCAGACTTAGTTACTGTCTGGGCCGAGTCTTTCAGGGCGGGATCCTTCCTCTGTCGTGCAGGCGAGCCGTGCTCGCCTTATTGCCAAAGAAGGGGGACCTCCTCGATTTACGAAATTGGTGTCCCATCTTGCTCCTCAGCATGGACTACAAAGTCGTAGCAAAAGCCATCTTGCTGTGGCTAGGGTCATACACCGACGATGTGCTCCTCGTGGTCCAGGACCCGGGTGACTTGGCGCTGGTGGAGGCTTGCCAGGCCATCTACTCGGCAGCCTCCTCTGCCTGGGTCAGCTGGGTCAAGAACTCAGGGCTCGTGGTCGGGGACTGGCAACAGGCGAGCTCCCTCCTACCCGCGCTTCAGGCCTTCCGGTGGAGCGCGGGTCTGCTGCTCTATCTCGGTGTTTACCTTTCTGCCATGCATCCCCCTCTGCCGGAGAACTGGCACAATTTGGAGGGCAGGGTGATAGAGCAGCTCTGGAAATGGACAGGACTACTCTGGTGGCTCTCCCTTCGAGGGAGAGCGCTGGTGCTTAATCAACTAGTCCTGTCCATGCTCTGGTACTGGCTCAACACCCTGTTGGCCGGGTTTCCTGGCCAACCTCCGGACATCGATTCTGGAGTTCTTTTGGTCAGGACTGCATTGGGTCCCTGCAGGGGTTCTCCATCTGCCCCTGGAGGAGGGAGGGCAGGCCTGAAGTGTCTCCACACTCAGGTCTATGTCTTCCGCCTCAAGGTCCTGCAGAGGCTCCTTTATGGTGCAGGTAGTCCAGCTTGGAGCGTACTGGCGCACGCCTTCCTGCGCCACTTCCAAGCGCTCCAATATGACTGGCAGCTCCTTTATCTCCATCCGAGAGGTCTTCCGCGAGACCTCTCTGGGCTGCCGGTCTTCTACCAGGACCTTCTCTGGACCTGGAAACTGTTCACAGTGACCAGGTCCGTGGCGGCCTCCGTGGGGGAAGATCTCCTCGTGGAGCCCCTGCTACACAACCCTCATCTCCGTGTGCAGGTGGCGGAGTCCTCCTTGATGCGCCAGAGGTTGATCCTGGCAGAAGTCACCAGAGTTGGAGACCTCCTGGACTACGACCCGGGAGACTGGCTGAATCCCCTGACGCTCGCTCAGCACATGGGGCTCTCCAGACCTCATACTCCCCGGCGCGTACTTCAGGAGGTGAGCGCTGCTTTGCCGCCCGCTGCTTGGGTTTATCTCGACCGGGTCCTGCACGAGGGCACGCCCCTGCCCACCCTCCTTCCCAGGTGCGCCAGACCTTTTCATCGGGCCCCTGCCTCTTGGACCCAACCGACCCCCCCGCCTCTTCACCGTGAGCTGGCTGCACGAGCTGCAGCAGGTCTGCTTCCAGACCGTGCCAAGGAAACAACTATACACACTCGTGCTCCACACCCTTCACATCCTCACCCTCACGTCTCGCCCCGATACAAAATGGCGGGACCTCTTGCCACCTCTGGAGGGTGAGGAGCCCCAGTGGGCCAGCCTATACTCCACCTTGGTCCAAAGGCCTGCCGGGGATATCAGTGGGCGGCTCCTTCATGGAGCCGTGAGCACGGGCGTGTACTTGGCTTAGTTCACCCCTATCCCAGACACCTGCCCCTTTTGCGGCGAGAGGGAAACCCTGGCACATATATACTTGGAGAGTGCGAGGCTGCAGCCCCTATTCCAGCTCATCACAAATATCTTGTTACGCTTTTGGTTGCACTTTTTCCCTCACCTTCTTAATTATGCACTCCTTATCCGTGACCCCATGAAGTTGCGGGACCTCCTGGTCAGCCTCTTCCTGGCCCTAGCTAAAATGGCCATCTATAAAACCAGAGTGAGGAGGTTGGCCGATGGAGTCTCCTGTGACTGTGGGGCCTATTTCCGATCCTCCATCCGTTCACGTATGCGGGCAGAGTTCCTCTGGGCGGCGTCCACTGACTCCCTTGACGCCTTTGAGAAGCAGTGGGCGCTGTCTGGGGTTCTCTGCTTGGTGTCCCCGTCCAGTTCCCTCGTTTGACCCTTTGACCACACTCCTGTCCCTGTTATTTCATTAGTTGTCCCCCGTATTTATTTGGTGTCCCACAGTAAAACAGATTTATTTGGGGTTTGGACCCCATTGGGAACTGGGTGCTTGGGTGCCAGAGACAGGAGCACTTTCTAAGCCGTTTTCAGTTAAGTCTGCAGCTTGTGGGGGACATGGTTCAGACCTGGATCTGTGTTTGCAGCAGGCTAGTGTGTCTGGCTCAGCAAGACAGGGTACTGAAGTCCCAAGCTGCCAGGGAAAATGAGCTCAAAGGTAGTCTCAGCACATCAGGTGGCATTCCCAAGGGGGTCTCTGTGACCCAACCCATCACACAGGGTTTCACAATCTTTGCCACATATCACTAAATCATCAGTGAACAGCATATTACAAGGCTTTGTAGACTCTCACTTATCACATCTAAGACAACAGCAAACAAAAAAGGGGCTCAATGCTGACCACTGAATCAGGCCAGTGTTTACAGAACATTCTTTACTGTAGCCCTTTTGGTTTTGACATGGTAGTCACTCCATCATACATATCCTGGATAAGATGAACATATTCTTTTGGCACACATCTCTGTCACAAACTCTGTCAACTAATTCTCTTGGTACATGATTGTATGCCTTCTCCAAGCCCACAAAGACCATCCCCAGATGCCATCTCATTACTCTGAACCTCACACAACTCTAAGCTTCTTCCAGTTAGTGTTCCAACTTGCATATCCCAGCTTACTCATTCGTGTCTTTAACTATAGCTGCCCTTGCCCAGTTACAAAAGTCAGGCAAGGCTGTTGTATGTCACTTGTGAGGAATGCCCTAACCCTCTAAGGTACATATGAGATGAATATCATTTCACATAAGCATATCTTCTTTCCAGGTCAGCTGTCCAAGCCTGTCACCCTTGGTTTGAAATCAGAGTTTCCCTTCTCCTAGGTGAACTGCTAACTCAGGCTATTGAAACCCACCTGCCCCATCAAGACTTTTTTTAAGGTGGCCTTTATTTGTTTTGACATCCTTATCATAGGGCCTGGGGCATTTTGATAGCAGTCTTCAACTACCTAAATGGGAGTTCCAAAGAGGATGGAGGACTAGATGACCTCCTGAGGTCTCTTCCAACCCCAATCTTCTATGATTTTATAGAGGTAGCTGTGCCACCAGCTACCCAACCATGCCCTGCTGAGAGATGCTACCAGTTGGTCCACAATTGCTTACTAGATATTCGCAGCTGTCTTGTATATGCAGGAAGTTCCCCTATCTGCCACCTGGGAAGGTGCCTGATGGGAGTTGGTCCAGATTCTTTCCAAACCCCAAAATTCTAATTCCATGTGCTGTCCCCCTGCCCACTTAATTCTTCCCCTCAACCCCCAAATCAATTCTGTTCCCTTCTGTTCTCATCACAAGTTGTGTCCCTCAGCTCCCACATCTGCCCAGACCTGATCCAGCTCCAGCCTCCATACCAATTCCACCTCCCAGTACTGCTCCAATTGGTTCTACTCCCCTACATCCAACCTCACTTCTGCTCCTCCTGGAGTTCTTTATAATGCTCTCCCAGGCCTGGGGCAGCAGGGTCCCCCTCCCCCACTTTCCAGGTCTGAAGAGAAGAGCCAACCCATTGTACATAGGAGGAGAGGGAGAAGGGATCAAGGCTGCCCCAAACTATTTGGTTCTTTATGCTCCCCTCCTTTAAGAATAGTGTCTGCTTCAGAAAGGAATGGGGAAAGTTTTGCTTCCTGCAGCCACCGGAATTGGCTGCTTTTCCCCAGGAGGCAGACAAGTGGGTAAGGTACCCAATCAGAGGTGACTTTTCCTCAAGGCTGGGCTGAAATTCACGAGAGGAGACTGACTCCAGCCCTGACCAAGATACCCATGATTCAAAGAAATCAGGAGATTTGGCAGCACTACAGTAAACAGTGCTGAGGGAATGTGTACATGTTACGATTTAAATTGCCATCAAGTTGTTCAGGGCTGTAATATGAAACTCAAAATTCTTCATGGAATATAAATGTGGTGTGGTTATTCTCCCCAGAAAAAAAATCCAAAAGTTATATCATCCTTCAGGCTAAGGCTGTGTAAATTGAAACGAAATGAGCAGCTATTGCCATATTACTGAACAGCTCTATAACAGCAGCACTAATCTGAATAGAAGGCCTTTCAAAGATGCTTTCAAATTATGCCTGGGTCTCACATAGCCATGAGTTGTCCAACACTAATACCATGACAAGAATAATAATACTTCCATGCACACTAAGAATTAATTAAACAGAAACATTGCATGGCTCATGTGTGGATTCTTGCTGTCCTGTTTTTCTAGGAAAGTCAATTCTTTCTATATCCATCACAGATCAGCCCCTCATTTCTCCTAGGATTTTGTTTTCAAGGAAGAATGATTAATAGAAAAAAGTATATATTTAAGGCCAGATTCTAATACTCCTTCTCATACCGAATAGTAACTTTATACACCAATTGATTTCAGTGAGACAACTCGAATATGATCCTACTCAATATGAGTAAGGATATTGGAATCTGGCTAAAAGAAAGAAACGAAAATATCACTTCAATGTATTTTGGAAAATTAAAAAGCTCTTCCAAATCCAGACAGATCAAAATGCTGAATAACTTCTAGAATTCAGACTTCAAGGATTGGCAGGCCACACCACGAAAAACCAGTAGCAGGTGAAATTGTTGTACCACAGTTTCATCTGTGTTTTATCTGTGTCTGTATTCAACTGTATGCTTCTTGGGCCTGACTACTTGTTCTTGTACCACATGTTTATACAGAACAAACACAAAGAAACATCCCATAATTCTCTAGCATAAATTGCATCTCTTAATTTTAATTTAATATAATATAATGTAGGTCCTACATTATTTTCATTTTACACAAAATAATGCTAAAGGATTCCATGGTTTCTCATGGAAGCAAGCAATCCCCTATTAGATTTAAATCAACACACGCATAACAAAAGTTGGTTTACAAATACCTATCTAGTGCCTGATTCTGCAGCACATAAGATAGAAGTCCCACTGACTTCACTGGGACTACTGATTACAGGACTGCAGTAAAACATTTGTTTTGTTTTCCAGCTACCCCCACAAAATGCTAGTGTAAAAGATTAACGCGAGCTGCACCCCTGTTTCACCTTGATGTCTCAGTTGCCCCTTAGTGAGGTCCTGCTTTCCAGCCAAAAGTAGCCCCTGTAGTAGAAAGAAGGCCTGAGATGTAAGGCCTTGTAGCAGAACACTGGTATGAGATCTGAGCTAAAGTAGTGGTCAAAACTTTGATGATAAAAAGCAAAGTCAGGCTGTGAGCTAGGCAGGCCCTGCTCACAATCTGGAAAGAATTCTGATATTGCAGAAACACACATTCCTAAGAAATACTAGGCACAGGCCATATACCCAAACACATTCCGGAAGCGTGGTACCAGAACATCCTGATACCAACATATTCCCCAGAACATACTAGGAACACACTGACCCATCTTAAAGATAAGGTCAGGATCACAGCATGATGGATAGAGATGTTTTGATCAAAGCAACAGATAGAAGGCAACGGGTGGCACCCAAATACGTCAGAGGGGCAATACGTAACTTGTTTGTACTGGTGTATAAAGAGGTATTTCAGAGGGACCATCTTTGGTCTGCCAAGGGTGGAATGGAAAGTCGCCATTCACTGAGCTGCGTTCATTGTCACAAGCATACATGCCTCAGTATCCTCAGAGTCTGCCAAGTGCTATTACCATGCTTCATCGACAGTAAACCTGGCTGGGTGCCTTTGTACCTTAATGGATCTTGTGGTCATTGGGCGGTTTGCTCAAGGTGGGCTGTGCCAGCTGTCTGGGCAGAGCTGGGACAGCACACAGGCAGAACACACACATGCAGCTGAACATCTGACAACATCCCCCTGCTCTGCCCTGAGGGTAATCTATTATCTATGCTTTTCTAAATCCAAATCAGGGTAGATGGCTCCATTCATAGACCCTGGTAGGTTGGCAGGGCCCTGGATATGGAGTACCTGCCTGATCTTCTCCTGAGATGGAATGACCAATATTTCTCCAGACAAGCAGCTCTTTATTAAGAAGTTAAACAGAGCTAAATGGTGATTTACAAATAATCATAAACAAATTTCTAGTCATATCTAAGCTTTAGCTTCCCTACAAGCAAAGGTAGATAGGCTTTCCTCTTGAGTTACAGGAATAGAACTGAACCAACTCATGTTCTCTTAGAAAACAAAGATCCTCCTGTGACTCACTCTGGTCAGAGTTGTCTGCATCTGCTGTTGCCCTCCTAGCCTGACTTCTCCCAAGTGAGACAGTCTGTGATGTTATCTTCACTAATAAAACACGGTGTGATTGTACTATGAGATACCAAGTGTGAGTGAGCCATCTTACTGTAAAGTTCTACTGGAGACATGGTTTTTCTATGATGTAGTGAGGCAAGGTCAGCTGTGGGTGGGTGGGAGGGTACTGCCTGCACCTTTTCTTTAGTAGGATTTCACAGCTCGATGCCTAAGAGCACATTAGTTCTCTTGCTATAAAATATACACATTTTTTTGGCAGTTAAGGCATAGCCAGTATCTCTCTTGAAAAGCAGAGAGGCCTTGCTATTCTACCAGGAATCTATTACCATATTGCTCAGTAATGTTTTTTGTTTCAGGGCCCAGATAGAATCCCTCTCATTGCCTCTTCTAACTATCCCCAGTCAGCTAGAGCATCCTTCAGGGCTTATCAAGGAAAATGCCCTTGATAGCTGCTCCAGTGTTTTGAGTGGTTGGTTGCAATCCATTAAGCCTGAACCTCTCAATCACTGTTCTCATGGCTGTGTTTCCTCCATAGGCTCGCACATTGAAACTGTCTGAGCTGGTGTGGGGGGTGGGGCAGGCATCCACCTTATTAGTCTATCAATCAAAGAAATCAAGCACACAAGTTACATTTTCAATATAGATCAAAATATGCAGAGATATAATAATCTGATTTATTATATATAATAATAATATATATAATATAATGATATAATAATTTGAGAGATCAAAATAATTCAGAGATACTTATTGTCACATTGACACAACAAGACACGGTACAAAGATAGAAGAAAGTGTGGTCTCTTCCCTGAACAACTGACAATATAGAAAAATAAGACATGTCAGACAGACAAAGGATAGAGAAATGGGGTAAAAATAAATAAAACAACCATGGTAGAGGGTGAATGAACACATTTTGATATTACAGTGTAAACAAACAACTTTTTGGTGTTAGCAAGACAGATAGGCTAGATCAGTTACCCCTCTACATTGCCATTATTAAACCACTTTCTTGTAGACATCTTAGTAGAGGTAGGTCTTCAGGAGGGCTATGACTCCCTGAAGAGTATTGGCCTTCTAGATCATAAGAAGCCTCAAAACAAAAACAAAAAAGTCACTTTCATATTACTTAGCAAATAATTTCAAATAATAATAATCTTCCTAATGCATAGAGAAAGAAGCAGTGTGTCTAATAAATTGTTCGTTATTAGTTAATTGCTCAGTTCTAATTTCAACAAATCTATAACTACGTATTCTGAAATCCATTTATTCATTATCTCCATAAAAACAGAAAAAGACCCTCTAATCACCTTCAGTATAGCAGACATAAAAAGTCAGTCAATCAAATTATACTGTGAACGCGTGAGATTAAGTTTCAAGGACAAAGAATACTGCCAGAACTGAGGAACACATTTCACATGTTGTTGTGGAATTCTGGTGACAGGATTTTTTTTTAGATTGAGGGGACATGGGGGGGGGGGGTGGGAAGAATGAAGCCACATTACCAGCTGCACTGAAAATGGACTCATGGGAATGGGAAGATCCCTTGTGAAGTCTGGTTTCAGGCAACACAAAGCAATCTTAGCTAGGCAGGGTCAAACCCAGTTCACTGAAGCAGGGATGTTTGATTAGATCTCTAGTGAACTCTCTCTATGCTGTTCAGTCAAAAAGAAAGAGCCCTTCTCTTCTCACTAACTTTAGCTTTTTAAGTGTTCTGCCAATTATTTGATAGACTCCTTCTTCATGGCAAGCTTGAATGCATCAGTTAAGCTGGTGATGAAGAGTGGGCCTGAAGAGAGGATTTTATTTTGTGCCACTGAGCAATTGTGGAAAGTGCTCCTTTCTCTTTCTTTCTTTCTTTTTAATAATATGGATAAGCTCCAATTTTATGGGAGAGAGCATAGACGAGGAAAGAATGTAGGCTAGGAAAAGTTTCTAATTTTGTAAGAGTTAACATTTATGAAGGAAGATGTGGGCTTCTATTTTACTAAATATTGGGACAACTGCCATTTAGTAGAAGAACCAGGGAAGTTTACATATGTAACTTAGACAACAAAAATGCAAAATTTTTGCAGTCTTCTTGTTTGTTGTGACTTATTTCATATGAATTATTGGACTGTGACCAGCCTTAATTCAACCATGGAAGGGAAGGTGATGAAAGAGTAAGTTTCCTTCTCCCCTTGCACAGCCCATGCAGTGGGCCACCCAGAATCAAAGGCCGCTACAGAGTAGCTCCCACTGGGAGGAGAAGAAATTTGGAGGGGATTGTGACACTCTACACAACAGGGGAGTGCCCTGTGACCCACCTATTCATCATTTGTATATAATTGTGATACTGCATACAAAGCATGCCTTGTAAGGTATCATGGGAAAGGTTATGATCTGCTGAAACCTATTGTTCTATCTAAATATGTGTATGCATTAATGATATGAAATTATAAGAATTGTGTTGTATGGTTTTCACTAAAATATGCTGTGGATTTGGAAAGCGCCCAGATACTAATCTCTACAGAGACAATGACAAGGGAAGAGGTAACCAATGCCCGAGTGAGTGCTGAACTGACATCACCAGCCATTGTCCAATGACTCACTCACAGGAGACACACCACGGTATTGCTTCACCTTGTGACTCAGCAATGCCCACCAGACATGCCTGGACTTGTGTTCTCCAAGCATGTGGACTAAGAGTATAAAACAAATATGGGGGCCCACTGCTTGGCCTTTCTCCTCCCCCACCTACACTGCAAGCAACAAGGACACTGAGAAGACTGAAGACTCCAAAAGAGGAGACTGGCGCAGGTTTCAAGGATGAAACCTGTGTACTATGAACTGCAATATCCAGTGGGTGAAAAAATCTGCTTAATCTAGATGTTGCCCAGTCTAATAGGATTGAGAGTTTAGACTGTGTTCTTATATGTTCTTTTCTTTTGGTAACCACTCTGACTGTTTGCCTATCATGTATAATGACTTAAAATCTATCTTTTGTAATCAAGAAACTTGTTTTACTATTTATCTTTACCAGTGAATTTGCCTTAAGTGTTCGGTAAATCTGATCAGGTTTGCAAAGGCTGGTGTATGTCCACTTTCCATTGATAAATTAATTCCATTAATAAATTTGCAGTGCTCATCTTGAGAGTGCAAGACAGTATATCCTTGACATACAGTGCTGGGAGCTGGGGGGGATGTGGCTGGTGCATTTCTCTGTGTGATTCCTGAGTGGCTCTGGGAGCATTCATGCATCTAGCTGGGTGTGGGGCTCCACATGTGGTTGTGCTGAGTGATAACAGCAGCTGGAGGAGTTTGCTGCTTGTCTCTAGCAAGGCATTGTGAGAGACAGCTCCGGCTGGAGAGGATAAGGGGGCACAGTGGTCTCACAATCCCCAGGCTGCATCCCAGGGATCCCATCACCTGGATGAAATCTTTTCTCATCTCCATCAAATTCAGGGCTCAGGATTTCAAATATCCTTTATGATGTGAGTAGTTGAATTCAGAAGATGAAAGCTACTATTGGCTCTCTTGTCTGTTTTCTCCCTACTATCTTTGCTGCAGGCCATCTGTCCTTTTCACCAGCCTGTCCTTTTCACCATGCTCTCTCTTTTCCAGCAATTGTCTGTAAGATATTATGGCCAAAGATTTTCAAAGACGCTTAAGAAATTTGGATGGCCAGTTCTTTGGCTTTAATGGGGACTGAGCATCCAAATACTTAAGGCAGCTTTGAAGCTCTCCACCCACTCTGATATTGCAGTGTCCCTCTTCTGGGAGTTATGGCTCACTCCCTTAAAAAGCTCTCCATTTCTTTGTGGGCAATCCTGACTTTCTTTGTCTTCTCACTGTTTGTATTGGAAACGCCTGGAATAACAATCGTATCAGCACTGGATGAGCCATTGAATTCTAGAAGCTATCCCATTTCTCTACACAACATCTGGTGTTTTGGTGATAGTAATTGACTCTTACATTGCCTGCTCCAACATTGCCAAAGGGTCTGTTTGGGTTTTACATAATGCATGAGACTTCTCGCTGGAACGTATCAAGGGAGACTATGCCAGGCTGGAGAAGACGCTAAAGGAAATCGAGGCTCAGGTGATCTTCAGTGGGAATTTGCCTGTTCCTAGAGAAGGGCAACAAAGGTGTGACAAGATTATGATGCTCAACAGATGGCTCAGGCAGTGGTGCTACAAGGAGGACTTTGGGATGTATGGCCACTGGGAAGCATTCATGGACAGAGGATTGTTCTCTTGGGATGGATTTCACCTGAGTAAGGAGGGAAATAGACTTCTAGGCTGGAGGATGGCACAACTGATCAAGAGAGAGCTTTAAACTAGGAATTTGGGGGAGATAGTTGGGAGATGTCCAGTTAATCTCCATGCCAGTTCTCTTTGAGAGGGAAGAAAATGAAGTAAGAAAGGATATAGCCATGGGTAGGAGAATGGACATATGGCGGAAGGGCAGTGTACATACCAATCTAATAGGTAATATTGGCAGTAGAATGTCTGTGCCCAATTGGGTAAAGAATGTGAGTGAAGCCAAACGGCAAAAATTAAGATGTTTGTACAGTAATGCAAGGAGCCTAGGTAATAAAATGGAGGAACTAGAGCTACTGGTGCAGGAAGTGAAACCAGATATTATAGGGATAACAGAAACATGGTGGAATAGTAGTCATGACTGGAGTACAGGTATTGAAGGGTATGTGCTGTTTAGGAAAGACAGAAATAAAGGCAAAGGTGGTGGAGTAGCATTGTATATCAACGATGAGATAGACTGTAAAGAAATAAGAAGTGATGGAATGGATAAGAGAGTCTATCTGGGCAAAAATCACATTGGGGATGAAAGCTACTAGAGCCTCCCCTGGAATAGTGCTTGGGGTGTGCTATAGACCGCCGGGATCCGATATGGATATGGATAGTGACCTCTTTAATGTTTTTAAAGAAGTAAATACTATGGGAATTGTATGTGAGATTATGGGAGACTAACTTCCCAGATATAGACTCGAGGACAAGTGCTAGTAATAATAATAGGGCTCAGATTTTCCTGGATACGATAGCTGATGGATTCCTTCACCAAGTAGTTGCTGAACCGACAAGAGAGGATGCCATTTTAGATTTGGTTTTGGTGAGCAGTGAGGACCTCATAGAAGAAATGATTGTAGGGGACAACCTTGGTTCGAGCGATCATGAGCTAATTCAGTTCAAACTAAATAGAAGGATAAACAAAAATAGATCTGTGACTAGGGTTTTTGATTTCAAAAAGGCTAACTTAAAAAAATTACGGAAATTAGTTAGGGAAGTGGATTGGATTGAAAAGCTTGTGGATCTAAAGGAGGAGGAGGCCTGGAATTACTTCAAGTCAAAGTTGCAGAAACTATCAGAAGCCTGCATCGCAAGAAAGGGGAAAAAATTCATAGGCAGGAGTTATAGACCAAGCTGGATGATCAAGCATCTCAGAGAGGTGATTAAGAAAAAGCAGAAAGCCTACAAGGAGTGGGAGATGGGAGGGATTAGCAAGGAAAGCTACCTTACTGAGGTCAGAACATGGAGGGATAAAGTGAGAAAGGCCAAAAGCCATGTAGAGTTGGACCGTGCAAAGGGAATTAAAAGCAATAGTAAAAGGTTCTATAGCCATATAAATAAGAAGAAACAAAAAGAAAGAAGAAGTGGGACCACTTAACATCGAGGATGGAGTGGAGGTGAAGGATACTCTAGGCATGGCCCAATATCTAAACAAATACTTTACCTCAGTCTTTAATGAGGCTAATGAGGATCTTAGGGATAATGGTAGGACGACAAATGGGAATGAGGATATGGAGGTAGATATTACCACATCCGAGGTAGAAGCCAAACTCGAACAGCTTAATGGGACTAAATCGGGGGGCCCGGATAATCTTCATCCAAAAATATTAAAGGAACTGGCACATGAAATTGCAAGCCTGTTAGCAAGAATTGTTAATGAATCTGTAAACTCAGGGGTTGTACCATATGACTGGTATTTAGAATTGCTAACATAGTTCCTATTTTTAAGAAACGTAAAAAAAGCGATCCAGGTAACTACAGGCCTGTTAGTTTGACATCTGTAGCATGCAAGATCTTGGAAAAAATTTTGAAGGAGAAAGTAGTTAAGGACATTGAGGTCCATGGTAATTGGGACAAAATACAACATGGTTTTACAAAAAGTAGATCATATCAAACCAACCTTATCTCCTTCTTTGAGAAGGTAACAGATTTTTTAGACAAAGGGAATGCAGTAGATCTAATTTACCTCGATTTCAGTAAGGCATTTGATATGGTTCCACATGGAGAATTATTAGCTAAATTGGAAAAGATGGGCAGTCAATATGAAAATTGAAAGGTGGAAAAGGAACTGGTTAAAGGGGAGGCTACAGCGGGTCACACTGAAAGGTGAACTGTCAGACTGGAAGGAGGTTACTAGTGGAGTTCCTCAAGGATTGGTTTTGGGACCAATCTTATTTAATCTTTTTTTTACTGACCTTGGCACAAAAAGTGGGAATGTGCTAATAAAGTTTGCCGATGACACAAAGCTGGCAGGTATTGCCAATACAGAGAATGACCGGGATATCATACAGGAAGATCTGGATGACCTTGTAAACTGAAGTAATAGTAACAGGATGAAATTTAATAGTGAAAAGTGCAAGGTCATGCATTTAGGGATTAACAACAAGAATTTCTGTTATAAACTGGGAACTCATTACTTGGAAGTAACAGAGGAGGAGAAGGACCTCGGAGTACTGGCCGATCACAGAATGACTATGAGCTGCCAATGTGATATGGCCGCCAAAAATCTAATGCGGTCTTGGGATGCATCAGGCGAGGTATTTCCAGAAGAGATAAGGAGGTGTTAGTACTGTTATACAAGGCACTGGTGAGACCTCATCTGGAATATTGTGTGCAGTTCTGGTCTCCCATCTTTAAGAAGGATGAATTCAAACTGGAACAGGTACAGAGAAGGGCTACTAGGATGATCCGAGGAATGGAAAACCTGGGCTTATGAAAGAAGACTCAATAAGCTTGGCTTGTTTAGCCTAACTAAAAGAAGGCTGAGAGGAGATATGATTGCTATCTATAAATATATCAGAGGGATAAATACCATGGAGGGAGAAGAATTATTTAAGCTTAGTACCAATGTGGACACAAGAGCAAATGGATATAAACTGGCCATCAGGAAGTTTAGACTTGAAATTAGACGAAGGTTTCTAACCATCAGAGGAGTGAAGTTCTGGAACAGCCTTCCAAGGGAAGCAGTGAGGGCAAATGACATATCTGGCTTCAAGACAAAGCTTGATAAGTTTATGGAGGAGATGATATGATGGGATAGCCTAATTTTGGCAATTAATTGATCTTTGACTACTAGCGGTAGATATGCCCAATGGCCTGTGATGGGATGTTAGATGGGGTGGGATCGGAGTTACTACAGAGAATTTTCTCCTGGGTGTCTGGCTGGTGAGTCTTGCCCACATGCTCAGGGTTTAGCTGATGGCCATATTTGGGGTCGGGAAGGAATTTTCCCCCAGGGCAGATTGGCAGAGGCCCTGGGGTTTTTTGCCTTCCTCTGCAGTGTGAGGCACGGGTCACTTGCTGGAGGATTCTATGCACCTTGAAGTCTTTAAACCATGATTTGAGGACTTCAGTAGCTCAGACATAAGTTAGGGGTTTGTTACAGGAGTTGTTGGGTGAGATTCCGTGGCCTGTGCTGTGCAGCAGGTCAGACTAGATGATCATAATGGTCCCTTTTGACCTTAAAGTCTATGATTCTGTGATCTGATCTGCATTAAGCACAGTGAATTTCTTGTTTCTTTCTGTCTAGTTGAAGTTAATGTCTTCATTTTCCATTTTCCACCTGGTACAGAGGGGTCTTTAATACTAAGCCTCTGAACAGTTTTCTGTGGGAATAAAGTTTCAGTGCAGTATAGACAAAGCGACATGTACAAATCCCATTAAAATAATAGCATGATCTATGTATTTCACTCCATGCATTACTTGTAAGAAACAGTCCTTGATTTTCATATTACAAAGACATATCCTGCATTAGGATAACTCTATTAGCTGTGTGTGTTTGTTGATGTACTTGCACTGATGTACGGTAACAGCAAATTTTTCAGAAACTCATTGTCAAATTTCTTGCAGAAGTTAATCTTCTCATCTTTCCTTTGAAGATTTAGTGAAATAACAATAAATATCCACATCCTCTGTGAATGATAGGAGTATTAAAATGTAATTGCTGTGTAGTAATTTTCTTCAATGTCAGCATTGCTAGAAGAAGAGAAACAGTTATCCTGCAGCCCACTAATACATTTCCTCAAAGCAGCTGGTGGTTCACTTAAGTACAGAACTAATCATTCCAGTTCTACTCTGAACCATCTTTAAGCAGCATCCTGACTGGAACACATAATGGTGACAAATTATGGATGAGTTTGCTTAAACATGTTAACATGTCCATGAATCTATGAGTCCTCTTTGCATTGAGGCCTTTTCATTTTTACACTTTTCTCAGGTTCAGTCAAACTCCTTTGTCACGGATTACATGACCTACATAACTGATCTCATCTAGGCATCTGTTTCTGTTCGGTTTAAGATTCTTTTCTTTTGCATGCTGCAGAACACTACCCAGTCTTTCATTGACTATTTTCTTCCCAAAACAGCAATTACTTTCAGTCCAACTGGATTTTCAGAGATCTGTAGCGTGATGCCTTGGTACACCTCAGGTGCTGAAAAAATCCAAAGGGAAATCACTTAAACATGTATCAACCAAAAGAGAAATAGAAGGTGCAAAATTCTGCACTGTTAAGTTGCATCCACCCAAACCCTTTGCTTACATCCAAAACTAAAATTATTATTGCATTTTAACATCTAGATATGATATCTTCAGTTATTTTCATGGGGCAAAGATCATGCTTGATGACCTTATTTGAATCTTTTGGGTCTCTACAAATCCTTAACTTGCGTAGTTCCGTTATTCTGTTTTAGTCAGTTCATGTCCGTGGTCTCAGTGGCATCTGGTTCAGCATTTACTTTAGCATGCAGAGGTAACAGAACTTTACATGGTTCATGCATTTTTGATAGCACACTATGTTTTAGCACACAAAGTACTTCCTGTTCCACTATTTCAGACTCTGAATAGTACTTAAACCGGTTTTGACATGCCAGTGAGATTTTGCTACGTTGGCTTATGATGAAATAAGCTTACCTTTTCATTTTAATATGGGGCAGCCTTATTTTTATGTACTTATTGTAATTCCATTGCCCCCAATTTCAGTATCTATTTCTGGTTCTTTATTTCCAGTGACACAAACCAGTCTGTTGGACAACTTTAATTTTTACATTTAGTAGGAGACTCAACCAAGTGCTTTGCATCATCAGTGGTTTGATCTCCATCTGTATTTACATACATGTATTTTGCTTTTTGAATTGTTTCTTTGTACTAATGAAAGCATCATACTTTTGTAAGATGCTTGCTTTTATTGCATGCATGACAAACCATGACTTGGGCAGGATACCTTGTGAATGCCTCCATGTTTATTGTGAATAAATCTGGTCTCTACTATTTGTTTGCCCTTGTGTTCTTTCTTTTTGTCTCAGTGTGAATTTTATTTTGGATACATGTCTGTTCTTTCACTGCTTGTTAATGCTTTGATTTGGAAAGCACAGGTTTCACCAGCCCTACAAATATCTACTGTACTTTGCAAAGTCAAGTCAATTTCCTCCAGTAGCCTTGCTGTGGTCTAGTTATCAGTTACACCACAAACAATTCAGTCTCTACATAGTCTATCAATGGTTCATGTTCCCGTGCCTTAGTTTTGTTCTACATGTCTGTAACATAATGGTCAATGGCCTCACCTTGAACTGGTTTCTTGTAAAGAAAATGAGATTTTTCCAAGTGAAATTCTTTTATGATCCATGGTATTCTTGAAATACTTCAATGACCGTATCTAGTTGTTTGCTGCCACCTTCGTGCTCCCATTGGAATGTATTCTAGATCTCTAATTCCTCCGGACCTAACTAGCTGAAATTCCACATACTGCTTCATGTGGCATTTCACCCTGCCCAGCTTTTCTGCAATACCACTTGCTTCCAGAACAATTTGGAAGCCCCACCATCACCTCCTCTGATTCTTACAGGTTCTCTTCCAAACTGAGGGGTTTGGGTGGCCTTGTTTGCTTCAGTTTTGTCAAAGATCCATTTGTCCTCTTCCTTCTCTCTACTAAAGGTGTGATACATAGAAGTATTAATAAGAGATTAATCTTTCTTTCCTGGCCTTTGTGACCTTACATTACTTAGGGTTACAAAAGGTCAATACCCCCATCACGTGGCAGAGTTCAGTATCTAATGATTCCAGTGGCTACTACAACAAAATCCATATACCTTCTAGGA
Source organism: Chelonia mydas (assembly GCF_015237465.2). Classification (NCBI taxonomy): domain Eukaryota; kingdom Metazoa; phylum Chordata; order Testudines; family Cheloniidae; genus Chelonia; species Chelonia mydas. Next base: position 65,755,784 of record NC_057850.1, on the reverse strand, counting down.
GGTGTTAGAGGAGAAGAGAGGAGAGGGTGTAGACTTCTCCCATGTGTAGCAGTGCCTGTTGCTGTTAATATGCTTTCATAACAGTGAAAGAATAATGGGATCAGAGCTGAAGGTCTGAGAGAAGACTTTTTATTTTTCAGTTAAATATTTACCACAACTTGATTTTCTGTTCTGAGGCTGACTTGTCTGTCAATGAGTATCAGATTCTAGATTTATACTCTTTGTGTCAGTGGCCTTATTAGCAAATAAAGAACACTACTAAGTACAAAAAATAGCAGCATCTTACATTCTTAAAAGAGATCTGAATGTGTTTTTCCTATTGTATATTTCCTCCTACATAGCAGGGGTTTGTTTTTTCTTTATGGTCATTAAATAATATTCCTATTATATTATCTTTCAGAGTTAACAATAAGTGTCATTCCCACATGTCATGTGGATCTCTAGTTTTGCCTAAACATATGCTTTTGATCTCCTCAGCAGAAAGTATGAGGATGTTACATTTGGCTAGATTTTAGAAATAGCACCTAATAATACATTGTCACTTGTGTCATTTAATTACATGCTTGTTGCAGTGAAGGATGTAAAATGACTTTAAATAGAGAAATTTTCTTAGCTTTCCTGTGTGGCACTTTACGGGGTAGTATTGTTATCTATATAGGTATTTATGATATGATATGCCAATGGAGTAATTTATTTGCATTTTGGGATCAGAGGTAGTGGGCTTGTCTGTGATTATTCTACCTGATTTGTTAATAATTCTAAGGGCAAAGCCTTCCATTATCACTTCCATCTCCTTTTGCTGGTTCCTAAGATGACTCAGTCTCTCCTTTTACCACTGTCAAACAGAGAAGTGCAGACAAGCTTTGAAATCACCATATCAGGGAGAAGAGAATCAAAACAGTATAACTATGCCTTGTATTTCCCTCTTACAATTCAATACAATGGAAAAAGTGAATGTCTATTCTCAAAAATCCTGGGATCCTAGTGATCCCAAGAGAGGCATTTTGAGGGGCAAATATATAATTTTAATGTGACACCACACCCTTTACAAAGAGAAATGAGAAATATCTACATAGTAGCACCAGTGTCTTGATATATATGCAAATACCAGGAAATGGAAGGCCTGAATTAGGAAAACATACATCCATTTCCCTTTGAAGCTTTGGAAGGCTGACTTTTGTGTGCAGAAGTATCTAAGCTTATTGGGGGAAATAATGTAATCAACAGCCTTGTCACTGGGGGTGGGGGTGGCATGTCATGAACAGTAAGAAGGATCAAATAAACCAAAAGGAATTTGGATGCTTATTCAAAACATTGTGGTTTTCTGCCATATTACTTCTGTGTTATGTTCTCCCCCTGTCCTTCCTTTCATACCCAGTTTGAGCAGATCCTTCCCATTCAACATAATTTGATCCGATTCTCCCTCTCATTTAGGTCTGTCTGGTTCTCTTGTCTTGAACCCAGTGACTGACATTCCTTATCACTGCTTTCTGTCATCTCTCTTTTCTCTCAATAGGACCTCACTACCGTTCATACGCTGAGATCACGGAGGATTATCAGACAGTCTCACAGGCCTGGCTGCTGACTTTAAGACTCACCCTCCAGAACATATTGTAACCACTCAGCCTAGAGAACCTGAATAAAATGTGGGGTTTAAAGACTGCAGCTGGTAGTGTAGAGCCCACCAGGCATTCTCAGAACTGCTCATGAATGTTATGGAACCTCTGGAGAGGTGGTGCTAGTGGAGAGGTATTTGGGTGTTGTGGTGATTCAATTTAGGTTTTGAGATGGAATTCAGGTAACTTACTTTTGCAGTCAGTTTTCTCATTACTGCTTAGCACTAGAAGACATCCAGGCTTATTATGAATTATCCCCTACTTTTTGTCTGAAATTGAAGCAATCAGCGGGTAAGAGGAAAGAATGCTTCCTGAACTCTGTTCCCTTCTGGGATAGGAACAGAGCCTTACACCAAAGTATAGCACTTTGGGTAAGGTGTTATAACATCACAACAACCAAATCTATCCTTTTATTGCACTTATAATTTTTAAAGGGTCTCCATTTAGGAAAGCAATTCCGTTTCAATAGCTGAATTCCACCAATAAAAAAAGAGAAATATCCCTGGGCTATCAACCATGCAAGTCCAGACTTGCTCTCCAAGTCATTTTTTTGCACAATATTTTATATAGCTGAAAAAGACCTAACAGAAAGAGAAAGTTTCCCATAAAACAAATGAAGTTTCATGGGCTTTAATTATTACCTACAGCACAACTCTTAGGTCTCTTGCTGACATAATCAACCTTGCAAGCCAGAACATACTATTATGTTCACATCACTACATGTATTTCAGATTCACACTGTGAAAGGGAACATGCTTCAGGTGCTCAGTGGTAGGAAAAAAAAAGTGTGACAATTCATACAGATCCCTTGTTCAAGGCCATCCTATTTCAAAAAAGCAATTTACTTCAAATACGGAAACACTGTTGAGATGTTGTATTAATAACTTGATGGACAAGTCCAATTTACAAGATTTGTAAACAAAACTGGAAACCCTAGGGGAAAAACAGTTGAAGACAGTTGGCAATTTTTCAAAGAGACATTATTAAGGGCACAAGAACAAACTATCCCACTGTGTAGGAAAGACAGGAAGTATGGCAAGAGATCACCCTGGCTTAACCAAGAGATCTCCAATGACCTAAAAATCAAAAAAGAGTCCTACAAAAAGTGGAAACTAGGTCAAAATACAAAGGATGAATATAAACAAACAACACAAGTAATGTAGGGACAAAATTACAAAGGCCAAGGCCCAAAGAAAGGCATGAGAAATTATTAGTTAAATTGGAGAAGATGGGAATTAATAATTTTATGAATATGGTGCATGGCTTTGTGTGTTTCTTTATGATGGGTTACTTGCTATGGAGTTAGATCACAAGTGGTTGTTAAAAGAACAATGCACAAAAGGCAAAATAACTACACAGATAGGGATTCTTGAGAAAATAATGAGGATACTGTCAACTGGGGAATACCCCCATCCGGCTCTGTGCAGGCTAAGAGGCTATTCCCAAGGCTAAGCCTTGGATCAAAGGAGGATACTACACATTTATAGGACCCCGAGCCTGGAAAAGATGGAGGTTTGAGTGAATTGAGAGAGACTGCCCAGCTGTGTCAGTGAGAAATGGCAGGCACTCAAGGAGACAGAGGATGAGAGTCAGGGTCCGCAGGAAGCAGGCTGTAAACCCAGCGACCACTCCCCTCCCACCCCTTTCTCTTAGAGACATCAGGGCTGAGTCATGTCTACCTCAGGGCATGAGGGAAATGCCAAACAGAGAACACACAGAGGTCTTTGTTTTAAATACATTCCTCTGAGTGCTGTGAACCTCTGGGCAAATAAATCCTACTTTGTCTTGAAGAAACTGTTCCTGGTTTAGTGCCTACTGTTGTGGTTCACAGGCTCCCAGAGGGAAACTCTTGAGCCTACAAACACATACACGTATAATTCTGCTACATGCATTCCCCCATTGAATTCAGTGGGACTGCTCACAGGAGTACAATTACACATGCTTATGGGTTTGGAGGACCTGGCTCATTGAGGTTTTTTCAGAAAATGTGATCCTCATCAATAGAGCCAACTGTCACTTGAATTAAAATGTAACTAGTATATCTACAATATGAATGGCTGTTTATTCCATTTTGCTATTGTCATGTTCATGTTTAAGCAGAAGTATGGTACTAGGCATTAACCAAATGAAATAATTACCAAACCACATTTATATAAAATAAAAGCAAGCGACTGGAGAAACAACAATATGTCATATTTTACAGTGACTTTTAATCATCCTTTAAATACTTCCAAAGGCTTTTTGAACAGTACGCAGTTGAAACCCCGGAGTGATTAATTTAAAATTCCAATATCCCTTCTTTCAGATCTGCTCCTGCCTATCCTTTTCCCTACTCCACGTACACCAACAGGCACCATTCTTTCTAAGCCCTGGTCTACACTAGGACTTTAGGTCGAATTTAGCAGCGTTAAATCGATGTAAACCTGCACCCGTCCACACGATGAAGCCCTTTCTTTCGACTTAAAGGGCTCTTAAAATCGACTTCCTTACTCCACCCCTGACAAGTGGATTAGCGCTTAAATCGGCCTTGCCGGGTCGAATTTGGGGTACTGTGGACACAATTAGACGGTATTGGCCTCCGGGAGCTATTCCAGAGTGCTCCATTGTGACTGCTCTGGACAGCACTCTCAACTCAGATGCACGATTGTTTGCCATTGCTCTGATGCAGGGAGGGGCGACTGACGACACGGCTTACAGGGTTGGCTTACAGGGAGTTAAAATCAACAAAGGGGGTGGCTTTACATCAAGGAGTATTTCAGGCAGGACTTCACGGAGGGTTCCAATAAGAAATGGTGCACCTAAGTTATTGTTCTTATTGGAACAAGGAGGTTAGTCTGGCCTCTGATTGATACATGGCTAGATTTACCTCGCTGCATCTTCTCTGTGAGTGACTGCAATGTGACCTAGAGGAATGAGTCCCCTAGAAGGGGGGCAGGGGTTGGCGGGGTTGCAAATGAGTACAAAACAAATCTGGTCTATTTCTTGTTTTGATACACTCCATCTATCTTTTACATCTTTGGCTGGCAGCAGATGGTGCAGAAGGACTGCATGCCATCCACATCTCATGGCTGCTTGGCAGAAGATGGTACAATAGGACTGCTAGCCATCCTCATCTCTTGCCTGCCCGGCAGAAGATGATGCAATAGGACTGCTAGCAATCTGTATCACCTGCCTGCTCACCATAAGGTGGTTCAATAGGACTGACTGCAGGACTAAAGAGAATGACTTGATCAAGTCACTCCAAATTTAGTCCCTGAGCCCATGTCTGCCCAGGCGCTCCTGATCGACCTCACAGAGGCGACCAGGAGCACCTCGGACATGACGATGACAGCTACCAGTCCTATTGCACCGTCTGCTGCCACAAGGGAATGGGTTGCTGCTGCTGTGTAGCAATGCAATACCACGTCTGCCAGCACCCAGGAGACATACGGTGACAGTGAGCTGAGCGGGCTCCATGCTTGCCGTGGTATGGCGTCTGCACAGGTAACTCAGGAAAAAAGGCGCGAAACGATTGTCTGCCCTTGCTTTCACGGAGGGAGGGAGGGAACGGGGGCCTGATGATATGTACCCAGAACCACCCGCGACAATGTTTTAGCCCCATCAGGCATTGGGATCTCAACCCAGAATTCCAATGGGCAGCGGAGACTGCGGGAACTGTGGGATAGCTACCCACAGTGCAACACTCCGGAAGTCAACTCTAGCCTCGGTACTGTGGAAGCACTCCGCCGAGTTAATGCACTTAATACACTTCGAGCATTTTCTGTGGGGACACACACACCCGAATATATAAAACTGATTTCTAAAAAATTGACTTCTATAAATTCAACCTAATTTCGTAGTGTAGACATACCCTAAGTGTAAGTGTTGCCTTTGGGTGCGGTTATTTGAAAGTGAAGTCAAACTTTTTTGTACAGCACCTTGCACTCTAAGCTCAGTTGGGGCCACTAGGTGCTACTGCAATACAAATAAATTTTATTTATTTTATCTTTCATATTATTTGCTCCTTAGGTAGTAGCAGCACACTGCATAAGCCTGTCTTTTTTATATTAATGTATCAAACAAGCCCATATTTAAGTAGCACCTGCTAAGTGAATTGCTAAAGCTCTAAGATTAAGTGTTTTGTAAAGATAATTAAATATATTTTAAGGCTATAAACTTGCTAATTAAATGTATGTTTATTTCTGTACTTTGGCTTTTTGTAATTAGAATCATAGAATATCAGGGTTGGAAGGGACCTCAGGAGGTCATCTAGTCCAACCCCCTGCTCAAAGCAGGACCAATCCCCAACTAAATCATCCCAGCCAGGGCTTTGTCAAGCCTGACCTTAAAAATATCTAAGGAAGGAGATTCCACCACCTCCCTAGGTAACGCATTCCAGTGTTTCACCACCCTCCTAGTGAAAAAGTTTTTCCTAATATCCAACCTAAACCTCCCCCACTGCAACTTGAAACCATTACTCCTTGTTCTGTCATCAGCTACCACTGAGAACAGTCTAGATCCATCCTCTTTGGAACCCCCTTTCAGGTAGTTGAAAGCAGCTATCAAATCCCCCCTCATTCTTCTCTTCTGCAGACTAAACAATCCCAGTTCCCTCAGCCTCTCCTCATAAGTCATGTGTTCCAGTCCCCTAATCATTTTTGTTGCCCTCTGCTGGACTCTTTCCAATTTTTCCACATCCTTCTTGTAGTGTGGGGCCCAAAACTGGACACAGTACTCCAGATGAGGCCTCACCAATGTCGAATAGAGGGGAACGATCACGTCCCTCGATCTGCTGGCAAAGCCCCTACATATACATCCCAAAATGCCATTGGCCTTCTTGGCAACAAGGGCACACTGTTGACTCATATCCAGATTCTCGTCCACTGTAACCCCTAGGTCCTTTTCTGCAGAACTGCTGCTGAGCCATTTGGTCCCTAGTCTGTAGCGGTGCATGGGATTCTTCCGTCCTAAGTGCAGGACTCTGCACTTGTCCTTGTTGAACCTCATCAGATTTCTTTTGGCCCAATCCTCTAATTTGTCTAAGGCCCTCTGTATCCTATCCCTACCCTCCAGCGTATCTACCTCTCCTCCCAGTTTAGTGTCATCTGAAGACTTGCTGAGGGTGCAATCCATACCATTCTCCAGATCATTTATGAAGATATTGAACAAAACCGGCCCGAGGACCTACCCTTGGGGCACTCCACTTGATACCGGCTGCCAACTAGACATGGAGCCATTGATCACTACCCGTTGAGCCCTACTATCTAGCCAGCTTTCTATCCACCTTATAGTCCATTCATCCAGCCCATACTTCTTTAACTTGCTGGCAAGAATACTGTGGGAGACCATGTCAAAAGCTTTGCTAAAGTCAAGGAACAACACGTCCACTGCTTTCCCCTCATCCACAGAGCCAGTTATCTTGTCATAGAAGGCAATTCGATTAGTCAGGCATGACTTTCCCTTGGTGAATCCATGCTGACTGTTCCTGATCACTTTCCTCTCGTCTAAGTGCTTCAGAATTGATTCCTTGAGGACCTGCTCCATGATTTTTCCAGGGACTGAGGGGAGGTGACTGGCCTGTAGTTCCCAGGATCCTCCTTCTTCCCTTTTTTAAAGATGGGCACTACATTAGCCTTTTTCCAGTCATCCGGGACCTCCCCCGATCGCCTTGAGTTTTCAAAGATAATGGCCAATGGCTCTGCAATCACATCCGCCAACTCCTTTAGCACTCTCGGATGCAGGGCATCCGGCCCCATGGACTTGTGCTTGTCCAGCGTTTCTAAATAGTCCTGAACCACTTCTTTCTTCACAGAGGGCTGGTCACCTCCTCCCCATGCTGTGCTGCCCACTGCAGTAGTCTGGGAACTGACCTTGTTCGTGAAGACAGAGGCAAAAAAAGCATCGAGTACATTAGCTTTTTCCACATCCTCTGTCATTAGGTTGCCCCCCTCATTCAGTAAGGGGCCCACACTTTCCTTGACTTTCTTCTTGTTGCCAACATACCTGAAGAAACCCTTCTTGTTACTCTTAACATCTCTTGCTAGCTGGAACTCCAGGTGTGATTTGGCCTTCCTGATTTCACTCCTGCATGCCCGAGCAATATTTTTATACTCTTCCCTGGTCATTTGTCCAATCTTCCACTTCTTGTAAGCTTCTTTCTTGTGTTTAAGATCAGCAAGGATTTCACTGTTAAGCCAAGCTGGTCGCCTGCCATATTTACTATTCTTTCTACACATAGGGATGGTTTGTCCCTGTAACCTCAATAAGGATTCTTTAAAATACAGCCAGCTCTCCTGGACTCCTTTCCCCCTCATGTTATTCTCCCAGGGGATCCTGCCCATCAGTTCCCTGAGGGAGTCAAAGTCTGCTTTTCTGAAGTCCAGGGTCCGTATTCTGCTGCTCTCCTTTCTTCCCTGTGTCAGGATCCTGAACTCGACCATCTCATGGTCACTGCCTCCCAGGTTCCCATCCACTTTAGCTTCCCCTACTAATTGTTCCCGGTTTGTGAGCAGCAGGTCAAGAAGAGCTCAGCCCCTCGTTGGTTCCTCCAGCACTTGCACCAGGAAATTGTCCCCTACACTTTCCAAAAACTTCCTGGATTGTCTGTGCACCGCTGTATTGCTCTCCCAGCAGATATCAGGGTGATTGAAGTCTCCTATGAGAACCAGGGCCTGCAATCTAGTAACTTCTGTGAGTTGCCGGAAGAAAACCTCATCCATCTCATCCCCCTGATCCGGTGGTCTATAGCAGAGTCCCACCACGACATCACCCTTGTTGCTCACACTTCTAAACTTAATCCAGAGACACTCAGGTTTTTCTGAAGTTTCATACTTGAGCTCTGAGCAGTCATACTGCTCCCTTACATACAGTGCAACTCCCCCACCTTTTCTGCCTTGCCTGTCCTTCCTGAACAGTTTATATCCATCCATGACAGTACTCCAGTCATGTGAGTTATCCCACCAAGTCTCTGTTATTCCAGTCACATCATAATTCCTTGACTATGCCAGGACTTCCAGTTCTCCCTGCTTGTTTCCCAGGCTTCTTGCATTTGTGTATAGGCGCTTGAGATAACTCGCTGATCGTCCCTCTTTCTCAGTATGAGGCAGGACCCCTCCCCTCTCGCGTGCTCCTGTTCATGCTTCCTCCCGGTATCCCACTTCCCCACTTACCTCAGGGCTTTGGTCTACTTCCCCTGGTGAACCTAGTTTAAAGCCCTCCTCACTAGGTTAGCCAGCCTGCTTGCGAAGATGCTCTTCCCTCTCTTCGTTAGGTGGAGCCCATCTCTGCTAGCACTCCTCCTTCTTGGAACACCATCCCATGGTCAAAGAATCCAAAGCCTTTTCTCCGACACCACCTGCGTAGCCATTCGTTGACTTCCCCAATTCGACGGTCTCTACCCAGGCCTTTTCCTTCCACGGGGAGGATGGACGAGAAGACCACTTGCACCTCAAACTCCTTTATCCTTCTTCCCAGAGCCACGTAGTCTGCAGTGATCTGCTCAAGGTCATTCTTGGCAGTATCATTGGTGCCCACGTGGACAAGCAGGAAGGGGTAGCGATCTGAGGGCTTGATGAGTCTCGGCAGTCTCTCCGTCACATCGTGAATCCTAGCTCCTGGCAAGCAGCAGACTTCTTGGTTTTCCCGGTCAGGGCGGCAGATAGATGACTCAGTCCCCCTGAGGAGAGAGTCCCCGACCACCACCACCCACCTCCTTCTCTTGGGAGCGGTGGTCATGGAAACCCCAACCCTAGGACAGTGCATCTCATGCCTTCCAATCGGTGGAGTCTCCTTCTGTTCCCTTCCCTCAGATGTATCATCTAGTCCACTCTCCGCATTAGTACCTGTGGAGAGAACATGAAAACGGTTACTTACCTGTATCTGCGTTGCTGGTACATGGACGCTCCCCTTTCTTCTTCTGGAGGTCACATGCTGCCAAATTTCTTCACCATCCTCTTGTCCCCGCTGCGCAGCCTGCTCTGAATCTTCAGAACCTTGTGCCTGTTGAAGCATATCCTGACATTTGATTTATCTGGGGTAGTTGTTAGATCTGAGCAAGCACCTGCATCCTTTATTTTGTTAAATTTGTTGCAGTGTTTGGCTTCACTTACTTATTTTTAGTTATTTTTTCCCTAAAGCAAATTGGTCTTTCTGTGTATTTCTGTGAGTTGAGGGGAACAAAGACAATGGACCTGGTTAGGAAGGGCATTGGTAATACGAGTCACCATGGAAACAGAATCCATTCTGATATGCAGGCCAACGGGCTATGAAGTACTGGGAATCTTCTGACATCTTTAGTAGAGCTGTTCAAAAACCGAAAGCTTCCCACAGAAGTTCTTGAATGCAAAATTTGCATTTAAGAGTTTTCCATTTTTCTGGGAAAACTTGGAAACAAATCAATATTTTTATTTCAGTTCAAATTGAACATTACGTTAACTTTCAAAAATCATTTATTTGAAGTTTTGATTTCCCTCCTTCCCCCTCTTTTTCCTTTTTCTGCCCCTGAATGTAGTGTTTTTAGTCACACTTCAGTCAAATATTATGTTCAGTGGTTTACACTGCTTGGAAATAGCAATTCTGTGCTTTATTTTCATTTGCACCACAGTTTAAAGGAGCCTGAATGTGGGTGTACATGACATCTTCACAATGCTGACTTAGTATAACTGAGAATGAGGCCCTTGGATTCCCACCACCTTGAGGCATAACACTCATTGCAATTTTCAAATACGATCAGTAACCTGAATGGCATTTTATTTCAAATTAGCCATATTTTCATCATTATCTTTCTCAAAACATTTTCCAGCTTTGCTTCAGCAGAAGTGGCTGAAAAGTGCCCGTCATAAATGTTCACAGTGGTGGCCTTTAGACTGCAAAAGACAGTAAGGGTGACATGGCAAATGACACTCATGACATTTCTTGGTGCTGTCAGTTTAGGACAGGCCATCAAATAAATGCCTTTGCTTCACTCTGCTCTGTTCCACCACCACTGCCAGTTCCAGTGCTGTTTTATTTCCAGCTATCGGCAAAAAACAAAAAAACCCAGAAAAACCAGAAAAAGCTAGGGTAGTTAGGGCTAGTAATAGTTAGTAGGTGGGTGGAATGTCCTTAATAGGAGGACAGCTGGTTTTTCTACTTTATGAGCAATAAGGCATTAAAGCATTATTGGCGCTCACTAACAGGAATAGATTCCAGAGCTTCTGTTTTCATACATAAAATCTTTTTATAAATTTTGTAAAATTATTGACATTATAAAGGAGAAAAATGTTTATAATCAATTTAATCACATAAAAATTGGTACTCTTCTTTCCCTAATCAAGAGAAGTTATATATGTGGTAGGTCATGTAAAAACACATTTAATATTATCTACTTCATTACCATTCTTTAACTGGAAACCCAAATGAATCAAAGCTACATCCCCAATAACCTCTGAAACACCATGGTGTGAATATAGCAGGGCTTATCTTCCTCCTGCTGTGCTGCCCAGCTGAAGGCAACTGTGAAACGTGTTACTGGATTGTATGCCTTCCAGTATTTGATTTAACCCTGAGGGACTCATTCAATCTTTCCTTCTTAAGTCAGTGGCTAAATGCAATGGGAGCAGGATGGTGCCCTAGGTAGTGATATTGCAAAGACAAGAAGGCCGTGGATATTGCATTGAAAAGAAATGACTTTTCAGTATCCTGACGCATCTGCTTCAAAACTGTGGGTTTAACTACTACAATATTTCTGAAAGCTGGAAGTACCAACTATTGCCACATAGGCCTAAAGCCTAAGCATTTCTCGTGACTATGCTTAAAAACATGTTTTGAACTCAGGCTAAAGTAGGCTAAAGTTGTTATGATGGAAATATATGACATATGGGAATATGACATTTAGTAGTAATTGATTGATATTAAGCTACGTAATAACCACAAATTGTAATAAAAGATAAAAAAAAGGAATGTATAAAGGACGTGTAGATGGGGGTGGGGCTTAAAATATATTTGCATTTAGAGATGTGTAGACTGTTATTAGATAATATACGGCGGGAAGGAGAACTTGGAACTGAAGCCACCAGGGATGTGAAAGTGCCCACACTGGCTTGTTTTAAGTCTGTTAATTTTTGTTTTGTTTTCTATTACAAATATACTTTGGAAGACACAGGATATTTAAGTTTAGCTCTTTTTGTATACCTGACATCCTGAGAGGTGCAACTGAAGGCATAAATTCATTGAAAAGTAAGCAGTATCTAAAATGTACCAATACAGACCATATCGTACAGATGTGGTTTTACAATATCAATGGGGAAATAAGATATATAACCTTATTTTAAATATATATAACATTGTTTAAAACTTTGCCATGAATTTTCTTAGAGCGTGCTCCAGACATGCCAAACCCATGAAAAAAATGCAAAAATTGGGTTTCTTTTTGACTTAATTGGCTTGTGAGTTGCTTGTTGGCTAGTTTTTGGCTTGTAGCTTGTTTGGCTTGTAGCTTGTTGCTTCTTTTTTTTTTCATTGGCTCCCAGCAAGCAGGGGTAAGGGGAGAGAGTCAGGGGTGCACAGCGGGCCCACCACAATCCCAGACTGCATGCTGGGGGGGATCTAGTCACAGAGAGAGTTGGGGTTCTCAGGGATTGGCTTGTTTTGGCCTTGTTTTGAAATGGGATTAGCTTGATTTTTGGCTTATTGTGAAAATTGGGGTGCTTATTTACTGCATGAAAGTTAGCAGCTGTGGACTGTGCTCCGAGAATGTGAGGGGACTTAATCAACCTTCCAACAGAATGAAAATCCTGAGACTTTCAGATTAAAAAAAAGTCTCAAGTAGCCTTATTTCAGGAAACTCATCTAGCAGAAATAGATGTCAACAGAATCAAGAAGATGTGAGTAGATGCTGAGTATCATTTATCACTGAATTTCAAGAGCAGAGGCACATCCATCTTCATTCACAAAAGTATAAAGTCTTAGTCTGATCCTGAAGGAAGATACAATCTTCCTGAAGGCTATTTTAACTCAAAAAAGTTAATTCTAGGAATTATTCACAATACAAGTGGACGTAATTCTGAATTTTTAAAAGACATTGCAGGCATTCTTTCTAATCAAAAAAGACATTCCTGTAAAACTGGGAGGCAATTAGAATACTACGCTAGATAGATATCTAGATAAATCCAATTACATGGGACCCAGCTCCCAAAGCACAAGAGGTCAACCATTATTATTAATGAATGAACTTGATTTAAAAGATATATGAAGACAGACACCCCTAGGAACATGACTATACATATTTCTCTACAGTACATTCGCCTTACTCCAGAATGGATTTTTTTCTTGTGTCTTCAGAACTGATTCCAGAATGCCTAGATGCAACTATTGGTAATATATTCATTTCAGATCATGCTCCAATTATACTTACCACAGACACTGGTTACACCTCATTAAAATCTTCTAGGTAGAAGCTGAACAGTGTGCTACTTGTGCAAAATTTTGTTCCACAGTTATTCAGTCATCTCTAACTTCATACAAGATAATAAATACTCAGTCACCTCAGATTCCATCTTTTGGGAAGCTCTGAAATCTACTGTAATGGGTGAATGTATAAAGTATGCCTCCCAAAGGAACAGAGAAAGATTCAAGTTATTAGACTCTCTGGCCAAGGAAATAGATGGGTTGCAGAGAATGCACAAGACTGACCCACATAATGAAAACCTCCTCCATTCTGTAATGAACACCAAATATAAATATAACGACTGCTTATCCAGCCAAGTTGAATTTAGACTCAACAGGGTCAAACAAAGATATTATGAATGGGGAGATAAAGCAGGTAAAGTACATGCCAGAAGACTTAAAATGGAACATCAACATTTCTTCCTTATTACAAGAAGGGAGTGCCATACTTGAACTAACAGACATAAATAATTCATTTAAGCAATTCTATCAAGCTTTGTATAAATCAGACAACCAAATTGACTCTAAAAAATTGATCAGCTCATTGAAGGCCTGCCTTTTAATCCCCTAACTTCAGAACAAGTGTTGTTTTTGGACAAAATCTTTAAAGAACTCAAGAGATTGACCAGGCTATAAAGAATATGAATTCTGGAAAGGCCCCTGGGGTGGATGGCTTTCCAGCAGATTTCTACAAAACATTCTGTAAATCGGCTATCTTCTGTTCTTTCAAAGGTTTTCACTGAAACATTCAAAAAAGGAACTATGTCTTGTGACATGAGAACGGCTGTAATTACTTTAATATTAAAGAAGAACAAAGATGGTCACCGCTTTGGTGACTTCTACCCTATATCTCTATTGAACACAGATTGCAAAAGAATTGTCAAAATTTTAGTGATTTGACTGAGGACTATCATCTCAGATCTGGTTTCATTAAAGGAAGATTGGCTGCTCATAATTTGAGAAAAATTGCTCACTTGACCCAGCAAGCTCAGGTGTCAGATGTTCTCTCCATAACCTTATTTCTAAATACAAAGAAGGCCTTTGATAGGGTTGAATGACCTTATCTAATGGCTGTCCTAAAAAAATTCAGATTTGGTCCAATATTCCTGAATTGGGTAAGTATATAATATAACTCTCCCCTTGCTTCACTATCAACAAATGGAATTATTTCTCCCACATTTCAACTAGAAAGAGGGACATGACAGAGCTTTTCCCTCTTGCTCCTCCTTATTAATCGCTCTCTTGAACCACTAGCAATGTACAAGTGTCAGCACTCAACCACTGAAGGTGTGACTATAAACAAGAAAGAATACCAAATCATTTTTGTATCCTGATGACTTTTTTGTACTATTGAAGAATCCATCCTCATAAATCCCATCATATTGAATGTAGTTGACATTTTTTGAAAGATCTCTGGTTTTTGCATTAACTGGAATAAATCACGAGCAATCGACATATCCAAAAGACCAGATCCTTCTCAGTCTCAGCATTTTCCATTTCAAATATGCAAAGAAATAACTTATTTAACAGTTAAAATTTGTCTTAATCTTCCCAAAATTGTTTTTATAAATATGGACCTGTGACAGGAGTCTGCTCGATTCACTGCTTGGTGGCGCCACCTTGTGGCTCATCTCATGTGCTGGGAGCTGCAGGGCTTTCCTCTTCATGGCTAAGTCCCATTAAAGTTCTCCCCACTTCCAGGGTATCATCAAAGTCTGCTTCCAGACGGCTTCCAGCCATCCCCGAATGGGCTATCCCTAATGTGTCACTCCAGCAGTGATGGTAGAGGAACCCAGACCTGCCTTCTACACAGGGTTCCCGTCCAGGAACCCTCAGCCTAGCAACTCGGGTTTTAATCTCCCAGCCTTTATTGCTCCTTCCCTGGACTGCTTTCTACTCTGTCCCTACAACTTCATGCTCTTCCCCCTTGTATCTGGGAGTATGACTGTAGGTTTCCCCCTTTGAAGCTTACCAACTTCCTCCCCTTATAAATCCCTTTATAGATCACAGGATTCTCTATCAAAAGATGTCTCCAAGGATGTAGAGAAGTGGCACCTCCTCACACTATCCTTACTGGGGAGAATAGAAAGAGTCAAAATGAATATCTGTTCAAGATTGACTTATAATTAGGGCCCTGCCATATTCATGGTCCATTTTGATCAATTTCACAGACATAGGATTTTAAAAATCATTTAAAAATTTTAAATTTCATGATTTGAGCTATATTTAAATCTGAAATTTCAGTGTCGTAGTTGTAGGGGTCCTGACTCAAAAAGGAGTTGGGGGGGGGCAGGTTTGCAAGGTTATTGTAGGGTGGTTTGCAGTACTGCTACCCTTACTTCTGCGCTGCTGCTGGTGGTGGAGCGGTCTTCAGAGCTGGGCACCTGGAGAGCGGCGGCTGCTGGCTGGGATTCTAGCTCTGAAGGCAGAGCCACCGTCAGCAGCAGTGCAGAATGATGGCATGGTATGGTATTGCCACCTTTACTTCTGTGCTGCTGTCTGCAGAGTTGGGCCCTCAGGCAGCCACCACCACTCTCCGGCCACCCAGCTCTGAAGCAGCAGCACAGAATTAGGGGGGCATGGTATGGTATTTCCACCCTTACTTCTCTACTGCTGCTGGCGGGGCACTGCCTTCAGAGCTGGGGGCCCGTCCAACAGCCGCTGCTCTCCAGCCACCCAGCTCTGAAGGCAGCACAGAAGTAAGGGTGGTAATACCGTGACCCTCCTGCAACTCCCTTTTGGGTCAGGACCCCCAGTATGAGAAACACTGGTCTCCCCCATGAAATCTGTATAGTATAGGGTAAAAGCACACAAAAGACAAGATTTCACAGGGGGTAGGGGAGGACACAGATTTCACGGTCTGAGACACATTTTTAATAGCCATGAATTCGGTAGGGCCCTACTTATATTATTAGCCTATTGCATTTTAAGGTGTCTCTCTCTCACTCTTTGCTTGAATACATAGGCTTATCATGCAATTTATATGGGATTAAAAAAACAAAAGAAAAAAAAAACAGCCTCACTTGTCACACAAGACCCTGAAAAAATCCTGGCAACTGGATATGGGGTTGCCAGATTTGTATCTATATTATCTAGCATTCCAAATGTGTTCTATTATAAGGTGATTCCCCTCCATTGATTCTGTATCTAGACCTGACTGGTTTGATATTAAAAAAAGCTTTTCTTCTTTATACCTTATGAGGCTACCTCTACCCTTAAGAAAAAATCCTATCTTTGCATCTACATGGGGCATTCTGCAATGTGTTACGATTATTACTACAGCATCTGATCTTACTAATTCTTTTCTCATACCACTATGGGATAACCCTGCCTCAGGATCAAGGCCAACTCCACACTTAAGATGATTTGGATTAAAAAAGGATTAACAAAAATTAAAAATATAATACAAACTGATAGACTGGCCTCCTCTGATTACATGTGTACCAAATAACAGCTATGGCTGTCCCACAGTTCTTTCTTTCAGCTGCTATGCTCAAGGATTCTTGCAAGGAGAGGGGGCAATTGGTCTGTTTCAACTCTCATCTCTAGAAGAGCATGTTAAGAAATATGGAAACAAAAGTCACTTTGTAGGATTTCCTAACAGGTGGCCTAATACTTTGCATTACCCTCTCAATCTCAATGAAAAATGGGGGGGAAAATTTAGCCTTACTATCACAACGGAAACCTGGGAGGATATCTGGCTTAATGTGAAAAATACTTCACATGCTTTATCCTTATGATTCTTTCAGACCAAGATAATAAACTAGTACTACTGGACTCCAGAATGTTTGTTTAAGGCTAGATTGGATATACACCGTGAACGCTGGAGATGTAAACAGTTACATGCCAACCTTTCACACATCCTTGATACCTGTCAAAAAATGTATGTGTTCTGGAACACCATATTCATTCAGTATTCTCTCAAAAGCTTTAAGTGTTGCTATCTTTCCCTATCCAAGCCTTTGTATTTTAGGGGTGCTCCATTAGTTAGTATTACCAGTTAACATTAAGAAATGGATTGCAGTAACTATTTCAGTAGCCAAAAGAGTTATCTGGAGAAAATAGAAATCTGCAACTCCTCTCTAATACACAGACTGGTTTAGTGAGCTCTCTACTACTGCAGTAATGGGGAAAATGACTTTTTCTAATAGAAATGCTTGGGAAAAAAATGAGGATGTCTGGTCACACATGTAACTATTGCATACTTTTCCAGTTTAGTATATATTAGTCCCCAATACTCATATGTTATGTTCTCACTTATTTATCTACTTAGTCACTTTAATACTTGATCCCCTGCGTGACTTATATGGGTTTAGGTTTTGTTTGTTTGTTTGTGTTTTGTTTTCCCCAAGTTCTGCAAATAACGTAAGTTGAATTTTGTTATTTATATGTTATTTCCATCTTGTGCACATATTTATATATCTTTAGTTTTATGTGTACATACTTTTATAGAAAACAATAAAAATAAAGTTAAATAAAAAGACTGGTAGATTTTAAACCAGACTGGCCCAGTGCGAGCAGACAGGCCTGATGACCCCGATTTGGTAAGTTTTGCTTTTCGATATGTGTGTGTCATATCTTTAGTTAAGACAACCTGACTTAATAAACCAAGCTCAGCTGACTATTCAGTGTCTTATTCATTGATATAACCTGAACATTTCGCAATAATCTATCTCCTCAGAAATACACATTTCTTTTAGAAGACAGCATAGTTTGACATTTCTAGAAGTATTACCAACACTGTATGAAAACATTATAACTCTTAGCTCGACACTACCATATAGCTCTGTCTAAGTCATACACATTCCAATTTCACTGCACTTCAGTACATCTCTCTCTATTTTCTGTTTACAAATACAAATACATAATCATTGTGCCACAACTTTCTAGAGGTTTTTTAATCAATCATTTGTTGAGTCACTTGGTAGAGATAACTGCAGAAGATTATGGAAGATACTAGAAAAACTGATTGAAAATAAAATCAAATTCTAATACTTGTATATGAAAGCAGAATTTCAGAAGAGAACACTAGCCAGGTCAGAAATCTAGTGGCTGTGTTAGCAGGATTCAATTCCCAGATTTACTCCATTAGTCCTTAGACGGGCAGGGTCTCGGACCTCTCCTGAAGCACCATGCCCAGATCCTAAGGATAGAAAGAAAGTGAAGGTGTTTTAGAGGACTGCATAAAGGAGGAAAAACGTAATTTGTGAACCCCCTTTATACAAAGTTTTAGAACTGTAGGCCCCTGTCCACCCAAGCCTGGGATTCCTCAGATCTTAATTAGGGATATTCTGTCTAGCCATAAAAAGTCTCATCACTATGGTTTCTGAGCACTTGGTCGTATTACTTTTGGGTTCGGAGGAAATGATTATATTTCTCCATTACGCTGGAAAAGAGTGACTTATAGAGAAAACACTACATTTGATTTAACCTTGTTTTCAGCATTTAGATTGTGTACTTGGATATATCCTTGTAAATAGCTGCCACAAAGTGCTTTCTAAGGTTGAGTGAGTAAGCACAGCATCAGCGCCTAGAAACATCACACACCTGTAATTACCACATAGTATTTGACTTGACTAATGTCAGGCTATCGCATCAAAGCAAACTTGCCTTGATTTTCCATTCCTTGCTCTCACATACTACTTCTTGACAAAAGTAATGTTGCACTAAAATTAATCTATTTCTTTCCAGAATATGCTAGTGGGAGTATGGCCATTGGGAGATTAACACCACAGCCCTGGAAGCATTATTATTTGTATTTGTTTCCTCATTCACAGAATAGTGGGATGGCGATATAGTGAATTCTGCAGCAAGATCACTATTTAACATTGAAAATGCATCCAGCCGAGAGCTAAGGAGAGAGCTTAAAAAAATTTTAAATGGGAAAAAAACAAAGCTAGTGAAAGCAAGTTCAGTAAACAGACATTTGAGTGTGGCAGAAAAGAGGAGAGAGGAATCTTTATTACATTAAAAACAAGTACTAAAATACATCATTAAACATTTTAAAAGGGGCAGCTGCTAGGCCTTCTGAAACATGGCACAAAACTCTCTCCAGGTTGGCTGTAGGAGTGTGGCCATGCAGTCATTGCTGTTCATTATAATTACAAGTATTGGGAGAATCTTTAGTCTCTTTGTCTATACTAGATGCTTTAGTCGTAGGTGTAAAGCAAAATGTTATGCTGTAGGTGTACAGCTGTGTAGTGACAGTCAGAAAATACACAATAATACTATGTAGTTTTATTTTTATTCCTGTTTAATGGGGTTATCATTTGGGACATTTTTTATTTTCTCTGTTTATTAGGTTGTGTTTGTAAAATGCTTTGCTTCCATCTCATCTTATTAGTTGTGAAAGCTTTTTCTATGCATAAATTACAGAATACGACATTCTTATAGTACATGAAAAATAGTAAGTGTTCTTTAAGGGAAAAAATAGTCATGATTTATGAGGTTACTGATTTAGGAGTAGAAGAATAAGATTAACCCTTAGAGCACTGTCAATTTCCATACTGTCAACCAAAGGCTTAGGAAGACAGGATGTTAGTATATGTAGGGGAATTAGCACTGCCAGAAAGAAGGCAACACTCTAATAGAGCTGTCCATGGGAGACAAAGGGGAGAGGAAACTGTAATGGATGAATCAATAGAGAACATAAGAACATAAGAGCAGCCAGACTGGGTCACACCAAAGGTCCATCTAGCCCAGTATCCCGTCTTCCAATAGTGGCCAATGCCAAGTCCCCAGAGGGAATGAACAGAACAGGTAATCATCAAATGATCCATCCCCTGTCAGCCCCATTTCCAGCTTCTGGCAAACAGAGGTTATGGACACCATTCCTGCCCATCCTTGCTAACAGCCATTGATGGACCTATCCTCCATTAACTTATCTAGTTCTTTTTTGAACCCTGTTATAGTCTTGGCCTTCACAACATCCTCTGGCAAAGAGTTCCACAGACTGACTGACTGCATTGTGTGAGAAAAATACTTCCTTTTCTTTGTTTTAAATCTGCTGCCTATTAATTTCATTTGGTGACCCCTAGTTCTTGTGTTATGAGAAGGAGTAAATAATACTTCCTTATTTACTTTCTCCACACCAGTAATGATTTTATAGACCTCAATCATATCACCCCTTAGTCATCTCTTTTCCAAAATGAAAAGTCCCAATCTTATTAATCTATCCTCATTCAGAAGCCGTTCCATACCCCTAATCATTTTTGTTGCCCTTTTCTGAACCTTTTCCAATTCCAATATATCTTTTTTGAGATGGGGTGACCACATCTCCAGACAGTATTCAAGATGTGGGCATACCATGGATTTATATAGAGGCAATATGATATTTTCTGTCTTATTATCTATCCCTTTCTTAATGATTCCCAACATTCTCTTCACTTTTTTGATTGCCGCTGCACATTGAGTGGATGTTTTCAGAGAACTATCCACAATGACTCCAAGATATCTTTATTGAGTGGTAACAGCTAATTTAGACCCCATAATTTTATATGTATAGTTAGGATTGTTTTCCAATGTGCATTACTTTGCATTTATTAACATTGAATTTCATCTGCCGTTTTGTTGCTCATGACTGCTTGCTTTTCTTAAGAGCCTTTGGTGAGGGACCCTGTCAAAGGCTTTCTGAATATCTAAGTACACTATATCAACTGGATCCTCCTTGTCCACATGCTTGTTGACCCCCTCAAAGAATGCTAGTAGATAGGTGAGGCATGATTTCCCTTTACAAAAACCATATTGTCTCTTCTCCAACAAATTATGTTCATCTATGTGTCTGACAATTTTGTTTTTTTACTATAGTTCCAATCAGTTTGCCTGGTACTGAAGTCAGGCTTACAGGCCTGTAATTGCCAGGATCACCTCTGGAGCCCTTTTTAAAAATGGCGTCAAATTAGGTATCCTCTAGTCATTTGATACATAAGCTAATTTAAATGTTAGGTTACAGACTACGGTTAATAGTTCTGCAATGTCACATTTGAGTTCCTTCAGAACTCGATGGTGAATACCATTTGGTCCTGGTGACTTATTACTGTTTAGTTTATCAATTTTTTCCAAAAACTCCGCTAATGACACCTCAATCTGGGACAGTTCCTCAGATTTGTCACCTAAAAAGAATGGCTCAGGTTTGGGAATCTCCCTCACATCATCAACCGTGAAGACTGATGCAAAGAATTCATTTAGTTTCTCCACAATGGCCTTATTGTCCTTGAGTGCTCCTGGAGCATCTCAATCGTCCCGTGGCCCCACTGGTTGTTTAGCAGGCTTCCCGCTTCTGATGTACTTAAAAAAAATTTTGCTATTACTTTTTGAGTCTTTGGCTAGCTGTTCTTCAAATTCTTTTTTGGCCTTCTTCATTATATTTTTACACTTAGTTTGCCAGTGTTTATTCTCCTTTCTATTTTCCTCACTAGGATTCAATTTCCACTTTTTAAAGGATGCCTTTTTGCCTCTCACTGCTTCTTTTACTTTGTTGTTTGACCAGGGTGGCACTTTTTTCGTTCTCTTACTGTGTTTTTTAATTTGAGGTATACATTTAAGTTGACCCTCTATTATGGTGTCTTTAAAAAGTTTCCATGCAGCTTGCAGGGATTTCACTTTTTGCGCTGTATCTTTTAATTTCTGTTTAACTAACCTCCTCATTTTTGTGTAGTCCCCTTTCTGAAATTAAATGCTACAGTGTTGGGCTGATGTGGTGTTTTCCCCGCCACAGGGATATTATTAAATGTAATTATCTTATGGTCAATATTACCAAGCTATATTCACCTCTTGGACCAAGGCTGCTAAATGTGATAATGGAAAGAGAAAACAGCAACTGAATGAGTTGCTGCAGCTAGTAGAGAAACAGCCTTTAAACACAGTGGTTTTTACACAGCCATAATTCCATTAACTTGAACTGCGTTACTTCTATCTTACACCACTGTTCCTGAGACCAGAATCAGGCAGATAGGGTTGAACAGTGGCAGGTCTGGGGTATCTTAGGAGAGTGTAGCAAGTGCAACCATTGATTTCAATGGGAGTTACAGGTGCTCATCACTTGTGAAAGCCAGGTCACTTTTATTTATTAACTTAAGTATGGAATTAGAAGTTAAGTTTTCAAACCTGCTGTCAAAATAACAGCCTACAGACTGGTCCCTCAATGCAATGAAATGCAAAAACTATTATTCTATTGAATACGGATTGTGAAAGAAAATAAAACATCTAGTAAACATGAAAATCTTTGCTTTTCTTAAAAAAGCCAAAGCTCACTAGTGGCCTGAGGGGCAAAAATGTCAATCCCTTTGATAATTGTACATATTACCTTCTTCCCAGAGGATCAGTGGGGGTGGCTGGGCCAGTCTGAATAAAGAAAGAGCTACCTACAACCTTCACTCATCCTTCTAATCCAACCTGTATGGATCCATTTTTGATATTTAATAAAGTTCAGGGGGGGTTGACTTCTCCCCCACCCCATCATTCGTACACCTCTCTGCTCTTCTTGGGCTTGATTCTGATACTTCTTATATTTGTTGTAAATTTGTAGTAATTCCATTAGCGCTAGTAGGGTTATACCAGTGTGAGTAAAACCAATGTGAGATCAAAAATCAAGTCCCTTTGTTTTAGTCATGACCTAAAACAAAAATACTGAAATACCACAAAAAAGCTTTTCTTCCGAGATTTCTAGCCTTACCCATAATAGAAAACACCCTGAAAAGCTCACAAGAAATTCTCAGTATTTTCTTGTTTTACAATGCAATAAGATCTAAAGTCCTTTTGAGCTAACCACTGTGGGTCTGGATCTTCAAATATGTGTACACAAAAACACATTCTCAAGCTTGAAAGCGCACACACCTTGACATTTGCTTGAGCATATATCTGGGGAGTGCACACAAGCCTTGTCTTACATGCACCAGAGGAGTTTGATGACTTTAAGTTGGGAGCACGCACTTTCAAAGATGTAGAGTCTTCATCTTTTACAGGACTTGGTTAGTCATGTTGTTTTACGAAAGAGTTGTCACAATCTTTGTACTGTAAATTGAGCACTGTTTACCAGATCATGAAGATTCCAGTGCAAATGGAAATACAAAATGAAATTCTGGAATTTTTAAAAGGGGCCTAAAGGATTTAGGAGAACAAATCCTAGTGGGGAAAAATACCCACCACCTTCTGTGTGCATCCATTACAAATCTTACAATGAGTGCTTGCAGTTTTTAGTAGTAATTTAGTGTAGGCCAAAATTTAAGGAATGAAATAGAGGCCAGAGAGAACAAAACAATAGATGAAAACATTTTTGAAGCCCACATTTATTTCTAAACACACAGGGACAGACTGTGCCTGGTTGCTGCAAGAAACCTCCCTCTCCTTGCTGCCTCTGCACAGCCGTGGAGCACAACCAAAGTCTCCTGCTCCCTGGAGCGCAAGACATCAGAAAGGGCATTCCAAGGAGCATAGGGACTGCAGGAAGAAGTGGGGCCCATGGCAGAGCTGGCTAAGTGTGTGCTGTGCCACAGTGGTGGCTAGAGTCCAAAGCATGTGACAAGGATGCAGGCAGAAGAGCTCCCCATCTCCTGGTCCACCAAACCTCCCCTGCAGGTTGAGAAGATTTTCAAAGTGAAAAATTGGGATGGGGTGGAGGGGGGGGGAAGAAATGGGGCATATTATGGGGAAAGGATTTGGCGGGAATGAGGGAGATGATGGATGTACAAGACTCACCATCCTGAGTGGCCCCTCATGATATAATGTGGAATTGCAGCTGCTCTGCCTAAGCTTCTGAAGGGCTCATGTTTAGTCCATCCACCTGGAAACAGTCAGGGCACACCCTGACCGTTGTGTAGGAGCAACACATTGCTCCGTCCAAGGACGAGGACCAGATATGAACCCTGGGAAGTTAATTAAAGGACAGTAATCGTGGGAAGCTTCCTTGGCCTGGCCTCAAGGCCTGAGAATTAGGATTGTAGTAGATAGAGGCTGAAAAATAAGAATATTAATTAAAGTCATGCATTCCTTTGTTGTGTCTCTTTGCGGTGGAAGTAGGTAATGCGCAGGGGGGAGAAATATAATAAAAGGGAAGGTGGAAAGCTGACAGGCAGCAGCCCATTTCAGCTGACCAGCTTGCTTGCTTGAATAAATCTGTGTTCTGTCTCATCATTGAACCGCCACAAGCTTCCCCATCATGCTCTGTGTCCTACTCCAGCCAGGCCACGTAAGAGAGTTCAGCTTCTTCCAGGGCAATGGAGTCCTTTAGAAAAAGGCCAATAAAAGCACAAACAGAGGATTCTTCCTCCTAGCCAGGCTCATCATCTGGCCTCCTTCCTTATGGGCAAACCCCAGCTGCACTGGTCTGTCTCGACACCCATCAACAGGTACCTGGGCATGGCTCCACCCACCAGTCTGGTCCAGGCCAACTGTCCTACTGAGGGCTCAGGCTGGCCACAGTCCTTAGACAGCTCCTGGTTTCTCATCCCCAGCTAGAAGTCCATCTGCTCTTCTCCCCAGTCAGCACTCAACTGCTGGGCTCTCCTCCTCTTAACTCGAACATCCAGTGCAAATGTAGTAGGGCAGGGCTAATTTAACAGGACTGACTGGCCACCAGGCCTCCGGCCTTTACAGGGCAGACCACCCTGCTACAGTGGGAAAGGAGGGCAATAAAGTTGTCCATTCTTTCCTCTCCCACCTTCTTTCCCATTCATAACAGAAAAATTGGGACAGATTACAATAAAGGCCATATGGGAGAAAACTGTATTTATCCATCATCTCTTCCTCCCTCACCCCCTTCCTCAATCTTCAAACCTACTGTTCTCTCTATCTATAGGATCCTCTGTTATCCCTGCAGTCCCCAAGTCCCAGCCCTTCTTTCGAGGCCTTGCCTTACTATGTGGCATCACTCATCAATCCTTGGAGCCCTTTCTATCTTCCATTGCCCAGGATCTTTCTTACCCTGATAGTACATTCCTCCCTTCACTTCTGTCTCTATTTACATTCCCTCTTCCCATCTCCCCCCACCCCTAATCCTGGGAGACAAGCTGAAACCCCTTAAAACCCCTTAAATGGCTGAGTCACTCTGGCCCAGAGCCTCAAAGATTTTTAGGCACCTAATTTCCATTGAGGATCTGGGCATCTGCGACTCCCACTTCCAGGCTCAGCAACCCATCTACATTAAGAACATTCCTTTCTACCCAAACTCCCCACATATCTGATGAAGAGAATGAGATATTTTTAAGCAGCATAATGGGAGAAAGAGAAGGGGTAGAGGGATTCATTATCGGTCAAATTCTACTCTAAGTGAAGTCGATGGGGATTTTGCCATTGACCTCCATGGGAGCATGATTGCACTAATATGTCACCTGTAACAGAAAAAAGGTAAAGAAACATTGAGGAGATACAAATTCATCACTCAAAAAAGCATGCAACTTTGGGTGATGAGTAACTCTGGCTATTATCCAAGAACAGTACTCAACCCATGGGCTTAATCCATTGAAGCAGAAATACAATAAGTTAAGATCATGCAGCTAAAATTACTCCACAAAGGAAACTCTTATCGTGAATAATTGAAACATCTCAAAACCACAAGAGCACAGTTTAAAAAATTGGAGTGATTACAATTAAATCCTCTTGAACATTTAAAGACTGAGACTCCAAGCAGTTCCTCTCAGGTTATACAGCAGAACTCTATTTACCAGTGTATGTTTAGATATAGTTTTTTTGCAGTGGCTAACCTGGGACCCATGACCTGATTCTGGAGAGGATATGAGACCAGCTTAATTTATATAGTGTGTGCAAACTTGCTTTAATAGTTAAGAGTGAAGCCAATATACCTGAAATGCACGTATGAGAACGTACAGTTTAAATATTAATACTAAGGTAGGCTTGACAATTAGCTAAGGTCTATAGCATTAATAGTTATAAGGTTTAGCATAAGGATATAAGAGTTGGCATAAGCAGCATGACCTAAAGTTATAAGATATAGCCATAAAAGCTTTTGTGAAAGAACAATCTCTGCTTGAAATAACAGATTTCTAGGGGATTTTTAATATGTGTAATCTTGAGGTTAACCGCATTAATGTATTGAAAGCGTTGGGAAATGCACACATGCAGTGTTGCTGCAAATAGCTGATGTCAGCAATCAGAAACCTAATTATGGGTACCCAGAAAGCCACATATAAATGAGGATCCAAGACCTAAGTAAATATGGTCACCAATATGTAAATGGAAAAGGGGGTGGGTATAAAACCTGAGGCTTGAATGTTTACAAGTGGGACATTGAGAGTGGCTGAGAAGGTGGCAGCCCAAAATGTTGTCCCCTCTTGTGAGATCTCCACTTACTTTTTCTTCTATCTGTGCTGTTGCCAGTCTCTAGAATGTTGTAAGTATGTCAGCATTGGGGACTGTTCTATCCTGCACTGGTCACAAAACTGTAAGTATGCATGATCCCAGGAGTAGTTCTGTTATACTTATTTTTCTATGATTTCAACTATATTTGTCTGTACTGAATAAAACTCAAAGTCTGTGTGTGCTTCATCAATCTCATCTTCTTAATTAACTCGAAGTAGCTGCCTGAATAAAGAACCTGAATAAAGAGTGTGACAGGTATATTTGTCCACCAAACGAATCCAAGGCTACAGCAGAATGATATTTTTCCTCTCAGTAATTGAACCTGGGGAAAATGCAAAATAAAAGGCAGGCAAACAAGTAAGTTTGAGCCACAGACCCTTAAAGGAAATGCAGCCAGAATGGTCACCAGTCTGGAGGGACCAATAATGGAGGTACCGAAGATAAAAAATAAACAAGCAATTGTTACTCATATGTTTAAGGCAACTGCATATGAATTTTACCTTCAGTGAGAAAGCATGCAGTACAAAACACTTAGTTTTCAGTATGAAACAAACATAACAGGTTCCACTCCATGCAGCTCTAGTTTGATAATATCTTGAATACTGTGTTCATTTCTGGGCATCTCATTACCAGAAGTATATTTTCAAACTACAGGGACTTCAGAGGAGTCCAACAAAAATGATTCAGATGCTAGAGAGATTGATTAATGGCTTAATTTTCAAACCAAGCCACATTCTGGTGGGTGGAAGCTTGTGTGAGTGGAGAGCACACAAGGGTGCCCTTGCTCTCCCACCTTATTAACTTAGAGGGACCTGTACCTCTAGACACAAAGGTAGTTCACATTCTGGGTCCTTTCACTGATTAGCCTCTCTACAAAAATTGCCAACAAGTGTGATGGTTAATACTGACTGGGGTGGTATTTTTTCTGACTTCAAAGTGTGTGGATGAAGAAGCAATGTATGACGTCAGCTGGAATTCTTTGAAACAATTTTAAATACTTTAATTAATTTTTATTTCAGATTAACACAGTGTTCAGGATCTTAAATAATCACAATCAATGGTATTACCATAGCTCTGTATCTATCTTCCAAACATCCAGAGCTGAATATATCTGAACCTGGTTCTAGATCTAATTTCACTGGTGATTCCCTTTTCTATAATAGTCCAAATTAAACCCTGTATCTAAACACCCCTCTTGAGCCCAGATCTGAGTTTTACAGTGTGAACTGGTTTCTAACAACTCTGTTTGCTGTACAACTGTGTTTATATGTGTCAAGGTTCCTTCCCCACTCTGAACTCTAGGGTACAGATGTGGTGGCCTGCATGAAACCCCCCCTAAGCTTATTTTTACCAGCTTAGGTTAAAACTTCCCCAAGGTACAAACTATTTTACCTTTTGCCCTTGGACTTTATTGCTGCCACCACCAAGCATCTCACAAATATATAACTGGGAAAGAGCCCGCTTGGAAATGTCTTTCCCCCCCAAAACCCCCCAAACCCTGCACCCACTTTCCTGGGGAAAGCTTGATAAAAGTCCTCACCAATTTGTATAGGTGAACACAGACCCAAACCCTTGGATCTTAAGAACAATGAAAAAGCAATCAGGTTCTTAAAAGAAGAATTTTAATTCTGTAAAATCAGGATGGTAAATACCTTACAGGGTAATCAGATTCAAAACATAGAGAATCCCTCTAGGCAAAACCTTAAGTTACCAAAAGACACAAAAACAGGAATATACATTCCATTCAGCACAGCTTATTTTATCAGCCATTTAAACAAAACAGAATCTAACGCATATCTAACTAGATTGCTTACTAAGTTCTAAGACTCCATTCCTGTTCTGTTCCCAGCAAAAGCCACAGACAGACAGAGAGAATCTTTGTTTCTCTCCCGGCTCCAGCTTTGAAAGTATCTTGTCTCCTCATTGGTCATTTTGGTCAGGTGCCAGCGAGGTTATCCTAGCTTCTTAACCCTTTACAGGTTAAAGGGTTTTTCCTCTGGCCAGGAGGGATTTTAAAAGGTGTTTACCCTTCCCTTTATATTTATGACAGTATGTCACAAGACAACCAGTATAGGTAATCTAGGGATTGTCTAGATAAAACAATTATTTCCTCATTGTGAACTACAGTTATATGGATAGTCTGATATTGCAACAGACCACTTAGTGATGTTGGCTTTCTTTCTCTGGCTATATTTAAACTTCCTTGTGGTGGTTTGTTTAAATTATATTTTAAGGTCAAAGATCATTTTAAAAGAAAAGGGGGCAACGTGTTACACTAGCTGTGAATCAGAGAACCTGTCACCCTGTAGTTAAAGGCAATTAAATAAGAGGGCTGTGATAACGATTCTGTTGTATCTAACACTACAATTAACTTATTCTAATAATCATTTATGTACCATCTCAGATGTGTATGGTGCTTTATGGAGCATAGGATAACAGATGCTTCATGCCCTGAACAGTTTATCACAGGAGAGGGCAAACTTTTTGGCCCAAGGGCCGCATTGGGGTTGCAAAACTGTATGGAGGGCTGGGTAGGGAAGGCTGTGCCTCCCCAAACAGCCTAGCCACCACCTCATATCCACCCCCTCCCACTTCCAGCCCCCTGACTGCCCCCCTCAGAACCCCTGACCCATCCTCCCTCTAATCATGCTTGATGTCGAGATGCCCAGTAGCCACAATCTTTCTTCAGACAATGATTTTTTCCCCCTCAGATCCTGGGAGATAAGACGTACATATCTTTGAAGCAGTTAAGTGGTGTAACTAGTGTGTCTCACAGTGCCAGATTCAGCCTTAAGGCCTGGTCTACACTGTGGGGGCGTGGTGTCGATCTAAGTTACGCAACTTCAGCTAAATGAATAACGTAGCTGAAGTCGACATACTTAAATTTACTCACCGCAGTGTCTTCACTGCAGTGAGTCAACAGCTGATGCTCCCCCGTCGACTCCGGCTGTGCCTCTCGCTCCGGTGGAGTACCGGAGTCGACGGGAGGGCACTCGGCAGTTGATTTATTGCGTCTAGACTAGATGTGATAAATTGACCCACGCTGGATCAATCGCTGCCCACTGATCTGGTGGGTAGTATAGACAAGCCTTAAGTATCAGAGGGGTAGCTGTGTTGGTCTGAATCCACAAAAACAATGAGGAATCCGGTGGCACCTCATTGTGGTTGTAGATTTAGCACTGAATCTGCGTGAGTCTAGGACAAGCTAAAGGCATCCACGATAGTCCAGATGGAGTCAAAAGCTGATGTAATTTGCACCTTCTTCTGTCCTTCTCAATGAACATGTCACAGCAGTTTACGTTCCCCTGCTTGCTCAGTGGGACTATAAACAGAAGTAAGGGTTGCAAGATTAGGTCCTATGTTGGAGCGCTGGCATAATGTAGATAGACACTACTCCAGCTTCTTAACACAGTTCTCTCAGAACGCTCAGTCCTGCTCACACTCTTGCTGTTCTATTGACAGCCTTTGAAAAGGAGTTGTGGAAGCAAACAACATAATTAGTTTTTGAGAGACAGCTGGACAAATTGTGTGACAGGGTATGTCTGTGATGGTGTGGGGCAGCATAGGTTCAGCAGCCCTGGGGTTCACATCCAGTTTATGTCTTATATTCCTAAAATCTTGTGCTTCAGAATTTCAGTGGGCCACCTGCTGGGCTCAGGGAAGGTAGTCCCCCTTGCAATATATATATCTCCTTCCTCTGAAGCATCAGGGAAGACCAAGGAGATGGGACATTGAACAGGGAGGGCCAGGGCTCTGAGGTGGAACTCAGCATTCCCTTGCTCAGGTGCTTGGCTGGCTGATTCTTGCTCACATGCTCAGGGTCTAACTGATCACAATATGTGGGGGTGGGAAGGAATATTTCCCCAGGTCATACTGGCAGTGACCATAGTGTTTTTTCACCTTCCTCTACAGCATAGGTGACACATAGGAGGGGCAAGTTCCACCGCCCCCATTTATACCCATCCTGGGGGTGGGAGGGAGAGGAGGTCTGGCCTTCTCCCACCACACCTGCCCTCTGGCACACTCAGCCCTTGTCCCTAGAAGCGAGGCCTGGGCAGGGAGCAGAAGGGGTGGGACTAGACACTTCTCATGCCAGCCACTCTGGGTTGCTGCTCCGTGCCTGCAAGAACCCAGCTGGGGAGGCGGCGGTAGCTATCCGCTCTGCTCCCCAGCTGCTGGGGATAGAGCTGAGCGAGCTGGAACCCTTCCCTCTCCTCACCACATTTCTGGCTCACTCGGTCCCTGTCACCAGCAGCTGGGGAGTGGAGGGGGTGGGTTGCCACCATCTCCCCAGCCAGGCTCTGTCTCAGGCAGCTGCCATGCTGCAGAGGCAGTGACTTGGAGTGGCTGGCATGCGAAGAGGCTCCATCCCAACCCTCTGCTCCAGGCCCGGACGTCAAGGAGAACAGCTGAACATGCCTGTGGGGAGGTACAAACCAGGAGGACAGAACCCGTTCCCTCGAATAACTCTGGTGAGGCGAGGAGAAAGCGGCAATGCCCGAGCTGGGTGCAGGTAGGGGGTCATTGGGGAAGGTGCCAGGGCTGGCTCCAGAGGCCTTGGCTTCCTGCTCCTGTGGTCCCAGCGGCATTGGTGGCTGGAAATTCTTCCCAGAGGAGACACGTGGGGCAGTCACATGTCCTCCCCTTTACATTGTGCCCCTCCCCCCCACCCAATATGCTCTGCAGCATGTGAATGTGGGTCACTTGCCAGGATTATTTGGGTACATCTCACTTAAATCATTTCCCTGCCATTGTGGCGGCTTTAGGGTTGGGTGCACTTCGGTCTCTCCTACTCTGCGCCTATGGCACACGAGAGTCTAGATTCCTGGATGCTGTGATATTTTGGTTTTGGGGTTTAGTGTGTGGATGCTGGGGGGGTTGGTGGCTTGTGCTATACAGAAGGTCAGACTAGGTGCTCTAGTGGTGCCTTCCAGCCTTAAACTCTATGATTCAAAGACAGGTAATAGTGAAGAGTGTGTGAATCCTCAAATTTTGTAGCAGTTTTGCAGCGAGGACATACAGATAATGAAGGTAGGTGTCTGTCCATCTCTGGCACTTAGATAGCCCCCACCTCTATGAACCAAGTTGAGAACATTAGCACATTGGTAAACATGCTCTGGTATAAATGAAAAAAATAACTAAGTAAAGCTACAGACACCTGCTGAGCAACTAGCAAGACATGAAAACTATTTCTTATAATTTCTTTTGAATGAACATTAACAGCTGAGACAAAATAAAGATAATGACAAAAACCTGCCTTATACATTAAAGTGAATTTAACTAGAATTTTATTATATAAGAGGTCAGCAGGATTCGATATCTAAATAATTCACAAGAATCTCTTTAATAGCAGGAGGTATACAGCTCTAGGCTAAGCAATTTATTCAGCCACTATGCTAAAGAAGCAGTTTGGCAGCAGAGACCACTAGTTGTTGAATAGCTGTTCCCAGCAACAAAAACAGGACTTGAATATATCCAATACTTGGTCTTTTGCACAGTGGGTAATAACTGAGGAAAAGAAAAAAAAACAAAAAAACCACAATTATGGTACAGTGAAAATGAATAGATGCAGAACAGTTCAGTGCCTACTGCTGTTGTAACTTATAAGGGTTCATTTTTTTGAAACATAACAAATGCTTCACAAAAATCCCCTTTCTGCTTTTTTTACCAGCTGCTCTAATGGCTCTTTTCATCATACTGGCAAATATTAAAAATGAAAGGTGGTTATGACTATAATAATGAATTTATATAGGACTCATAAAAATCAACGTTCTGTTTGGTAAAAGAAAAGTGCTCTAAATGTTTATGTTTTTGTTCATTGTGTTTGCGCCCATCTGGCACAAAGAAAACATGATTATTGAAGAGATCATTCGTGTTTTTTTTCTTATGTTTGCTGGGTATGACTTCTAAAAAAACCTTCTCTCCTCGTAAGAGAACATCAGGTCATTTTGTCTACTTTACTTACAGAATTGCAGCTTTTAAACTTTCCACTAAGACAAAAAGGCAGATTCACCAGTGTGGTTCAGCCACTCGTCTGAGATGAAGCAGCTGTAAGCCCTGTTTACCCTTCTCATTGTCTGATCTCCATTTGATTACAAGAGCACTTTTCTACCATCATCCATGCCTTAGAATGATAGGGTTAGAAGGGATCCCAAGGGTCATCTAGTCCAGGGGTTCTCAACCTTGTTCTTTCTGAGGCCCCCGCAAATGCTATGAAAACTCCACGGCCCACCTGTGCCACAGTAACTGTTTTTCTGCATATAAAAGCCAGGGCCACCATTAGGAGGTAGCAAGCAGGGCAATTTCTGGGGCCCACAAAGGTAAATTACGCAGGCTTCTGCCCCGGGTGGCAGGACTCTGGGTTTCAGCCCTGCACAGCAGGGCTTCAGCTTTCTGCCCTGGGCCCCTGTGAGTCAAATGCTGGCCCTGCTTGGCAGACCCCCTAATTTCTGGAGATATTCTTGATTTAGATTGTTTCCTTCTAGTGCACCTTGGGTACTACCCATCAAGGAAGAGAAAACAGGAGGAAGGACCAAAACCCTGTCCCACCCCCATAATCCCGGTCAACAGAGTTGGCCATCTGCAAAGAAGGGATCATGCGGAGTCATCCCAAAAGCTGGCACAGCATGAATTATTATTATTTGTGTTATAATAAATTTCCTAAATGGGAGCTGCCATCCCTCCTGATGCTTCCCATTGAGCCCATGCAGCTCCTCACAACCCCAGCGTAGCTCTGGCCCTTACTATCCTCTTAGCAGTCTGCCACACTGAAACTTGCATGAAATGTTGTGGTTGATGTTTGTATCCTCCAGAAATTTGGGCACCCCAGCAGAGTGCACAAAAGTGAGGCAGCTTTCACCATCTCTGGCTGCAGATGATTTGCAACTACTCGCAAGTTGGCCTAGAGATACTGGGCGGGATGCTGGTCTTAGTGCACTGCTTTAAACTATCGCTGTAGAATACTTTCGTGTTTTCTGTAAGGGCTGAACAGGCTGACAAACAAACAATAAAATCCCTACCCTAGACTTCCTTATATTTAATGAGTCCCAGTGGGTCAAAGTCAGAGACTTTGGCAAATAGGTTTGAGGCTTAAGTGAGTCTCAGTAGGTAAGTCTATGTTGGTGTAACATACACATTGGACTTGTGGGGGGGAGGGGTGTACAAAAGGTATAAGATATAGCAATTCAGCTTTGCCAGTCTGTCTCTAACAGAGTGTGTTGTGAGTGCTGTGGAGGCATGGAAGCAAATGATCAGTGCTCTGACCTGATATGAACATTCCCTCCCACTTCCCCAGCCCCGGAGAAATACATATCTAATAGCTTTTCACGATTGGGCATACCCACCGCACAATTGTACTGTACCTAAATTTTAACTTGAACTATAAAATAGTGACAGAGGATTGTACTTATTTCTACTTGGATTATGCTTTATCAAATAAATAAATAAATAACTTTATCAAATAAATAAAGTGCTAGCATGAGTTTTTCCCATAATATAGTAACATATCTACATAGCACTATTTTCTCATGACAGCACCTGCTCTTTACACTAAGCCAATCCCTGTAGTGATAAAGACTATTCTCTGTTTTACTTTAGAAATCCTTAACTTGTTTCTACGACTTGTTTACTTTCCCCCTGAAGTATGAATGCAAGATGTGTTTTCATACAAAGGCTCACTGATGGATTTTACCTAGTAGGAACAATTTCGTTTTCTTAATGTGTAATTCTGATTTACAAACAAACAATCAGTGGCGAGATTATTTTCTTACCTACCTTTGGTCCCCTGTGAAACAATATAATTAGAGATGTATTGTTAAAATGTAAATGGGTTGACAGTCAAACATTCAGCATGCATTATTTATGAAAGCATCTATAATTGGGTCTTAAAATGACTTTTCATATAAAAAAGGAGAAAATACTGCCCTCAGTTGCACTGATGCAACCCTGTTGACTTCAGTTCAGTCTTCAATAGTGTAATTGAGGGCAAAGTTTGTCCCAGAATTTTAAAAGCATTTAAGCAATCCATATTTAATAGCATTTGAGGCCAAAGTCTGAGTACAATTACCATAGTTCAAATTAGAAGGAATTTCATGGAATTCAGTGGAGTTACTCTTGATTTACTCCAGTGTAATTGCAAAAAGAATTTGGCCCAGAATAAGCATGAAGGATTTGGCTCATGTCAAAGAAGTGGGATAGTTTTTGAATAGACCCTAATGCAGATATGAAATAGCATTTTCTGAAAAACAAATGGTTAATGGCCCAATCTTACAATCCTTACTCTGGCAAGGCTCCTTGTCTTATTCCATATCCACTTGCACAGATCATACACCTATGCATTAAAAAAAATACCACTCAGGTTTCTTACACATGAATGTACAGAAACAATGGCATACCGAGAACTTATCTAATGAACAAGAATTTCCAGTCATCTTACATATGCATGCATATGCTTTGCCAGTGGCACACTGGGTGATCATTGTTATACTTTTACTATTAAATCAGTGGGAATGCTCAGAGGTATATTTTTAAAATCCCCTTACCTCTACCAGATGAAAACAGATTTTCCACCAGACTCCAAAAGGCATGTCCTAAGGTCCATCATGACTCGGATCCAAGAGTCAGTGAAGCCAATGGAAAGACTTTAATGGACTGTGGATTGGGCCGTATATCCTTGCCAATTTTAAAGTTTCTACTATCCCTTGCTGAGGCACAAGAGCTGATCAAAAAAGGTCACAAAAAGTACTCTATTTGTACTTTAAAAAGTCCGAGTTCTGAACCACCTTTTCACTCCAAAATTGCTCCTGGGCTGTGAACAAATATGGAATATTTCAGCCCGTGAGGTAAAAGTTTGACAAGATTTGACAAATCTGAAAAAGGTCTCTGGAATGGAGACTCTTTTGCAAACTCAACTATAGGTGCATCTTAATGCACCTCCTATAACATAACAGTTATGCAGATTGCTTTATTTGCTGTGTGAAGTTAACAGTGATTATTCCTTCCTATCTGTAAGGTTTTGAACATCCACATATTGTAGTGAACATTAAGAAGTCTTTCTGTTTCTACAATTTAAAAAAAATTAAGTAAGGATTTGATAGGAAGGGTGCTTTAAGCTGTCATCTCTTTAAATGATAAGAAACAGAGGTCATGTGAAACCTGTGGTAAAGGTTTTGTCATGAAGCCAAATAGGTACATTTGAGAATTAAATCACCTTTAAATGTTCAGTGGATTATTTAAAACAAGTCTCCAGTGGCAGACAGGGCAATCATGCAAATATTTATTCAGTGAATGGGGGTCATTGTATATTTTGTTATTGCAGACTTCACTCACACTTTGGTTATGTCGACATTGCAGTAAAAACACCGACAGCTGGCCTGGCCTGTGTGAGTTGACACAAATGTGGGGCTCGGGCAGTGGGACCGTTAAATTGCAGTCAGGTTTGGGCTGAAGCCCAGGCTCTGAGACCCTCCTCGCTAATGGGGTCCCAAAGCCCGGGCTCCAGCCCGAGCTTGACCATCTAGACTGCAATTTTATAGCTCCACAGCCCGAGCCCCATGATCTTGAATTAGCTGACGCGGGCCAGCCACGGATGTTTTATTGCAACGTAGACATACCCTTTGTCTCATAAATTACCTAGGTTGCCATTTAAAAAAAAAAAAGAAATAAAGGAGGAAAGTGTTTAATAAAACTAGAAATATTTATGCACACAATATTGATTCTGATTTGCCACTAATCAGAAGGACAAGACAGAAATGTAAAAAGTAAAACAGTAGGAATTCTGATAGGTATCCAGTACTGTTCCATCTTACAAAGAACATTTTTATTTTTAAGCTTTTCAAAGTGTTCTTTTTGTCTGAGGGAAATGATGAATTTGATGATTTTAAAAATATGGGGCTAATATTAGCGAAGTATTGTGCAAGGCGTCTCTTTGCATGCTTCTCCATTAAGCTCTGCCAATACATCTTAGTCCTGACCTACAACGTTTTTGCTTTTCCAGTTATTTTTATTCGTTAATTATGCTTTTCAGATATTTCTATTACTGTAGTTATAGGCCTTTCTGGATCATAGACTCTCAGAAACTGCAGAAAGGCTTTGCAATATGCAGAAAATTCATGTAACATCAGGCATACACATTCTTGAAGAATCTGTTAGTCTACTTTTTAATCATTTCTGTTTACTATATTATTTTACATCACAATTCTGCTCAATGCTTTACAGGTGGATTAAAAAGGCAAGTTCCCTCCTCAAAGGGCTGCGAGTCTGAACAGACAAAGAGTAGCCAAAAGATGGGATGGAATGAAACAAAAAGCTGAAAGTGTTTTTCCAGGTTTACTTCAATATTTATTATTTACTAAATACTTCCTTGAGGTTAAGGCTTTTATGGCAGTAGAAAAGATGGGATATTACACTGATAAAGAGAACAACAATTTTTAATAGCAACCATCGGCCAAAAGGAGTGGTGTGACATGGAAAAAGCATGAGATCATTTTTATCACGTATCTGTCTTGTGATCAGTGAAGATTCTACTTGCCAGGGAAGGAAGGATTCAATTGATTTATTCATTTTGTAAATGTGTGCTTTGGGGCGTGAATTCCAAAGTGGTGCTCCACTAGTTTAATCTAGAGAGAAACACTGCTCAAATCCAGCATTTCATTTCTAAATACAAAAAAGCAGAAGTAAGAAGGTTGTAGGTTATAGAGCAGAGTGGCTAGGAGATACTATGGAGGAGTAGTCAGAGTAAAGGTAGTTCTGTGACACAGCTGTTGTCTTATTAATGATATTTCCTGTTTTCTTTGGAGTAGTTCTATTCTTTGGTATTCTATACCACTGAAACATAAAAATTATCCTACCATGTTCCTTCCTTCATTCTCGGGGCACCTATGCTGCCTTCACATTGGCATGCCCCAACCCTTTATGCTATGTTTGGAATGCTTTGTGGTACATTGAGCGAGACAACACAGGGGTTAAGGAACGAGGAACAGCACCAGAAGGTATAGACACATGTATTAACGATATTTTAGTCAAAATTCATGTAGAATAGAGCAAGTCAGATTTATTTCATAGTCCTACTGCCTGGGACCAAAATTGCTCAGAAATCTGCCAAAAATACAAATAGAACTATCCTCAGGACATCATGTAAATTAAAAACCACAAGTAATGAAAACTGGCATGATATAAATTGCATCATAAAGCTAGCTCAAACCTAATCGGAAAATGGCCTTTTAGAAATACACCAAGGAGGATGGTTGATTTGTTGTAAACAAGAATATTAGCGAATCAAAAAAGTGCTTCAGATTGCT